>NC_138200.1:64061312-65377979 GCF_964194105.1 Spermophilus citellus
TACTTCAAATTTTGATATTTTCTTGGGTTATCCATATGCAGTATGATGCTCTCTGGTGATACTAAAGAGCAGCAGTGAGCTACAGTTCCCATTTAGCCACACCAAGTGGAAGGTAAACAACTGGAACTCTACAGTGTACTATGTGGTTAAGTTATGGTGTTCAGTAGGTTAGGTGTGTCATGCACTTTTATCCTCTGTTGATTTATGATGAGTATATCAGGGCATAATCTCACTGTAAGTCAAGGACCATCACTAGCAAGTGCCAGGCAGAACTCTGGAGACAGATAAAACTGAGTTCCAGTCCTTACTAGCCGTGTAACTTCAGGCATATCACTTCCTCTCATTTGCCTCAGCTGTAAAGAGGAATAATGACCACAGCCTCCTCAAAGGGTAACTATGTGAATCACATGAATTATCATGGAAAGCACTTAGAACAGGGCCCGGCATATGGTAAAGATTATCAATATTTGCTATCTGTATTATCTAAGTTTTAATTTTGTCTTAATTCCTTTGTTTATTTTACCAACCATGCTTTATCTGGATTGTTGTTCCACTTTGAAAGTATAGGGTTAAAATGACTGAATTTCAAATCTTAAAAAAAAAAAAATCAATTTTGTTTAAAGTTGGGTCACAATTCACTTCCACTCCACTGCCACAATTTTGTGCCTTGTCGGGGCCTTTCTTCCACCAACATATTCTCCACAGGGCAGTTAAAGTGATCCTGAAGAGCAACACAGCTCAAGAGACTGCTCCCTGTGCTCAACAGCTTCTACTGCCCATAAGTTAAAGGGAAACGAAACCCCAAACCAACCCTCCATCCCGCCCGAAGCTCCCTGCACGCTGTGACCACGGCCTGCCTTCCAGACACAGTGGTCACTTTGGTTCTTGGAAACCTTCTTGTTTCCCTTCTCTTCCTTGAACTCGCCTTCCCCGACCCGGGGACCCTCCCGCTCCCTCCGCCCGGAGCCTAGCTGCCCGCGCACGCGTTAGCCAGCGCCCGCACCGGCCGGGTCGCGGGGAACGAATGAGCTCCGCCCGCCTGCTGTCCCCTGCACGCCCGCCGCCTCGTCCTGAGCCTGGTCGAGAGGTCAGGGCCCTGTCGCCCCCCGGACCCTTCCAGTACCCGCGCACCTTCATGCGCAGCAGGTTCTTGGACAACTTGGTCTTGCGCTCGGCCGCCATGCTGGCTCCAGCCGCCAGCCTCGCCCACCAGCCCTCTGCGCGTGCGTGCCGCGGCGTGTCCAGTGACGTCACACGCAGCGCGCGTCGCCCTGCCCAGCCCGCGGCCTCTCCTGTGCGTCTCGCGCCCGGGCGCGTCCCTTCTGTTCGCGCGCCTCCTCAGCGCGCTGAGAGGCCGGGTAAGAGCGTGGGCGAGACAGCAGCTTGCTGGCGCGGGCCGCCCACCAAGAGGAGGGCCACCTCGGCCGGGCCCCGGGGGACTCCTCCCGCCGCGCCTCTCCACCCAGCAGCTCGCGAGGCCGCCTTGGCGAGTCCCCCGAATCCCCGCCGTCCCGGTGCAGTAGCTCCATTTGTGTCCCCGATGGCCCCATGAGGCGGTTGTCACTGCACCGCCGGCCACTGGGAGCAGGGCGGCGTGAGCCTAGGCTGCTGGCTGCAGAACGCCCTTCAGCCCTGGGCTCCAAAGCTGTGCCCAAACCATCCCTCCCCCAAACGCTGTGGGCAGGGACAGGCGCCCGGAGCCGAGAGCCCGAGGTTGCTCCACCGCAAGGGGTAGGAAGAGCCAGGAGAGAAGGGTGACCTTAGCGCACACTGAGTGCCCTGTGTCCCCCACAGGGCTTCCTCAGCAGCCGCAGGTCCCACTCAGGTCCCACGCTTGGGAGGACACCGACATTTCAGCCGACGGCAGCCTCGTTACGCCACTCTTTTGAGCTGGGTGCCTACCTTGTCCAACTCTGAGGAAGGCACTGCTGTCCTGGGTTAGGACCCGGCAAGGAGGGGAACCTGCTGGATGAGTGTTAAAGCTGAGATCCAGAAAGCATTTGGGATTTTAAAAGCCCTGCAGATTTTCTCAGGGGTGTAAATAAAGGCATTAAAATGTGCTAAGTGGTTACAGAAACTCATTTATGCATAAATATGAGCGAGACCCTGGATACACAGCAGTGTGTCAAAAGGCATGACCGCCCTTTGCAGAAGCTGACATTAAGTGGTGAGTGCCATGGTAGAAAGAAAATAATGACGCAGGAGAGACTTTTAGGGTTACTTTAGATAACAGGGTCCAGAATGGCCCTTGTCAGATATTAGTGCTGATGTTGCTGCTTTATGAAGAGTTGAAGGTAGTGGACTCTAGGTATACTAGAGGGTGTGGTGACTGTAAAGGCTGTGAAATGAGAATTAGATAAAGCCCCTCTTTTCATGGAGTTTGCCAGTTGAGTACCATAGAGGTTAACATCATGTAGGCTGAAGAGTGGCCTCCCAAAATTCATACAGTGAAGTCCTAGCCCCCAGTACCTCAGAATGTGACTGTATTTGGAGTTTCGGCCTTTAAAAAAGTGATTAAATTTAAATGAGGTGCGAATGGTGGATCCTAACCCAATTGACTCGTATCTTTGATAGGTTCAAACCCAGGGCCTTATGCATGCTAGGCAAGTGCCCTACCAATGAGCTACATCCCCTGCCCCAGTGTCCTTATAAGAAGAGAAAATTTAAACACCCAGATGCCAGAGGGATGTGTGAATAAAGGAAAGGCCTTCTTCAAGCCAAGGAGAGAGAGATTAGGAGAAGCCAGACCTATCAACACCTTGGTCTTAACTGTGAGAAAATCGATAAAAGGCACCCAGTCTATAGAATTTTGTTATGGTGACCCTAGTAAACTAATACACCACATAATTAGCTATAGATTACAGTTGTTAGGAGAAAAGCATGAAGTTCATGAGATGGTATGACAAAGGTACCTAAACCATTTTGGCCTGGAAAAGAAGTCTCCTAAATGGTGTGAACTTTAAGCTGAGATTGGAAAGAAGAGGAGTTAGCTGGCTGGAATAATCTTCTAGTTGTTCCCATTGATGTGCTGCGATGATACCATCCATCCACTGAATTCTACATCTTGTAAAACTGAAACACTGTACCTATTATAGAGTAACTCTTCAACCTCTTTCAACCACTGTTTTGCCATCTTAATTTGGCTCCTGACAGGATTTTGAAGGAAGTACTGTGGGAGCACAGGTGGAAGAAGGAGCTCAGTTTGTCATCTGTATCCAGGAAACCAGGAGGTGACTGTGAGCCAGATTTTGAAGGATGAGCATGTGTTTTTCTGGCTTAAGAAGAGGAAAACAGCATTCCTGGCGTATACAAGAGCACATGTACAGCCAGCTAAGGATGCTAGAAGCACCACGCCTTCCCTGTGCACTTTTGCTGTTGTCAGTCTACTTGAATACTGGATTTTGATTTGTTTTCCTGAGACACTGATGTTATCATGTCACTCCTTGACTCCAAAATTTACAACATCTGCTGTTGTCAGTTAGATAAAGGTCAAATCCTTCAACTTGCCACTCAGAATTCTATATTTTTATTTCACTATGAAAATACTGAAAGTGAATCCCCAAAGTCTCTTTCTACCTTTTAAAATATAATAAACGAAAAGTGATTTAAGAGTAATAGTGTAATTTTAACTTTGAATTAAACTCCCTGACAGGGAAGATAACTCCTTGATCTCCCCATGCTACTGAATTATAGAACACAGAGGATAGTTGTCACACTCAATAATGTGTTAGCCTGTTATAGTCACACAGCAAAGGAAACATTGTTTTGGAGTAAGAAATATTTTGGATAGGTCTCCTCACAGTTCTGAGTCATTTCATAGTGGAATTTGTTGGAAGTGTGAGAGCCTCCAATTCCAGTCAAGAGAGGGTTCCATGTAGCTGCACAATAGAATAGACCTGTCACATATAGCCATATAGCACTTGAAATGTGGCTAGTCAGCTGAGGAACTGAATATTTTTAGCTAATTTAAGTTTAACATATAAAATAGTTTTCTGTATTCATAGCTTTATTGTTTTGGAAGGACTACATTTCACTTTAACCTTTGAAAATTTAGCATCTGACTTGAAATATATACTGTGAGTGTAAATAATATTACCACATTTCAAAAACTTAGGCTGAAAAAAGTAAAATTTCTCAGTGTATTTTCATAGTGTTTACATATTGAAATAATAGTTTGGATATTTTGGTTTAAATAAAACAGTGTTAAAATTAATTTCATCTGTTTCTGTTCACTTTTTAAAATGGCTACTAGAAAATTTTAAATTATATGTGTGTCTTGTGTTTCTTCTGTTTTCCTTTTCTTTCTTTTTTTTTTTGACAGCACTGATTTAAGAACTGCATTGGCCATGTGTGCCATCCCAGTGCAGAAACTAGAGTAGAAGAGTCTGCTGTGAGCAGAGGAAGGAACTCTTATGCAATGAGACAAAGCTGCTATATTATTAAATTTTGTTCATTTATATATTTGCAAGTACCAGATTCCAAAATGACTTGTTCAACAAAACAAGGATTTATTAGAAGTATACTGGTAGTTCGTAGAATTGATGAGAAGCCTTGAGAACAAAGACGGAAGCTGGGACAGCCTGGGATGTAGGGAGCAGAAATGAACCTAATACTTCTGTAAGAATGGATGAAAAACAACTGATTTCTCTGCTCTTAGGACACTGGACTAAAGTTTTTAAAATCAAAGAATCTCCTTTTGTTTTAATTTAGGATAGACCTGAATTGCAATCTCAGCAAGATTGGACATGATAGGGAGGATAATTTTTAAGAGAGATTGAGTGCCAATCCTCAAAGAAGGGATAGTTGCTATGATAGGCCATGCAGCAATGCCAAGGGTAGGAAGGAGGAGAGTTCTGTTGAGACAGCTCCAGAGGACAAAGAATTAAATATTTGAGTGTTAATTAAACTCATATTCAAAGTCAAATATGTCTTTTTTTCATAGAATGTGCTTCTTCTTCTTGATTCTGTATTTCATTCTTTAGACAAGCATTTATTATCTGCCTGACACATGCAAATTGTGACTTCAGGCTAACTAGTCTAGAAATCTAAGTAGTTTAATATGTTCCTTCTGCTCTTACAATAAGTGATTTATCAGAATCTGTCAATTTCTTGTTCATACGTATCTTGGTCAAATCAGGACACTGGTGCTAGGAATGGTCTCACAGGATATTTGGGAAAGTAACTCCTAAACATCAATTGGTTGTTATGCCCCAATGACCAGTGGAAATAAAAGCACATCAAAAAGAAAGAACACTCCTGATTCCCTGGATAATTCTAATGATCAGCCAGGACTTGGGAATTGCTCATCTAGATGGACCTTCTAATTATATATAGAGAGAATTGTGTTAACTTAGTCAGAATTCAGTTTTGTTAACATTTCCTTTCTTTCTTTACTGTGCCCCTCATCATCCTCAAGTTTGTGCCTATTTTATGTCTGTCTGACTTCTATACACTCCTTTCTGCTTTCTGCCTTTTTCATCGGAACAGATATTTTTGGGCATCTCTTTTGTTCCTGGCCCTTTGGTAGGCGCTGCAGACATATCCCCTGAGGATGTGTCACAGCTAAGGATATGTTCCTAAGAACTGTCAAGAGAAATAAGAGTGGCAGGAAACTTAATCTGGATTTGAGGAGCTTTGTGAGCCTTGTTTGGGGAAGTGACATCTAGGTGAAAACCTCAAGATGAGTTATGAGTTTGCCTGACAAAAGAGGGCAAAGGGACAGGTAGGAGTGAAGGAGGTTTCAGTCATATGGAAAGGAGTTTGGATGCTGCTCATAGTGTAGGTGCTGGCAGAGTCGGGCCAGGGCCAGCACCTAAAGTCCAGGCATTTGGGGTGGGAGGACTTTTCTGAAGGTCTCTGTGAAGCTGTTGAATTGCTGTGAATGGGTGAGTGATGCCATTTTAAAATTCCACAAGAGAACTGCCATTTTTAAAATTACTCTGGCTGAAAGTGGAGTAGGGAAATGGAGGGAAGAAAAATAAGACTGAAACAGGAATATATTCTGATTCTCAAGCCATTTCAGAGGTTAATTTTAGATTACACTTCCAAATTTCTTTTAGACTAATTTCCTATTCTAACTAGTCATATGGAAAGGAGTTTGGATGCTGCCCATAGTGTAGACAACAAATCTGCAGAAAACAGACTTGTGAGATAAAATCCAAACCCAGGTCAAGACCTGATGGTCAGGACTTCACCTGCCTTTTCGCCTTATCTCCCTGCTTTTAAGTACTATCTTATATGTCTCAATTTACCTCCTCTAGCTGAACTGATCTTCTCACCATTCTTCCAAACATTCCAGGTTACCCTCCACATGAATACATCTTTCTAGAAAGATGCCTAGGGTAATGTTTTCAATTCTTTCAATTTTTCAAATCCTACCTGCCTCTCAGGTCCCAATTCAAATTTCACCTTCCTCTTACATCAACTGAAAACGAAGACAGGGTTGTTTTACGGTTTTAGTGTTCATGACACCCACTTTTTATTGTTACCTAACATGATGGCAAATGCAGGAGGCAATGCTGAGTTTATACTTACGTTTATACTTTCACAGGAAGATTTTTTAATATACTTAGTAGTTAAGTATATTAAGTATCTAATGTAGTTATTAATATACTTAATACCTATTGAAAAATGGGTGAGACAGCATCTTTTAGAATTATATACATCCTTTAATTACTTATAAGCCTCAGAGTACCCAACAAATTCTCTCCAGCTGAGTTGACAGTTTTTTTTTTTAAAGTTTCATTTTATAAAAGAAAAAAGTCTAAGGATGCGGTAATGAAACCAGCTTACTTTCCTGTACTAATTCTATTCAGAATGTTCTGTTCACTTAAAAGAGAGATGATATCTTTGGACATTGTGAGGAAGTTTCTGAAGAAGCCAGTTGCTATGGGAATTATGAAGAGAAAAAAATTAAAAAATATCTCCAATTCATGCAAATGAAGTTATCAGGTCTAAACCTGGAAGACATTTGGGAAAGATGAAGGAGGATCTCAGAAAGAAAAGGATTGTGGGCCTGAGGGGTTAGGGAAACATACTACAATGGGAGTTATCAACACACATCTGAGATGGATTTTTATCTTCCCTAAGAAGAAGGGAAATATGTGTGTTTTCTCATAAAAAGGAACAAAAGACAGATTTTACATCAGAGGACTAGGGAGAACAGTCTTACCTAGGATGAGTTATTACTACCAGAAAAGGAGAGAGGAGGTTATAGAAGTCAAATTCAGTAGTTGAAAGGGAGGCTGCTGAGACCTGAGCCAGTCCAGGGTGGTGGCCTTCACCTATCACGTCTCTTGACCACTCTAAGAAATTTAATCTCACTTTTGCAAAAACAATGTCCTTTTTTTAAAATAAAGACACTTATGTTTGTAGTTGTTTTATTATTTTATTATTTGTAGTAAGTTTTACAGACATAAAACTACTTTTGACTTTTGAAAATTTTTTTCCTTTAACTTTAAAATAGACAAAAAACTGTTCTCCTTGATTACTACCTGTGTGCTGAGAGTATGCTTGAAAATTAAAAGGCAAGAGCATTCAATCCTGCATACTCACTGGATGGCATAATTGAGAGAGAAATTCTAATTCTGATGCTCATCCTGAGTTTGCCTGTGACTACTTTATCTCACTGGGATTCACACTGTAGCTGGGAATTCCTGGCCTATAGGGCATGGACAAACTAAGGTTTTTATGACAAAAGTGAATAATTCAAAGAAAGAAGTCAAAGTACTCTTTTTGAAGCCGTGTAAAGTATTAGAAGACAGCTATATGTTTGTAGCTATTTTGTTAGCTGGCAATGATGTTGTGATAAAGGGGAAAAAGACTCTTGATTAGATATCAGGTTCCTTTGATTTAAAAAGAGTAGTTTTTCAAGTTACAGTATGTTACAGAAGTAATGAATTGCATTGTAATCAATAAAAAGATAAAAAATGTACAATAAAAATGTACAAAGTGGAAAAATGAAAATCTCACCTGATTCAATTCCTCAACTACCATTCCTTGAAGGTAACTTCCATTAAATCTCTTGGTTTTAAAAGTTTCTGTTAAAAGAATAATATTTTAAAAGTTTTTTCTTTTCTGTTGGATGGTTTTAAGAAAGCTATGTTTTTTTAATAAGAAAACATTGCAAAGTATTAAGACTCTTTTCCTCTTCAGATATGTCCATAAATGTTTGATTCTTGTGTTTCGTGTTTAGTGAAGAGTGGTATGGCTTTCTACCACAATTGGGTGACAACCTAAATTGAACCCCTTAAGAAGTGAACTCATCCTAAGCAGTGGGTTCTGTGAGATCCATCTTACAAATGACAACTTTGCACAGATGTTTTTAAATTAATTGTTGAATAAAAATTTCCTCTTCTTTCTAACAAAAGGTGGGGGGAGAGAATGGGGGTGGGGGCATAGAGAGAGGGAGAGGAAATGCCTAGTGACCAGATGTCCCTCTTCCATTAAGCCATTTCAATCCTGCTTGTCTAATCTCAGCAGCTTGAGAGCCACTGAATCCTCTTTTTCTGTGAGTTTCAAATAAGATAACATATGTAGAAACACCTTACCAAATGCACAAGGCTGTGCAGATACCTGTGAAGGATGGTAATTGCAGTATGGCTGCAGGTTGTTTTTATAGCCACTTTTATTGGCATGGTTGATTTTTAATGGAGTAGTCTATGTGAATTAGTTACCATAAACCCAAATCTGTAAAAACTATTGCACATCTTTGTTTCCCTTAAATCCACTGAAACCCACATCTAAGTTCTCTTTATACCTTTGGGTTAGCAGAAATTAAACTAAACATTTATTAGTGCTTTCCTGTCCCAAACATTGTACAAAGGTTCAGAATCTGAAGAGATGCGAAAGCATGGGTGAAGTTCCCTCTGGTCTCACTGATCATTGCCTCTCACTGGATGGTGCAGAGACACCCAATGTCCATCTGGACCATGTCAAATTCTGCCAAACTGTGCTTCCAGTCCATGTTTGGTATTCAAGAATTTTGAACCTGGAGGATTAGCTTCCATTATCTCTGGGTGCATTGCCTGGACATTCCCTGGTCTTTCCAGATTCCATGTCTCACTGGACCTTCTGAACTTGGACCTTTCTCCAATACTGAAAAAAACTTCTTTTTCTCTTTTGTTTCTCTGGAAAGTGCTTGTCTCTTCCATCTGTCTCCAAGTTACAGAGACATAGCTCTTCTGTGAGTGTAGGCTTTTACAAACATCAGGAAGAACTGTAGAATTCAGACAATTTCCTCTCTGTGCACTATCTACCTCCTTCACTGCTCCAGGGGCAAGAGATATCAAGGGCCAGGTCACCTTCTTGGAACTGTTGAAGTATGTATAGAGCAAAACACAGATTACAGACTGAAAAAATTAATCCAGTCATGTAAAAAAGACTTTCTCTTTGCTTTAGCATGGCAAAGTTTTGGTACTCACACTCCAGATTATATGTGTCTGTATGGATGAACAGAATACTCAACATTGTCTTTAGCATTTCTTTTTTTTACATGTACTTTTTTTTGCATTACAATTCTTATTACACATATATACCACAATTTTTCATATCTCTGTTTGTACATAAAGTATGTTGACCCCCAATTCGAGTCTTCATACATGTACTTTGGATAAGCATTTCTTGACTGTGTATAGCCTAAGGAACTTTTTTCCTTTTTTTATCCAGCTACAATAATTTCAGTATATGAGAAAAAGGAAAACACTTCTTCAGTAATTTGAAAAAGCAGTAATTATGGTAGTGTATAATTTATACTTGCCAATAAATAACTCCCTTAATATTTTCGAACATTGCTTCTCTGGGCTGATTATTGTATTTGAATTTTTATGGCATCATCAAAACTATAGGAAAGCTAAGTTGTCTTTTGTTTGTGTTGCTTAGGGGATGGGTGTTAGGGATGATTAGTCTTGTTGATTAAATTATCATCTAATCAGGGATTAATTTTGTGATTTATAAGTATGGCTGTTTGGCATTTAGTAGATAAATTGTGAGGCAAGAAAGAAAGGTTTCAAAAAAATTTATTATGGAAAATATAAAAAATATCCAAAAGTACAAAAGGAGAACAATCTAATCCCTATATACTCATCAACCAGCTTAATTAACAATTCATGGCCAATCTTGTTTTATTTATGTCCCTCCAGTTTCCTTCTCTCTATCCGTCTTCTAATTTGAAGGTATTAATAGGCACCACATAATTTATCTATAAACATTTCAGTACATATCTCTAAAAGGTTAGAACTTAAGACAATCACAATGCTATGATCAATGCATTAAGCAATGTTGAGAAAATATTTAACAATTTATTTTTTATCACCTATTTATCTTCTTACCATTTAAAATTTAATATTAAATTTGTCAACAGCATGAATCTACACATATTACCATATCCTGAAAGATATTAAGGATAGGTTAATTAAAAAAGCAACTTTGTAACATGCTTCAATGTCCATTTAAAAAATTCTTTTAAACAACATGTAAAAACATTAGACATATATACCTCAAACAGAGAACAGTGGTCATTTTCAAAGTAAGAATGATTATAGTTGTTGGCACTGGGTGTGGGAAAGGACTCTTACTTGTAATCTGTTCTTCAGTATTTTTTTTATCTTAAAAATATATATATTGCTTTTTGAACTAAGTTTTCAAAAGATAATTCATGGAAGGAAGAAGCTAACTAAATTTTATTAATATGTGAAATGAGAGGTACTCTCAGGTCAGGATGTTCTTTCCCTCTGCTGGGTGATCTTTCTGGGTAAGTCAGAGAAGTAGCTGATGTGCAGAGTGCTGCTATATGCCAGGAGCTTTGATAGGCATGTCCAGTCTGATGATTCCCATTTTACAGATTAAGAACTATGATCCAGAGCAGCTGAGTAACTTGCCAGAGGTTGGAAGAAGATGACCTTGACTGGGTCCTGAGCTGGGAGACCTGCCTAATCTTGTGCTCTTCATCTCATTGATCATTCTGCTTCCCTGGGTTTTTGCGGGTCTCACTAGTATAGAACAAGTTTTGTTAGCTCATACTTGTATGGCTCTTGTTGGATTTCCATGTTAGCTTCGACTGTTCATTTTGCTATCAACTCAGTGGTTCAGGAGAAACAGAGCAGTAATTCCTTCCTTTTTGTCCTGTGCCCATAGAATCTAACTGAAAGAATAAAGGGAGAAGCAACCTCAAAATAATTTCATGTTTTTTCTAATTTAGGAAACATTTAAATGACAGGCAGATGGTTCTTGTCATTAGTGGCTTTCTGTATTATTCTCCAGCTGCCTAACCTTTTTTCCTTGGTGGAAATGTGATAAAGCTCTTCTTAATTTATCTATCCATAAATGTAGGACAAAGAGATTTTAAGTATATGGGAATAGAAGAACCCAGTGCTTTTACTTGAATACTTTCCAAATCATAGAAGTAAACAAGCTGTTCTGTTTTAAAAAATTTTTGTTATAGATGAGGCCTCGCAAACTGTAACAAATTTTTTTTTCCATAACTAGACCTTAGCACCCATAAGTCTTTGGCCTTTTTGTCATTTTTTTTTATTCAGAAATAACAAATTATCTTTATTATCTAATATAAGAAAAATGTGATTGGGAAAGCAAATAAATATATTAAACCATGTACCCACATACATATACTGTGATATGCAATTTTTTTTGAAAATTTATCCTGATCAGAAATTTGCTGACAGTATTCTAGCAATTACTAAATATGTTTCTTCTATGCCATTTCATGGGGGTTGTTGGAGCTGCATGTGGAAAATACCTGTGACAAGCCAGAGTTTCCAGAACTCAGACCACTTGATGTCCCTCTTTACACACAGTGGAAAAGTACAGCAAGTAGGAACTACTGCACAGACCTCAGAGAGAGACTGTACTGCCCATTCCTGCTTAAATTCTTCAAGTAAATGGCAAAGTTTGGTCCTTTAGATTTAAAATTTCATCCTTTGGATAAACTGAATGGTAGGCTACATTAGTGGGCAGTTAGTTCACAGTGCTTAGAGAAATTTAACATTAATATTAATTTTTCTAAAGTTGAATATAGTTTCTCTGTGCCTCTGTGTTTGGATACCACAAAGAGGGTATTTTGAGAAATCTCATAAACAGTCATAAGTATCTTTATCTTTGGTGAGCTAGTTTAAAATAGTTCAATTCTAACTTTAGGAAGCCCAGGTAGAGAAGAGACTACTCAGAAAGGGGAAGAATTTTTCATTACCTATTGTCAAGAAACACTGCAGAATGCTCTGAAGGATCTCTAGCTATTTTAGGAGCCATGCTAAAGGAAAGTCAGTTCCATGCCTGCCCTCTAAATGTGTTTCATATCAATCAGTGTCCTGAGTACCTTGTGAGTTTAGTTCTAATGAAATTTGGCTTTTTTTTTTAGTTGTAGATGGACACAATATCTTTATTTTATTCATTTATTTTTTTATGGGGTGCTGAGGATCGAACCCAGTCCCTCACATGTGCTAGGCGAGCGCTCTACCACTGAGCCATAACCCCGGCCCCTGAACTGTAGCTTTATTCCTCCAAGGAGATGTATTTTTCCTGTGACTTACATGCCATGGTTGGCTACTATTAGTTCTTTTGTTTCCTGGATCACCTTGTAGTTGTTACCAGAAAGTCTAGATATTGATTTTAGTTGTGTGATAAATGTCATCATAATACATACCATTTGGCAGAGGAGGATGTCTATAAGGACATAGCTTTCATTTTAAGTGTTAGGATTAGAAATATTCTTAAATATCTCTACTCATATTCTTTATTTAACTCACTAGGAAACTGAGGCCCCAACAAATTTAAGCTACTGGAGCACTTGCATCTTAGTTAAATGCTTTGGATCTGAAGCCATAGGTTGGAATCCTGCCCCTTCCACTTATCAACTGGATAGCCTAGTGTAAGTTATATCCTTTCTCTGTGCATTAATTTCCATATCTGAAAATGGGTGCATAGTTTACAGGGTTATTGGAAGGATTAAACACAAAGATTACAGGTGAAACAGCCCAGAGCCTGGTATATAATGAGTACTCAGTATACATGCTTTTGGAATTATAATTCATATCTCTTTCCTCATTTTGATTTTTATAGTGGTACCACATTATCTCTCTTGATATCCTTTAAACATAGTAAAGTATGTCAATTGTATTATTTCTTATTAGAAAAGAACACACATTTAACAAGCATTATTTTATCTATTTTCCATATCAGATATGGTCATGTAATACATAAAGAATCTAGAAAAATAAAACAATGTATGTCTGAATGTATTTTGGTGATATTTTAATACTCTACTTTTTAATACAGCCACAATTTCCAATTTGAATAAACAATTGACCACTTTAGTAGCTCATTAGATAAATTGAGCCCAGTTAATATAAACTTATCACAAATGCACATCTGGAAGGTGAAACTGTTACTGGAAGCTCATTGGAACTTGAATTTCCAGTAAAGGAACCCTTGATTTTTCAATAAAAGAGAAAATATCTATTCTGGGTTCGTGTAGACTATATGGATTTAGCAATGATTTGTGCATGTATTATAATCACTTAGTGACTTTTAAAGAGAGATTCATAGCTTCCCAGGTTTCTATATAGACACACTGCTCTAACAACAATGGCTAATATTAGGCACATGACAAGCTTCCAGCATCAGCTCTATGAATGAGCCATGGTGTAGTGAGCTGAGCTCGTTCTATTCTTATTAGGTGTATGTGATAGACACTTTAGGCTGTCTACTCCCCTGTCATTCTCACCAGTCGAGTTTTTTGCTAGAACTGTTTTCGTATGTGCTTTAGGGGAAGGTGGGATTTCCCTCAGCCTTGAGAGGAGGTGGATCTTTTTTTTTGTATCAGTTTAAAATTCTGTTCTTTTTGGATATACATGACAGTAGAGTATATTTTGACATACATACATGGAGTATAACTTATTCTAATTAACATCCCATTCTTGCGGTTGAACATGCTATGGAGTTACACTGGTCATGTATTCACATGTGAATGTAGGAAAGATATGTCTGATTCATTCCAGTGTGTTTCCTATTCCCATCCCCTCTATCTTCCCTTCATTTCCCTTTGTCTAATCCAATGAACTTCTGTTCTTCCTCCCTGCCTTATTGTATGTTAGCATCCACATATTAGAGAGAACATTTGGCCTTTTGGGATTGTCTTATTTCACTTAGCATGATAGTTTCCAATTCCATCCATTTACTGGAAAATGCTATAATTTTAGTTTTCTTTATGGCTGAGTAATATTCCATTGTGAATATATACTACCTTTTTTTTGAGAGAGAGAGAGAGAGAGAAAGAGAGAGAGAGAGAGAGAGAGAGAGAGAGAGAGAGAGAGAGAGAAAATTTTTTAATATTTAAATTTTAGTTTTTGGTGGATACAACATCTTTATTTTTATGTGGTGCTGAGGATTAAACCCAGCGCCCCGCGCATGCCAGGCAAGTGCGTTACTCTTGAGCCACATCCCCAGACCAACCACATTTCTTGATCAATTCATCTGTTTAAGGACACCTAGGTTGGTTCCATAGCTTAGCTATTTTGAATTGTGCTGCTGTAAACATTGATGTGGCCATATCACTATAGTACTCTGATTTCAAATCCTTTGGGTGTATACCAAGGAGTGGGATAACTGGATCAAATGGTGGTTTCATTCCAAGTTTCTGAGGAAACTCCATACTGCCTTCCATAGTGGTTGAACAAATTTGCAGCCCCACCAGAAATTGTAGCTTTTTTTCCTGAGGAGGTGAATTTTGAATAGTCTAACTAGACATTTTCACTACTACCTTTCCGCTGGTTGATTTAGACACAAGTTTGTGATACAGTTTGGGCCAACAAGCCTTTGGTTTTGGGGGGCTTCCATGTAAGATTTATGCTGGAAAGAAAACATCTCTGCCACTACTGTCACCTTCATGTGATTCTTTGAATACAGAGACCATCTTAGCACCTGGTAGAGAGCCAGCCTCAGAGGACAAGCAGTTCACTTATGCTGGCAGAGGGGAAAGATGGAAAGATGGTGAATTAGCAAGAGAGCTTGTCTTGGGGCCACTTGACCTCTGGATTTCTTGTTTTGTGATATAATAAAAGTCACTATTTAAGCCAATTTTAGCTGGCCTTTACCTATTTTCAACAGAAAATATGCTAACTGATATGATGTAAAATTGTTTAACCATAAGTCAGCTTTCTTTGTGTTTTTCAATTATAGTTGCCAGGAGGAGATGAAGTTGGAACTCAGTTGCCCAGTAGGACCAGGCATAGCCTCTTCTCTCATAGCTTCACTTGCCAATCACCACTCTATCAGTATGTGTAAGTATTTAAACTTATATAACCAGTGTTGTTTCCTTATTCTTGGGTTAGCATGTTAGGTACAATCCATAAATTAAATTATGGAATCACTAATCCCAGGGTGTTCCTTCTTGTTAACAGTATCTTGTCCATCTCTTAAGCTTTTCGGATATCATCATTTGGGGGCATAGTGCACCCAAAGAGGTCAGTCTGAATAGGGAATAACATGGGTCAGTGCGAGGAATGATGCAGACCTTTGGGTGCCTTAGCACAACCTTCTCCTTTTGAGTTGATGTCTTCTTAACAGACATGCTTAATTTAGATGTCTTAAAATTAACTTTCCACTTCTTTTTAAAGTTGTGAGCACAGAATCATGTAATAGCAGCTGTAGATTAACAAGACTGAACATATGTGAATTGAGATTGCTGTTGTGTTAAATGAAACAAAAAATTAACTTGACATATATTTAACATATATTAAGTTTTTCTGCTGGATAATTACTAGACATTGATGTTAATAGGTTGATGCAAATCACCAGGGTTACAGTTTATAGGAGTCTTTAAAAATAAGTAAAGTTGGATTATTATCCAGTCTATAGGGAAGTCTCATTACCTTTAGAAAAATTTCCTCAATTAATTTCACTTCTGAATAAGTTACTTTCCCATGGCTGCCATCCTTTACATGTCTTTTTCACGTACAGTTACTGACAGATAGTGTCCCCTTTTATTCTGTGAGTAACTCATTGAATGCTGAGTTACTTACAGAATAAAAGTTTCATCAAGAGGTTCATCTCCAGTGTTACTAGGATCAAATTGTGAGTATAGGGGATGGGTCTCACTAAGGGTGATACCAGGTGTCAGGCATTTCTATCAGTCATCCAGACAAAGCAAATGAGGTGAACTGAACAGTTGGGGCTATTAATAGGGACCTTTAGGATGGTCCCCACAGTGGAACTCAACCCTTGATATTACCATGTGGCCACTTCTTCCCTTGGTAATAAACAGACTAACAGACCATGATCATTTTTATTAATCTGAGAACAAAACCCCTATGTCCTTGCTGGCAGTCATATCTCTGTATGTCTACATTGAGGAAGGAAATAGGAAATATCTACCTAAAGCTAAGATTTACAAGCTTACAGCTGTTGGTTTAGAACACCTGCTTGCCAGCACTTTTCCCCAGGTATGCCTGTCATTTAAGACAAAACAAAGCTGTGACTGGATGTCACTTTGGGCTTTCTGCTCATGTAAAGGTAAAACCTTTCCCAAGGCTCTTGGTCTACTTGCTGGGGGACTCTCCTTTAGCTCAGTCTCTACAGAACTCTCCTGGAGGGCATAGCTCCTATTCACTCTCTGCTTTACTCCCTAATTGAATACTTCCAGCCTTGGATGATTAAAAATCCCTACCTTTAGACAGAATACTGGGAGCAGTATAATTAATACTGAAATATTGTTTAGCCTTGCATCTGATAAATAATAAGAAGTATGTGAGTCTTTTTATGAATCTTTCTCTGGCATTGTGAAATTTCCTCCCATCATTATAAAAAAGAATTAAAGTGCAGTTTATATTAGAGAGGAGAGGTGCATTTCATTTGGGAAACCCTAGAACAGGCTCAAAGATTCTGTCTTTATTGGCATTCAGAAATCCCACAGCCTCACAAAGGTGTTGACTCACTAGTTTCTTTGGGGAATAAGAATGTGAAATTTTGTGGGGGCCATGAGGTTTATGTAGCTACCATGTTGGAGTCTATAAACTTAACCACTTTTATGCATCTTGCATAAAGTGAAATACTAAAGCTTTTTTTTGAAAATTTTAGTCTATATATTTTTTTGTGTTAAGGAGTCAAGAAAATTGTGTGTGTGTGTGTGTGTGTGTGTGTGTGTGTGTGTGTGTGTGTAATCATAGGGCAGAGCTGGGCATAATCGGCCAACTCCTTTTAGTCCATTGGTTAATTTTTTCAAGACAAGAGGTTCATTCAGCTCATGGTGCTGTTGATTCAAGGGCAGGACACCAGCATCAGTTCTGCTCTGGTGAGGTCCTCAGGGCTGATGGAATCATGATGGAAGGATGACATGTGGGAGAGATCACATTGACAAACAGTAAGTTAGCATGATTCAAGGATTGGCTTGCTCTTATGACATCTCCCTCTGAAGAGAGTTCAGGGGTCCCACTAACTGTAAAGTGATAACTCCCCCCTGTGACTTAAGCACTTCCCACTAGGCTCTACCTCTTAAGGGTCCCACCACGTTTCAGCACCTTACTGGGGACCAAGCTCCCAACACATGGACCCTAGAGAACACACTAAAACCACTTCCAAACCCCAGCACCCTCTGTCCTTCCAAAAACTCCTTCAAGAGCTGAAAGCATTTTATTCTGTTTCATTTTAATAAGGGGAGGTGAAATTCCAGTGAAGTGACATATATAGCCCCATCTATTTATATGAGAGATCACATTGGTTTTCACATAGTTTTCTTATATGTTTTGTAAGTTTTTTTTTGTCCAGTTTCTACCACATACAGTAACCCCTTTTGAGCAAAGAGGCCAATATTTTAATTCTTTTGCATTCTAATACATGATAAACCCTGCAAACTGCAGGGATTCTATAAATCCTGATAACTCACTAGTTTAAACTAGTAGATAAGACAGTTCTTTCAAGGTTACAAAAACCTGTAGCAATTAGCAGCAGGAGCAGTCTTAAGCTCTTTTCTTAAGGAATATGTTTAGTGCAGGATGCGTGAACATTTCAGTTGTCTTGGTAGCATTCTTCCTGTGATTTCCACTGCTCAAAGGAGGTAACAATAGACATGATTTAAGCTCCTTAGCTGGTCATCATCTAATCTATTAAGCACATAATTGTCCAGTATATATTTTCTTTTGTTCATCCCTTGTGGATCATATACAGCTTCCTGTTTTGTCTCCTAGCCTATTTTCATTTTTTAGTTCAAATGCCAGTTTTTCTGCCCAGGCAAGAAATGTGTATAGAAGGGAGCTTGGGGTTTGGGGTGTCAAGAGTTCTCTTTCTCCTTGGCTCATCTGATTCATTCTTAGGCCTTTGTCTCCAGAGAACCCCCAGTGAACACTGAATGGCAGCCTGAACAGTAGCCATGAGCCTCTTGGTCTCAGAGATCTCCAAGGACCCAAGGTTGCAGCAGCTAAAGGAAGAAGCAGGCACACAAAAATAGATAGTTCTTTCTTGGTTAATGAAGATCACAGATGGAAATACTTCTTTTCCCCTTTGGACATGTTGAGATTTTAGAACTGATGCTATTAATCAATCTGTCCTAAAACAGAAATAGTTGCAAATATGTAATATAGAGTATCAGTGGAATAGAAAACAAGCCTTTAACTAAGACTGGTGGTTTTTTTTTAAGTTGGAAAATGTTTCCAGCTTGTTTTTGATGTAATTGAAAATGTTTAGAACCTTTCCTGAAGAGTTGATTAATATATCAAAATCAAAAAAGGCAATTTTGGGTCTAATTTTGTTTGTTTACTGTGCAATACAGGATTCTTGGCTTTGAAATTCTGCCATGCAGGGTGAAAAATGACTGTCAGTGTGAAACAAAGTAGTCTATTGAAAAGAACATTGTGTCTAATAGGGAACAGCTGATACCAGCCCAATGCATCATATCTGGAATTACAATATCTTAATCAGTCTGATTTGTTCCTTGTGGGCATTAAGAGAGTCCAGATTTGGCCACGGATCAGTCTTTGTCCCACCTACCTTTTTGTACAAGGGCTCAAAGTGAGAAGTGGTGGGCAGGTACTCTGGTTCAGGCAGGAGGGACAGGATAGTTTGGGATCTTGATCAATTGCATGGACAGAGCATCACTGGGTGCACAGAGGCAGAAGCAGTGTGGGGAGGGAGGGGTTGCATAGCTCCTGTAGGAGGACCTGAAATTCTTGATTATGCTCCAAGAAGCTTTTCCAGGGACTGCTTTATTTTCTAAATCAAAATGAACTGAAATAGGTAATTATATTTTGGCACTCAGCTTTTGGAGGAAAAGTTCAAGAAAACTTGCCATGGGGAGGAGGAAGATGGCGGCGAAGGGAGTGCATCACCCCAGTGCGCCACGTCACTGTGTGGGAGAAAGACGAGGTGAAACAGCTGAAGGCTATCTTGTTGGGAATTTCCAGTGAAATTGAGGTGCTCCAGAATCTAGTGGACGGATTTCCATCGCGCTAGGTTCGGATGCGGGGGCTCGGACGCGGGCGATTTCTCCGCACGGAGGGTCGCGCCCCGCAGCTGGAGTCTGTGGTGCGCGCTGGGAAGCAGCGAGGTGCCAGAGCGGGGGTGCAGCGATGCGGATTCTGGGGGCTCCTGCCAGTGGTGCAATGGCCGTGCTTAGTGCTGAGTTCCGGCTTTGAGACAGAGGAGAGAAGCGGTCCAGTTTGGTTCTCGACACCGGTCGGACCACGGAGGAGGACAGCAGCCGCCATCTTGGAGAGCTGATGTAATCATCCCTGTTTTCTACTGATCTCAGCTCATTCAGCTACGGAACAGGTGATTTCAGGCTAGTATTTGCCTGCGTCTCTCAGACAGATCGCTCAGGCTCGGGGCTGGAGAACCAGTAGAGAATACTCCTAGGGGCTCGCTCCTGGCAAGGCGTGCTCCGGGCTCTGAGTGGCTGGATTCTGGTTCCAGGGGCTGCTTTGGCCCAGGGCTGGGGAACCTGCGGAGACTGCGTGTTGAGGCCAGCTCCAAGTGGAGCGTGCACTGAGCTCGGGTGGCTGTGTTCTGACTCCCGGAACAGTTTTGGCCCGGGGCTGGGGAGCCCGCGGGGACTGCGTCTTTGAGCCTGCTCCCAGCGGAGCGTGCACCGAGCTCGGAGAGCTTGGAGCAGCCGGGCTCTGGCTCCCGGAGTTGCTTTGGCCTGGGGCAAGGGAACCCGCGGGGGTCGCTCCTTGGAGCCTGCTCCTAGCGGAGCGTGAGCCGGGATCGGAGAGGCCGGGTTCTGGCTCCTGAAGCTGCTTTGGCCCAGGGTTGGGGAACCTGCGGTGACTGCTTCTTGGTCTGGGTCCTGCTGGGTGCTGTGGGGGCCAGGGGGGCAGAGTGGAGCTGCCGCCTGCGCCCAGAGCAGGCCAAGTGACCCGCCGGCGTGGTATCATGACACCCCAACTGCATCTGGGGCCGAAGAGAGTAGCCGCCCACGCCTAGAACAGGACCAGCGACCCGATGGCGTGGTAGCCAAGTCACCCCATTTGGAGTAGGGGCTGTGCAGAGTCGCCGTCTGAGCCTGCAAGGTAGGCAGACCTGCGATCCACTGGCAGGACAGGCCCGGTAGCCTGCCAGCGTGGTGGACACGTAGCACCAAGGCAGTCACGTCACACTGGTTGGAGTGGGGGTGGAGCAGAGCCGCTGCCCGTGTCCGGAAAAGGCCCAGCGACCCATTGGAGAGGCAGTCAGGTACCCCCATTGGGAGTGGGGGCTGAGCAGAACTGCCGCCCGAGCCCGCAAGGTAGGCAGACCTGCGACCCACCGGCGGAACAGGCCTAGAGGCCTGCCAGCGTGGTAGACACGTCACACCAATTGGAGTAGGGGCCGAGCAGAGCCGCCGCCCACATCCAGATCAGGACCAACGACCCGAGGGTGTGGTAGTTACGTCACCACAATTGGAGTGCGGGCAGAGCAGAGCTGCCACCCGCACCCGCAGGGTGGGCAGACCTGCGACTGACCAGAGTGGTAAACAGATCACCCTAATTAGAGGAGGAGCACAGCCACTACCCGCCCTGCAAGGGAGATTTTCCAACTATACAAGAGCAATATAAATAAATAGGGGGAAAATTTCAAAAACACAACAGTTTCACCAAGCAGAAAGAAACGCGAGCAGTATGAAAAGACAAGGAAAGAAAGGACCACAAGCAATGCAGGTCAACTCAACTTTAGAAGAGGTAATAGCTGCAACAGATGGAATGTCAGAAAAAGTGTTCAGGATATACATGCTTCAGATGATCTGGAGTCTCAAGGAAGACATGAGACAGCAAAATCAGACAATGAAAGATCACTTTGACAAGGAACTACATAAACAAATACAGGAAGTAAGAGATCAATTACACAGGGAGATAGAGGTAATAAAAAACAAACAAATAGAAATCCTAGAAATGCAGGAAGCAATAAACCAACTTAAAAACTCAATTGAGAATACTACCAGCAGAGTAGATCACTTAGAAGATAGAACATCAGACAATGAAGACAAAGTATTTCAACTTGAAAAGAACATAGACAGCTCAGCAAGACTGCTAAGAAACCATGAGCAGAACATCCAAGAAATATGGGATAACATTAAAAGACCAAACTTAAGAGTCATTGGGATACAGGAAGGCACAGAGCTCCAAACCAAAGGAATAAACAATCTATTCAATGAAATAATACGAGAAAACTTCCCAGACTTGAAGAATGAGACAGAATCCCAAATCCTAGAAGCCTACAGGACGCCGAATGTGCAAAATCATAAGAGATCCACACCTAGACACATTATAATGAAGATGCCCAACATACAGAATAAGGAGAGAATTTTAAAAGCTACAAGAGAAAGGAAGCAGATTACATTTAGGGGTAAACCAATCAGGATAACAGCTGATCTCTCAACACAGACTCTGAAAGCTAGAAGATCCTGGAATAACATATTTCAAACACTGAAAGAAAATGGGTTCCAACCAAGAATCGTGTATCTGGCGAAATTAAGCTTCAGGATGGAAGATGAAATTAAAGCCTTCCACAATAAACAAAAGTTAAAAGAATTCACAGCTAGAAAACCATCTCTTCAAAAAATACTTGGCAAAACATTACAGGAAGAGGAAATGGAAAATAACAATTAAAACCAACAGTGGGAGGTAGGACAGTAAAGGGGGGAAAGTAACCAAAGAGGAAAACAAATCAGGTTTAGCAACATTAATAAACAAATATGGCTGGAAGAACAAACCATATCTCAATAATAACCCTAAATGTTAATGGCTTTAACTCACCAATTAAGAGACACAGGCTAGTTGAATGGATCACAAAACAAGACCCAACAATATGCTGCCTACAGGAGACACATTTGATAGGAAAAGACATACATAGACTGAAGGTGAAAGGTTGGGAAAAATCATACCACTCATATGGACTGCGGAAACAAGCAGGAGTGTCCATACTCATATCTAATAAAATAGATTTCAAGCCAAAGTTAATCAAAAGGGATAAAGAGGGACACTGCATACTGCTCAAGGGAACCATACACCAACAAGACATAACAATCATAAATATATATGCCCCAAACAATGGTGCAGCTATGTTCGTCAAGCAAACTCTTCTCAAGTTCAAGAGTCTAATAGACCACCATACAATAATCATGGGAGACTTCAACACACCTCTCTCACCACTGGACAGATCTTCCAAACAAAAGTTAAATAAGGAAACTATAGAACTCAATAACACAATTAACAACCTAGACTTAATTGACATATATAGAATATACCACCCAACATCAAGCAGTTACACTTTTTTCTCAGCAGCACATGGATCCTTCTCAAAAATAGATCATATATTATGTCACAGGGCAACTCTTAGACAATATAAAGGAGTAGAGATAATACCATGCACCCTATCTGATCATAATGGAATGAAACTGAAAATCAATGATAAAAGAAGGAAGGAAAAATCATGCATCGCTTGGAGAATGAACAATAGGTTACTGAATGATCAATGGGTTTTAGAAGACATCAAGGAGGAAATTAAAAAATTCTTAGAGTTAAATGAAAACTCAGTCACAACATATCGGAATGTATGGGACACATTGAAAGCAGTTCTAAGAGGAAAATTCATTGCTTGGAGTTCATTCCTTAAAAAAAGAAAAAAACAACAAATAAATGATCTCATACTTCATCTCAAAATCCTAGAAAAAGAAGAGCAAAACAACAGCAAAAGAAGTAGAAGGCAAGAAATAATTAAAATCAGAGCTGAAATTAATGAAATTGAAACAAAAGAAACAATTGAAAAAATTGACAAAACTAAAAGTTGGTTCTTTGAAAAAATAAATAAAATAGACAGACCCTTAGCCATGCTAACGAAGAGAAGAAGAGAGAGAACTCAAATTACTAGTATACAGGATGAAAAAGGCAATATCACAACAGACACTTCAGAAATACAGAAGATAATCAGAAATTATTTTGAAGCCTTATATTCCAATAAAATAGAAGATAGTGAAGGCATCTATAAATTTCTTAAGTCATATGCTCTGCCCAGATTGAAACAGGAGGATATAGACAACCTAAACAGACCAATAACAATAGAGGAAATAGAAGAAACCATCAAAAGACTACCAACTAAGAAAAGCCCAGGACTGGATGGGTATACAGCAGAGTTTTACAAAACCTTTAAAGAGGAACTAACACCAATACTTTTCAAGCTATTTCAGGAAATAGAAAAAGAGGGAGAACTTCCAAATACATTCTACGAGGCCAACATCACCCTGATGCCTAAACCAGACAAAGACACTTCAAAGAAAGAAAACTACAGACCAATATCTCTAATGAACCTAGATGCAAAAATCCTCAATAAAATTCTGGCGAATCGGATTCAAAAACATATCAAAAAAATTATACTCCATGATCAAGTAGGATTCATCCCTGGGATGCAAGGCTGGTTCAATATACGGAAATCAATAAATGTTATTCACCACATCAATAGACTTAAAAATAAGAACCATATGATCATCTCGATAGATGCAGAAAAAGCATTTGACAAAGTACAGCATCCCTTTATGTTCAAAACTCTAGAAAAATTAGGGATAACAGGATCATACCTCAACATTGTAAAAGCAATCTATGATAAGCCACAGGCCAGCATCATTCTGAATGGAGAAAAATTGAAGGCATTCCCTCTAAGATCTGGTACAAGACAGGGATGCCCTCTTTCACCATTTCTGTTCAACATAGTCCTCGAAACACTGGCCAGAGCAATTAGACAGATGAAAGAAATTAAAGGCATAAAAATAGGAAAAGAAGAACTTAAATTATCACTATTTGCAGATGACATGATTCTATACCTAGCAGACCCAAAAGGGTCTACAAAGAAACTATGAGAGCTAATAAATGAATTCAGCAAAGTGGCAGGATATAAAATCAACACGCATAAATCAAATGCATTCCTGTATATCAGCGACAAATCCTCTGAAACGGAAATGAGGACAACTACTCCATTCACAATATCCCCCCCAAAAATAAAATACTTGGGAATCAACCTAACAAAAGAGGTGAAAGACTTATACAATGAAAACTACAGAACCCTAAAGAGAGATATAGAAGAAGACCTTAGAAGATGGAAAAATATACCCTGTTCATGGATAGGCAGAACTAACATCATCAAAATGGCGATATTACCAAAAGTTCTCTATAAGCTCAATGCAATGCCAATCAAAATCCCAACAGCATTTCTTGTAGAAATAGATAAAACAATCATGAAATTCATATGGAATAATAAAAGACCCAGAATAGCAAAAACAATGCTAAGCAGGAAGTGTGAATCAGGCGGTATAGCGATACCAGACTTCAAACTATACTACAGAGCAATAGTAACAAAAACAGCATGGTACTGGTACCAAAACAGGCGGGTGGACAAATGGTACAGAATAGAGGACACAGTAACCAATCCACAAAACTACAACTATCTTATATGTGATAAAGGGGCTAAAAGCATGCAATGGAGGAAGGATAGCATCTTCAACAAATGGTGCTGGGAAAACTGGAAATCCATTTGCATCAAAATGAAACTGAATCCCTTTCTCTCGCCATGCCCAAAAGTTAACTCAAAATGGATCAAGGAGCTTGATATTAAATCAGAGACACAGCGTCTGATAGAAGAAAAAGTTGGCTATGATCTACATACTGTGGGGTCGGGCTCCAAATTCCTCAATAGGACACCCATAGCACAAGAGTTAACAACTAGAATCAACATATGGGACTTACTCAAACTAAAAAGTTTTTTCTCAGCAAAAGAAACAATAAGAGAGGTAAACAGGGAGCCTACATCCTGGGAACAAATCTTTACTCCACACACTTCAGATAGAGCCCTAATATCCAGAGTATACAAAGAACTCAAAAAATTAGACAATAAGATAACAAATAACCCAATCAACAAATGGGCCAAGGACCTGAACAGACACTTCTCAGAGGAGGACATACAATCAATTAATAAGTACATGAAAAAATGCTTACCATCGCTAGCAGTCAGAGAAATGCAAATCAAAACCACCCTAAGATACCATCTCACTCCAGTAAGATTGGCAGCCATTATGAAGTCCAACAACAACAAGTGCTGGAGAGGATGCGGGGAAAAGGGTACACTTGTTCATTGTTGGTGGGACTGCAAATTGGTGCAGCCAATTTGGAAAGCAGTATGGAGATTTCTAGGAAAGCTGGGAATGGAACCACCATTTGACCCAGCTATTTCCCTTCTCGGTCTATTCCCTAAAGACCTAATAAGAGCATGCTACAGGGACACTGCTACATCGATGTTCATAGCAGCACAATTCACGATAGCAAGATTGTGGAACCAACCTAGATGCCCTTCAATAGATGAATGGATAAAAAAATGTGGCATTTATACACAATGGAGTATTACTCTGCATTAAAAAATGACAAAATCATAGAATTTGGAGGGAAATCGATGGCATTAGAGCAGATTATGCTAAGTGAAGCTAGCCAATCCTTAAAAAACAAATGCCAAATGACTTCTTTGATATAAGGGGAGTAACCAAGGACAGGGTAGGGACGAAGAGCTTGAGAAGAAGATTAACATTAAACAGGGATGAGAGGTGGGAGGGAAAGGGAGTGAGAAGGGAAATCGCATGGAAATGGAAGGTGATCCTCAGGGTTTTACAAAATTACATATAAGAGGAAATGAGGGGTAAGAGAAGAATAATACAAGTGGAAGAAATGATTTACAGTAGAGGGGGTAGAGAGAGAAATGGGGAGGGGAGGGGAGGGGAGGGGAGGGGGGATAGTAGAGAATAGGATAGACAGCAGAATACATCAGACACTAGAATGGCAATATGTAAATCAATGGAAGTGTAACTCATGTGATACAGCAATCTGTATACGGGGTAAAAATGGGAGTTCATAACCCACTTGAATCAAACTGTGAAATATGATATATTAAGAACTATGTAATGTTTTGAACGACCAACAATTAAAAAAAAAAGAAAACTTGCCATGCCAGAAAAAAACTGGTGAACTCTTACTGAGAGTTTCTACCCACTGGGTTGAAACATGAGTATTCAAAGAGAGATGGATGTCCGCTCGAGCATGATTTTACATTTTCTTTTCTCTAGGAGAGCTCCAATTTCATGTATTTTCCCCATTATTTCAATAATTGACATCTCATACAAATGCTAGACTGGCTTTCAAAGCCAGAAGCAACACATAAGTCTTATAGAATCACAGGTTTTGGTTTGGAGTTCAGAAAGTAAGATCACCATATACAGAAGAAAGTTGAACTGAAAAAGACATATAGTCAACCTGATTTGCTTTGGGTAGATAACATCTGGGCCAGGTTGTCACATAGCCTCTGCTGGAATGTCTCCCAGAGAGATTGGGAGCTTATGGCTCTGGAGGCAGCTAGTTATTAGTGAGCTTCACATCTCTGGCAAACCCTGTTTCCCATAGCCTTCCTCATCAGTAGCAGCAGAGAATGTCTTCCTGCTTTGTGGTGACAGCCCTTCAGAGATGCAGGGGAACATCTTACTCCTCTGAGTCTTTTCTTTCCCAGGCCAAGGCTAACAAACCTTTTAATCCTTTCATTCACAACAAGATTTTCATCACTCTGCCTTTAGTTTTCCTGGACTAGTTGCAGAATGAAACTGGAACATCCTCCCCTTTAAAAATCTGATGATGCAGTTTAGTTGTTTCAGTTCACTTGATCACATCTTACCATTAGTTCACACTAAGGTTATTGGTAGCTCTTAGTCTATTTCAGATAAATGATTGTTTCCCTCCACAACATACCTGTACCCTTGATTCTTAAAATTTCTTCATTAGACCTTACCTTTTTGTAAAAAAAAAAATTTTTTAGTTGTTGTTGGACCTTTATTTATTTATATGTGGTGCTGAGAATCGAACCAAAAGCCTCACACATGCCAGGCAAGCGCTCTACCACTGAGCTATGACCCCCACCTCCAGATCTTACCTTTCTACCTAAGTTTTTGAATTCTGACCTTCCATTCAATTCTGTAACATTCTTGAAAAATCTTTCTAATGTACTGGTTTTTCTGTCAGCTGCAAATTTAAGTAGGCTTCTCATATTTTTGTGTTATTATAGTATTGTAAAATAGGGATGTACTTTGCTGTGAGACATATCTTTGATTTTAATTCCAGCTTCATTGTGTACCTACTGCCTAATATTAGGCAAGTTATTTAAACTCCCCAAGCTATTTAAACTCCAATTTGCTTATCTGAAAATGAAGAAGATGATAATTTCTATCTTTTTGGTTTGTTGTGAGTATTTGCAATAATGTAAGAGCCTAGTATAATGTCAGTCACATAGTAGTAATGGTGATGGTAACAATAATAAATGCTTTCTTTTTTAGAAGGGCAGGGACTCAATCAAATTTTTTATTTTCTTTCTTTTTATCTGGATCAGAGTTAACATTTTGCATGAAGCCAAGGACAGAACTATATAATCACTAAAGATCATTCTCCATTGACAACATTTAGTTAGGTAAATATTATCAAACAATAACTATTTATTGAGAATAACTATATTTCAGTAATTTTCTAGTGGCTAGGGACATAGTGTTGAAAAATATAGCAAAGTCCTTGTCTTCATGGAGCTGACATTCAAATGGCAGGACTACCATGTAACAGAGACATCAGTTACATAAAAATGGTTAACTTTGCAAGAGGAATAGACAGATGTGTGTGTGTGTTTGTGTGTGTGTATCACTATCTGACATTGTATTATATATACATATATATGTGTGAATATAATATAATAATATATAAAATACTGTAATGTCAGAGAGTGATAAGAACCAGAATATATATCAGGTAATGATAAGAACTATATAGAAAATAAAAATAAGGTACTAGTAGTATGAGAGGGGACAAGAGCTAGTTTATATTGTATGGTTAAAGACCTCTTCAAGGAGTGACCCTGGTACATTCGTGATGGAGGGAGGACATGAGCTATACAACTCTCTGAAGGAAAAGTGTGATAATCAGAAGGACACTCATACACGAATCAAGCTTTCTTAGTATGAATGGTCAACTAGGCATTTGTCCTCTTATAACCACTGACTTACTTATTTATCAAATCACCAAGAACATAAAGGGACTCTTAATACGCTTGCCTTCATTAATATAGACTTCAGATGGAATCTGAGTTTGTGCAGGGGAACTGGGAATACACATGAGTCGCATGCGCTCATCCACACACAGGCCTTTCTCTCTCTGCGCAGTGTGCAGCTTCACAGAGCTTAAAGCAAAGAGAGGCCCCCGGCTCAGCCATCTCACCGGAATCAACACTGGTGGCCCGTGGCATCACAGGCGCCTCACTGAGGCTGCTTTCACCTCCCTCCTGGAACACACGGCATCTTCAATTTGCCAGCCATCAAAGCCACAAAAAGGCATGCAGGATCTCTGTTGTTTTCCCCCAGTGGCTCCATTTGGTTTCTAGAGATCACCGTGCCCTTTTCTAAGGGCCTGCACATCACCTATCTAATCATTTTAAGATATTACCAGGATTCA
This sequence comes from Spermophilus citellus, assembly GCF_964194105.1. Taxonomy (NCBI): domain Eukaryota; kingdom Metazoa; phylum Chordata; class Mammalia; order Rodentia; family Sciuridae; genus Spermophilus; species Spermophilus citellus. Next base: position 64,090,301 of record NC_138200.1, read on the forward strand.
AACTGAAGCTTGCAGATCTGCAGATCATGGAATGAATCCTCTTCCTCATGTTGAAAAATTAGAATGCTCTTTTTCCAGCTCCACTATCCCGGCACCTTTCATGTTCTCCATGATTCCTTAAAGATTACTGACAATGACCCTCAGATTGCATCTGCACAGTCTCCTCATACTCTGGGATGTAATTTGTGTAGGCCTGGAGTGTTGAACTCATTTAAAACAGCGAGACCGTCTCCTGCTATCACCTTACCTATCTCATACTTCAATTCCTTCTAAACTACATTTATTCAACTCTCCTGAGTTTAAAGATCTTTCTCCTTGATAAAGAAGATGGAAATATAACAATATGAGTTGAGATATATGACTTTCTCTTTGTTGTTTGCTAATGTTATATCATCTGCCCCGAGCAGTGAGTCTGTTTTGTCGGTTGTCTTTTTCTTTTGATTGCAGCGGTTGATGGGTGTGTCTAGATGTGTGTTTCTGAGCTTGTGGATGAAGGCTTAAGCATATTTCACTTCAACTTTTTGAGGGATTAATTCTTTTGTTATGCTTGTTCAGTTCCATACTCCTGTGCACATTTATCCTTGTTTTAGAATGTGGTTTTGGGTGACGGCTTTGAGATCACACTGTTCAGGGTTAACTCCTGACTGTCCTGGGTCCTACAGCAGTGAGATCATAGATAAATTAGTTAATCTCTCTGAACATGAGTTGCTTTATCTGTAAAATAAAGATATAACACTCAGCTTCTAGGATTCAAAAGTAGATGATTTAATATACATAAAAGGCTTAGAATAGTATCTATCACATAGCAGGTGCTCATTCTAACTACCACCAGCATCATCATTTGTAATGTCTTCCTTTCATTTTTCACAAGTGTTTTAAGCAGTCTGACCTCATCAGAGAGCCACAGTTTTTCTTATAGTTAGAACACACTCAATACAATTCTATTACTTTGTATCTTCTCTCTCTGTGTATCCAGCCCCCAGCAATGGGAAAGGATATAAATAATTACAAAGTAACTCTCAAAGACCAGGAATCATCAAAGAAAGATGAAATTACATACAGTATACTCATGGTAGCAGCAAAGTGAACAAATGCATTTTACAAAGACTCTAAGCTGAGTCTGGTTTGAAACAAACATTTAAAAAATGGACCATCTTGTTAATCTTAGAATCCAAGAATAAACAGTGTACCTACCTCCTAGTCTCTGGCTCATTGTGAGTACTTACGGGGAAACATCATGATCCTGGATGAGGCCAAATGAATTCATAGCACTTTATGTGAATCCTAAAATACTGTTTCACAATAGCAAGAAAAAGCAAACTCAAATCACCAAGGGAACACTGAGCCTATCAGACCTTTGGACGTATTAGTGCTGTTGGTAGAAACTTAAATAGAACTAGACTGGTTGCTGTATGGAGACTCCTCATTTTCTGTGTTTATGTTTTCATAATGGATTTCCTTTGGTATAACATGCATCATATTCTTGGCCTTCTCTGTTTGGAGAAAGAACTAAACTTACTTAATTCAGACTTTTCTCTTTTCCTTAGAATTGTCCTGTCTCTAGGATGCTACCTATTGGAAACTTAGAGAAGCAGCCACTGTCTGGGTGGGGAGAGTCCTGTGTTAGCACAGCAATGCCTGGGGCTTATGGGTAAATCTGCCTAATTGAGAAAGAGTATTAGCAAGTTGATTCATGCCCAATTCTGCAGCTGAATTCTTTCACTAGCCTTATCAGTTATAATCATAAAGCTTTGCTTTGATCTATATTTGTATGTCTTCTGTGTCTTGCTTCCTAATAGATCTTAAGAAGGGAAGAGAGATATTACTTATTGATACTCTCATACCTCAAATGATGCAAGTAGTAAAAACAAAGGTGGCAATAGCAATTAGCTTCTACTTTATATGTAGCCAAGATGTGAAGCAAGACAGTCTTTAGGCGACCTGCCAAGAATGATCTGATTGACGTTTCCCTGGGAAAACCTACTCTTTTCCTACTTTTCACCATGGATAAATGGATAGAGGCAGATAGACAACCAGACAAGACATAAATCTATAAAATGGTGATGAAAAGGAAGCAGAGGCAAAAACTAAATTGAGCTGATTGGAAGGTGTCTAGGGTGTGAGATTTTTTTTTTTTTTTTTAATATCAAGTGGCATGGGGTTCCATAGAACACAGGCTGTGCCTGACCCAGTAACTGAGAGTAAGGTCAGGAAAATCTCTTTGGGGGAAGTTATGTCTAAGCTGACATCTGAAGGACAAGTTGGAGTTAAGCAATCAAGGAACAAGGAAGAACATAACAGGCAAAGTAAATAGGATATGGAAGGCCTGGCAACAGGTGAGAAAGAGCTTCAGGGTTAGGACTTCAGAAACCTGCAAGTAGGTCAACACCATACTCCAGGCACTTTTCGCAGGTAGTATCTCTGCCTGAGGTTTAAGTCTAGAAAAAGTGAAAATGGTCTTGGTGTTGTCAAGGTCACCAGGTTGGGAACATTCCTTGCTATTTGTTCCTTGGAAAGCAAGAAATAGGGTAATGAAAAGGGCACTAAGGGGGTCCCCGAGCCTAGGAGCATGATGACCAGGAGGTCAACAGGACAGTGCAGTGGGTTTTGTGAAATTGTCTGGATGCTTTGTCAATGAGCAGAGGAAGAACATAAAGCTAAGTCCAGAGGAAATAAATAGTGCATTGAAAAGTGAACTTTATGCATGGCCAGAAAAAAAAGACAGTTTAGTTTTATATGTTACATTTTAATAATAGTCATTTGTAACTACATAATGAAATTTGTGAACAAAAGTTCATTTCCAGAAGAATAATCTCTCACTGATATGCAATGCCTCAGTAGGATTTGGCCAGGTTTTAATTTCAGTTTGAATAAATAATGTAAGATATGAGGCTGGGTGAGATAAAAGGAAATCTCTGTACTTTCATCTCTCCATGATGGAAATAATAACTACTTTATTTCAAAACAAGTTTCCAATTAGTTTCTGTGAAATATTATTATCCTCCTTTCCCAGATACTGTAGTTCATTTTGAAACTTAATTTTGATAATATATAAACATTTCTGAAACTTACTCTACAGGAATGACAGTTACATTTGGAGGGAGGAATGCTGCTGGGCTATAACTATATTATTTGGGACTGTTCTAAATAATAGTAAAAGTAATGAAAGAGAATCAATCAAAGTGTCATCACATTTAATGGCTATTGGTGACCTCACATGGGCTTATCCTCACAGGAGAGCACAGATCAATGCTGTTTTCTCCAAAGCCATTCAACAGAATTATTTTTTTCTTCAAGGCTAGTTATACACCATCTTGACCTCATTTAAAGAGGTGATATTATTTAAACAATATATATGTTAAGTAACATAATTTAGTAACACTGGATACTGGCCTGGGGCTTGTTTGGTCAATTAGGCAGATGTGATTGACCTCTGCTTTTGAGGGTCTTATAATCTAGGAGAGAAGGTCAAAATTAAAAATCTTCTCTCTTTTCTCTCTGTCTCTGCCTTTGTCTCATACACAGTTAATGTACATGCAATAAGAGTAGTATGGTGATTTGAGAACATATATAATAAGGAGATTTGGACTAGTCACATTAGATTAAAAAAAGGCTCTGTTATGATTCAGTTGAGATAGGGTGTAGACTAGTTGGGATACAAGCTAAACTTCTTGAACAAATGTGCTAAATTGCTGTGGCTTCAATAAGGTATAAGTTCTTTCTTTCCCATATGGCAATCCAGAGGTGAACAGGTTGAGTGGGCAGTTCTGCTCTCCTCAGCATTGACTCCCAGGCTACTTCTGTGAGAGCCATTTTGAGTCAGGAGTGGAGATAGCAGCTCTCAGGAGGCAGTCTGGAAGCTGGACACCTCTTTGTTGCTAGGCCAGAACTTAGTCATGGCCACACCTAGGTAGCTGGAAAGGTGCCCTGAGAGCTCTGTTGTAAAATCAAGGCCAGAGCAGATGTGAGGAGCAGTCTCTGAAGACTGAGTAGTGCTAACTAGGCTGAAGTGAGAAGGGGTGGCACATGCCAAGGCCATGTGTCAGAAGAGTGTGTGGGGGCCTTGGCAGAAAGTGAGTCAGGGAGGAGCCAGGTTATGCTCAGCCTTATGATTCTGGACAAGAAGTCTGGCCTTTACTCTAGGAGCAATGTGAAGCCATTGGGGACTAAAGCAGAAGGAGAGGTCCTCCCCTCTTTGAGGGGAATGGTTCTGCCTTTGAAGAGATTGTCTGCCATGGTGTGGAGAATGGGCTGGAGGGTATCCAGCAGTTCCTTCATATCAGACACTATGCTGGGTGTTGGGAACAGGCACAAGCAGGAGAGAGCCATTCTCTGCCTTCCTGGATCCTGTGAGAGGGAAGGAGGGAGCTGAGGGAGATGCAGGAGCCATGAGGGATGGCTTTCTTCCTCAGAGTCAGGAGGGATGTGTCCTCTGCTCTTGGCCTCAAGCTGGCTGAGGCCCTTGTTCATTTTATCTGCAGCTTCTAGTTCTCTAAAGTGGAGGGAGGCTCCAGTAATGGGGTTTGTCAAGATGGATGTATTTCCTGCTAGCTTGTTGTTTAAAGTTGAGGTAAAATCCACATAGCATTAACCACTAACCATTTTAAAGAGTGCAGTTCAGTGGCATGTAGTGCATTTGTAATGCTGTGGGACCCTATCTCTGTCTAGTTCCAAAGAAGTTCCACCACCATAAAAGGAAACCCCCTACAGTTACCCTTCACTGCCCTCCTAGTCTCCCTAATCCCTGGTAATATCTGTCTGCCGTCTAGGTCTATGCATTTACATATTCTGGATGTTTCTCATGGAATCATATCATATCTCACTATTGGTGACTGATTTCTTTCACTAAGAATGATGTTTTGAGATTCACCCATGTTGTAACATGTGTCAGAATTTCATTCCTCTCTATGGCTGAAAATATTCCACTATATAAATAGACCACATCGTGTTGTTCATTCATACACTGATGGACATTAAGGCTGCTGCTTCTGCTTTTTTACTACTGTGAACATTGCTTCTGTGAAAATTCATGTCCACTAGTTTATTTTTGCCCAAATTAATTTTTTTACTCCATGTGGAAAAAATAGTCTGGAAAAGAAATAAAAGAGTGAGTTCTCCTATCCTCACTCTGCTGTGCACCAGTATCCCTTTCACCCTGCCCCAGGTGTGTCTACAAGTTCTGGGTCACTGCCTACCCTACTCAGGCTCTCACAGTTCTCCTCTATTGCCTGCTCCTGTTCTACTCTTCATCCCAGCTCTTTTCTCAATAGGATTTCCCTGGTCTCTGTAAGAAATTCCACTCCTCCATTTTTTGCTTCCTGATCTCCCTCTATACTTGAAGCCCCTACCTCCCTCCTGGCTTTCCAGACTCCTTTGTGCCTTGTGATTGCCTTCATGCAAAGTCCACAAGAGTCATAATTTGAGGAAAATAGAAACCAAGTGGGAAGATAAGCAAGTGCCTGTTGATGTTCAGGAAAGTCAGTTGGTTCATTCTTTCCTGTTCATTCATTCACTCATTTTTAAAATTAATTCTTCCAATAAGCATCTGTTGAATACCATTCTGCATAATAAACTATCTGATCATATATATATATATATATATATATATATATATATATATATATATATATATATAGAGAGAGAGAGAGAGAGAGAGAGAGAGAGAGAGAGAGTCTGGCTCTTTTGAACCTCATAGGCCAGGCAGATGTTCAAATTAATAAACCACAAGACAATCTAGATTTCAAAAGTGGCACAGACAAAGTACTGGTGAGGCTTGGACAAGGCAGATAGCAAGGGTGAGCATACTTTGGAACAGAGGCTCCTCTACCAAGGATTCCCCCACACACCAAATCCTTTAAAGGTAAAGACCATCCTTTAAGTTTATAATTTAAGTTAGGACCTGACCATTAGCTATAAATCATTGTAGATGGATAAACTGAGGCACAGAATACTAGGCTCAAACTGTTGGTAAAAATGTAGTATTTTGAGTGGAAGGCTGGTTCCCTGATGCACTTGTTACTCCCCAGGCCCCATAAGCTCATATTTCTACAATTGCAGTATACTGTTCTTTCTGCCTCAGTACAGAAAGGTAGACTGGTGATTCTATTTTTCAGAAGAAGAAAACAAGGCAGGAGAGTTTACCCAAGGCCACTTATCACTTTTATGGAGGAGCCAGAATCACAACTCCTACCCTTTGAGTTTTTAGCCTGTTGCCTAGCTACCAAACCTCCCTGCCTCTTCCACTGTACAGCAGCTGAGCAGGCACTTAATAATCATAATTGATGGTGCTGGCTGAAAAGGAGAGCTCAGAGTGATTCTGGGAGTTTTTGTTCACATACCTATGAATTTTTACTCTTCCTGTGGTCAATAACCTGTACCCATTTGTTTTAGATAACATCCCTGTCTTAGTTCATAATGAAGTTTTCTTGTCTACACTGGTGATTTCTCTTTTTTTCTGTTTATCAACTATTCTTTCTGGAGAAATTCAGTTTATGTTTACAGGTATTACACATAAAAAAGAAAAGAATAACAGTGTCTGTCCCAGGGCTTCCTATAAGAGAAGCCTCACCATAGCAATTTAAGGAATAGAATACAATTCAGCACAAGCTAAATGAAATTTTTCTGCTTCTTAGTTATGTTAAAATATTTAAGCACCTATATATTCCAAATATTTATAGGAATAGAAAGATAAATTTGCTTACCCTTCCAACAAGGACTTACTGAATGCCTGGCATGTGCCAAATATTGTGCTACTGCAGGGGATTTTGTGTTACTGATTGTCCAGGAGGAGTCAGATGACCTCATGTGACCACACAGTTGAATAGTCACAGTTCATATGTGCTTCAAAGAGGGAGTACATACTGCTGTCAGTGCCCGTTATGGGGTGATTGGACAAGAAAAACTTCCCACAGGAAGTGATGCTCAAGTTGAGTTCTGATGAATGAAAAGGGAGTAAAGAGCATGCCAGGCAGAAGTAACAACATGCTCAAAAATCCCTGGGGTAGGTGGGGATGTGAGGCATCCAGGTTGTGTAGGACTAGTGTGAGTGAAGTTGGGGAGCCAGAGGAATGCGGAGAGGTAGGCAGAGGCCAGACAGTGCAGGTACATTGTTCTCATTAATTCTAGCCGGGCTGTGGTGAACAGGGCCATGTTGGCTCCCACCAACTCTGTTGACCTCACCCAGGTGCACCTGGGGCTTCTCTGGTGCCTAGGCCTGCAGCCCTAGTAGAAGACCACTGGCAGCCATGTGTGAACAACCCAGAAGTGCCAGGGAATTAGTTTCCATGGGGCAACTCTGCACTGCTGATGCATGAAAGTCAATGGATGTCCCTGGTGGGCATTTCGAGGTACATTCCCCAGGGTCTCTTGGAAGTTCCTCACAGGTTTGATCACAGTTGTTCATGATGGTGGTCAACTTGCTTATTCATTCCCTCATTCTCTGTTTTACTCACTTTCCCTAACCCATGACTCTGGCTCCCGAGGGTCAGTTACCAAATTAACACTGTGTATAGGCAAGATTGTGTTGTGCTGTTTCAGGGGAAGCCAGGCAGAGACACCATGTAAAAGAGTTTTGCCTTTATCTTAAAAGAAGTGCAGAATGATTGTTTTTAACAAACACAATTTTGGATTCAGTGTGGAGAATGGTTTGGAGAAGACAATGGCAGGTAAGGGTAGAATAGTTAATGAATGGGCTTTACTAGTCCAGGCAAACAGTAAGCCAGTCAGGATAGAGTGGGACCAATAAAGATAAGAGAAATATACATATCTAAGGAATATTTAGGGCTTCTAATTAATAGGATCTGGTGATAAATTGGATATGGAGAGTAAGGGAGAAGGAATGACTCCTAAATATCTGAATTTTTAGCTGGAGGGATGATGATGTATTTCATTGAGTTGAAAACTCTGGAAGACCAAATATTGGGCAGGGAGTTTCAGCTGAAGTTCTGTTTTTTGTTTTTTTTTTTTAAACTTTTTTTTTAGTTGTAGATGGACACAATGACTTTATTTTATTTATGTATATTTTTATGAGGTGCTGAGAATCAAACACAGTGCCTCATACATACTTGGCAAGTGCTTTACCACTGATCCACAACTCCATCCTTTAGCTAAAGCTCTTTATGATTGAAGATAGAAAACCCAACACAAACTGCATTAATCAAAGGAAGAATTAGTTGACTAATGACACTGGAAAAAAAGTCAATTGGCTTTAGGTATGACTTGTCCAAGGGTCAAATGATGTGACAAAGTCAGTCTCTCAGCTCTGCTTCCTTTGGGTAATTTCAGCCACTTATGGAAGCAAGATGATCACATTCTCAAACCACCATGTTTAGAGGAAACAGAAGGCTTCTCTTCCTAGGAGCCCCAGCCAGCACATTACTGTGACTCATTATTGTTCTGACTGGATGATGTGCACAGACAGGTTGGAGTTGTGGATGAGGATGAGGTAAACCTGATTGAGACCAGATTTGGCCAAGAATGGGAGAGATGAAGTCCTTAAAGGAAAGTAGGACACTGCTGCTGGTAGAAACACAGAAATGGATGCTAGGAAAGTACCCAAAAGCTCTCTTACCAGAGAGAGAGAGTTTCTGAGGTTTATTTTGAACATGATGTGTTAGTGTACTTTTAAGACATTCAAGAGGCATAGATCCTTGGGTCTAACCTATGATAAATCCTTAAGTCTAATCTCAAAGGAGGGTTCTGGGTGGGGAATACATTTTGGGAGTAATTTGCATTAAAGTAGACATTGAAATGGATGGTGTGGATGAAATTACCTAGGGAGAGGGATATACACTAAGAAAGAGGACCAAGGAGAGGTGAGAAGGAATTCCAACACTGAGTCAGAATTCTCTAAGGTAAAGAACTATCTGATATTAAGATGGAGTAGTCAGAGATGTAGGAATGAGTCCATGAAGACTCATTTAATAGGAAATAAAATATGAAATACAACAGCTGCTTTCTTGGAATTCATAGTCCATAACCAGACTTGAACTAAAAACTGATGCAATGTAGGCAATTTCAATCCTCAAGTCAAGCCCTGTGTTAGAGGCTGGAGCTCCGAGTACACCTAGTTCCAGCCCAGAAGAGAATAACTAGTTGTTCTTGGGGGAGAGAAGAGGATCCGTGAGGGGTCTTTAAAGAAGCACATGATTTTCCTAGTTGTTAAAGGAAAAGCTGCAGGTCCAAGATGAACTTCCATGGGACATTTAGGAAGGATTTGGGCCAGATCCAAGGGAGGGTAACCTCAACTGTGAGAACTCTGGGAAATAAACAAGGACTGGAAAAGGGAGAGTCAGCCGAGGGAGAAAAGCTGGAGGCACCACACAGGTCACATTTGTGGATGGTTCTTTATCTCAGGGCTTGACTGTGTCACTCCATCACTTCAAAACCAACTTGATGGGTCTTTATTGCAGTTTGGCTGATTGGTTGATGTGTTATCTAGCATTTGGGGGGAATGATAAGACAGACTCTAAATTCAAAAGGTTTTTTATAAGGTGGGTATTTACTAGTTGTTTTCTGTTACTATCATGGTGAAGACAGAAAAAATATGATTACATCTCAACAAAAGCAATTAAAGTCAAACATTAGGAAGAGTTTTCTTTTTCTTTTAAAGAGAGAGGGAGAGAGAGAGAGAGAGAGAGAGAGAGAGAGAGAGAGAGAATTTTTTAATATTTATTTTTTAGTTATCGGCGGACACAACATCTGTGTTTGTATGTGGTGCTGAGGATTGAACCCAGGCTGCACACGTGCCAGGCGAGTGCGCTACCACTTGAGCCACATCCCCAGCCCAGGAAGAGTTTTCTTATCAGCAACATTTGTTTTATTTGTCTGCATCAGCCTTCCAGTTTTTAGGTTCAGTTAGATAATGATAATAACAAAGACAGAAGGGATGAAGACCAAACATGCAAACAGAACTGACATGAAATCAGTGAGCTTACTGGGGATGGCTGAGTTAGGGAAGTTACACATGGGATGATCACTATTTCCAACTAATAGGGATATGTTTCTGGAAATTGTAGTCCAGAGACCTGATTAACTATAAGGGCTTGGGTACAGAGCATTCTTTCTAGGCATTCCTGCCAATCCCTAGAGTGTCCACATCCTGATCCTTAGAGGCGAAGAATGTTAGGTTACATGGCAAGGAAGAGTTTAGGTTGAAGAAGAAATTCAGGTTGCTTATCAGCTGACCTTATGGGTGACTATCCTGTAGTACCCCCGTGGGCCTAATTTAATAATAAGTGCCCTTTAAAGGGAGGCAGAAGAGGAAGTCAGATGCTGTGCCATTGGCTTTGAGGATGGAGGACCAGGCCATGAGCCTAGCAGTGCAGGCAGTCTTCAGAAGCTGGAAAAGGTAGGGCAGACTGGCCCAGAACCTGCACAGAGGCAGCCCTGCCCAAGCCTTGACCTGAGCCTGGGAAGATCCATTTTGGACTCCTGACCTTCAGAGCCTCAGGATGGTATGTTTATAGTGCTTCAAGTCACCAAGCGTGGGGTGATATTCCTTTTGCAGCAGCAAAAGGAAACTGAACAGGGGCTCGGAGGACCTAATGAATGACTGACTCATGGGATGGATTGGTTTCTGGTATAGGCAGAGACTGGGTGGAAATTGGGGAGGCTGTGAACTCAAAATATTATCATTACCTCTTTTTTTCTTACTTTTAAAAAACTCTATATTTTGAGATAATTTTAGACTTTTAGAAAAGATGTGAATAAAATTTCTGTAAAAATTCCTGTGCACCTCTTACATAAGTTTCCTGTGTTAGCATTTTAACACATTTGCTTTATCATTTTCTCTCTCTAAACAGATATATAAATATAATGTATTATAAACATATAAAATATACATGAATGTTGTATCTTAATATAATTTCTCCATATATGTATATATGGCATATATATATGTATATATAGCAATATATGTGTGTGTGTATACACACACACACACACACACACACACATAATTTTTCTCTCTGAACTATTTGAGTGTAAATTGCAAATATCTCTTTATACCCAAATACTTTTCTTGTATGAGCCTTAAAAACAAGGTCATTTTTATAGTACAGTGGTAAAAATCAGGAAATTAAAAATGTCACAACACTATTATTCAATCTAGAAATCTATTTAAGTGTTGCCAGTTGTCCCATGAATGTCTTTTACTGTGAAGAGTTTTTTTTTTTTCTGATCCAAGATCACAGGTCATATTTAGAACTTCAATTATTAGTCTCTTTTAATGATTAAGTCTGTTTTTATCTTTCATAATCTCCACATTTGTTGAAGAGTATAGCCATTGTACTGTGTCCCTTGGGTGGCTTTGTGTAGTGCTTCTGCATGATGAAGATTCAGGGTATGCATTTTTGGCAGGAATATACAGAATCTGTACTGTGTCCTCAGTGAATCATATCAGGAAGTACTTGGTCAGGTAATGTTTGCTATGCCCCTTCACTATGAAGTTATTGTCATTCTCTTTATATTTAGTAAGTAGCTTGAGGGGAGATGTTTTGTGACAAGTACCTTGTTTCTCATACTTTCACTAAGTAATGTAGCATCCATGATTCTTGCCTATACAAGTAATGCTATGGTCAACTGCAATCTAGTCATAAATGTATGACTGTAAGAGATAAGGATTTTAAGACATAATAATCCCATCACCTTCATCTCCCCTAAAAACAAATTAATAATTCCTTAAGATGATAAAATATTACATTGTCCCAATTATCTTACAATTTAAGGCATTTTTTTTATTTGAGATAATTTTAGGCTTACAGAGGAATTACAAAATCAGTGTGGAGTATTACTGCAAAGCCCTGATGTTGTGTTAAATCTATAGATCACAGGGGAAGAATCAATATCCTAACAGTACTCAGACTTCTAATCCATGAACCATGATTTTTGGGTCTTCTTTGGTTTCTTTCTTTGTAAGTTTCACTGTATAGATTCTGAATACATTCCTTTAGATGTATACCTAAGCATTTCATTTTAGGAATGCTACTGGAAATGATAGTTTTTTTTAAAAATTTGAATTCTAACTTTTCATTTCTAGTCATATTTTGATTTTTAGGCTATACATTTGCTAAAAACGCATACTAGTTCTGTAAGCTATTTTTTGTTGCTATAGATCCGAAAATATCAACTGTTTTTTCTTTTTCTCCAAATCATCAGTTTTCTATCTTTGTTTCTTGTTTTATTGCATTGGCTTGGATGCATTCAATATGATCCATACAGTGTAATATTGGATAGAAATGAGCTCAATGAGAAAAACTTCAGTTTTCTATCATTACATATAATCTTTCTTCTTTATTTTTCTATCCACATTGTAAATTATATTAACTGACTTTCAAATGTTGAACCAGCATTCCTGCGATAGTCCCACTCCACGGTGAGGTATTATCCTTTTTTATATTAGTCTTAATTGATTTGCTATTATTTTGCGAACTAGTCTAGAAGAACCATTGTTACTGGTGACCATCTATCTAGTTGCATCTACCCCAGGTAGGCTGGCGATCACACCTCTTCTCTCCGCAAAGATATCTGTCTCTCTTTGTGTTTTAGACCAATTGATTGATCTCAGGTCTCAGTTCTCCAATGGGTTTTAACAAACATGATTTGGCAGATGCTTGGCCTTTTTTTTTTTGTTGTTGGTATAAGTGTGAAAGCAGTGTTCTGTCCAGCTCTACATATTCTTGAGTGAAAACCCAAGGCCCCTCAATTGTTTTCTCCATAATTGTTTATATGAAATAGGATCCCAATCAGATTTATACCACCTAATGTCAGTATATCCCTTAAGTGTCTTTTGATCCAGTTTCTCCCTTCTTTTTTTTTTTTTTAAACAATTTTTCTTTTTAGTCATAGTGGGACACAAGACCTTTATTTTATTTATTTATGTTTATATGGTGCTGAGGATTGAACCCAGCATGTGGTAGGTGAGTGCTCTACCACTGAGTCACAAACCCAACCCTTCTCACTTCTTTTTTTAATCTCCTGTTTATTCTGTTATTGTTGTCAAGGACACAGGGTGTCTATCTTATTGTTTCCCACAGTCTGAGCTTTGCTAATTGCATTCCTGTGATGTGGTTTAATTTGGTCCTCTGTCCTGTAAATTGGTAGTTAAATCTTGAGGTTTTTATTGGAATCAAGTTCATTTTTCCCTTGATTATTCATATCTAGATATTCTCTCTCTCTCTCTCTCTCTCTCTCTCTCTCTCTCTCTCTCTGTGTGTGTGTGTGTGTGTGTGTGTGATGTTATCAGCCACTGAAGTTCTAGCTGTATTAATTCATTAGGAGATTTTTTTTTTTTTGCCTTTCGTTTATAAATGAAGAAAATGAGGCTCATAAAGGTTAAATGATTTTGCTAAGACATTATAGCCAGTTAGCAAAAATACTCTGGGGCAGAACCTGTGTCTTATAAATGAAAGTCCAGTATGCATTATGAAGTATATTGACTCTCCACACATTACATTATTAGCAATAAGAACAGCCATGTCCTGTCCCTAAGGACAGAAGACATACTTCTTTCTTTTAGAGAGATGAATCTCTTTGAATTTAGTTCTGCTTGGAGGCATAGGACCATATCAAATGATTACTCAAAAAATTTCCTTCAAGTTCTGGATTACATTCATTTTTATGGATCTAATTAAAATTATTCATGCTAATTTCAGTCTGGAATGGTATCTAAATTCAGCTCAGAATCCAGAGCATATTTCAGGTTCTGCTTGCCCCTCTAGTTCTACCAAAGAAAGGACACAAAACAAACAAATGCAGAATACTTACTGCAAAGCCATTTGTTTCACTTTTATATTACATTCAAGACACATTGCTAAAATTTCCATTAGCTAAGGGGTGTGTGTGTGTGTATGTGTGTGTGTGTGAGAGAGAGAGAGAGAGAGAGAGAGAGAGAGAGAGAGAGAGAGAGAGAAGAAGAGAAGAGAAGAGAAGAGAAGAGAAGAGAAGAGAAGAGAAGAGAAGAGGAGAGGAATGTTGTAACTGGTTTTTATCTACCACCTAAATTTTTTCATGAGTTTTACCGAAGGTGATATAGAATCTTTCCTGGGGGTGGTGTGGGCAAGCAATTTCATGAATTATTGGCTAGAATTCAGTGGAGATAACTTAAGAAAAAGACATTTTTAGCTCTATAAAGATAAATTTATCATGTTTGAATCAACCAAGGACAGACATCTATCTTGACCCGAGCATTCATTTTTCAACACACATGATATACTCAGGTTATATCCTGTATCATCTGATGCAGGACTGACATTCTTGAGCTTATTTTCCAAAATAGAACATAAACTTTCCACTCTGCTAATATTTCTAGAAAGCTCTGTAATTTATTAAAGCTATAACATAAAGATTATCAACAAAATAACTTTCAATCTATTTAAAATACAACTTATGCAATAAGGGAGGATGAACCTGGCTTCACTCTTTAATCACAGGTTCTGGGGATTCCTAAGCAGAGGAAAAGCTCTGCTTCCTCACTTTTTCTCTTGCAAACTCTTAAGTGTGAACAGAACCTTTTGCTTTGAGTTGGGGCAACTGGAGGTCCTGTGGTCTTGTTAGATACTAGGAGAAAATGGAGCAGAAACAGGAAGAACCTAATACATTTTGCGAACAGTATCAAGGGTCCAGCACAAGAACTGGAGTGAACAGACATAGATTAGGAATTTTCTTTAGAGCTCCAGGGTCTTTAGAATATTAAGTTAATATGGAATCTTAGGTATTATCTGGTTCTACTCATTTTGGCAAAGTGGATTACACAAAATTGCAAAATTGTTAATGATCAAATATATGCTAAATTTTATTCTTTTGAGCTATTCCTTGAATTTCCCTTCCCCTGGTTTCTGAATTCAGACCTGGGTATGGGCATGGGTTCTGGCTCTTATATTAACTGCACCTATGACATTGGGAAAATCACTGATTATTATCAAACCTTCCTTTCCCCACCTGAAAATAAATGAGGTTCAGTGTGATAATGTGTGTGAAGCCCTCTCTGAACTGTAAAGCACATTCAGAAGTGATTGGAACTATGGAATTGAACTGAGTCTGGGTAGATCCACTGACATTTCCTAAGAATTTTTACACTAGATCAGGTTTTTCTCCCCCCACCCCCACCCCCAAAGCTTTGTGTGTGAATCCAAAACCCATTGACATCTTGTTCAGTAAGGGGTGTTGAGATGGTCAGAGTAAGATCATCCTAAGGGCCCATGAACATCCTGAAGGGAACCTGACTCTTGAGAGTCACCTGCAGGACCAGGTAGGTGTCCTTTAGAATCTTATTTCTGATGCTGCTGCTGCTACAAAGAAATGTAGTTAATAAATTTCGCTAATGTCTATAGGAGTGTTCACCAGGGATCTTTGGAAAGAGTAATCTTCACATTCAGAAGTATTTTCTCATTATGGATAATGGGATGATGAGGTGAAAAATGATCTTGGCTACTTATGATTCTAAAAAGCCTCCAGACTGAATAATCTATGGCAAATTAGACATAATGGCTGCAAAGAAATAACTCATTTACTACAAGGTCCACTTAGTTATTTAATCACTTTTACTGTCACACAAATACATATTCCTATGCAAAGTGGTGAAAAGTTAGTAATGGCATAAAAGGCAATTGTGTAATGACAGCCTGGCAAAGGCTACAAAGGGAGAGCTTTGTTCCAGATAGTTCAGTGATTGAGCCAATATGCCTTATGGTGTGAGCACTGTAGAGGAGCAGCGATTGGAATCCTTTACTTTGTCTCTAGATTATTGCACATTATGGAACAAGGATGCATCAAATTGGCAGGTTAGACTTGGACACTGTTTGGGCTTAGATGAGCTCATTAGAATGAAAATACTTTGGGGAGAACACTGGTGGAATACACAGTTATTATTACTTTAATATAAAATTTAGATAATTTAGGCCAAAGAAGAGAATGGGCACTATTAGCCACATATGCTAAGAGTATCTATTATTAGAAAAAGCAGTTATGGAGATGGAACAGGTGTCGAAAAGTCCCTGGAATCTGGTGTCACCTGAAATAATTAATAACAAAAAAGTGTAATTGCCAGCTCATGTTTCAGAAACCAAGAGCTGCAGTACCCCAGAAGGCAGGGAGCAAGACTGTGGGTGAGCAGGACAACAGTTAGAGAGCACTGTGCGAAGACATATAAGGGTGGGAGGAAGCTTAGATGGTGGAAACAGGAAGGTGGCGCTAGTCCTGTTTGTTTTCCAGGAAATTCCTTGAGGATAGGGGCTGGAAATAGGTTCTGAGAGCAGGACTGGTCCTATCATTATACCCTTGCCCTTGGGGGATCCAAGGAGTTTTCAACAGTGAATGGACTTGGGATCTCACTCAAAGCTTAGCACACCTGCAGTCTTGACATAGAGGGCTCCCGCAGTGGGCCATGGAAGTCTTTTCTCACAAAACTATGAAGCAAGTACTCTCTCCAGGAGGAGAGATGTAACACTTGCCATTGTTCTTTGGGCTCAGCTCTCCTTCTTACCTAGAGCTATGACAGATTAGGTGTCTGTGAGAGAAGCACTGTTGAATAGAAATGAAACATGAATCACAAACACAAGCCATGTATGCAACTCTAACTTTTCTAGTAGCCATATTAAAAAACTAAAAAAAAATGTATGCCTTGTTTAACTCAACATAAGGTTATTGATAAGATATTTTACATCCTTTTTCATACCTAGTCTTTGAAATTTGATGTCAGTCTTATATTTTTAGCACATCTCAATTTGGACTCTTTACATTTCAAGAGTTGTATAGCCACATGCAGCTGGTGGCTACTGTATCGGACACCCCATGATTTTCTTCCCCTGTAACACTCCTGAAGTTCAACTCTGTTTTTCCAAAAGTGTCTGTAGCAGCTCAGGGGCATCTGTCCATACTCAATGACCTATCCAAAATCAACTCTGTATATCTAAAGAGTTAAAATATTTACCATACGAATTTAGTATGGTGAATATTTCTCTTAATTTTGAAGAGAAAAATAAAAAACAAAGGAAAAGGTTGGTAGATTTACCACTATAAAATGTAACATTTTTGGATAATGATAAAGTCAAAATTATCATTAAAAGTTGTGCTCAACAGATTGGGGAAGATATTTGCTCTTTCCTTTGAAGGTTTTAATGAATACTTACCCTATATTAAAAAACTCATTTGAATATAAGGAATAAAATTCATTCCTCATTTGATTTGTAAGATATTTAACAATTTATAAAAGAGTGAAAGCAAACAACTAAGAAAATGTTCACTCTTTCTATTCTTTAAATAAATTAAAAATGGAACTATCATTAAAACAAGGTAGCTTTATATACTTATTAATGAAGTCAAAATGAAAATGATAATACTGATAAGATTGTGGTAAAAGAAAAGCACAATGATAAAATCTTTTTAAAATGTAATATGACATTATGGCACTGGAACTTGAAAATTATTCATGTTTTTTTCCACATGTAACTCTGTTCCTGGGTATATGTATCCTAAGGACATAATCCATTAGAAGAGAAGGTAAATGCTTCAAAATGCTAATTTCCATTTGTATGTAATAGTGAAAAATTGGGGAGTAGTTAAGTAGATGATACTATATCAACTAAATTTACAATTATGCAGCCATCAGAATGGTAATTATGAAGACTACATGGAAAATGTTTAAGATGTATTAAACGGAAAAGAAGAATGCAAAAATTTAAGTACATCTTGATTAGAACAATATGCATCTACATATGTGAACAAAGACCAGAAGGAGTTGAACAGAAACAAAAATAATTGCTTAAAAGGTGGAGAGAACATGGGCAATTCAGTTTGTTTTACAAATTCCAAGAGATTGGATCAAAATGTTAGGAAAGGAGCATATTCAGATATCTTCTTTCCCATCCCACATCTCACGAAATGTAAGAAATGATATGAGAAAATAAGTTAAATTTATAACCACACTGGCAACATGAATGACTGAATCAGGGATACTTGAAAAAACATGCAGATATGCTTCATTGGTGGAGGAAAATAGAGCCAAAATATACACAGGTTAGGACCGCAGCAGTGAGGGGTCCACTCTGGAGATCCTGTAACCCCAGATGCAGCTTATCCAAGGGAACAAAGGAATATCAAAGGGATATATATTTGGGGGCCAGTTGATTCCTCAGTCTTTATGTAGCAATGGAATTTTCCAATGAATGTGAATACCGAAACCAGGAGATGAGGCAGTAGCCCAGGGAAGTACTCATTTATAAGGGCTGAAGAGCTCTGATAGGTACCCACAAAAGAGGGCTTCTCTGTAGCCACACTCTTTTTGCTACTCTGAAGTGTGGTAGGCTATGGGAAATAAGACTGACAGGTTTCATCTCTTACTGATTTAAACCAACCTATCTATCCAACCCCCTAACTACAGGGATTAGTTTAAGAATTGGTGCACAGTCCAGTGCTGGCCACTGAGAGCCAAGTCCAGGACCTTTGTTTAACTTTTGGGGAGAAAAGCCCTTGCTGTCCATGTAAAAGTAAAACCAAGAGACCCAGAAGCTATCTTGTGGTCATGAAGGGAGTCTACAATTTGAAATTAATGGTGAAGTAGAGCAAAGCCCAGCCGAGAAGCAGTGTGGGCATAGTAGCCTGAAGTCCTCTGTTTTAGCATTTGATGGTTAGGGTAGTGATGGTGCCTGTCCATCTTAAAGCAAATCCTGCCTGTTGGCCAGCCCAAACCAGCCTCTTTCTCATATAAAAGTATCCAAGGAAAACCGTCAATCACCATTCCTTTGTGTATATCCTGAACATGGCAGAGAAAACTTGAGAAGAATTAATGGAAACATTGACTCTAAAAAGAGTGTTCCATAAAGTGACTGGACAAAAGATTCATGCTTCAAGGATTCCCAACACATAGAAAAAACAGCATTTGGGGAGATGGAAATTCTAGTTTTGCTATTGACCATTACATATTATATACATGTATAAATTATAATTCCATCAATGTGTACAAATATTACATGTTAATTAAAAAAGATTCAGATTCAAAATCAATAATACCAGTAATAATCACCTAGGAAACATAATGAAAAGAAGAATCTCATTTCTATTAGAAATGAAATCCATCAGCAACTTAGGAATAAACACAGTAAGAAATGAGTGAATACCTCAGTGAGGAATATTAAAATTGTAATCAGTATGGAAAGACATAAAAGAATAAATGGAAAGATGGAATCTACTTCTGGGTGGTAAGATGGCAGTTTGCAACAATACTTGCTTTCCTTAAAAACTAAGTTTGGAACAAGACCAATGAAGCAAAGGGCCAAAAGTTAGTATAAAAGGGACAATACATAAGCAAAGAAAGAAGTCAGAAAGAAACTGTGTGAATCTCTAGCAGTGTTCCAAGTGTGGTATTGAAGTACCACAGATAAGCTGAAAAATGACATGGGACAGGGTCTGGGAACTGACTAAGTCAAAGATAGCAGTGTGGCTTATGATGAAGGAAGTTCTTCAACCAGTAGGAAAATAACAGCATTTTAAAAGTGATGTTGGGACCAAGGGCTCCTCACCTGGAAAATATCAAGATGAAATTCTAGACTATTTCACTTTTTATTCATTTACACACAGAAATTAAATTCCAGGTATATTAACAAACTAAATGCAAAAAAGTACCAGCATCACTAAAATAGATGTAAAGTCATTTGAAGAAAATACAAACTGGAATTTTATCATTGTAAATAGTGAAGGCATGGAATGTAAATGTCATGGAGGGAGAAGGAAAAATGTGTGTGTGTGTGTGTGGTGTGTGTGTGTGTGTGTGTGTATGTGTGTGTTCACACATACAGATAGATAGATGTACAAACTTTCTAAATGATTTTTAATTTACACAGAAGTTTCAGAGATAGAAAAGAGTTCGTATACCCTTCTCCCAGACTCCCTAATGTTAATATGCTACTGAACAACAAAGACAGAAGTCATCAAGTAAAAAATAAAAAAATAAGTATATTCAAGGCAAATTAATAAAGTTTACATTGAAATTAAGGGTCATTCTGAGCAGACAGACTGAGATATTTTAAGCAAACATACATTATTATAGAATAATGAGTTCCTACAAATCAGTTATAAATGACAACTCAAAAATATACAGGAAACAAAAAAGATCAGGCAATTCACAAATGCAGAAAAAAATGATGTCCAAAACATTTGTGAAAATAAACTCATGCACAGTTGTAGTTAGGAAGATAACAATTAAAATAAGATAACAATGCTCATTTATTAGAATATAGAGAATGGAATCATGCTATTAGAATATAAAGCATGTAAAATCCTGATACTATCAAGACTTTGCAACAAGGCATGAAAGACGTTCTCACATACTCTTGATGAAGCACGAATCATTTCAGCCTACTGGGAAGGCAGTTTGTTGGTATTAATCAAATTCTAAAATTCACAAACTTTTGATCCAGCAATCCATTTATAGGCGATGTCACCCAAACTCTCAAGCACATGTTTTCTGAAGATCTATGTACAAGGAAGCTGATTTCAGCATTGCTTACAGGGATAAGAAATTGGAGGCAACATGCCTCTCAGTAGTTAAGAGCCTCATTGGTGAATTATCATAGACATTTCCATGCAATAACTTACAGTGATCACAAAGAATGGAGCAAAGCTGTGTGTCAGACATGGGATGATCTCTGGGATGTTGTTGCGAAGTGGAGTAAGCTACAGAACTGATTGTAGAGCTGGATCCCTTTATATTAAAAAAGTGTTTATATCTGTGAATAAATCTAGGGAAAATGACATAAAGTTTGCCCACCGAGGAGTAGGGAAAGGGAGCATTCATGCTTTAAATGATGTAATTTTAGGTGTCTGAATCCTTCACAACATGATTATATATATCCACATACTTAATGTAATACACCTTGAAACAAGAAAAGTAATAACAGAATTTTTCTTTCTTTCTTTTTTTTTTAATGTTAAGAATATAACCAAAGCTAATCTTTTGGAGTGAAAATGAGGATTTAGAGGGTGACTGAATTTGTCTGCCACAGAGGGTATTGCTGAATACTGGTCCTCACTTCTGACGATGCTGGCTTCCCACACCTGCACCAGGGTGAAAGGCATTTAGCCTTTAGCACAGGCTGGCAGTTGGCAGCTCTTGCTCAAAGGCAGGTTGATGTCCTAATCAGAGTGCTTTGCCTGTAGCACAGTCTTCTCAGAAACACTGACAACCAAGAAGGAAAGCAGATAAATAGCATATTGCTGGCCAGAATGAGCCTTGCTATTTCTTAGATTAAATTGAAACATATGCCCAATTGTAAGTTTTAAGCAGTGTTATCAGGCTGCTTGACAACTCATCCAGGAATACAATATGGATCTATCAAGAATGTAGGAGCCATAATCCGAACTTCAAATTTCCTCTTGTGCACCAGTGGATGAGGGAGTTGTAGGTGTGGCTTCCAGGTATGTGGGTTGCTGGATGTGTGCACGAGTTCACATGTTTACCTGCTCATGGATGTGTATGTGTCAGCCTCAGTTTAAAATTTTCTATGCTACTTTCCTTGGCAAGCATAAAAATATTCCTCAGAGAAAATTTTGGCATCCCAGTCACATTTCCAAGGGATTAAGGATTGGGTGGGTGTTCAGGATGATCATGCAGAAAGCAAATTCTGGTTGGGGTCATGCTGTTCAATGAGTAAAACTTTCAATTCTGTGTATCATCCATTTATCTATCCATTCCCTCAACAAGTATGTCTTGATTATTTAAAAAATCATTTTGTAGGTTCTCTCTTCACATTCTTAATTATTTCCTTTGTGTGCAGAGCTTTTAAATCTATGCCATTCCATTTATTAACTCTTGGAATTATTTTCTGAGTTTTAGGGGTCCTATTGAGAAAGTCTTTGCCTACGTCTATATGCTGTAGGGTTGACCCTAAGCTTTCTTCTAGAAGTTGCATATTGTCTGGTCTAATTCCCAGGTCTTTGATCTATTTTGAGTTGACTTTGTTCAGAGTGAGAGATAGGGATCTAGTCTCATTCTCCTATGTATGGATAACCAGTTTCCCAAGCATCATCTGTTCAAAAGACTCTTGTTTTCTCCAATATATGTTTTTGGCACCTTTATGAAGGATCAGATGACTATATAGTCATGCTTTTAGACTATATATTTGTGGGTGTATCTCTGTGTCTTCTATTGTGTACCATTGGTCTATGCATCTGTTTTTATACCAGAACCATGCTAGCTACTCCTCTGACAGAGGATTAATATCCAGAACAGATAAATAACTTAAAAAACTCAACATCAAAAATGAAATAACTCAATTAATAAATGGGAAAATGAACTAAACAGACATTCTCAAAAGATGAAATACAAATGGCCAAAAATATATAAAAAAGTTAAACATCTTTAGCAATTAAGTAAATGTAATTCAAAACTATACTGAGCTAGGTGCAGTGATGTTTGCCTGTAATCCCAGTGACTCGGGAGGCTGAGGTAGAGGATTGTGAGTTCAAAGCCAGTCTCAGCAACTTAGCAAGGCACTTACAACTCAACAAGACCCTGTCTCTAAATAAAATACAAAAAAGGGCTGGAGATGTGGCCCAATGGTCAAATGCCCCTGGGTTCAATCCCCCATACCAAAACAAAAGAAAACTACTTTGAGAGTTTATCTCACTCTGGTTAGAATGGCAGCCATCAAGAATCAAGTGATAATAAATGCTGGAGAGGATGAGGATGAAGAGGAACACTTTTCACTGTTGGTGAGATTGTAAATTAGAACAATTACTATGGAAATAAGTATGAAGATTGCTCAAAAATACCAGGCATTGAACCACCATATAACCCAACTGTACCACTTCTCAGTATTTATCCTGAAGAATTAAAGCCATCATACTATAGCAACATATGCATACCCATGTTTATGGTAGCACAATTCACAGTAGCCAAACTATGGAACCAGCCAAGGTGTTCATCACTGGATGAATGGATAAAGAAAATGTGGTATACATACACAATGGAGTTTTGTCAACCATAAAGAAGACTGAAACTATGTCATTTGCAGGAAAATGGATGAAACTCGAGACCATTATGTTAAGCCAAATAAGCCAAACTCAGAAAGTCAAGGGTCATATGTTTTCTCCCATATGTGGAAGCTAGAGAGGAAAAAGAAAACAAAGGTGTGTGTGGGAGTATCTCATGAAAATAAAGAGGAGAGCAGAAGAAAGTGACCCTGGGGAAGAGAGAAGGAGGGCGGGAGGGGGGGCCACTGGACAAATTATGTTGCTATAGTGTGTGAATCTATGAATATATAATAACAAATCCTACCATTATATACAAGTATAAAGCACCAATAAAAACATAGGAAAAAAAGCCAGGAGGAAGTATAGCAGATTACCAAATACAGAAATAAACTTACATATTAATCTTTCATGAAACTTCTTTTGTAAATGATTCCATTCTTAAACTCTTTAAAATTTTTATCTTAAAAATTGCAAATTAATGTATTATATGGCTGTAATTTTGTGTTCTTGAATATTTTGGATCATTAAAATGTTGCCAATTTCTATATCCCTTGCAAGATATGTGGGGCTGAGACAATAGTCAAAGAAGGTGTGTGTGTTTGTGTGTGTGTTTGGTGTGTGTGTGTTTGTGTGTGTGTTTGGTGTGTGTGTGTGTGTGTGTGTTTGTGTGTGTGTGTGTGATATGTCATGTATGAATGTATGGAGTGGGGATGGGAAAGGCCAGGATTAGAGTGAAATCCAAAGAGAGCTCTTTTTTTTCCTTCTTTCCTCTTCTCCTGACTACTTCTGCCTTCTCTTTCCCCCTCTCCATTTCCACTATCTTGTCATCTCTTTTGTGTTCATGTTTTTCTCAGTCATGCTTTTAGAAAGCGTCTTTAGCAGAAGAGAAACTCCTGTAACATTCCACAGTGCTTCAAACCATAACGATTCCAGGAATCCATCCCAGAAATCTCCCATAAGGAATGCCATTGAACAGTTAGTAAAGGTATGTCCACAGGAAACATTGTGAGGAATAAACATTATTAGGTTTTTAAAAAATAAAATAATAATTCTAATTCTAAAAAACATGGCACTAGAATTATCTTCATTTACTTGAACACAAATAAATTAAAACATTATAATAAACTGTAACATTTAATAGTCTCATATTCTATCTTCTCAATTAATGTTTTCTTCAAGAATCCTTAATTCAGTTGTGACATTAAATTCTAAAATTTACTTGAGTGCTTTATTAGCAATTTTTGTTATTTTAAAATAATAAAAATATTTTATATGAAAGAATTTGAATTGGTAACCAGAATGACCATTGCCAAAGAGTGAACATACAGATGTCAAGCCAGAACACCACAGGACTCTCCAAACTAATCAAATCAAAGATGGTGTTATGTCCTAGTGTTTGCTGCTATTCTCTCCAAGAAGGTCCTAGTGCATTGTGTTAGCCCAGGATATTATTCCCTATTTAGTGTTAGTTCAGGACAAAGCAAAAGCAAAGTGAGCTCAAGTTTATTAAATTTCCTGACCTCCAGTCTTCTGTGAAAACAATAGTAGTAGCACTTATCTCACATGCACTCATACTTATTCATAGGAATAAAGATGCAAAAGAAACGATGCATGTGAAAAATGCTATCTAAATACTGTTTGGTACTCAGAAGGGACAGAAGTTGTTTTTCTCAAAGGTTTTGCTCCAAGTTTCATGTTTGTTTCTAATTCATGGTTTGATTGCAATAGCTATCTCTATCTATTGTCTTGGTAAAATCTTGATGTGTTTATTGAAAAATTTATGACAGAACGGTCATTGTAGTGGTCAGGGTTCTCCAGAAAAATGAATCAGTAGGATGGAGATCTATCTATCTATCTATCTATCTATCTATCTATCTATCTATCTATCTCAGAGGTGATTTATTATTGGCTTATGTGATTATGGAGGCTGGGAAGTCCCATGATGAACCTTTTGGAAGTTGGAGAAGCAGGAGAGATGGTTTGAATCTGGAGGCCCAAGAACCAGGGTGGTGGGCTGCTAGTATAAGTCCTGTAGTCCAAAGGTCCAAGGACCTATGATTATCAATGCCAGTAGAAATGGCTGTCTTAGCTCAGAAAGAGAAAGAGAATTTACCCCTTCTCCAGCCATTTGTTCTTCTTAGGCCCTCAGGTGATTTGATGTTGTCTGTCGGGTGAGAGTGGATCTTCTTTACTGTTTACTGATTCAAATGCTGATCTCCTCTAGAACTCCCTCACAGGCATTCCCAGTGATTATGTTTTACTAGCTCTCTTGGCATCCCTTAGCTCAGTCAAGTTGATACATAAAATTGCCTATGTAGTCACTATCCTTGAGGCGGCCCTGGAACTGTGAGTTTCCTAGGGAAGTTCATGTTTCTTAATCCTCTTCACATTCTCATCACAGGGCCTGGTTTTTGGTTGATGGTTAGTAAAAGCATGACTGGATCTATGACCCCATTTTTGGAAGATAATGGTAATCCAGTCCATTATTAAGCAACTAGTACTTGGGAATAAAGTAAAGTCCAAAAGAATATTCAAAATGATCTTTATTTTCAGGTTGAACTGAAGTCATAGGTAGAAGATTTGGTAATAAGTCCTCTTATGTCTTCTAAAAACTCTCAGACATTCAAGTTTCTTAGATTCTTCAAAACTAGCTTTAGGGACCAACTGCATGACCACCCCTCATGCATCTTCTTTGTACCCTCTCTTTTTCCTCCCATCCATAGGCTCTCTGTGCCCATCCCATTTCTCCCCTTCCTAGGGACCCCCTTCTTTTCCTTGGCTTCTGTTGCAGCTTATCAACCATCTAGTTCCATTTGGCTCCACTCTATAAATGATTCCTGCTGCTGCTGCTGCTGGGTTTTGATCTTAATAGATGTATCTTATTTTGCTGTGTCTATTGCTTCATGGTACAGCCACTGTTTCTCATAATGCTAGTAGAGTCCCTGTCTCCTTCTCCTCCACAGTGAGTTGTATTACTGATTTCCCCTTCTGGTGATCAACCTTCCTATAAGCAATGCCCCAGAAGAAGGATAAGGCTGGGATGGGGGTAGGGAGAAGAAAAAGACCTTTCCATTGTACATGGATGAACACACATCACAGAGAATACTCAATTAAGATCTATTTTTTTTTCTGGCTACAAAAACCACCAAAGATTTTTAGTGGAAATATCATTTTCAGTGGAAGTTAAAGTTACTGGCACATTGAGGTTGGAAGAAGACCTTTTCTGGCAGCTGTCAATAAAGAAAATAAGTCATAGGAACTTAGTGAAGTGTGTGGCAGCAGGCAGAGCTCCAGGCTTCCTAAAGAGGAGTGAAACTGTAGGGCACTGCCTGACTAAAGAGACCCTCCAGGGAGGCCATTCCGAGGAGGTGCTGATGGTTAGCATGGTCAGTAGCTGGACTCCCTGGTGAAATTTTTCTTCCCTTACCCACCATGTCAGCACAAATGGGGTCCTGACTCCCTCACTTCATGTTGGGCTTTCAGGCAAGTCTCTTGGTTTCTCTGAATCTGAGTTTTTTATCCATAGGATGGGGTAATAAAAATTAATATCTGCTCTCCCTACTTTATGGGATTGTTGTCAGTATAAAAAAAAGACAAAAAAGAAATGGCTCCATAAGTCGGTAGAGTACTTTTCTTAAGTAAGCCAACAGGTCCCATATCAAAAAGGAGTTATGGTCCAAAAGCTAGAATTAATGCTCATTTGTAGATTATGCACCAAAATATGTTTTTCTATACTAAAAACTGAAGCAAGGTGTTTTAAAAATAATATTCATTGTAAGTCCCTTCAAGTCAGTATTGAGTCAATATATTTTATAATTGATATGGATTCGAAGCAAAGCTGGATCTTCAGAGTCATCAAGTCAACCTTACTGAATTGATGGAATACTTGACTCAGGTCTCAGCCCATGGCTTGTGGTGAAGCCTCTTTTGCAGACACCCATTGTCATCTCTGTCAGTGCTTTTAGTAATCTTTTCACAAGTGCAGCTGGGGCAATGAGAGTCCATTTCTGAGGACCTGCTCTCTGAGGACCTGCTCTCTTCGGTGCAGGGGATGGTCATTAGAGCCTAGGAAGGACAGCTGTGATACAGTGGAGATACAGAAAGAGCCTCTTCCCAGCCAGTGCTGTCCTCCCCTGCCAGCACTCTTGACAGGGAGAATTTGTCATTCTACAAGCTGGCTCCTTGGCTTTGACATTTAGCCTCAGCAGCAGACACTAAACCCTAGTTACCTTGAATCTGGTTTAATTAGAAAGGCCACTTCTTCTGGGCCTCTGTCTTCCCCAGCTGCTCCCTACAGTTTTGGAATGAAGTTTGTGCTAGATTCATAAGTTGCAAATCTGGCTTGTAGTTGTGGTCTTCTGTGCAGGAAGGAGTTTTGCCTCAGCAGTAAAGACATGAAGACAGAACTAACTCTCAAGATGAGACCCTGGTGGGGACAGAGAGCCAGGTGACAGCCTGTCCAGGGAACTAGATAGGAAAGTGGGGGTGGCAATGGTTACGAAGAGAGGATGCATATGACAAGAGAGGCAGATAAACACAATTGTCTATAGATTCATAAATGTGGCTGTTCCAACTATAGGATTTGTGATCTGCAAGTGGAGGAGTGACTGAGGCACTGGACAGTTTGCTGGTTACATCAGTAATTTGAGGAACAAGTTTCTTGATAGGACTTCTTGGAGGCAAGAGCCAATCAATCGATAGATGAAATATCATTTTATGAGCAATTCAGGAACCTGGTTGTTCTGAGACATTCATAATAACCAGTTAAACTTTATGATGATGTATTTAATTCTGTTGTATGAGAAATGTTACTTTGAAGGCTATGAAAAAATGACTATATGAATATATAACATTGTTTTTTTCTCTTTCTGATTTTGTGTGTAAGGATGTCACACATTTTAAAGAGTACCATGAGTTAATGTTTTTCAAAGAACTGGCTATTTCCTTAATAATGTATTGGGTGGAATCTCTGACCTCAAGAAGAAGACCAACAAAGGCTGGGGTTGTGACTCAGTGATAGAGCGCTGCCTGGAACATGTGAGGCCCTGGGTTCCATCCTTGGCACCACATAAAAATAAATAAATAAAATAAAAGTATTGTGTCCAACTACAACTAAAAAATAAATATTAAAAAAATAAGAAGACCAACTAATGAAGTCAACCTAAAATATACTGTCAATAACAAAAGATAAAATACAGTTAGCTCCGAGTGTGGTTATATATTTTGTTATGTTGTAATAAGGCTAACAAATACAATGCTCTCATAGCTGATTATGTATATACATAGGACGGAATGCAAAGTTGCTGCTAAATTAGATTAAGTAAAACACAAATGATACAAAATTCATAATGAGAAGAATTGATTGCAAATTTATTCATTCTTTAACAAAGTACCTGTTGTGAATCATGTACTGCAGATATGGGATGAACAGAGCTTACAAACTCCCAGCCCTCATTCAACAGATGTGGGGTAGAGACGATATTACAGAAAAGAGTGGCCATTATAGAAAAGAGTGGTCAAGGAAAACATCATCAAATATGTCTGGGATCTCATAGGGTGGTCCCAGATTAACAGCATTGGCATCACCAGGGAGCTTCCTAGAAATGCAAATTAGTCTCCACCCTAGACCTAATGAGTCCGAAACTCTGGGACTGGGCCCAGGGATCTGTCTTAATGAGTTTTGCAGGGGTTCTGGTGTCTATTGAAGGTGAGAACCATGTGCCATGCATGGAAGTAAAACTTGCCTCCTGTAGTTGAGAGTGCTCCAGTATTTCATTTGGCTGGGGTATAGAGGGAAGACCTCTCTAAGAACTGACCTTAAATCAAAATCTGAATGTCAGGACACTGTTTCATGGCTCCTGATAGAAGGAACAGAGAGGATTGAGACCCCAAGTTGAGACTGTGGCATATTTGGGAGATGAATTGGTCTATATGGCAGGAACCCAGTGGGAAGTGCTTCAAGTTATGGTCAGAGATGTAGGTGGGCTCAGGTGGATGGACGGGGCTTCTCAAATTTAACAGGCATATGAATCACTTAGCTTTTGTTAAAATACTGATTCTAATTCAGTAGGTCTGGGGTGGGAATTGAGATTTTAACCGTTTCCTGGTTTATAGATACCACCTTCAGCAGCTCCAGGGAAGGGCTTTGCAATCATAAGGTGCAATTCCAGATCATGGCTCTGTGGGTATGTGACAGGTGGGTTGGGTTTGTTACTAATTTTCTGTCTTGGTTCTTTGAACTTTGATCTCACTGGGACTTTGTTCAGTAAGGAGCCATTGATTAGATTAGGTGGCAACTGGGACACTTGAAAGGCTTTTTGCAGTGACTGTAATTTAAAAGGGGAACCATGTAGTTTAGTGTTGAGAGGCAAAACCTGGCCAGGTATGGCGGGATTGGGCTTCAAGAAGGATGCACAAGAGGTGTGGGTACCTTAGAATCAATTCTTCCATACCCCTTCTCAGGCTCTGTACTCTCGGCCCTTCTGAGCTGACCAGCAGAGCTTTCTGCTTATTGCTGCCTTTTGTCCAGGGTCTCCTTCCTGATTCTCTTCTGCTTCAGTGGCATCTAATCTTTAGGTCTCTGCAAAGTTCAAGCTTCTTGTTAGGGACCCAGACCATGTGGATGTTTGGGTTTTTCTCCATCAGTTATTTGTCTTTCAGCAACCAAGAACTTGAGACCAGTTGAAAGACACTTCCTGCTGGGGCAGGACTGTGGATCTTCAGATGAGGCTTGACCTACAAACTACAAGCCACTCCAGTTGTTCTGGATCTACTATGAGAGCCCCTTTTATTTCTTAGTGTCCTCCTACATTTCCATCAGGTTCTGTGTCCTACCTCTGCATCCCATGGCATCTGACAACCACGTGTCCTGGTTTTTGTCAGGTGTGTCTGCCCCACCCCGCTATATGGCTTCTTCCATCCCTAATTCCAGGAAAACCCTCTTCCTGGGATTGTCCTTCCTGAGGAGGAGTTTCTGCTCCTAGACTCTCTGCTGCCCTCTGCTGGCCCCCTGGAGCCTGAGCCCTTGGCGCTACTCTGTGGTGCAGCTTAAGTAACCAGCACCTAACAAGAGGCTCCCCTCCCCCAAGGTCTTCTTCCCTTTTTCTGGTTGGCAAAACACTTGTTGATGTTTTATGTGCAAGGAATTGTACAGGACCCCTGGGCACAAAGGTGAATAAACCAAGTCCTCAATTCCCAAGTCCTTACTGACTAAAGGGAACTGCAGAAAAGCAAGCAACCATTAGAACACAGTTCGGAGGGGCCAGATGAGAGGGTCAGAAGATGAATTGTCCTTGGGAGAAAAAAAAATGCTAGCATTGCTGGCAGCAGGGAGAGAGGCCTCACTGGGGTTTTGACATTTGAGTTGGGCTTTAAAGGATGGTCAGGAGTGGGCAAATTGTTGGAGTCTTGGATTTATAGACTAGGAGGGATGGAAAGGATACCAGAGTTACATTTTGGTTGACTTAATAATGAGCTGTCCAGTGTGTGAGAGGACAATGTCGTAGATCATTTAAATTCATATCATCTTTGCCGTGAGGCTTAAACACTGGGGTCTTTTTATAGTCTTGCTGCCTTGTATTTTAGCATACAAATACTCAAGGAAAATAAGCACTGAGATTTTTCTGCTTATGATCAAGCAAAAAAAAAAAAAAAAAAGAAAAAGAAAAATGAAAAACAAAAAACAAAAAAAGAAATAGGGTTCTGTGAATCTCTGTAGTTTGAAAGCTGAGAGATTATATGCTTTGCCTCTCTGAAAAGCTGAGGAATTTTATATTTTCACTCTGGTATTATTTGGAATTTATGTGCTACATACCAAATAATAACAGTAAATACATTATCCCTGGAAAGATGCTTTGTTCTTTTTGCTGGCAAAAAAAATTAGCTCACTAACACTTCACCCCCCAATTATGCTGTTCGTTCACTGGAGCACTGCTCATCAAGATAACTGACAGCTTCAATTGTTATTTGTAAAATGTTGACATCTAGGCTGGGCATCCTGCCTGTAGAATGGCATAGGCTGAGGATGAATGGTAAGTTAACGAGCCCGTCCATCCCCCACCCCCAGCATGAGGTGCAGTAAACAGCATCTGGCTTAGTAATACAGAGAAGCTCTGTGATTCTGGGGAAGATGGAGTTATTACACTCCTACCTGGATGCAAGTTTAAGATGGAGAATTATCAGCTTATCATCAAAGGAGCATAGGTCTCCTCAGAGAGCATAATCTCCTTAGGGCCAGAGCACTGTCTTATCCATCCTCATGGTCCTGGCTCCTCTCATACAAACCGAACTGTGGTAGAGCTTCCACAAATGTTGGCTTCATGCAGCTGGTTTTACTGCCCTTGGATGGAAGTATGAGCTTTATGTGTTCCTAGCTACTGGAACCCTAGAAGATCTGCTTAGCCGAATATCCCCTGGCACACATGCAGTCATGGAAATGTCTGAGGGGCTTGTCTTTTTTTCATTCACTCGTTTTTCACCCTCCCCAGAGTCTGCAGGCTGCCCTGGATTCTTGACAGCCATTTGACTACAACCCAGAAAACCAGTGCCGGCCTTTGCCAGTCCTTCCTTGAGATCCACCTCTTTCCTGAGACATTGAAGATGAAGCAGACAGGAAGAGGTATCAGGACAGACCAAAAAATGAAAGTTTCTTTCTCCTGGGGTAAAAACCACACTAAAGAAAATGTGGTGAAAATCAAATACAGAAAAATCTAACACAGGATTCCCATGTAAGCTCTATGCCCCAATTAGCAGAGTAAGAAATATGTCTGAGGAAGGAGTTTGCCACTCAGAGAGCCTCTTAGTAATAGAGTGTGAGGCAGAAGGTATTTAGGAATCATGTGTTCAAAATTGTGTTTTTTTGTGTGTGAATGATGTATTTGTATTTGTTCAACCATAAGAAGCAGATGTACTTACTTATAATGGCTTATAAAGAACAGTTTTTTTTTCTCTCTCTTACATAAAGAAGTCTCGTAGTGCTGGTGCAATGAGAATGCCAGAGCTCATTGTTGTTGTGGCAGTTCCTTCCCCATTGCTTGTTGCTTTTACCTACAGGTTACTATTCCTTCTCCTAAGACCTAACCCAACTGTTCTCTGTTGCTTATTGCCTCATGGTTGCATGAAGGCTGCCAGAGGTTTGAATCTCATGGCCATGTTCAAGGGAGGAGGGTAGGAGCAATGGTTAAACCTACATCTGTCCCTTTTGTGTGAAAGCAGAATTTTCCAGAAGTTCCCCATATGGCTTCCTCTTACATATCTCTAGCCAGGCCTGGATTCATATGGCCACCTCTTAGACATAGGGGAGCAGATGTAGTGGGGACTGGATCTGTTGCTTCCATGGACAACATTGAGGGCTATTAACAAGACATAGGGGCAAACAGTGGCAGGCAATACAATGTCCACCACAGATGTCCAAGCATATAAATACTTGACACTGG
This sequence comes from Spermophilus citellus, assembly GCF_964194105.1. NCBI lineage: Eukaryota > Metazoa > Chordata > Mammalia > Rodentia > Sciuridae > Spermophilus > Spermophilus citellus. Next base: position 64,122,700 of record NC_138200.1, read on the forward strand.
TGGGCAAAATATTTCATAGCATCCAAGTGTTCATATAAGAAAACAAGAAAGTGCTAAATTACTCTGTTAATGATTATGCCCAATGCTCTGGCAGAATTTAAAGCAAAGGTGGATTGTCTGGTTTTGACCACTCTGGAAAGCTGCAGTTGGCTCTGATAGCCAGGTAGAGTTGGCCCTGCGGGACTTTCTGCATTTTCATGTATTATATTCTTAACACCTAGTAGTACTGAGCTATATGGTGGATTCCTAACATTTGTCTCAAGACCTTCAAGAGACCCCCAGTTTATCACCAGTACTGCAGTAAGCAACAAACTCATTTCAGGATGCAGGTACTGGCTTATTCACCACCAAATAGCTAGTTCTTCACAAACCAGCTCACAGTGGAGGTAACTCAAATTAGGGCCTTAGCAGAATTGCAAATCACCTCATGTCACAGGCCTTCAGGACCTTTCACAAATTGTCAAAATCATGAATGTAAAATTTGAAATGGAAAAATGCCCACTGTGTGTTCTTTGAAATGCTTTCTTGTTATCAACAAAATTCTGGAGCACAATGACAATAGAGGTTTCAATGTTGAAGAAAATATTGAAACAGCTTTATTATTTTTAGTCTATTAAAATTGAGTCAGAAGCCACCACCCTCTTCTCATATTGTTCCACTTGAGGAGACCCAGGTTGGAGGGTGGCCTCTGTCTTCCAGGAGGAGCTGGGCTCAGGCATCAATAGAAGGAATGGTGGATAAGGGACAAAAGAGAAGCAGAGTAAGGCAATTTGGTCTAGTTCTGTAGAAAGGGAGGTGGTCAGCTTGGAGGAAGGACTAGAATCGGGTTTGGGAACCTTCTCTCCCCCTTTCTCTTTACTCCCCCATTGCCCTATCCATACTTTCCTCTTTTGTGTTTTTAAGACACCCATCTTTATGGACTGATTTCCAGTAAAAGGCTAAGATGCCTAGGCACAAATATCTATATCTGTACCCACACCAGTACCTGCATCCATGCCTGTAGTTACACCTGTTCCTGCCTGTTTTTAATCTATTGGTTTTAGGATAACAAAATTAACAGTATATTTGTACTTACAAAAATGAAGTTTTTCCAAATATGACAGACTAAAAACTGGTATTGCTAAATCACAGATTTTATTGTCTAAAATGGGCTATGCAGCAAGCAACTCAGTAAGAGTGGAAGGTCATTCATTAACTGAAGCATTCCCCTGGTTTTGTGCATAAAATTTATGCAAGAGTCAAACAGAAAACTTCAACAAGATTACATGTGGGTTCTGTTTCCAGAGAGATAAAAAACATTCTAGTATCCTAATTATACCTTGCCTTTTAGGCATAGTCCTCGATGATTTATACATTTCATACATGTTCTTTCATTTTGTTCTGTCTCTTAATAATAGAGCACAGGGTTGACCAGCTTGAAGTCAATGAGCATCTGATTGAGGCTAATGACTTATCACTTTCCACAGGCCTAATGATTTCTATCTTCGTTTCGACTGTATTAAGTTAATGAGATCTGTGCTTCTTATCATGGATATCAGCACATTTTTCTTCCTCAGTTTTCTTACTCAGTTTTGTAACCCAATAAGAACAAAATGCAATGAAGTATTCATATAATTACACAAACATTGCTTTACCTTCAAAGATGGAGATGCTATCCAAGCAGAAATATTGGTTGGCTAGCAATGCTATTATGAAAGATCCGACCATCTATAGGTATAAAAATCTCATACCTATGAAGTTCAATATATAAAGTATCAACATGTGGATTGCTTAGAAATTGTGTGGAAATTAAACAGCTCACACCACAGTTGTACAGTTAGCCTACAGTCATAAAGTATGTGTCCAAAGACTGGGAACAAGAGCCAGCACTCACAACTCCAAATAAGTGTCCATTAATTCATTCAGCAAATATTTATTGAGCATCTACTCTTTGATGAAAGGTACTGCTCTTGGTATCATCTGATCCTAAGCTGGAGCCTCAAGGGACAACCTCTGATTTTGACTTGAATTTAATATTTCTGACACCTCCAATTAGCTCTTTGTGTTTGGGTGTTTCTGCAGTGGGTTGTAACATCTGCCCACTTGAATTCCTCCCTTGTCTGAGAGTGGGAGCCGGGTCAGGGAAGCCTTTCTGTTAATGGCTGAATTGCCCTATAATGTGGATGAGGAGTCATGGAAGAATCTCCATAGAGTGCTACTAGCAAATACACACAGACCCTGAATCTAAGCATTGGAATTTGGCACTCTCAAAGGATAACTGAAGAGTGAAGGAAAGTTTTTGCTATTCTTCCTCTCTCCCGTGCAGTATACAATGATCTGGTATGAAAAAAAAAAACTGCCCTGACATTCATGGAATGGCATGGAGAATGAGTTTGCTCTGTAAGGGGAGTCTCAGATTGGGTTCTTGGCAGTAGGCGCCAAGGCAGAGTTTCGTGTGTTGGATGTTTATGAGAAATAGTACCTGTTGACAGAGAAGGGAGAAACAGGCTTGGGGAGGGGAAAAGTTGAACTGTGATGTAGGTTTAGCAAAGCTTTGGCTGACTTCATGGGAGCTCTGCACATGGTGTTCATTTAAGTTGACCCCAGTAGACTGAAACAGCTGGGTTTTTAGACTGCACCTCAATCAGTCACTGAAAGTGAATTCCCCAAGGAAAATTGTGCAATCTATAAAATACTCCTTAACTGAGAAGTGATTATAAAAAGGTTATAGGGTATAAGATAATAGAAAGTGAAAAAGTGGGTGCTCCATTCTTATGTTTGGGAATGAGGCAAGGATGTTTTTTCTTATCATCCCTATTCAACATTGTGCTGCAAGTCCTTGGTAATGCAATAAGATAAGAAAAAGAAGCAAAAAGTATACACTCCAAAGGAAGAAATAAAGCCCTCTTTGGTGTCAGATGACATGATTGAAAAATCACAAGTAATCTACAAAATACTCCTTAACTGAGAAGTGATTATAGAAAGGTTATAGGGTACAAAATAATATTAAAGAAGTCAGTGCTCTCCTATATACCAGCAATAAATAATGGGAATTTGGAATTTAAAAAAATTTAGGATAATAATCCACAAATGAGATTGGGAATATATTTAACAAAAATGTGTAGAATCTATACATAGAAAACTGTAAAACTCTGAAATATGAAATCAAAGCTTTAAATAAATGAATAGTTATTCCATGTTTATGGATTAAAAGATTCAATATTGTTAAAGCAGTAATTATTCCCTACTTGATGTATAGATTCAATGCAATTCCTATAAATCACAGCAGCCTGTTTTATAGATACTAATAAACTGATTCTGAAGTTTATATGTAAAGACAAAAGACTCAAATTAGATAATGCAAGATTGAGGGAAAAGAATAAAGTCAAAGGACTGACACTAAGCATCTTCAAGACCTGCTGCAAAGTTATGGTATCAAGACAGTGGGGTACTGGTGAAAGACTAGACAAGTGGGTCAGTGGGACAACTCTGAGAGTCCAGAAATAGACTGACATAAATACAGGGAGTCGATATTTGACAAAGGAGTAAAGGCAGTTTAATGGGAAAAGGTTAGTCTTTCCAACAAATAGTGCCAGAACTATTTGATGTCTATATGCAAAATGAAAGTCAAATAAGAAAGCCAATCTATATCCAGACCTTACACCTTTTCAAAAATAACTCACAGTGGCTCACATATCTAAATGTAAACCACGGAACTGTAAAACTTCTCAAAAACAATGTAGGAAAAAAATCTAGGTGATGTTGACTTAGCAATGAAATTTAGGAACAATACCAAAAGCAAGATCCATGACAGAAAAAATTGATAAAATGAATGAAGGCTGAAAATCCAGACTTTTAAGAGGCACCATTGAGAGAATGAAAAGATAAGCTATTGGGAGAAAATATTTGCAAAACACACATCTGATTTCAGAGAATTGTTAGAACTCAGGAATAATAAAATAAATAATCTGATTTAAAAATGAGTGAAAGATCTGAACAGTCACCTCTCTAAAGAATATATACATGTAGATGATAGGTAACTATATGAAAAGATGCCAAACATCTTCTGTTATTAGGGCATTCCAAATAAAACAACGAGATTCCACTACACACCTATTAGAGTGTCTAGAATTTAAAAACAACAATAATCAAGAAACAATGGCTTGCAAGGATGTGAACCTGACAGGAATCTTCCTTCATTTCTGCTTGGTCAGCTTTTTGCACACAAGCAAAAAGCAAAGCAACAACAATGAAAACCATCCCAACCTCCCACAAAACAAAACAACACCTCCAAAAGCCCAAATGATGGAACATATATCAAAGGGATGTAGGAGCCAAATGAAAGAACTCTCAGTGGACAAACCTGGAACAATTAAATCAATAAAATAAGTTAGTTTTAGATTCTAACCAAAGGCATAAAACTACTATCCATGTATTCATACTAATGTAAATAGATGATCGAATAAGTAAATAGGGGAGAATAATACACAAATATTCCATTATGGTTTGGATATAAGGTATCCCCCAAAAGCTCATGTGTGAGACAATGTAGAAACATTCAGACATGAAATAATTAGATTATGAGAGTTGCAACCTAGTGAATGGATTAATCCATTTGATAGATTCATAATTTGAATGGATGAATGAGTGGTAACTATAAGCAGGTAGAGCATGACTGGGGGCGTGCCCTTGGAAATTATATTATCCATGGATCCTTGTATTCAAGTTCTCTCTGTTTCTTGTCTGCCATGAGCTGAGCAATTTTCCTCCACCATGCCCTTCTGCCATGATGCTCTGCCTTATCTGGAGCCCAGAGCAATGGAGTCGGCCAACCATGGACTAAACCTCTGAAACCGTGAACAAATTTTCCTCCTCTGAGGTCTTATCAGGTGTATTGGTCACAGTGATGCAAAGCTGATTAGTGCATAGTCGATGCAGAAGAAATATAAATAGCTCATGCAGATACTCTGGTTCCAAGGAGATAGAGCATAACTTGCTCTCCCTTGGGTGTGGCTAAGCATCATGACTTCTTCAAAAGAGTTAAGCATGGAAAAGGGGTAGGGGAAAGTGACTGCAGGGAGATAACTGGTGAACATTATCTCAGTCAAGTGATTAAGGTCAAAATCAACAATGCTAAGTCATTCTTGATGGCAGGTGACCTTGATGATTATGATGAGAAGGGCATTCCTCTCCAAACCCAGGTCTAATCAGGAGAAAAATGCCAGCTGAATTCCAACTGTGGGACATTCTACAAACACCTAACCAGTACTTCAAAATTGCTAAAGTCATAAAAAACAAGGAGACTATAAGAAACTGTCACAGCCAAGAGGAGCCTAAAGAGACATGATGACCAAATGTAATACAGTGTCCTGGATAGGATCCTGGGACAATAGGAAGCTGTTAGGTAAAAACCAAGGCAGTCTGAATGAAGTATGGACTTAAGTTAATAATAATGTGTGAATATTGGTTCATTAATTGTGACAAATGTACCATGTTAATGGAAGATTTTAATAACAGGGGAAATTGGGTGTGAGGTTTATGGGAACTCTCTGTACTAGCTTTGCAATATTCTGTAAACCTAGAGCTGTTTTAAAAAATAAAGTTTATTTTCAATTTACAAAATGCATACTAGGCATTGTGCCAGGCTCTGGGATGGGTAAGACATGACCCTATCCTCAAAGAGTTCGAGTTTGTGAGTGGATAAGGAATGTGAAAATCTGGTTTAGTATTCAAGTCAGTCATGGGCAGAGGGCTTTGGCAATGTAGGGTTTTTAAAAGAAACTTTGAATACTTCTGTCCCACTTCTTGTGAAAAAGTCAACGTTCTCCCGAAAATCTCTATGAAAAACCTGGTGGGGGTTCTCTCTTACTTGTGGTCCTGTGCCTCTCGTCCCCACCACTGTTCTGTCTGTCCAGCCCAAGGGGTGCTCATCTTATTTCCCCCCTTTACTCCCGTGCACATGTGCTATCAGACTTTTATGAAAGATTAAAGATGTGGAAGATGTTTACATGTCTTAAATATAAAAATGTACAAGTATAGATTTGACACCTGTGCTTAGAACACCTGTGGCCATTTCACCCCAGGAACGTGCAGGCTCCAGCGTCCTGTCGTGGCGTCGTCTCCTGTCTCACATTCCTTTGCCTCCCTCCAACATTCTGGGTCATCTCTTTAGTAGCAAAGTTTACCTCTGTGTTTATTTATTGCTCTCCTTATAAGGCAGGTTTAAGGTCTCAAATTCTTGATGCAAATCAGTCTAGCTAAGTATGTCTCTTAATATAGATGGGTTTTTCTAAAAAAAAAAATGTTTTTCCTAAAAGAAAAAAAACAAAAACAAAAAACCCTCAGGTGCCAACTCTGGAAATGGTTGATTTCTTTTTTCTGTTATGCCATGTAGGAAAACAAACCCAGTGATTCAAGTAAACTAGAAGGCTGTCAAGCATGTGTGTGAGAATATTAGATGTAGCAGCTGGATAGAAGGACATAGGAGGGGTGGTCATAGTTGGGCACTGGGAAGAGTAAGTCGCTTCCTGTATTTTTCCATAGGGAAGTGTCTGCTTTATTATTTTTTTTCTCCTGGAGATTTTTGGACAACTCAACTGTTTTTATTTGGTCCATTTCTGCACCCCAAAATTGGCAGCCTTATACATCAATCCTGCCTGATGTTCCAGATCAGTTCTTCCTTGCTATTTGACTCAATTGATAAAATCTATGTTTACCTCTCTTCAATTGAGTTTTGACCAGGATTGGGCCAACTTTGCCATAGGTATAGCTGGGAGAGTCCCAAAATGTTAGTTGTTGTCATTGTTAGTGAAGTTATCACTTACTGTGTCATTCAGGCAGCCACTGTGGTAGACATGGCCATACTCTATAGAGGTTGTGGAAATCTTCAGTTTTATGCATTCTTCTTCCCTCTATTCTCACTCTTCCTTATGCCTAGATGATGCTGAGGGGGCTATTTTTCTTCAAGTGTCTAAGCTAGTTGGAAGAAAAATCAAGGAATATGTTAGTCATGACTCCTTTTCTTGTAAACTATAAAAACTCGACTTTAGCTTAAGCAAAAGAGGAAAAGAACAGTGGAGTAGCTCACAAGATCAAGGGAACAACTAAAGGAACCAGAGCCTTGGCAAAGAGATTTGTGCATGTCTTCCTGTTTCTCACCCTGACCTTTCATCCTCTGCCATTTACTTGGCTTCTCTCTGTGGGTAGGTCCCTGTGGTCAGCCTGAGATTCCCATCCTCCTAGCTCGGCATCCCCAGAACACAATGTTTACCTTCATGTAATGGCTGCACACCAGTCCCAGGAAAGAACTCTGGGTGGCCCCAGTGGAGTCACATACTCTCCTTGGACCAGCCACTATGGCTGGGGCCATGGGGATCATGGTTGGCTTGGTCTGAGACCCTGGCCATCCTTGAGGGGAGTGGATTAGGGGACTATCATAGCATCAGAATGACAAGGGGTGGATTTAAGGCAGACAAGTCAATTAACATTCACTCCTGAAAGTATACTACTGCGTTTTCATGGTGGGATAATGGGTATAAGTAAATTCCTAGGAAGACACTGTGAGAAGAGTGAAGTTGGTGGACCTGGTCGATGGAAACTTTCTCTCCTCAGGACCACCTCCCTGGGCCCCTTTCTCAGGAAGAGAAGGCAGCCCATTGAGGCAGGGTGGAATGTACAATTTGGGGAGCATGAGCTCTTTAAGCTGGCTGTGGGAATGCCTTCAAGGATCATCACAGTCTCTTTGGGCTACAGGGCCTCAGCTGAACCCGAGACTGCAGCAGGGATGAGTGTGGCATCTTCAGTGCAGTGGCCGGTGTGCACTGAAGTCTCCATTCCACAGACCGCTCATCCTAAACTGTCTGGAATCTCACAGTCGGCTGTGATTGGTAGTGCTCCCGCCACGGACGGGGTCCATGAGTCTGAAAAAGGAGCATGAAAGGTTTGTATTTCTCTCCTGCCTGAGAGGTTGGAGGTCCCACCTCCTGGGGCCATTTCTGGTTCTGAATAAGAAAGTGGCTAAAGTGGTAGCTTATGAGAATCTCTTTTTTCTTCTTATTAATGGTTGCAGTGGATTACAAAATGGAACCCAGCAGGCATGGAAGGGCTTGTATCTATTTCAAAAGCACCAGTACATTCAGAGGCCAAGGAAAGTCTTTTGAGAGTGTACTGTAACGAGAGTGTTGTCTGTGGTTTTTGTAGCTACAGCCCTGGTGGGGATTCTGGACCAAACTGATGGCATTTCATTTTTAGTTTCAATCACAGTCTAGCAGTCAGACTGGAGTCCAGCCAGGAGCTCTTTTTTAGGCTCAGTGGAAGCTACAGAGGGCTCATTCAGAATTCATTTGTGGAGCCTTTGCATACACAGGGCATGGGGTCAGGGTTGCTGGGCGGCAGGTCCCTGCTCTCAGTGAGCCCACAGTCTGCACCACAGAAACTCATAAACCACACACAACCATAGCAGAAAAGTAGATGGGATCAGAGCTCTCAGGGAGGTGAAAGCCAGCCGCTTGGTTTGAAGGAGATAGACATTTTCTTTAACTAGGTAAGAATGAGGGGCAGGTGGTAGAGTGAGGTGTGGAAAAGGTGAAGGACCACTGTTTTGTCACTGGGTGTATCTGAGCTTCTTGGAGTTCAAAAAGAAACGTAAGAAGCATCAGGAAAGAGTTTGTTTGGCTAGATCTTCGAATACTTAAGAGATTTCATGATATTTCTTGATCAGGAAATGAAACATTTCAAGATTGGCTTAAAGGGGTGTGTTTTGAAAGAGCTGTGTATTGATGAAATCACCTTTTTTTGGTCAGAGTATTTCCCATTAATATTCAAGTTTAGTCTGCCCTCCTCCTTCCCTATAAGAGGCCTAACCACTTAAGATTTGGGAGGAGTGGTAGAAGAATAAACCTACCCAGAAAAATCTCTATCCCAATCAGGAGAGAGGAAAGAGGGGTCTTATCCCACTTGTGAGCATGGGAGTTTCTCCAGAGAGCCAGAGAGAAGTTGCCAGGGAAAGAGAGGACACAAGATAAATCTGAATTTCAGAAAATTTATTTTAGTGTAAGCACGTTCTGACAATCCTAGTCCAGGCTTGCTTGGCATCTTGGCACTAAATGGATGGCTTGGGTTTTCCCCCATATCTAGCTTCATTAGATTAAAAAAAATTACCCATGGCACATGCCGGCCAAACAAGTCTCATTACCCCTATTCTAAGTCCCTAGGATATAACAGAAGAGGGTCTTTGTTACACTCAGGGCAGAATAAGGGAAATACAGTGGTTTAGGATATACCAATGAGAAGTTAATCTTGGGTGTGATTAAGATCTGATCACCTTTTGAAACTATCCTAGGGACAGACCTTGGTGAGGGCTTCTTATCATGCTCCCCAACACCACCCTCAGGATGGATCTCCCTCATCCTAGATTGTGCAGCTGAAGAGAGAGGATTGGCTGACAACTCATGCTGGAGTCAAACCCACAGAAAGTGGAATCCAGGGGGAGAGGCTGAAAGGGTGAGAGCTAAAAGACAGGACCTAAGGACACCAGTCTCCCCAGCTGATGTAAATGGTAGGTTCCATGGGGGATGCCCCCAAAATATAAAATTAAGTGCCCTGTAAATTGAAGGCATTGGGCCATGTTGAGGAAAGCAGTGCTTTTTAGACTCTAATGTTGGACAGATAGATGACCTAGGTGTTTGTTAAAGTGGAGATTCTGATTCAGCAGGTCTGGGGTGGGGTCTAAGATTCTGCATTATGACACACTCCCAAGTGCTGCTGCTGCTGCTGCTGCTGGAGTATAGCCCTCATTTTGAATAGTGTTAAAAAGAAATTGCACAGGACACTTGTTGAAAGGACAACTTTATTCAAGACCTTGCAGCTGGGCATAGTAGACACACCTGTTATCTCAGTGACTCAGTAGGCTGAGGCAGGAGGATAGCAAGTTCAAGGCCAGCCTCAGCGACTGACTTAGTGAGATCCTGTATCAAAATAAAAATAAAAAAGGGCTAGGGATGTAGCTCAGTGGTAGAGCACCCCTGGTTTTAACCCTCAGTACCACAAACAACAGCAATAACAGCAATAAACCCAGAGGAAAAAACCAAAACACTGTTGTAATAGGAGTTAAGGCCATTGCAAGAATGGAGAGAGATTGAACTTGACTTCTAATACAGAAAGAACAGACAGGGATTCATAACCATAGGATTCATAACCAAAAGGCAAGGTGAGGATGGAAAGATACTAAGAGGAATATGGTTAGGTATTGGTGTTAAGGAAAAGGAAAATTTCAAGGGTGGGAATTCTTGCTAAATTGGATTTAAAGGATTCTTGCTAAAAATAGCCTCAGGAGAACAAGAAGAAGGTTTAGTCAAGAAGAGAATGCTAAGGAGCCTGGCTGAAGTTTGGTTGAGGAGGGCACCCTTTCCAGCAGAAAGGAACGGGGCAGAGAAGTTATTCTTAAAGCTCTGTGGTTTCATTTGCTTGGGATGAAGACCCCTTCCCCCAGAGAGCAGGACCAGTGCTGTAACATGCTGATGCCAACTCTGCCTGTTAACCAGGAGAAAGCTGACCACAGGTTCTCACATGAAAAACTGTTGGGTCACCATCTAGTGACCTTGTGTAATGGAAATGGCGATTCAGGATGTTGGAGGCCTGTTGAAAGACTCTAATCCTGCTGGGCGCCATGGTGCACACCTGTAATCCCAGTGACTCAACAATCTGAGGCAGGAGAATTAGGAGACCCTGTTACAAAATAAATATAAAACCGTGATGGGGATGTAGCTCAGTGCTAGAGCACCCCTGGGTTTAATCCCCTGCACCTCCATCCCCGCAAATTACTCCAGTCTTGGAGAGCCAAAGGGTTAAAAATGCTGGCCAAAGTGGGTATAATTCTGGACCTTCAACTTCCAGCCAGTGGTCACATCTTTCTCTCACATACTAATTCAGTGGAGGTCTCCTTTAATCCTGTGTCAATGTATTACCATTATTTAAAAAATGTCTTCCTAAGTAAAAAAAATAACATATGCCTATTACGTGTATTCGTCTGTTTTCTGTTGCTAATAACGCAGCGCCACAGACTGGCTGAGTTATGAAGAGGTCTATCACAGCTCACAGTGGGAGGTGCAAGGTCCATGGGCTGTGTCCAGTGATGGCCTTCATGCTGGTGGAACCCTGAGACAGGGAAAGAGAGGGAGAGGGAGGAGAGAGAGGGAGAGAGGGGGGAGAGAGAAAGAGAGAGGGGGGGAAGGGAGGGAGGGAGTGGGGGAGGGAGGGAGAGAGGGAGAGGGAAGGAGGGGAATGAATCTAGATCTCTCTTGTATTCTTTCTCCCTCATCTTATATGGCTACTAGTGGCTCCACCCTTAGAACCTTTTCTAGTCTTAATCACCTCTCAAAGGCCCCACCTTTAAACACATCGCTGGATTAAATTTCAGCCCTCTGAACACCTCACATTGGGGATGAAATTCCAACACTGAAACCTTGGAGGATGCCCTGAAACAAAATCCAAACCACAGCATATCAGGTAACTGTAAAATTTGGAAAAGACTAAAACTTACAAAGAACTTGAAAAGCCATCTGAACACTCTGTGAAGACCACTGATATGCATCACATATATGATATATACACTCATGTGCCAAGGTACAGTGAGCATACCACGTAAGTGTGCACATCTGTCTCATGTCATGCTCTTTTGCAATTTACTTTTTTAAAATATTCTTTTTTTTTGGCACTGGGGATTGAACTCAGGGGTACTCGACCACTGAGCTCATCTCCAACCCTATTTTGTATTTTATTTAGAGGACAGTGTCTCACTGAGTTGCTTAGCACCTCGCAGTTGCTGAGGCTGGCTTGGAACTTGAGATTCTCCTGTCTCAGCCTCCCAAGTTGCTGAGATTACAGGCTTGTGCCACCTCCATGGGTACAATTTGCTTTTTAATAGGTTGTTAAATTGCGGACACTCCTCTGAGGAGCATGCATTGCTGACATCCTAGGCCATCTTCTTCAACCTAAGACCTCTGTGACCCCCACTCCCATATTTGCCAAACATTTATTTCTTACCTTTATTTAAAACTTCATTATTACTTTCTAAGTTGAAGGCTTATAGTTTTTCTTCTTGATGAGGCAGAGGGGGATGTGGACATGAACCATGGTTAAAGCAAAGAGAGGTTCCTCCAGATGAGCTCTCTAAAGAACTTGGGCACCACCAACTCCCTTTGGCTCAAGCTTGTTGACTTGAGAAATGAGGGTAGAAATTATTCCTTCTTGTCCACATCAAAGAAATGGATGAATGGATGGGTGGCATTGTATGGAGTGTAAATTGCCGATCACATGTTTGTTATTATTTATATTGTTTTAACTTTAGCTGCCATGAGCAGTGTTATAGGGAGAAAACAATTTTAGCATGTTTTTTTTTTTTCAAGGAAGGAAGACAAAATAGCAAAATAGGATCTAAACTTTATGAAGTGAAAACTCCCATTCTCAGATCATTCTTAGGATAGTAGCCACTTTCAATCAGTTTCTTTGTTTACTTCCAAAAATATCTTCTGCATTTTTTAGTGTTTTTTTTATTTGTATTTTTTTAGTTATAGGTGGACACAGTAACTTTTAAAATTTTTATTTTATTTTTATTTTTATGTGGTGCTAAGGATCAAACTCAGTGCCTCATGCATGCTAGGTGAGCGCTGTACCTCTGAGCCACAACCTCAGCCCTACTTTCTGCATCTTTAAGCTTATGCATATGTATGTATATACTTATTTAGAAAATAATAATCCCCTTTTGCATCTTTCTTTTTGTTGTGGCCAGATAGCGATTATTCCATTTTAGCACATTTTATTGCATATTATCATAGAATATTAACTGTAATCTCTTTAACCTTTCTTTAACATTTTTTTTTGGTTGTAGACGGACAGAATGCCTTTGTTTTTTACTTGTTTATTTTTATGTAGTGCCAAGGATCGAACCCGGTACCTCACACATGTGAGGCAAGCGCTCTGCCACTGATCTACAGCTCCATCCCCTAACCTTTCTTTTAATGATAGACACTGAGTTCATTTCCAGGGATTGGCTATTTCTAATTCTACTGCAATGGCCATTCTGTGGCAGATAGATTTGTATCAGGAAGTCTTCAAAGTAGGATAGTTAGGTGCAAGTGTATGAGTGCTTTACATTTTAGTAGAAATCGTACTCTGGAAAAATGTCAACAGTATAATTGCACTAATCCAGTGTTTCTGTACATCCATACCAGTACTGCATATTGGTCTCTACTAATTTCAATTTATAATGCTATTTTATCTTTAGTTTAGTTTTGTGTTGCTGTAATTTTGAGTGAACTTGAATAGCTATTTCTTCATATACTTTAAAGTCATGTATCTGTGGCTCACTTGCTCTTTTTCCATTTAAAAGAGTGCGCATTAAGAGGGCTGGCCAGGATTGGCTTTGCTCCCAGTTGGCTTGTCGGGCCTCCTTCCCAGCTGTCCTGTCCCCTGTCTCTCTCTGATCTCTGTGTCTTGGTGTTGTTCTGGCAGACACAGAAGCCCTAGGCCATGTATTTGCACCAGTGCGCCCATCCATTTGCCCTGATAAGTGAAAGCTGAATGCACTGTTCTGTATTATTTGTGACTTTTCTTCCACATTCAAGAAGTGTTTTATTTCTGATATGAGGCAAGTGCTGTCTCAATTTTAAAGTGTGGCAGATGGAGTTTAGGTTATGTAATTGGCTATCTTAACACCTAGTGAACAATCTGGGAGTCTACATGTTCATGTTTGACTGGCCACATGAGCCACAAACTAGTTCAGCTGGGTGTGCAACCATGATGTGAAGGGGTTACTATACCCAGAGCTTGAAGATGCATTCTCTCCCCACCTCTAACATGGGTTTGCTGAGAAAGATTGGGTAGGGTGTACTCTGTTTCTGGGTCTCAGTCTCACTGGGGCCTTCAGACCACAGTGAAGATCTGGTACCTGTGGTAGGTGGTGGGGAAGAAACAATGTTTGGGTAGGAATAGCTTCTGTCTGGGGAGCTACACATGGAGAGCCTGGCCTTAGCTGGACCACAGGGTGCATCCCTGAGGTTCTGCCACAGGAAGCAGGAACTGCCTGGGCTTCTCTTGGCAGGTTTCCTTGAGATATGGGCAGTGTACCTTCATGCCACCACATCTGGTTTATGTGGCTTGGTCAGAATTGGCTTAATTATTCCAGGATAAAGCAATATGATATACCTCTCCATCAGCATTTCCTCACCTATTAAATACCAAGGTCCTTGCTGGAGATAATCTGCTCTTCCCTATTGTGGAATATTCAAGAATATAATTCCATTGTATGTAGAATCTGTATAAATGCATACTCATCTGGACATAGGGGTGAGGCTTGGTATAAAAACAATGAGAAAAACTCGTATTCTAAGTGTTTATAGGAAGAGGGGCACAATAAACACAGGCTTTGCAAGAAGATATAGGTAATTGGCATTTTTGGTGGCAGTGATGTTAGTCCTGGTCCTCTGAGAAGCAGATGTTAAGATTGGATTAATGTGCAAGGATTTTCTCAGATGAAAATTCTGTGAACAAAATTGTGGAAGGAGCTGGGGAAGGCTGAGAGATACCAGACTGCCATGCAAGCATGACCCCAAGTGAAGGAGAGGGAGCGAGGGCTGGGTGGAGCCTAAGGTTTATGCATCCATAGCAGGCTCTGCAGGGCAGCAGGGAAATTCTCAATCACAGTCAGGTGTCACAGAGTCTTGTGGCTCTTAGGAATAGGCTTGCCTTAGGATTTCTTCCATACCCAGTAGTCAGTGGGGAGCAGCCGGTGGAAGTGTGGCTTCAGCACAAAGGTATCCAGGGGTTTCAGCATGTGGCAGCTGAGCCTCTCCTCAGTTATGCTTCCTGTGGCCAGAGGATGAGGGCAGCATTCCCATAGTTCCCACCTACCTGACCTTCTCATCTGGCAATACTGTCCATGACTTTGTCCTGGAATATCATGTCACTTTCTTAGGGTGGCTAAGTTGAGATACAATTATGTAATCCTGTTCTTATGGAAGAAGTTTCTTGGGATCTGTGAGTTCTTGAGATCTTGACCCAGAAATTTGGGTTTTATATAATTTTCACATGTCATGAAGCATTATTTTCCCTTTGATTTTTTCCTAACCATTAAAAAATATAAAAATCATTCTTGGCTTCCCCCAGGCTCTAGTAACCACCATTTTATGTTGTCTCCTTGATCTGACTCTTGTAGGTACCTTATGCAAGTGGAATGATACAGTATTGATGGTTAAGACTGGCTTATTTCATGTGGCTCAATGTCCTCATGGTTTATCAATGTTGTGGCATGCATCAGACTTTTCTTTCTAATGACAGAATAATATCCCATTGTATGTGTTTACAACATTTTGTTTATCTATACATCTGTCAAGGGATGTTTCATTTGCTTTCATTTTTTGCCTATTGCACATAATGCTGCTTCAGCATGGCTATATAAGTCTCTCTTATGATGTCTTTTCTTCCAGGTAATCTCCTCCAATGCTTATTATTTCCTTGTCAGATAGTGAGCCATGGTAGGGCAGTGTCCAATTAATCTTTTTTTTTTTTTTTTTTTTTTTTTTTTTTGTAGTGCTGGGGATTGAACCCAGGGCCTTGTGCATGTGAAACAAGCACTCTACCAACTGAGCTGTATCCCCAGCACCCCCCAATTCATCTTTGTATGCCATTGACAAGGAGAGGACCTATCAAAGGTTGGGCACTTAAATCGGTGGTTAAATTCCTAGATTCCCCACCTATTATTTCCCCTGAAGCTGAAGGAATACTGAATTTCCATCATAGTTTTCCTGCAGCATTCCCTTCTATGTTCTGTAGTAGTTATAATAAAAAATTAGCCCCCTTGAGTTTGGACATGTTCAGTAAACATTTGCCGAGTGGATGGGTTTATTCCTGTCCATGCTCCTTGGCCGTGTGGTGTATCTAGCTTGCTACCCAGCTCTCACCTCCTCTGATAACTGTACTTTTCTGAGCATGTGGTGACCTGACATGTCCTCTGGACTGTCTCTTGCTGCAACCATTCTGCCTAAAGTCAGGGTCTGACTTTGGGAACCCTGATTCAGACTTGCAATTAGGCTCTCTCACTGAGACATCCTCATCTACTGACAAGGAGCAGGGTTGTGAAGGGATTGAATGAGGTGATGTGTGCAAAGCTCCCAGGGCATGGCTTATGTAAGGCATGGTAAATGGATTTTTGTTAAGCATGCTACTCTTTATCACATACAATTTTATATACGTCTATATTATATATGTGTATGTAGGTATGTAATCTTTTTACTCTATTTACAGTGCTTTCTTCAAAATCATTTGTTATATGACACTGAAATTTATGTATATTAAAGAATTAGAAATAAGAATAAATGATCTCTTTGTAGTTGTCATAACACCTAGAACACTAAAAGTAACACCCAGGTGAAGAAATTATGAGGCTGATAAAATGGTATATATGTGAGATCACACTGCACTGGGTGAGACCCAGAGCTGATTGAAAGTTTCTTGGCCCCCTTGACTGGATTAATAATGTCTGGGGTAAATTCAAGCATGCCAGGCCTCTTCTCTCAAGTGCTGCTTAGGTTTGAAGCCCCATCTGGAATGATCAGACCAGGCAGTCTGTGTCATTGAGACTCACAGAGCACCTTCCTCACCCCACCTGATGATATTACCAGAAGCTCTTCTGGGCCCTTCCTGGCCCCAAACCAGCCACTGGGAGAATCACACCATTGCTTCTGGAAGCTCCAGGATCACTGTATCATCTGTTGACCCTTTTCCCAGCATGAGGAATGCCTGGGATTTCCCCATAGAACGTCTGCTCAACTCAGGGTCTGTGAGCATTCTCTCTTGAGGCCTCATAGTAATGTTTTTGGCTTTGCAGGCCTGCAACAGTGCCCCTGCAATCACTCAAGTCTGCTTAGTAGCACAGAAGCAGCTATAGACACAAAAATGAAAGGGCATGGCTCTGTGACACTAAAATTTTATTTATGGACACTGAAATTTGAATTGCACATAATTTTCACAAGTCATAAAACATTATTCTCCCTTTGATTTTTCCCCCAACCATTAAAAAATGTACAAATCATTCTTAGCTTACAGGTTGTACAAAAACAGGTGGCGGGCCAGATTTGGCCCACAAGCCATGGTTTGCCTACTCCTGACTCTGACTTAGATGAAATATGAATTGCTCCAAGTGGAATCAGGCTTTCAACATGCTCTGTCAGTGACATCTCCTTGTGATATTTTGATAAAAGGCAGGAATAAGGAGATACCTTAAGTGTGGGGAATCTTTGAGGCCCCTAGAGTCCTGAGGGATAGGAGTTCCAGGAAAGAGGACTGAAGTTGAGGTTTAGGAGACAGAACTTTCACCTTGGAGTAAAAGATCTTGATTTAAATCCTAATTCGGTTATTTTCAGCTGCATGATCTGGGTCCAGTTATTTGATCCTCTGAGCATCTTTCCTCACCTGTGAGGATTGGAAAAGAACAATGCCTAGTCAGAGCTTAGCATATTGTTAGTTCCCCTGTAACTTAGGGTGATGATTATTTTGACTTGATTTTGCTTAAAATCCTATGGAAATGTGCTCTGTGGATGGGAAAATAAGCTGAAAAAACTGGCTCTGGGTGCCTAGCAAGGAGTGAGGGAGGTCATCTCATATTAGAGGGCACAGCCCTGAGTACAGTGGAAGAATGGAGAGGGGATGGAGGCTGAGGCAAGGTCTGTGCCAGGGAGGCCAGGGGACTGGAGGGACAGGACTGGGAGCTGCAAAAGAGCAAAGCAGGAACCAGGCCAGCCACAGGAGTGGCAGAAGCAGGTTGAAGGCAGGATGGGGGCAGGAGGCCTCTATGGATGGGAGGAGCTTAGAGCTTAGAGCTTAGAGGGATGCAGGATCAGCAGCACTCACAGATGAAGCTCAGTTAGCAGGGGGCCAGTGCACAAAGGCCATCACTCTGAGAGATACTTAAGGCTCCAACCAGGGGCTCCTTGCCCAGCTTCATCATTGGTAGCATTTCACTAATGCATACCTAGCACTCAAAAGATATTGTACATCAAAACAAATTTGATGTTAAGTGAATGAAAGCTGAATTATGTAATGGGTGTTCTGGTAGGATTGCTCTGTTTATAAGAAACAGACTCTCAGGTTGTGCTTATATCACTCAAGGCCAGTGGGCTTTACGGGAAAGGCAGAGCAGTGCTGTCTAATGGAATGTTCTGCAATGATGAAAATGTTTCCACCTACCCAGTCCAATATGGTAGCCATCAGCCACATGTAACTACTGAGCACTTAAAATGTGGCTAGTGTGGCTGTGAGGTTTTAATTTTAATTCATTTAAATTTAAATAGCTAATGGTTACTATATTGATCAGTGCACCTTCAGATGTAAAACAGAGCTTTATCTACCTAGCATTGGCAACTTCTGTCTTGTGTGAATTCCTGAAACAGGAGGAAAGAATCTGATTGGTCCAGATCATTTTTCTACAACCTATGGATTAGCCACCTTGGGTGGGGTTAGGTTCTCCACACTAGTTGTGACTAGGGCCAGGGGCAGAGTCCTATTGCATGAACACAGCCCTGTGGGCAGAAGGACTACAGGAGAGCAGAGCTCCTTAGAAGGGACATGGGCCCTTTGAGGTTGTGATTCCTTCTCCCCTCCCTCCCCCTCTCCCTTCCTTCTTTCCTCTTTTCTCCTCCTCCTCAGTTTTTCTTTTTGGTAGTACTTCTATCGAGATGTAAGTCACTGACCATACAATTCATTTCTCTAAATCATGTACAGCACAGTGGCTTTTGGTATTCACAAGGTTATGCATCTATCACCACAATCAATTTCAGAATATTTTTGACACCTGGAAAAAAGAGGCCCCTCACCCATTAGCAATTTTTCCTTGTGTTGTGGATTACATGCCCGTGACCCCCTCAATTTCGCATGTTGAAACTCTAGCCACAAATGGGATGGTATTAGGAAGCAGGTCTTGGTGTGACAATTAGGTTTCCGTATGATCATAATGGGATTAATGTCCTTATAAGAGGAGAAGAACTGTAGTTTCTCTCTAGCTGCACATGTGTATCAAGTAAGGCCCTTACCAAGATGGCACCCTGATCTCAGACTTTAGCTTCTACAACCGTGAGAAATAAACGTCTGTTTTTTAAGACACTCAGTCTGTGATATTTTTGTTACAGCAACCTAAACCAACTAAGGAACCTCATTTCCCCCCAAACCCTCTACCTTTATTTTCCCCAACCATTGGCAATCATATGTGCTTTCTATCTTTATGAATCTGACTATTCTGGATAGTTCATATAAATGGAATCACACAATATGTAAACTTTGTAACTGGCTTTTTTTTTGTTTTTACTCTGTAAAATGTTTTCAATTGTCATACATGTTGTAACATGTATCAATACTTCATTCCTTTTTATGGCCAAATAATATTCTATTGTATGGATAAGTCTTATTTTGTTTATCCATTCATCAGGTGATGAGCATTTGTATTGTTGATGGACCTTTTGGCAATTAGAATAATACTTCTATGAATATTCATGTAAAAGTATTTGTTTGAACACCTGTTTCTAATTCCTTTGGCTGTATACCCAGGAGTGGAATTACTAGGTCATATGGCAAGTCTATGTTTAACATTTTGAGGAACCGCCAGACTGTTTTCCACAGGGGCTGTACCATTTTACATTCCCACCAGCAATGCTCTGTTGTTTCTTTGATTTTTCATTACTTCTATCAGCCAGCTTACTCATACACAGGAAAATGGAGCTTATTGAAATATATTTATTAAAAAGGAAAGTAAAACCTATGAAAAATTTGCTTTGAAAAATTAGGTGCACATATTGAGATAATTATGCCTTATAAAGAACAAAAACACTTTGGTGGAGAAGTAGCAAATGTCAGCAGATTGTTATTGAGACTTGCCCAGACTACAAACCCCTGGTAGCCAAGGGGTTTATGTCAAGTTTTACCTGGACTCTCCTCATGGGGCTTAGCAAGAGGCTGGGGATGAAAATTCACTTAATTCAGCCACTTGTTCTCTGGACACTTCATATGGGATTATGGCATATGCCTATTTAACAGTATGCGATTAAAAAAAAGAGAAGACTAATTTGAATGGCACAGTGGGCCCATCATTGAACTCAATGAAGGAGGACTTGCCAGCAAAGGATGTGATATGCTCAAGCCAGAAGCAGCGATTGCAAGCTTGAGACCCGTGGACGTTATTGTTGAATAGTTTGAAGGGCTTGTTATTCTTTGACAAAAGAGGAAGATGCATGATTCAGGTGGCCAGCTGAGTGGATGGTGATGGCTCCTTGACAAAGAAATGGAGGATGGAGGACCAAGTGAAGCTTTGATTGAGGAGAGGTGAGAAGAACCAATAGTCTTGTCCTCTGAAGATATTTGTGGGTGAGTTTGGGATTTTCAAGAGCAAGATTGATGCTTATTTTTCCCTTAACTACTGACTCAAGGAGGTGCTGGAACCTAGAGTAGGTCTAGTGGGGAAGACAACAAAGTCAAGAGGAATAATAAAGACACATAAAAAAGGGTACAGACAGGAGTGCTCATGGGGTTGGGTAGCACAGAGCAGGGAGCTCCCAAAGGCAAAGTCAAGGGTGTTTGTCTCCCAGGGCTGCTGAACCAAATCACCACTGGAAACAGTGAAAACTTCCCTTCTTATGGTCCTAGAAGCCAGAGTTCTGACATAAGGGTACCAGCAGGGTGCTCTTCTGCACAAACTCTAGGGGAGGCCCGTCCTCCTCCAGCTTGCTGGGGCCTGGCACTCACTGGCTTGTGGCTTAATCACTCCAACCTTCTGGCCTTTTTCCTCTTCCTCCCTGTGTCTCTTCTCTGCGTCTCTTATAAGGTACGTGTGTTTTGACTGAGAGCCACACAGATAATCCAGGATGGGTTCATCTGGAGATCTTTAACTCTATTACATCCACATTTTTTTTTTCCAAATAAGGTGACATTCACAGGCTCTAGGGGGTTAGGATGTAAATACATCTTTTTGGGGCCTATCACTTAGCCTACTACTTTAGGGTAGGCTTCTGAGATGCAGTAAAACAGCTGAATTAAATTCTGAAGGAATTAGTCAGGTGAAAGGATAGGAAAATTGTTCCAGAAAGAGAGGTTGGCATGTACCAATGTACTATTGGAAGTGACTCTGCCATCTTTCTTGTGCAGTTAGACTCTTGGAGAAGCGTGTGTGCACGCGCGCTGTGTGGAGGGAGGAGAGGGAACGGTTTGGGCTAGAAAATTAGGCAAGACCCAGACCTCACAGGGTCTGGAATGAGATAATAAGGACAGAATGAAGAAACTACTAGAGAATTGTAAACAGCAAGGCCATGTGGCCAATTGGTGTTTCAGGAATTTTATTTTGGTCACTCTGTGGAGGGTCAGAAGCAGTAAAGCTGATGGTGGAGATGCTAGTTAGCAAAACTTTTGCTCAGTAACTGTGCATTGACTTGAGACTGCCCTCTCCTTACTTCACAGATTTTGTTTCCCTGCATTAGCTTATGATTTTTTGCTGGGCTGTTGAATGCAATTTAACATGCTAAGCCCATCTATTTACTTGTAATGCTCATCACTAATAGAAAACAAGATTTTGGCCTCACAAGGGAAGCTGGCCCTGCTCAGTTGACAAAGTCCCTTGCATTGATGATGAAAGATTGTAAATGGATTGAGCAGGTTGATGGTGTCAGTTCCAATTTGTTGAGCCACCGAATCATGTTGTCAACAATTAGCATCTACAAAATATGAACACGCATACATCAGCCTTTCAGTGAAAGACTGAGGAACACTGGCTACTTTTCTGGGCATGACACAAACTTCTCCCTTATTGTTGCTTTGTATTTGCTGCTGAAATTAAGTCTCCAATGACATTTATTGATCCCCTTCTAGGTTTCAAGGATACCTGGAATTTAGCAGAGAATCAGACAGCCTGTGACTTCAGAGAGCCCACAGTCTAGAGAGGCACAGACAATAGACAATTTAAGACCCAGGGGATCGTGATCAGTTCTGTGCTAGGAGAGAGTGGGGTGTTCCACATCATCCTAATGCCCATAGCAGGGGCCAAAGGGAGAGCTGTGGAGGTCTCTGCTTTGTGCTGCGTACCTGACTCTTGACTCCACTTGTCTGGTTCCAAGGCAGAACACACTGGGTTTAGTGATGTCTGATGTCCCTGAGTCCTTCTGAGTGGAATCCACCCCCCACCCCCCCGCCCACCACATGCACACACACACCTGCCCTGGGATCTCTTAGAGTGCAAGTATATTTCTCAAGGTCTATTTATTTGTGTTTTTCATTCTGCAAACATATCCTAGCCTCTGACTGCTTATAATATCCCGTGCCAGCTAGTGGAATTAATAAAAACACAAATGAGATCCAAGTCTTGCCTTGAAGATGCTTATGTTCAGTTAACCACTCAAAGGAAGCCATTATGGGAGGGGTGATGAGAGCAGGTGAGATTTCATTGGAGAGAGAGGCCTTGTTGTCACTGAAAAGGGCTGGGAAGGGGACTTGACAGCACTGGGGAGAGTGATGTAGAGGGAGAGAATGTTGAAACTGAACATTGAAGGATTTGACTGGTGGAGTGGGGTCACCTTCACCCTGACCCACCCCACCCAGGCAAGCCCTTGGTCTGGAATCAGGTATCCAGGTTCAGACCCATTGTTAGTTATGAGAGTTGGCCCGAAGGCCTTCACCAGCTAGGCCTCAGTTTCCATATCTGTGAGATGGAATACACTTAGTTCTGCCTTCCTGAAGATGCCCTAGGGACTCTACCAGCTGCGTATGATGCCTGGTCATTGTGCCCCATGTGGAGAAGGATGCCAGTCAGTATCAGCTTTCATTCCATTAGCCATTCCTTGTAAGAGAAGGTCTTTCTAAAACTGTTGACTTTGAAAGGCTCCTAGGACCATATCTTGACTGGAAGGGAGAAGTTGGTTGACCGTTTCTGTGATCTGTGAACTTGCCTGGTAGCAAGGTGAGAAGACGAGCCAGTCCTGCATCCCAATCTTTATTAAAAGTCTTTTATTCTTTCCTGGCTCTGGGGCTGAGTTTTCTACCTGTTGTTATAAAAACACGGCCTAGAATATCTCTAGCCAAGCAGTCTAGAGCCCATGGGATCTGTCAAAACTTGGACTGGAACATAAATATTAAATGACAGGCAGCTTCATGTGCTGTTATTAAACTTCACAGCTAGAATTTTTAAAAGCAAATTATCATGTAAAAATATTCTTGTTATGTTAAACTAGAAATGAAAATGACTTATTTATTTGCTTAGATCAAATTGTTGGAAGCAAAGTTAGACTGCATTTTTTCCCTGCCAAATGCTTTGATGTGTTCCTTTAACCAAACAGTTTAAATCTGAATATTAGTTAAGATGCATCAACCACAGTGGGTCTATCAGCCTCCTAAGGACAGTATCCTTTCAAACAGATCAGTGAATGGAGATTTCAAATAGGAGTCAGAGGCTTTAGTGTTTGGGCATTCAACTAAAATAATATTGTCCTCACAGATAGTATGGCTATGCTATCGATGATTGATAAATGGACTTATTTATGGGAACTTGGTGTCCCTTTATGTGTCCTAAGTCTTCAGAAGCATGAGTGGGCATTACGGGGGCCTGGGACTCACCTTGACGACCACCAGATGTCACTGTTGAGTCACAGAAGCACAGCCGGAGGGGCTGAGAATCTTTCCAGGGGAGGACATTAAGGAAAACTTTACCTGGCCAAACAGCTCATTCTTTATTTTAAATATCTGCCAAGCTCAAGATCCCAGGGCAAGCTTAATTGAAGTCAAGAGAGTACTTTTGAGTATGGAAGAGAATTAGAGCAGTAGGCAAAAAAATGCTGTATTTGCTTGTTCTGTGTTCTGGAGCTTCTCCTTGTCAGTCAATCACTCTTGCATACCTGGTCTTCCCTCATTTTCACCCCAGAGATAGGCAGGCACTTGAACTGGTTGGCACTTGCAAAATTGCAGAACAGAACTGGAAGAAGTAATGTGGGCCATGGAGCACAATGCCTCAAGTTGAGTGCAGGCCTGTCAGGAGGGAGAGAGTCATTCAAGATTGCAGTTAGCTTTAGGCTGGGAATCTCTCATCAGGTTATTAATGAAGCCATACAACAGGTGTGTTCTCAAAGTGTGGTCCCCGGACCAGCAGCATTAGAATCTCCTGGGAACTTGTTAGAAAAGCAAATTCTTGGCCTCTAACCCAGACCTACTGAGTCAGAAAGGCTGGATTGGGGCTTAGCAAACGTGTGCTTTAATAAGTCCTCCTGAGGATTCTGATTTGACAGAAGTAAAAGGTTTACTGATAATAGACACAGGAGGGCTTTTGCTCCTGCTTCCTTGTGCAACCAACATCTTTCTGGCTCTGGACTCTGAAGAGTATGGCAAATCTATTGCTTCTCATTGGAGCTTGACCTCATCTACACATGGCCTGGCAAAAGTGTCCCCCTTCTGAATATGTCCAAGTCTAGTTGAAAGAGGATTGTCTTGAAGGTTCCCCTTTTCTGGGCCTCCAACATCCAGCCACTGGGATGCTTAGTTCAGTTAGGATGCTCCCTGGGGGCTACATCTTAGTCAGGAACAGCTGTTCCCTAGACTCCCTTCCTCTCCTCTACTCTCTGAGCTTTCTTAAGCTTGTTCTATCTCTTACTTTTCCACTATATGAGAGAGAACTCAATGTTACTGAGCATCTCCTATGTGACAGGTGCTTCCACACATTCTTGCAGTTCTCATAGAAAACCTTAAAGAAGAGAGTTTGAGCATCATCACTTTTTTTTTCTTTTTTTATAGGCCAGGAAATTTCCAAGGTCACATTAGAGAGGACATGTGCACATGGGAAAGATTTCAATGGCCCTACTTCAAGTTAATGGGGCTTTACTTTCCTCCTTGACTCTCTGCATTTTAAATGGACCATCAAGCCCCAAGAGGGAAGCCAAGTAAGAATTTCAGATTCCTCTGCCTGGATCTGAGAGCAGACTTCTGGGGGTAGAGCAGTAGTAGAAGGGACTCCTGTGATTCTCACATGGTGCCCCTGGAGAGATAGCCTAACCACCATGCTTGGGAAGTAGTGGGATCCTGAGTCAAGTCTTGTATGGAAAACAACATTCCTAAATGTCAGCCATGGCTTTCACGGTGTCATTTTTCAGATATATATATATAGGGCTAACTACTCCTCTTTACTATATTCTCTAGAGTTTAGCCTAGAGAACAGTGTGGCTTACTTTGCTGGGAGATCTTGAGTGTTCCCAAGAACACTTTTCTTCTTTCCTTGTCCTCATTACTTTTCAAGCATGGACTTTGGCATTGGGTACTCCTGGATTCAGATCTCAGCTTTGTTTATTACTGGGTTGTATGAACTTTGGTGGGTAACTTCACCTGAGTCTCAGCCAGAGAGAGCCAGGCTCCAGGGCACGGAGTCTCAGATCACTAGGCCCTTAGGTCTTGGAGATACCACGGAGTCACTGCTGGCTTTGTGGCAGTGACACAAACAGGGTAGATTCAGATCCTCCTCAGGAAACTGGCATCTGAAGGTTTGGGAGGCAGTTGCTTTTGAGGTGCTTTGGAAGTTATGATGGCCAAGTGCAGAAATTGCTCCTTCCCTGATTAGGGGTGTTCTAGGGATCAGCCATTCCTTTCTTTCTGATTACCCATACCCTCTTCACCCCCATTCTCTCCACAACTTCCCTGGATGTGGAACCTTGTTGGTCTGGGAAATGAATTGGTTAGACTTGAGACCTCTTGGAGTATTGTATTATGCTCAATAAAAGCACTTGCTCTATCTGATTGCCCTCAAATGTAACTGTGACAAAAGTCAACCTAGAAAGACATAATGAATACCCTTTTATTCTAAGATCCTTTCAGTTGGGATTACTGCCAGCTAAAACATGGTGGCCATCCTTCTCAACAGCCTGTGCCTTTGCATGCAGTTAGGGATCCTAGTGCACTCACCTCTTCCCCATTCTGAGCAGAGTGGTAGGTGCTTAATAAATATTCACTGAATGGCTGATTAATGAAAAGACCTGGGTTTTAGACTCAGTGTGGTCTTGGGAAAGTCACTTGATCTTTCTGAATCCCCTTTTTCTTTCATAAGAGGTAGGTAATTACCCCTAAATCTTAGGTGGCACTCTCTAAGAGTAGCTCCTGACCTGTGGCTGCAGATTTCAAAGGTTTATTAAAGAAGTTCTCCCAGGGCATAGCAGTAAAGAAGGGAGACAAGTAGAGCGAGGGTGTGATCAGAGGCAAAAATCCCAGGGTCCAGCTCCAGCCTGATCCCAAGGGGAGCTCTGGAGGTGAGATGTGCCTCATTTCTGGGCCTTTTATGCTCTAGCATTTCTGCTGGTTAGGACTTGGGGTAGGTTAAGGAATGTAAGTTCTCAGATGCTTTGAGCTCTTCATTAATTTGGGTCAAATGATCTCTGATACTGAGGGAAGTCCTTCAAAACAGAGCTGCAATTTAGAAATGGAAGCACACCAAAATCTGGGGTAAGAGAAAAAAAGAAATTAGGAGGGGCACTGACATCTTTTCCTGACATCCTACTTCAGCCGCATTCTGAGGAATTGTTGGTTATCAGATCAGAAAATTTGGTGAGATGCTTGAAAACTGTAATGTTCCATTCCAACCCATTTCAAAATAAATGGTGGTTTTTATATTCAATAAATTGTTTTAAAAAGAGTCTTGTGCATCTAGAAAGGCCCAGAAGAAGAATGTTCATGCTAATCATACATTCTGGTTCATAAAAAGTCACCCTTAGATAAAATTTCATGTCCTTTGAGAACTGGTAATCCAATACCAGTTTTCAAAGAATTGTAGTTTAAATTAATGCTGCAACTACAGGCAAGACAATTTAATCTCTGTTTGATGCTTCAGAAGGCATTTCCCAATCTTGTAGGGCCTCAGGGTCATGATTATCATTGCTCACGACAAGCAGAACTGCAGTTAACAGGCTGGCTTAGGGGAGTGGGGAAGATGGTAATGTCTCTCTCTTTTGTTATGGGAGAGGTGCTGGCCATTTCTGTGTATACAAATGGCTAAACACTGGAGCTTTGACAGTTTTTCAGACTTAAAGCTTTGATTTTCCTTTAATTATTTCTGGAGACAGACCAAGATGGGAAGTCTTTACCTGACTTAATTAGATAATTTTGAATATAAATATAGACCCTGTGACATGGTTAAATAGAATTTTCTTGGAAGTTTCACAGTGTCCCAAACAAAAGCCTGGGGTAGACATACCCTCGCTCACACACTGCCTCCTGCATCACATAGTGATATGTTTGAATTGCCATTTTAGCTGTCATTTTACATCATGCAGGGGGCTATGCATTTTCCTTGGACTAGGGTTGCCAAGGCAAGGTCTCTCCTATGAACTTATCCATTGACACCCGTGATCATTGTTCTTCAAAATACCTTCTCCCTCCTACTACCACTGGCTTCAAGATCACACTATTGGTGTATTTTGAGATCCTGTCACTATTGATGCATTTTGAGATATTGCCATGAAATAAGCATGTATAGAGGTACAAGAAAGATATAAAAGCCCTAAAGCCAGGGAAAACATAAAGAGAAGAAATTGTATCTGGAACCATTTCATAAGAGTCAAGCAGGGAAGTGTCAAGGAGAGGGAAAACCAACCTAGGTCCATTTACATTTCATTAAAGACTTGGACACTAGCAGATTCAAGATGGTGGATCAGAAAGGCTGCTTTTCCAGTTGCTCCATGGATTGTGATTCAAGTAACAGGAGCGTTGCTTCTCAGTAAGGTGGATGGAAGAGGGATTTCACTGAAATTCAATATTGGACAATTAGAGCCTCTTAGAAACTCAGAAATTCAGATCTTAGAGGACAGGAAAGGGTACTTCAAGCCAAGCTAGTGGTGTAACAGCAGTGGTGCTGGTTCACTGCAGAGGGGAGGGGTAACATAAGCCAAGAAAGATAATAGACAGAGTTGGCACAAAAAAATCTGTAGAACAGAAAAGCAGCCTGAATTTAGCTGACTCAGAGGCTGCACGGTCAACTGGTGTTTGAAAAGTGACCTGGGTTTTTCAACTGGCAGATGGAGAGCTGAGGTGGGAGCCATCTTGAGGAGGCCACCCTGTAGCTTGCTGCTGTGGGAACCCAGGAGATCATAGCAAACATTGCCATTCTGCCCTGGAAAGGGCCTACTGTGTACTTAGCAGAATGTGAGTGAAACAGTACAAAGAAAATTTTACCCAGGTTTTCCAAGTCAGAGATACAGTAGGAGTGCAATTTGCTTTCCCTTTGAGCGTGGCAGCTTAGGTAACCAGCTGAAGAGGGCTAGGAAACTGAACATGTGGGCATATGAACACTCAGGGACTAAAGCCTGTCCATGGCAGTGGGATGTGAGAGACCTGTGGAGGGCTGGCTCCACTGCCCTGTGAGGAGAATTCTTGGGAAGCTCCTGAGATCCAGACTCCCAGCACAGATCAGCATCTGCCTGGCCCAGAGATGTGTTGATCTGATCTTTTCAGAGAAAATACCACCTAACAAACTTCCCAAGGCCTGATTAGACTAAGTTCAAGCCACTGGGTCTACTCTCTTAGAACTCTGAAGCCAACCCTGGTCTGTCTAAACAAATCTCTCATCCATGGTATATCTCACTCACTCCTACCTTATACTGGTAAGAAGGGGAAGCTGAGAGCTTTTTCAACAAGAAGAAACAGAAAGAAGAATAGTTGGTCATAGGCAGTGACCATCCATCCTCATCAACAGTTTGACCACCTCAGTGTAGACAATTCTTTGGTTATTCATGAGGAATCTTTGTGTGTGTGTGTGTGTGTGTGTGTGTGTGTGTGTGTAGTGTGTGTGTGTGTGTTTTCTTGCTGTGCTGGTTGGTTGGAGATATATATATATATATATATATATATTTGTTTTTTTTTCTCATTTTAAGCATTTTTTCCACAATATTTTCCTATTTTTCCTTGTCTTTTGAGGATTAGGGAGTACAGCTTTCTTTTCCTTTGAGTCTGGTGACTCACATGATCAGTTGAAGGGGGTTGGGAAACTGAATAGGCAGGTGTGATTGCACTTGGGACTGAGCCTAGGAAGGCTGTATTCATAGCAGCAGAATGTGTGAGACCTGCAGAGGGTCTCTATGAGTAGACATCTTGGGAGGCTCCTGAGATCTAGACTCCCAGAGGAGATTGGCATCTGCATGGCCCTTGATCGAATCTCTCCAGAGCGGATACAACCCAACTAAGTCCCAAAGCTCTGATTAGAGCTAAGCCCCAGCTGAGGAAACTTTCCACTTAGATCTCTGCAGCAGCCCCCCCCCCCCCGGGAGTGCATTGATCTGATCTGTCTGGATAAGATGCCAACCAACAGTACTTCTCATTTTGTCCTATCTTATACTGGCAAGAAAGCTATTTCAACAAGTTTCCGTTTTTGGTTGCTCTAGCTGATAGCTTGGTGAGCAATACAAAAAGAGGAAGAAGTTTACAATCTCTAGTCCTTGCTCTCTCTAAGGGGTACATAGCCAAGGAAGAAACAGAATGAAGGACAGTCAGGCATAGGCAGTGATTTTCCATTCTTGTTGACAGTTTGGACTACCCTGGTGGAGACCATTCTTTCCTTTTTCAATAAGAATCTTTTTCCCTCTTACTATTATTATTTTTTGGCATTCATGCTGTGCTGATTGGTTCATAATTTTTAGCATTTTTTTAATTGTTGCTATTTTTCTTTGTCTTGTCTTTTGGGAGTTAGGATTTTTGTTTTTGTTTTTGTTTGA
The DNA here is from genome assembly GCF_964194105.1 of Spermophilus citellus. Taxonomy (NCBI): domain Eukaryota; kingdom Metazoa; phylum Chordata; class Mammalia; order Rodentia; family Sciuridae; genus Spermophilus; species Spermophilus citellus. The sequence goes on from NC_138200.1 coordinate 64,152,435, forward strand.
TTGCGTCTATTTCAATCCTTTCTTCTTCTTCTAATAGCCAAATTCTCAAATTCTCTTGTATTTCGTTTTTTTAGTTTTTTCTCTTCCTTCTTTATATTCATCACTTGCTACATCTCTTGCATTCTCTCTTGTTCACATTTTGAACATTCTAAACATTCTTTTACTTTTCTATCATATTTTTCTTTTCTTTTTGGTTTTTATAACTCCTGCTACACCATTCATGATGCAGTTATTATTGCTGTGGATGGCATAGTTGACACTTGCTGTTTATTATAATGCCCGATCTAGATAATGGTTATTTTTTGCTTTTGTGCTATTCAAAATTGCAGACCCTGCCACTACTGTTTTTATGGTACTGTTGCAGATATAATAGCAACACATATTTATTTTTAATGTTGCATATTGTTTGCTTCTGTTGTTGCTATTGTTCACTTTTCTATGAGGTGCTGGCAATCTACTGACACTACAAGTTCAGAGGGTGGAGACTCTGCTGCTGAGCCCAACCCAGCCAAGAGACAGCATACCTTGTTCCATACAGAAATTAACTATGAGTAAACCTCAATGGCACTTTAATCCAAAGTATAGAAGAGACAAAATCCCATACCAACAACCAGACTCCAAGTAGGATCAGCTAGGGAGCCCCTCAGGTCTAACTCATAGACATCTACTTCTCCAGCAAAAATAATGCAAAGTCTGGGGACACCACATCAATAAGAGATCTCAATTTGGATCACTCCTATACCCCTTTAGAATATACAAAGTTGTTAACAGAAGAAGAGAAATCACAAAGGGTGTACTGACATAACCAACTATATACAACACAATTGTTAGATCTATAAGGAGTCCACATTTTGGAGACCCCCCCAAAAAAGTCAGATCTTCAAACTCTGACACAGTATACAATGTATAAAAATACACTAATCACCACCAAAAAACTATAAGGGAACCTAAATTACAAACCCCTCTTGAAAATATGTTGAAAAATTCACAACAACCTGATATCCCAGAACACTTTGGAAAAGAGAAGGCTGTGTCCTAATAAAGCCCAACATAAGAGTGGATGAGAAATCCCTCCCACCAGATGCATAAAACCCAACACAGGAATACAAGAAATATGAAAAAACAAGGTAACACAATTCTTCCTAAATTTCACAATTCACTAGCAACTGATTCCAAAGACATTAAGTACAAGAAATAACAGCTAAAGAATTCAAAAGAATGAGTATAAAAAGGATCAATGATTTCCAAGAGAACACAGAAAAACAACCAAATGAATTAAGGAAGTCAGTACAGGATATGAATGAGAAATTTAGTAAGAAGATAGAAAAAGAACCAATCAGAAAGCTCGAAAATGAAAGATACAAAATCAAATAAAATGTTCAGTTGAAAGTTTGTAACTGAGTAGACCATACTGTCTTCAGTATGCATACTGAAGACAGAATTTCCAAGCTGAAAGCAAAGTAGCCAGCCTTGAACATTCAGACAATATTAAAGAAAGAAAATAAGTAACCATGACCAGAATATATAAGAACTCTGGGACAACGTTAAGAGACAAAGAATCATTGGAATCATAGAGCATTGTGAAATACAGGCTAATAGTATGGATATGAAGTGTCAGCCAGGGAGCTGAAATAATAAAATAATAATTTCCAAACCTTGAAAATGAGGTAGACATCTAGATACAGGAGGTATTCAAAACTCCAAATAGACAAGGTGAAAAAGAACATCTTTGTTATGCATTATTATTAAAATAGCTAACATACAGAACAAGGATAGAATTTTAAAAACCTTAAGAGAAAAATGTGGAGTCAATCAGAATTGCTTTTGATCTCTCAGTACAAACTCTAAAATCCAGGAGGGTTTGGAATGATGAGTTCCAAATACTGAAAGAATGGAACTGTAAACTAAGATTGCTATATCCAGGAAAGCTATTCTTAAGAATCAAATCAGATATAAAAAGAACTTCCAAGATAAGCAGAAACTAAAAGAATTCATGACTACAAAGCTAGCACTACAGAAAATTCTTAAAGAAATACTACACATAGAAGAATCAAAAACCAACCCCAGAACTTGCAAATGGACAAATTTAATTTAAAGAGTAGCTAAGCAAATGAGAAACAGGACCAAACTAAGCATTAGAAATAAATCAAAATTGTATGAATTAATAAACATTGTATGAATGTAAATGATCTCAGCTCTCCATTAAAGATATAGGCTGACAGAATGGTTTAAAAACAAGGCCCAAGTACATGTTGCAAAGAGACTCACGTTATAGGCAAAGATTGTCACAGGCTGAAAGTAAAAGAATGGAAATTGATATACTATGCATATGAAAAAAAGGTAGGAATAGCTACTCTCATATCTGACAAAGCAGACTTCAAGCAAAAATTAATCAGATGAGCTGAATAATGACACTTCATACTGCTAAAAGGAACAATCAACAAGAAGATATAGGATAATAAATATTTATGCCCCAAACATTGTGTACCTAATTACATACACTACTCAACTTGATTCAGATACAGCACAGTATCACAGTACTTGGTGATTTTAGTACAACTCTGACACAGTATACACTATATCAAAATACACTAATCACCACCAAAAAACTGTAAGGGGACCTAAATTACAAACCCCTCTTGAAAATAGGTTGAAAAATTCACAACAATCTGATATCCCAGAACACTTTGGCAAGAGAAGGCTGTGCTCTCTCACCCATAGACAGGTCATCCAGACATAAACTTAGTAAAGTTTTTTCAAGCCTAAAAAATATTTTAAATCAAATGGATTTAACAGACATCTTATATTTCTTCCAACAACAGCTGAATTTACTTTCTTCTTACCTGCTCACAAAATCTCCAAAATAGACCATATTTTAGGCCATGAAGTAACTCTTGGCAAATATGAAAAAATTAGTTTAATTCCTTGCATCTTATCTGATCATAATGGAATGAAATTAGAAATCACCCAAACCTTATAGACACTATATAAACACATGAAGATTGAGCAATACATTCTTTTTTCATTTTTTAAATTTTAATTTGTTATATATGACAGAAGAATGCATTACAATTCATATTAAACATATAGAGCACAATTTTTCATATCTCTGATTGTACACAAAGTAGAGTCACACCATTCATGTCTTCATACATGTACTTAGGGTAATGATGTCCATCTCATTCCCCTGTCTTTCCTACTTCCATGCCCCCTCCCTTCTCTGCCCTCCTCTTTTCCCCTTTGCCCTATCTAGAGTTTTCTTCCCGTGCCCTCCTGCCCCCCCCTCCACCACATTATACATCATCAGCCTTAAATCAGAGAAAACATTTGGCATTTGGTTTTCTGGGATTGACTAACTTCACTTAGCATTATAATCTTCAACTCCATCCATTTACCTGCAAATGCCATGATTTTATTCTCTTTTAATGCTGAATAATATTACATTGTGTGTGTATACACACACACACACACACACACACACACACACACACACACACATACCACAGTTTATTTATCCATTCATCTACTGAAGGGCATCTAGATTGGTTCCAGAGTTTAGCTATTGTGAATTGGGCTGCTATAAACATCAATGTGGCTGTGTCCCTATAGTATGCTGTTCTTAAGTCCTTTGGATATAGACCAAGGAGTGGATAGCTGGGTAAAATGGTGGTTCCATTTCCAGTTTTCTGAGGATTCTCCATACTGCTTTCCTTATTGGCTGCCCCAGTTTGCAGTCCCACTAGCAATGTATGAGTGTGCCTTTTCCCCATGTCCTTGCCAACACTTGTTGTTTATATTCTTAATAGCTGCCATTCTGACTGGAGTGAGATGAAATCTTAGAGTAGTTTTGATTTGCATTTCTGTAATTGCTAGAGATGTTGGACATTTTTTCATATATTTGATGATTGATTGTATATCCTCGTGTGAGAAGTGTCTGTTCAGTTCCTTGGCCCATTTATTGATTGGGTTATTTGTTTTTTTGGTGTTAAGGTTTTTGAGTTCTTTATATATCCTAGAAATTAGTGCTCTCTATCTGATGTGCATGAGGTAAAAATATGTTCCCAAATTGTAGGCTCTGTATTCACCTCACTGACTATTTCTTTTTCAGAGAAGAAGCTTTTTAGAATGATGAATGGGTCATAGAAAATATCAAGGGAGAGATTAAAAAATTCTTAGACCCAAACAAGAATAGTGATACAACATATCAGAACCTCTGGAACACTATGAATGTGGTTCAAAAAGGAGCAATTATAACTATCAGTGCCTCATAAGAAAATTCAAAAGATCCCCCAAACCAACCTAACAGTGTACAGTAAGGCTGTTGAGAAGCAAGAACAAACAAATTTCAAAACCAGTAGGAGGAAGGAAGTAATTAAAATCCAGTTGAAATCAATGAAACAGAGAATAAAAACACAATACAAAGGATCAACAAAATGAAGAATTTATTTTTTTGAAAAGGAAAACAAGATTGAAAAAAATTTAGTCAAATTAACCAAAAGAAAGAGAGAAAAAGTCTAAATTTATAAAATTAGAGATGAAGAAGGAGGAATCACCATTAATCTCATAGACATTCAGAGCATAATTAGCAACTATTTTAAATAAATCTTATCTCCAATAAATTGGAAAGCCCAGAAGAAATGGATGCATTTCTAGACACATATGACCTGCCAAAATTGAATTAAGAAGACATAGAAAACCTAAACAGACCAAAAACTTGTAATGATCTTGATAGAAGCAGTAATGAAAAATCTTCCAATAAAGAAAAGCCAAGAGCCAGATTAATTCTCATCTGAATTCTACCAGACCTTTAAAGGAAGAACTAATGCCAATGCTCCTCAAATTATCCCATGAAATAGAAGGGAATAACATTTCTATGTTCATGTATGAACATATGACCACTGTAACTCCACAACACATCATGTTCAACCACAAAAATGGAAAGTTATACTCCATGTATGTATGATATATCAAATTACATTCTACTGCCATGTATAACTAAAGAGAACACATAAAAAATTTAAAAAATTTTAAAAATGAAAGGGGTGGGACACTTTCAAATTCATTTTATGAAGCCAGTTTCACGCTCATACCCAAATCAGATAAGGGTACATCAAGGAAAGAAAACTTTAGACCATTATCCATGATGAATTTAGATGCAAATTTTTAAAATAAAATTCAGCAAATCACATCCAACAACATATTAAGAAGATTATACATCATGAGCAAGAAGATTTTTATTCCAGGGATGCAAGGATACTTTAAAATATGCAAATCAATATATGTAATTCATCACATAAATAGAATTAAAGGCAAAAATCACCTAGTCATCTCAATAGATGTAGAGAATGTCTTTGACATAATTCAGCACCTATTCATAATAAAAACACTGAAGAAACTGGGGATAGACGGAACCTACCTCAACGTCATAAAGACTCTATAATACAAACCCAAAGCCAACATTATAGTGAATCTGGAACAAGACAGAATATTCAGTTTCACCCCTCCTATTCAATATAGTACTAGAAATTCTAGCCAGAGCAATTAGGCAAAAGAAGGAAATGAAAGGAATGAACATAGGAAAGGAAGAAATCTAATTATCACTGTTTGGAGTTGATATGATCCTATAATTAGAAGATCCAAAATCTTCTAATTGTAAAAAATTCTGAATACTGCTAGCTAAGTATCAGATTATAAAATTAACTTATAAAATCAATAGCTTTCCTATAAACCAATAATGAAACTGCTGGGAAAGAAATAAGGAAAACAATCCCATTCATAATACCCGCCCCCCCCCCAAAAAAAAGAAACTTAGGAATAAAATGAAAATTATAGGACACTGAAGAAGATAGAAAGACCTCTCATGTTCTTGGATAGGCAGAATTAATATTGTTAAAATGGCCATACTATCAAAAGCAATATCCAGGTCCTTTGAAATCCCCATCAAAATACTTATGATATTCTTCACAGAACTACAAAAAACAGTCCTGAAATTCACATAGAAGAATAAAGGACCCAGAATAGCCAAAATAATTCTAAGCCCAAAAAAAGCAATGCTGGAAGCATCATTTACCTTATTTCACTATAGTAACAAAAATTGCATGGTACTGTCATAAAAACAGATATATAGACCTAACGGAACAGAATAGAAGACATAGAGACAAACCCACATATCTATAGTCATCTGATCCTTGACAAAGGTGCCAAAAGCATATATTAGAGAAAGGACAGTTTTTTAAACAAACGGTGTTGGGAAAACTGGTTATTTGTATGTAGAAAACTAAGACTAGATCCTTATCTTTCACTCTGCACAAAAGTCAACTTGAAATGGGCCAAATACCTAGGAATTAGACCAGAAACTATGCAATTCCTGGAAGAAAATGTAGGGTCAGAACATATAGGCACAGGCAATGACTTTCTTAATAGGACCCCCAAAGCTCAGGAAAGAATTCCAAGAGTAAATAAATGGGATGGCATCTAATTAAAAAGCTTCTGCACAGCAAAGGAAACAATTAAGAATGTGAAGAGTGAACCTACAGGATGAGAGAAACCTTTGCCAGCTACTCTTCTGACAGAGGATTAATATCCAAAACATATAAAGAACTCAAAAAAAAAAAAAAAACTTAACACTCAAACAAACTACCCAATTAATAAATGGGAAAATGAACTAAGCAGACACTTCTCAAAAGAAGAAATACAAATGGTGACAAATATATAAAAATATTCAACATCATTAGCAATTAGGGAAATACAAATAAACTATACCATTTCATATTACTCCAGTTAGAATGGTGGCCATCAAGAATACAACTGCTAGAGAGGATGTAGAGAAAAAGGAACACTTTTTTTTACTATTGATGGGGTTTTTAATTAGTACAACCACTATGGAAATCAGTCTTGAGTTTCCCCAGAAGACTAGACATGGAATCACTGTATGACCCAGGTATACCACTTTTTGGTATTTATTCTAAACAATTAAAGTCATAATACTAAGTGATACATTCATACCCATGCACAATTCACAATAGCCAAACTCTGGAACTAGCCTAGGTGTCCATCAATGGATGAATGGATAAAGAAAACGTGGTATATATAAATAATGGAGCTGTATCCAGCCACAAAGAAGAATGAAATTATGTTATTTGCAGGAAATTGGATGGAACTTGAGAATATTGTTGAGTGAAATAATATTTTTTCTCTTATATGAAGAAAGTAGAGAGGAAAAGAGAAAAGAAAAGGTGGCGGGGATCTCCTAAAAATAAAATAAATTAGAGGAGTTGAGTAAAGGGACCAAGGGAGGGAGGAGGAAATCCTGGGGAAAGATATTAGCCAAATTATATTGCATACGTGCATAGATATGCAATGTATTCCACCATTATGTATAATTATGATTCACCAATAAAAACTTGGACAACCATAGAGTGTCAAAAAATAAAAAGATTCGAGACACTACTGGTGATTATGCTGAAGATTTCTTGCAGTCTTGGACTTGCCTCATGCTTGTTGTTTTCATTATTTTCTTTCATTTTATTTTCCCCTCTCATGAGGGCTGGCAGTAATAGCAATACGTCCATTCAGTTATTCATGTGACATTTGCACCATACTTTAGGTGGGACAGGTAGTGTGCTGGTTCTGAGGCCACGAAGACATCACAGATGTGACCTGTCTTCAAGGTTCAGTTCTGGGGTCAGAATTGAGAGGGAAGATGAATGCAGCCACAGGAAAACGCCTTGCTTTTCCCTCATCAGAGGGAAGCACCAAGGAGAACACACAGAGGAGCAGACAAAATAAAAAAGGGATGGGGGACTATGTTTTATACAACAACTCTGGTGAGTGCAGCCCACAGCCCGGGGAGTGAACAACTGGAGGAAAGGCAGAGGCAGCCAGCTCCTGAGGACACTTGGCAGTGTTCCCAGGGTGGAAACAGGATGTGCTGCTGCGCGTTAAAGAACCGGTATATTTCCTTGCAGAAAGCCCTGGTGGGGTCATGTGATTTTAAGAAGTAGTGCCAACCTAGTGAGAGACTGCATGGACCAACAGACAATGACAATGGCCAGACCATCCACAAAAATAGAACACTGATCCACACACTCTGTAGCAAATGGCACCAAACACCCAGGACTTGATCAGTCTCTGCCAGCTTCCCTAATTTTGCCTCTAGTTTCAATTTGGGATCGCCAAAGTCAAATCCGTTCCTCTCCCCAATTTTGAGTAGGATGCCCCATTCCCCACTTCCAGTCAGCCTAACAATACTTCCTCTAATCTCAGGGTATCTGAAACTGTCCCCTTTTCCACCAATAAGCTTTCCCTCCCCTCTGCCCACTACAGAGTCTCCACTAAATACAAGTGATGGTGTCTGGCTTTCTTGCCACAGCAAGTCTGCACGAATAGCCTCTGCTCTGTCAATGAGTTGCTTATCATTTATTCCCACTGTTTTATTAAAAGACATATTAAAGCCTGTTGCCAAGTGCTGACATCCACTAGTCACCTATAAATGTTGTTCTTCCCTGATAGGAGACTCCTGCAGTCCCAGCTGCATGTCTGGGAAGTACTCTCCTCTATTCCAAGTTTACTGACCACCTGGCTTAAGGAAGACTAGACCTTTATGCAATCTGTTAAATTCATGCCAGGCAAGGGCATCTGTAGCTCTGTGTGTCCTGGAGAGTTCTATGGGATAGCAGGTGAACAGCTGAGACAGGGAAGGACCATGTCACAGTCCTAACCCAACAGCTCAAAGACACCTCACAAAGCTGTGTAGAGACCAAGGAGAGGACAGGATGCCTTTCAGAGGTGGAAATCTAGTTTCAAGCTGACAGTGCTTCTACCCCGGCAAGCACACTTCTTGATAATAAAGTTCCTGATAAGCTGTGTACAGATCACACTTCTGTAAATGGAGTCCTACTTCCCTCATGATTTACACTTTGCTTTAAGTGCTGATTTACCATCATCTCTCCCCTTGGCAACCATCCTTACGACTCGCCTCTTAGTCCTAGCCTCCCTGGCAGATAATTAATGAGCTCTTAATATGGCTTATGGGCACTAGAGGGAACACACTATTTAAAAAACGCCTTTCAGGGAATTTTTTTTTTTTTTTTGTAAAGTGAAGAATCCCTTTGTCATGCAAAAAAAATCGCATACATTTAGCAAACATTGCCCTTTTGAACTCAGAGACTGTTCAAAGGCAGATCAAGAAGTTTGCTTGAACCAGTATATGTTGGTCTAGAAGTTTAGATGCCCAGCAGTTTCTGATAAGTACTTGAGGTAGGAAACACAGTCTTATTATAACTTTTTATTAACTAATTGGTATTTTTGTTTGCTCACTTGTTCGACCAATACCTACTGGATACTTAAGTGCCAGGCCCCATGAACAAGACAGACGTGGTCATTGTCCTTGGGGTGCTCATAGCCTGTTGGTGAAGACAGATAATAAGCACATAATTATGCAGATAATGAGTTCACTACACATTTGATAAATGCTACCAAGGGACCAATGAGGGAGGCTAATGAGGCCTGAGCTAGTTTCAGGGAGGAAGAGTAGTCAGGACAGTTAAGCTGAGCTCCAAAGGTATGGGCTAGAATTAACCAGAGAAGGGGCCCTTTAGGCAAGGAAGAGGCTCTGCAAAGGCCCCAAGGAGAGAAAAAGCCCAGCCCTTTTGAGAACAGGGGGAAGGACACTGAGCCCAGTACAGAGACGAAGACAGGGAGTACTGATGAGATAGAGGTGAGCACGGTGGTGATGATCCTATGGGCTAAGAGTTTCAAACTGGATCCTAAGAACAGTGAGTACAATATTGGTGGCCCTGCATCTTCAGCAAGCCCCCCAAGTGATTCTTATAACCTTTGCCTTAGAGGCTCGTGGGGCACCTTTGGCCCTGCTCCAGGTATCAGATTCTCATCAGGGCATGCTCCTGGGGGTAGTTCCCCACACAGGTGGCAATCGGTTCTGTTGGGGTTTTAACTTGACTTTCCCTAGGCTGAGAAGTTTCTGCTGGTTTCTAGGTGGAATATGATATGTCTGACCAGTTTCAAAGGTAGACCTAGGAAAGAACTGCAGTGGTAGGATTCCTTGCTGCCATGCACATTCCTTGCTGGGGCCACCCAGTGCTAGCCCAGTAAATCTGGGAAGTGAGGAGTTGCAGAGTGCCCTAAGCCCAGAAGGCTGTGTCTGTTAAGGCTCAGATGAACCAGGCTAGTCAAGGACAGTTACTGTGTGGCCTTGTTGGGGACAAGGGAGAGAACTTCTCACACTGAGTTCCTGGGAAGCAAGGATGAGGGAGCTCTTGAGACAGACATACTCTAGAGGTGCCTGCGAGTTTGTTTGCTCCAGATTCCCAGTTTCACCTTCAAGGGGGAAGGACGGCCCTGGCATTGCATAGGAAAGATCTGGGGAACTAGGAAGTTCCTGGATTTCAAATGAGTTGGAGTTTGTTCATGAATCTTGAATTAAGCTCTAAGGCAGCAGCTGTACTTAAAACAAAAACAAACCCAACAAAAGCATAAAATATATATTTTTAAATGCCTGCTGGCCTCACCATCTCAGAACTATTGCTGTGTGGGGGAGTGGGGAACTCTTATAAATATTTAATCAAATCTCCCTGTTGGATGTCATGCACAGCTCAAGGGGGCCTGTAAGCCTGGGCATCCAGTCACCTTGTGGTGCCAGGAAGGACCAAGGCCACCTTGGATGGCTGGGTTTGGGGGCTTCAGAGAAGACAGGCACAGTATTGTGGGGTGCAGGAATGAGGAAGGAAACTTCAGGAGAATAGGGCTTGGAGCTGAGGGCTTCATCTAAAGCCAGCAGTGTCATTGCTTGATCACTCCTTCTGTTGGGACCCATAAACAGATATAGAGCCCTTGGCAGGCCTGATTCTTGGAGAAGAGGACTGTGTCCTTGTCTTGGCACAGAAGTGCAGCAAACTCCCTGGGCACCATGGGCTTTGTTTAGGGAAGGCCTGTGCCTTCAAGTCCTCTCATCCTCTTCCTGCAGCTAGCATTCCTTTGCTAAATGAGTCCATTAGGCAACCTGGGCCCAGGCTTTGGTGGGCAGTCTGGAGTCCATGAGACTCTTGTGGCTAAGAGGTCGCAGCTGCCAGTGCTGTTGGAGTTCCTTGGCAGCCCCAAGCTGGGGGGAGCCTTTTAGCAGCTGGGAACCCTGTTCATAAAGCAGGTGGAGAGCTACTGAGTGGCTATGAGGAAGTAAGTGGCAAATGCCCGCTGGTCCAAGAAGTGCCCTCTGAAGTGGGAATAGTGTGGGGCCAGCAGAGAAGGGGCAGAGCTGGGGGGGAGGGGTGGACAGCCTTTGGCAACATTTGAGGTGCTATGAGTGGTGATCCCCTCTTTGTTTGGGGGATTAACGACTGATCTCCAGGGTTGCTATATCAGTGGGGAGGATCCAAAGAGGGTCCACTTTGCTGAAGAGACTGAATGTGCTTTGGGCTCAGACCAGGTGCCACCTGAACAGATTTAGAACTAGACTGGAGATCAAGGAGTCTCCAATCCTTTCTCCCTTTGCATCTGATGGCTTTCGTTTTCCCTGGAGTTAGATTAGTAAAATAAAATATCCTTATTCACTAAAAAGTACTTACTGAGCATCCATCATGTGCCCAGCTCTGTTTTTAGGGTAGAACCTCATCAGTGAGCAAGTGAAGACATTTGGACAGGCCGTGCTCATAAGCCTATCAGGCCAACAAGGCTGGAGTTGTTGGGGCAGGGCAATTAGGGCCCTCTTTGTGCGGCCAGAAGAGGAGCCCTGAGGTTGTGAAGGAGAAAGCTCCAGGAAGTTCAGAGAAGCACATCCAGAAAGTACTCGGGTGGGCATGGGCTTGCTGTGTTTGAGGAATGGCAAGAGTGGAGACATGGCTTAGGTGAGCCAAGAGGGAGTGAGTACAGTGGGAGACAAGCAGATTGTAAGGTCCTGGTGGGCGCAAGTAAAAGGCTTGGGTTCACATGACTGTGATAGGATGCCTCTGGAGCATTTTCCTCAGAAAAATGGCACAATCTTATTTATGTGTTTACAGTGTCACTTTGACTTCTATATTAATTTTCTAGGGTTGCTGTAGAAGATAAATAAACCAGACATTGACTGGGTGACTTAAAACAATAAGCATTTATTTTGTTAGTTTTGGAGGTCAGAAGTTCACATCCAAACATCAGCAGGGTTGGTGACTTCTGGAGGCTCGAGGAAGAAATGGATGCTTCTTTTTTCGGTTTCTGGCATGAACTGGAATTCTATGGCATTCCTTGGCTTGCAGCTGCATCTGTTTGATTTCTACCTCCATCTTCATATGACCTTCTCTGTGAGTCTTCTCTGTTCTCATACAAGCACACTTATTTGATTTTGGACCCACCTGAATCAAGAATAGCATCTCAAGGTTCTTCATTATGTCTGCAAAGACACTTTGCCAAATAGTTCATACTCACAGGTATTAGGTGCACACATAGGTGGGGAGACCACCATTTGGTGCATGACAGCTGCTATGTAAAAACATTATTTGGGGGAAGACCAGGAGCAAGGAAGCATCTCAAACAAAAGTCATGGAAGCTGGGACTAGGGGTTGCTAGAAAAGGTGTGGATTCCAGTTCTTTCACTTAATTGTCAAGTGACCTCAGTCAGGCTTCCTGAGGCTTTGTCTCGATTGCCTCTTTGGAAAAATGGAAATAATAATAGTTTTTACATAAAGGATGCCGAGAAGGTTAAGTGGAATCAGACATAAGGGGTACTTAGCATCATCCCTGACCTGGGGAATAACTCAGTAAAATACTATCAGTTTTTGGTGTTCAATAGGGCAGTCTACCTGGTAAGTTCACCGCATGACTGGGGGATGATTGGTTTTTCTGTGAATTGGAGGAGCACTCAGTTGAAATTTTAGCCATTGTGGGTCTAGTCTGCTAGCTGCATAGTCTGTGGTGTTGGTAGAGGTGCTCAAGCAAGAGAGGAGGGTCAGCCATTGTGCTAATGCAGAACAGAAGCCATTGGGGAGGAGGATAATGCAGATGTGGGTGCTATATGAGCTGGCCAGCCTGGAAGCTACAGGGCAGGCCATCAGGCTGTGTGATCTCAGGCAGGAGCTGATGCTGCAGCCTGTAAGTGGGATTTCTTCTTCCCTTGGAAAACCTCAGATTTTGTTCTTAAGGACTTTGAGAGAGGGTGAGCCAGGAGGAAAGCAGCTGAGTGAGTGAAGTGACTGGGGCAGAGCCTGAGCAGACCCTGATATTCCAGAAACAAGTGGAGCTCCTGTTAGTGGCTGCAGCCCAGCGAATGGATTATGGGTTGTGAGAGTTCACTGGATTAATGGGCAGAGCAGGCCTTGAGGAAATGGGTGTTTGGTGTGCCTCTTATTCCTGGGGGAGGCATCCTAGGGAAACAGGAGTATCCCAGCAGGAGCTGGACCTGGGACCAAGTCTTGAGGTGCCCTGGATGTAATCTGGATCCCGAGGGCAAAAGAGCCAGAAGGAGATAGGTGTTGGCAACAGTGATCTCAGAATCCTCCTGTCATTCAGTCCTGAGGCTGGATTATTGTTAGTATTGCTTCCTATTGTCCAGAGATGCAGAGTCCAATCTCCATCACATCCTACCTTAGGGATTGGTAGAGTGATTCTAATAAAGACAGAAAGGGGAAGGTTAACAGGTAGTTTCATATTCTCACATGGAATTCTCTGAAAAGCTCAGATATCAAAAAGGTATTTCAGCAGCAGAAAAAATGACAAAGGACTAAAAAAAAAAGTCTCATTTATTCCTCAACTCAAAAGAATGGTCCCAAGTTCAAAAAATCATGCTGACTGCTGGACATTGGACACCAACTATGTATCAATAACAGCCAAGCAATCTGCTTTTGTTTTCTCATCAACCTTCTGACATGGATATGATAATTTCTACCATTAACAGTAAGGGAAACTAAAGTTCTGAGGGATTAGGAAATTTACCCAAGGTCATGTAATTCCTGTGTGGCAGATCTGGGACACAAACCCATGGGCCCTGGCTCCAGAGCGTGTGCTCTTAATCATCTCATTCCATCCAGAACACAGGCATTTACACTGTGTGAAAGATACTGAAGACAACTAAAAAGAGCTCTTCACTTCCATTTTGGGGAAAAAAATAGATGAATAAGAAAAAGACTGCTTGGGGGGAGATTTTAACAGATGAGAGAGAAAACAGAACTACTCAATTGCCATTTGAAATCTGCCTTGTCGTCCAGGGGGAATAATCTTGCTATGGAGAAAACAAGAATAAAGGGAAGGAAATCAGGATTGGTGTAGGTGCGAAGGCAGGAAGCCAGCACTGGTTCACAGACGTGCACTGTGGCCTCCAAGCTTAGAGGGAATGCATCCTATGAATCTACTGTAATTTTCAAACCTATTGTACTTGTTGCTCCACAGGATACAGCCATGCTACTTTTGAACCTCCTCTTCCCCTGTGTCTGTTTCTCCTGAAGATATTTATGACACTCAGGCAGGGTTTTTTCTTGCCCATATCTATTCCATGAGAAGCATTTGACACTGGAAGCCTTTTCAAACATGAAGAGTGTATACCACATCTATGGGAAATTTCCTAACAAGAAATGTCCTCTTTCCCTTCTCTAGTATTTGAGTGAGGCCATCAAAAAAAAAAAAAGGTGCATAGTAAAAACAATGCCACGTATCAAGCAATTGCAAAAAAACTTCGATGCTCATGTGTCCGAGTCAGATGTGGCAGGCTGGGTGGCTCTGCTGATCCCTGACAGTCTTTCTCAGCATGTGAGCTCACATGGGTATTGAAAGGTATAGTCTGGATTAAGCAGGGGAACCAGGATGACACACCTCTTAATTGGTTTCTCATCCTAGCACCTTGGCCCTGCCATTGTTTTTATGGCAGTGACCGAGTTGCAGGATCACAGTAGAGATGCCCAGGCTGCAAGGTCTGCACTTAGAACCAGCAGGAGGTACCTCCACAAGTCACAAGTTAAGGCCAGACTCAAGAAGTGGGGTCATGGACAGGAAACAGAAGTGTCATATGGCAAACAGGACATGAATACTGTTGATCTCCCACAAGTACCTGCTGTGGGCCCAGCACTGTTTGGGATTATGAGGGTCAATAATCATGTGCCTGCATTTGGGAGTTTTCTAGCACAGGAAGGACAGTATCATTGATAATGGTCACTTTCTGAACTTGAACATGAAATTTGCTTCATGTATGAATTTCTGGAGGGCTCTTGATCCACACTGCACCTGTGCTTTTTACCATGGGCTGCACATTTATATCTCTATGGTTGATTGTAGAAAATGATTTCTAATGTGGAGAGCACATTGGTCCCAGTGAGCATTACTGCTCAGGAGTTGCTGTCCATTGTCTCTTTTCTTTTGTTAGGACTGTAAGAGAAGACAGAGATCTCAGAGTGTGTGAGCTAGCAGGAGGCAGGATGTAGACAGGGAGAACACCAGGCTGATCTGGCCAGAGATACTAACTCAACTCTTTTGTTCCCCTTGGGTGAACCTGTGGAGTAGCACTACTGAATTTCCCGTGGTATGTGGTATGTTTGCTTGGTTGAAACACAATTGTCAGCGATTCTCACTTCAAAGCCACAAGAACAACCCCATCTGCTGACTTCTCTCTACATGCCAAATTCCCTACATAGAGCCACATGCTAGACATTCTTTAAGTATCTGTTGAAAGAAAAAGGAGAGGCGATTGAAGACAGACTGCAAACAGACTTTGAAGGGATTTTCAAAAGAGGAAGAAGGTTGTTTTCGAAACTACCAGCCAGTGAATTTGACACTAGCTAATGGTGCAATTCCAGACTGGTTACCAAACAGATGGCCTATGAAGTAATGGAAAGGAAGCTGGGATCACTGGGAGCCAGAAGGGCTTCACCAAGAACCAGTTGTGTGGAACCAGCTCTGATTCCTTTTATGATTGGGTGGTTGTATGTTGTAACAGCCTGGAGGCAAGATGTGAGTTACTCCCAGCAAGGCATCTGACAAGATATTTTATACAACTCCCACCATCCAAGGTGGAAGCATGGGTTGCATGAGTTAGTAGGTTGATTTATAATTGGATGTTTGATTACATGAAGAATCTTCTGCTAATGTCAGTTTTGAGGGGAGGTTTTTCCACAAGTATGTCATGGGACTCTCCTCTATTTTATCTTGCATGTATTTATTGATGGCGAAGATACAGTTATATTAGGCAAACCTGTTACACTTCTAAATGACTGGAAGCTGGAAAGAAAAAAAAAGAAACAGTTTACACGTTGAATGAAGGGAGTAAGGATTCCACATCATGTCGAAAGATCAAGGTGATGGGCTGAAACTAAAGGATGAATTTGAATAGAAATAAATGCATAGCTGAGAGCAGACATTGAAGAGTTACTTACAGACTGACTGGGGAATGGCAATGCAGGTCCCAGTTAACAGCACACAGTCAATTAGAGCCGACTCTGTGACATGTGGATAAAAAACTACATGCCTATGCTGAATTAATAGAAGCACAGTGTTAAGATCAAGGGAGATTATAGTCCCCCTGTCTCCTGAATTTATCAGACCACAGCCATTCAATAAAACATTTATTAAGTAGCTCTCTGTATCAAAGTCTTAGCCAGACACTTGTTAAATAAATTGGTGTGCATTACAAGGAATTTCTCCCTCACTCCTGGTGCTGCACAGAAGGTATTCGACAGGCACTGGCCGAGTGGTGGACATGCAGCAGGTGCTAGATAAATGCTAGGATCATAGGAGGCCCATACCCTAGTTGACAGCCTGAGGGGGAAACCCCAAATCTCTGCTTCAAGTAAGGGGACTTGTTTTGATTTTCTTATTTTGTTCGGCTCTCTTTTAAAGCCCATTTGATAGTTTCAGGGCTCCACATCTACTCCTATTCTTAAGCTCTTTGGGTATCAACGCCATTCTCTCCTATGCAGAAAGCTGCTTCCATATTTCTGTGGGAAGTGACCAGAAGCTGCTCAAGACTGTGTTGTCTTTATGACCTGAGGTTTTGGAGACAGACTTTATCCTGGTATTCATGAGGCTTAGGTCATATGGTCACTCTTGACCTGGCCATGTTGGGCTGGTAGTGTCCACTGCTGTGGTGGTAGTAGTGCATGAGTTTCCACAGGAAAGAACAGAGGTTCTATAATGAGAGAAGTGGGGGAAATAGGCCAGGGAGACAAAAAAGAGATATTTATAAACTATACTTTTCCTGGGAAAACAGCTGGATTATGGGTAGGAAGAAAGACAGGAAAGAAGGGGGAGGGAGCCCCTTTCTCTCCTGCATTAATCAGCTCTGCAGTGAAGGGAGGAAGAATGGCTGTGATTCCTTTGGTCAATCATTGTTTTAGGACTGACACAGAGGACTGCTTTGGTTTCAGGCTGAGATTTGCTTCTGCCTTTTCCCCCAGTTTTATTGTGGGGTTTGTGCTTTCCACCTCTCTTCAGTGTCCAAGGGATATCTTGGGGAAGTCCTGAGGTCCTTGGTGAGCGAAATGAGAAATGCAGTGCTTATGCCCCACAGCCTGGGAGGAAGCATCTGCTCTGCTCCAGGCAGTGCCCAAAAGCCTCCTGCTCATTTCAGGCTCAGCTCTATTTCTGTCTCCACTGGTCAGGGCTGGTCATTTTGGAGGTTCCCTCAGAGCTGTGAAACAGGAACCTTCAGCCTCACTTCTCTCATGGGGGTCATATACCCCTTGGGAAGAGAGGGAGAACGAATTCCTAGCTCTAGAGAATCTGACGCTCAGAATAATTTGCACACTGGATCCCCAAGCCTCTCGATTACCTGTGCTGACAAGGGAAGCCGGTGTGGGCACCCAACTAAGTGGTTAATCTTAGCGTTACCTGCTTGGCTGGGGACTTCACTCTAGGGCTGAACATTATTTTGCAGAAAATTTTCAATCCTAATGATGTTTCCTGTGACTGATATTAGAATGTGTGAGTTCTGTGCGTGCTGTCAAGCCAGCTGGCCTATGGTTGGAAGTTATTTGGTATCGGAAAATTGGCCTTCAATGAAAAGGTCACTGCAGATTAGACACAAAATAAGTGAGCCACCAGAGGTTTGGAGTGATTATTTGTACTCAGGCTTAGGTCCACAAATGCCATCTTTTTATTTATTTTTCCTGCCTCCTTGAAAAGCTGTACATCATTTGCCTTCCCATTTATCTATGAAATGTTAGGGGTTGAAATCAACTGCAATCTACCATAAATCCTGAGAACCCATCATAGCCCATTGCCCCAACCCTGGGGAGAAAAGTATGGGGTCAGGTGGCTTAATATATTTTAACTTTTTATATATAGATATATAATATTCATAAATTCATATATGTGCACAAAATCTATTCAGTGGATATATTACTATATATATATGCATTTAAAAATATATTTCATGTATGCAATATGTATTTTTAATATATGGCACTCATCTCCTTGCAACTTTGCTAGATAGATATTATCATCCTTATTTTTATAGATGCAGAAACAGAAGAAATTGGGTAATTTTCCTAAGATCACCGGGTCAGTCAGGGTTCTCGAATACAAGTAATAGAAACCAACCCTGATTAATTTAAGCAGACTGTTGATTTATCAAAGTAGTATTGGGCAGTTCACAGGATCTTGGGGAGGGCTGGAGATAGGGGTCTTGGGGTTGTACAGTTGGGAATAACTAATAGCACCCAAGACCCTGCTGCTATCATCATAGGTCCAAATACTGTGGCACAAATGGCTCAAAACAAACCAGACAGTGAGCCTAAGTCACTGCAGCCCTGAGAAGACAGGAGACCAGTCGCCACAGCCTCTGTCAGATCAGCTGCTGGAGGCTCCCTGCTTTAGCCCATGTGTGCCCCTCTCCAAGTGTGAGTGGGACCCTGGTTGGGGGAGACTCAGTCAAGTGTCTACACCTTCATGCAAAGGGAAGCTGAGAAGGGATTCCAACGTATGCCTCGCTGGCTGCCATAGGAATGAATGACAGACACACTGAGGATCCCATATTGGGCAGCTGGAACCTGGGTGTGGTGCCGGGTTGG
This sequence comes from Spermophilus citellus, assembly GCF_964194105.1. NCBI lineage: Eukaryota > Metazoa > Chordata > Mammalia > Rodentia > Sciuridae > Spermophilus > Spermophilus citellus. Next base: position 64,171,415 of record NC_138200.1, read on the forward strand.
TTTAGCCATGAAACCTCTTTTACATTCTCTCTCTGAAGGTTCCTGGAGGAAACCCAGCAGGCAGCCAGGCATCGAGCTCAGAGTGATTTCAGGGTTCTTGTTGATCCTGACTGGACCCACGTTGCCTCAGAACACACGTACCTGATCTGATGTAAATTAACCAAAAACCAAAAAACAAAACAAAAAGGCTCAATAACGTTGTGGTAAAAACCATGAGGGGTTTGGCTTATGAGGAAGTGGAACATCATAGGATATCGTTGAGGAACAGATCCACCAAGCAATCGTCCAAATACTTTTACTTTTTGACCATGCAGTTAACATATAAATGTGTTTTTTCCTGAAAGTTGAATATTACAAATAGGTCTCAAGTTGTCTTGACTATTATCAGCTATACTGGGATATTGCTCCAGGTAAGAAGCAGCTACTCTTAAGAGCTTGGTGCAGATTCTTTTGAACTAAAAAAACTTTTTTACTCATATATTTGTGTCATAGAAAATGTGTAGTGTTATTTAGTGTGTGTGTTTCCTTCAGTACCATGTCTTAGACACACTTCCAGGATTGGGGTGTACTGACCTATGTCACTGGTTTATGGACGTCTTAGCATGTTATTAGATGACCATCTCCAACAGAGTGTTCTGATAGTCTCCTACTGATACACCTAGACTGGTTTTTGCCTTTGCAAATAATGTTCCAATGAGTATCTCCAGCTGTGTCTCTGTATGCTCTGAGTGTTTCTTTAGGATGGCTGTGAAGAAGTGAATTGCTGAGTCATTGGGGGTGCACATTTACACATTAATGGTACTGGCAAATTACCCTCAAAAGTGCCTGTACCAAATAATACTCTTGCCTGTGGTTTTGAGAGTAACCATTTCCCCACATCAATATTAGCATACCTCTTAATTTTTCCTAGGCAAAGGGCTTTAAATTTGCATGTCACTGAACACTGGTGGTGATGGTCACCTTTCTCTGCATTGCCTGGATATCTGTGTCCTTCTTTTATATGTGCCCTGTTCCTATTCTTCCTCATCAGTATCCCTGTGTATTTCATTTCTATAATCCTAGAATAGGGTGGGTCTCTCTTGTCTTCAGACATAGCTCTGTTTTTTCAATTTTATTTTTATTATTATTTTATTTGTTCTTTTCAGATATATTTGACAGTAGAGTATATTTTGACATGTCATACATACATGGAATATAACTTATTCTAATTAGGATCCCAATCTTGTGGTTGTACATGATGTAGAGCTATATTGGTCATGTATTCATACATGAACACAGGAAAGGTATCTTTTCTAATCTAATGAACTTCTATTCTGCCTGCCATTGTTTGTTAGTGTCTGCATATCAGAGAGAACATTCTCAGCCATATCTCTCGTGCCCCTCACAGTATGTGCCATGAAATAACTGGGCAAACACTTGTGAATTGACTGACAAGTCTTCAAAACCTTTTACCGAAGTATGGCTCTGCCTTAGCTTTATGCACTAATCAAGACACAGTCTGAAATCTCTGTCCTAGAACTGAACTTTCACACAGAATTTCAAGTCTTTTATAGAAGAAGATAGACCCCAGTCACTTTTGCTAACAGGTGGTTCTCCTAGAAATGTGAGGTCGGAGACCTCCGCATGCCCTAGAATTCATCCAAGTTGTGTCCTAGCAGTGTAGGGCTAAGATGGCCCTACAGGGTGTCTATTCTGACCCTGCCTTTTGTCTGACCAGGGCATTCATAAATTCAACAAAATGTGTCCCTTTTCTATGTGCTTCTATTGGGAGGTATCCAGATTTTTGACTTCCCTTGACAGATGGATGACCCAGTGATTCTGGGCTTTCTAGAAGAGGCAGGCTCTTGCCAACTCACCATTATTCCTGACTATTTTGTTCCTAGAGATGTTTGAATTTGCATCCCCTAGTTGACAATATGATTGGAAATAAAAGTAAATCTATTTAAAAAGAAAAAAAAAAGGTAGCCCAAAATACAAAGCAATGTGTGATATACAAAGTGGGTGATATCCTGTGGACTTCCAGAAGAGTTCTGAGGAAGGAAAGGGTCTTGAAGTCTGGGGCCATCCACAGATGTTGCAAACTAGCTGGGCCTTCAAGGGTGGCAAGTGTTGCTGGGCAAGGGGGTGGGGAGAATGGAGAAGGGCCAGAGGTAGTATATGGGTGGAGACTCAGGTGACCCTAAGGAGGGCACTGTAGAGTGTGTATTTCCTTGACCCCAGATTCACAAAGACTAGGTAGAATCCTGCTCACAAATGGCTGAGAAATTTGCAAAGTTGAGCGAAAAATTTGTTTGGTTCCATACTAGCCACCACAGATAGGGTTCTATGCTTCTGGTAGAGTCTTAAAAGAATTCATGAGCCCCCAATTGTCATGAATACTATTCCTTCTCATCAGTGTGAGAATGACTGTTATAAGAGATTTGGGAGATAATGTTAGAGTAGCAATTTGAGGACCAGCTGTAGAGGGCCTTGGCCTCCCAGCTAAAGATTCTTGGTCTTATAGGTGATGGGGAGTTTTTGCATGCAACCCAGGGGGTGATTTAAGCTACACATGGGATATTGTTATAGCTATCATGTATGTTCCTCATACTGTGCCAAACTTTCAAAAGTTTAAGATGAAATTCGTGTAACATAAAATTAACCATTTCAAACTGTGGCCTTCAGTATATTCATAATGTCACACAGCCACCGTGTTTATTGAATTCCAAGTGTTTTCAGCACCCCAAAAGGAAACCCCATGCCCATTAAACTGTCTTTCCTCATCCTCTTCTCTCCCCTGCTTCACTAGTTTGCTTTATCCCTCTACTGATTTGTCAATTCTAGATATTTCACATTAATGGAATCATATATTATGTGGCTGTTTATGTCAGGTTTCTTTCACTTAACATAATGTTTTCAAGGTTTATTTATGTGGTGGCATGTACCATTCCTTTATAATGGCCAAATGATCTATTGTTGTATGGACAGACACAATTTATTTGTTTATTCTTCAGCTGGTGGACATTTGGGCTTTTTCTACCCTTCGATTTTCAGAATATTGTAGCTCTGAACCCTCATTTTCAAGTATTTGAATGCTTGCTTTTAATTCCTTGGGGCATATGCTTAGGAGTAAAATTTCTGGCTCATATAGTGTTGTATGTTTAATTTTTGAGGCTTTGCTGAGCTTTATCTGAGTTCTTTAATCTTCTTACTAGTTCAGTGAGGAATAGCTCTAATTACCTCTCTCAGATAAGAAATTACAGGTAAGAAAACTGAGGCCTGCAAAGTTAAGTGGCTTTCTCACCTTCAAACAGCTAAGAAGCAGTAGAGTTGAGTTTTAATCCCAGGACTGACTGATTCCTGAGCCTGAGGCCTTCCCTGCCTCTCTACTGCCCCAAGGGGGACGGTACCTCCCCATGTAGCAAGGAATGAGTGCTTCAGTTTCCTACCTCAGCTGATTGTTAATGGGAAGAAAACTGTCTTGCTGCAAGAATGCGACCCCATGGCAAAGCCACCAAGCTACCTATCATCTGTTGAGCTGAATGGGCATGCTCCACAGAAGGGAAGTGGGCACAGCCTCTGGGGGCACTTGCTATTCACCTGTCCAGCAGACATCACTGGCATGAGGAAGGCATAGGACATTTCTCCCAGCCTTCCCTGTTTCCTGCTCTTGTGGCCACCCCTTCAGTCTCCTACCACCTCTGAGCCCCTGGCCCTGGGGGACTGGTGGTTTCAAAGACAGAGAAACTCCTAGGCAGCATATCCAAGCAGGAAGCTGCACAAACACCTGAGTCTTCATTTCTTGCACGGATTTCCTACCACTTGTCAGAAAGAACCCACAGTAAGTGGCTTTCATTAGGATTAATACCTGTTGACAGTGGAAATGTGAAATTGATCACAGATAGCACTTTTTGAAATAAGACCCTGAGGTGGATGAGTGAGGCAGGGAGCAAGGTGTCTGCTGGGTAACTGGTAACTGAGATGTGGTAACTGCAGAAAAGTGAAATTGATCATATGAGACAGGATTGCTGGAAAGTGCTGTGGGGGTGGACAGGCAACACAATCTGTATTGTATCTGCTGCCCCAGAGAGGTACTGAAGAGCCAGCTCTGTCCCCAAATGCTCCCATCCTATTCTAAAGTGGCATCTTTTATCAGCCAGCTAGAGAGAGGGCCTCTCCAGACACCTGAGTATGTTAATAGCTGGCTGTCTACCAAGGTATGTGCTATTGAAGTGCAAAATTGTGTTTCCAAATAAGTTTTTAAATTACCCTGTTGTCTGTTGTCTATTTCATAGAAATAAAGCCTTCTGGGATGTACCTTGAGTTCTATTTCTGTTTGTGTGTCTTGATTTGAGTACTCATCCATTAAGCCAGCATCTTTCATGTGCACCTCTGGGCTCATCAGTGAGCTCTCTGGATCTGTGGTTTCTCATTGTGTTTTGGTCAATGGGAGGCACTAGCAGGAGACTGGAAGAAAGAAGAAATGGAGTTGAGCACATTTGAATCCCTGCTTCCCTTCCTGGGACTCAGGTTGGTAGAGGTGTGTTTTTCTGTGATGGTCATAGCTCCATTTGGGTGGCTCTTGCTATAGAACTTGTTGAGTTCTGGGAATAGCCCTCCCCGTATGTCCCTTCAATCTTATGGGCAGTGACAGCTTCCCACTTTTGATAGCCCTGGGTGGGGGCCTCATCTCCTTTTGGTTCCCCCCATCTTTCCCACATCTTTGTCAACAGACCTTATCAACTCTTGACCTCCTTCTGTTTCCTGTTGTGACCCTGACTAGCAGAGCCACCAGGTACCTCCTGTCTCTTGGCATTGAGCTATGAGAGGGCTGAGTGGGGAAAATCCCAGGGTTAGCACTGATCACAGGCTGACTAAGCATAAATCATGGCATCAGCATCTTGTGTCTAATGCAACAGGACCAGAGAATAGGGAAACTGAAGGCAGAGACATTCGGCCAAGAAATGGAACCAGAGGAAATGGTGAGGGAAGTTGCAGGAACTGGACACTCCAAAGAGAGGGGAGAGGATAACATTCTGATTAAGTTATTACTCCATAGCATTTTGAGGGGCAACGGGCAAGATGATTTGTGGGGTTGGCCATGCACACAAAGTTCATGTTCATAGATGCCTTTATGACTAGAATAACCCACCCCTTTCCTTAGGTCCTTCAGTGGGGTACCTTCTAGGTATGCCATCTCCCTAACATTCACTCCAGGATTTGACTCCTTGCAGGTTGCTAGAGTGGCCTCAACCACTTCTTACTTCTGTCCCTTCTCATGTGGTCCCTTGTTCTAACTCATTCACCAATATTCTTAGTCTTCCTTTAAAATCAATTGAGAGGCTCAGGAACCTTATATATCCCCTAATGGAAATGCCCTCTGAGCTCCCAGTTTCTCCATTCTTCCAGTGCCAGAACATGAACTCTCTCCAGGAGGATTGGTCTCTTATCAGTTCAAGATGTTAGTTTAGAAAATGTGGTTGGGGAGTGAACATTAAAACTTCAAACACTTCAGAGATCTGCTGGGGTAGTGAAATAAAAGAGTAATTACGCTTCAAGAGTGGAAAAGGGTCCCTGCCAGAAATTCTGGAAAATTCTAGTTTTTGAGATAAGAACACAAATCTCTAGGTATGAAGCCAAATTCCTTACATTTTAAAGAAGATAAAATACTTTAATGGTTGGGTACACATGGGGGCCAAGTACCTATAGGGTAGGAAAGAAACTGCTTACCTTTTGAACTCTGGGCATTTCCTTCATGATCAAAGATTCTCACCCTCAGGAGCACACATATAAATGCATAAAGAAGACCATGTTTCTCTCTTTTTCATGGAATATCATGGTAGTCCTCAAGACCCACCTCAGTCTTGTGACTCACTTAGGCATGTCCTCAGCCTAACCTGACTAGGTATGTGTGGGGGAGTGCCTGGTTAGGTTCCTATTCATTGAAGACTTTGCTTATTTTTCAAGCAAGGAATGGAAACCTGTGTTTCAATAAGAGAAGGGGACGCTTTTCAGGCCCAGAGGGCTCAGGGGGATGTTAGGTTGAATGAGCTCAAGAGAGTATTTCAAGGTATCTCCCTCCCAAGTCTCAGTTCCTTCTTTCCCTAAGGACCTTGACCTTGGCGGAGGAGGTGTGTTGAGGCTGAGAGTTTCTGCCCTCTTACAGTTAAGTCCTGAGTCTGTTCTTCAGTTCTGCTTTTGTGCTGAGGAAGATCAGGGTTTCTCTAAATACTACCCAGGAGGCTCTCTGACATAATTTGCTCTAAATTGTTGAGTGATTGCCTGAGGCTCTCATTTTTTCTCTTGGAGGCATTCGTGGTGTTCAGCAAAGCTGCCCAATTTCACAGTCTTTATAATCATTGTATCTCTCCTCTCCAACACAGAGATATGGCATAAGCCTATCAGAACAGCTGGTTCCAATTCTGCACAGGTGGAGGTGTTAGCAATCACAGTTTTCTAATGCCAGGGGTAGATGCTTCATGTCTCCCACTAGTGATGGGATCTTCATTGCCAGGCAGCCAATTGGTGATCCAGCTCGAGTGTCCCCTCCTGTGAGTTGGGTTCTTAGGACCACTCCTGTACCAACTCCCTTAGGTTAGCAGGCAGAAAAATGGTCATCCACATCCCAATTCCTGGAACCAGTGGGTTTTTTACCTTGACCCAGAGAGATTATCCTGCATTTTTTACCCTGAAAAAGGGTGCCAGATCATTCAGTGTGATCACAGCAATGTTTGATGAGGGATGCAGGAAGATCGAAGTCAGAGAAGGCTCTGTGCTGGTGGAAGCAGAGGTCAGTGAGGTAGGCCCTGAGTCTAGGAATGGAGGAAGCTTCTAGAGTTGAAAAGGGAAGAAGTGGATTGTTTCCTGGTGCTTCTAGAATGAATGCAGCTCTGCTGATACTCAGATTTAGCCCAGGGGTGCACTTCTGACCTCCAGAGCCAGAAGAAATGCATTTGCATTGTTTAAGCTACTAAATTTGTGGTTATTTGTTCCATCAGTGAAAGGAAAGGATGACAGTTGGGTTTCTGGAAGTAGAGCCTGTGATAACTATTTGGGTCCATGTGACTCACTTAGGCATGTCCTCAAGAGAATCCTGCAAGAGAGTGAGGAACAGAGGATGAAAGGGAAGGGCCAAGTCCCCATTAAGGCTCAAGTTACCTGGCCTTGTTGTGATCATTTAATTGGTGTTCCAGACATAAATCACACTGCAGTTATGTTTTGATTCCAGTTTGAGGCCTTCACTGGCTGACCCTGGGTTGGGGGAGGGAGGAAGGTCTTTTCTAGATGATGCAGTTTCTGTCAGCACAGAGCAGCTCTCTGTGAGCTGTTAGCAGCCAGCATTCACAGTGCAGGAAAAAGGGTGCCAGTGCCAGTCACCCTTGTGCAGGATAGAACCCATATACTCTAAGGAGTCCACCCCAGTGTGCCAGAACAGACCAATAAATGTTTAAGCACTGTGGCTTTTTAAACATGATTTCATTGGCCTCCAAGCATAGATTTGGCCTCACTAGTGCAAAGACAACTGGGTGGATTCACCTGCCTGAATACTTGATGATTTGCATAACTCAGCTGATGACTGAATTCTTTCATCTTAGGTTTAGTTAGATCAAGAAACCTTGGCTGAATAGCTGATCAGTTAGCATCAGACCACAAATATGATCACATTCAAGCAAGAAGCCCCTTGGACTTACCCACTGCTTGGAGATTTTTGGCTGGTCTGGGCCTCCAAATGGGCAGTGCTGGTCTCTGAATATTAATCTTTGGTTGCCTGACCTGATCAACATGGGAAGTGGGACATCAGCAGGCAGTCACCAATGGAGACAGGATTTCAGCCTTAATTATTTGACCCCTTGACAGCACAAGGAATACATCCAAACTGATGGAAAATGGGATTCTTCACTGAGCCGCATCCTGCCCCAGATCTGTAATTTGATACAAAAGCTTCACACAAATTGAAATTAAAATGCATTTTAGATGCTTCCTCCTATCAAAGCAGTTTGCACCAGCAGGCTTCTCTCTTTCACGAGTTTGCTATAGAAATAGGGGACACCGGGTAGCTTTGCTATTGGCGGCTATGGAAGTAACACAATCTCCCTGCTTGCCAACTGCAGGCAAGAAAATGAAATAAAATGAAAACCAATTGGAGGCCTAATTATCCTTTTCAAGATGACTTCATCGTGTAGAGTGGCCCATTGAATCCGTAAAAGGCACCTTTTTCTTCCTTTCTTCTTTTCCCCTTGGGGCCATATTAGTTGGTGGGGTGTGTCACAGTGGGACTTAGGAGATGGGGGGGTACATATATTTTTTAATTGTGCTGCTAATGACTAATGCTTCTCTGAAGTGGTTGCTGCAATTAATATTGTCCCCCTACTGGATGCAGGGAACCTGTTTCTTCTGACCCTTCACACACCATAAACCAGAAAAACCAAAAGATAAAAGTTCCCATGTGAGAAGTGGTGTTTCGTATTGTTTTGGTTCATTGTGAGGACAGCCAGGTGCTTTTTCTGTGCTTATTGTCTAGTTGTATTTATTGTTCTCTGAGCTGCCTACTTGACTCCTCTCTTTCTCCCCCCATCAAGTTCTTTCTTTTTCTTACTGATGTGTTGTTCCCTCCTTCCATTTTTAAAGCTCTGCCTCTAGTTTACAGTTGGCCCTGCATTCTGGCTTGTAAAGACTTTGGTTAAACTAACTTTTCCTCTTCTTTCCCTTTGCTTTTCTCCCCTTTAATCTTTATTTCCAAATGCAGTGCTGTGCCTCCTGTGGACGCAATAAACACGTGCTGATTGACTGTTTTATTTATCTGATTTTTATGGCTTCTTTCCTCTGAAGAGCACCACAGACTTTATAGTCATTAACTGGATAACCCTCAAAGCACTCTAGTGTGGCAGCTGTAATTACTGTCGGGTTTTTGAGATCCTGAAAGAGAGGAGCCGAGATTCTCCAGAATTATTCTTTGAGGGCCTCAGAAGGGGTTCTGGGATGGGGTGTGGGGCTCAGCTCCTTCACAAATTTTGGGACCAAAGAGTGTTTAGAAGGGTCTGGTCAGAATGACTGCAATTGATGGGTGGTTGACTATTAGGTCTACAAGATTTCTCCCATTGAAGATAGACTGAATAGGGTGATATGGACCAGTTCAAATCCCATTTCCTCTTCTGAACAATTGTGTGATGATGCACAAGAACAATAACGAATATATATTGGGCTCTTAAGATCTTCCAGACCAGAGGCCAGATGTTTTCCATGCATGGTCTTATTTAGCCTTCAGAACAATCCTGTGACATGCTAAAAGTTGAATAACTGGTTCAAGATGACTTGGAACTAAGTATTGGTGTTTATAGTGGGCTAGATGTTGGTCCCTGAAACTATATTCAAGTTCTTATCCCCAGAACCTATGAGTTTTGGGTAGAACAAGAGACTTCACATGTGTAAGTTAACTGTCTTAAAATGAGATCAGCCCCAAATCTTGGGATGGGCCCTCAATCCCACCCTGACAAGTGTCCTTAAGAGAGACAGAAGAGGAAAGAGAAACAGAGAGGAGAAGCCAATGTAAGGACAGAAACAGAGACTGGAATGATGTAGCCATAAGCCAAGGGACACCTGGGGCCACCAGAGGTGAAAGGGATAAGGAAGAATCCTCCTCTAGGGACTTTGGAGGGAGCGTGACACCTCCATGTCAGATTCCTGGCCTATAGAACTGTGAGAGAACAAAGTTCCATCATTCCAAGCCCCTTGATTTGTGGCAATTTGTTCCAGCAGGCACATGACACTTAAATAGTGCTATCATGGAAGTCTGGGTGATGTGCATCTCAAGTCTGCACCACCTTTAACTGTAACACTCTCTGGTGGGCACAGAGCTGTATCTCGTTACTTGTTTCTGCACTAGCTCTATGCCTCCCCAGAGTGGATTAAATGAGATAATTTTCATAGAAGATGGAGAAGAAAGCTCACCAATTGTTAGCTCTTACTGTACCTGAGATTGTTGAATGGCTTTAGGAACAGCTACTATGTGCAGGTTTTGCTCAGAAAAGATCATACGTGTCCTGGAATCTTAGGCTAGAATAGTCATCATTCTGGGGATTTGGTAGCAGAGTAAGTACCATGGAAACATGGGTCAGTCTATTCGTGGTTTTGTTTTGTGGTTACCTGTGAGTTAGGTACTTTCACTTTGTTCTGTATATCTCCCTTTAAATTTTTTTTTTTTTTTTTGTGGTGCTGGGGATTAAACCCAGGGCCTTGTGCATGCAAGACAAACACTCTACCAACTGAGCTATTTCCCCAGTCTCCCCTATTTTATTTTTAATGTTAATGATCCTGACACTTGCTGTTAATTTATACATTTATACCTTTTGTTGACTTAGAGTTAGCCATACTTTTGATTACCTCAGGTCACTCTCAGATTTGGTGATACACTTAGAGGTCTCATAGTACTTAGGATATACTTGAGACTCAAGTCTAGTATTTGTCACAATGGAAGGACACCAAGCAATATTAATAGAGGGAACAGCCACTGGATCGAATTCTGGAGGGAACCAGGCACAGGCTTCCAGAGTCCTCTTCTGGTAGAGTCACATGGGGCTCACTTAAGTTCCCCAGAAATAAATTGTGACAACACATGTGAAATGTTGCCAATAGGAATGCTTGCTAGAGACCCAGGGACCAAGGTTTGTGTTGGGGGCTAGTCATGTAGGCAGCTGAGACCTGACATGTACCCAAATTCCAGACTCCCGTGGGGAAAGCAATGTTCAACATAAACTAGATTGTTAACACAAATGATATGTGTAGCCACCTCATAGTCAAGAAAGAAGGAAACTTCCTAATGTTCAAGTTCCCAGACATACCCGAGGCCCGACCCTGCAAGCAGGCCTTCTTAGGGTGGCAGTGTCAGGCTGGCTATGTTAAGTTTCTTCCATAGAGAGTGCAGTAAACGTTAATCAATTCTAGAAATTACGTTAAGAACCTTACAGGGCGGATAGTATTATTATTCACAATGTAGGTATGAAGGAACTGAGGATCAGAGAGTTTAAGACGTCACTCACCCAAGATCATCACTGGTAGATTTGAATTCAGACTTGCTAGGCTATAACTACTATGCAATTAAAACTTTCAAGAGAGAAAAGAATTCTTCAGTCACTCTGACAGGCAGCATGTAGGCGGAGCTACACTGTATCAATCCCCACAGCACTGAAGATTGGTAACAACTGGTTACTTTTCACTTAAGCAGATTATGTGGAATGCTCACTGTGCTAGCTCTGTGACCCAGCTACTAGAGCATCTAGTGTTCATCTTTAGAGGGGAGAAAAGTGCCAGAGTCGAACCATACTTGGCTCTTCCCCTTTATTCTCTGATGTGATATGCATAGCTTCCATTGGCCCAAACAAGTCACAGGGCCTTGTTGAGCTTCAGTGGGGCTGGAAGAGCAGTCCTGTTGGGAATATTCACTGAAGAGCAGCACCAAAGTCTGCGCAGTGGCCAGACAGGCTTGGCTTCAGCTTGTTGCATCTTCTATCCCAACACTCCAAAGAACCACAGACACTGTCCTGATTCAGGTGCCATGGGGTCCTGACCCAGTGACCTAGAGCATACCATTGGAGCCTACGGGCAATGTCAGTGCCTGCTCCCTTTGCCCTATACCCACCACACACTAGACTTTACAGAGATTAGTATCTTTGGGGTCTGTCCTTCACTCTGCCTCTGCCTCCCCACTTATTTCCTTTTGCCACAAGCTCAAGACATGGGAACTCTGGTGCAGGAGAGAAGCCCGCTGGCTTGATGGGGCTTCTGAATCCTTGGCAAAGCCTGCCTAGACATCTGAAAACTCTGATTCCTTAAAAAGAAATCCAGGGGTGTACTTATTAACAAGCATGGATTTCGACAGATTTTCATGTTCCTCTTTCTTGGCAGGGCATGCAGGGATCTCCTGCCAGTTTCTGACAGCCTTGTCGCTAGGTGTTAAGTGAAAAACATCATCAGCCCAGTCTATTGATAGGTTCAAGTGACAGTGTATGGTGCCAATCTCAGCCAAGAATCATTTTTGACAATTTTCCTCTCCATCACTGTGCTTGGGCAGGAACATCCCTCCACCCTCTCTCCTTGGGAGTTTAAGAAGCTGTAACCATATTAAGGCTGCATATGTCTGCATGGCTGCAAGCAGTAGGTTTGTAGAAGAATTAAGCAGGGCATATGGCTTCAGGCAGGCTGCCTGTATCATGGTGGCCTTGCCCAACCTGGTGCCAAGCAGCTTTAGAAGCTGCCATGCCAGGTCCTTCTGAGGACTTGTTGATTAGTGTGCTCACTGAGGCCAAAATGGTCTGCCAGCCTGTGGCCTCTCTGGGGGAGGCCACCCTGATGGACAAATCTCCTTCTACCCCCACCCCATGCTTGTCTTTCCATTCTCACCTGCAGGGCTTGAGGACACCCTCCCACTCTGCACAAACAGCCAATGCCAGAACCTCCTGCTCCCTCTGTTCTTCATCAGGGAATCAGAGTGATCATTTTAGAACGCAAAGCTGATTGTGACCACATAAACAATAATAAAAATTAAAATAAAAATTTCTCCAACAGATTCCTTTTGATCTTAAAATAAAAAACAAAATTCTGAATACAGCATGCAGAGTCTTGCCAGCCCTGCTGGGCCCCGCCTCCCTTCCTATCTGCCTCGGTCGGATCAAGCACCGTGTTTCTCTCTTCATGCTCAAGCCTCACTGGCCTTCTGTAGGCTCCACCAGTGGTCTGTCCTTTTCCTTCAGTGGTCCTTCCTTCCCTACATCCCCAGTCTCTTCTCTTGAGTTCAGACACTGCCTTCTATGAACTGCACATGAACCGTAGGATAAATGGAGGTGGGGGAATCCCTCCAATACCAGTGCTTGGCTCACCTCCAAAGATTTGAATTAGACTGGTGGAGAGAGGCCTGGAGAGCAGTACCTTGGGGATGCACAGGGGATTCTAACTTCCCTCTAACCCTATACTGGTAATTCCTAGCTATCATCAGAGTTCAGTCACCCCTTCTTTAGGGAAGCTTTCTCTGATATCCCTGGCTAGGCTGGACTGTTTCTCCTTTATAGGATTAGGGGATCTTCCACCATTCCCTACACTACTCAACATTACCTCTACTGGGTGGGGACTGGATTAATTTCTCTCCTCCTCCGTGGACTCTAAGTTGCATGAGGGCAGTGGTTACGCATCATTTTGCTTGCCATAGGCATTCCAGTGCTGCTGTGGTTACCAGTGCCTAATAGGAAATCAACAAATAATGGTAAAATAAACAAGTAACTTTGGAGACCTCCCAGGGTCTTTGGGTGGCCAAATATTCCTATTTAATATCAGGACTATAAGATAGATTTTGAATTTTCTCTGTCCAAGGGCTTTGCCTTCTTGTTGGTCATGAGAATCCTAGCCTGGCCTCTTTGGTGAACAAGAGTGGGCTCAGAGGTGTGAGGTGTAGCATAGAGGTAGGTGGGCCTGGAGGAGTAGTGGGCATGGTCTATGGGATATTGAAGCAAAGCAGGTACCATAGAGGGAATGTTCTGGGTATAAAGACACGGTCTTCTATGAACTGTCCATGAATTGTGTTTGGTAAATTAATATTCAGATTCAGAATAGTATGCTTCTCCTCTCTTGAGAGGGGAAACTGGTCTTCAAACTGGAATATTAGAATAAATGTGGTTTGGGGCTATAGGCCTCAAAAATGAGTGGGACTATCTTCCTGAATCTGCAAGTTTAACATTGAAGTAAAACACTTTTCCTCACCTGGAAAAATGATACAAGGCTTTGTGAAGAGGTAGTTGTGATTATATGGAAAAAAATCATCCCATACTGCAAACCTATATCAAAATTTCACATTGCATTCATACATATATTGAATTATTATTTACCAATTAAAAGTAAGAGAGCAAAAACAACAACAAAACCTTCCCATAGAGTAAAACCTACATTTTTATGTTTTGCTCTTAAGGTTTAATTTCTTTTGCAAACCAGTAATGAAATGGAATTACACTGATACAAAGAAAAAAAAAGAAGAAGAAGAATCTCTAGAGCCTTGGACCTAGCATACGTTTGCTGAGAACCAAACATGTAGAATTAATATTATTTCATCTTCCAATAAGGTTATTAGATGGGAAATTCATGTTCAAAATTACACATGCTATACTTTGGTTTCAATAAGGCATTAGGTAATATTTCCTATGGTATAATTTTTAGACAGGATAGAAATGATTAAAATGCTATACCTAAGGAGTATCCCACTTTACAGAAAGTGTCTTAGCCTTGTTCTCACTTCTAATTTTTTCCCTGTGCCTTCCCTCTCCTCTTTTTTCTCTGTGGATTTTTCCCTACACATTTCTTCCCTGTTGCTCCATGTGTGATGCTTCTCAAACCCATACTTCCTGCTTTATTCTTTCTCTCTAGCTACAAAGGCACTTTTCTAGCTGGAAGTTCTGTTTATTGCCAACTCACTGACCAAAGAAGAACTTTCTGTGTTTCCTACTCCTCACCCAGATCACAGTCTTAGCTATTTTTGGGAACTGGGAAAGGAAGAGTTCACTCTTCAAATGGGCATTAGGATCTTTCTTTTCTTGCCAGTGGGCTGCAGCTTCTTCTAGTCTTTTTGTTTCCCAACAGACTGAGGAGAGGTTAAACACCATTGCTGCTATCATCAGCCCTCCCACCTCCACTCTATGCCCTCACCACCACCACCACTTCCTCTACCACCCAGACCCTCTCCACCACCTGCTCTCTCTCCACTACCACTGCTTTTACTACCACCACCTTCACTCTCTCTACCAACCCTGCCACCATCTTTACCATCACCACCACCATTTCTTTTGCCGTGCCACCATGCTACCAAAACATCTTTGGAAGTACCTGGAGCAGGAGAACACATAGACAACTCAAACCTTACAACCCAGAGATATGACCTGCTGCCAGTTTATTTCCTCATTGAATTTCTACCACCTAACAAAAGTAGGAGGATGTCCACCCTTGTCACAACCAAAGATGACAAAACCAGTCCCATAGAAGCTGACTCTTCTCTGTTAGCAAGTTCAGAGCCAGGATCTTTCCACTGCAGACAGTTCACCTGCAGAGCCCAAGCTCTCAACCATTGTGCCAGATGAAGCAGCCCATAGATGAAACTTACCCACAATCCTCAAAGGGGAATACTTTTAAGTTGTGGCTATGGGCTGTGTCACCTTTGGTGGTGTAATTCAAGGTCACTGTGATCAGACTTGGAGTTTTTAAAGGCAGGGGTTCTTCTACTTACCATCAAGTGCTAGGGCCAACCACTGCTCTCAGTACACAGGGGACTCTGTTAATTTGAATGAATACTGGTAAGGCAATTCCCTCATTGTTAAGTTGTTTGGATTTTATCAGGTTTCCTCAAAGTATGATCTACATGCCACTTCCAACAGAATTGCCTGGGGGAACTTAAAACATGTTTTAAAGCCTCTTGTAGACCACTTGAATGAATCTGGGAGTGGATCTAGTAATCTGCATTTTAAATACATTCCCCAGTGATTTTTACGTTCTCTAGTAGGAAACTTGCTCTGACCTCTTCCAGGGCTGAGGTTATGTGATGTTGATTTCTCACACGACAGTTTGAGAAATTTTGTCCACACAATACAGTAAAAGATGGTATGGAAAAAGTGGTTCTGGGAATATATTTCTACCAGCATTTGATTTCCAGGATTTTATATTCAGTTGTATTGTTTTTTGTGTGTGTGTGTGTGTTAAGTTTCCTCAAATCCTTTATGGAATGAGCCAAGCTATATAAATCAATAGGAATTAATAAAATTAAGCTATCCTGTTTCCCTAAGTAATCAGACAATAGAAGCCTCAATAACACAGCTGCCCTCATGGCTACTAAAACTCTGACCCTGCATTGACCAGAAGGCATTTCTAGCAGAGGCAAGATGGTGCTCAGGGCTGGGAGTGTTCTTAAGTACCAGGAGGTCAAGCCATGTAAAGTGAATTACTTCCCCACTCTGTGTTCTCTTCCTGGAATAGTCAGACATGAGCTTGGCATAATGAAACAAGCACTCTCTTGGAAACCAGCAGGCCTGAGCCTGCATTGTGCCACTGCTGCTCTGGCAGGAGACTCATTTCCACATCAGGGAAATGGTTTAAAAAGACCTCTTTGGAATTTGGGAGGATGTGTGTATACAAAAGATCCAATCCCATGTTTGGCCTGCTTGTGGTTGGTACTTGTATGATGGACATTGCTCTTTTCCTTTCATTTGGTATTATTTAAAAATTATGATCACTGTAATTCTAATTATTTCTAGTTCTTACCCCCACAAGAAGAGGGAGAATAATTGAATCTTTGCTCCTGGTACTCTTAGAATCTGATCACCCAAATGATGAGAAATGAAATTTTGTATCAACTCTGGCAGTTAACCGCCCATCTCCTTGAAGTGTTCCCCAAAGGTCTTCCAAGAATGCATTGCCTATTTGCCACACAACCTGGGCTTTTAGCTGTGAATTTTGAAATATGAGGTAGGTTACAAAAATGGCCACAGTGTACTTTGCAAGATTTGCAATTTTTCCCAATAGGATATGGAATCTGATTTTCCCTGGCTAGGAAATCTGGGAATCTGGGATGATCTCTAACATACTTTGGCCTACCCAAAATTGTGGAAGTCACGGTGGATCAGTTCTGAGTCTGGGCTTTGCACTCTTGGAACTTTGCTACTGCCATGGTGCCCAGATGGATGATAAGAGACCTCTGACCCAGTTACTTCTGCAATTCTGGTGACAAATGGCCAACAACCAGATTTGTGAGTGAGGCCATCCTAGACCAGCCAGTCACTGATCAACCTGCCAGCTTCTAGCAAATGCATGAGCCATGTCTGTTGAGCTTAATCAAGCCTATCCTGTATCATCAGAACCACCAAGCTGATCCAGAGAATCATGAACAATGACAGATGCTTAGAAATTTAAATACTAGATCTTAGAATGGTTGGTCACACAGCAACGACCAACCAATACTGTTCTACATTTGGTAGCCATTCCTCAGGCATGTTATCATTACATAGTAGACCAATGTTTGAATGCTCACCAGTGTCAGACTCTGGATATATTTGTGAACACGGATGATGTCTGATCTAAGGATCTTACATTCACAAGCTAGAGACATGGAAAAAGTAGAATTAGGAGGGGCCCTGTTGTTCCCCTTGAGCATCACCAGTACTGCAGCCAAGGGACCAGGCTCCTAGATGATGATTTTGGGCAGTTTTACTTCTGTGACATTGAGCACCCTTTGGAACCCAGAAGCATACACAGTGAGCCAGTGGCAAATCCTCCTGTATGCTTAAACAAGACCTCCCTGAAGGGCTCAGAAAGGGTGGGCTCATGGCTTTTTTGCCAGGTCATTCTCCAGGTTGAGGACAGCAAGTTAACTCTGTTGATTAAGAGTTGTCAATCTCTTAAGATGAGAAACTTGTTGGCTCATTTTCTAAAAGTGTCAGGTGAGAGAGCAGCTGAGGTTGTCCTCACCACTGCTTACTCCCCAGGGTCCTCAGTTTCAAATTCAAATGCCCATCCTTTTTTTCTACCCAGATTGAGTGTCTCCAAAGGCCTGTGAAGATTTCCTGGACATGCTGAGTCAGGGGAAGGCAGGCATTTCTGATGTGACACAAGACTGAGGATTTTCTCCAGCTAAGTGACAGAGACCCTATGTCAGCTGGTGTACAGTAGGGCTGCTTACAAGTAAACTAAATTCATCCACCTTTTTCAGTGTTTTAAAGCACCTACCTGTGCCAGGTAGATGCAGAGATGAATAGCACAGTCCTCAGTGACAGAGCTCACAGTCTGAGACACAGATGATTGTGTCATTTCTGCACTGTGTGATAAATGGCCCAATGCTCTGTACATCATGGTGATTAGAGAAATGGGAAGGAGTCAGGACCTGGGATTAAGCTTCACAGTAGTCAGTCCAGCTCAGGCTCCTCAGCCATCGCATCTCCTGCTCTGTTCTCACTGAAGCCCAGTCTTATCCTTGTCTCAGGCTTTTGCTCTTAATACTTGTTCTTACTGCTAGGAGGGCTCATTCCTTCTAATTGTTCACTTTCCCCAGCTATATTTTACCTCTTCAAAGAGGTAGTTCTGTAGCATTTTCTCTCACATTAGGCTATTTTAATGGGTAATAGGTTAATCGCTATTGGAATTGGTCTAGTTTTCTGTTTTGTTGTCTCCGCCCCCACCTCCTGGTTTTAATTTATTATTCTTTTGCTACAGTAAATTAAAACTGTGAGTACAAAGCAATTCCTGAGTTCTGTAGGTTCTCTTAGTAAATTGTTGATCTTAAGGGGAATCTTGAGAATCCCCAAACTGTAGCAATTGGTAAAAAAAAATGGTGCCCAATAAAAGGTGATTGAGTGCATAAGTCATGGTCTTCTTGAGGTTTTCCCCATGAGCCCTGGAATAAAGAAAGAGTGGCTCAGCTGTGGTACCTCCAATAATCATGAACAGGGTTAGCATCTCCAGAGGTTCACCTGTGGTCTCTTCCTCCCTGTCATGCTCTGATCCAGGTGCTTGCAAAGGTTAAGAGAAATGACTCATAGTTCCTTAGGTTTTCCCAAGGACAAGTATAAATACCTTTCTACAGCCTTCACTCTAGGACACCCTGGAAGCTGTTTGTGACTTATATTCCAAAGTCACTTGTTCGTCTTTGGGGTGGCCAGTGGGCTGGCATCCCATCTCAGGGGGCAAGATGTGACCTGATGGGCTTCCTTAAATTCCTAGCACATGCAGATGGATCTGCAGTGACCTATCAGTCCAGGTCTTTGGCTAAGAGCCCTGCTATTAAGAATATGTGTCATACTCAAAAGAACAAAAATACAGTTATATCTTATAAATAGGGCATCAGAAAGTTTAAAATGAGATCTTTCTCCATCACCCAGGGCTCCACAGACTTATTATCTCTCTGCTCTTTTAAATCTTATATGTCCTAATATAGCATCCAGACACACATCTACATTAGAGGACAGCAAGATTTTACTCTAAAGGGGCAAAGGGGCAGGTAGTATTTTTTTTTTTTTTACTTTGTGGACCATATAGTCTATGTTGTAACAACTAGGCTTTGTCATCATAGTGTGAAAGCCGCCAGAGACACTATGTAAACAAGGCCATTGGCAATATTCCAGTGAAATTTTATTAATAGAAACAGGAGATAGGCCAGATTTGGTCAATGGGCCAACTTTTCCAACCTCTGCTCCACATCATGACCTCAAGCATCTGCTGCCAACTAATAACAGACTGTGCCTTTTAATCAGATTTCCAAGAGAGGAACTTGTTGGCTCAACTTGGTCTGTATGGGACTATCTTTGGATCAGGTGGCATCTTCAACCCCTTTAGCATGGCAAAGGGGGATAGAACCATGTGCTATAAACATGGTCAATTAACTCAGGAGCAGGGAATGAGAGTACAGTATTACACATGACTATCATTCCCACAAACAGCTTCATTTAATTCCAGTTTTTGACTTCTTGAGACTACGTGGGAATCCAAGTCATAGATGAGCTCCTGTTAATCCCATGATTACTTACCTGTCCATAGCATGTATGTTCAGATGCTGGGAACATAAGCAGCAGAGAGGACCTCAGGCTTCCCTTTTGGTCTCAGAAGCTGTGAACTAGCAATACTCACTCATTCACACAGTTGTTCACGCACTCACTCAACCATTCATTCACTCACTCATTTTTTCATCCATTCACTCATTCTCATTTATTCAAACTCATTCACTCATTCATTCACTCACTCCCTCATTCATTCACTCATTCTCATTTATTCAAACTCATTCACTCATTCATTCACTCACTCCCTCATTCCCTCATTCATTCACACATTCCTTGTTAATTTCTATTATTGTCAGCCAGGGGGAAGCTGCTGGGTTGTTGTGAGAAATACATTTCTTCCTGGTGATGTTAAATTGTGTCCTGCTATTATAGAATGACTCTCTCATCTTGATAATGTGTCAGAATGAAGTGTTTCTTAGTCCTGGGTGGGTCCTTCATTGGCCTGAAGATTGTGGAACAAACTCTGGAAAAAAACAACTTAAAAACACAAGAGGCAAGAGGGGGAGGCACAAGTCATGGCTTACCACATCCTACAGAAAGAGGCTTCCATGAGCATTGTTTCACTCAACCTGTTATAGAAGAAACTTTTGAGCAGAGTCCAGTCTGCTTGCTAAGCTATACAACTCTCAAGTCCAGTACAAAATATGTCTTCTGAACCAGTCCAGGGGACACAGGTGGCAGGTCGCATGCCTCATGAGTGACAGCACTGTGAAAGGGTAACCTTGCTGCTGGCTGTTTTCCAGCAGGTGGGATCACAATTGAGAAGGAAGAATCCAACATCTTCAGTATACTGTATACAAGGAGCTTTTATGGCACCCGTCTTTCTGACAGTTGTGGTTAGTGATAGCCAGCTAGAATAACTTGGCTTAAATACTGGGTGAATGATCGACAGGCACTGCTGGGAGCTCAGGTGCCATCTTTATCTCACTACATATCAGGAGGCAAATGAAGAAATCACTGACTTATGTGATGGCCCTTCACCTTGCTATGGGGTTTGCTGCATCTGGTAGAACCAGGCTTTGGCAAACTTTGAGTCAGCCTGGCTGCTGGTGAGTTGGGTATTGGGACTGTCCTTCTACAAGCATTTGTTGAATACTCCTCATTAATAATAAGACCCAGTCTCTGTGTTAGTCAGCTTTTCATCATTGTGACCAAAATACAGGATAAAGACAACTTGAAGAATGGCTTATTTTGGCTTATGGTTTCAGAGGCCTCAGTCTATGGTCAACTGACTCCATTGCTCTGGTCCTGAAGTGAGTAGAACATCATGGTGAGAGTGTGTGACAGGGGAAAGCTGCTCAGTCATGACAGCTGGGAAGCAGAGGGAGAGAAAGGGGCCAGGGCACACCCCCAGTGACCTACTATATGTAGTCATGTCCTATCATGATCTCACCATTTTTCCACCATGTAGTCCTTCAAATTATTAATCCTTCAAATAATCAATTCACTGATGAGGTTTAGAGCTGTCATCATCCAATTGTTTTACCTCTAAACATTGCTACATCGCCTAATGCATGAGCTTTGGGGGGAACATTCCTAGATCCAAACCACAGCACCCAGCAGGTTAAATAAGCACAGTTTTATTCATGTGGAAAACGCCTGTGTGTAGAACTGCTCCTTAAAATTCATTCACCAAGACCTGTCATGCTGTCCTACCCTCTTGACTGGGGGTTGCAAAGCTACTTAGGTCCCCTGATTCTACTCTTGCCCCATGCTCCCTTCAGTCTGTTCTTGATGCTGGGCTAGAGGAACCTAGATAAGTCACTGCCTGTTCAACGCTTGCAGGGTCTTGTCTTCGGCATGAGCAAGAAGTTTGTATTTTTTTCCTATGAGACCCTACCTGAGCAGGGTCCTACTTTCTCTTTTGACCCTATTTGGTTAGGGTCCCTTCATCCCTGTACTGTCATCTCAAGACACTCTTGTTCATCTTCCAACCTCTGGGCCTCAGGGCCTTTCCATAGCTGCACTCTGGGCTTCTTCCTCCCTCTGCCTGTAGTATATAGCACATCCCCACACTTCACTCAGGTCTCAGCTAAAGCATCATGTCTTCAGAGGCCCTTTTCCTGACCACGTATCCAAAAGCGCCCCTGCCTTCCCACCATGCTCGCTGTGTCACCCTGTCATTCCCCATGGTCATCACTGGTACTTGAAACCTTATTACTCGAGGATTCTTCGTTTCCTTGTGTATCCTGTCTTTCCACTTGAGCGTAAGCTCCACAAGAGCAGTGGCTCTACCTGACTTGTTTGCACTGCAGCTACAAAACCATGGTGGGGGCCAGGGTTTGGGAGCCCTCGAATAGCTCTTGAATGGAGGACTGAGTAGACTCCAACAGCATGGTTTGAGATATATAGAAATTTGTTGAGGTCATCCAGTGTTGGGAGAACTTGCTGGGTGAAGGCCAAACCTATGTTGACTCTTCAAGGAAAAATCCACTCATTCATTCATTTGCTTATTTGAAAGCTGCTTATTAAGCTCCTTGTACACATTAGGATTAAGTACATAGACAGGTCATGGCAGACAAGTTCCTTGCTTTGGGAGCTAATGTTTTTGCTACCTTTGAATAAAAACTGTGCCATACTGTCTAAGTGCTTTAGTATAATAGTGTGAGGAATGGATGGGTTGGGTGGGGTGTGGAAGGCAACCCCAGCAGAAGGATAGTCACAGCATATTCATTTCCTAGGGCTACTATAACAAACTACCAGAATTTTAGTGACTTAAAATATAGAAATTTATTTTCTCATAGTACTGGATTTCAGAAGTCTAAAATCAGGGGTCAGCAGGGCTCTGCTTCTTCCCAGACCCTGGAGAGAAGCCTCCATGCCCCTTCTAGCTTTGGGTGAATTGTGGCAGTCTTTGGATGGTGGCTGCCTCACTCTAAACTCTGCCTTTGTCTTTACATAGCCTTTTCCCTGTGTCTCTCCTCTATCTCAAATTTCCCCCTCCTTTCTTTTATGGACACTAGTCATTGAATTTAGGATATCCCCCAAATCCAGAATGATTCTCAACTAATTTGCAAAGATCCTTTTTCCAAATAAGGTCACATTCACAGGTACTAGGGTAGTACTCGGATATATCTTTTGGGAGGCACTGAGTCAAGTAAGAAAGGCTGGGAGCCTGTGGGATGCTAGATTTGTCATCAGGAGGAACTAGTTTTGCTGGGTTGACAGACATCCTGGAAAGCTCTTAAACCCAGAGGTAAGCAGTCACATTGGGCTGCACCTAGGAGGACCCCACACTTGTGTTAGAGCTCTTTGGCTACTGTCTTGACATGCTTGGTCATTTTGTCCCTGAGTGTGTGTTTTGTAAGAGACCATGGAAATGCATGTGAGCAGAGGACTTTCTCAAAGTGTGCGTGTCACAGGTCCTTGCCACCTTGCTGGCTTATGGCATTTCCAGTGCCCCAGGAACATGTTTCCAGTGGGCCCCCACCACATGGAGGCTGGTGAGACTCAAAGAAGGTACAAGGTGAGCATGTTGTGTCCAAGATGAGTAAGCCGAGGCCCAAGAGCCCCGAGAGCCACGGTTCCTTCAGACCAGAGCTGGTAACAAGCCCAGAAGGAAGAAGATGGTGCTCTAAGAAACACGGTGACCAGGAGGAGCCCTGTGGACCTCACTTGCCTCCCATTAGGCCATGCTGAGGCTGAAGGAGGGGGCGGAGAATGAAGGGGACATTTTCCCTATGTCAGGGAGGTGTTGGTGGAGAGTTGTGGTGCAGAGCAGGGAGCTCATGTGGCATGGCTTTGCCTCTGTTCTGACGAGGATGAAGTACATGGGCATGTGCTAGCTACTGAACAGGAATTCTGTGGTTTCTGGGATTCTGCATATTAGCTTCATGCTTCTGTATTTGCCTTTAAAACTGGCTCTGCACAATACAAAGATAAATGGTAAAATCATGTTCATTTAAAATGTTGATTTTTCATTGCTTAGAATGGTGCTAAATAGCAAATAAAAAGCATTATGACAGACTGAAAGGAAGACCATGGGAGAAAGGAAAAAGCACTACATTTTATCTTCAACAGCATGTTTTTCTGTGTTTGGAATCAGGAGCCCCATCTTTCATTTTGTGTGCACTGGGTCCTGCATGCTGTGTGGGTGACCCTGCAAAGACAGATGCTGGGCAGGACCCCACGAGTCCTCCTAGGGTGCCACCTCTCGGATCCTCTGCTGGGCTGTGACGTGTCTCTAGCTTCACTTCGGAGCCATGAAGGGCTTCTTCACGTTTTTCTTTCCTGCCCAGGTTATTGTTTTTCTGGTGATTCTAAAAAGCCTCTGCTCTTCCCCTTCTGCCCTCTCCTCTCCCACTGTTGTTTTTCTCACACTTCTGGCATTTCAGGGATACAAACAAATCCATCAAGAAGCTACCACTGGTGGCCTCCAGCACATGCTGTGAGTCACCACTGCAGCTCACCAGCTGGGGCTGCTGCGACTCACCAGGACATGTTTTCTGCTATGTTTGAGGAAGTGGCCCAAACAGCTCTTTGTCTCAGAAGCCTCCTCCTTTGTGGGCAGCCAAGCCAATTGTTTGATGAAAACACCACGAACAGCCCACCGGGGTTCTGGGGGGGGGGGAGGATCTGTAATGTCACTCCACACTCTGCTAGGCAGGCTCTTCCCTCCCCATGCTTTTAAAGGCAGAGAGCGCAGGGCAGAAATTTCAATGTGACTGGGATTCTGTGAGAAGTAGGTTGCTCTTACTGGGAAGACAGGTGGGGAGCCATGAGTAGGAAGGGGAATCTGGAGTGGAGCGTTCTGAGACCGGTGGTTTCTGCTGGGCAGAGTGAGGGGAACCCTCACTGTACTCACCTGCCTTCCAGACCTCCAGCCCAATAGAGATGTAAGGAGGCTGGAAGCATTACTCAGGAGTGTGGAAGGGTGGCATTTTCTGGGCTTTTGTCCTTGATCTTCTTGACTGCCAGTTTGGGTCCTAGCCAGACTTAGGCTGGGAAGCACCTTTCACTGCTGTTGTAGCGACCAGCATGGCTTTTACTAACTAAATGGCACGAGGAGGGCAAGGCTAATATTTGTTGAACAGAACTTCATCCCGATGGCAGGGCCCCTGGAGTGCCACATGATCTTGAGCCGATGACTGGCTGGTTGACGGGGCTTACTCTGCGGTTAGACACTGGGCCAGGCTCCACAGAGTTTACCTCATTTAATTCTCATTAAGCAGCTGTGATATGGGGATTGTGACCTTCATTTGATAGTAGGAAACTGAGGCTTACTGAGAAAAGACAATTAATTCAAAATTGCATTATAATAACTGGAAGCAGAGCTAGAATTTCTACCAGGTCTTTCCTTTTCTAAAACACGGGTTCTTTCTATCCCACTGCCACGTCCCTCCCTGCCCTGTTTTCACTTCCTTTCCTTCCTCCATCTATTTATCCACCTAACTTTCTCTCCTTTATCATGTACTTTTCTAAAACAGAGGTTGAAGTACTCATTTCTCATTCTAGAATTTAGGGACCTTCACATCTAGTCCTAGTTAAAACATCATCGTCCCTTTCTTTGAGATCTCTTTCACATGTCCAGACTCATGTCCTTGCTGATCCCCTGGATGAAACACATACCTTCCTGCTCTGACCCTTCCTCCAGCACACCCTCTCTTAGCCACACTGAGCTCTGCATGCTAGCTCAGAGCTACCCTACCTATCTTTCTGTCAAAAATGGGAGATGACATTATTGAACACTGACTTTGGGCCACTGACTGCCATACGTTCTTGTATGTACTTCAAGCACACTTAGGCCAATGAGGTGGTACAGTGGTTGAGTGAGTGTCCTGGAAGAGGAAATGGAGCTCCAGGGTTTAGGTGGAAGGTGAGGTAATTTGCTTGAGGTCCATGGGTAATGCTGTAGTTTTCTTACTTCCTATTGATCATGTCATTTCTTGCTTCATTTCTCCACAGTACTTTGGCCTGGCTGACAATTTCCATGCTTATGTCTTATTTTCCCAAGAAGATGACCTGTTTTTGAAAATAGAAATTGTATCTTGCAATTCTTTAAGTATTTCCCAGAGCTAAAAGTTGTGCTTGCTGAGCACATAGTAGCCTATAATATATCAATACAGCCCCAAGTGCGCATGCCTCATTAAGCTATTAGAAAGTGCCTATTGGCCACTTACATGACAAATGAAAAGTTTATGAATTTTTGGAATCTGGAGCTACAAGAGAGATTTTGAAAAAATAAGATAAGTAGCCCAAGTGAATTAGGTAAGATAAAGCTAGCATCTATGACACTACCTCAGAGTGCACAGTGCCAAATAGAAAGTCGTTATTTAGTGCTTGTGAATGGGCCTCTGTGGCTGAGTTCTTTATTTTACCTTTATTAATTTATTCATCCCACATTCATGAGGTGATGGAGACAGAGCTGGGTAAGTCATGGTCTCCATCTGCATGGAGATCAAGTGGTTCAGAAAATTTGTGGTGGAGTGTGGTCTTTCATATTGGGGCAAGGATGGAGTCCTGTGGGAGGCATGGGAAGGAACCATAGAGGAGAAGGCGGCCTGGGTGTGGGGTCCTGTTTCAGGCACATGTGACAATAGTGCTCTCACAGCAAGATCACGGGGTCCTTGTATATGATGTGGGGGACGGTACCTACAAACAAGACAAGCTGAACACAGAGTGCTCGTCTGTGCTTTCTCAGAGACTGTCCCTACCCATCCAGGGGGAAACATTGTGAAGTCCTGTTGTGCACATTGTCCTTTACTCAAGAGCCAGCTATCTGTGGAGCCAGGTGCCAGGTACTATCCTGGGTCCTGGGGGTAAGTCAGGGAACATCACAGGCGCACCTGCCTTTGTCGAACTTACACTTTAGAGTCTGAAAGCAGGTGCTGAGTGCTGTGCAAAGTGTGCCTGTGAAGGAGGATGGGCCTTGCCTAGGATGGAGTGAGGCAGCAAATAAACATTAAAAGGGGACGGTCAGAGAAGCCTTCTCTGAAAAGGTGATTCTTGAACAAGAACCTAGAGATGTGCAAGACTCGATTGAAGTCCTCAGAAACTCCCAAGGTGAGCAGAACCATCTCCATTTTGCAGACAGGGACAGTGAGGCTGGTGGAGGGGAAGAGCCTGCCCAAGCTCACATCTGAGTAGAACGGGCACCTGACTCCAAGACCAGCAGCTGAGAAGGAAGCAAGAGGGAGGAGGTGGGTTTGTACTCGACACTTCTGGTCTGGGCTGGGGATGTTGATGGGCTTTATCCCTCCCTGTCCCAAATCACACTCAGTTCCTGCGTGGTTTCCTTCTTCTGCATGCCACCTTTCTAAATATAATGAATAATATTTGGAGCTGCAAACCAGAAAGCATTTAGTGGTCATGAAGGCTTGATAAAATGTGTACATGGCTTTAAATATTCCATTGTAATGCATGGTGAGGCTTGGTTAAAAATTAGAGCACGGAAAAGCCTGCTGGATTTGATTGATGGCACACCATCAATATTGATGGCTGAGAGCACATTGGGAAGTTGGGAGGCTGTATTTCTGCTGTGTCCTGCTAGCATCCAAGTCTGCAGAGATGATATATCGTGTGAAAGCCCGGGTATCACACTGCCGTTACGCTGACATTAAGTAATGATAATGGGGCTCAGCCTTAGTTCCAAGTAAAATCAGTTTTGAGTGAAACATAGGCTCACGGAGTTTGTGTGTGTTTGTGAGGCTGTTTGCAGGGTGCGTGCTCTGGGAGCACTGGTGACCACACCCATGCACTAGCTGCTTCTGCCTCTGGGATTGCTCTGAGCCCAGAGAATGGGAAACACTCGCCCTGTGAGGAGACGTCACTCCCTGAGATGACAGACACAGAGAATGGAGGAGGTGGAGATGGGAGCGATGTGTCTACAAGCCAAGGAATGTCAAGGATCACCATTGACACTAGAAACTAGAAGAAGCACAGAAGGATCCTCCCCTGTAGCCCACAGATGGTGTGTGGCTCTGCCGACACTTTCATTTTGCACATCTGACCTCCAGGCTTGAGGATTTATTTCTGTTGTTTTAAGTCATCCAGTTTGTGGCAATTTGTTTCAGTAGCCCCAGAAAATTCATAGGAACACTTTCCAGCTGCGTGACCTTGTGAATGTTCCTTATCCTTCCCATGCCTGTTTCTTCACCTGCAAACTGGTATGGCAACAGGCCTATTTCTCTTAGGGATTATTGTGAACATTACATGAGAAATCCCCATAGAGAGTGTAGAACTTTGCCTGCATGTAGTAAGTGCTCAACAGATTTTATTACTGTCCCTGCTCTTCTCAATCCCACCTTCATCCTTATTGTTTAGTGATTTCAACTATATATTGGGCAACATTATATGCACAGCAACATTTCTTTTTCAAAAGCTCCCTCAGAGAGCTACATGGTATGATACTATCTCCAATCTTCAGATGAATAATGGCTCAGAGAGGTAAAGTGGCTTTTTAGGGATACACAGCTGAATCTGGGAGAGCCAGATTCAGTGCTCTGGCTTCAGACTAGGAGTTCTTTCCACTAATGCTGATTTCCATGTGCCAAGCACTGTGCTAAGACTTTAATGCTTGCTTTCTAAGTCTTTACAAAAATTTGAAGTGATTCAAGATATTTTGGACATTCCATTTTACAGATAAAGAAACAGAGATGCAGAAGGATTTAGTGACCTGCCCAAGGTCACACAGCTAGTATGTGGTAGACTCATGATATATTCCCTGTACTAAGCCAAATAAACCCAGAGTTACCTAGGTACTAATCCCTGGAACTTTAGGAAGAAAAATTTTTTAAGATGTAAGGTGGTGATGATTTTTATCCCATATTTTTTTTCACTGGTGCATTATAGTTGCATGCAATGGTGGGATTCATTGTTACATATCTGTATATGTGCACAATGTAACAATATATTTGGCCAATATCATTCCCTGTATTTTCCCTTTCCCTCCCTTTCTCCCTCCCCAAGTCCCTTTCCTCTACTCTAGCGATCTCTCTTTGATTTTCATGAACACCCTCATCTTTCTTTTTCTTTTTTCTCTCTATTCACATATGATAATAGATCTTCTGAGTTCGGTTCATTTTGCTTGGCATAATGTTCTCAAGTTTCATCCATTTTTTTTTTGTAAATAATGAAATTTCACTGGAACAGTTAACTTCTATGGAAAAAGGACTTTGCAGATATGGTTAAGGATCTTCAGATGGGCAGATTATCCTGGGTTATCTGGATGGGCCTAAGCCTAGTCATTGGGGCCTTTGCAAAGGCAGAGATTTGCCTACAGCACAGAGAGGAGGTGATGTGATGGCAATAGACCAAGAGCAAGGTCCCATGCTGCTATACTCCTAGCTTTGAAGACGAAGGCAGAGGCCGCTAGCCAAGGAATGCAAGATGTGAGGCTCTGGGAACTCAAAAAGGCAAGGGAATAAATTGTCCTATGGAGCCTCTGAGAGCCTGCAGTAGTGCCAAATCTTCACTTTGGCCCAGTGAGATCCATTTTGAACTTCTGACTTCCAGAAGTGTAAGAGAGCAGCTTTGTGTTTTTTTTTAAGCCATCCAGTATGTGGGAGTTTGCTACAGCAATGATTGGAAACCAATATATTACCTAACATTGTGACTGAGATCTGCTTAGTGACTTCCATCCCTCCTCTCAGTACACTCATGGTCCCAGGGTGTCTGTGCTAGAGGCCACTTCACACTGACAGTTGACCTGCAGATTGTAGGTAGGGGTCATCCCAGGCTGCTCCTTCGATGTCAACATTAGCAAAAGCCTGGGGGATCAGTGTTTCCTGTTTGGGTAGCAGAGCCCACAAAGGGGCCTGTATTCACTGTTAATATGACATATCAGGCTGCTGGTCCCAAATTCCTCCCTATCCTCCAGGTGGGCTCACTAGTACCCTTACTCTTAAACTAGGCCAATCTTGTTAACTGATATTGAAAAAGTTCAAGTTTAGAGCTTAGAACCAGGTTCTAGAAAACTCAGTGCTGTTTTCTAGACTCTTCTTTATTTCTTGGGAAGAAAATATGATACAGTAGAAGAAGCTTGAACCTGAGTCAGACCCAGGATCAAACTTCAATGCTGCTGTTGACCTGGTGCCTCAGCTTCCTCATTGCCAGGTGAGCATAATTGGCCTGTAAGGTGGTGAGAGAGTATGTGAACCCACAGCTTGGCATGTGATTAGTTGAGGGATGCTGGTCCCTTTCTCTTCCTCCTCACTTACTCTGTCTCATTGTGGGACCTGGGGGCCTGTCTTCAAGCTTCTGAGCCCCGTCGGGCTCTGCTCCTTGGTTGGGTTTTCCTAGAGAGGTGTCCTGCCTTGCCAGGTCTGAATTCAGACCCGGGCCCTCAACAGGCCCATTTCTTGCTGACCCCAGACAGAGGAGCTGCTGCTTCTTCCACCTTTTATGGCTGTTGGTCTCTTGACTGGCACTCTCTTCTGCCAATCTTCCCGGAGCCCCTCCTGGGTATTAATTGAGATTTTTTTTTTTCCAGTGAACAAGAAACAAAAGCTCTAACTCAGCTAATTTAAACAGTAGAGAAGATTTCTTATCTCTCATAATTAGGAGTCCTGAAGGGACTACATTTTTTTTAAATGACAATTTTACTCTGATACTCTCAGCACAATGGCTTATCTTTCAGCCTTGCTTTTCCCTGGGTCACAAGATGGTCCTGATACCACATCTAAATACCAGTGTCCATCAGCAGAGACTTTCTCTCCTTTTCCCTTACTCCCTTCTCTCACCCTCTCTTTTGGCTTCCTTCTTGGAAAGAAAGACTTTCTCTTTTTTTCCCCCATGCCCTCCCTTCGAGCTATCCTTCAGGTCCCTGTGCTCCCAGTGGGCTGTAGGGTCTCAAGCCTAAGCAATCCCTGCCAGAGGAAGTGGGTCACTGTGGTTGGCTGTGCCCACACATAATTTACCTTCTGGGAAGAGAACTGGGGTCCACTTCCCTTGAGACACACACATGGTTCTGTAAAGATGGAGTAGCTCTCTGAGCAAAACTGGAGCTTTTCTGGGAAGGATGAATGGTTGCTGGTAGGAAGCCAAGAGTGTCTGCCTGAAGAAACTCTTGACATGTACTTGGATTTCCTGCTATGAGCTAGAAGTTCTGCCTGATCTCAAATTCAGAGATGGAGGGCATGGACTTATCATGCATGCTAACTTGAATTGACTGCTCGTGACTACCTGGAATAAGATGTTGAGGATTCTGGCCACATCTGGGCTCAGCAGGAATGACAGCCATGATTGATTAACAATGTCTGCCAGAGGGGTGTGTGTGTGTGTGTGTTGGAATAAGAAGGTAGTAGGAAAAATTTCTCCCTTTTTATATAGTTTTTAAAGCCATAAACTTTCTCTTTCTAGACTGTTCCACTTCCCAAGGAGTGTCTATGAAACCATGTTTAACTATTTCACAGGCAGATGTGTTGTGGAAAGTTAATGGTGCATTTTAATATGGGGTCCTTGTCTCTCTGATTTCTGACAGCCTTCCTTATAGCCACATAAGAAAGGCCCGTAAGTCTCTGGCTTCCTGTTGGTGGACTCCAGATGGTATTCAGGAGCAAACTGAGCACCTAGGGAAGCTGCCCTCAACTATGGATCCTATCAGGGTGGAGTTGTTGGCCCAGAGGTGAAAGATAACTTTTGGAGTAGCTCAGCAATAGTTCTTGTTGAGCCTCAAAAGAGGATTCTAGCACCCAGCTTTCCTGTGAGACTTCTTTCCTAGTAAAGGAAAATTTCTCTGCACTGGTAGTTCTGCAATTCTGGGTCAGCCAAATAAGCAGTATTTTAATTTTAAAATCTTAGTCAATTATCAAGAGGGTGGCTTTCTTCCGGGTATCATCAGCATCATCTCTGTAACAGCCTTTTCTTCTCTCCTTCCTGCTCATCTTTGGAGACTCGCCGAGCCCAGCTGCTTTGGAGATGCCATCTCCCTAGGCATACTAATAATGGAGATTTCTTTTATCCTAGAGCAAGTTTTCATTATTTTGACTTTTTGTCTGTTTGTCACATGTCCAACTAATTTCTCTTTGTTTTCAAAACAAACAGTGGTTCTAGGAAATGGAATTGCAGTGGTACCTTTATGTCATTTCTGAATTTCTTCCACCCCTCCCTTTCTGTCCTTACAGTAAAGGAAGAGTAGTTTTTTTTTTCCAGGTTATGTTTCACAAATTTCTAGACACAGTCAGATAATTTTGCATTTCTAAACTCAGTGAACCACATGACAAAAGTTAATTAAGCTGGCTGAGATAGGAGTATTTGCTGGTGGATCAGAATCACTGTCATATTTCTCAGCACAACCACAACCAACACACACACACACACCTCAACGCTTCCTGTTGTCTAATCAACACACCATCCAGTACTTCACTCAGAATACCTCCAAGCCACTATATTATCATTAAAGATATTAAATTACTCTTTATTCTCAATAACACATTGCCATTTCTCTCTCCTCCAAAACTCTTGTCTGAAAATTCCCAGCGTGCCCCAGTCTATATATTTAAGGTGAGATTGTTTCACAATCTAACAGAGTGGTTATGACTTAAGTGGTCAGGGATGGGTCTAGGTGCTTTCATTTAAAGTTCCCTAGATACTTCTATTGGTGTATTCAGGTCTGAAAACCACTGATCCAAGAGTTATGCTGTATATCAATCAGCACCAGATTCATTCTGCTGCAGTAATAAATAGTTCAGCATCTCGCTTGACTTGAAATGATGGAGGGACTTTCTTGTCTTGTTCTATGTTCACAGAGGATCAGGATAGTCATCAACACTGCCTAAGGACAAAGCAGGCAGAGGATTGAAGGATGATCTGTTGTCCTGTTGCAGATAACATAAAGGGTCGCTTTACATGAGTTTCTCCTGCCTCCCCACAACACCCCTAAGGAAATGGACTCTAACAGAAATCCCAGCAGTAGCAGGAATTGTTGATGTCTAGCAGGGTAATCCAGGGCAAGTAAGTCACTTACCTTTTTTGTACCTCCTTGTGAATTGAGATAATGATACTACCTACTTCATTTTTTTGAAAATTAAATGAGCCAACATATGGAACATATGTAGATAAATGCCTCACATATAGCTGCCACTTATTTTAATTTTTAGTTGTAGATGAACATAATACCTTTATTTTTAAATTTTTATGTGGTGCTAGGGATTGAATTAAGTGCCTTATATGTGCTAGATAAACACTGTACCACTGAACCACAACCTTAAATACTCACTATTATTAAATACTATTATTAATTTTCAAAATGTCATTATAATAATAACTTTATCAATGTTAGAATGATCCAAGGGGATAAGGAGATTTCACAATCATTGTCTGGACATGACTTTAAGAATTAGATCAGCATTGTCTTGATTTATTATATTTTTCACCTTTGGATGGAGGGGCTTAGTCTAATTGAACTTCAGAATTTTTTTATTTTCCCATCAATCCTTTTTTAAAAAAATATAAACCCAATATAGCCATGAAACTGCCTGATGTTCAGGAAAAAAAATCTCAGACAAGCTTTTCTAGCATTCCACATCGACCGAAGGTGACTTCCCTGATGGGTACATCAATGATAGAGGGACAGAGGTTAAGTCAAATAGATTTGAGATCTGAAATTGGACCCTTTGAACAAGCTCTCTGTGTCCACATCTTTGACAGCCCCAAGGGCAGGGGTGTGTTCATGAAGAGTAGCTACTGCACTGTGCATTTGTACTCAGAGCCTGGTGCTGGAGTACTTGCTAATAGGAGAGGAAGCACCCAGGGTCGCCTCATGGAGGACATGGAAGAGGTCAGGTAGTTGCCTCAGGAGTTGGCCAACCTTTATTGGAGCTAGTGCATCCAGGTCAGGGCTGCCTTTGTAACTGTGCGTCCTCTGCCCTGAGTATGTGCAGCTCTGTGCCTGAGCACACACTGTCCTGAGGGTTCACCAGCTCAGCATGGGTCAGAGCCACTTGCATTGTTGTCAGTGGAGATGTCAGATGAATGGTGCTGTTGGCTCAGACAAGTAGAGAAACGTCAGCACCTGAGAAAACAGTGTCTCACAAATAAGTAAATCCATCCTAATAATGAAAGAGGACTCCTAGAGAAAAGCTTCACAATCCTGCCAAGGAAAGCTCTGCAAGAGGAACAAGTCGAAGGCTGCCAATAGAAAGTGCCAGTCTATGGGGAGGGAGCAGTCTAGATCCAGGCCTGTGCATCACGGGCGGCTTTGTTTTGAGCTCTGCTCAAAGGAGAGGTGAGCAGGTATGGACCTCATAGAGCCCAAGGCCTGTGTCTTGGGGACAAGGAGCATCGTGATTGCATACAATTCTGAGCGCTGTGTTCCAGGCATAAATTTTACATATATTCATTCATCTGATGCCCATTTTAGGTAACCACTGTTATTGTCCTCATTTTCCTGAGGAGGCAATGGGGTATAGAAAAGCTAGGTAGCTTGCCTACCTTCTTATAACCAGGAGGCTGCAGAGGACAGACTCAAGGAAGTCTGACCTGAACATCCAGATCCTTTGTCACTAAGCAGCTACACAATGATATGCACCAACACAGACACTGGAATGAGTGTTAGCAAGGAACAAGAGTGCTGTGAGGAGAAGAAACTGCGGTAGGAAAGGGAGGGGAGATCAGTAAGGAGACAGCACATCTTGTGCAGGTCCAGGGCAGGGAGTGTAGCTGAGCTTCAGGGAAACCAGAACTGTCCTTCTCTCTCCACTCCTCCTGGATCACAGATCTGAGCTTGTGGGGCTGATTCCTGCTTGCTGCACCATCACTGTAGGATTATTTCCACAGGACAGTTCTTTTCAGTCTCTTCTGCATCACCTGCATGGCTGGCTTGCACTAGAATCTACTGTGGTCCTGATTCTATAGACCTCTTGGCCCCAGGCCTCCCACTCACTGGCACCATAGGTTTCCTTTGAGTCAGGCAACCAGCCCACCCAACTAACTTGTCCTGTGGGAGTCACAGGTGGAAAAGGGGAGGCTTGAGAAAGGAGGGTCTTGAGTCCTTTAGCAGTCTGATGAAGTCTATGAAGCTCTTCTCAGAAAAATGTTTTTAAGTGCAAAATATACATGTTGAATTATGAAGACAGCCAATTCTATTAAATTGCAATTATCAGAATACTAAAGCAAGACTTATGATGTGCTTTTTAGATTTACATATTGACAAGATCTAGTGGCAAGTCTCATAAATCTATAACTTTGTAGAACTATAATTACAACTACAGCTAATGAATGTAGAAGATGTTTTGAGATTTCTTGCAAAATCTGGGTGATATGAAAATATCTGTGATTTATATTGGTGACAAATTCATAGGCATGCTAATACAATCATCGTTTGTGGTGCATGTTCATTATTGAAAAAACTGCTATATTGAGTTTAGAAGATATAGAAAATAAGGCTGT
This sequence comes from Spermophilus citellus, assembly GCF_964194105.1. Lineage (NCBI taxonomy): Eukaryota > Metazoa > Chordata > Mammalia > Rodentia > Sciuridae > Spermophilus > Spermophilus citellus. Next base: position 64,206,289 of record NC_138200.1, read on the forward strand.
AAAATTTTTTCCCACCTAAGTTAATAAATGCCTAAATTCTGCACACAGACTTTTTCACCCTGTTTTAGCATTTCTCCAAGCATACCCATCAACACTTATAGAAGAGTGGGAGTGGGGGTGACCAATGAAGGATTATTTTGAAAATGCAGATTTCTTAGTTGTCCCACTATAGATCTGCCAACATCAGACCCGAAGGGGAAACTCTAGAAACTAAATATAAATTCATTTGTGTTGGGCTCCTGACATCAATCTCATGTACACTAAATTTTGAGAACCATCAATGTAAAGTAAAAAATTTAAAAGCATCATAACATCAAACATCACTCTCTTTATAAAAATGGGTTGGGGGATGAGCCAACTCCGTCATATGAAAGGAAAATACATTTCAAATGCAAACATAGTTTTCAAAATGTTTAGAAATAAATTAGTGATGCTGAATGCAGGAAATTTCAAATGCTTTCTTGAAAGATGCCATTTGGTTCATTTAAGAGGACAGCTTTAGGGTATCTCTGCACCAGGTGGAGGCTGTTTGAACTGTAGTCATGGAAGAGCAAAAGCTTTACTGAAGCAATCTCAAAGATTACTGCCACTTGACGTGGACCCTGATTCATGTTCATGACTGACTGGAGACCCAAGCCAAAGGTGATGCCTCACTCAGAATCAGAGCAGCACAGGAATGAGCAGCTGTGCCCCCAAAACCAGCAAGGAGAGGATGAACTAATCTGGTAGGAGCAAGAATGGCTTGTGGTTGGAAGGAAAGTGCAGGGGTATGTTTTGGTCGCCAGGTGGGCAAAACAAGCTTGTAGCAACTGGTTGAAGACATAAGAAGCCTGTCAAGATGAACTAATAGCAATAAACGGAGAGAAGAGGAGCAGGGCAAAGCAGGAGGACCAGCAAGGAACCAGGGCAGACTAGGGACCCTGTGCAGAAAGAGCAGCCCTGGGCTTGCATGAGGAGAATGCTTTCTGTGCTCCTGTGGCTTTGGATCTTGGAACCCTATGGAACTTTCTGTTTGGGACTCAGTCTCTTTTAGTCTAGGCTGTAGGACTTCACTTCCACCAAAGTAAATTTTAACACCTCAAGTGGGGAGAGTTCCCTAATACCACAGTCAAGTTTTTGACTGCTACAGAACTTTTATGCAGCAGCATAGCATAGTGGGTGACAGCATGGCTTGCAGGGCCACCATTGGAATCACAGCTTTGCCACTTGTCAACTGGCTCACTTTGGGTTGGGCTTAATTTTTTTTGTCCATTTCTAAGATGGACATAGTAATAGAACCTCCTCATGGGGCTGCTATGAAATTTAAGCATGTTAGCACATGTAAAGTGCTCAGGATTGGTGCCTGGTAAATATTAAGTTCTCTATATCTCCAGGGATATGTGCACATGCACATGCAAACACACACAATCATGCTTATGTATCCATTGGGGATTGGTTCAAAAATCTACTGCAGGTATCAAAACTTAGGGATGCAGGGACCCCCTCTATAAAACAGCATCATATATGCATATAACTCAAGCACCTGCTTCTGTGTTCTTTAGTACATGTCTAGATTACTTGCAATATCTATTACAACATAAATACAACATGAATAGTGGTTCTGTATTTTTTAGGAATAATGACATGATAAAATCTGTGTGTTTGCAGTACAGACACAGTTTTTTTGGACTATTTTCTATCTCCACTATTGATTGAGTCCATAGATGTGAAACCACAGGCATAGAACATACACATACAGAGTGCATACTTGTGTGTATGTTGTTTGCTACATAAAGAACTATTGGCATTGTTTCAATGACCTCCTTAAACTTGATGAGCTAGTCATTTGGTGGTACACTGAGCGCAGAGGCTCTTAAATGGGATGGGTTCAAATTTAAAAGTTTGTACTCAGCAAAAGAAACAATCTGTGAGGTGAACAGAAAGCCTACATCCTGGGAGAAAATTTTTACCCCTCACACATCAGATAGAGCACTAATCTCTAGGGTATATAAAGAACTCAAAAGGCTAAGTACCAAAAAAACCCACAAATAATCCAATTAATAAATGTGCCAAGGACCTGAACAGACACTTCTCAGAAGAGGATATACAATCAATCAACAAATATATGAAAAAATGTTTATCATCTCTAGCAATTAGAGAAATGTAGATCAAAACTACTCTAAGATATCATTTCACTCCTGTCAGAATGGCAGCCATTATGAAGACAAACAACAATAAGTGTTGGCGAGGATGTGAGGGAAAAGGTACACTCATTCATTGATGGTGGGACTGCAAATTGGTGTAGCCAATACAGAAAGCAGTATGGAGATTCCTTGGAAATCTGGGAATGGAACCACCATTTGACCCAGCTATCCCTCTCCTTGGACTATACCCAAAGATTTTTAAAAAAGCATACTACAGGGACACAGCCACATCAATGTTTATAGCAGCACAATTCACAATAGCTAAACTGTGGAACCAACCTAGATGCCCTTCAGTAAATGAATGGATAAAAAAATGTGGCATATACACAAAATGGAATTTTACTCAGCAATAAAAAGAATAAAATTATGGCATTTGCAAGTAAATGGATGGAGTTAGAGAATATCATGCTAAGTGAAGTTAGCCAATCCCCAATAAACAAATGCCAAGTGTTTTCTCTGATATAAGGAGGCTAATTCATAGTGGGGTAGGGAGGGGGAGCATGGGAAGATTAGGATAGAGGGGTGGAAGGGAAAGGGAGGGGGCACAGGGTTAGGAAGGATGGTGGAATGTGATGGACACCATTATCCAAAGTACATGTATGAAGACACAAATTGGTATCCACATAGTTTATATACAACCAGAGATATGAAAAATTGTGCTACATATGTGTAATAAGAATTGTAATGCATTCTGCTGTCATTTATTTTTTTTAAAAATCAATCAAAAAATGTAAAAAAATTGAAAATCATTATGTAATAATTCTTAGGAAGTAGAACTGCTGCTCAAGTAGGTTGGAGCAAAGCTTCTTAAATTTCACTGCACCTTTCATTCCTTTGGAGATCTTGATATAATGCTGAGTCTGAGGCAGCTGGTCTGTTGCAATAGATCTCATTTCTAATAAGCTCCCAGATTATGCCTGCTGTTGGTCCATGGGCTGAACTTTGAATGGTGGGGACTAATAGTTTAGGAGACAAACCAAACCCACAGAACACTGCCCCTTCCTCCGAAGTCCTTCCTTCTAAGCCTTTGCTGCAAATGCTAAGCTCCCTGGACACCTAGGACAGAGATGCTCATTTGACAAACCCTCCTCCCTGTGCACAGCCAAAAGTTATTGAGACATGCCCTGCTAATTTTCTTTGGATAGTGTGGGTGGCTTCAGCTCCAGAACTTTCTGGGAGGATACAAGGAAGGGAGCCTGGAGGTCCATGTTTGTAGGTTTGCTTTGAGCTACAGAGTCCTTCTGAGAGTTGGAAGTGATAGTTGTAAGGTCATCTGTCCAGAAACCATCTTGCTGGCTAAAGGGAGCCTGAATTCCCTTAAGGAATTAGACCTTGGCAACAAACTCCCCTTTGAATTTATTCTTTTGAATCTGGAATTAGATCAGTTCTCTAAGGAATTTTGTCGAGTGTGAGTTAGCTTCCAGGTGATTTTTAATCAATCTATAGTCTGTTGAAACTATTTGGAAAAAATATCCTTGAGGAAATAAGAAACAGAGGATTATGAGTAAAAGAGTGAAAAGATAAGGAGATCCCCAATTTGTGTCTTAAGAAAGAATTTCTACTCTGGTCTATTGTGTGTTTACTCTGTACCAGGCCCTACTGGAGCTTTACTTCTACTATGTAATTTAATGTTGAGTTAAGGCTGTTCTTTTATTTTAAAGATGAGGAAATTTAGAAATTGAACCAGACTAAATGGTTTAGCACAGGTCACACAAAGACAAATGGTACAAGTTAACTCTTAATGCCAGCAGTCTGGCTCCCTGATGTTGGCCCTGCAGCCCTCTGCTCCTGCCTCGAGTTTGTTGAATATCCCCTCCCTGCCAAGACTTTCAGCCTGCTGTCCTTCCTCCACTCTAGGGGCAGGCCACTCTTCAGCTTACTAGGAAGAGTAGGCCACCGTGCACATAGTTTCTTATGAAAATATGTGGCTCTTGGCACTGGTTCTGCCTCTGTGAGTACATTGAAATACCCAACAACTTCCTTCTAGCAATCCATCTAAGAAAATAAAAAATATATGTTTGCTCAAGAATTTACACTGAGATATTCACAGTGGCATTATTTATGATAGCTTAAAGTAGAAACAACTCAAATTCCTATCAACTAAGGAGTGCATTAGAGAAGTTATCCATCGAATAAGTATTATTCAGCTTTAAAAAGGAATGGAATACTGATAGGGGTCACAGCATGGATGAATCTAGAAAACACTGCACTGAATGACTGAAGGCGGCCACCAAAGACCAGCTGTTGTATGATTCCATTGATATGAAGTGTACAGGACAGCAGTCACAGTGGTTTTCAGGGACTGCAATGAAGAGGAATAGAGAACGACTGCTAAGAGGTATAAGGTTCGTTTTGTGGGGGCATAAGGAAATAGATAGTTATGGTTGTTGTACAGCTTTGTGAAGATAATGAAAACCCCTAGAATTATACAGTTTAAAATGGTAAACTTTATGATATGAATTATATCTCAAAGAAAACTAGTTTAGATAAAACAATCCCTCATTTAAGATTTTTTAAAAATTGCTTTTATTTTTTAAATACACGATAGCAGAATGCATCACAATTCTTATTACACATATAGAACACAATTTTTCATATCTCTGTTTGTATATAAAATATGCTCACACCAATTCATGTCTTCATACATGTAAAGCTGCTTTTTCCTTTTTTTTTGATAGAATGCTAGAATTCAATCTATATTAAGAAAAATCTGGATTACAGAGGTAACTTTCATCCTCTTAAATCAATAACTTATCATTATTTTTTTTTGTTGTTGGTCATTCAAAACATTATATAGTTCTTGATATATCATATTTCACAGTTTGATTCAAGTGGGTTATGAACTCCCATTTTTACCCCGTATACAGATTGCTGAATCACATCATTTACACTTCCATTGATTTACACATTGCCATTCTAGTGTCTGTTGTATTCTGCTGCCTTTCCTATCCTCTACTATCCCCCATTCCCTCCCCTCCCCTCCCCTCCTCTCTTCTCTCTCTACCCCCTCTACTGTAAATCATTTCTTCCACTTGTATTATTCTTTCCTTACCCCTCACTTCCTCTTGTATGTAATTTTGTATAACCCTGAGGATCACCTTCCATTTCCATGCAATTTCCCTTCTCTCTCCCTTTCCCTCCCACCTCTCATCCCTGTTTAATGTTAATCTTCTTCTCATGCTCTTCGTCCCTACCCTGTCCTTAGTTACTCCCCTTATATCAAAGAAGACATTTAGCATTTGTTTTTTTAGGGATTGGCTGGCTTCACTTAGCATAATCTGCTCCAATGCCATCCATTTCCTTCCAAATTCTATGATTTTGTCATTTTTTAATGCAGAGTAATACTCCATTGTGTATAAATGCCACATTTTTTTATCCATTCATCTATTGAAGGGCATCTAGGTTGGTTCCACAATCTTGCTATCGTGAATTGTGCTGCTATGAACATCGATGTAGCAGTGTCCCTGTAGCATGCTCTTATTAGGTCTTTAGGGAATAGACCGAGAAGGGGAATAGCTGGGTCAAATGGTGGTTCCATTCCCAGCTTTCCAAGAAATCTCCATACTGCTTTCCAAATTGGCTGCACCAATTTGCAGTCCCACCAACAATGAACAAGTGTACCCTTTTCCCCACATCTTCGCCAGCACTTGTTGTTGTTGGACTTCGTAATGGCTGCCAATCTTACTGGAGTGAGATGGTATCTTAGGGTGGTTTTGATTTGCATTTCTCTGACTGCTAGCGATGGTGAGCATTTTTTCATGTACTTGTTGATTGATTGTATGTCCTCCTCTGAGAAGTGTCTGTTCAGGTCCTTGGCCCATTTGTTGATTGGGTTATTTGTTATCTTATTGTCTAATTTTTTGAGTTCTTTGTATACTCTGGATATTAGGGCTCTATCTGAAGTGTGAGGAGTAAAGATTTGTTCCCAGGACGTAGGCTCCCTATTTACCTCTCTTATTGTTTCTTTTGCTGAGAAAAAACTTTTTAGTTTGAGTAAGTCCCATTTGTTGATTCTAGTTATTAACTCTTGCGCTATGGGTCTCCTATTGAGGAATTTGGAGCCCGACCCCACAGTATATAGATCATAGCCAACTTTTTCTTCTATCAGACGCCATGTCTCTGATTTGATATCAAGCTCCTTGATCCATTTTGAGTTAACTTTTGTGCATGGCGAGAGAAAGGGATTCAGTTTCATTTTGATGCAAATGGATTTCCAGTTTTCCTAGCACCATTTGTTGAAGATGCTATCCTTCCTCCATTGCATGCTTTTAGCCCCTTTATCAAATATAAGATAGTTGTAGTTTTGTGGATTGGTTTCTGTGTCCTCTATTCTATACCATTGGTCCACCCGCCTGTTTTGGTACCAGTACCATGCTGTTTTTGTTACTATTGCTCTGTAGTATAGTTTGAAGTCTGGTATCGCTATACCGCCTGATTCACACTTCCTGCTTAGCATTGTTTTTGCTATTCTGGGTCTTTTATTTTTCCATATGAATTTCATGATTGCTTTCTCTATTTCTACAAGAAATGCCATTGGGATTTTGATTGGCATTGCATTGAACTTATAGAGAACTTTTGGTAATATCGCCATTTTGATGATGTTAGTTCTGCCTATCCATGAACAGGGTATATTTTTCCATCTTCTAAGATCTTCTTCTATATCTCTCTTTAGGGTTCTGTAGTTTTCATTGTACAAGTCTTTCACCTCTTTTGTTAGGTTGATTCCCAAGTATTTTATTTTATTTTTTTGAGGATATTGTGAATGGAGTAGTTGTCCTCATTTCCATTTCAGAGGATTTGTCGCTGATATACAGGAATGCCTTTGATTTATGCGTGTTGATTTTATATCCTGCCACTTTGCTGAATTCATTTATTAGCTCTAATAGTTTCTTTGTAGACCCTTTTGGGTCTGCTAGATATAGAATCATGTCATCTGCAAATAGTGATAATTTAAGTTCTTCTTTTCCTATTTTTATGCCTTTAATTTCTTTCGTCTGTCTAATTGCTCTGGCCAGTGTTTCGAGGACTATGTTGTACAGAAATGGTGAGAGAGGGCATCCCTGTCTTGTACCAGATCTTAGAGGGAATGCCTTCAATTTTTCTCCATTCAGAATGATGCTAGCCTGTGGCTTATCATAGATTGCTTTTACTATGTTGAGGTATGATCCTGTTATCCCTAATTTTTCTAGAGTTTTGAACATAAAGGGATGCTGTACTTTGTCGAATGCTTTTCCTGCATCTATCGAGATGATCATATGGTTCTTATTTTTAAGTCTATTGATGTGGTGAATAACATTTATTGATTTCCATATATTGAACCAGCCTTGCATCCCAGGGATGAATCCTACTTGATCATGGTGTACAATTTTTTTGATATATTTTTGAATCCGATTTGCCAGAATTTTATTGAGGATTTTTGCATCTAGGTTCATTAGAGATATTGGCCTGTAGTTTTCTTTCTTTGAAGTGTCTTTGTCTGGTTTAGGCATCAGGGTGATGTTGGCCTCATAGAATGTATTTGGAAGTTCTCCCTCTTTTTCTATTTCCTGAAATAGCTTGAAAAGTATTGGTGTTAGTTCCTCTTTAAAGGTTTTGTAAAACTCTGCTGTATACCCATCCGGTCCTGGGCTTTTCTTAGTTGGTAGTCTTTTGATGGTTTCTTCTAGTTCCTCAATTGTTATTGGTCTGTTTAGGTTGTCTATATCCTCCTGACTCAATCTGGGCAGAGCATATGACTTAAGAAATTTATCGATGCCTTTACTATCTTCTATTTTATTGGAGTATAAGGATTCAAAATAATTTCTGATTATCTTCTGTATTTCTGAAGTGTCTGTTGTGATATTGCCTTTTTCATCCCATATGCTAGTAATTTGAGTTCTCTCTCTTCTTCTCTTCGTTAGCATGGCTAAGGGTCTGTCGATTTTATTTATTTTTTCAAAGAACCAACTTTTAGTTTTATCAATTTTTTCAATTGTTTCTTTTGTTTCAATTTCATTAATTTCAGCTCTGATTTTAATTATTTCTTGCCTTCTACTTCTTTTGCTGTTGTTTTGCTCTTCTTTTTCTAGGATTTTGAGATGAAGTATGAGATCATTTATTTGTTGTTTTTTTTCTTTTTTTAAGGAATGAACTCCAAGCAATGAATTTTCCTCTTAGAACTGCTTTCAATGTGTCCCATAGATTCCGATATGTTGTGTCTGTGTTTTCATTTAACTCTAAGAATTTTTTAATTTCCTCCTGGATGTCTCCTAAAACCCATTAATCATTCAGTAACCTATTGTTCATTCTCCAAGTGATGCATGATTTTTCCTTCCTTCTTTTATCGTTGATTTTCAGTTTCATTCCATTATGATCAGATAAGATGCATGGTATTATCTCTACTCCTTTATATTGTCCAAGGGTTGCCCTGTGACATAATATATGATCTATTTTTGAGAAGGATCCATGTGCTGCTGAGAAAAAAGTGTAACTGCTTGATGTTGGGTGGCATATTCTATATATGTCAATTAAGTCTAGGTTGTTAATTGTGTTATTGAGTTCTGTAGTTTCCTTATTCAACTTTTGTTTGGAAGATCTGTCCAGTGGTGAGAGAGGTGTGTTGAATTCTCCCATGATTATTTTATGGTGGTCTATTAGACTTTTGAACTTGAGAAGAGTTTGCTTGATGAACATGGCTGCTCCATTGTTTGGGGCATATATATTTATGATTGTTATGTCTTGTTGGTGTATGGTTCCCTTGAGCAGTATGTAGTGTCCCTCTTTATCCCTTTTGATTAACTTTGGCTTGAAATCTATTTTATTTGATATGAGTATGGACACTCCTGCTTGTTTCCGCAGTCCATATGAGTGATATGATTTTTCCCAACCTTTCACCTTCAGTCTATGTATATCTTTTCCTATCAAATGCGTCTCCTGTAGGCAGCATATTGTTGGGTCTTGTTTTGTGATCCATTCAACTAGCCTGTGTCTCTTAATTGGTGAGTTTAAGCCATTAACATTTAGGGTTATTATTGAAATATGGTTTGTTCTTCCAGCCATATTTGTTTATTAATGTTAAGATTTTAAAGAAAGGATTAAACCAAACAAATCTATTAATATTTGAAGCTGGCTGGCTTGTTAGTGAAAATTCTCTTCTCTATGGTAAATAGCTCTGATTCCTTCAACCATCTTTCTTATGATACAAAATTTAGTCCTGGTCCAAATGGATTTCTTTCTTCCCCAAATGTCTCAAGCTGAGAATGATATTCTTATGATATCCACCTCCACCACCTAACCAAAGTCCTGATCCAAGTGCAGACTTTGGGTTGGGGTAGAACAGAACCTCTCTCTCCTTCCCTGAAGTTACTGTGTGATCACCTGACATTGTTATTACTCATAGATTGGGCATTTTTAGTTTTGAGTGATTATAGTCTATGATTCATTTTTCCCCCTGAGAAACATAAAAAAACATAGAATTTTAAAAAATTCTCTTGCAAAAGCTAATTTTAATGATAAATTGAAAAGCAAAAGCAAAAAAGAAAAAAAGAAAAAATTCAGAAGTACAAAAACTGTTATACTCCTTGGTAGACTGCAGAGTTAGCCACAATTCCTACCTCTTCCATGACATGTACCCTTGCTGATGTGACTCTGGAACTCCTTCAATCAATAGTAAAGTTTATACACTTGTTTGGCCAATAGATTGTGGCAGACATGAAATCGTTAAATTATATTTTGAATATAAGCCTCAAAAAACAAACAAACAAAATTTCCTGCTTTGGCTAATTGTGTGCCCAGTTGGCATGGGGACAAATCCAAGCTTGCCTGCTGCAGGGTAAGATGCAGGTCACCCAGGTGCCCTCATTGTGCCAGCTGGTAGCCAGCCAAGCTCAGGATCAGATCTTCCAAGCTGACCAGTACTTGACTACAGATGCATGAAGTTTCCACATGAGATCAGAAAAAACACCAAGTTGAACCCAGACCAATTTGTCAACCCAAAGAAATGGGAACTAAACAATGATTGTTGTTTTAAACTACTAGGTTTTGTCAATGTTATTTATGCAACAAAACCTAAATGAGGTGTTCTATTTCTGTGTAGGATATAGAAAGATGTGAAAGACCTCTATCCCTAACAACACAATCATAATTCACTAGGAAAACTATAACAAAAATCATACTTTCCTTTAAAGCCTCAAAGAGCTACTGACATAAAGATATCTAAAAGGGCTTAACTTCAAAGGGGAGAACTGTTCCTAGACACAATGTTTTGTAATGCAGTTAAATTTAGAAGACTTTCCCAAAATAGAAAAAATAATGAGTTAATTGAATCAGACCCAGAGGCGATTCAAGTATAATAATGTCCAAATAAGAATTTTAAAATAACAAAAGTAAAAATATTTTAAAATCCTATTAAAAATGAATGATTTAATGAGTAAACACATGAAGAATTTCAGAAGGTATCTAGAACTTCTTTGGAAAAAAAAGGAAGTGGATTTTCTGGAATTGAAAAATGTAGTATTTATCTGTAACAAAAATTTTACCTGATAGATTAGTAGCTGACAGGAACACCACAAATGTCTTACCTTTTCATAACTATGACAAAACACCTGTGGAAAACAACATAAAGAAGGAAAGATTTATTTTGTCTCATGGTTTCAGAGGTTTCAGTCCATGGTAGTTCAGCTCCATTGCTTTGGCCCAAGATGAGGCAGAACATCATGGTGGAAAGGCATGATGGAGAAAAGCTGTTCACCCTCTGGTGGCCAGAAAGCAGATAGAAAAGAAGGACCAGGGACAACATATAGTCCCCAAAGGCATTCTCCAAGGACCTACTACCTCCAGCTAGGTTCCACTTCCTACAGTTTCCACTACCTTCCAGTCGTTCATTCAGCTATGAACTAAATTCTTCAGTGGACTAATCCTTTGATGAGATCAGAGCTCTCGTGATCTAATCACTTCCCCAATCTCTACCTTTGAACAATGCTGCATTTGGGACCTCAACACATGAGCCTTGGGGGGACACTTCATATGCAAATTATAGGAAAGAAGAAAGGACATATCATATGAAGTATGATATGTCAAGAGCTTTGTAATGTTGTGAACAACCAATTAAAAAAAAAAAGAAGAAAGGAGCATTAAACTTGAAGACAGGTCCTCAGAAATCATATAAACTGAGGCAGAAAGAGAATTACAAAAAGAAGGAAGGACAAGGGGAAGGAGAAAGAGGGAAATTTAAGACACTGCAGTGACCTATGAGGTGGTATCTAATGGAGAAATGAAACTTTGTTTTCACCTTTTCTTGGAGTATTAGAAAGGATAAAATGGAAGATCAACATCTAAAAGAATATAGGCTGAAATTTTCAATAGTGGATCAAAAATAGCAATTCATTGCTACAAAGAAAAATCAGACAGCCCCATATAGGATTAAAAGAAAGAAAATCAGTTAAGCTGAAAAAAGTAAAAGCTAAAGAGAAACATTAAAGTTGATATAGGAAAGGATATATATATATATATATATATATATATATATATATATATATATATATACACACACACACACACATTAGATACAGGGGAAGACTATAAGGATGAGAGCTGACTTCTCAGCAGAAATTATCCAGAGATATTTGTCTCTGGTCTTTAAAGGGCTAAAACAAAACAAAAACTCTCAATATAGAATTCTATATCCAGCATAAATATAACTAAAAATGAAATCAAACTAAAGGCATTTTAAAATGAGGAAAGCTGAAAGAATGTGTTGCCAGCAGATTTGTACTACAGGAAACACCAAAGTAAGTTCTTCAGGCTGAAAGGAACTGAGACCAGATGGGAACTCAGGTCTGCAATCGCGATGGAAGAGCCCCAGAAAGGGTCAGAATGTAAACAAACCTCAAGTCTAATGTTTAGAAATTATTTTGTTTGCATACTAAAAATATAGTTAAACTTTAAAGGACTACTGACATTCAAAGCAAAAACAATAACCATATGCTATTGGATCTTTAATTGAAATGGAAAAAATACACAAAAATAGCACACAGGGTGGGAAGGGATGTGTGGAGCTGTGCTGTTGTGAGGGCACTCCCAAGTGAATGAAGTTATTGGTGGTGTTTTAAGCTAGATTATGAAAACATGAACCTACAAGTTGTATCAATATCTTAGCCAGTGGCGACTGAGCACTTGAAATGTGACCAGTGAAACTGAGGGACTGTGGAATTTTTGTTAAAATTGAAATGAAAAGCAGAAGCAGGATAAATATTTTTCTATGAAACACAGTTTTGTTCTGGTAGGACTGCCTTTCTGTCACAGTATGATGCACAGTAAGAATGTACTGTTAGAATGAACAACATCTCATTAGTTTCCAGAGTTGTTACTTGTTGAAACGACACTATTTTGGTGTTAAATAAAATGGACTGTTAAGTTGATGTCACCTGTTTCTTTTAATTTTGTTACTATGACTAGGGAATTTAGATATTCTGTAAATACACATGTGTGTATTTGTTAGAGAAATTACTAAAACTATAGTACAATGATATAACTAAAAAGCCAAATAAAGGAGATAAATTGGAGTACTAAAAAGTATCCATTTTGTCTAAAACAACCAGGAAGAAGGAGGTAGCAAAGGAACAGATGGATAAACGGAGTAAATGAGAACCTAAATACCAATACTAGACTTAAACATGACCTACCCAATAACCAGCTTAGATATAAGTGAACAAAAGTGAGACCTAACTGAATGCCATCCACAAGAGTGATGGTCTAAGTGCAAAGACCCAGACTGAGGGTGAAGGGCAGAAGACACACCAGGTTGAGAGTCCCTTGCAGAGCTGCGGGTCTCCAGAACCAGCAGATGAAATAGATCTTGAGGGAAAGCAATATTACCAGAGGTGAAGAAGGGTACTGCAGTGTAGGCTGTCAGGAAAATCCAAGTCTGATATGTGTAGATGCTTCAAATGCATAAAGCCAAAAAGGGCACAGCAAAGTGATACACAGAAAAATCTAGAACAATACTGGGGTTGTTTATCATTGTCTTCTCTGTTATTAATAGAAAAAAGTAGAGTAATTCAACTTCACAAACAGTAATAAAAGTAACAGAGGAGGAGGAAGGATGGAGCTTGCAGATCAGGATATTCTCAAAGGTCATTGGCTGTTCTTGTTTAACAACTCCAAGGAGCTATTCTGTTAGGGTGATATAAGTTGTTTCATTCTCTGTGATACCAGGCTGATACTAAACCTATATGATCAGTTAATATTCTAATCTCTCTCTGTACTCTGTTAACTACATTTGAACCAATTGTATTGGGGAAAACAGCTTAAAGAAAACCAATCTTGTCATTGCTATTAGTGGTTTGAATTCTATTTTCCTGATTAATGTCTCTCTATATAAACATACATATATAAAATAATTTATAAATATATTTCCTCAATATTTTAAATTTTTTTTCTAAAATGACTTAGAGCTCTTTTTTTATATTAGTATGTAATGATAGAGCTATCTTTTAAACAGTTTCATAATATTCCTAGTGTGGCTGTCTTATAATGTAATTGGCCATTTATGCATAATTGGACAATTAGGTTATTTCTAGATTTTCGCAATAATTAGCAATGTTATAATGAAAACATGTTCCCTGCTTTTTCTCAAAGGAATATGCATTTTCCCCAGGGTTGGCTCTGGCGAGGTGGAAGGATATAGGCAGCTTAAAGTTTCTAGGTATAACCATTTTTTTCCCCCACAAACTACTTTAACATTTTGCCTGTCTCTAAATAGAGTACAACAAGAGTAGCGTCAATGTTTTCTCGATCACATAATGAAGCTGGGCATTTTTTTTTATGTATTTGCCGTCCCTTTTCTGCAAATTACTTGTTCATATCTCTTGCTCACTTTTCTAGTGGGCTGTTTACCTTTTTCTTATTCATTTGAGGGAGTTTTAAAATATGCAGATTCATACAGGAAACCTTTGCCATGTATGTGGCAAATATTGTCTCCTTGCCCATCTCTTGTCCTTGTTTATCAGAAATTTCTTGCTGCTGGTGGTGTCATTACGCTAGATATCCAGTTCTATCTTCCCACAACTCTCACAGATGTTTCTGTGTCCACACCTGGGTTTCTTTGGGCACTACTTGCTCCTTTGGACTATATGTCAAAGGCAAATGCTGGCTGAGGTGAGACAGGGTTTCTGCAGTGAGTAATATTTTAATCAGAACCACTGGCTTGTTTCCATCCTGCTGACATCTTTTGCTTGCTGGCTGGTGGGTAACATTTATCACTGAAAGTGATGGCCACAGATCCTCTTCCCTGCTCTGGGAGGGGTGCATGGGCAATGTCCCCAGTTCAGTGTGGCATCCTTAAGCCCTAGCAGATGCTGGCTCTGTGGCCTCCACACAAACCAGAGACTGTGTTTTCTTTGCATGTTCTATGCCAAATGGGTCTTTTCAGAAGAAAACGTGTTAGGACTTGGAACCTTGGGATATCATTTTTGGCTACTGGCAGAGGCCTCTGAATTGTGAAGCTTTGAGACAAAGTGGTCTTCCTATAAAGATCTTTAAATGGGGGCCCGCTGGGCACTGCAAATGCACATAAAACAACTGTTTGTTCAAATAGAAAGCTGGGAACCATCACAGAATCTCAAATATGCTTCTCAAAAATTTTATATGCAAGAAATTCATGAACATTTACATTCTCATGATAAAAGCTGCAGTAATCTGGGAGAGGCGATGTCTTGCTGCTTTCCTGACTGCCAGCCCTGCGCCTGTCTCCAGGGGCCATCTCGGGTCAGAGCTGAGCTGCATATTCCAGAGTTCAGGTGCCTGTGGCTCTGCAGCTTCAGTTTCCCGCTTGTGGCTTTGTAGGCCCTTCATGACCATCAGGGTATGGGTTAGCCAGCGGGGCAGCCAGCCCCGAGTGTCTTGTCCTGTAGCATGCTCAATGTGGAGAGAAGCAGGGTGGCAAGGGACACAGAAGATTCAGCTGAGAAGAGAAGTGGGATGGTGAGGGCCCCCTGGAGTAGATGATGTTCAAAGTAACCCCTGTCCCATGGACAGGAAGTGGTCCAGTCAGCTGGCCCTAGGCCTCATAAAAGACATGCATGTCTTAACCTCTCAGTACCAGTGGGTATTGTCTGTTATGGAGAGAATGGTTACTGGGAAGGATGCTAAATGCAATCACAAGTGTCTATAGGGACCACTGCTGGAAGAAAGGCAGTGTGGCACTGAAGAAAAGCACTGTGCTGTGTGGGGCTGGGAGAGGACCAAGACTCAGGGGGGCAGAGACTGCTGCCCCAGAACCTGGAGAAGGTGAGAAAATGGACTCTCTCCAGAACCCCCAGAGCCAGCAGGGCCCTGCTGTGCCTTGGTTTCCACCCAGTGCAACCATGTTTGGCCTTGGCCTTCAGATTGTAAGAAAGTACACTGGTGTTGTTTTAAGCCACCAGTGTGTCGTGCTTGCTATAGCAGCAAGTGGAAACTAACGGTAGTGGGTCAGAGCAGAGACAAGACACTTTCATCTTAGGAAGAGGGGAAAACCTTGTAAGTTTGGCAGGAGAGAAGGATCTGATCTCTATGACATATGGGCACCAAGTAGAGGGATAAAATAGAAAGTAGAGGGATAAAACAGAAAGGAACTGGAGACATAAGCAAGGGCCAGATCTGTGGAGCCTGGCAGGCATTCTCAGGGATCTGACTATACTCTGAAAAGAATAGGGAGCCAGAGAAGGCTTTTGAGCAGGAGCAGACAGTTTGATTTTGAAGAGATCACCACCACACCCTCCTTTTTGCTCTTAGAAAAGAAGAAACAGAATTTGGCTGCTTAGATGGGAAATCTTAGTCTTTATACCTTTTAATTCCCATCACACTCAATGCTCTTCCTTCCTATCTAAAGCTGAGTTCTGTGTCTGTCCCAAAAGGAACTGAGCTCTGCTCTGACAAATCTAGACAGCCAAGGCTGCAGGCAGATTGTTCCTTCCTGAACTTCTGCATGGCTGTTTGAGTGGCAGCAAGAGGAAGGTGCTTACCTAAGCTGGCTGTGGCCCCAGAGTAGGCTAGAAAGAGAGCATGAAGTTGAAAGCACTTTAGTTCATCTAATCCAGACCAATGATGTCCCCAGGCCAGCTGCTGATGGAGGACAAGAGGGCAGAGAGACAAGTCCCCATTCCCAGGGCCCAGAGGGTGGCAATCTATCACTGGTGCTCAGACTCTCTTTCAGGGCTGGGGTCATTAATAGAAAAAGCACTTCAGGTATCACTGTTCTGTATGGATTACAGTTTCCCCCCCCCAGCAAATTTCTAAATCTCTAAAATGATTAAAGCAGACAGTCGCCAAATCACTCAGTAGGGTAGAAAATAAAGATAGCCTTTAGGGCTTTGTAAAGGAACAAAAATACACCTGAGCAGGAGGCTTGTCAAAGTGGTATGAGACTTTTTCTTCTCCCTTTAACAGTGGCTATCAACTGGCAGACACAGGACTGTAGGAGGCAGGAGGGTTTCTCTCTCCAAAGGAGGTAGGACTCCAACTGAGCAAGCTGGGCTGGTTCTGATAAGGAGGAGTCAATGGGCTTCCTATGCCTTCAAACTGCTCCATCCCATTTTGCCTTGGGTCACCATATCCCTTGTAAAAAGTCACTGGGGACAGTGTTGAATAGACACCAGCATGCTGGGGCCATTTCAGAGAGCAGTAGCCCAGTAGATTCTACTGGTTTCATCATCATTGTGGTGGGCAGAGATCCTCTGCACACACAGAGTCATTCTGCCATCTTCTCCATGCTGATTTTTCTTGGGGATCCACCCTTTCCCCACTCTTATTGAGAGTAGTGTGGCAGACTGGCCTCATCACCTCTAGTTCTTGTTTGTGCGACTTAGACTAAAGCCAGTCCATTGCCAGGTTTAGAATTGTGTTCAAGGACTGAGAAGTGACTCAAAGTGACCCAAATAGGACCACCCTGAATTTTTGCTAAAACTATTGGAAAATAAGCTTGTTTCTTCTTCTGAGTTACTACGAGGATTGAATGTGCATTTGGAGTAGCCAGGGACCATCTTCTTCAATGAGAGTGCCTGGCTGGGAAGAGATCCAGGATTCAAGGAAGATAAACCAAGAAGTGAGGGTCCAGATGCCAGATGAGTTCAAGTGAGCACAGGGTCTAGCTGTGCTAGATGTAGAATATTCTTAATGCCCCTCTCTTCTATAAATCAGTTAGTTGGGTTTTAATTGCTTTCAACTAATGGAACTAATTCTGCATTTATCATCACACTGTTGTTGAGTAATTACTATGTCACAGTTTGTACTAAGCACTTTGGTTGTGAAGAAAGATAAAGGATGTCAAGATTTGGAGGAACCTTCATCCTATCTAGCTTAGGCGTTCTTGCCTGGTGGTACCCATGGGCTCCATTGTCTGTATTTGTTTCAGAGGGTCTTTAGACTCTGGCTTTTATGTAAAACATGAGCACCAACTTCTCTCCTGGCAAGAAGGTTCATAACCCTTATCAGATCCCCAAGTAGCTTGTGGCCTTCGATCCTTTCTGTAGACCACCTTGCCCAAGCTTTGCACCACTGTAAGAAGACGCTCCTCTGAGGGAGCTCAGGGCGCTTATGCACTGCTTCTGAAGATGAAGCATGTGGTCCTATGGATCTGAGTGTACCATTCTCACAAAGCTTTCCCAATGTAAATGAAGGGACTGCTGTCCATCTCTACTTTGTGGTGTCTCACATCCCCACTTTTCTGAGCCTCCATTTCTTTTAATGAAAAAGAAGAGATTTAATCTGGTCATCTTGCGTGCATTACAAGCAGTCTTGAGGATGAGCAGAGGAGAGTGCTGAAAATGCTCTCCATCATTCAGTGGCCTCCTGGCCCCACCTCTGCCTGCCCTCTACCTTGCCAGGTGTTTGCTGCTTCTGGGCTGGTCCATAAGTCTGTGCTGTCCATGTGCCTGCAGTATGTCCCAGCAAAGCACTGGCACTCTGACTTGCATATGTATGCAGAGCCTCTTCATTAAGTTGGCATGTGTCGTTCTTAACAAACACATTAAGGAAACATTTTGAATGTCACTTGCAGAGCAAATGAACAAAAATAGACAGGCCATCTGATGCAGAGAGATCTTCTTGTAGCTAGAGAGTTTCATTTTCCTTAGCATGAGACTGAGCTCTCCAGAATGAGTTTGCTCATTAAAGCATCTACTTAGGCACTCACTCAAATATTGAAGAGCTACTCTGCTCAGCATTGTGATAAGGTGTGAGTGACGGTGACCTTTCCTTATCCTCAAGGTGTTCACTTTCCACAATGGGTAGAAACACCCAAATGTCAGCTGGGTGCTAAAGACAGGTGTCAGATATGTGTGGTAGGAAGAGAAGAAAATAACATCCATGTTCTAGGATTATCTGGAAAGTTTTCAGAGAGGAGGACATTTGACAGAAGTCTTGAAGGCTGTAGAGGGAAGGAGAATCTATCCAGGAAGAGGAGACTCGTGTGTGAACCAGATCACTGTGGAGGAAGCAGAGGATGCTGGGCAGGGTGCCCTAGGGGCACAGGGGGATGGACAAAGGCAGAGTTGGGGACTGGCTGGGTAGTCACTGTGTGTCCTTGGCTGTGACCTTGTGTCAGACTTACCTTTATTCTAATGACCTTCCTAGCTTGGAGGAGTGTTGGAGAGTGATTTTGAAGAGTGCCCCACAATTGAGATGTGTCTGATGTTCTTCTCACGAGCAGACTGGGGCTGTGGTTTGGGGAAGGGAATGGGAGGCAGATGCCATTCTCATCACACCAGGTCACCGGCTGCCTTGATATGTCGCGGCCAGTGCTGCCTTTGTCACCTGGTGGAGGTGGTGTTTCCTGTTTTCCCCACAGGGCACTTATTCTTTTACCTGTCTTCCCTGTGCTCTTTGAAATGGAGTCATTTTACCATTTGACACTCCAAGAGTTGGGCGTTAAGCTTTGCCCAAGAGAATGGAGTTTCTCCATCAATTATTTAGATCTCTTCTGCTTGAGAAGTTTGTCTTTTCATCCATTTTATTTACTTATCACTTATTTATATTGGTATGGACACATGGCTGTTTACATTACACCCTTGGATTGTATCCAACACTACTTTATTTTCTTGCTCAAGTTGTTTCAGCTGTGGCCATTGGGAGCACTTTCGGTTGACCCTGGGCCTCTTTGACATGTTTTCAACATTGTGGGTTTTTGTTTTTAGTATTTGCTACTTATTGGCACTACAGAAGCTCTCAGCTCATTTTGTATACTCCCTGACCCTGTTCTGGAATCAATCATTTCCCCATGGAGCCCTGGGTCCTTGTGCTGGAGAATGTATCAAGAATCCAACATCTGGGTGCTAGATGTGCTCATTGCTATTAGGGAGTTGCTTTAGCTAGTAGGCATTTTGTGAAACTTAATGTTTAAATCAAGTTTAATGAGATATACTTTACATACAAGAAAATGTGCCCATTTGAAGTGTACATTTTGGTGAATCTTGACAAATGGAAGCCTGTGGTGCTGCCATTGCTATCAGGTTAGTGAACCTTCCCACATTCCACGCCACTTCCCGGATGCTCACCACATCCCCCCTTGCTGCCCAGGCACACTAACATGCTCCCTGTCACTAGAGGTTGATTTCATCTTTCCTAGAGTTTCCCATAAACAGCAGCCTACAGTATGCCTTTTGAATCTTGGGTCTTTGGCTTACCATAATCCCTGAGAGTCATACATGTTGCATGTATCAGTAGCTCATCTTTGTTGCTGAATAAAATATTGTTGTGTGGACAAGCCATATTATGCTTATCTGTTCACCTGTTGGGTTGCTCCAGTTTTGACTGACCAAAATAACCAGAACCTTGTTTCAATTAGCATATGGGAGTCTGTGCCGATGGTCTGAGAAACCCCCTTGAAAGTGGTTTCATTGCTATTTTGAAGGAGTCTCTTCTGGTACCCTATCACTCTGTGTAACCTGTTCTGCTGCTTGGATTCTTCCTGAAACCCTGATATGCACCAAGAATATAAAGCTTCTATCTTCTGTTAACCCATCTCCCTGAGTCTGAGAATTTTTTCATCCTTTGAAACTGCTCCTCTGTCCTCCAAGTTCCTTGAGCGCTCGCGTGCGCTCTCTCTCTCTCTCTCTCTCTCTCTCTCTCTCTCTCTCGCTCTTTGCCTGTGATTCTGCCTCTGTAATCTTCAACCATTTTGAAAGCTTCCTTTGAACTTTTCCTCCTTTTCTCCCCCCTCTGCTTTTGTGAAAGAAATCATGTCAAACTAAAATTGTGTTTTCATTTTTTAAAAACACGGGGCATATAATCCTCTTTTGTGGTTCATGTTTTATTACTGAGCCTGTGGGGGGGGGATAAACCATGTTTACTTTTTAATGTTAAAGAACAGAAAGTCATGAGAAAAACAGGATTTGGTTGATTCTTCATCCATCTCATTTCTCATTCAAATTCCTTTTGCTCCCTGTAGGGCCTCAGCACATCTTTACATTAATGTTATGTAACCTGTGGAAGATGTAACCACACACTTCAAAGTTAATTTCTCACTCTTGTTAAACCCAGAATAGTTTTCTTGGTTGAGCAACTTTGATTCCAAGTAATAATTCCATGGCAAGGGGAGGGCTTCTTCTGTCTTGCCATTCTGCTCTTCCTACCTGGGTGATTCCCAAGTCTCATGGGGGAACTCTTCATTAAGACGGCCCAGAATAGACAAGAGCAGCATCCCATGCAGCAAGTTTTTATGTACCAGGCTTAGAAGGCACTTCTCATATTCTGGGAGCCAGGATTCAGTTCTGTGGTCAGCTGGTACAAGGAGGCTCTGTGCCCAGGAGACAGGAAACGCTGGCCCTGATCATGGTGATGCTCCTACTCTTCTGTTCTCAGCCTTGGGGCTTCCACTAAGCACTTGGGCAACACAGGGTGGGTGGGTGGGATTGGCATTTTCTTGAGACCTTTGTCAGCTTTCAGAGTAGCTTTTGCCTCTGGGCTTCTTTAAAGGGATATTATGATAAAAAGTCCTTGGAATGTAAGCTTCACAGGAGCAAAAATCTTGTCTCATTTATCCTCTATTGCATCCTAGGACATATTTCAGTTCCTGGAATTATATGGGTGCTCAACAAATATTTGTTGAATGGATTTTTATAAAATAAACATATGATTAAAGTTTTGTTGTGGCTGGGTACCCTGGAGCATACTCAGGCTTCCAGCAGGTGGCAGTGTGGCTTGAAGTGTGCATACCTGGCAGGGAGGAACTGGCTGGTGGCCCAGCCCACCCCAGGCTGGGCTGTGAGTGCCAGTCTGGGGTGGGTAGATGGGAGAGGCAGAGACAGTACACTTGAGTTACATTGCTGGACTTTTACCTCATACAAGAACCATGAAAAAGACTGATATCTCAGTGCCAAGAAGGCATAGGTTTGAGGCTACAGGAAATTACCCACCCTGTAGTACAATTGGTTGATTTGCAGGTCAAGGCAGCTTTCATGGGCATCAAGAGGTAAAACAGGGACCCTGGAAACACAGGGATAGGGGCCTGGCCACAGAGCAGACTGTTGTTTCCAGAGGGGCAATGTCAGCTGGAGGTAGAGCTACATGGAGGGCAGCAGATACCGGAAAGGGACAGACTCATGGGGGAATGGCCACAGGTGACTGGAGTTGGCAACATACCAGCAAGGCTGAACAGGGGATTTTAGCCCAGGGAAAGGGCTGGCCGAGGGTTTCCAAATCACACCTAGCAGAACTCTGGGCTCTGAGACACTTGGGAAGCTTGTGGGTTTGACAGGGAGAGTTCAAAACCCTGGGAGGATTTTGAACCCTTCTTTCCAACCCCTGCCAGGGCAGTGCTACACTCACCTCTCTTAAATTTTAGGATTCCATGTAAACGTTTGCATGTTTTAAAAACAAAGTTTCATTTTGAAAACTGCTTAGCTAAATGGCTTCTAGAGCTCTTCTTTTTGATGTCTGAAGTGGAAACGAATTGGAAGTTCTTCAGACTAGAGGCAGCATGTTCCATGAGCCCACTAAGAGTCCACTGGGGGTAGCTTGGGATGAAATGAAGCACAACTCTGCGCCTGCTCTCTCCACCCTCACCATCCTGCCCAAGCCACACTCCTGTGCACCATGATGAGGGAGGGCTGTGATGGGCCCAGTCAGAGGAAA
Source organism: Spermophilus citellus (assembly GCF_964194105.1). NCBI lineage: Eukaryota > Metazoa > Chordata > Mammalia > Rodentia > Sciuridae > Spermophilus > Spermophilus citellus. Next base: position 64,228,560 of record NC_138200.1, read on the forward strand.
TCTGCACAGAGGCTCAGAAACCCTCGAGTTTGGACTGTGCTGTTCTGGTCTGGGCCCCACACCAGCCCAGCTTGAGAGTATGCCTGGCTCATTATCTGAAAGAAATGGCCTGAGCAGTGGCCTGCTGAGAGTAAGGAAGGAAAAGAGAAATAGTAACATTGATTTATTTGGGACAGAAAGATCTACAGACTGGGCAGAGAGGGAGAAGGAATCATAAAGCTGGCTCCATTCTGCAACCTGCCGCGGGCAGATACCATCATAGTGCACGGTAGCAAAAGTGGAGGAGATGGAAACAGGGAGAGCCACCCCTTCCCCCTCTGCAGAACCATAAAGCTGCAAGGCAAGGATGAAATAGGTAGTTTTGGAACCTCCAGGGCCTTGGCTAATGGCAGGTCCTGCGCCTGCTTCTGAAAAGTTGCCTGTGCTTGCTTCGAAGTGATTCTGTGGCTGCAGCTGCTGAGCTCTGTAGGAGGTGTTTGATCCCAAAGGCCTAGTGGGGCATATGGACTTGTCCTTTCATGTCAACCACAACACTCAGTTGTCAGCTTCTCCTGTGCCAATAGGCCTACCTCACCTGCTTCTCTTGTGGAGCCACCAGGGCCTTAAGGGTTGGAGCTGAGCTCACCAGCCAGGTGACTCCTATATGGTGTCTTCCCCAGTATCAGGGTCTTATTAGGACAGCTCTGAAACCCTACAACCCCAGTTGGTGCAATTTGAGACGTCAAATGAAGGGGACACTTCAAAATGAGGTCCATATGGGGAATTAGAGACCCCATCTCCTGTTCTTTGGTTCCCTGATCCTGCAGGAAGAGGTACTGTGAAGGCCAGAGAGATCTTTCCCATACAAATTGAAGCATCTCCCCAGTTGGTGCTTTCTCTACTGAGGGTCAGCAGGGATTGCAAGAGCTTTGCTTTCCCCACAGTTTGTAAACCACAGAACAGCAAAACCCACTTGGGAGAGTCTGAAATCACCCTCTTGCCTGGTGATTTGTACTTTAGCCATTAAGTGATGTAGCCAAAGAGTTTATACCCAGCAAGCAGCATGACTGAAATACCCAGGGGTTGGGGATGTGAGCAGTGCAGATCACGTGACCTGTCTTGGTTCTGGATTCCCATCTTCCTCATCCTGGGAGCCTGGGTAATGTTTTCTAGGCATTTAGTGATGATTTTATGCCTGATTGGCATTCAGGGGAACACTTTCAGCCCAGGTGGTGCTGAAGACCCACCAGGATGCCTGGATCCTCTTCCAGCTCTTTTGGATACATGTCTTTGGGCACATTCCTTGACTGATTCATATCTCAGTTTCCTTATTATCAAGAGTGAATGATAATACTACTACACTGGATATTTCCCATTTATCTTTCCAGATTAATTCCTCAAGTTTTCACACCTTTCTTTGTGCCTAAGAGGTTGAGTTACATGGCTTTGTCAGTGGCCTTCCTTGTCCTGATGTGTCTGAATGAGTTTGTGCAATAGGAATGGTCAGAAAGGAATTGGAGAAAGGGAAACAGCAAGGCCATGGTCTTTATTTCTGGAGCTCCCTGGTTCACTGTCAGTGGGTGTCATCTCTTTACCTTGCTGTGATGCTCCCTCCAGGTTCTCGTCCCCACCTCCTGCTGTGAAGCTCTTCCAGACCCAAGGCAGTGATGGCGTTTTGCTGTTGCTAGCCTTGAAGCACTGCACCAGTGCTTGCTGGGTTTGTGGACATTTTCTATGCCTTTGCAAGTGTTTTTTATTGTTTATTATTTGCCCCTTCATCCTGCCAGGACCCTGACTTATGTAGAAATCTCTTACAATAGTATCTATTTCATAAAGTGGCTGTGATGGTTAAATAGATTCCTGTATGTGAAAATCTCAAAGCAGTGCCTGGCATGCAGGGTGGGCTTGTTGAGAGCCACAGCCAAAGGGGCCCCAGCAAACTTCCAGCTGCCAGCAAACTTCCAGCTGCCGGCTGATGATTGGCTCACAGCAGCCCCAGCAACATCTAGCTGATTGGCTCCTCTGTGGTGATGTTCATTGGGCTGTTTCCCTGCCCTTCAGACTGCCAGCTGATGATTGGCTCACAGCGGCCCCAGCAACATCTAGCTGATTGGCTCCTCTGCGGTGATGTTCATTGGGCTGTTTCCCTGCCCTTCAGACTGCCAGCTGATGATTGGCTCACAGCGGCCCCAGCAACATCTAGCTGATTGGCTCCTCCACGGAGCTGCTCATTGGGGGACTTCTTTGGCTCCGCCCACACGACCCAGCCAATCGGCCTCAAGAACAGGAGGATTGTGGGAGGTGGTGAGGGTTGTGTGGGGGTGAGAGGCTTGTGGGAAGCCGGTGGTGGCAGTTGGGCTCTGAGGGTTTTTTCCTGAGGAGCTGTTTTGTTTGGCGTTTGTGGTTCTAAAAATAAAGTTAGTTTCTTTTGACAAGTGGCTCCTGAATTGTGCCCAGCCAGACTGCGGCATTTGGTGGCTCGCACGGGGAGCGACTGAGGGTAAGTAAACCGCTCGCCCCTGAGGGCAGGGCGAGAGGATGGGTAGCCATTCTAAGTTTCCTCTTTTGTTTTGCTTCATTTTTGTTTTAAGTTGCCTATCCCTGGAGATGAGTGAGACGGAAGAAAAACCGCTCACATCTGAGGAAAAACTATTTGCGTCTGAGGAACAGATAGGGAGAAAGGACGGATACACATTTCAGGAGGATAGAAAGGCTGATATAATGATTTTGTGTGGTTCCAATTTTATTTCATTCTGTCTCGGTTTTGTTTGGTGTTATCTTGTTGGGTTGTATTATAGTAGAAATACGGGATCAGCAATTAGTAAAAAACAAACCAAAAGACTGTTAAGTAAATTGTTAGAGGAAGGAGGCATCTCAGTAAAATCAAGAACAGTTAGGGCATACATTGATACAATACAACAATGTAGCCCATGGCTTTTTAAGGAGGAGTTGTTAGATATATCACAATGGAACCATCATGGTGAAGATTTAAAAAGAATAGAAAAGAACAACCCAGGGACTCTGCCAGTTGGCACATTGCCATTGTGGACACTCGTATCTGGTTTGCTTAGTCCAAAGCCTTCAATTCAGACAAAGGTAGAGGAAGGAGAAGACATATTGATTCAAGTAAAAGAGAAGGTCTCTCAAGTTAGTCAGAAAGAGGAAAAGATTCAAGTAAAAGAGAAGGTCTTTCAAGCTAGTGAGACAGAGGAAGGAAGTTTAGAGCAGAAAAAGCCATCAGGGGAAAAGTTACAACAGGAGACTGCTAATAACACCTTTCTATCAGAGAGTGTAAGTGTCCAACCATCAGCACCACCTCTACAGGAGACTGCTACTAACAGCATTCTATCACCAGAGGACATAAGTGTCCAATCAACAGCACCACCTCCATATGCTAGGAGGCTCCCAACCCCCGCAGTTGATAGTTGGGATCCTGAGAGAGGATCTCAAGTATGCCCTGTATTTGAGGTAGGAGGGCAGCAAATTTACCAGGGTTTAAATTTCAAAACAGTGAAGGAGCTAAAAGAGGCTGTAACAACCTATGGTCCCCAAGCACCCTTCACTGTAAGCTTGGTCGAATCCACTACCAACTTAAACATGACGCCAGCAGAGTGGGCTAATATTTGTAAAGCTGTGCTAAATGGAGGACAATACCTGTTATGGAAGGTTGCCAATGAGGAATTTTGCAAGGAGACGGCTAGGCGAAATGCAGCAGCTGGTTATTCTCAGAGAAATCTAGATATGTTGTTAGGAAAGGGACCTTATGAGGATCGGCAGCAACAAATTGCATATGATCCTGGCGTATACTCACAAATTGCTGTAGATGCAGTTAAGGCATGGAAGACTTTACAAGGACATGGAGGTTTACAAGGTCAATTATCTAAGATAATACAAGGAGCTAATGAACCTTACGCTGAATTTGTAGATAGGCTTATTCAAACAGCTACCAGAGTTTTTGGGAATACAGAACAAGCAATGCCATTAATAAAACAACTGGCTTATGACCAAGCGAATCGTTGGTGCAGAGATATCATTAGACCATGGAAACAGAAAGATTTAAACACATATATTAAATTATGTAGAGACATTAATGAACAAGAGCAAGTCATGGCAGCTGCAGTAAAACAGGCTTTAGATGCCAGAGACATTAATGAACAAGGGCAAATTGTGGCAGCTGCAGTAAATCAGGCTTTATATACCAGGCCAAGAACATGCTACAATTGTCAACAAACAGGACATTTTAAAAGGAATTGCCCCATAGGAGGAGGGTTTAACAAAACTAGGTATCAAAGGAGTAGAATACCGGGTATTTGCCCACGATGCCGTAGAGGGAGACATTGGGCTAATGAATGCCGTTCTCAAACCACCATAGAAGGTACTCCATTACATTGGGCTAATGAATGCCGTTCTCAAACCACCATAGAGGGTACTCCATTATCAAAAAACGAACAAGGACAAGGTGTTTATCCACAATATTGTGGACAAAGGCATCGGGCTCCATTGCCAAAAAATGGGCAGGGGGCCCCAATGCTCCGGGGCCCCAAACCACAAATATACGGAGCACTGGAGGAACCCAGAAACCCCATCAGGGTAGTGCCCAGGACACATTGTCCATCAGATCCCTCATCAGACAAACCAGAGGGAGCGCAGGGTTGGACATCTGCGCCTCCGCCAGATCAGTACTAACTCCAGAGATGGGAGTTCAAATCATTCCCACAGGGGTAAAAGGACCTCTTCCCAAAGGAACAGTAGGCTTATTATTGGGACGCAGCTCTTCTACTCTAAAAGGACTTTTGATAAGTCCTGGGGTAATTGATCCCAATTATGAAGGTGAAATAAAAATTATAGCCAGTTCTCCAAAGGGTATATCAATAATTTCACCAGGAGATAGAATAGCACAGTTACTAATAATACCAAGCCTACATGATAAATTTTCCAGTCATGCTGTAGAAAGAGGTTCCAAGGGATTAGGCTCCACAGGTGTAGATTGGGCTATGCTTTCTTTAAATTTAGATTCTCGCCCCATGCTAAAACTAAATATTCAAGGACATGAATTTAATGGGCTACTGGATACAGGTGCAGACCTTAGCATCATCTCTCGTCAAGAATGGCCAAAACATTGGCCATTACAACAAGCCACTCAAACGCTTCGAGGCCTAGGAGTGGCGACTAATCCCGATAGAAGCACAATGGTATTAGATTGGAAGGATCCTGAAGGATGTGAAGGAACTATACAGCCATATGTATTGGATCATCTTCCCGTAAATTTATAGGGACGAGATGTCTTAGATCAATTAGGTTTGACATTAACAAATAACATCAATCAAAATGCACCCACTATTATGGCTAGACAAGGTTTTAGGAAAGGAAAAAGATTAGAAAAACAAGAACAAGGTATAGCAGCTCCGTGGAGGAGCCAATCAGCTAGATGTTGCTGGGGCCGCTGTGAGCCAATCATCAGCTGGCAGTCTGAAGGGCAGGGAAACAGCCCAATGAACATCACCGCAGAGGAGCCAATCAGCTAGATATTGCTGGGGCCGCTGTGAGCCAATCATCAGCTGGCAGTCTGAAGGGCAGGGAAACAGCCCAATGAACATCACTGCAGAGGAGCCAATCAGCTAGATGTTGCTGGGGCTGCTGTGAGCCAATCATCAGCCGGCAGCTGGAAGTTTGCTGGCAGCTGGAAGTTTGCTGGGGCCCCTTTGGCTGTGGCTCTCAACATGGGCTTATTAAATGCCAGTCATCATGTGGTGCTTAACATCTTCCTGTCCTCATGCCCGCTCAGACAAAGAAAAGCACGGCAGGTGGTTCAGCACTAGACTTCATGGCCATGGCAGTCCCATCACCTTCCTGACGGTTACATCCTCTGAAGTTTGGCTGATGGGTGGGTCAGCACACAGCCCTCCGGAATCCACCAATCTCCTTACAGCATGCTCAACTCTGTCCTCTTTTCATGGTCCTTTTGAGCCCTGTGCTGTGGCTCCACCTACTTCTGAGGACCAAACAACGGGATATGGAGAGTCACCTACATTTGCAGTGAGGTTTTCTGGCAATGCACAAGACTGAAGGGTATGTCTGTGCAAATGTCACCATGATCTAGTTCTAGAACATTCCCATCACCAAGAGGTCCATTCTGCCTGCCTGCTTTCAGGCACTCTCCATTCCTCCCAACTCCCTGCCCTGGCAATCACTGGTCAGCTTTCTGGATGCATGGAATCTCCTCTCCTTGGCTTTTTATGGAAACGGACAGTAGTGTGTGCATTTCTTCTCTGCATATTGTTTTCAAGGTTCATTGGTGTGGTGCATGTGTAGTACATTCAGGTAATGTTCCTTTTGATTGCTGAATGATGTTTTATGGCATAAGTATATCACATTTACTGCCTTTTGTTGATAAACATTTGGATTGTTCTCATATTTCACTATTGTGAATGATGCTGCTGTGAACATTTGTGTATACCACATAAGTGATATTTGCATATATCACTCATCTCTTTAGAATTTAAACTCCATGAAAGCAAAGTTTATTATATATCATGTGTATATGTGTGTGTGGGTCTCTTTCTATCTATGGACATAAAATTAATTTTATTTGGTTTTGGTAGGTCCTTGATTAAATAAAAATTAATGGAAGAATATGCAAGTAGTGCTAATGCAAAGAGATCAGGGTAGCTAGAAATTCTCCTGCTGGTCCATCTTAGAAATACAGGCTGGTAGAGACTAGGTATCCAAGGGGTCCTGGAGGCCCTACATTGGCACCCCAGGGGTGGGTCTTTTTGTATCTGAGCAAGCTTTCCATGCTGGAGTGAGGAAACCCTGAGCCCTTACCACTTGGAGAAGCCTGCTTGTGGGTAGGGAAGTGAAGTAAGGTCCCTACTTTATCCCTGCTAAACATTTCACTTTACAGCTCTGTTCATGAGAGCAGTACTGCTCTGCTCCTTTCCTGGTGATGGTCCCCTGTGAGGCATCTATTGAAGCTGAACTCCAGTTGGCTTCTTAGCCCTGTGTGCTGCCTTTTGCTCAACTTGGTGAGGCACAGGTTTTCCTTTGTTGTGGGGAATGCCAGGCTATTAAAGAGGCAAATAAAGCAGATCGTAGCTGGACCAGCAAGAGGGAAGCCTGGAGCCATCAATGTAACCACAGGGAGCCATGGAGCCTTGGGGAGGGTAAGCAGTGGGTTAGGTGTGGGTTCTGGATGGGAGGAGTGGGCTAACAGGTGCCCTGTGGAGACTGAACAGCAGCGGGCCTGTTTCAGCATCCAGCCTGGCTCACGGCTCTCTTGTCTGGTATTGAACCAGACTCACAGTCGGCTTGCTTTGCAGTGGTGAGAAAGTGTACACCACTGTCTTTTTGGAAGAAGTTGCTACCAGTTTTGGAGGAAAGGTTTGCTTTTTCTTTGATCTGACTTCTAAAAGAATAAGGCATATTATTTTTTGTAGCAAAGGAAACTTCTAAGAAGTTTGAGTGTTTAAAATTGAAGTCTCCCCTCAGCGTGTGAAAGCAATATTTGTGTCAGTTAGGTGGAACAGATGAATAGTTAATCTAACAAGAGATGGAGAACCTGAGAAAGAGCCACATCTAAATGAAGATGAGTGTTTGGGCTCAACCACTGTCTTTTCACTACATGGTGTTTATTTGATAATGAGCATCAGCAGCGTGTAGGCATCATACAGACACAAAGGGTCTCTGGGTCAAGTAAGGCATGATTCCACCTGCTCATGCCTGAAATCCAGCATGGTGCTTAGCCCATTCTCTCCTTCAGGCTCTTGAAATGCAAGAAGATTGGCCTGTGTCTAAAGACCTATTGCACAATGCAGAACGGGTTTCCCTCTCCCCTTGATTTCATGTATTGTGTGCCTAATGCTATTAGCATCTCTATCATATTGCTAAGGCTTACTCAAAATTCATATACCATTTATTGGGTACTTTATTTGGTGCTGGGAAGTGTTAAGTGCTTTTTATAGAACATTTCATGTGTGACTCTCCTATGAGATAGGTAGTGTCATTATTCTTACTTTACAGGTGAGGAAACTGAAGCTCAGAAAGATTATATAACTTGTCCAATATCAAGCATTAGTATGTAGCAGAGTTTTGACTCTGACAAAATTATACATGGCTAAAGAACTGCTAAAGATTTATCATACACACACACACACACACACACACACACATACACTTTTTGTGGTGGTGGGAATTGAACCCAGGACCTTGTGTATGCAAGGCAAGCACTCTACCAACTGAGCTGTATCCCCAGCCCTATTATATTGTTTATTAAAGGACAAAAATAAATATTTAAACACTTCTTAGTTTTAATTTCTGAAATGGCAAATATTTATAGATGTAAGCCATATTTGGGACCCTTGATATTTTTTAAGATTGAAAATGAACTATGGGGACCAAAATGATTGAGAGGCACTGCCATAGGCAGTTAGGAGCCATGGGAGGCTCTTGGGTTGGGAGTTATATTGGTCACATTTTTTAGAAACTCAATTCTGTGACTTTTTTCATCATGGTAAGTATCTCTGACAACCTTCACCACTGACATTCCTATTGGCATAGGTTAAGTCAGTGAGAGAGTCAAAATCAATCCAGCCAGAAGGCCCCAAACCAAGGCTCTGGGCTGTGAGAGCTGCCCTGAAGCTGGCTCTTGGGAACCCTGATCCTACTTTGTATATAACATTGTTTGTCTTCCCACAAGTTTTAAGGTCTGGACAGCTGGTTTTCACAAAGATTGGCACTAATCAGATAAAGCCATCACCCCTATGTGAGCTTCATTCTCTGGGGTGTGTAGTTAACCTCCATCCAGTTGATGAAAGAGCCGTTCTGTGTGCAGACTCTGATTGGTGAGGAGGTTGCAGGAGGGCCGACCTCATGGAAGGGAGAGGGCCAGATGCTCCTGTGGGATGGAAAGGGAAACCCCCCAATGAACTCCTGCATAGTGTAAGGAAAATTTGAGGGGTTGAATTTGCTAAGAATGACATGCATCTGAGACTAGTTTTCATTACTGAGTGCTTATTCTCGGCTCAATAGTGAGCTCAACTGTTTTTATGTATTATCTCATTTAGTTTCCTCAATAATTCTCTGAGATCAACTTTATTATTCCTTCATTTTATAGAGAAGGAAACTGAGACCCAGAGAGGCAAGTGTCTGAGCCAGGTTCAAATTTAGTGTTTCTTGTTTCCGGAGTTCCAGATCTTAACTCTCCTTTTAAGTATACGAGAAACTCAGTTGGCCAGATGTCAGCCAGAGATAAAGATTCTAAATATAAAACAGTGGGCAAAAGGCACAGAGGTAGGTATGAAGACATGGGGAAGAGGCTGATATGGATAGAGGGGGAGGGAGCTGTGGCGTGTGCCATTGTGGCTGCTGCCATTAACAAGTGCTGAGTGCCTTATGCTGGATAGGGGAGATCAGCGGAGCCAGTCCTGCTCCTTGGCTCCTCTTCAGTGGAAGGCCAGTCTCTGGAAACCAGAGGAAATCTACACACTAATTCTCGTGTATCTAGAAGTTTGGTGGAAACTAGACTCTGCAGCAGAGACCAGGCAGTGGACTGGAGGACATGGGCATAATGCCAATGATGAGAGCTTCAGGGAAGGGAGAGGGCCAGAAGCAAGAAGCTGGGGGACACCCGTGGAAGGGCACAGGCTCTGGAGAAGCAGATAGGCTTGAGTCCACCCCTCTGAGCTGGCCTCCCTCTGTGCTGAGTCCTCAGTCTAACACAGAGATGATGACATCAACTCATACGACAGTTGGGAGTTACATGGGTAACATCAGAAGTCATGCTGCATAGTGGCCAGAGCACACCACTTACATAGATTCTTCTTCCCTTCCTCCTTGACATAGAGCCAAGGGAACAGTGCCGAGGGAGCTTTTGTCTCTACAATTGGCCTTTCCCAGGTAAGATTTCTTCCCTGTCTCATTGTTTGGGAGCCACTTGCTTTGGCTCACCTTGTCTTCATAAGCTGCATGGTTTTGGGCAACCCTGGCATCGTTGCCTTCAACTGTAAAGCGGCAGAACACTGGCACCAGCCGTAGGCCTGTGGTGTTTGTGCAGTGGGCAGAGTGCAAGGCTGGACACCTGTCATGAGCTCTCAGTTTAGTCCATATCATTACTGTGGCTGTTTGACAAGCATTATGCTGTCAGAGGTGCTGGGTACTTTCCAAGGGCCACGTTGTTGATCTTCATGACAGCTCTGTGGGCTGGGCCCATCCTCCAACAGAGGTAAAAAGGGATCTTAGGAGAGAGAGAATCATGATGCACTCTGACCTACTGGGCTCTTCCTTTTCTCTCCCCATCATGCCACACTGCAGGCCTGCTCTTTTTTTAACCAGCACGGTTTGTGATTTAGCAATTGGCCGTGGCCTGACCTCATGACTTCAGAGCCTGTGCCAGGCTATCTTCCACGTGCAAATTGATAACCCGCCTCTTAGCACACAAGATCACTGGGATCATGGATGTGAAAGGACTGGGCAAAACATGGAAGCACTCTATAAAATATTTGTTTTTTATTTATGTAGGCCCCCATCATGTTTCAGAAAGGGATTTGAAGTAGCCTATTAGTTGTCATTAGACTGATGATGATTAATGATTATAATAACAAGACAGGCATAATTGGTTCAAATTGTGCCTTTTGAAATGGACTCCTAGGAGGCCAAGCAGTGGGGAGGGAGAAGGCAGCCTCTGCTGCACGGAGCTGAAAAGATGGGCCTAATTGGTTAAAAGCAGCTTTGCTAATTGCTTTGGCAAGGGCCTGAGAGAAAGCTCTGGTTTGATTATACATGAACCAGGGTCCCTTGAAGCCCTGGGATTCCAGGCTAGATCTGTTCCTCAAAACACAAGCAGAAAGAGAACAGATGTTCAGCTACTTGACAGAGATTTAATAAGACACTTAGAAAAATTACCATGTTCACTCTGCCCCCCCACCCCCCGACCCTGGGCTGGAAGCAGGAGAAGGGCCTAATTCAGTGTCTGATGTTCTGAGCTGGAACTGTGAGGGTTGCACTAGAGGTTTCTGTGTGAATGGTTTTCTGCTGTTCTTGGGTGGCTACAGAAGGGCTTGGTGGAGGGAGAAGAAGAGGCAGCAGGAGAAGGGGGAGGCTCCATGACGGGCTGCATCCTGTCTTGGTTCTGGCTGCTGTGGGCAGGCTGGGACTGAGTGATGGAAGTCACTTGAGAAAGAAGGGGCAGAGTCAAGCCAGCTTACAGCACAACATGGTAAATCTCTGGGACACAAGCTAGAGCACATGACAGGGAGAAGTGCCCAAAGATAAGGTGGTAAAAGTTGTCAATCATCAGGGCAGAATGCATAGACTGACAATGAGAGTGTCAGGGATACTCTGCTCTTAGTCTGGGGAGGTCCAGGAAGGCCCTTTAATGGCCACCTGCAGCCACAGGGGTTCAGGGAGCCACTACGTGTATTCCAACTAATTCAGCAATTCCCTGGTTGTGGGCTCCTACAAGTCTCTAACCACCCTGAACCCTAACATTCTTACTTGTAGAATAGGAAAACAACAGTACCTACTTCCTATTTATTGTGACAATTAAGTGGCACAATGTGCATATTAGTTTTTTATGGGTGCTATAACAAACAGACACAAACTGGATGGCTTAAAACAATAGGAATGTATTCTCTTACAGTCTCAGGTGGCCAAAATCCATAATCCTCCTCTGGAGGAGCTCGCCTCTCCCACTCCCTTTTGCTCACAGCAAACCTTGGCTTTCCCTAGCTGTGATGGCATGACTCCAGGCTCTGGCTCTGTCTTCACATGGTCTTCTTCCCTGTGTGTCTCTGTGCCTTCTCCTCTTCATCAATCCACTGGGACATCTCAAGATCCTTAATTGTATCTGCAAAGATCTTATTTCCAAAAAAAGTCATGTTCTGAGTTTTTGGGTGGAAATAGAGATTTAGGAGATACTCTTCAACCCACCACTGCAAGTAGGGATATTAGAAAGCCTGTTGGCACATACAAAGCTCCAGATAAATGTTAGCTACTATGCTTGTTACCACCACTACTACTGCTGTTGTTTTGACAATAGAAGTACCTGATCCTAGTTGCTCAGGCTTACCTGAGTCCCAAATATTTGTTAACTGTATGTGTCTGAATAAGTCACAACATACACAAATTATAACAGGCTAGGCTAGGATACAGAGGTGATGATATTAAAAACACAAGCACAGCATATCACAACTACAGAACAGATAACTGATGTTGTGTTGTGTTTTTAATCTCCTTTGATCTTAGAGATGATTTCTTACTCATATTCTCCAACACTGAGCCCAGAAGATATGGAATTGATATAGGATTCAACACTGAATCTGCACGAATATTTGAAATTCTCGTCTCCTTGCCTGTGCAGTAGAGCTGACAATTTTTCCCTTCTTCACCAGGTTCCCATGGATATTAAAGGGGAGGCACAGGAGCATGCAGGTCCTGGACAGGAAGTGTGGGGCTCAGCATCACTAGGTTATGGAGACACATAAGAGGGGTAGCAGAACTATTGACCAAGGTCAGGCTAGACAGAGAAGATGAGAGGAGTGACTTCAAAGGCCAGGGCTCAATGATAGAAAGTTAGGGAAAGTCTGGGAACAGGTACCAAACCAATCAAGGAGAGAGGCTAAATTCAACCAGGCAAGGATATGGCCAGAATCCAGAAGGGAATCCAAGGTGAAGGGCAAAGGAACTTGGGTAGTTCTGACAAATTCACTGGACAGTGACCAATAGTGCATAGAGTTCTGGATTAATGTATTCAAATCCATATGGATACATGCCTCAGGTGGGCCAGGTGCATGCTAAAGTGTGGGGAATTCACAGTGGAAAGGAAAAGTGCAGCCTTTGCTCTGCTGGAGCTTACAGTGCAGAGGAAGAGAGAGATGCTCTTATGATTGTGATCTGGAATGGTCCCCACAGTGCCATGTGTTGAAAACTTGGTTGCAAGTGCTGCAGTGTTGAAGATGGGGCTCTAGGGAAGTGATTGGATCATGAGGGCTCTCACCTTATCAGTGGATTAATCTAACAATGGATTCATAATTTTATGGCACTAGTGAGAGGTGGTAGAAACTGTAGGAGGTAGATACTAGTTGGAGGAAATAGGTCACTGAAGGTGTGTGTCCTTGAAGGGTATATCTTGTCCCTGTCCCCTTTCTCTCTATCTCCCCCCACCCTCCTGGCCACCATGAGATATGCAGCTCTTCACCATGCCCTTTCCACCATGATGTCCTGCTTTACCACAGGCAGGTCCATCACAATGGAGCCAGCTGACCATGGCCTGAAACCTCTGAAACCATAGCCAAAATAAATCTTTCCTCCTTTAAGTTGTTTTTCCCAGGCATTTTGTCATAGTGATGGAAAGTTGATTGAGACAGATACTACATAAAAAACACCCAACATCACTGGGGAAGAACGACACAGGGAGGAGTTCTGAGAGACCTGCTATAATGGAATCTCTGAGCTGGTCTGGAGGGGAAGGAAGCTGAGGAAGGCCCTCCCTGAATAAGAAAGTTTTAAATTAAGAGATAAAAGAGAAGAAGGAAGAGATCAAGTTCAGGGAATGGGGGTTGAAGGAGGTGGGCAGAGGTGGGTGACAGAGGGTGAAGCATGTGTAGGCTGGAAATAGGCAAGGCTTGCCTGGTGCATGGCTGGTCTGAATTGAGCATGTGTGACAGAGATTGTGTGGCTCACCAGGCCTAAAATATTTACTGTCTGGTCCTTTATAGGAAGTTTGTTGGTCCCTGATCAAATGTGTTTTCCCAGGTGCCAGCATCTCTGAGTACAGCCCTGCTGTTCCTAAATAAGGAAAAGGGGAGGTAGTGCCTTCTCTCCCCGCCCACCCCCCACACATACTCACCAAAGATCCCCCATCTGTCTGTTCCAGCATTCCAACTTGGCAGCACAGGCCCACAAACATGAGCAGTTTGGCCCATAGAGAGTTTTAACTTTTTTGGTTTTTGGAAGAATTGCCATCATTTAAACCTTGGAAAGCCATGTTCGATTTTGGAGTTCCAACTTCTCTTGTAAATCAGCGGTTCAGGCATGTGGGTTGCTGGCCCTCCACCTCCCAAGATGACCCCAAAGGGGAGTTAAGGAACAGTTTTCAGTGCAAAATGAACTACCCAGTTTAGTGGAGGCCCCACGGGCCCCTTCTCTCTGGGCATCGCCTGCCTGCTATTATAGTCACCTGAATTTGTGCCTCAGAATCTCTGCCATAAGGATAGACAAATGTGAGAGAAGAAAGTCCTTGATTTTTAGGAGAAGACTGTTAAAAATTTAAGTCCAGATGCCCTATTAGGAAGATATTTTATACCCACCCCTATGAACATGTCCGTCTCTCCAAGAAGAATCTCTTCAAATGAAGCAGGCCTGGATGGCCTTAAGCAGGCTTCCTTTATTCTTCTTTCTTTCTTTTTAAAAAATAGCAATGAAACTCTTTTTTTCCCCAACAAGTACCTTATGCAAAAACCCCATGTAAAATGTAGATCAAAGCGAGTTTGCTTAGGTCGAATCTGGTGTGTGCATCTTGGAAAACTGGCTGCTTGACTTTCTCCTCTTCTCCCTAGATGACTCTGTGTTACCTAGGGTTCTTCAGAATACAGTTGAAAACCCTTGTCAAGAGCACTGTGGGGCGGGCTGCCACCAGTAGGGGCAGGATGTAGGATGTTGGCCACCTGTGTAACTCTAGGCCAGCTGGAAACGGGACAATATGCAAAAGGCAAATCTGAACCCAGCCCTGCCCCTCACCTCCACATAGACAGAGCAGGACAGCTCAGGTGGCAGGTGGTGTCAAGGCCTGAGAGCACTGGGACTTGATGGAGACATTGTCAAGGCCTGAGAGCATGCAAGACCTGCTCCCATGGGACTTGATGGAGACTTGGAACTATACCTCATTCAGGAGTGTGCACCTTCTTGTGGCATGCATCATGGCAAAGCAGCCCCTGTCCTACTGTAAGTCTGAATGGGGGTAACTCTCCCTGCCTGGTGAAGTGTGGCACAGGGAACTCTGGGGCCGGGGCCCTGACCAAACTGTAGGAAATGGCTGCAGTCTGCTCAGCAATGGAGGGGGTTTCTGAGCTTCCTGGTTTAGCTAGCAGCTATACTGTCATGTTATTACAGATGCTTGTCATTGAAGCAGCCTTGTCTGCAACCTTGACATGTACCATTTCAGATTCATTTTTCAAAATTGCTTTGAAAGCCAGGGCCCATCCCATCCATTAGTGGAACTCCTCTGTGACTGGTGCTGGGGGATGGAGGCAGCAGAGAACTCCCCTCACACCACTGATTCCTGGGAGGCACATGTGAAAAGACACAGGCTGGCTGGTGCAAGTCTCCATGGAAGTTTGTAGGTGGTTTCTTCCCCCTTATAGGGCCACATGAACCCTACCTGCACAAACAACTTCCTGCCAACTGAGCCTGCACACCTCCATCTGGGTTGGCCTCTGTCAATTTAATAGCTACATCTGTTTGAATTGTTTCATGCAAGTTTCTAGGAACTTTTGGTTTCTGTTTCCTCATCTGGATAAAAAAGTAATATTCAATTATATCTGTAGGGAGATATCATTCTTAGAGTTTCATCTCCAGAACAGAAAGAATATCAATCTCCCAAGTGCATCGACATGATAGGAATAATGTTATTCATCTTGCAACCTAATCCGTATAATAGAAATGATAATATTTACCTCTCAACCTCGCTTGTAAAACAGCTATCATAATGCCCACCTCTTAATATCAGCTGTATAATAAAAATAATAATACCTGCCTTGCAATTTTGTTGTGAGAATTAGGAATAATATACCTAAAGTGCTGAGCAGTGCATTAAACAGGTAGTTCACTTAATAGGTAATAGTGCTGGAACCCTTAGCTTTCTACAGGCCCAAGCTAATTCACATTTTTGAGTCTCCAGATATGTTTAAAAAATAAATTCCCAAATTGTTACAAAAATTGTTTAATTTAAAATGTGTATTTTGGACATAGGAGTGCTTTTAACCAACATACTAGAATGACTCCAGCCTCAGGCAGGGGTGACCTAAAAGACTAACTCCTGGGCTCTTGAAGAGAAGGGGTTTGGCCCAAATGTGCCACCTCTCCATGCCAATTGTAGGCCCTACATAGACCTTAATAAATGCTAGTCACTATAGCATGATATAATATCTGTCCCCTGAGATTATAAACAATGTTTCCTCTCCAGTATTATCTGCCTATAAATCAACAGTCTTCCTAGAATTAAAACATTTTGTGATGGGCCAGTGGGCCTGGTGGGAGAGTGGAGAAGGAGCTGGCTATAGCTGTTGGCAGCTGCTAGGAATTGCTGGGACCCACATACATGGCTGTATAGCTTTCCTACTGAAAAAGCTGAGCCACGTATCAGATTCACCTTGCATTCTGGATGATATCTGGTGAAGCAATCCTTGCTGGCTATAAGATGCCCCAGGCTATATGGGATCAGATTGCAATTATTTCAGCTGATTGCCTTGGTAGCAGGCATCTGCTTCTGGATATCCAGCGAGATGCCAGGTCATAGTCCTATCAAAACAGCCTTTCCTTACCAGGACTAGTAATCGTTGGCCTCCCGTGAACGTATGCAGGCCTACTGGGCAGAAGGGACTCCATCTTCTTGGATTTTGTCCAGGTATCCAAATGCTAACCCTAGGGAAGATTCAATGCCTGCAAGCAGAAAAAAGCAGGAATGTACGTTGTTATGCAGTGACAGGAACTGATCCTGAACCTGGCTGGGGGGAGACAGTGGCTCCAAAATGCCTGGACTACCCTGACTTGCCATTTCCCATGCTAGCATCCCCTATTGTCCTAGTTACATCGTCATAATTCTGAGCCCAAAGTAGAAATTGTGATTTGACCTATATATATTTGAATGACCATGAGGACAACAAGGATGAGGCATTCTAAATAAGGATCTTCTGAGAAGAGCCAGGACACATGATCACAGTATGTAGAAACGAGTGCCCAGAGCCTATCTATTAGATGCTGGACCACTAGTAAAGAGCATGCTTTGAGAACTTTAATTTAGGATCACTTGGCACTTTGTTATTCTTCCTTGAACATGCCTAGAATTTACTTTTATAAGCAAATAGAACTGACTACAAAGTTTATGTGAGATTATATATAGAGATATGCTTTATCATTGTTGTAGTGAGTGTAATTAGGAATAAAGTAGAAAACAATTCCCATAAAAGATTGTGATTAGCATTTATTATGCAGATAATTCAAGCTTTTCTACTAGTACCTTGTTACTTCCTGCCTTGCTAATTGCACTGATTCTTCCAGGATCTGAAACACACATCCTGGTTCTAATTCTACACTCAGCCTCTCCTGTCCCATCCCTCCTCACTGGTGGCTCTGGGTTGAGAATCAGAGCATTGTGTTTGGTGCCCATTTTGCCAGAACCCCTTGGTTTTCTACCTCTAGAATACTTGAATGTCTCCTTTCTTCCACTCACCTGCTTTGGTGGTGGGTGAAGCAGAGGAGGTTGCCTGGGGAGGCAGCTCCTGTTGTTGTTCAGGGCTGAGAGGGGTCCTGGGACCAAGGCTGGGGAGGGGAGGAAGAGACAGAGACATCAGCTGGGGACTCCACACTCCACAGAAAACATGAGCAGTGCTTGCTCTTCACCAGAGTTGGGGCCAGGCAGGGATGCAAGATCAGTTTACAGGCCAGAAGAATGGCCCTGCTTCCCTTTTCCTGAAAATTTATCAATTTTCCATTTCTCTTGGTCTGGAATTTCCAACTAGGGGCAGAAATTTCATTGTGCTCTAAGGAAGATGAGGTTTGAACTGCTAATGCTGAGGTTGTCCACACACAGATGTGAAACATTTCAGGTTCCAGGAAGATTTCTACATCAGATCCTTATGTTCTGGGTCAAGGTTAGGGCTAGAGAATAGAGAAACATTGAGTGTCTGATGAAGACAGACCACAAGGGTCTGCAGGGTCTCTCTCTCTCTCTCTCTCTCTCTCTCTCTTTCTCTCTCTCTCAGAGAATGCTGGTGTTCTACAGACTTTAGCCTTGAAGTGCTTCAAGTCATGTCTAGCTTGACCACTTGAGGATCTTGACTGAGACCAGGGCTGCCCGAGAGAGTATCCAGGGATCAAGATCTTTCTAAATGGTTTCCAGATAGAGTGCCTTTGGCCCTTCCCATCTGATATGCCTTGTGAAAAGGTTTTGGGAAATTTGATTCTTTCACTTCAACCCAAGGGTGAAAAGTTACCCCCACTCTAGTCCTCAAGTCTATTCTCCCTTGACCTCTAAAAATGCTGAGATCACATCATTCCTGCATAAGAATCACCCAGTGATTTCCTACTGCTGTTAAAATTCATGCATGCATTCATCCATGTATCATCTACTCAGCTACAGTTGCTATCTTGCCATTCTTTTTTTATTTGTTCGTTTTAGTCATACATAATGATAGAATGTATTTTGACATGTGTACATGGAATATAACTTCCCATTTTTGTGGCTGTACGTGATATGGAGTTACACTGGTCGTGTATTCACATATGAGCATAGGAAAGTTGTGTCTGATTCATTCTACTGACTTTCCCATTCATACCCTGTCCAATTTGGTGCCCCCCTCTATTGTGAGTCAGCATCTGCATATCAAAGAGAACATTTGGGGCCTTTGTTTTTTGGGTATTAGCTTATTTCACTTAGTTTGATAGTCTCTAGTTCCATACATTTACCAGCAATGCCATAATTTCATTCTTCTTTATGGCTGAATAATATTCCATTGTGTATATAGGTTCCATAGCTTTCTTGCTATTCTTTAAATAGCTTTCTTCATTCCTTCTTGCTCTTGCTGTTGCCTTTGCCTGGAATGTTCTTTCAATACTCACATGACTCATTGTCTCTTCCTTTATTTGGGTCCTTATTCTAATGTCACTTTCTTTGCCATAACAGACTTGTGGCTGGAAGGAGGCACGTGGGGTCTTCTGAAGTGAGCCTTCCATTTTTTGATCTGGGTGCTCAGTGAGTTAAGTTTGAGTCAGCTGGAAATCTTGACGTGTACACTTCTTTGTGTGTATACTTCAATGAAAAGTTGAAAATAATAGTCTCACTCTGTCTCCCCCCACTTCTCATTTTGCCATTCTTTGGTTCACGACCCATATCACTTCCTGCACCGTCTTACTTCCTCATTTGCATCATCTCATCTCCCATGACACGTGTGTATTTCAGGGTTGAGATTTGCTCATTTCCTGCTCTAGACCCAGCGTGCAGCACAGTGCCTGTCATGGAGGAGGAAATAGCTTCTGCTGAATGGATGCCTAAGGAAGTGGTTGAAACCTTAAGTCACTGGAAGATGTAATACAGGAAATGAAAGTAGAACATCTGATTGATCTGGTGTTTAATTTGAAAGGGTCTCAAACAGGCCTCATCCCGATGGGAACTCCTCGTTTTACCCAGAACCTTCTGTCCCCGATGACCTGCTCTCTCAATTCTCCATGACAATTGGTGTGTTACCTTTGACTGCTTCTCAGCACACTGATATAGTATGTGAACCTCCACACCAGGACCCAGCTTAGAGTGTGTGTGGATGCTGAGTCAGGTGCCAAAGAACAAAATGTCGAAGGAAGGGCTTTGGTAGATGGGCCCCTGAGAGCCTGCTTCATCTGCAGTGAATGCTTGCAGGAACAGCGGGCCCCTAATCCGATCTCTGGCTTTATCTGACCATGTGATTTTAGACAGCACTATGCTGAGCCTCAGTTCCTCATTCAGTTAATGGAATTGGTTATCATACCTGTCCTGGGGGTTATTTTGGGATTAAATTGGATATTGCCTGTAAAGTCTTTGAAACAGTTCTTGGCATTCAGTCACTGTTAAGAATGATTGACAATTATAAGGATCCAGTCTCTTTGAGCTCTGAAAATGCTACTATTGACCCTTCCTGATATCCAGTGTCCTCCTATGACCTTAGGATGCCTCACATCTTTCTACTTTGTACCTTCAGATATTGCCAGTAGGTCCCTCACATGTATCTGTCTTTTACTGGTTGTATGTCCACGAATGACACATGGTGTTTTGAGAAATTGACTTCTGATTCATTTTCTCCTACCTTCTTTGTTATGGCTTGGGTCTAGGTGTTCCCTAAAGCTCCTATGTTAATGCAGGGATATTCAGGGATGAGAGGGTCATTTCTGAGAGCCATAACCTAATCAGTGATCAGAATGGAGGGAGTGGACTAACTGGGGGGCGACTTTAGGGAGGTGGGGCATAGCTGGAGGAAGCTGGTCATGGGGGTGTGCCCTTGAGGGTTACATATTTGTTCCTGGATTCTCTTACTTTCTCTCTCTGCTTTCTGGTTACCATGAGCTGAGCCGTCTTCCTCTGCAAAGCTCTTTCACCTTGAGGTTCTGCCTTATCTCAGACCCAGAGCAGTGGCGCTGGCTGACTATAGACTGAACCTCTGAAATCCCGAGCTCAAAATAACATTTTTCTTCTCTTAAGTTGTTCTGGTCAGGTATTTTGGTCACAGCAATGAAAAGCTGACTAACATAGGCTTCTTTTCAAGACAGCATAATGGAAAATGACTTAACCTCTCCAAGACCTCATGTTCAGAGTGGCTCTGAGTGTCCTAGAAGATAGCAGGTGTGAATTCACTTGCAATAAATGTGACAGAAGTTTATGTTTTCTTTCTCCCTGTTCTGCCTCATCTCAAGTGTGGTTTAATTAAATCTCAGGAGAGGTTCTACCTTTCTTATGCATACTTTCTCCAAACACTTTTTCACTAGCCATAGACTTTTTTTTTTTTTTTTTTTGCCTCAATCACTGGCCGCCTGCAGTCTTTAGCCCATGGACCCAGAGGAGGCCCAATAGACAGACAATTCTCTACAAAGGTTCAGAGTTGAGATATAAACTGCTCTCCAGATAAGTTCTGTGTTATCTTACTGTGTCTGGTGCTCTTCACCTGTGTTTTTCCCACACACATTGCATTGGGTCATTATCATCATAGTAGCTGATTGATTTTAAACCAGGCTCCCATTGCCCTGGAAAGCACCAGCTGACAGGTTACCCAGGTAGAGGAATTCATGCATATGGGAAGTAGGAGAAAAGGGTGTGCTGGAGGCTGGGTTTGATTTTATGTCTTCACATGTCTAGAGAAACATCTTGATTCTTTTCATATTCCTTTAAACATCGTAATGGATTTGTTCCCCACATCCCAACCTTTACAGTCAGTGGACCTCAGCAACCTTTGTAATCACAGAGTGAGCCTGGCCAGCAGGACCCACAGTGTCTGGGAACTTGTTAAAAATACAGATCTTAGGCCCCACCCAGGAATCAGAACTTGTGCACCCCTCTCCCCATGATTGATGCATATGGGAAAGGGTGAGAAGTGCTGTCCTGCAGGACTGTGGTGCTGGCAGAGTCCAGCATGATCTGGGCTTGATATCAGCCTTTTAAGATGGTATTTCTGGGCTCAGGATGAGTTAGGAAGGAGGAATGGCACATTATCTATAGAAGACTGTGCACAGACAGCCAGATGGTCCTCCACCCCAGTGGTTCCTTCACCTGTTTGCCTGGTTCCAGAGCCTTTGACCTGACCTCATTTCTGCCTTGTTGCAGTTCTGTGGTCCATTGGGTACCAATCAACATCACTGCAACTGTTATTATCTCTTCAGTGCCCCAAAGCTTCCCCAGGAGTTTGCTGACTGATTCAGTTAGAGAAAACCAAGCATCAAAAAAGGAAGCACAAATTAGTTTGTTTTTGTCTTGCTTATCTGTCTGGAGAAAGCATCCCTGCTCTTTCGAATGTCTGATAAATGGACTTGATTATTCTCTCAAGCAAACACGTGGTGGAGCGGCAGGGGTTGTTGGTTGTGGAAATTCTGCTGGCTGCCAGCAAATCTTTCTCGTTGCTGTTCTCTTCCCCATCCCAATGACAAGAGTTTCCTGACTTGAAAGCTTGAAGTTTGTGTTTGAGGAACATGGTGTTGTTCCTCTTCCTTGCTCCCTGTGAGGAGATGGCCTGTGTGTGCAGTAGCTGCAGTGTCTGAGGAGGGCTTGGGGATGATGGAGAGTGGGGACCCCAGGGCTGGCCTTTGGTGTCAGTTCTTTACCCACAGCAATGTCGTTTTATCAACTTGACTTTTCCTATTCACTGCACTTTGTTCATCCAGCAGATATATCTTGCACTCAAGTCACAGTAGTTTCCAGAATGTTTTCTGGGGTCATACTTGCTGGGTTTGTATCCTGATTTGCCTTTTAGATGCTATGAAGCCTCTAACAAGTTATTGATCATCTCTGTGCCTCAGTTTCTGTTAAGGTTTGGATAGGAGGTGCCCCTCCAAAGTTCCTGTGTTCATGCGGGGAAGTTTAGAGGTTAAATGATTAGATCACAAGAACTGTAACCTAATCAGTAAATCAATCAATTTGATGGATTAATAATTTGAATGGATCACTAAGTGATAACTGTAGGGAGGTGGGGCATGGCTGGAGGAAGTAGGTCACTGGGAACATCCCTTGGGAACTCTATATCTTGTCCCTGATTCCTCTTTCTCTCTCTGCTCTCTGGCTGCCATGAGCTAAGCAGCTTTCTTCCACCACACCCTTCCGCCATGGCGTTCTGCCTCGTCTCCAATCCCCAGCAGTGGAGTCAGCTAACTGTGGATGGAACCTCTGAAACTGTAAGCTCAGAATAAACTTTTCCTCCTCTAAGTTGTTCTGCTTAAATATTTTAGTCACAGCAATGAAAAGGTTACTGACACAGTTTCTTCATTTACAAAGTGGAGATAATGAAAAAATCCATCTCAGAGGGTTGTAATGAGGATTAAGTTAGTTAATATTGCCATATATTGAGGGTATTTCCTAGAATCTGGTGAGCACAGTTTTTGCTGTTGTATTAATAATATGTAGGTCAAACAAGTTTCTAGGCAGTGAACATAGGAGCAGAAGACAAGACAGGCCCAACCCTGCCCTGAGTGACGTTCCCTGGGGAGAGTCAGTAAGGGACTTCATACCAGTACCGTAATCCCTTACCCCAGAGAGGAGCACAAGGGCAGAGATGCAGGTGCCATGACAGTGAATTCAGGCTGCTCTGGCCCACTGGGGCATATCCTCAAAGGTGCCCCCAGGATGTGACATTTATGCTGGGTTCAGGGAGGCTGGGTGACAGTCCTGGGCAGGGGAGTGATTAAGCCAAGATGGACTCAGAGCAGGCCTGAAGGGGTGGGAAAGGTACAGAAATGAGAGGTTGGGGGAGGACATCAGGCTTCAGAATTTTTCCTTAGGGATTCACAAACTTTAATGGGCATCCGAATTGCCCAGAGAAGCTGTTTAACAAGACGGATTCCTGTCACCACCTCTGTTCTGACTCAGATGATCTGGAGTAAGAACCTTTCCCTTAATGAGAGTCCTGAGGTGGCAGGTGCAGTGGATCCCTAGAAGATAGTGGTAATAGCATAGCTGGGCCATATTCAAGATGTGTGTTTTTATCTTAATCTTGAAAGAATTGGGGGCCACTCAAGGCATTTCAATTTTTTTTTTTTTGAGGGAGCCTAATTTTGTTATACTTTACACGTAACTAGATTCACCGCTTGAGGTCCTATGGGTTTTAGCAAAGTATTCAGGGGCATAACAACCAGCCTGTCACACTCTAGATGTAGATGACTTCAATGTGCCCAAAGTTCTCTTGTGCTCTCCTCCTGGCCCCACAAGGAATGCTCTGCCTTCTTCCATAGTGTTGGACTTTCCTGAGGTCATATAAATGTCATTGTGCAGTGTCTGGTTTTTTGCTTAGGATAATGCTTTTGCTACCAATTTGTGTTATTGGGTGTCAGTATTTATTCATTTGAACTTCTGAATTATGCTCAGTGGAATGGGCATTCCACAGCACATCCTTCAATAAGCAGTGGGCCCATAGGGCATTTCCTCTTCTTAGAGATGGTGAATAAATCTGATGCAGGTGCCTCACACCGGCATTTGTGTAGATGCATTTCTGTTTCTTTTTGTACACCTAACATTGGAGTTGTCATACTCTATGTTGGGGCATGTTTGACTGAAGAAGCTGCTCACCTGTCTTCTGCCTCATCTGGGCCACTGTGAGGTCTCAGTGTATGGAAGGTCCTGTTGCACCACATCCTTACCAGCATCTGATATTGTCAGCTTCAAAAAAATTATTCATTTATTATTTGAATTTATAATTCCATAATTACTATGTGTTTACCTGCTCATCACATTTAGTTTTTCTTTGGTAAAGTGTCTATTCATGTTTTTTAACCATTTAAAAATGTGATTGGATTGTTTTACCGAGCTTTGAGGCTTCTTTATAAGTTCTGGCTATAAGCCCTTAATCAGTTATGTTTTGCAAATATATTCTTCTAGTCTAGGTTGTCTTTTCATTCTCTTAGTAGTCTCATTCAAAGAGCAGAAATTTTAAATCTTGTGGAGTCCAATTTATCATTTTTTTCTTTTATAGTTTGTGGTTTTGTGTTTTATGTAAGAAATCTGCCTAACTCAAGGTCATAGGTATTTTCTTTTAGACATTTTTTTATAGTCCTAGGTTTTATATTTAGATCTATGATCCATTTACATTTATATCTATGATGTAAGTTTGAAATATTATATGGGTCAAAATTTTTACCACTTCACCTTATTAAAAAAATATATTGACCACAAGTGTTTGGGTCTATTTCTGGGAATTCTGTTATATTTCATTTATCTCTATGCCTTTATTTTCCCAGAGCCATACTTAGGGTTACCCTACCTTGGTATATTGTCTAAACTCACCCTTCCACCTGTTTTTGTAAGTTAAGTTTTGTGGATCCCAGTCATACCTGGTTATTTACCTGTCATCTCTGACCACTTTGTATTGGGCACTTATGACATACTAGATGGCCTACAAAGGTCTTAACACTTCCACTGGGTCTTCTACAGACAAGTGCATCAGCCTTAGTCATATGTCTAATTAAATCTTTTAACTTTGTTATTTTTTGAAGTTGTTTCATCTATTTTAAGGTCTTTTTCTTATAACTTTTTTAAACCAATTTAACAATTTTTAACAAAAAAATTTGATGGGATTTTGATTGAGATTGGATTGACTATAGATCAATTTTTGGGAAGAATTAAAATATTGGATCTTCTGATACTTAAATATAGTATATCTTTCTATTTATTTTAGTCTTTTAAAAATTTTTTTCTCATTAATGCCTTATAGCATTCAGCATACAAATCTTATATTTACTATGTTAGAATTATCCCTGAGTATGTCATTTTTATGTTATTGTAATTGGTACATTTTAAAAAACTTCAATTTCCAATTGTTCATTGCTAGTGTATAGAAAAAACAATTGAATTTTATGTATTGATTTTGTATCCTGTGGCCTTGCTGAACTCACCTATTCATTCTGGTAGACTTTTTGTGGATACTTTGGGTTTCTGTACACAACCATGACATCTGTAAATGAATGTTTTCTTTCTTTCCCATATGTATACCTTTAGCTTTTCATTTTGCCACATTGCGCCATCTAAGACTTTCAGTGCAATATTGAGTAGCAGAGGCAAGAGTAGACATCTTTGCATTGTTTCTAATTTAGGGAAAAGCTGAAGTATTTTAAGTAAGAAGCTGACGTGGATTTTAATCTTGTTTAGCAGCAGCTAGGCTCATGTGGTTAGTTCCTACCTGTTTCCAAGGGATGGTGGTCTCCATGCCTCTTTCCTCAGGTAGCTGTCATTGCAATAACATTGCATAACAATCAGCCACCACATATCAGGGGTACAGTGGGAATTTATGTTTGCCTTCCCCATCTGTGGGTGAGTTGGGGCCTGGTGGCTCTAAACTAGGTGAGGCTCTAGGTTTTGGATTGGGTTAAGTATATTCGAAATGTTTCTCATCCTGCTTGGACTGTGACCACCAGGATGTGTTTTCTCTTATTGAAAGGCAGAAGTACAGGACACAGGCTCAGCTGTTCAAACATGTTTTAAACTTTCATTTGTGTGATGTCTGTGAACATCCTATTGCTCAAAGAAAGGAACATGGCCAAGAGCAAAAGCAAGTAGAGGGGAAGTCAGGTGGCCCTACGCGGAGCAAAGGTGATATGTGGGGAGGGACTTTCCTCCAGGGCAGCAAAGAATTAGGGTCAATAGCTCCATCACCACATTCTTAAATGAGGAAATATTTCAAACTGCTGGTGGTAGTCAGGGCTGTCCTCTGCCATGCTATGAGCACTCACGGGCCAGGCAGTGTCCGACTTTCCTCTCGTTATGTGTGACTAGCACAATGCCTGCTGGGCCATAAGTGCTGGGGCTTACCAGGGGCTCCACAAGTCAGCCCCCTGTTCTGTTGCCAGACCAGAGAATCCTGGCCCAACATATTCTTCTCTCGCTTGTACCTATAACTAGGCCAAAGGACTCCAGAAAACTGATCCTCAGAGACAGCAAAAAGGATGGGACAGACATGATGTCTGTACCTCAGGGAAAGCTGTCCTCCTCACTGGAAAATGCTGGGAAAGAGCATGGGGAGGCTGGGTTTTTCCGGTTCCCCTCATCTGCTAGCTGTGTCGGGGCAGCTGGGTGAGGTCCTCTCCCTGGGTGTCCAACTCCTCCTGGGTGTTTTGCCCTGTTCAACTAATAAAAATACGTGATGATGTGTATGAAGGGTATGAAATGTGTCTACATGAAGCACCTGGGTGTGAGTGTGTGTGTGTGTGTGTGTGTGTGTGTGTGAGAGAGAGAGAGAGAGAGAGAGAGAGAGAGAGAGAGAGAGAGAATGTGTGTAAAATAAGCAGAATTGCTATTCTGATGATCACAGGTCAGCAGGGAGACCCTCAGCTAAGAGGAAGCCCATGCTCTGGGGATGGTGCTCCAAGAAAGAAGCCTGAGGGCATTTTGGACCCTGTTCCTGAAGCCATAGTATTGTATTTCCTCACGCTCTGCGTCATCCCTGCCTGGTGTGCCCTTTGCTCAGGGTGAGCTCCTAGCTCCTCCTTCCCCTCTCTTTCCTCCTCTCCCCTTCTCAGCTCCTGTCCTCCACACACAGGACCTCTTCCCCTAGGGTGTCAAAAGCTCTCCCTCAGGCTGGGCGCAGGCAGTGACGACTTTTGCTGAGGTACACCTGCCTACCCCAACCCTACTAAATCCCACTCACTTTCGGACTCAGCCCCACCATGAATCTGTGCCTTCCTATAGTCCTGTGCAAACTTGCCCTTATGCAGTACTGTTAGATGCTACATTCCCTGAAATGTATTCTGAAGCCATATATAGAATATAAAATACTTAAATGTGAAAGATCACTGCTGTGTGTGTGTGTGTGTGTGTGTGTGTGTTCTTCCTCCTTCTTTTCTCTTTCAGGTCTTGCATGCTAATATCTCCTGGTCAGTGAGGGCTGGGGGCTGGACACACTGTCAATGGACAGTCTAGTGGACATCCCACGTCCCTCTTAGGAATGTTCTCCAGCAGTGAGCATCTTCAGCATGATCCTGAAGGGAGAAATTGCTGACATATGCTGTTTTGTCTGTGAAAGCTTTTCTTCCTGATGTGTGCATTGTGTGTCTTGGAGAACAACTCCAGTAACTAGGGACAGGTGTGCAGATGATGCTTCTGGGCCTGCCCTTGAGAATCCAACGAAGCAGATCACACAAATGCCGGCAGTGGCTGGCATCCAGTTCAAGTTCAGACAAAGAGAGGGTACAGAACAGCCGGTGTTGTGGGAAGGTTGGTAGGTCTCTGACATCAGGCTATGGCTATAAAACCTTGGGAGGTCTGCTTAACAATAGCTTGAGACCAGCCAATGGGGTAACTTATGGCTGGGTGGCAAGGGAGGACATAGAAGGCTTGAAGACTGCTTGCAGCATACAGTGCAGACCACAAACCCATATGAACTATGGTGTGGGAACCCACTGTGGTTACCAGGCCCATTCCAGTCATTCCAGGAAATATGTGCCCTCATGCAGAATGGATGCAAGCGTGTTTCTGTAATGGCCCTGTTGCGGTACGATAATTGATTCTTTGTTTGCTTTCACCCCTTCTCTCCTCTAGACCACAAGCTCTGTGGAGGCAAGTTTCTTTGCCCTCACAGAGTGAGTGATGCTGCAGTGCATACTCATGACCCTGCTGGACTTAGCATTGATGGCTGCCTGCTGGGCACAATGCCCACCAATGTCTGTAGCCAAGCTCTTCCCTGGTGCTGCCCTGCTGTCAGCCATTGCTTTGTCTGGGACTGTCATTCCCTCTGTGGCAGCATCTGATGAGCTGTAGATTGTGGTGGGGGGGTATCAAAAACCAGCCCTCCTTGCCTCAATTGGACATATTTTGAAGAGCCCAGCTTCATTGCCCCTTGACCAAGGCTATTTTACAACTGCACCACAGCAAAAATTTGCCTTTGTCCAACCAGCTTCTCTCATTATCTTACAGGGGATGTTCCTAAGATGCTTCCTGCATGCAATGCTCCATCTCAGAATCTCCTTCCCAGGAGACCAACAATCCCCCCAGTCCCTGGCCCTTTCCTAGGCTTGCAGGGTTGAAGTGGTTCCTCCAACTTGGAGATTATGAGAGCTTAAACGGGCACCTCGGTGACTTGCCCAGGGCCATCCTGATAAGTGCTGAGCTGGGAAAAGAGCTCTTTCAAAGGGCTGGTGGTTTAAATGAGAATGAATAAAAATAACCATGAGGAGTAGGTTCTCATTCAATGGTGGGCTTTTTTTTTTAAGAGTTGGGCTAGTTCAAGTGGTAGCGCGCTCGCCTGGCATGTGTGCGGCCCGGGTTCGATCCTCAGCACCACATACCAACAAAGATGTTGTGTCTGCCGAGAACTAAAAAATAAATATTAAAAATTCTCTCTCTCTCTCTCTCTCTCTCTCTCTCTCTCTCTCTCTCTCTCTCTCTCTCTCTCCTCTCTCACTCTCTCTTAAAAAAAAAAAAAAGAGTTGGGCTAGCACTGCAGTTTGGGGAAGGAAGGAAGTTAGAGGAAGTTGTGGGGCCATACTTGTGGTGAAGTTGGGTGGGGGGAGTTGCTACACCTTTGCTCTGGCTCAAAGCCTGAGCCTCTTCATCCTGCTCACTTGGTCTATCTTTCATAGCCAAGCTTCACAGAAAGAATCTTTCTTTGCTATCATATTTGTTGTAAGGAGACATTAGCCTATAAATTACCTACTCCCTAAAGACTCTTATTTCCGTGTATGGGAATACTTTTTTGTTAGAAAACAGTTTGACCACACACTGAGCTGATTATCAGTGTAATTGTGCTGTAATCACATCTGAGGAAACTACCCAGCAAATCAACTCTGACTGTCCGCCTACTCACATCGAAGACTCAAACTTGTCAAATCAGAGCACAGGAACAGGTGGCCTCATTCACAAAGAAGGGCGCTCCTTTCACCACACAGCTCTCTTCTGTCAATAAATAGAGTGGATGTACGGGTTGAGAGGCAGCCACCCAGCACACACAGGAAATGCTTGCAAATTGATTGCAAATGGCTAGTCATTTTCCTGAGAGATTTTTGGTGTAGGTGGTTTATGAGGTACTTCTTTTTTTTTTTTGCCATTTTGGATATAAATATGAAAAAAAAGATACTAAGAATTAAAAGCAAAGCCTTATTATTTACTCAGTCTTAAAGTTTTAAGTTCAAGAGATCTGAGTTTGAGCTCCTAAGTGCTGTGTGATCCTGGGAAACCAACTAATTAGTCAGGTTGGGATGGGCTGAAGTAACAAATAAGCCCCTCTCATCTCCATAGGCCCACAATCACTCAATAGTGTCCTCTGTAACCTAAGGCCTGATTCACAAAGATAAATCTGTTCTCTTCCAAGTTGTGATTCTGAGATACAGGTGAGTCCAGCTTGGGGCTCTGCCTCTTAAGTGGCCCCTCAAGTGACTGTGCTGGGAAAATGGAGCAGGGAACACTCACCTGACTCCTTCAGGCTTTACACCCCATTCACCAGAACTTACCCCATGGCTTTGTCTAAAGCAAGGAGGCAGGGACGTGTTGGGGGAGTGATGCATATTTCTACTTTAAGTGGGTTTCCATTTCTATATCTTCAAGTGAATTAGTGAATTAACTGAATAATGCCTTTATATAAGAGGTGGCACATGACTTTAAGGGTTGGTCCTTGTGTTTAGCTCTTGGCAGGCACTGGTGGCCAAGACTCATACCCTCTGTCCTTCACTACACTTCTCCATTGCAGGAAAGTCAGATGTACAGTGAATGACAATAGCATTCTATGACTGTACAGCAGGAGAAACTGAGGGGTCAGGGCCAGCTCATGGCTCCATGTCCTGAATCAGGTTTAAGGACGCTTCTTGGGGAAGAAATGTTTTCTTAGCTGAGATCTGAAGGGCAACAAAATACTCACCCCAGGGGGAATGTTGTAGTGGGGAGATCCCCACTGGAAAGCCTTGGGAATGGGGGATATCTCCTTCTCACAAGAGGCTGTGATGTTTTCTTAAGATAATACATATTTAAGGTGGTTGCAGACTGTATGATACAAGTTTGAAGGGTATGCTGTTTAATATTCGGAGCAAAAAGTTTAGGTACAATTCCTATTACTAGATAGACTCGGCTTTATGGACATAGAAGAAAAGGCAGGAAGAGAGCTGAACACAGGCATTTGAATCACAAACCCGAGTATTTTAACCACAAATGTTTAGAAAGCCAGTTGGAATGCAAATATAAATGACTTTTTTAAGGGATAACTGTTTAACTTGATCCAACTTAACACATTTACAAAAGAGTAGATAATATGCAACTTTTTACAGTTCATTTTCAGTAGTAGATTGTCAGGTTCTGATTAATTATGAATTAGGCTGAAAATGATGTACAGGAATACTGTGGTTAAATCTACAGTCCTAGGCTTGGCACCTGTCATTTGCCCATAGATGAGCCAGGGACAGGAGAATTTTTTTTTTTAATTTTGTGAATCATGTTTCCTAGGTTCAGAAACCAGCCCCATTTCTATGGAACCCAGACACACAATCGCCAATCCACAGGTGAGACCACATAACCTTCCACTCCCCATTCAAGCTTCCCATGGGGGGAGCATCGAGACAGTGAGGGAGGCAGGATGGGGAAAGGAACCAGTGTAGGAAGATCCACTGGGCTAGGGAGACATTGGCTCTGTCCATTACTGCTCACCCAACTCATTTTGCCTCTATTGTTATGTGGGAATAAAATCTTCATTTCATGAAGAAATTGTCAAACTTTAGTGCTTTGAGCTAATTTATGCTTTTCATCAGTTCACCAAATTGAGAGAATGACTCGACAGAGGTCTGTCATCAGGCAGTCTCAGCCGAGAATTGTTTTATAACATTCAGGCAAAGAGCCTCCTTGGAGATGCTAGTAAACAGCCTAGCGATCATGAGACACTGGAGAAAGCACACTTGCAGAACCAGACAGAGAACAAAGGGCTTTCATGGCCAGGAAACGCACTCACAGGGGACTTGTCGGTCCCAGGCTCTGCCTCTGATTGGAAATGCAATCACTTGGCTGTGTTTAGCTGTGTCCAGTAAGGGGCCATTGGCGGCAATGCTCCACTAACTAGAAATCTCTTCTGCAATCAAATTAAACACAGCCGCAGCACCCTCATGATACATGCCGGTTATCACAGAGACAGTTTATTGCAGAAATGCTTTTTAAACATTAATTATGCTGCACATAATATGACCCAGATAAAATATGGGCGTATTATGACTTGTCTGTGGTTTTGGGGTGTGCTATTTAATCTTTGGCAATGGCTTAAGGAAGAAGATGGGCCAGGCCTTTTGCTTTGGATTTTCATTCACAGGGCATTCTGTGTCTGCAAGCCAAAGGTGGCTGCAGAAAGGTTTGGGCTTTGATTACTCACCTTAAATCACCCTTGTCTTCTTTCTACACTACCATGTTTCCTATAGGAATCACAACATCAGAGCTCTGTTGATATTGACGTGGGGACCCACCTTTTAGTGGCCCTCTGCTTATGCCAGGTGCAGGCATCTTCTATCTCCTTCAGTGTAAACAACGTGTATCTTGTGACTTAATGATGGTTAGTTATTGTTAACACCTGCAAAGGTAGGCATCATCTTGAGTTTTCAAATACAGAAATTACAGCTCAGAGAACAGATGTGACTTGGCTAATGTCTCACCATTGTAAGTAGTAAAGCTGGATTTCACGCCATTTTTGTCTCCAATCTTTCCACAGTGGTTTTAAAATTTTTATCTAAAGCAGTGGAAATCTTTCTTTAAATGCAATCTGATGTGGAAGTCTGAAGAGAGAAAATGAACACAAACGAAGCTGTGCACACAGCCCCTTCCCATTCCTAGCTCTGGTAGCCCCTGCAATAGAGTCGCAGTGTGAAGACCACTGCCCTGTACCATGCCTTATCCCAAGAACCTCAGGGAAATGCTCTTAGTTTGTTTGTGGTGCTGAGCTTTGGGTGCTGGGAAATGCCTCTGTCCCAAATTGAGGCTGTCCCTGTCCTCTGGGAACTTGCCTTTTCTCTGAGCTAATAAAGATAAAACAAGTAAGGAAAGTGTGCTCTCCTCCATTGATGGTATAAATGTTGTGAACTGAAGCAAAGTGGGACTGGGTGGCAGGAGGCCTGGGGGAGAGGCAGTGGCACCGTGTTTAACAACGTGACCAGAGACAGCCTTACCGGAAAGATGGCATTTCAGCAAAGGAGGTCAACTGAGCAGATATTTTGGGGACGACAGTTTCCAGCTGTGGGAAGAGTGAGCAGGGTGGCCTGTGTGGCCACCACCCTCAGGTGAGAGCAAGCCTGTGGGCTTTGAGGAAAGAGGCTGGAGGGTAGAGTCCAGGGCAGCAGACAGGGAAAAGAGGCCAGCGAGGGAACAGGGGAAGGTCTGGAGGATGTCCTGGGCCATTTTGCACTCAATGAGGAGTCACTAAAGGGTCAGAACCAGAAGGGGACATGATGTGACTCATATCTGGATCCCTCTGATCTCTATGTTGGGAACAGGCTAACCCTGGCTATAGAAAGAGCCCTGGCAAGGTCAGATTTGCCTTGAGAACGATACTGGGGGAAATGACCCTACATTCAGGACCCCCTTTGTATCCCCATCAACTTGGGGGTCTGCATCATTATGAAATTGAGTGTGAAGTTCAAATGAAAAATAAAAGTTCATACATGCTCATGAATGAGTGAGTGTGAATATATGAATATGTAGGTGTGTATGAATTCATGTGTGCACGTGAATGTCTGTGAATGTATGAGTATGTATGTGAACCCATGTGTGTGGGTATATGAATGTGAGAGCATGAGAGGAAGAGTGTAACAGTATATGAGGGTGTGAGTGTGCATGTGAGTGTATGAGTGTGAGTGTGTGAGTATGTGTGTATGAGTGTGAATGGGTGTTTTGGGGATGAGAGAATGAAGACTTGCTGCCAAGGATAATCTTGACCAGATCCATGGCAGGGACCCCATGTTGGAGACTTAAGCCAATTATATGAAGGCCAGTTGAGATTGTTAGAAGAAGCCACAGGAATTCTTGAAATAGCTCTGTGAGTATCTCAGAGCCTCCATCCTCTGGTGGCTGATCTCTGTGCCAGCCCTTCTCCGCCTGACAACATCCTCTTCAAGGGCAATTATCCAACTCCTCCAGGGGGAGAGGGAACTCTCTTTAGGACTCCTTTAACACACACTCCCTGTTTCCTCCTATCTTGACCTATTTGGGGTGTTCCTGCCACCTGTACAGCATGGTGTACTTTGTGAAGGCTTCGACCATATCTGGCTTATTGAGGTAACACTAGAGCCCAACCAATACCTGAGACTTGGAAGGAGTTCAATGTTTGCATAATGAATAGGGATATTGCTTCATTTACAGGTTCCAATCATAAACCTGTCTATTTGGAAATCAGGACCCAAAGCTTGACATTAAAACTTTCTTAATGATCAGTCGATCAGACCAGGTTAGTTAACCCTTTTCCTGGGTTAGTCTGATTTGTTTTTAAATTTATATGGTGGAAAGAGCCTGCTTTGTGGTACAGTAGTTGTGCTCTTCCAATAGGAATGGAGGAACTGAACTTAGTGGCCATGGAACTGCAAAGAGGCATTGTTCAGGCCTTGTGTGATCACTGAATGACAGTGTATATTGATGGGAATGCTCAGGACAGAACAGACAGTGTGGGGGAGATGAATACATGTGCTGTTATGGTTTGGATTTGTAATGTTCCACCAAAAGCACATGTATGGAAAGCATGGTCCCCAATGCAGCAAGGTTCAGAGGTGAGGATTTTAGGCAATGGTTGGGTCATGAGGGCTGTAACCTCATCAGTGGATTAATCCACTTGCTGGTTAGTACAGATGGACTACTGGGTAGTAAATAGGCATGTAGAAAGCCCTTAGAGACCTGAAGTCAAGTCTTTAGATGGTGTAGCTGGAGAGGTCTTCCTGAGAATGAGATTTGGAGCAGGCAGGAAGTAGACAATGGAGCAAGCAGGTGGCAGTCTGGGGAAAGCAGGTCCATAAGGGCATGTCCTTGGGTCCTGTATCTGTCCCTGGCCCCTTCCTGTCTGTCTTTCTATAACCTGGCTCCATGCGCTGAGCAGCTTTCCTGCACCATGTCCTTCCTTCTTGTTGTTTCTGCAATGGAGCTACCAGAACACGGACTGACCTCTGAAACTGTAAGCCAAAATAAATCTTTCCTACTCCAAGTTGTTTGTGTGAGGTATTTTGCTTACTGTGACGAAAGGCTGAGTAACACATATGCCTAAAGAGGAAATGGAAAAAGTGCATTTACTTATTGTAGATCTGGGGGAGGAAGCTCAATAGCCATGGGGAGTGGGCTGGTAAGAATGGCCTGGGGGCAGCGGAGCCTTGGTCATCCAGGCCCCAAGCTGGGTAGATTCGCACCTGCCCTTCCAGAGTGGCATCGTGGGCTCTCCAGGGGATCATTTGGGCTGTGGATTTCTGCAGCACTGGTTTGCTGCCTTGGGAGTTGTTTGGAAGAGGAATGCTCCACACAAATGACACAGCCCAGAAGATGGTCCCCATGTGACTTTCAGTGGAATCTGAAACGCTGAAGGAATTGGATTAATAAGATTCAAGGCTGGAGGAGAAATTGGGTCACATGCTATCCCGGGAAGTGGGAAATTGGGTTGTCTGTCTTGGGCATGATGCATGTGTGAAAGAGGGGAGGGAAGCTCTCCTATGGAAGGAAACAGGGCAGTGTGCACTGTCCACATAAGGAGGTGGTTGTCAGGTCTACAGGTTAGGGGCTGAGGATGGGGGAACACAGTGGAGTAGGAAGGAGATAGGCTGAGTCAGGAGATTCAGGTTCAAATTCTATCTCTACCTTCTGGTTGCTACTTGTTTTGTGCTAACTTGTGTCCCCCAAACTCATATGTTTGAGTTCCTATCCTTTGTAACTCAGAATATGACTGTATTTGGAGATAGGACCTTTAAAAGAGGTAGTAAAGCTAAAACTAGGTTGGATGAATGGGCTCTAATCCAATATGGCTGGTGTTCTGAGAAGAGGAGATAAGGCCACAGGGCCACAGAGGAATGACCTTGTGAAGACAAGGGGAGATGCCTGCCATCTGCAAGCTAGAGAAAAAGAAGCCTGCAACATGGCAGACACTCTTCTAGGGAGTGGGGTTACAGCTTCAGAAAATAAAGACAAAGTTACCTCTATTCTCCTGGAACTCTGCAGTGAGAAGCAATGAACAAGATCTGTAAAATACACACTGTGTAAGAAAAGGATCAGTGCAATGGAGAAAATAAAAGAGGGGAAGGGCACATAGGAGGGGGAGTGAGTGAAGAGCAGTCAAGTCTGCTGTAGCTGGCAGGATCTTCCTGAGAATGAGATTTGGAGCAGGCAGGAAATAGACAATGGAGCAAGCCAGGTGGAGGTCTGTGAGAAGAATGTTCTGCAGGGAGGATACAACATATGTCAAGGCCCTGAGGCTTGGGTTCAGAAAGTGTCAGTTTACTGGAAACCACAGAAGCCTGACTTGATGATTTGGAGTATGCTGGGCATTTCTCAAGTTGCCTCTTTTACTTCACATGCTCACCAATGTGGTCATCAAGGATAGTGCTAATAGATCAGGTACCTGTCCTTGTAGGGTTGGTCTTGTTTGTTGGAGCAGGGACTCAGAGCAGGGGTAGAACTAGCTCAGAAAAATCTGCAGAGGTCCTTGGCTCCTTGCTGGGGCCCATGACTCCATGATGAGCATCTCTCAGAACAGAAAGAGGAGGCCAAGTGAGCTGGGACCTCCCAACAGCATAGTACAGGGGAAGAGGGGGTGATTATAGAAGGAAGAGGCGAGCCCACACCTGTGTGGAAGCTCAGTGAGAAGATTCTGTTACAACTGAGTCTTCCTGAGGAATTTTCAGGCTCTTTCACATGTTTTCAAAGAAATTGTAAATCAAAGATAAGAAGAAAGTCAAGGTACCAGCCCCTTAGGTTCCAGCCAAGTAGGTGTTTAATAAATGTTGATGATGGAAAGAGTAAATGATCGCTTTGAGTGAGAATCATGGCCATGGAAAAATGAGTAAGTTGTTACCCTGGTGGTCTACTTTTTCTAGCCATATTTTTACTATGGGTCTTAGATCTGAATGTTTTTGATCTTATGTTTCATATACTCATTTTAATATCTTAATAAAATAAGCATTTTTTTGCTATTATGTAACATCATAGCATTGCTCTTCACCACACGAGGGTGTCATAATTTAGAACAGCCTTCTTCTGGCACCGCACACCAGGCTTGTTTCTCTCACGGTAAATAAGACCATGTTGAACATCCTGGGCATGTAGTTTTCTTTGGCTTTTTCATTTCCCTTCCAACATTCTTAGAACTTTTCCCCTAAAATCAATTTCCTGATGTAGAATAGAATTACTTTAGTAAAGGGTACAATTTCTTCAAGGCTGTCAAAATCAATGTGAATCATCTTTATTTTATTCTCTATTGGATCGCTTATTTCACTCAGTTTTGCTTCCCCTGTAAATTGGAAAAGCATTCTTTCCATGTCCATACCCGAGATGCTGTCGAACATGTTGAGCAGGACAGGCTCAAGGATACGATTTACTCCACTCGAAGGCTCTTTTTGTTTAAATTTCCATTTCTATAAATTATAGTACTATCTTATTCAATGTAAATGTAAAACTTTGTCCAATTATTTTGCATGAAGAGAGATGCCTGAGAATAACCACTGATTCCTAAGTGTGCACCATATGTTTTCCTAGTAGTAAGAATTTCTAAGCTTGATGTATTTAAAGAGAGATTTAAAAAAGCATTTAGCACTGGTATCAGATTTATTTAGTTTTAATTGTTTTATGTGAGTTGAATTGATATGAGTAGATTTATGATGTTCTTTGCAAAATTCATTCTTTTTTTAGCAGAGCACATTTTACAAAATAATCTTGAAGTGGCTAGACATCCTTATCTTTTTAAATGTTTTTTAACTCCCATTAGCTATAATGGGATTTCCACAAATAAATTGCCACATTTTGTTGAAAGATACCAAAAGCCCAGCTGACCCTCCCCTGAGGCTGGGGTTTGTGAACCATGCTCTCTCTCACACACACCATTTTTCTCTTCTTAATGGAGCACAATTTTAAACCTCCATGAAGGAGCAGGAACATATTTACTGGACAGCAATGTTATTCTCATTCTTGAAGGCTGACAATGTGCTCCATCAGAGCATTAGACTGACGGGGAAAAACAATTCTGTAAAAGCTCCCGATAAATGACCTACTAAAGCAGTGAGGAGCTAGGGGCCTGCTCAGCCTCAGTTGAATCATATGTGCCTGTGACTTATTGTTGTTTGAGGACAATGACAGACATTCTAGACCATCCATGGAAGCCACAAGGGAACTTTGTTTCTGATAGCCCCAGAAATCTTTATGGCTAATAGTGTGCACAACGAGTCCAGTTTCCAGCCCATGAGAGAAGAGGCTGTGTTTGTGTGCAGGGAAGGAAGACCTCTGAAGTTTTGCCCAGCAGTGACAGAATCAGGTCCTTTGCAAGGGTGGCAGACAACCCCACAGTGTGGTAAGATGGGAAGAAAGAGGGAACAGGGTCATAAGCCAAGATGCCAAACTAGGACATCTTCTGACTGGAGCCAAGTCAGAATCAAGTGTATAGGGTCAGGTTGCACCAGAGCATCACAGCCAGAGCCAGGAGGTGGTTAAATTCAAAGCCAGGGTTCTGATTCAGGTCACAGAGGGAAAGGGCCATGGCTTGGAGGATGTCAATGGCACACTCTCCCCTGTAGGGGGAGCACCACTCACCCTCTCTTATCCCCATGAAGCTCTCCAGGCAGCCGGAGGTCTGGGTTGAGACTCCAAATCTCCAAAACTCCAGTCAATCTACATGTGATTCTGTGGCACCACAGCCAAGCTGGTAACCTCTTCTCTGCTTCAACCCTGCCTAGGAGTGGCATCTATTTCCATTTCTACCTGGATCTCTGAACTAGTACTTACGAGGCCAGAGTTCTAGTGCCAGATGCCAGTGTCTGCCAGTAAAGCGCTGTTCTGGCACTATTCTCTGTAAGTCTTGAAGTGGCTAGATATCCTTATCATGTTTAATGTTTTTAACTCTTACTAGATATAATGGGATTTCAATAAATCCTATTGGTCTCTTTGTGAAATGAGGGGCTCAACCTGAAGTTCTCAGCTCTGGATGTACATTGAAATCACTAAGAACACTTTGGAAAAATGGCAAAATCTGGGTCCTGTCTGAGCCCCATGAAATCAGAAGATGGAACTTGAGCATCTACATATTGAAGCCCAGAGGAGTAAAAGCACTTGATCAAATTTCCCCTAGATAGTCATTTATGTAGTTAGTTTGAAATCAAGGCCTTCTCTGTCCTGGAAGAGATGATGATGATGATGATATGATGATAGTGGTGACAACAACCACAATGACGACCATGATAATGATAATAACAACGCAAGATGAATCAGCAGTGCAGGTGCTAGAGGCAGGTTGGCAGGCTGAGATTGGGAATTCCAGGATTGGGGAGAGAAGCAGAGTTGGAACACTATCCTTTCAGCATGGTTTCTATGCAGGATTGGGACATCCCCATTGGGACTGCAGAGCAGAAAGAAAGCTGACAACAGGCCAGACAGAAATAAACAGAACTCAGCCCAACTCTAGAGCCAGGGGTGTGGCAGCAGCAACTCAAATCACAATGTTATAAGAAGCATGGAGGAGTTTGTCTTTCTCAAGGTTGGTGACATGCTACGGTGGTGTCTAAGTGGAGGCCTGAGTGAGCCTGCAAGAGTGTCAAGTCAAAACTAATCTCTGTCACAATTTCCTGAGGTAAAGTTCCAGTCCTAGGGGAAAGAAGGCAAAACCTAAGGAGACTAGATTCTGAAAAAAGGCTCCTGACTTGAGGTGAGCTTAGAGCCACTTCTCAAAGGGCAGCCCTTGGACCTGTAGTGTCCACATCGCTGGCAAGTGGTGAGAGATACAAATTCTGCTATATCAGAAGCTGGGTGGAGGTGGAGCTGACAGCCTGTGTTGTAAGGAGCCCCCAGTGACTGAAGAAAGACTCATAACCCCTGGCATGTGTATGAGAATAAAGACAGAAGGCTAAGCTGAGGAAGGGCTTGGGAGCATATGGTGCCAGAGCTTTCACACCTGGTCAGAGGCTTAGAGGTACAAGAGAAAACTTAGGTACCATTGCTGCAGGGTGGGAATAGAGACCCTAGGCTGAGGGTCTGAGCCCACAACTGACTAGTTCTGGGAGTGTTGGAGACGACAAGAGGCACAAGAGGGTATGTCAGTGTCTGGGGATGCACCTGGGGACATTCAGCTCTGTCTCCCCCTTCAGAGTCGGGACTGAGCTCAGCTCACCATACTCATCTGTCTCCCATACTGAGTCCTGCTGGGCAGAAGTAGAGAATAGAGCTGAACATTCCCAAAAGGTTTTGTGCCCAGCCATGCTCAGATGATGGTCCTGCCACATAGATGACATCTTCCTCACAGTCCATAAAAATGATGCACAGCATCACTTGGAGAATGAACAATAGGTTACTGAATGATCAATGGGTTTTAGAAGATATCAAGGAGGAAATTAAAAACTTCTTAGAGTTAAATGAAAACACAGACACAACATATCGGAATCTATGGGACACATTGAAAGCAGTTCTAAGAGGAAAATTCATTGCTTGGAGTTCATTCCTTAAAAAAAGAAAAAAACAACAAATAAATGATCTCATACTTCATCTCAAAATCCTAGAAAAAGAAGAGCAAAACAACAGCAAAAGAAGTAGAAGGCAAGAAATAATTAAAATCAGAGCTGAAATTAATGAAATCGAAACAAAAGAAACAATTAAAAAAATTGACAAAACTAAAAGTTGGTTCTTTGAAAAAATAAATAAAATCTACAGACCCTTAGCCATGCTAACGAAGAGAAGAAGAGAGAGAACTCAAATTACTAGCATACGGGATGAAAAAGGCAATATCACAACAGACACTTCAGAAATACAGAAGATAATCAGAAATTATTTTGAATCCTTATACTCCAATAAAATAGAAGATAGTGAAGGCATCGATAAATTTCTTAAGTCATATGATCTGCCCAGATTGAGTCAGGAGGATATAGACAACCTAAACAGACCAATAACAATAGAGGAAATAGAAGAAACCATCAAAAGACTACCAACTAAGAAAAGCCCAGGACCGGATGGGTATACAGCAGAGTTTTACAAAACCTTTAAAGAGGAACTAACACCAATACTTTTCAAGCTATTTCAGGAAATAGAAAAAGAGGGAGAACTTCCAAATACATTCTACGAGGCCAACATCACCCTGATGCCTAAACCAGACAAAGACACTTCAAAGAAAGAAAACTACAGACCAATATCTCTAATGAACCTAGATGCAAAAATCCTCAATAAAATCCTGGCGAATCGGATTCAAAATTGTATCAAAAAAATTATACACCATGATCAAGTAGGATTCATCCCTGGGATGCAAGGCTGGTTCAATATACGGAAATCAATAAATGTTATTCACCACATCAATAGACTTAAAAATAAGAACCATATGATCATCTCGATAGATGCAGAAAAAGCATTCGACAAAGAACAGCATCCCTTTATGTTCAAAACTCTAGAAAAATTAGGGATAACAGGATCATACCTCAACATTGTTAAAGCAATCTATGATAAGCCACAGGCCAGCATCATTCTGAATGGAGAAAAATTGAAGGCATTCCCTATAAGATCTGGTACAAGACAGGGATGCCCTCTCTCACCACTTCTGTTCAACATAGTCCTCGAAACACTGGCCAGAGCAATTAGACAGACGAAAGAAATTAAAGGCATAAAAATAGGAAAAGAAGAACTTAAATTATCACTATTTGCAGATGACATGATTCTATATCTAGCAGACCCAAAAGGGTCTACAAAGAAACTATTAGAGCTAATAAATGAATTCAGCAAAGTGGCAGGATATAAAATCAGCACGCATAAATCAAAGGCATTCCTGTATATCAGCGACAAATCCTCTGAAATGGAAATGAGGACAACTACTCCATTCACAATATCCTCAAAAAAAAATAAAATACTTGGGAATCAACCTAACAAAAGAGGTGAAAGACTTGTACAATGAAAACTACAGAACCCTAAAGAGAGATATAGAAGAAGATCTTAGAAGATGGAAAAATATACCCTGTTCATGGATAGGCAGAACTAACATCATCAAAATGGCGATATTACCAAAAGTTCTCTATAAGTTCAATGCAATGCCAATCAAAATCCCAATGGCATTTCTTGTAGAAATAGAGAAAGCAATCATGAAATTCATATGGAAAAATAAAAGACCCAGAATAGCAAAAACAATGCTAAGCAGGAAGTGTGAATCAGGCGGTATAGCGATACCAGACTTCAAACTATACTACAGAGCAATAGTAACAAAAACAGCATGGTACTGGTACCAAAACAGGCGGGTGGACCAATGGTACAGAATAGAGGACACAGTAACCAATCCACAAAACTACAACTATCTTATATTTGATAAAGGGGCTAAAAGCATGCAATGGAGGAAGGATAGCATCTTCAACAAATGGTGCTGGGAAAATTGGAAATCCATTTGCATCAAAATGAAACTGAATCCCTTTCTCTCGCCATGCACAAAAGTTAACTCAAAATGGATCAAGGAGCTTGATATTAAATCAGAGACATGGCGTCTGATAGAAGAAAAAGTTGGCTATGATCTACATACTGTGGGGTCAGGCTCCAAATTCCTCAATAGGACACCCATAGCACAAGAGTTAACAACTAGAATCAACAATTGGGACTTACTCAAACTAAAAAGTTTTTTCTCAGCAAAAGAAACAATAAGAGAGGTAAATAGGGAGCCTAAGTCCTGGGAACAAATCTTTACTCCACACACTTCAGATAGAGCCCTAATATCCAGAGTATACAAAGAACTCAAAAAATTAGACATAAGATAACAAATAACCCAATCAACAAATGGGCCAAGGACCTGAACAGACACTTCTCAGAGGAGGACATACAATCAATCAACAAGTACATGAAAAAATGCTCACCATCGCTAGCAGTCAGAGAAATGCAAATCAAAACCACCCTAAGATACCATCTCACTCCAGTAAGATTGGCAGCCATTACGAAGTCCAACAACAACAAGTGCTGGCGAAGATGTGGGGAAAAGGGTACACTTGTTCATTGTTGGTGGGACTGCAAATTGGTGCAGCCAATTTGGAAAGCAGTATGGAGATTCCTGGGAAAGCTGGGAATGGAACCACCATTTGACCCAGCTATTCCCCTTCTCGGTCTATTCCCTAAAGACCTAATAAGAGCATGCTACAGGGACACTGCTACATCGATGTTCATAGCAGCACAATTCACGATAGCAAGATTGTGGAACCAACCTAGATGCCCTTCAATAGATGAATGGATAAAAAAAATGTGGCATTTATACACAATGGAGTATTACTCTGCATTAAAAAATGACAAAATCATAGAATTTGGAGGGAAATGGATGGCATTAGAGCAGATTATGCTAAGTGAAGCTAGCCAATCCTTAAAAAACAAATGCCAAATGACTTCTTTGATATAAGGGGAGTAACCAAGGACAGGGTAGGGACGAAGAGCTTGAGAAGAAGATCAACCTTAAACAGGGATGAGAGGTGGGAGGGAAAGGGAGAGAGAAGGGAAATTGCATGGAAATGGAAGGTGATCCTCAGGGTTATACAAAATTACATATAAGAGGAAATGAGGGGTAAGAGAAGAATAATACAAGTGGAAGAAATGATTTACAGTAGAGGGGGTAGAGAGAGAAGAAGGGAGGGGAGGGGAGGGGAGGGGGGATAGTAGAGAATAGGATAAACAGCAGAATACAACAGACACTAGAATGGCAATGTGTAAATCAATGGAAGTGTAACTGATGTGATTCAGCAATCTGTATACGGGGTAAAAATGGGAGTTCATAACCCACTTGAATCAAACTGTGAAATATGATATATTAAGAACTATGTAATGTTTTGAACGACCAACAATAAAAAAAAATGATGCACAGCAGACCGTGGAGTTATTCAACACACAACTGTCAAATATCTCTTTTATTGTCCATGTATAAAACCAAGCAGAGACTCCCTTTTCTGGGAGGGCAGTGATGATATACTCACAATGATTTTGTACAAATAAATGAAGAACAGGCAGATGTATGTCAGGAATCTGTGCCCTCCTTTCATGTGGATTATTTTGCTGCTTAAAAAGACCCTTAACTGAACAGGCTTAAAACACCTACTCCCTCATGTCTCTGAATACTACATGGAATATCCTTAAGTGATTTTTCCTGATTTGATGGCTGTGTTTGAAGTAGCAATGTTTGGAAAGTGGTCAATGGTGCTGAAAACCCACATTATGGAGATCTAATCTAAACTGACCCCTCGAGGAACTGTCACCACTGAGGTTCTTGTTGCTGGATATGCTCAACAGGACTATGTATACGCTTCTGATTTGGGAACTTCTTCACTGCCTTTGATTCCAGTGGGTGGCGGGATGGAGTTTCAACTTGGGCAAGGATGCTACAGAAACTTTGTTTAGTTTGAACATAAACAGATATTTTCTGGATCTGTGTGTTTTCATGAAACCTCACCTTTTCTAGCTTGCTTTAGTGTCATGTACAGAGCTTAAATTTTTTGTCTATTTTTGGTGGGGAACTAGACATTTCAAAACATTTTCCACCAGGCAATTAGGTTCCCTGCATCTGGGAAATACTTGCTTGCAGTGAAGAGACTCCAGAATCTTGAATAAGATATCTGAGAAGTCTCAACTTATTTTTGAACTTTTTATTATAGAAAAATTCAGACACATACAGAAATTGATAGAACAGTACAATGAAAACCCATGTAATCACCTTCCAGCATCAGCTCTCCAGCAGGAGTATCTC
This sequence comes from Spermophilus citellus, assembly GCF_964194105.1. Lineage (NCBI taxonomy): Eukaryota > Metazoa > Chordata > Mammalia > Rodentia > Sciuridae > Spermophilus > Spermophilus citellus. The sequence goes on from NC_138200.1 coordinate 64,272,821, forward strand.
ATTTCTCTCCCACCCACTGCTCTCTACCACTTTCACACTCACTGACTTGTCTGGAAGCAAATTCCAATTGTATATCATTTATCCACATATTCTTCCATACCTATCTTTGAAAGATAAAAAAAAACTATTAAAAACACATAATCACAATACCATTATTGTTTGTAAAAACGAGTGTACTTACCAGCATCAGATATCAGTCATTGTTCAGTTCCATGACTATGAATCATTATTTTTTAAATTGTTAGTTTGTTCAAGTGAGAATCCAAGGAGTTCTATATGCTCTAAGGTGATTTTAAAGCATTCCTTGTACTTGGCAGGCTTTGTCTTATTTGGACTCAGAAATCCTCACCTAAACACATGAGGCCATCATGTCAGCTCTCTACCGTCCAGCAATTGGCCCAGCAAGTACATCATCTGCTGAAGTACGGCAGCAGAGACCAGAGGCACAGGTGGTAGGAAATGAGATGAGCATAGATTGCCAGGGCCTCAGCTTGGGCCTAAGCTGTGCTAATCCTAAAATTTGTTCATGTTTTAAGAAGTAGTGGGGAAAGACCACTCTGAAGTACCTGATGAGAGGCCGAGGAACCACTCTGGAAAACTTAGATCAGGAGATGAAAGAGTTGCTCCCAAGAATGGGTCACAGGGTAGGGCTGGTCCAACCCCACAGGTCCCACTCACCTCCTGGAGGCATCACATACAGCCACCTACATCCTGGAAGTGTGCACTGCAGTGGTTCTGAGTTTGAAGTAGGTAGAGGATGGTGCCTACTGTTCAGGTCCTTTTTTTTTTCTCAAGGCCAGGGGATCACAAAAATCTCCCCAGGACTTTGAGAAAGCTAGCACCAGAAAATCAAGCAAAGTAACTGATGGGTTTGATTAAAATCCATGGTCTATAAGTGGAGTATCAGATTGGAGAGAGATACCTTCTTGTTCTCAGTCACAATTTTGGCACTTTTTCTCCCTTTAATTGTGGGAAGGTCAAGACAAGATCCATCTGCCCACCTATCTATGCATCCATTTCCATTTTTTTCTGCTCACTTTTAGTTCTATTCATTTGGTATACAAGTTCTTTCCCTGTTGCTGGGGACAGTGAATACTGGCAGCTCTAGATTATTCACACCAACATAAAGGGGATTTCTCTTCTCATCATTTATATGTCAGTTCTAGTGAGGAAACCTTATTGTCCTTTTTTGAATCACATGTCTACCAGCTCATTGATTGTGTTCAGAAAAACATTGATTGTGTTCAGGATGCTCTAATAGGTAAGCTCAGTCAGGTGTCCGCCTTTGTAACCAGAGAAGGGGAAGAGAGGAGTAGAAAGAACAAGAACAATATATGAACCACATTCCACCCCATATCTCCTCTCCCGACCTTGGTCCTAGTCCAAGTGAAAGCCTCCAGGATTGGTGAAAGTTCAGTGTAGACAGAGATTGGTTTCACTCTTCATGTTCAGAATTTTACTCTCAGTTTATTCAATTTATTTTATCTGGTGAAACTATCTCATTTCCCACCGTCTTAATCGATTATTGGTCCATCTCTAATGGAGAGGAAGCAGGAGGCAAAGAAAACACTGTAGTCCACTGGTACGAAAGAAGTTAAATCCACATAATTAGCACCAAACCCATTTTCTTTCATTCTTTACAACCATGGCCAAGTCAGTATCAATTCACCTTCCTCTCCTCTTTACCTCTTCATGTGTCTCCATGAGGACATGCATGGGTGTGACCTAGAGACAAAGAGGAGCAAATAGGTGGGAGGGTAGGTAGTGTGACCTGTAGGAGAGTGGAGAACCCAGTAGAGGAGGAAGCTGACTTCCAATTCTGTGCGCATGCTCGTGGATATACATGTGCATGAGCCAATTCAATGTTTTGTTGAAAACAAAACCAATTCTAAATTTGCGTATAGCTTTGTATGATTACTGTGACTGAACATCACCCCTTGCAAATTGGCATTTAGTCTTCCTATGTCTTTAGTCCAATTTTCAGCTAATAGATACGATGTTTGTTTATAGTACATGCAGTAACGATTTATATGTATGTTTATGTTCATTGTATAAGCAAGTATAATATCTTTAAGTTTTTAATTATTCAGAAGAGCTTACTTATGGTTGATTTTTTAAAAAATTATATTTTTATAACTGCAGCTTTTCCAATGCTAAACATTGACCAGCATGCCTTGTCCCTTTACAAAATTGTTACCATGAGAAAAACAATACTTTTTCTATCATAATCTACTTAAAAACCACTTATAGGTATATCTTATAACAAACAATTGGGAACTACTGGTACTTTTCTGTATATTCTAATATAAACATGGTCCTAAAGTCTGAGCATGAGTTAGAAACAACTGAATATTAAAAATGCAAACGGCCTAGCTGAACTCAAGGGGCATGCTTCCCAGGCAGACAAAAGGGCCATCAAAAATGCTAGCATGGTATTATGAAATTTTAATTCATGATCAAAATGTCTTCTCCCAAGTCCCAATACTACTTTCCAATATATCTTTCAAATTATAGTGGGACTTGGTGGATAACTTTTAAATATCCCTTAAATTGCAAGTAGATGAACATTTGGCCCAAAATATTTTAAAATTCTTACTGTGGCTAAGCTGGGAGATTGAGGAGGAAGAGTTACATCAGCAAAGAGCACTTTGCTGCTTATATCTTACATCTTCTAGCAACCAGAATGTGTTTCAGACACGCATTCCCGAGTTATGTTTAACAATCCCGAGACATCATCTCTATTCAGCCTCAAAGCCTCCGGTGGAGATGGAGTGAATATTAAATAATCAAGAGGGCCTGTCATGAAATCCTGCTGCACCCGGGCAAAGCTCAGCATTAGGGCGACTGCTTTTTTCTTGATGTTATATTTGCATCTTGTTTCAGAAATAATATGCTTTAAGCTTTTAAAATGAACATTACTAGGTGATTGAGGTTAGCAGCAATCTTGAGTATCGATAGCATATTAAAGGAAACTGTGGTTTAACTCTACAAAGAGTAAATTCCTTTGATCTTATGCTGAAAACATTTATTCAGATGTGACTGAGCTTGCAAAATCCAGGTAAATCATCTGTTCCTGTAGTGGTGTAGGAAGAGATGAGAATAAGGGGAGACTGGATGTTTGAGGTGCTTGCTATCACTAGATATCTGTGCACTGTCGTATTGATTTCCTATGGCTGTATAACAAATGATCACAAATTTAGCATCCTAAAGCAATGCCCATTTATTGGCTCATAGTTTTGTGGCTCAGAATTCTACTCTAGCATAGGAGGGTTCTCTGCTCGGTTCACATCGTAAGGTGAAATCTGGGTGTCGGCTGGACTGAGTGTTCACCTGGAGCCTCTATGGATGTGTCTGTTTCCAATCTTGTTCTTATTGTTGGCAGAATGATGTCCTTCTTAGATGGCTATGAGCTTCTGGAGAGTGTTGTCAGAAAGAGAGGGTGGAACAATGATACTAGAGGCTAATTATCAAGAAACCACCCATACCATCTTCCTGCTGAATGGACCCAGGCCAGCTACTAATACAACAGGCAGTTCCTCCTGTCTTCCTAAGGCATCCCAAAGCACAATATGAACTACCCACAAACTTTAGTAAGTGAAAATATAAACCTAGCCAGAGATGCAGGGAAGGGCCTGGCTTCCTCTTCTGCCATTCTTGGGAATCAGGAAATTTGGAAAATGATATCATCTCCCTTGGGTCAGATATAATTTTGCAAGCACTGGTCCACCAGACCTGGGGTCAGCCCCACTTGCCCCTCAGTCAGGTACATTTGTGCACAGTCAAGTGTAGTGTCCCAAATGGAGTTGAGGCAGTTTGGCCTGTGCAGCAGACCCAGCATTTGGTTGCATTTGATGGAGGACAGAAGCCTATTTCCTTAACTCAAAAAACAAAGGACAGAGAGCAGGGATTTTTCACCTCAGTGCCATTGACATTTGGGACCAGGTGACTTTTTGTAGTGGGCATTGTTGTATGCACTGTAGGATGTTTGTCCTGGCCTCCACCCACATTAGATGGCCCCTGAGTTGTGACCAACAAAAATGCCAAATATTCCTTGCAGGGCAGCGGGGTTGGGCAAAACCACCCTTGATTGACAGTTTCTTCTAACCTTATGGGATTCTTCAACATAAAAGTGGTACAGAATTTAGAAAAATCATCCAATCTATCTTTTGAGACTTTTCCTCTATTGTTTAGATGGAAAAGACAGAATGGGGTGGGGTAGAGAGACTGAGAGAGGGATAGCACTAGGAGCAACAGGAAGCAACAGCAAGTGAGCTACTTGCTGGAGTCCTTATCAAGTGATGCCTGAAGTTATTACCTTGGCTTTCTGCCACTCACAACCTAAGGAGTCCTAACTTATCCACAGGACATCATAGAGAAGAAAAGATTTAAAGATTCTGATACCCCAGAGCCTTTCCTTATCATGATGTACAGGAGGGATGATGAGGCAAGGGAGGCTGTTGGGGTCTGATGGTCAAGGTTCTTGTCTGCCTTGGGACTTGGGACTCTTCCCACCATAGGGGGCTGTAGGGTAAGACCATTTGGCACACCTGGAACTCTGAGCCTGACCTTTATAGCCATAAGTATATTGGAAAGCCCCCCATTCGCATTGTCTTGGATGTCTCTCTTCCATTGTAGAAAAACAAGGGAACCAATATTAAGAGCAAAAAAATCCATAAACATCAAGAAGAATGTGGATCCATGACCCATAAAGCTGATTTATAAAGAAAAATTTGCCAAGAAAACTTGATTGCTTTTATTGATGGAATGGCTAAATTAGAAGATGAAAGGATCACAGCAGAAGTCATAGATCTTATTTCAGTAATGTAGCTGATATATTATCTCACAAAATTTTGCTTGACAAATTAATTCAAATTGGGTTGGCGGAGGAGTTGTCGGCACAGATTGAGAGCTGGACGAAGCTCATAAAGTCTTGGTAATGACAAACAGTCTTGGTGGAGCTGCTATGAGCTGCCCAATGTGCTACTAGACTCTGGCTCCACTGCACCTCTTAATTCCTTACTGAGAAGAAGGGACCAATAAATGCAGGGCAGGCAATTTTGGCTACTAGATCATTTGAAGAGCTCAGAAAATCAGTGAGAATTGAGGAAGGACTCGAGGGAAAGTCTCCTTAGCTTTAAGCCTTGGGGGAATATCAGCAAGCTGAGCTCACAATGGGGCTGCAGAAAAGCTGGGGACCAGCAGTCAGATAAAAATACATTTTTCATGGTAATTATTTCTCTTCTTGGGGAAGCTACATGTCCTGGTATAAAAGCACAAATCTAAATGTCTATAATGGGACCAGGTGGGGAGATGACAGACTGAAACTGAAGAGTGCACGCCCCATACAGCAGTGAAGACAAATGCAGTCCATCGGCCTGAATCTCAATCACGATGTTGGGCAAAGGCAGTTAGGCCCCAAAGAAAACATTTGGTAAAATTTTACTTATCTACAGCCATAGGTGGTAAAAATATAATTAAACTAGGAAAGTAGCTATGATGGCTTCTGCTCCCCCGCCAACAGAGTAGGTGTTGTCCTGGAAAGACATAGAGCCTCTGGGCCATATACCATCCCTTGACCTGGGACTTGTTACATAGATGGTAGCTTCATAATTACTCTTTAAAACTGTGGACATATTTTGTATGCTTTTCTGAATATGGGACATATATCTCAATGAACAAAGGAAAGAGAAAAGGTTCAGTCACTAGTCTGCTCCAGTGGATTGTTGCCATGTGGGAATGGGGCCAATCTTGTCAGATCATGCTTTTAAAGGAAGTACGATATATGGATTTTTTTTTTTTGAAATAAGCTGGTAAGCTAATTCTAAAATTATTTAGAATAATAACATGGGTCAACGAGAATAGGTCTAAAGGTGAGTTTGGGTAGCCATCTTGTGATTTCTGTCCTCATTCAGGGGTTGGGGGAAAGAAGGTAAACATTTCCACCCTGCTGTATTTAGCAGTGTCCTCTGCAGTGCTTTTCATTTGGGGAACTTATGAAAATTGCCAATGAGTCAGAGGGTCTTTATTCTTACAACTATCCTATTTTAGCTGACACTCAGAAAATCTGGGGAATATGTCCAGTATTATTTAGCTAGTAGGAGGGAGATAGGAGCTTCGCACCTAGGCTGATTTAATTGCAAGGCCTGCATGGTCACTGACTTAATGAACTGGCAGTGAATGAGGTGCCTCTTTGCTCACCTTGTGCCCTAGAAGACAGCACTAAAAGATCAGTGCTCTTTCCTGCTGAAGGGAGACTGGAGTCCACTGCATTGGTGATTTAGATAAAATGCATTTCCTTTCTTGCTGCCATGCTGCTCTACTGCCCAAGTGGTTCCAGGCTGGGGTGGTGGTTCTGAAGGTGTTGCTGGATACAATATTGTGAGCCACAGACAGTGCTGTCAGGGGATTCTTCAGTAGAGAGCTGTCAGCATGTCTTTGTCTCCCCACATCAGATATTTTCTGCTGGTGACATTGACATAATTTCCCCTACCTCCTCAGAGCTAAGGTGCTGGCTTGGTGCTCTCCAGAGCCTGTTGTGTCTTTAGTGCAGAAAAATCACCTTGAAAGATGCTCTCCTCATTACACCTTTGGAAAGAAGAAAATTATCAAGGGTCACTAAATGGGATGTTAAATGATCTTTAGAAAAAGGGAAGGACAGTGGCATGCATGACATTGGAGGTTAGTATAGACAGAAGAAAGGGTGGTGAGAATGCATACAAGCAAGGCATGTGGTCAGAGGGAGACCTGAGCACAGGGCACCCCTTCAGGAAACTGAAGACGGTTAGAACAAGTGGAGCCTGAGGGAATGTGCCTTCCATCTCCCCATTTCACAAACGAGGGCCAGGGGTGTGGTGCGATTCATCCAAGGGGCACAGGTCCTTCTGTCAACACAGCCCAGTGACTCTCACCATGACATGAACAAACTCTAGTGCAGTCATTGAAAGAACCAGTCTGGGGTTCAGACTCTTGGGTTTACATACCAACTTCGCTATGTTCTAGTTCATGACAGATGACCATGGGCAAGTTTCTTAGCTCTCACCCATGGCATGAAGAGTTGTGAAGATTATGGGAGGAAACTCAGGTAAAAGTATGTATGTCTGATTCCTGGCATGAAGCAAAGACTCAAAATTCATAGTATCTTAATAGAAACATGTATAGACATTTATATATTTGTAGAAAATCCTCATATCTAATAGTTTGGTAAGTTATATGCTGTAAGTCCTGTATTTCCAAGGGCTTCCATAGTTAAAATTGACTTTTCATTTATGAAGTTGGATTTATGTGGCCATTTTGGTTCTGTTATGTCATTTTGGAAGAACAGCACAGTATCTCTTATAAAGAAATATTGCCTAAGTGCTGCTGCGAGAGTAACACTTCCCAGTAGACCCCTCGCCCTCTGCTGGCACCGTTCTCTGAGGGGCAATGCTTCATAGTTCCAGAGTGGTGTATATAAATGACAGTCTCTTTTTTGGGGCATCTCTTAATAATAGTTGAAAGAGCTGTTTGAAATCAGATCTTTATAAAGAGAAAAGAAAGATCCATTGTGGGATCACAAGTGATCTCATGACAGACATGAGTGAACGGTGTCCTCATGGTTTTCTGGGGTCCTTCCCAGGGCAAATGTGGCCTTGGGTGCTGATCACTTGTCAGGGCACTTGACTCTGGACTGGTAGTTAGTGGACACTGCTGGCTGCAACTGTTAGAGTAAGGTCAAGGGGAGGTGGGGGTCAGGGGCCGAGGGAAGATGCCAGCTGGAGGCTCTGGGAAGAGACCTGGAGAACTGGGGCAAGTGCAGGGTGGGGAGGGCCATACCCAAGTCCTTACTCCAGCTTTCTGGTGGCTGTCCGCCTTTCCCAGCAAGAAAGTTTAGAAGCAGGGTGGGAGGTCAAAGAGAGAAGGCTTCTGATAAGAGAACCCAGCCAAAGTAGGCAGCAGATGATAGACAGACACTATTTTAGGCAGATAATAAATAAGTGACGTATTGATACATACCTTCTAGGTAATGGACACCTAGAGAGATGGATAGTGTATAAAGCTTCCATTGTTTCCCATTGTTACTATAATAAAACAAATTTCAAAACAGCATATATTTTTATATCATAGCTTTCTAGGTCAGAAGTCCAGTTGGCTACCTTGCTGTGGGTTTCATAATGGTGACTCAGGCTGTGTCTCTTCCTAGACGCTCTGGAGATGAATCTCCATCTAAGCTCATCCAAGTTTTTGGCCAAATTGGGTTTCTTATGGTTGTGAACCCGAGGTTCCCGTTTCCCTGCTGCCTGGTCCTTAGGCTGCTGGGAGAGATGATCCCTGATTGCTCTCCTGATGTATCTCTCTTGCTTCCTCTTCTGCTTTTAAGGGCTCTTGTCCTTATTTGGGTCTACACAGATCATTCCGGATAACTCCCCCTTTTAGACATAACTGATAAATAATCCTAATTACATTTGCAATTTCCCTTCCCAATACTACCTATTTATATTGGTTTGAATAATGTGAGGGTAGGAATCTGGGGGGACATGTTTAGGATTTTACCTGCCACAGATGGATGGATAGAAGAATGGATGGATGGAGTGATTTATGGAAAGATAGGTGGAAAATTGATAGAGAGTAGTACATGAGATGAATAGTCAGCTAGACAACAGGTAGGTTGGAAGGTAGGTGGTAGATACATAGACAGAAGGGTAGATGGTAGTACCAGGTCAGTTGCCTACCAGGTCATGGTTATGCCATTACCAATGCCTGCACAAGTGGGACTTGAGTAGAGTTCTCATCCAGGAGCGAGTGTGATGAAGTTGTTACCATCTGGCCTGTTAGTTTTCCTTTTTCATGGTTCTATATTTCCGGCTCAGTTAAATGCCCACCACTTACCACCACCTGGACTGGCCTTGTGACTTTGCACAACTGAAGCTGATATGAGAGTCGGGTAGCTTCTTGCAAGTGTTTCATACTTCATTTCTGTTCATTTTTTCTTAGTGAACTCATACACTTATTGAACAGATACTTTGTGCCAGGTTTGTGAGACACACGGGCAATACTGTGATGAACAGGGTAGACATGGTCCCAGCTCCCCCAGAGCCTGCTGTCTGGTGGGGGTGTCTGAGAAGTAGACGGTGATGCTGACACCAGGTGACAAGTGCAAGGAGAGGGAAGACGGAGCACATCCGAGGACATGTGACCTCACTATGGGGACCTGGGAAAACATTGAGGAGAAAGTAAAATCTAATTGAGACCCCCAAAGATAAGAAGGGATCAGTTATGTAAAGGAAGTGTCTGCCTTGAACACCAAAACCTCATCAACTCTAATTCAGTTGCATTGGCTATTTCTGTTCCTAATTGCTCCTGCACAGATCTGTACATACACTGCATATTTAGGATGTGTTGGTACTTTCAAATGCAAATGTGTTCTGCAAAAATGTCTTGTGCTTGTATAACTCAGCAAAAGTTCTCTGGCTGTGCTAGGGCATGGGCTTTGCAGCTTTTGTTTTAATGATTGCTTTAGGTGGGACTGTCCAATATCACCAGGCTAGGAGCTGCCTGATGACTCCTCTCCATGTCCAAGAGGGCCTTGTGCTGCCTGCCCTGCTATATTCTCTGAACACTGCTAATAGAGTGATACTCACAGGGGAATGCTGAAGCACAGGGGCTCTTGGTTAGCTCTTCTCTGCTTCCTGATGTGGGATCACTCTTGGTGCGCAGCTGAAGGAGCCAGGCAAATAGAGTGGCAAGGACTCTGTCCTCTGTCCTTTTCTCTCATCCCTCAAACTCTGGTCTCTGATCACTTTTGGCTACACCACAGGAACCCAGTGGGAGCTCCAGTGGTTTCCAGGGAAAAGTGGACCCTTAGAAAGGAATTGGGCCAGCTGAAAACCATCTTTCTTCCTTAGAGCCTGGGTGGCCAGTGAGGTACCTATGTTCCTGCTATGAACAGTGTACAGGAGCTTGCAAGGCTACTTGCCTGTGTCTGAGTACTGAACTCAAGGGAGTGAGATTAAATGATACATAAGAGAGAGGAATGCCACTGTGGTAAGAGCATGAGTTTAGAGTTAGTCTTTGTCACAGCTTTGCTCCTGTGTAGCCATAAGCAAGTTACTTATTCTTTGTAAACCTAAGTTTCCTCATCTGCAAAATGGAGACAATATGGTACCTCCTAGGACTCAAGGAAATAATATGAATCAAGAAGTTATCCTAGGGTATAATAAAAACCTTTTAGTTTTAATTACCAAATGTCCTGCACAGTGGTTCTGATTCTTTAATATGACCTCTCATTCTAAACAAGCACCCATCAGGTCCTTGTTTCATTGATCATAGAGAAATGGGGAACCTCAAAGAATGTAAAACATACACAAGCATTCAGAGGAGTTAATAAAAAATAACAGAAGGACACACTTTAAAGTTTTGATTTTTTGATCTTATGAACCCAAGCTGAAAATTAAAGTGAGATATGGATCTAATATTATTTAATTTGACAATGAATTTTTAAATAGGGAGAAAAGGCCCACGTTTAATTCGACTTTGCAACAGAATTTACAGCATCAAAATCTGCCTGCGTTTCTGTAAAAAATATAAGCATGGATAGATAACTGTCTATTTCAGTGTCTTCATAAATATGAATTTTTATTGGGCAATGAAAGGTTGTTCCAGAGGGTTAACATTTGTTGATTCAATAGTAGAGCTGAGTCCTGACCTTCAGTATGTCTTGAATTTTAGTTGATTGACACTTTATTAGCAGTCCACTCTAATCAGTCATGTTCAACACTCACAGAATCTAAGATCTTTGGTGCTTTTCATTTCTCCCTGTGTTTTTTATTAACAATGAAATATTGAAAATTTTATAAGGGAGACATAAAACGTGTCTGTAGAAAATGGTTACAGATGTTGGAGATGAAAAGGTGGCAACTTTTTAGAGAAGAAAAGATGGAGGAGCAATTTAGATTTTAGGAGGGCAACCAAGCATATGGATCAACTGGTGTGCCTGGAAAGGAGTTCAAGATGGACTAGAAGAGAGAGAATGGATGGAGGAATAGCAGGGGAAATCATTAAGAAGCTGCAACTAAGAATGGGAGTCAATACAGAGGAGGAGGGGACTGGAGAACAAGTCTCCCACTCTTATGGTAAGATCACACCCTAATAGAGGAGTGAGGTGTGAGTGGCCAAGGATTGCAAAAGAGAAAGAAAAGTGTAGAAAAATAGCATCAATTAGTGGAATATCATGCTTATGTTTTCAACTATTATTTATTGCATATTATGGTGAGAGACATAGGGGTGAATAAGACAGAGAGAAAGAGAAGACCCAGAGAGAATACTATGTATGACTATACCCAAATATTTGCAGTGTTTCCAAGCAGGCATTGGATCAAAGGATCTGCCTGTCCTGTGTGTTACCAAACTCCAGAGCTAAGACCAGTAGGTAAAATTTACAGGAAGCAAGATCTTGACTCAAAATAAGCAATGCTTTTAGAGGGAACAAGTCCTTTGCCTGAAGATCTTCAAACAGAGAACAGGTAGCCAGTCACTGGCCATGATTAATAGCTATGGCTCAGCCATTGGCAGGCAAGTTGCAGTCGATGAGCTTTTAAGACACCTTATATCTCTGTGAGTGTGTGAATCACTGGGTGTCATCCCATGATGTCACTTGAGAAATTACTGCATAGATTGTCATCCTGCCTCAACTCTTGTCAATGTGCATTTATTTTATTTTAAGGAGCAGGGGACCTAGAAGAAGATACAAGTCTATTTCTTATAAAGTAACTATTTTTCTATTTTTTTTATGATTAAGACATTTATTTAAAACAGGCTTTCTAGTAAAAAAGCATATAATCGCTGGTTCTCTTCAGCCCCTGTCATGACAGATTAGCATTAATAATTTAGAGAACAGCAGCATTAAAAGTAATTACAAACTGTCAGAAAGATACAAGAAATATGACATAGTTCAGAGCTTCTTTTCAGACCTCAAATATTATTTGAGGGGAAAAATAATTACATTTTCCTATTCATTCCCTAATACAAATAGCTTAGTATATCTCATAATTCTTGATATTTGCAATTAATTCATTGAAAAACTAATGTAAGTTTGAAAAAAGACCTCTTTGGTCACAAATTTCCACTATGGAATGATTCCTTAGGGCACTTTCCCAACTGCCTCGTCAAGGATCCTTTTAAATGCATTGACATAGCAATATGAATAAATCAATGAGCATTTAAAATATAAACTGTCCGAACTTTAATTGTGCATGTTTTAACTCTTTTCCCTTTTGTCTATCAATTGATTTAGGTATGCATCCCTATAAATTTACCTAAGATATCAAGAACTTAGGAAAGTTCTTTCGAATGAGCCCTCATCTATCCCAAGCCTATTTGTTCTATATGGTGTTTATTCTTAGTAAAAATTGATCAAAGCATCAGCAGTCACATCTTAATACCACTGATCAGGTTCCCTTCTTTCTGTGAAACTATTTGCTTTGTTGCATGAATTGTAACATGAGAAGAAAGAACAGAAATTGATACTTGCCACTTATATACTTATTCTCTTTTATTCCAGAGACGGCAAAACAATTTCCCTCTATTTTTAAGTTACTCATTTACCATATTTAAAATTTACAGTTCATGGAGTTGAACAGATGTATTAGACCTACATCCTGTGATAGTCATGTCATCTCATAGTTGTTCCATAAAATCAGAAAACGCTTAGCAAAATATTTGTTCACATTGCAGCTGAATGATTTAACCTCAGAACAGATTGTAAGTGGCCAACAGATCCAAACAGACTAGACTAGGAGTGCTACTTGGTGTCTGTGATCTTTCTACCCTCACCATGCCTGGCATCTGGTAACACGTGAGAGCCAGGAGCAGGCAAGGTGCCGTGTGAAAAGCAAGTGGCAGGGAAGAGAAAAGGAGGAATGTCATTGCATTCCCAATCCTGGTGGTCCCCAAAAAGTTACCATTTTATTTGTCATATGCTTTAGGTAGAAGGTCATAAGGGTTAGTCTTCATGCTATCATATAAAGTTCTACTTTGTACTTTTTAATATGTCAAATGATTAGAATCCTAAATTTAATCAATATTGTTCTAAATAAAGAGCTAATCTGACTCATTGGTATTCACCTTAGCATGTGTGTATTCTTGTTCTTTCTCCCCTTTTCTCTGGCTCCTGCCTGATGGCCTATCCACTCTGGGGAATTAGTTAGCCTTCATATAGAATGGCTTATAATGATCCTCTGGAAGGAAGTATTTATAATATCCTTCTTATGAAGAACTTTTATTTTGACATAGATGTATGTATTATGAGAAATTATAGAGGCAAATGGTATATTGTTATTCTGCTATTCTAAGTACCTAATATGAAATAGATCTCTAGAAGGAGAGTTTTTAAAAAATATTTCTTAATGTTTGTTATGCAAGTCATTCATACCTTCAAAATTAGGATAAGAAAGCCAGTTGATAAGAAACTAAATTTAAAAATCACCATCTTATTATTATTAAGTTGGTGTTTATCTCCCCTAAACTTTTTCAAGAATTTATACCTTAATATAACAAATCATATTATACATGGAGATGCTCTTTGTCCTTTCCACAGTGTGTAATGGATGTCTTTCTTTATCAGTCCATATGCAGCCATATCACCATTTCTAATGTCTTCAGAGTCATTGGTTGTTTAAGTCAGCATTGTTGCAACTGTGATCAAAAGACCTGACAAGAACAATTAGAAGAGGAAAAGTTTATTTAGGGCTTATATCTGAGATCTCAGTCCATAGATGGCCTCCTCTGTAGCTCTGGGACTTAGGGGAGGCAGAACCTCATGCAGAAGGGTGTGGTAGAGGAAAGCAGCTCAGGACATGGCAATCAGGAAGCAGAGAGACAGAGCTCCATTCACTGGGGACAAAATGCATACACCGAAGGCACACCCCAGTGACCTATCTCCTCCAGCCACACCCTACTAGCCTTTAATTGCCCCCAGTTAATCCCTGTCAGGGCATTAACCAGCAATGGGTTACAGCTACGATCATCTGATCATCTCACCTTTGCACTTCTTGCGTTGTCCACACAGGAACTTTGGGGGACACCTCTTATCTAAACTATAACATTGGGTGACTTAAACCATTATTATCTTAAGTGTGTGCTACTGTTAAAAATTCAGATCATTCCTACTTTGTAACCACTAAAGAATTCTGTGACAGACATCCTTGGAGTCCCCTCCTTGCATTCACCTAAGACTCCGTCTCAAAGGGACAAGCTGCCATTTCAGTCAGATGGAAGGTCAAGTCTAGTCTAAATGCTGGGTGGACAGGGACTGACTGAATGACAACGTGAACCGAAAGGGTGGAGCTGGGAGCAGAGAATCCTCCGGGACCCTTTGCCTTTGCTTGTCACCTCCCTTCTGTTATTTCTCCATTACTGATCCAGGTGTGGATTTCCTCATCCACAATTAGTGGAATTAATGCTATCCTCAAAATGTGCATGTGTGTATCTAAGTGTAGAAATAAAGCTAAAGGGTCTCCACATGTCCCTTCAATGTTGTCCTAAAGTACTCACCGACAGGCTTACCTGGGGGTTGACTCTTTAAGGCAGGTGAGCAAACATTTTATGCAAAAGGCCAGGTGATAGATATGTTAGGCTGAATACACGGCCTCTGCCATAGCTACTCAACTGTGCCGCTACCGCGTGAAGTCAGCCACGGGCTAGATGTAGACCACCAAGTGTGACTGTGTCCCAGTACAACTTTATTTATTTATTTATTTTATATTTTTTTATTGGTTGTTCAAAACATTACAAAGCTCATGACATATCATCTTTCATACATTTGACTCAATTGGGTTATGAACTCCCATTTTTACCCCAAATACAAATTGCAGAATCACATCGGTTACACACTCACATTTTTACCTAATGGCATATTAGTGATTGTTGTATTCTGCTACCTTTCCTATCCCCCTCCCCTCCCCACCCATCATCCCTCTCTACCTCATCTGCTGTTGTTCAATTCTCTCCCTTATCCCCCCCCTTTCCCCTCACATCCTCTTCTATGTAATTTTGTGTAACATTGAGGGTCTCCTACCATTTCCATATGTTTTCCCTTCTCTCTCCCTTTCTCTCCCCCCACTCGTCTTTGTTTAATGTTAATCTTTTCCTCATGCTCTTCCTCCCTGTTCTGTACTTAGTTGCTCTCTTTATATCAAAGAAGACATTTGGCATTTGTTTTTTAAGGATTGGCTAGCTTTGCTTAGCATAATCTGCTCTAATGCCATCCATTTCCCTGCAAATTCTATGATTTTGTCATTTTTTATTGCTGCGTAGTACTCCATTGTGTATAGATGCCACATTTTTTTTTATCCATTCATCTATTGAAGGGCATCTAGGTTGGTTCCACAGTCTAGCTATTGTGAATTGTGCTGCTATGATCATTGATGTGGCAGTATCCCTATAGTACGCTCTTTTAAGATCCTCAGGGAATAGTCCGAGGAGGGCGATAGCTGGGTCAAATGGTGGATCCATTCCCAGCTTTCCCAGGTATCTCCATACTGCTTTCCATATTGGCCTTACCAATTTGCAGTCCCACCAGCAGTGTACAAGTGTACCCTTTTCCCCACATCCTCGCCAACACTTACTGTTGTTTGACTTCATAATGGCTGCCAATCTTACTAGAGTGAGATGGTATCTTAGGGTGGTTTTGATTTGCATTTTTCTGACTGCTAGAGATGGTGAGCATTTTTCCATATACTTGTTGATTGATTGTATGTCCTCCTCTGTGAAGTGTCTGTTCAGGTCCTTGGCCCATTTGTTGATTGGGTTATTTGTTATCTTATTGTTTAATTTTTTTTGAGTTCTTTGTATATTCTGGATATTAGGGCTCTATCTGAAGTGTGGGGGGTAAAAATTTGTTCCCAGGATGTAGGCTCTCTATTCACCTCTCTTATTGTTTCTCTTGCTGAGAAAAAACTTTTCAGTTTAAGTAAGTCCCATTTATTTATTCTTGTTATTAACTCTTGGGCTATGGGCGTCCTATTAAGGAATTTGGAGCCCGACCCCACAGTATGTAGATCGTAGCCAACTTTTTCTTCTATCAGACGCAGTGTCTCTGATTTGATATCTAGCTCCTTGATCCATTTTGAGTTAACTTTTGTGCATGGCGAGAGAAAGGGATTCAGTTTCATTTTGTTGCATATGGATTTCCAATTTTCCCAGCACTATTTGTTGAAGATGCTATCCTTCCTCCATTGCATGCTTTTAGCCCCTTTATCAAATATAAGAAAGTTGTAATTTTGTGGATTGGTTTCTGTGTCCTCTATTCTGTACCATTGGTCCACCTGCCTGTTTTGGTACCAGTACCACGCTGTTTTTGTTACTATTGCTTTGTAGTACAGTTTGAACTCTGGTATCGCTATACCTCCAGATTCACACTTCCTGCTTAGCATTGTTTTTGCTATTCTGGGTCTTTTGTTTTTCCATATGAATTTCATGATTGCTTTATCTATTTCTACAAGAAATGCCGTTCGGATTTTAATTGGCATCACATTAAACCTGTAGAGAACTTTGGGTAGTATCGCCATTTTGATGATGTTAGTTCTGCCTATCCATGAACAGGGTACATTTTTCCATCTTCAAAGATCTTCTTCTATCTCTCTCTTTAGGGTTCTGTAGTTTTCATTGTATAAATCTTTCACCTCTTTTGTTAGGTTGATTCCCAAGTATTTTATTTTCTTTGAGGATATTGTGAATGAAGTGGTTTTCCTCATTTCCATTTCAGAAGTTTTGTTGCTGATATACAGGAATGCCTTTGATTTATGCGTGTTGATTTTATATCCTGCCACTTTGCTGAATTCATTTATTAACTCTAGCAGTTTCTTTGTAGACCCTTTTGGGTCTGTTAAATATATTATATTGTCATCTACAAATAGCGATAATTTAAGTTCTTCTTTTCCTATTTTTATGCTTTTAATTTCTTTTGTCTGTCTAATTGCTCTGGCTAGTGTTTCAAGAACAAAATTGAATAGAAGTGGTGATAGAGGGCATCCCTGTCTTGTTCCAGATTTTAGAGGGAATGCCTTCAGTTTTTCTCCATTTAGGATGATGCTAGCCTGAGATTTAGCATATATAGCTTTTACAATGTTGATGTAAGTTCCTGTTATCCCTAGTTTTTCTAGTGTTTTGAACATAAAGGGATGCTGTACTTTGTCAAATGCTTTTTCTGCATCTATCAAGATGATCATATGGTTCTTGTCTTTAAGTCTATTGATGTGATGAATAGTATTTATTGATTTCCATATATTGAACCAGCCTTGCATCCCAGGGATGAATCCTACTTGATCATGGTGTACAATTTTTTTTGATATGCTTTTGTATTTGATTCGCCAGGATTTTATTGAGAATTTTTGCATCTAGGTTCATTAGAGATATTGGTCTGTAGTTTTCTTTCTTTGAAGTGTCTTTGTCTGGTTTTGGGATCAGGGTGATGTTGGCCTCATAGAATGAATTTGGAAGAGCTTCTTCTTTTTCTATTTCTTGAAATAGCTTGAAAAGTATTGGTATTAATTCTTCTTTGAAGGTTTTGTAAAACTCCGCTGTATACCCATCCGGTCCAGGGCTTTTTTTGGTTGGTAGTCTTTTGATGGCTTCTTCAATTTCTTCCTTTGTTATTGGTCTGTTTAAATTGTGTGTGTCTTCCTGACTCAATCTGGGCAGATTGTATGACTTAAGAAATTTATCGATATCTTCACTATCTTCTATTTTATTGGAATATAGGGTTTCAAAATACTTTCTAATTATCTTCTGTATTTCTGTAGTGTCTGTTGTGATATTGCCTTTTTCATCCCGTATGTTAATAATTTGAGTTCTCTCTCTTCTTCTCTTCGTTAGCATGGCTAAGGGCCTGTTGATCTTATTTATTTTTTCAAAGAACCAACTTTTAGTTTTTTCAATTTTTTCAATGGTTTTTTTTTGTTTCAATATCATTGATTTCTGCTCTAATTTTAATTATTTCTTGTCTTCTACTACATTTGCTGTTGTTTTGCTCTTCCTTTTCTAGGTTTTTGAGGTGTAGTGTGAGTTCATTTATTTGTTGGTTTTTTCTTTTTTTGAGGAAAGAACTCCAAGAAATGAATTTCCCTCTTAAAACTGCTTTCATTGTGTCCCATAGATTCCAGTATGTTGTGTCTGTATTGTCATTTGTCTCTATGAATTTTTTTTATCTCCTCCTTTATGTCTTCTGTAACCCATTGATCATTCAGTAACATATTGTTCATTTTCCATGTGATGTAGGATTTTTCCTTCCTTCTTTTATCATTGATTTCCAGTTTCATTCCATTATGATCAGATATGGTGCATGGTATTATCTCCACGCCTTTATATTTACTAAGAGTTGCCCTATGGCATAATATATGGTCTATCTTTGAGTAGGATCCATGTGCTGCTGAGAAGAACATGTATCCACTTGATCATGGTTGATATATTCTATATATGTCAGTTAAGTCTAGGTTATTGATTGTGCTATTGAGTTCAATAGTTTCTTTATTCAGCTTTTGTCTAGAGGATCTGTCTAATGGTGAGAGCGGTGTGTTGAAGTCACCCATAATTATTATGTTGTAGTCTATTTGACTCTTGAACTTGAGGAGAGTTTGTTTTATGAACATTGCAACTCCATTGTTAGGTGCATACAAATTGATAATTGTTATGTCTTGTGGGTGGATGGTTCCTTTTAACAGTATATAGTGTCCTTCTTCATCCCTTTTGATTAACTTAGGTTTGAAGTTGATTTTATTCGATATGAGTATGGCCACTCCTGCTTGCTTCCGAGGGCCATGTGAGTGATATGATTTTTCCCAACCTTTTACCTTCAGCCTGTGTATGTCTTTTCCTATCTTATGAGTCTCCTGAAGGCAGAATATTGTTGGATTTGTTTTTTTTTTTGATCCAGGTTACTAGCCTATGTCTCTTGATTGGTGAGTTTAGGCCATTAACATTTAAGGTTACAATTGAAATATGATTTGTACTTCCAGTCATGTTTATTTATTTATTTATTTTAGTTTGGCTAGTTTTTACTTTTTGGTTATTTTCCTCCCCCTTTACTGAGATACCTCCTGCTGTTAGTTTTGGGCACTATTTTTCAATTCCTCTTCTTGTAGTATTTTACTCAAAATGCTTTACAGTGCTGGTTTTCTGGCTGCGAATTCTTTTAGCTTTTGTTTATCGTGAAAGATTTTAATTTCATTGTCAAATCTGAAGCTTAATTTTGCTGGATACAGTATTCTTGGTTGGAAACCATTATTTTTCAGCGTTTGAAATACATTGTTCCAGGATCTTCTCACTTTTAAAGTCTGTGATGAAAAATCAGTCGTTAACCTAATTGGTTTACCCCTGAATGTAATCTGCCTCCTTTCTCTCGTAGCTTTTAATATTCTCTCCTTGTTCTGTATGTTGGCTATCTTTATAATTATATGTGTTGGAGTTGGTCTATTACAGTTTTGAATGTTTGGGGTCCTGTAGGCTTCCAGGATTTGGCAATCCATTCCATCTTTCATCTCTGGGAAGTTTTCTAGAATTATTTCATTTAATAGGTTTTCCATTCCTTTGGTTTGATTCTCTATGCCTTCTTCTATCCCAATGACTCTCAAATTTGGTTTTTGTATGACATCCCATATTTCTTGAATAGATTGCTCGTGGGATTTAAGCATATTTTCTGTGTTGACTATATTCTTTTCAAGTTGATAAACTTTGTCTTCATTATCTGATGTTCTGACTTCTACTTGATCTAGTCTATTTATAATATTCTCGTTTGAGATCTTAATTTGATTTATAGTTTCCTGCATTTCTAGGATTACTGTTTGATTTTTTTTAAGATCTCTATCTCCTGGTAAAGCTCGTTCTTTGCCATTTGAATTTGTTTGTTTAATTCATTTTCAAAATATACTTTTATTGCTTGGACTTGCTGTCTCATGTCTTCTCTAATATTCCTTTCCATCTGAGTTAGGTATGCCTTGAGTTCTTTCCCTATCCCTGTTTCTGATGCTTCTAGGTCCTCCTGTAGAATTAAGTTGTCCTGCATTGTCTGTACTCCTTTTTTCCCTTGTTTTTTTCATGATGTTCACGCTACTTTCCAGCTCTATTTGATTGCTGTGTTTCTGCCCTCTTTTATAAATTTGTTTTGGTTTTTTATATCTCTGTTGTCTCTCCTTTGTGTTGGTAGACTATGCTTGCTAAAGTGGATTCCGCTGGGAAGGAATTCCATCGGCCGAGCTCCAGTGACGTCACCTCTCTGCTATGGCGGGCCCCAGGCTCCTTACTGGGGTGTCCGAATGGAGGGGTGGGACTGGACTGTCTCTGGTTGGTTTCAGATCCCGGTCGCCGGCGGGCAGGCGGTCTCCAGCTGCCCAGTCGCGCGGTCAGCCGGCGGGCGATCGGTCACCCGCGGGCATGCAGTCTCCAGCCGCTCAGTCGCAGGGGCAATGGGCCAGCTGTCGCTGGTGGGCAGGCGATCTCTAGCTGCCCAGTCGCAGGGGCAATGGGCTGGCTGTCGCAGGCGGGCGGGCGGTCCCCAGCTGCCCAGTCACGCGGGCAGCCGGCGGGCGATTGGTCACCGTCGGGCGTGCGGTTTCCAGCTGCTCAGTTGCAGGGGCAATGGGCCGGCTGTCGCTGGTGTGCGGACGATCTCTAGCCGCCCAGTCGCAGGGGCAATGGGCCAACTGTTGCAGGCGGGCGTGTGGTCTCCAGCCACCCAGTTGCAGGGGCAATGGGCTGGCTGTTGCTGATGGGCAGGCAATCTCTAGCTGCCCAGTCGTGCGGTCAGTCGCCGGCGGGGGGTGGACTCCAGCTGCCCAGTCACGCAGGCGGCAGGTGGAGTTTCACCGGGGGGCATGCGTTCTCCAGCTGCCCAGTCGCGAGGGCCTGGCCTCTAGTCCCCTGGTTTCTCCTGCTAGTCCTGGTTTCTCCTGCTTATCCTGGTTTCTCCTGCTAGACCAGATTTCCCCTGAGTGATGCCTCTCCGCAGTTCAAACTGTACTCTGGGCCTGCCGTTTGTTGGGCGTGGAGGGTGGCTATTGAGAACCCCCCCCCCCCCCCGCACTCTATTGTTTTGATTTTTTCCACTTGCCCCTCCCCCCGCGCTGGCAATACAGGTTTCGTTTGCGCTGCTGATGGGAGGGGGAGTTGAAGGTCGGGTGTCTCTAGTTTTCCCCGCGTCTTTATGCAGGCTTGCTCGGATAATCCCTCCCCCGGAGAGCCTAGGAGAGATTTTATTTGAATTCCCCGCTGTATGGGAGATGAGCTGAGTAATACGCACCTGTTTTATTGTTGCAATCTGTCGGAGAGTGGCGGTGGTTACTTCAACTCTCCAAGATGGTGGACGCTGGTTTCCTTGGTGGAGTTTCCATTGTGGGGGATAGAACTGTCCCGTTTCCTTCCCCATCTGAAATCCCGAACTCAGCCTGGGGCTCCGTGAGTGCTCAGGCGGCAGGATTCCACAGAATCTGCAGCAATCTCCCTGCTTGGTGGTTGCTTCTCGGCGGCTCCCCGTCGTCTGTAGCCATGGGGCGGGCTGTGCGGATCAGTCAGCCCGGATCTCCGGTCGCACAGTTCAATACAACTTTATTTACAAAGTCTTCAAACAGAACAGACATGGCCCACCGGCCATAGTTTGCTGACCTCTGACTTAGGGGAATGTGAGTTTGTTTGACTTAGTATTTATTATTAACTGACAAGGTACTAATTGTTTTTATCAGGTAGAGATGCAAAGAATTTATATGTAATAGAAAAATAACCCCAAGGGTTCTGGGTTTATTGCTTTGTAGGATGTAAAGCAGTTCAGAATCTAATTTAACAGTCTTTGTCCCGCTTCTCATTCTGCTGACTCTCATTGCTGAGTTAAAAAAAGCTTTGAATGGCCCTCATTATTTGTATAAGAATTATGTTTTAAACTTTATGAAAAATAAGGCTTTGACAGCCTGCACTCCAGAGGCTGGACCCTAGCTAAGGAAGGACTTTGCCAGGAGCAGGCCCTCCTGGTTGGCTCAATCTTGTATTGGCACTCTGTACACAGTCTGTCTGATTTTCCATCTGCCTCTTGCATGCTGTGACCAGATAACTTACTCAAGCCATGGTACCTTTGCCCCTAAAAGCTCCACTCTCCACAGCCTTAGTGACAGGAATATTCTCATTTCTAAACACTTGTGATGGTCCTGCTCAAGGACGTGCTGTGGCTGGTGGAATAGTTCCATTAGCAGCCCACTTAGGAAG
Organism: Spermophilus citellus; assembly: GCF_964194105.1. Lineage (NCBI taxonomy): Eukaryota > Metazoa > Chordata > Mammalia > Rodentia > Sciuridae > Spermophilus > Spermophilus citellus. Next base: position 64,295,039 of record NC_138200.1, read on the forward strand.
TGGAATACATTTAGCTAGACTCTTTTAAAAAAGCACTCACACTTTTTTTTTTCCTTGTTATGATCTCACCCTGAAAACAGAACCAAGCCTGTTAATCATCTCTGGGTTTAGCTGAGAGCCTGGGACTCAAGGGTCATATTGCAGTACCTTCTGCCTCAGGGATTCACCCCGCTACCATCACTAAGCATCTGCTCAGCAGCTTTTTTTTTTTTTTGCCCAGAGCTTTGCTATTTTTTTCTTTTTAAAAAGCTGCTGTGTGATTACTCACACAGGGTAAGAGTCTCTCCCTTTTCCCTGGATCATCTCATTTGAGCCTCCTGCTGCCACCCCACGGGGCTGGTTAGTATACTACCACTGGCTAGGGAGGACAAGTCTGAGGACCCAGAAGCACTTGCCTAAGGTCTCCCTGCAGGGAGAACACTTGGTTAAAGCAGATTGTGACACAGTTCTGCCCATCCCCAAACTCAAGCTCTTAGCCCCAAAACAAACTGCCTCCTACCTTCCCATTCCTAGTCTAGTGTGCGGGCTGATCTACATGAAGACCTCACTTCCTTCCTGGCCTCGACACCTTTGGAAGGTAATGTAATACTCATCCTTTAACAGCAGTGCTGATAGTGATACCCAACACTAATGGGGCATTTACTAAATGCCAGGTCCCTTATTAACAAGAAGATTACACAATTGATTATCCAAATAGGGGTTCCTTTCTCAAAACACATTTATTGGAGCATAATCAACAGAAAATGAACCAGACGTGTTCAAAGCATACAATTTGATAAACTTCAATGTATTTTCACCCATGAAGCCATCCCATAACCAAGAAAATGAAATTTATATCCTCCCTGAAAGTTTCCTCATGATTCTTTACAATCCTTCCTCACCACCCAGCCCTGTTTCCAGGCAGCCACTGATCTACTTTCTGTCACTGTGGATGAGTTTGTGTTTTATAGAACTTTATATAATTGGAATTGTACAATGTTTACTCTTTTTTAATTTTTGGCTGATTTATTCACTCCATGTTTTGTGTTCCAATAGTTCATTCCATTGTTTAGACATGCCACACTTCATTCACTCATACACGTGTTTATAGGCATTTGAATTGTTCTTGCTCTCTGAATATTACCAATAAAGCTACCAGAAATGTTTGTGTACACATATTTGTATGAACATACACTTTTATTTCTTTGGGGTAAATATCTAGGAGTAGAATGGCAGGTCATAGTGTAGTTATATGTTTATAAGTGCCCAATTTCTCCAAAGTGGTTGTACTATTTAACATTTCTACAAGCAGTATTGTGAGAGTATTTGTTTCTCTGTATCTTCATTAACACTTGGTAAAGTTGGTCTATATGATTTAAACATTATTAATACTTGTGTAGTAGTATTTTAACTTTGCATTTCCCTACTGATTAATGTTGAACATCTTTTCAAGTCCTTATTCACCATCTGTGTATCTTCTTTACTAAAGTGTTCAAAAATTCTGCTCATTTTAAAGCAGGTTGTTTCTTACTGGTTTTTCTGAGCTCTGTTTTTGGCACGGGGGTGGAACCGGGAGTCTCATGCCTTCTAGGGTTTCACAGAGTTGCCCATGCTGACCTCTTATCTTTGCCAAGTAGCTAGAATTGCAGGTGTACACCACAAGACCTAGCCAGAGCTCTTTATATAGTAAATCCTGCATCAAGTATGTGATTGCAAGTATTTTATTTTAGTGTATGGCTTTCTTTACATGATTTTAATAGTGCCTTTTGAAGATCAGAGGTTCAAAGTTTTATGAAATTCTGTTTAATTTTTATTTATGGTTTTTGTCTCATCTAATAAATCATGATCATAAAGATTTTATTCTCTAAAAATTTTAAGATATTAGGTTCTTCATTTAGGTCTATGATCCATTGTGTTTAATTTTTGTGTACGGAGTAGATATTGGTTGATATATATGCATGTGTGTGTTTGAATATATGTGTATTTGTATGATTATTACAGTATCATTTGTTTAAAAACAAACAAAAACAAACAAACAAACTATTCTTTCTCAATCAAGTCACTTTGGCTCTTTGTGAAAACCAGGGACCATACCTGTGTGGATGTCTTTCTGGGCTCTATGTCTTTGTTCTGTTCCACTGATAGCTCTGTTGCCCTCCTGACTTGATTACTGTTTACCATGGTCTTACAGACAGCGTTAAGTTCTCCAACTTCCTTTTTGTCTCATGCACAACTATTTTGGCCATTTTAGGTCTTTTGCATTTGTAAATGAATTTTAGAACCAGAGGTAAATTTCTATAAGAAAGTCTGAGATTTTCATTGGGGATGGATAGAATCTATATGTCAACATGAGAAGGTTTTACAACTTGACAAGATTAAGTCTTAGATTCAGGAGCATGGTATGTCTGTCATTTACTTTGATTTTCTTTAATATTTCTCGGCAGTGATTTTGAGTGTTTCATGTACATGCCCTAACATCTTTAGTCAGATATATTTATGAGAATTTTATAATTTTTAAAGCCATGTTATATGGTATTTTAAATTTCAGGTTTGGATTGTTCCTTGATAGTATATAGAAGTATAGTTTTTAAATACATCAATCTTGCACCTGGCATCATTACTGAAGTCTTGTATTAGTTCTAGTAAAATTTTGTTGATTCAGTTAGAGATTTTTTTTTTCCAAAGATGATCATGGCACTAGTAAATAAAGACAGCTTTACTTCAGTCTAGATATATTTTATTTATTTTTCATGTCTTTTTTTACTGGCTAGAATTCCAAGAGAGTGTTTAATAAAAATGGTGGTAGTAAATATTCTTGACTTATTTCTGAACGTATGGTAAAATATTTATATTTTACTATTAAGAATGGTGTTAACTGTATGATTATATATGTGTTCTAGATTTGCTTGAAGAGTTCTCTTCTAAGTTTGCCTAGTGGCTTTTTGTTTTTCTTTTTCTCATAAAAATAAATGTTGGATTTTATTATATGCTTTTACTGCATCAGTTAAAATGATTCTATAATTTTCCTTTAGTATGTATTAATATCATGAGTGAGTTTGACTGATTAATGCAAACTAACTTCTGTGTTCTTGGTCATGAGGTATTTACATATTGTTGGATTCAATTTGCTTGAATTAAGATTCGGGATGTTGTTGTGTGGTTTTCTTTCCTTGGTAATCTCACTTCCTTTCCTTCTCCAGTCTTTCTAGTCACAACTAATAGTCCTAACAGAATAATTTGAAAAGCATTTCCTTTTCTTCAATTCTCTACAGGAATTTGGTATTATTCCATTCAATGTTTGTTAGGGGTTCCCAGTAACATCAGCTGAGCCTAGAGTTTTTTTTTTTTTTTTTTTTTTTTTTTTTGTGTGTGTGTGTGTGTGTGTGTGTGGCAGTATTTAAAAATAATTTAATTTAATTGATTTAAGGCTATGGAAGTAAATTAGCTTTTCTTGAGTAAATTGTCTTTCGAGTCATTTGTCCATTTCATCCAAGTTGTCAAATTTATTGGTACAAAATTGGTTATAAATTTTTTTTTACTATTCTTTTGTTACAGGGAAGAGGTCTGCTGCAAGACCTAGGCAGCACGGAGTCCCCTCTTCAAACTCCGATTCTTATAGTCATGCCAGAAAGATTTCAGACATGTTGCTCAGAGCAACAGGTGTGAGCTTACTAGAAGGGATAGGAAAGGGAAAAGAGGCTGTTTTGAGGAAAGAGTGGTCCTCTCAAGGAGGAGAGGAGTGGTGGGCCCCTCCTGACCTCCAGTTTTATTGGATATCCCAAAGAAGTTTCCAGAGAGTCCCACCCAGGTCCATCTCTTGACTTTTGACTGACCGCAGGATGACCTCAGACTTTTAAATCCCCTCTGAGCACTACCACTCTAGGTCACTTTGGCTCATGCTGACAAGTTCTATTTGCAATCTGTTCTTACAGATTTTAAGGTTAGGGGGGAATTATTTTTTTATCCCTGAATTCTGGGATCTGGTCTGTATAAGGATCACAAATGTCCCCCTCCTACCTCCGCCTCAGGATAACTTGTGTTCTTTTTATCAGCATTCTGGACCTGCATTTCTCTTGAAAATAACAGATTGCTTGCTGAGGAATGCAACATATCCTGTGAAACTCAGCCAGGCAGCGCTGCTGGTGAATTGCTTTTTAAGAAAGCAAGCATGTGGGGGTCAGCATGGTGGGCCCAATTTATAGGATTATTCTCTTAACTTCAAGTTCCCACAGCTCACATCTGTGTTCCTATCACTTTGACTCTATTTAGAATCATTATCTTATTCCTAATATTGGAAATTTGTGTCTTCTTTTTTTTTTTCCTGATCATTGGATACAGGTTTATCAATATTATTGATCTTCTCAAGGAGCCAGTTTGGGCTTTGTTTTTCTCTATTGTTTTCTGCTTCCTAATTCATTGATTTCCATGCTGATATTCGTTATTCCATTTTCTCTGTATATTTTAGGTTTTATTTGCTCTACTTGTTCTAATTAACTTTTTTTCTTTTTGGTATGTGGGGATTGAACCCAGGGGCACTTAACCTCTGAGTCACAGCCCAGTTTTCAAATTTTTTATTCTCTTTTATTTTATTTTGTAAATTTTTGAGACAGGGCCTCACTAAGTTGCTGAGGCTGGCTTTGAACTTGGGATCCTCCTACCTTAGCCTTCTGAGTCACTGGGATTACAGATGTGTACCACTGCACCCAGATCTTTCTCTGCATAGTAGAAGCTGAGACAATTGCTTTGAGAACTCCCTATTTTATAATATAAGCATTTTAGTGCTATAAGTTTCCCCCATAGTAGTGTTTTTAGCTGTATCCAACAAATTTTGATAAATTGTGTTTTCATTTCATTCAGTCCAAAATACTTTTAATTTTTATCTTGGTTCCTTTACTGACTCTTGGGTTATTTGAAAATATGTTATTTAGTGTTCAAATATTTGAAGGATTTCCTTTGCATTTTTCTATTACTGACTTATAGTTTAATTCCATTTTGGTCATAGAATATGCTTTGTATGGCTTAAATCCTTAAATATTAATAGATAATTGTCTTATGGCCTCTAATATATCTTTTTTGGCAAATTTGAAAAGAACATGTATTCTGTTGTTCAAGAAATGTCAATTAGGTTAAATTGAGTGTTTAAGTCAAATATTTTTATTAATTTTATGTTTACACATGCTATAAATTATTAAGAGAAGGGTATTGAAATCTTTGACAAAATTCTAGTTTTTCTATTTATTAAGAGTTCTATTGCTTTGGGATTTAGGTATTTTAAAGCTTTGTGTTTAGGTATACAAATACTTAGAGTTGTTTCTTGATTAATTCTTGATTAATTGACCTCTTGATCATTATGAAATGATCATCTTTAACTTTTATAATACTTTTTTCCTCTAAAACATCATTTCATCTGATATTAATAAAATTTCCTCAGCTTGATGTTGATGAATGCTAACATAGTATACATCTTGTCATTCTTTTACTTTAATCTGCATATGTAAATGTGTTCCTTACAGATAGCATAAAATTGGGTATCACTTTTTATGAATATAATCTGACAATTTTGGATTTTTAATTGGAAAATTTAGGCTATTTACATTTAATGTGATTATTGATATATATTTTTTTAAATTTACAGGTAGTATTTGTTTTCTATTCCATTTTGTATTCGCTTTATTCATTTTTTTCTTTTACTCTGCCTTCTTTTCAGATGAGTATTCTTGTGATTCTGGTTTTTTCTCCTTTGTTTGTTAGCTATAGTTCTTTGTGGTGGTTAGTTGTTGTTTTAGGGTTTATAATTGTTAAGTTTATAATTTTACATCTGGGTCTATTTGTGTGTGTATCTGTATATATGCACACACACATGCACTTAATTTCTTCCATAAAGCTTTCAATAAGAATGGAAAACAATCATTGTATTTACCCAGTTAGTTACAATTTCTATTGTGCTTCCTTCCTTTCTTTCAAGCCAGGTTAATATCTGGAATAATCTTTCTTCTGCCCTAAGGAAATTCTTTATTATTTCTTGTATTGAAGGTGATAATGAATGTTTTCAGATGTCAAGTCTGTAAAAGTCTTTGTTTCTTTTTGTTTTAAATGATATTTAAAAATTATTGTAAAAGGTTGATCGTTTTTAATACTCCTATATATATATATATATATTATTGAGGTTTTTTTGGGGGAACATGGTTAAATTCCTAGAAAGCAATTTCATTCATGTTAGATTGAAATTTTGTTAGGTGGGGCCAGATCCACACTTCATCATGAGCAATGCTTTCCTGTGGCCAAGGAAGACCCTTTGTAGTAATCTCACCAAATTTCCCTCAATGGGGAGGTTTTAAGCCTGGCTGTCCAGAAAGGCTACAAATAGTGGGTATTATTCTCTGCTTTCCTTTCTAAAGGTCTTTCCTAGCGCTAGTCCTGCCTCGCCCAATTTCTCTACCTGTTGCCCCCCAACCCCTACCCCAGTGTGCCTCATTCATATTATGATACTCTGATGAGGGTTTAGAAGTTGCTTTTGCTAAAAAGCATGGACTCTTCACCAGAACCTACTGAGGTCCAGTGAGCAGCTCTGGCAGGATAAAAGCTTGATGTCTCTGCCTTCATTTGGTACTTGTCTCCTTTACTCCATTCAACTTTGGGTAGGACTCCCTGCTCAGCTCTGCACATAGCATGTTGATCACTTAAGTTCACTTAAACTCCCAAGCTTCTTCAAGGCTAATGATAAAAGTAACCCAGATATCTTCAGGATTCAGGAACAGTGAGCCTTGCAAGTGTCACCCATGTTGGGACCGCCCCTTTCAGCAGGAGCAAGCATCTCCTGATGGCCTTTGCAGGGACAGACCTAAGACAGTGATAGACAAGGATCTACTACAGCACAGCGCAGTTGCACTCAGACTTTTCTGTGCGTATTTCTTGCCCACCCCACCTTGTCCTTGACTCTATTTAAACCTGGAGCTCTTGTCTGGGAGACGGACATGGGATGCTAGTCTCTCTGCTTCCTTGTGTAGCTGTACTGATTACATTCCTTTGCTAGTCACCATTACTTTTTCTGTCTGGATTTCTGGGTGGGTGGCCAGGCTGGTCTGTTGGAACTCCCTGGAGTCAGCAGCTGTTCTGGCTAGGACTCTAATTGACAACACCAATTATTTGCATAGTTGTTACCCCCACAGTGGTGAGACCTCCGTGGTGTAGAATGGGCTCCTGAAACCAAGTTCCCCATCTGTGCTCAGTCCCCCAGTGTGGGGGGCAAGGCCATACCAGGCAAACAGACTGCACAAGCAGTCATACAGCCGATTATACATGGGAGGCCCTAGCGCCTCCAGGTTTCCCCTGCCACCCTCTCTGGGGGCTCCACAGTGGTCTCTTCTTTGTTCTCCTATCTCTAGTCAGCCAAGGATATGCCTTTGTTCTCTTATCTCACCTTGTTCAGGACTGTTATCTATGTGGAGACCTAATTTATTTCAGCACCCTCTCACCTCCCCGGGACCTTCACTCCACTTCTTTCTTAGCAAGGTCAGCTCTAGTCCCCTCCCTCAGGAACCTGCCTCTTATCTATCAGCAGGATGCATTTTATTCCACAATACCACAGAACAAGAAATGCCACATTCTCTTAGTTATCTATATCAAGTTTAATCTGAAATAGCAGAAATTCAATCTCTGGCCTTCCCAGAGCTGCTTCTACGACCTGCCTAATGCACCAGGGTCACAGGCACTCAGGATGTCCTTGCAGCATGGCATTTTGAGGGAGGGATCTACCTGTCCAGCTACACAGGTGACCACTTATGGGCATGATGTACCAGCCCTGATGTTCACCTGAAGGTAACACCCTGAGGCTTCTAGGTCTAGCCTAGGCATGGCACTGTGGTTCTCAGGGTTCAGTACCAACTGTCCAATTGTCACCCCACACTGAGCACCACCACTACACAGACCAATCTTTGTGGGACTTCTGAAAGCCTTGATCCCTGTCATCTTGTTGGTTAAATAGCCACCTGTTTCATCTTAGTTCAGGCTGCTGTTATAGAACACTAGACGGTGTCTATCTTCACAGTGCTGAGGGCAGGAGGCCAAGCTCAAGGTGCTGACAGGTCAAGTGTCTGTGAGGCCACTTCCGGTTTGTATACTGCTGTCATGTGTCCTCACAGGGTAGTAAGCAGGGACAGGAAAAGCAAGTTCTCTGGATTCCTCCAAGGGCACTAATCCCATTGGCGAGATCCCACCCTCCCACAGACCCCACCTCCTGATCCTCTCATCAAGGGAGAGGATTTTAACACGAAGTTCCTGGAGATTCAAGTTTCCAGTCCACAGCAATTGCTTGTGAAAATCCAAACAGTTTTCACTTCTCCCTGTTAAGGATAATCCACCATGAGATCCCTCAGAGAGCCAAGGCTTTTGAAAACAATTGCTAGCTAGGAAGAATATTATCTTCTCTGTATGGCAAATTTGCTTTTGACTCTGGCCCAGAGAACACACCTAGGTGACATCACCCTAAGACGTAGCGGCAGTCTTGAGCCTGGGAACAGAACACATTCATACATGAATCCTGTGTTTTTTGACACTTAGTAGCTGAGTGACCCTAGACCAATGTTCTCCTAAACTGTAAACTGGGGAATCATAAAAGCATCTGCCTTCTGACTTCTTAGGGTTGTTTAAGGATTAAATGAGTTAATAGAGTGAAAACTGCTTAGGATAGTGCTGTACAAGTGTTAGCTATTGCCATGATTAGCTAATTGTGCTGTGGGTGATGTTTTCTCTGTCAGCTATTGTCATTATGAGCTAATTGTGCTGTGTTTTCTACACAGTGAGACGTGTCATGTGAAGCTTCTGAAGTCAGCACTTTGGGTGAACCTTTTGCTGCTAGAACTACCTCTGAATTCCCTTGGAGACTTGCTGTCATATTTCTTGATAAGTCAACCCAGCCGGTTTTCCTGCCAGCATTAAATCCAATTGTGCTATCCTGGGTTGAGTGCCAGAGGAAGGTGCAGCTTGCAGATTTACACCTTCCCTCTCACAGTCAACCTGGAACAGGCATTCATTTAGTGAAAAACTGCAGAATCATCCACACTGCTTAATTTAATTTTTTTCTTCTTTCTCTTTCTGTTGAAGGCATAGAGTTGAATTTATATAAGTTAAACCTGAATAAGCCCTAACGCCAATGTTTTCTGAAGTGCATCTCCATCTAAGCATAGCTGAGTAGAAAATTGAAGTCCCTCTCTATTTCAGGGGGCCTTCATGGTACCCTGGGCCTTGCATGGCAGAGAATAAAAAGTTTAAGGCCACCCCACCCTAATTTCCTGCCTAGCTTTCCACCTAGCTGTGGTGGAGTTGTATGTCAATCAAGGGCTGCTGGGCTCCAGTGCATACTGAAGGGAACAGGAGAAGAGGAGACGTGAGATCTCTAGGTGGATGAGCCATGTGGCTAAAATGGAAACACGGGAGTTAATTACCTTCTGTGACCTACCCCACACAGATCATGACCAAAAAGATTAACCAAAGAAAATTAATTTTTTAATAGATACATTTTTTTTGCAATCTTGCAAGAATTGTGATCTGGACATACCATTTTAAACTGTTAAATAATTTAGTAATAAATTTTGGAATGAGAATATGTTACATATAACCACATCAACATTTTATGAAGCACATTGCAATTTATTAGTTATCAGTGCAATGTGTTTCAGCATATTTGTTTGTGATAGCCAAATACATCATTTTAATATTTCCTTTCACATGCAATATACATGAACTCACAGAATGTTGAGGCTGCTGCCAAGGATTTCTGTGATTTTCTCTTTTTCTTTCCTTTATTTCTTCTCTGCTTCATCTACTTGCACATTTATCTTTATATGCTGTCCCCCATTGACTGTAAGGAAAAGCCCTGTGAAGAAGGTCTGCAGACTCCACAATTAGCTCTTACATTTCCAGGTACTCAGTACATAGAGTGCTCAATGAAGTCTGTTAAGCAAATGCATTGCATAATAATTCAGTTTATCTCATTATAAATAGCATCAAACAAGGTGCAAATACATAATATTAAAGTTTTAACCTTATAATTAAATTAACATACATCCTGACAATTGCACTATTTCTAAGTATGCAGTTTGATGAATTATCATAAAATAAATACACCCTGTAACCACCACTCAGATCAAGAAATAAACAATTTCTAGCTTTCCTGCAGCCCTAGGATGGCTCCCTGAAGGTAACTACTATTTTGACTTCTACTTCATTAATCAGTGTTGCCTGTTTTTGAATCTGATGTAAACAGAACCATATTATATACAATCTTTCATGTCCAGCTTCTTAAAACTCAACTTCATTTTATCAATACAGTTGAAAGCAGCAGTAATTCATTCCTTTTCACCACTGTATACAATTCCATTGTAATAATACACCACAATTTACTCATTTATTCTACTATCAATGGGCATTTTGGTTGTTTAGATATTTTTTCCTGTTATGAACAATGCCACAATGAACCTTTTTTGTACATATTTATTGGTGCACAGATGCATGCATTCATGCTGCTTTTATATTTAGGAATAGAATTGTTGGGTCACCGAGCATGCATCTTTTCAACTTGGGTGAAATATTGCTAAAGAATTTTCAGAATAGTTATATTAATTTGTGTTATCAATGTTCTGCAACAAAAGGCCACAAGGTATAGAATGTATTTGAATCAGCTTAGGTTCCTTGACTCATTGCAATAAAAGAGAGTGCACATCATGGGGATTAAGGGTTTCTCAGAAAAAGAGTTTTAGAAAGAATTACAGAATCCAGGCATCTGTTAGGTGCTGTGGGAGAGGGCTCAAGGAAGCTGGCTCTACCTGTGCTCAGATGCCATCAGATACCAGGCTGATTCTAGGACTGAAGTTCGCAATCACTCTTACAAGAGAGCAGGACTAATGGAGTGAGGCTGAAGTGGAATTGGCAGAGAAGAGCCAGTCACTCACATAGGCCAACACAAGAGTTCCCTAGAGCTGTAGTGACCAAGTGCTGTAAACTGGGTGGCCTCAAACAGCAAAACTTGCTTTCTTACAATTCTGGAGGCTGGAAGTCAGGAGTCAAGGTGTTGGCAGGTTGGCTCCTTTTTGGAGACATTGAGGGAGGGTCTGCTCAAGGCCTCTCTGACTTCTGGCAATGCTGATGTTTGATTTGTACATGTGCCACTCTAGTCTTGTCTCCATGGTCACAGGGATTCTCCATGTGTGTCTCTGTGTCCATTTCTAGTCCATTTCTAGTCAAGACACCAGTCACTGGGTTAGGGCCTGTACTAATGCTTCTTCTTACTTGATTATATCTACAAGACCCATTTTCCAAATAAGGCCAGATGCACAGGAACCAGGGGTAGTGGTATCTTGAGGGGGATACAGTTCAACCCATAACAGCCAAGATTTGGGGTATTTTGCCATTTTTTTTTTCTTAAACAACATTCTTAATCTCATCTGTGTTCAGATGTGGTTTTGGGGAGCTCTTGTGTTTTTGTCAGTTGCAACGGGAAGGTACTTCAATAGGGCACCAGGCAGCTCCCGCTGTCAGGGTGACTCTGCAGCCTTGGCAGCTCAGCATCCTCAGCAGGACCAGGGTTTTTGCTTTCAGTCCCTCTGGTCTGTGTCCTGGTGCCTCAGGGGTTGGTGTCTGCATTTCCGTGATGGCTGTGGATGGAGCTCCTTTTCATGCCCATGGCCTATTTGGAGGTCCTCTTTGATCAAGTGTTTGATGGAGTCTATTGCCCACTTCTTCAAAAGATCGTCTGCCCTTTTTAATTGATGACTTCGGCTCTTTATATATTCTGAGCAGGACTTTGCCTGTCATGCCTGTTGGTAAGAAAGCCTGCAAAACTCTGGCTTGCGTTTCTACTCTACTCATTGTCTCTTGATGGGCAGAAGTTCCTAATTTTAGTGAAGTTTATCAACCTATTCCTTGGTGTTTAGTTTTTTTTTTTTTGTTTCTTTATAATCTAAAACTGGGTTTTATTTTTTCAAATAGCCAAATTACTAACATGGATGAACAAAGACAAAAATGATATGTGCTTGTAAAATAATGTGTTTATTTTCAGAAATGACACTTCAAGTGGTCCAAAATAGTATGCTCATGCAGTAACAATCCTGGCTTTCTAATATGCCATATAGAAAATATGCCACATTTGAAAAATTGCATATTATCCCCCAGGCATCTTTGTGAACCTTCTCTGCTTTGCTGTCTTCAAACCACTCCTAGCTTTTGACATATCGTAAGTGTTTGTGTATGTCTAGCCTCTGAGAGAATGTGGGCTCCACGAGGATAGTTGGTTCGTTTTGCTTTGCTTTCTGTTGTATCCCTAGTGCCTAGAACAGTGCCTGCACGAGGTTCCACCCAGTGAATATCTGTTGGGTAAGCGAGGAAGGCGGCAGGAAGGCGTGAATGGGCAGGTAGTAACAGAAGCATGCTGTTCACGTACTGCTGAGCTGGTGAGGAACTCATGGTCCAATGAGGGTTTATAGCACCTACTCAGTGGCTTTTATGTGATCCAGTTAAGAGCCTCAAGATCAGGGAAGCAAGATTGCATTCTGAGATTTAAGCCTAAAATCAATACATAATGGGTCTTAACAACTGGGAAGAGGAGGTGGATTCCAGGCTACAAGCTACTTCAGCAATCTGGTCAAATGAATAATCATATCTAATGAAGAACACATTAGTCACAGGGATTTTGATCTGTTTGTGAAAGAGAAAGAAAGGAAATCTGTAGGCAACTTTTGGCAGAGTCTGTGCTATCTCACCAGAGAAAAGAGATGTTGAAAACCAACTTGGAGAACTCTGGTCCTGACGGCAATGGCATCCCTTGCGGAGATGGTTGAAGTAAGTAGAATCAGTTGACTTTGGTCCATTGGCAAGGCCATCTCCAGAGTGCTTCAGCTGCATCAATTTATCTCACGTCATATTCCTGCAGACCCAGTGCCTTGTGATTCTACTGAACTTTCAGATAAAATAGATTTAGCCACATTTGTAAATTGGGCTGTAGGAAGAAAGAACTAATTGGAAGAACTTTTAAAAGTTCCTATGCCAGTCATTTATCATTTCATGTTAATAAATTGACATTGCATTTCTATAACAAGTCTCATGAGGCTTAGTAATATGATTTCACGTCTGAGAGAAGGAACTGATCTTGCTGTGCTGGAACGTCACATTTCTGAGTCTCTAAGACTGAGGGAGCCCTTGGAGGCCAAGTTCACAAAGAGAATGAATTCCACCGGGTGAGGCCTTTTGTGGCACAGACTTCTGGCTTATTCCTTGGTGGATGACCTGCTCCTACACTGAGGAGCCTATGGCTGTGTTCTAGAAGTTTCCTTTGTGTGGAGCATCTGGTTTCTAGTCCTATTCTCATCAGATTCCCTTCCTTGTGAGCTGATGCCCATTTAAGTTGTAGGTCTTTCAGTCTTAGGTATCATTTGGCATGGGGCACTTACTGTGAATTTACTCCCCCCCCCCTTTTTTTGTACTGAAGATTGATTCCCAGGAGTGTTCTATATCTGAGCTACATCCCCAGTCTTTAAAATTCTATTTTCACTCAGGGTCTTGCTAAGTTGCCTAGGCTGGCCTCTAACCTGTGATCCTCCTGCCTTATCCTCCCAAGTCACTGGTATTACAGGCATGGCCACTGTGCCTGGCCTGATTTACCTTTAATAACTAGGGGACTGTAAAACATTTAGGCCTCTGGTCAACTACTTTCCCCCAACCCAGTGACCCCATTTAGTACATTTTAATGTGTTCTTTGATAATTTTATGTTCAGAGAGTTCCAGTTACTGTACCTAACAGATGACCACGAAGTGTCATCTGTTAGGTACAGTAACTGGAAACTATGATTCAGCTGCCATTTTTACTTAATAATGTCTATGGGAATTGTGGCTTCTTATTCCATTCCTTTTAGCCCCTCCTTAAATCAGCTCCATACTTCCTCATACTTCACAGCAGCAGATTCTAGAGTTATTTTTCCTGTTATCTTTTTTCCACATGGCAAGAAGTGGTTGGGAGGTCTTGCTTAATGGCCAAGACAGGGAGAGGGAAGGAGACAGTCTAGCGCTACAGTTATGGGTGGTGATCACTTTTGGATGCACTTTGGGCTCACAGGGGAGGCAAAGTCGCAATCAGCTTAATGGGGGCATTGAGCATCCAACGACTCTAATTACCATTGGGGGATTTCCTGATGCTTGACTCAATCTTAAAAGTTGTTTGGTAAGAAGACTGATGCTGCCGTATCTGCACACACAGTTCTTAAGGCAGGTGTAGGAAAGCTCAAGTTCTGTTAAGAATGTGTCACATAGAATGTGTTGAGCTGCAAGTAACACAATGTGCAAGTTATACTGGCTTAAATAATAAGGCATTAAGCACATTACACAACAGGAAGCCCCGTGCAGCAGTTCAGAGAGGGAGGAGTGGAACTTGGTGCCTGGAGGGTTATTTCTGGTTTTTACTTCATTTGGAAAAAGGGTTAGTATAGCTCCAATCACTGAAAACTGCATCCCAATCAGAAAGGCAGGAAAGCAAAAAGACTTTCTCCTCTTGAGGCTCTTTTGTTTTGTTTGCACAGGAAAGAGCCCAGGAGGCTTCTCCTTGTGTCCCATTTGGTAGCATTTGTTACATGCCCACTCTGAGGAATTGCCAGCGTGGTTTAGGTCATCCTGAAGCTGAGCATGGGACTGGTGGTGTCCATGATGTGAAGAAAAGTCTGCCCCCTTTCTCAGTAACATGGGGGTCACCAGCTGGCTGAGTGGGAGTGTCTTCCACAAGTGTATTTTGATGGACTATATGAGCAAATTAAAAATATATCTTAAATTTGTAGGGATGGGGCTGGGGATGTGGCTCAAGCGGTAGCGCGCTCGCCTGGCATGCGTGCGACCCGGGTTCGATCCTCAGCACCACATACAAACAAAGATGTTGTGTCTGCCGAGAACTAAAAAATAATAAAATATTAAAAATTCTCTCTCACTCTCTCCCCTCTCTCACTCTCTCTTTAAAAAAAAAAAAAAAAATTTGTAGGGCTGTCAAAGAAGTCCTCGCTGGGGGAGAGGTGGAAGTGGGTAGGCCCAAGGCAGCAATGAGCAGGTGTCTGGCAGGAGCCCAGCAGCAATTTCCTGTCTCCAGAGTGTTCTTGTCCTCCTCCTTCCAGCAAGCCTGGGCCTTAGGTATAACGCACATTAAAGCATTGGCCTCCAAGGACCACAGAGCATGACTTGCCACTTGTTGCAGATGACTGCCCCTTGCTGGCCTGCAGTCCACCTGGTCGCTGCCTGTTGTCCCTATTGTGTTGCTGAGGCATGGGCTGACAACTTCCAGAACAGCCCGAGGCTGTCTAGGTTGGCACCACACTCAACTGCAATGCCCAGAAGGCGCCAGACACAATCATTTCTGCAGGGTTGAACTGGAGCATTGAATGGCAAGTGGAGTTTGACAGAAGGGATAAGCAATCACATTTTCTGTAAGAACACCAAAATCAGAGTAATCAGATAAGCTGGGGAAAGCACACGGTTACACAAGTATGAAGGAGACTCTACTAGAGTGGCTGAACAACAGACCTCTCAGATGGAGTTGGGTGGGCTTCAGAGGCCGAGCAAGGCCAGAGATGGTAGAGGGTGGAAGGCACAGCCAACTTGCCAAGGCTGGTTCAGAGTCCTTTCTGTGGAATGTGCTTGGCTATGCATCACCCTTAAAACACAGTCACTGGTGAAGACAGTGGGTCTTTCTGTCTGGAGCCATTTCTAAAGGAACTAAGTAAAAGTGCAGCAGTTAGTTGAGACACATTGTTTGGGAAATCAGCACACTACCCGAGGGAAGGAGTCATGTCTGCCATGCCGGTGCAGAGAGTACTGGCTTGCCACGTGGGCATAGTGCCTTCATTATCTCATTTAATTCTCACCCTCACTGGCTGAAGCAGGTGCTTTTTTTTTTTTTTTTAAAGAGAGAGTGAGAGAGGAGAGAGAGAGAGAGAGAGAGAGAGAGAGAGAGAGAGAGAGAGAGAGAGAGAGAATTTTTTTAATATTTTTATTTTTTAGTTCTTGGCGGACACAACATCTTTGTTGGTATGTGGTGCTGAGGATTGAACCCGGGCCGCACGCATGCCAGGCGAGCGCGCTACCGCTTGAGCCACATCCCCAGCCCCAAGCAGGTGCTTTTATCATCTCCATTTGACATATCAAGAGGACTGTGGCTTAGAAGGCTTAAGCAGTAAGTAGAAAGGTCAGGATGTGACCCAGGCTGTCTCAATCCAAAATCTGCCTTCCTAACCTGTATTCTGTGCCGTCAGCTGAAATTAAAAATTCCAAAGTGATATAAGAAAATTAGAACTTTGAATAAACTGAATATTAGGGTTTGTCTGTTCCCCACAGTAAGATGATGTGGAGTTAGGAATGCATATTGTGGACTCTTGCTATTCTAAGTGACAGATTCCCAGTCTAACACATTGACTCCTGTGGTCGATTGAATAAGGGACCAAGACGCCTACTTCTCAGTCTTGAACCCAGGTGTATTGCCTTCTATGGTAAAAGGTGCTTTGTGTCTGTGAATAAATTGAGGACCTTGAGATGGGGACATTGTCCTGGGTTATCTGGGGTAGCCCAGTGTAATCACAGGCCCTCATGAGGGCGAAAGGGGAGATTTGTCCACAGAATTCAGAGTGTAGTGGAAGCAGGCGGTTGGAGAGATGTGAGGAGTGGCCAGGAGCCAAGGACTGCAGGTGGCCTCAAGAGCTGGAGAAGGCCAGGAAATAGATTCTCCTCTAAAGCTTCCAGAAGGAACGCAGCCCTGATTTTAGACATCTGACTTTAAGAACTATAAGAGAAAAAAGTGTGTATTGTTTCAAGTCTCTAAATTTGTGGTAATTTGTTAACTGCAGCAACATGAAGCTGATACAGCTCCTATACCTTAAGTGTCCAGAGCAGACCTGGTTCAGGTGTGGCTGGGTATAGGTGCTTTAGTGGAGCAACCTTGAAGCATTGTGTTTCAGGCCTCAACTAGGATCTTACACAGGGCAGTATTGACAGGTGGGTTCTTCCTGAAGGGTGACTGAGCTGGTGGTCAGGAGCTACAGCCTTGCACCTAACCTCTCTAGCCAGCCTGCTAGAGCAAAGAGCATCCTGTCTTAATACCTTCACTCATTCCAGGTCTGCCCTGACAGGTGGGGCTTATGCCCAGGGCCCTGATCCATCACTGTGAATCTGACTGGCCAGGCCTGGCCACTGGTTGTGCCTCCAGGTGGGAGGGGAGATCGGCCTGCTGCACCTGAGGGACGCTTGAGGGGTGCTTCCCAAAGAAGAGCCCCATGGGGTTGACCAAAACAATAGTGCTGTGATTGGATGTGAAGCCACTGCACTAAAACACAGATTCTCGCTGGCTCTGAGTGGACAGAAACAGAGACCTCTCTGGCCATCAGAAAGAGAAACTAAGCCACAACAGAAAGCAGTACTTGCAGCAGTGATGTGGGAGTCCAGGTTTTGTTGAGATCTGAGGGAGAAGGACAGGTATCAAAGGGACAGGAAGGCAAGGAGTAAGTCCGAGTGCTTGCTGGATGGGAGAAAGAGCAGGACCACGGTAGCAATACCTTTGGCTAGTGCCAGCTGATGACACCCCCTGGCCCTTGATACCTGCCTGTGGCCTGGCCTTGGGAAGGATTCGGTAGCGACAGCGGTTTACCCCACTCCTCTGTGCTTGTCCGGGGTTCTTGAGCACACCCAGAGCCCCATGTGGAGCTCTGGCCTCTGACACCTTTAGGTTGGGGCTGATATAGGACAGTGCTCACATCTAGGCTGTGGCCCTTCATTGTTGGTGTTTGCCCTCAAAATGAGTGAGGGACATGGTGATATCAGCAGCCAGTCCCTTTAGAGCACAGCTTTACCTCCATGTGGTCTAATATTTATATTTCAGTTTTCGGTGGACACAACATCTTCATTTTATTTTTATGTGGTGCTGAGGATCGAACCCAGCACCCGGAGCATGCCAGGCGAGCACGTTACCGCTTGAGCCACATCCCCAGCCCTCACGCTTTATTCTTGCCGCAGTTAGGGTGCCTCTGTTTTGGTGTTTATAGCTGGGCAGAACGGACACTTGAGGTTCCTATTCTAAAACCAAATTGAGATTTCCCGATCCTTTAAAAACATGCCAGGTCACATCAGCCTTTGTTCAGAGCTATCAGAGACTCTAGCTCTGTGAGAGTAGAGGTCTGGCCTAAGAGGCTTATGTGGCCCTACACCAGTGTCCTGTTAGCTCTCTGCCCTCAGCTGCTGCTGCCACCCTTGCTCACCCACAACAGCAGACCTGGCGACCCGGCTCACTTCATTATCTGTCTGCCCCATTGCTCACTATTAGGCAGCCTTTGCAAGGTCAGGAGATATCTGTTCTGCTTCCTGCCACATCCTCAGTGTCTGAAGGAACACCTGCACCATAGTAGGTGCTCAGTGAGTATTTGCTCAGTTGTGATGGAGGATTAGCTCTGCAAGTGTGCACATGTTCATTTCACCCACATCTACCAAGTGTGCAAAAAACAGCAGTCAGGAGCTAGGTGCTACAGTCGGCACAGCAAGCTCAGTGAGCAGGGAGAGAGCAGCAGCGTGGAGGCAGTGCCCTCCTAAGAGGTGGCATAAACCGAGCGTGTTGGGGACATGGGGAAGGAGGAGGTGCACAAGGGCTGAGATTCCTTCCTGCTTCAGTGCATGTGCTCCTACAGGGGCCCCAGCACATAATTACTACTTCATTGTTTATTTCCCCTTGGATCTTTCTCTAGGTGTATATGCCACTTTTTGAGCCAAAGCACTCTAAATCCAATAGGTTTTCCTGCTTCCATGTGGAGTTCTAACTCCTGGGCTGTTTAATCCCTCAATTCTGGTCTGTTGGTGGGAAATTACAGTTTCCTCTCCTTGCTGAAGGGAGATGAAAGCCAGAGAGTATTTGCAGTCTGTTGATGATAGTAAGTGGAGGGTTCTGAGAGGTGGGCTTGGTGCTTCCAAGCCCATAGCTACAGGGGCTCAGGCTGCCTGGCAGTGAGCCCATGCTTCCTGCTCAACTGGGCACTGTTCTGCTCTGTGCCAGGCTCACCCTAGGGATCTTTGGATGATGACTTTATTTCTGTTATTCCAGCCTTATTTTAAGCTTTGGCTCCTTAGAGTGGAGGTAGTGCCTGGCCACTCTATCTAAACCTGTTGCCTCTCAGGTCATTCTTATTGTCCTCATATCTTCAACATTCTTTTTTTTTCTTTTCTTTTTTTTTTTTTTTTTAGAGAGAGAGAGAATTTTTAATATTTATTTTTCAGTTTTTTCAGCGGACACAACATCTTTGTTTGTATGTGGTGCTGAGAATCGAATCTGGGCCGCACGCATGCCAGGCGAGTGCGCTACCGCTCGAGCCACATCCCCAGCCCAAGCAACATTCTTGACGCCTCCTATTTCCTGTGCCTTTTAATTAGAAGCTAAATTCTATATGGACAAGGGTTGTTTCTATTTTATTTGCTGTTGTGTTCCCAATACACAGAGTAGGTACTTAATAAATATTTTGA
Source organism: Spermophilus citellus (assembly GCF_964194105.1). Lineage (NCBI taxonomy): Eukaryota > Metazoa > Chordata > Mammalia > Rodentia > Sciuridae > Spermophilus > Spermophilus citellus. The sequence goes on from NC_138200.1 coordinate 64,314,536, forward strand.
GAATAAAAACTTAGCAACTGGTGGGGGCACTTGAGCTACAGCATCATGGGATCTTGGAATGCCTAGAACTAGAAGAAGCTGGTACTGGCTGCTGACGGTGGTGGTTGGTTTGCTGCTAACAAGGGGGTGCCAATGCAATTAAAGTTACCAGGCAGAAGGACGTTCCACCCATGGCTTTTGCTGGGAACCATAAGCTTGTGGGTCACTACTGAGCTGGGTTTTGCATAGGACATCCTCTGGGAGAGCCACCTGGAGTCATAGCCGGTTCCGGCAGAGGCCCCTTGTGGTGCCCTCTAGTGGCAGTGCTGTGACATATACACAAGTCTTCCTAGCTCCCTCGAGTTTCTTGAGTTTATGGAATAACTTTTCTATGTGTAACATTAAGCTCCTCTAGAAGCTTATTACAAAGATCATGATGACAAACACCAAAACTACTACTAATTCCAGATATGACCAGTGTTTTATAGTCCTGTTAGAGCCAATGACATATTTTGAACACTAAATAATCACATTTTTTAGTCCCAGAGCCTTCCAGAATTGACACATTTTCTTATATGTGTTGTTGTCAGGAGCTCCTTAATAATTTTAGCCCTGTGTTCCTTTATTTAATTTACTTTTTTATTGATGAATAACCTTCACAAAGTAAATGCATAAATTTTCAGCATAGAACTCGACAATTGGAGGGTTTGTTTTGATGATTATTTCGCCTGTTCTTGTACTTCATATAAATATCATCATTCACAATTTTGTGTGTGTGTGTGTGTGTGTGTGTGTACCTGGATTTTTAGTTGGTATTTTGTCTAGGATATTCAGTAGCTTATGCTTTTTTCATTGCTGTACATATTAGGTTACAATTTTAGACAATAGTCTGAGCACACTACAACTTATTTATTCATTCTACATTTAGGACATTCAGCTCATTACTAGTTTTTGTTATAATATCACTGTGAACATTTTCATACATGTATTTTTACAGACTAAGTATTCATTTCGGCTATGTGTATAACCAGGAATGGAATTGCTATCCTATTTTAGATTTAATAAATATGACCACAGATTTTCCCCAAGTGGTTGAATCAGTTTACACTCCCACCTGTAGTGGCTGAGAGTCCTGGCTCCCCTGCACTGCCCTCAAAGCTTGCTACTCTCTGTCCCTTTACATTTAGCCATTTTATTACCTGGCATTTTTTGCTTGTACTTTGCGTTTCCCTGATGACAGATGATTTTGGTTCATTTTCTTATTATATCTCACCCTTCTCTCTGAACAACCTCTCCCCACTTGTCCAGAGCCTGTGCTCCACCCCCCCTCCTCGAGTGGAAGAATGCCTTTTCCTGCTCCCTTTCATGGATCTCTCTCTGAGGCACCTGTGGAATGCATTCACCACCATTGATGGAAGAATGGAGACTGCCACTTCAATCTCCCTGTCCCCGCTGTGCACAAGAGGTCACAAAGTCCCAGGGCCCTATTTCAGAACTATCTCCTGAATGTGCTTGCTTCTCTTCATTCTTGTCGTGATCACCCCAGCTCAAGTTTATCATCTCTTGTTCATTAGCAGAAAAGTGTCCTCCTCATTTCCTCTAATGGGAATGGTCTTCTGTGTCCTCTGAGGTAGCTGTACCCTGGAAACAGAAAGGACAACAAAAGGGACTACTAACATTTTATGTGTTTCATGTCTTTCGGGATTTTCCAATGTTCATTACTCACTGTGTGTGAAGTGGGTGCTTGTCATGTTCCTTCCCAGGCCCTGGTTTTAGACAAGGAGCCTGAGCTTTAGAGAGGCTAAGATATGGGAGCAAGTTTCACCCACATGGTGGAGCTGGGGTTCAAGGTCAGAGTCTGTCCTCAGAGCCAGCTGCTACCCCACTCTCTCATCTTTGCCAATGGGTACTTAACTGACAGTTACACGCTCATTTTTAATAAGCAGATTTTACTTTTCTATACAATTCTAATTTGGAGATTTAGAACTATGCATCTGGAAATGGCTGCAGGAACATTTTCTGCAGTTGGAAACACAGTAGTACAAGGCTGGTATTCCAGGTCTGAGCATCTCCAGAGCCAGCTAGTTCCCATGGAGGAAAACCATTGGTGACAAGTAGGAACCACAGGGAAACTGGGCCAAGGGTGGGTGAGGGCGGGTGCTGTTTCCCATCTCTACTGCAGCAGGTGCCCTCTACAATAGGGCTCCAGTGCTTTATCCAATGGGAAGGATGGCCCTCCTTATGTGGCAGAAGTGTGGGGCTGCTGAGCCTGTGGTGTTGGGTGCAGGTGGAGTGGCACTGCACAACATCCCCCTGCGCAGGCTCCCAGCCTACATACAGTGTAACCTCCTAACACGGATTCACAGGGGAAACACCTAACGTTTACTGAGCACACAGAGTGCCAGGAACATACCAGCTACTTTGCCCAGATGACTTCATTTGAAAAACTCAGTGTCATCTGTCATCACGAATTCCAAGTTTCTGATGAGGAAACTGAAGCTCAGAGAGGTACACTAATATGGCCCAGGTCACACACTGGCAAAAACAGTGTTTTTCGGCTAGATCTGATTTTCCTAAAGGTCACTGTACCAGTAGACTGCACCTGTTTCCATGACAACAGGTCACTGGGTCACTGAGTTGCAGGATTGAATGGATGGAAAGATTGCATTTAGAAAGGAGGACTCCATGCAGGGATCACAAATATTTAAACAAACTGGAATAAAAGGAAAATTACTGGCTTGGTAAACTAATCCTTAATCTCTACTTCTCGTTTCATCCTATAAGCCTCCTCATAGTCAAGAAAAATAATTCCACTTGATGTTTGCTTTTAATTTTAGAAAAATGACCTCTGCTCTGTGGAAGGATATATTTTGTCATCCAGAATGTGCACGTTTAACCCCAGTGCTGAGGGTCTCGCCCCTTCTTTAGAGCAGCCCTGCTCTCTCCAGGCAGAAGGGGAGGGTGGGGAGCCAGGGTCACATTTTGTACCTGATGCCCTCAGCAATTTCTGGGGCATTGTGACAGTTAAATAGGAGTGATCCTTCTTAATCTTGGAGGTGGCTAGTGAGGTTATTTAACAGCTGAAATAAGAGTGTATTTTCTAGGTGGAAAAGGAAGCAGAGGAAAGGTAGTTGATGAGAGCGGCAGAGGCCCAGGACTGAGGCCCAGGACTGAGGCTACGGAAGCTCCAACGAGGCCATCCCTGATGTCTTTACATAGCCGACAATGGCTCTGAACACCCTGCTGTGGGGGGAGCCATATGTCAGTGATCAGAGACACCCATTGCACTCTTCTGTGTCCTCTGGGCAGCTGGGTCAGTCCTGGAACTCCATAAATCCACCAGTGTCACCACTTGGCCCCAGAATCTAGGGATCACCAGGGTTTTTCAAAGTTTTTTTTCTTTTTCTTTTTCTTTTTCTTTCTTTTTTTTTTTTTTTTTTTTTTTAAGAATCCAGGTTAAAGACTGCAGAGGACTGTGTAAGAGCCAGAGGTCCACAGGGCCCAAGCCTCAAGGATACACACATGCGGCTGTGTCCTTGAACATCCAAGCTGCGTGGGGAATTCGGCTGACTCCAGTCCAATCTCCAACCTTTGATGGGGCTAGAAGTTCTATAGGATTATGTTCACAATATTAGTAGCAATCAAATGGCAGTAATAGTAACAGCACAGAAAACACTTTGAGCTCTCTGCACTGGGTGTACCCCTGCCTCTACAGGTGCCCACTGGTAGAGGGTCAAGGACTCTTCTTTATTTAGTTTTTGGTTCTTTCCTGGGCCATACACATCAGTCCTGGTCCCAGCAGGAGAGTGATAGCTCATTCAAGTCAAGCTGAGGAATGTTTAACAAAGGGCAGTTTACAAACTGTATGCAGGGTATAGGGGACACAGGGAGAGCTTGGTGCCCAGAGGTCAGCCACAGCAAGGTTGTTCAGGCCTTGATCCCGGGAGATAAGCACAGGTTGCTGAAACCTGCAGGTCTGCAGAGTCTTGGGAAGTGGATCTGTGGCCCTGGGGAAGGACACAGGACACCTGCACTGACCCTGTAGGGAGGGAGCCCCCCTTCACACTCCTCTACTCTGGTGAACTGATGGACACCCCATTGGCCCAAATCCCAAAGGCCAAAGACAAGGAAGTACACTGATATATTCCTCTCAGGGCAAGGAACAGTTATTGAGGGGTGGAAGGTGGATCTGCAGGGGTCAGAAGAAGGGGGTCAGCAATAGGACTCCTGACATGAGTTAGGGCAGTTGCATGTCTCTCCTAGGAGTTGAGACCAAGGCTGAGAATCAGCCAGGGAGGGATGTTGGGTTACTGGGAACTACTGTGGTTGTACAATGTCAGAAACCATGCTAGGTGATCAGTGTTCTGTGTGGGCAATAAAACAGAGAGAGCCAGTGCTCAGAGGGGGAAGTCTGCAGAAAGAAAACAGAGCTGGGAGGCAGAGAACAGGTGCTGTCCAGGGTCCTGCACATGGTCTCTGAGGATGGTCCTTTTCCTACCCTTGAGACCAATGGGACAGATCTCCTAGTAAACGCTGTTCTTTGCACAAGTAGCTTCAGTGGATTCTAATTCCCTAATTTATATGAACCACTGCCATCTTGGAGCATTTACTAAGAACCAGGAAATGGGCTAAGTTCTTTATTAGCCATTGGATTTCAAATCATCTTGTGTGATGCTACTTCTGCCTTGGGGAAGTTGGTAGCTTGTCCTTAGTGACACAGGCAATACAAGGCCGGGTCTGACTCAATTCCAGCTCTGGTTCTCTGACTATTTTTCTGTCCCACAATGAGAAGCATCTTCCCTGACCTTCATGTGGCATTGGGATGTCCGTGGGAAAAGCCATGATTGCAACCTTGCAGTGTACTGTCAACCAGCACCTTCAGCCTCCCTCACATTCCTCTCATGTGCTGAGCCTTTGAACTGTTGCAGCTGGCGGTCACTCTGTCCTAACCCCAGGTCCGTTCCCTCCCTCACTTTGCTGGAATCTCTGGGAGCCGACTTCTGAGGACTCCCTCTGGTGTCCATCAGGGTCCAGCTGTTGATGGGGCACTGGTAGGGGTAAGGCAGGAGGAGAGAGCAGTGCATTCCTCACTTGGGCCCTGGGCCCAGTTCCCCCACCTCCTGGAGCAGAGGTCCCTCCTTTTGGTTCCTCAGCATCACTTGCCAGCTCTCTGGATACTCCTTAACCTGTAAACTGGCCCCTCCTTTGATTCCTTCCAGGTTCTAGTTGAGTGCGGCTTGTTTCCCCAGGGAACCCGCCCTATAAGCTGTTTCCTGTCTGTCTTTGTGAATATGTTATTGGATCTTCAGGACTGCAGATCCTGAAAGGAGGCTGAGTTCCTGAGGATCACTTTACTGGGCATGTTGGCCCCACAGTTTTAGACCCTCTGAAAGCTTCCCCTCTCAGTTCTTCACAGCTCAGGCCCAAGTCCAGGGGGCCCCCTGGGGCCTGCAGTGATTCTGGCTCAGAGCATGCTGGGAGGGGCTCCCCTTGCACAGCACTCCTTAATATTGTGCACGACAGACGTCAGGACGTCTTGTGAAACCCAGTGACAACTCCCTGGATAGCTCTGTCATTATAGTAATAATCTGAATCAATAGTGTAGTAAAGCTGCCATACGTTTATTTCACCCAAGAGATTAAGCGGACAATTATATAAAGCATTCTGCAGGAAAACCAACTGCTCCAGATGCAGAGGGAGACTGTGTGCCTGTCCCCAACCAAATGCTCTTCCTTTAATACACTTAGTTTTTTCTTTTGCTCCTTTATCATCTGAATTTTCACATTCAGAAAGAATAAACTTGTAAATTTTCTACATTTTATCTGCCAGCCTGGGGAACTCACCAGTGTGTTTGTATTTGTGTGTGTGTGTGTGTGTGTGTGTGTGTGTGTGTGTGTGTCTCATGTATCCCAGAATGTACAATGCCTTCATCACCATCCTGTGCATAGCAGGAGCTCAGCAAATGCCCATGGGCAGTGGCCATGGCAATTGCTGTTTAAAATCATTACCAGGGCCTGACTTCTGAGCATGGTACGTGCCTCTGGTTATGGGGCTTTACCTCTCTCAGCCCTCTCTCTGCAGCACAGTGACCCACAAGCACCACTTTAGTGTTTTAGAAACATTCATGGTGCTGGTTTTATTTTCACTTTGGTTAGAGGCAGATGCAGCCGGCAGCACATCCAGCACCAGAGGCAGCATTAGCTTCCAGAGCTGGGATTTCTTTCTCCAGTTTTCTGGAGAGCTCTCTAATGTACACTCAGTAGTTTGAACTTGGCCATAATTACAGTCTTATTATCCTCACCAGCTTTACTTATCTCATTATCTCCTCCCTCCCGTGTTAGAGGTCAGTGGAACATCCCTTTTATTAGCCACTTAATCCTTCTATCTAGTAGTTCAACCCTGATTGATCCACTTAAGGTCCTTCTTTGTAGTTAACTTGCTGACATTTGAGATTCCCACCCCTCAAGTCCTTTTGCTGGGCACAAGCTGCCCAGTTCTCTGGACCAGAAGTTCATTACTGTTGATTTTATTGGAGAGAAGTCATGTTTCTTCATTGCTCAGTTGAAAACCACTATATTTCAATACTTCCTTTTCCCTCTGTTTGTTCTTAAGGTTTGCTCTTCTAGCTTCATGTGTTTTTCTACCCTTCTTTCTAAAATTTTTGTTGAAGTTTGTGGACATGCAATTATGTTCTTTTGTAGGAAAGGACAACCTCATGACTAAGCAGGAGAGAGAATGGTGGATCATCTTTAAAAATGTGTGTGCTCATGTGATAAGACACAGGTGTGTACTAAAAATGGCACATAATATCAATTCATTCTACAAATGTTTAATGGACATCCCTCCAGGATTCACTGACAAAGGGACAAAATCATCTCAAATCATACTTTCTTTCTATTCCTCAGCCTGTACAGTCTTTCCCAGGAAAATAGGTCTGCAATTTGTGTTTGTTTTCAATGTCTAGCATGATAATAAGTTTGCAATATATATCTACATATTATACTGACGTCTGTGCAGTGTGCCCCTGTGGGTGGTGGTGGAGGGTTGAGAGGGCAGGGACACTGAGAGGATGTGGGAGATTAAGATGGCTGGGCATGCACAATGTTTGGAGTCACAGTCAGATACTGTCCCATGGAGAGGAATTCACTAGAGCTGTCCTCATCCCCTTAGTCCAGCCTGGTCCAGACAGCCAGCTAGTGGAGGAAGAGCGAGCGTGTAGTTTGTCCAGGTCGTTATACTTAAGTCAGTCTCCCAGATGCCCCTAAAAGTTGTAAGGTTACCTGTGGAGTTGATGGGGCAATGAGGGAGAGAGGGTCCTCTAGTGATCCATAAAGATGCCCCAGCCAGGATTAGTAATCAGGAAATTGATCCACATTAGCTACACGGCATTTTGGGGGGGACCTCCAGCCACATGGTTCTTCATTTGGGAAATGGCCATTAGCAGTGCATCAGCCTCCCCTGAGGGCTTGTTAAAACACTGTCAGCCAGGCCCCAGAGTTCCTTGTTGTGGGTCTGGGAACGGCCAGGGAATCTGCATTCCTAATATATTTCTGGGTGAGGTTGATGCAGTTGGTCCTGGGAGCAAAGGTTGAGAATCACTGGCCTGTGTTTCCCCTGTCCGCCTCTAAATGTTCCTCCTCAATGTGCTTCTTTAGAAGCTTCCCAAGGGCAAATTTTCTTGTGAATTGGCGACATAACCAGAAGGGCATATCATATACACATTTGGTTGGGGTAGTGTCTTTTTACTTTCAATTTTTCAAACATAAAAAATCAAATCATAACATACACCGCTCCAGCCCCCTCATATTTAATAGACGTCAGCAGTTTGCCATGTGCCCACCCTGACTCTATTGCTTATATACATGACTCGCAGGAGCCATCTGTTGACTTTTCTCCCAGCTGTACTCTAGAGGTGTTCCTATTGTCCCCTCTTTACAGGGGAAGAGCCTGGGGCTCAGAGATGTGCAAAGCCACTTGCCCAAAGGACCCCAGAAAACAAGCACGCCCAGCTTTGAGTCCAGGGAGGGGGGCTCCAGGCCATCTATGCTCCTCACGCCACAGTGGTGCCCTCAGGTCTTTAGATCTTTCTTTTCTCTTCTTAAGGAAAAAAAAAAATTACAGATTCAGCTGAAGTTTTGTCTGTGCCCTGTCCCCGACCTCATTTCCACTTATGCAGGAGCCCACTCTCCTGGACCTGGCTGTCTCTGGGAGGGGCATGTTCAGGATCGCACTTGGTTCTTTAGGAGTGGAACCAGCTTTCTACTTTCTGTATGAGTTGGTCATTTTGGTTATGGAGAAAACACCAAGGACTTTGTTGAGAAGATTAATGCCTTTATAGCTCTTCTCAGTTGCAGGGACAGTGTCAGGTGTCCTACAGAATGTGGACATCTCCCTGCCCAGGCAGTGTTTCCAAGCTCCTCTGCTCCCACCTGTTCCTCCTCAGTGACAGGCTCCGTTGCCTGGTCATTGGCTGTGGCTTCTCTGTGGCCTCTCTCCCTGGACACCATATTCATTTATTCATTCACTTACCATCAAACGTTATTGAGTACCTTCTAGTGCCAGATGCTGCCTAGAGCCTGAGAACGCAGAATCTGAACGCAGTGCACTGAGTGAACAAGGCAGATGATCCCTGCTCTCAGAGCACTCACCCCAACTTCCCTCTAGTTCTCTCTTTGAGGTTTTCCAGATTTTTCTAAGCTCGCTGCTCTGTAGTCTAACCACCAGCCTGTTGTCCTCTTAAGTCCAGCCCTGATTCTCGTATCCTGGCCTCTATTTGTCCAGGAAGAAGATTAGGGTGCAAACATCTCTCTAAGCATTGAGGGCAAGCATGACTCAGACATCTAAAGCTGAGATTTTACGTTAGACATCGATTAGTGGGACAACCCTGTTTTAAGGCAAAATTGTTGATGGAGGTTCAAGCTACAAAGCCATAAAAGAAGAGCTGCCCAGGTGCATGTGAGACAGAAGAGCTGGGAGCTGGGAGCCCCACCCTTGACTCAGTGATTGCTGGACATTCCCTGAGGCATCTGCACAGCCCACGGGGGTGCTAGGAACCCAGTCTAACACCTGCTACTGAGGAAGGTGCATGCTCTCTGGCTTGGGCACTATGGCTTGGGGCTCTGCCTACTGAAATACTGAAAGATGGGGGAAAACGGTGGGCGGCTCCTCATTCCCCTGCACCAGGTTCAGGGTCTTTCAGGGCCGCTCCGCTCCTGGGCCTGCGGTTAGTTACGGGTATCTCTGTCTTTTGGCCTGGCTTCCTGGGTCGCTCATTTTGCTCTTGTGTTCTTTTTGTTGTTGTTGTTGTACTTGTCAGGACTTATTTTCTTTGAAGAAAAAAGGGCTTCAACCACATATTATGAGAAATTGGTTCTGACACGTATTTCTATTCTGTTTCCAAAGAAGTTTCCCTATACATTTTCCCAAAGTGTCATTAAACTCTAATAGGCTTCCCCGATAACCCCCCTCCCTACCCCACGCCTGACTTAGCCAAGCGTTTTCTAGAAACAAGGTGACTCTTATTTAAGGATTCTAAATGTATTCCAGTTCTTGGCAGTCTTAAGCACACAGCTGAATGCGTGCTAAGTCTAGCATGGATAATTACACCAGCTGTGACCTTTTAGAAACATGTATTTGGACTAAAGCAGTGTTTAGTCACTTTTGATTGACTTAGGTTTTACTTGGTTTATGTTTGGTAAATTTCAAATATTTGCTTCCATATAAGCTGGTTAAACTCCCAAAGACAGCACTGCCTGTGGTCTGCTGCGTGCAAGGTCCCCCGAGATACCAGCCACACAATGAACTGTGTGTGTTTTGCTTGTACACATGCACACGTGCACACAATTTGAGGCAAGTGGAGTGGCTGGTGACACTTGGAAGTAATGTAGCATGACACTGCCATGCATGGGGTGTGAAGTCCGAAAGGGCACTGGCTGTCAGGAGACGAGCATGAGCTCCTGCTGCTTTAAGATAGCACCACACAGCTGCCAAAGTGACAGGAGAGAATGCTTGGAGATGAGCTGCCTTCCATTCATGCTCAGCAGCCCAAGGTGACCTTGTACAAGCTCTCACAGTGCCAGAGCAGTGAGCTGGGGGCCTGGGTTGCCCTCCAGGGGCTTCCAGCTCTAAGTGGGCCTCAGACAATGATAAACAGCTCCTGAGAGGGGATGTGTCATAAAGGAGACAAAAGCCATCCTCTCCCCACCTCCTCCTTCTCCTCGTTCTCCTCCACTTTGTCCTCTCCTTGCCTCTTTTTCTTTTCCTTCTTTTGTGGACCTAAAGTATTGATTCTAAAGCTAGAAAAGGGACCACTAGAACCACCTCCTCTGCCAGCCCTGTAAGCCCAGCTCCATTTCGACAAGGGCCCCACAGCCGGGTCTCTGCTCAGCTGAGACCAAGCAGCTCACTGCAGACCCGTGGCAGCTGTTCAGCAGTGCATCAGGAAGCTCCCCAAGGCCAGTCCTTGCCCTGCAGGATGACTGGGTCTGCAGCCCCAAACTGCCAGAACCCAGGTGCTGCAGGAGACCACACAGCTGGCCTTCAGCTTCATCAAGTGCCTCAGGTTAGGGATGATGCCAGTCTCCTGCTGGGGCTCGGCTATCAGTCTGGATGCGAAGCCAGTGACCTCTGGCAGCAGGAATCACTGTGGACAAAACTTCCTGGCCTCAGTGTCACCCACACTCGCCTCGCCTCACACTGGGAATGTGCTTGCATAATGTGCTCGTCTGGTAACTGCACCATTGAGATACCATGCATAGCACACAAGTATTTAAAGGGTGCAGTTCAATGTTTTTTTGGTATATTCACAGAGTTGTGTACCAATCTCTACAATTAACTTTAGAACAACTTTGTCACCCACAAGAAAAACCCTTTATCATATGCCCATTCCTGTCCCCAACCCTGGGGACGCCTAAACTGCTTTCTATCTATAGATTTGCCTGTTTGGACATTTCATATAAATGGAATCACATGATATAAGGCCTTTGTGACTGGCTTCTGGCACTCAGGTAATGTCTTCAAGTTGTCTCCATGTTGTGGCACCTGCCAGAACTTCAATCCTTTTTGTGACTAAATAGTACTCCATTTTGTGGCTGTGCCAGATTTAAATTAACTGGTCATGGGTTGAGGGACATGTTGTCTCTACCTGTTAGCCATTGTGAATAATTCTACTATGAATGTTTGTGCATAAATTTCGTACAGATCTACTTTCATTTCTCTTCAATATACTCCCAACAGTGGAATTTCTGGTAAATCTAGGTTGAGCCTTTTGAGGAACTGTCGCAGTCTGGCTGGGCACAAAATCACGAGCCACTCAAGCAGGAACAAACTTTATTTTTGAAACTGCCACCAATGCCCCGTATGCTCCTGGGAAGATTGCCGACTGACCCACGTGGTGTTCTCCCCGGAACCCAACAGGAAGTCCCTCCTCCAGAATTCCCTCCTACCGCACTTCCCCAACCAATGGGAACTCTCCAGGAGTCCTGTAGCAGGCCTGGGTGGACAGCAGGAGTCCAATATCCATATGAATGCAGATCTTAACATAATCATATCATCTCAATGGCTTGCTGGCGTCACCTTTCAACCAAAAATGCCATGCATCATATTACTTGGCTGTGGCTCTTAGCAAGGAACTGCAGCCTGTTTTCTACAGTGGCTGCGCCTGTTGTACATTCCTATCAGCTATGGATGAGGTTCCAGTTTTTCCATCTCTCTGCTAACGATTTTTGTCTGTTTAATTACAGCCATTCTAGCAGATGTGGCTTGATTGGAATTCAGTGTCTCTTGAAATCTGCATTTCCACTTCGCTGTGTCCAGGTCTCCTCTGCTTGACAGCCCCTGAGGTGCCTGCCAAGTGCTCAGCTCATGGCACATGCTTGAGCTCCCTGGTTAGATGGGAGGACAGGTTTTCCACATTTGCTGGTCCCAGAGACACTCCATTTTTCACATCTGAGCACCCCTATAACCTCTGGCTTTGCATTTCAGCCTAGGGATGACCGTTCCTTCCATTAATCCAAGGGAACTCAGTTCTTTAGGAGTATTCTGCTTTTAATGCCTCCTAGTGCTCCATAAAAGCCCAATGAAGTAACTCCCTGCAGTGCTCCCCACATAGGGCCTGGCCCAGGGTGTCTCCAACGGCTGCTACCCTCATCCTTCCTTGTGTCTTATGCATGAGTGTCCCATGGCTGCTGGAACAAAGTTCCACACACTTGATGGCTTGTTTCAAGCCATCAAGTGTGTGGAATGTACTCCCTTACAGCTGTGTGGGTCAGGAGTCGGACACGGACTGGATTCTTCGGGAGGTTTCAGGGGGAATCTGCTCTCTGGCTTGTTTCCTCTTCCATCACTCCCCTCCCTTGGCTGTGGCCCCTCCCTCCATCTTCAGAGCCAGCATTTATCACTACAGCTCAGACTTGGTTTTCACAGTCATGCCTCCTTCTGATTGTCTCCTCCTGTGACCCTCTTCCACCTTTAAGGACTCCATGGTCACATCGGCCCATCCTGATAATCTGTGCACAATGATCTCCTGTTTGAAGTTCAGCTGACTAGAAACCTGGATTCTGCACTGATGTTAACAACATATTCCCAGGTTCTGAGGATCTGCATCTTCAGGAGTCACTATTCTGTGTCCCAAAGCTTGCTTTTCACTGCTCCTCCTCATGCTCTCCTGCCTTCTTCTCTCCTTTTCTTTCTCTCCCTCCCCTCCCTCCACTTGCTCCCCCGACACTTTAAGGGGAGGAAATGGAGCTGATTCCCATTGCTGAGCGCCTGCAGGCCAGTGGAATTCTGGGTCACCACCCAACTCCAAAGGCAGTAGAAACTGTCCATCAAAATTGGCCTTGTAACTTGAAGGTCTTTCAGGGTATATTTTTTAATGAAGGTTTAACTTCATAAGATTCATTTCTTTGAGGATATTATGGGTTTGCAAATTATAAAATGCAATTCTTTCATCTTTAATCAGAACTATTCAAAAGGCAAATCATTCAGGCATCATACACAAAGAGGGTAAATTGCTGGGTGGTGCAGTTGCGTTGAGAAGCTGGGAAGGAAATGGAGAGAGGGGCCCGTGGTGGGACTTCTATCTTGTAACCTTCAATTCTGACCCCGGTCAGGGCTGAAGCTGAAGAAAGGGCTTGGGTCTATAACTGGCTTAAACCTTGGAAAAGATAAACTTGGAGAGTAAACTGGGGAAGGAAGCGGGCAAAGATAATGGAGTCACAAAGCAATCTAGACTTTCTTTTTAAAATCTTCCTTGAACACATTTGCAAGATGACAGATGAGAGCAATTTTATTCATTCAACAACTCTTTGCTTGGGATGTGCAGTTTGCAAAGAGAAATATTATGCAATGGTGTGAGGCAAGAAGATTGTAATAGAAGAAAAAGAAAGAAAAAGGCCCAGAAATCAATACCCTTACGCTCTGTGAGCTGATGCTAATGTGACCACACATTGTGCACCCCAGGCTTGGGAGGGGCAGGCTGTGAGGTATGTGGGGGATGCTTCTCATTTCCTGGCCACCCAGCACCCACATCTTTCTTAGATTTCGGAGTATTGGTGGCACTTGGTATCCTGCCTTCCAAAGTAGAAGCCATATCTTGAAGATTCCCTAAAAGCAGAGAATCTTCTAGAGAGATTCCCTAGAAGAGGGCATGTGGGGAAGGAGGGACAGGCAGAGTGGTCCTGTCAACTGAGTGCCCACCAGGAACTGGGCATCATGCTGAGTGTGGTACACGGATTCTCCTATTAAGTTTGCACTGGATGTCTGTCCTAGGCGTGGCCCACCAGAATTGCATTAGGCCTGGACAAAGGGTAATCAGGCTTCATCGACGGCAACTGTGAAGTCTCCTCACACTGTGGAAGCAGCACCCTCTCAGCCTGGACTGCCAAAGGATGCTGCCTCCGTGTCCTCCAAGACTGCCTTGGTTCTTGCCTGTTTCCCAGCTTGGGTCCTCCATCTTCCAAGCCAACTCATGAGCCTCAACTTCACCCTCTAATTTGTGTCTCCACTGAACATCATGATATTTGTTTTCTGTTGCTTGCAACTCAGAATACCAACAGATAATACTGCCATTTCTAGCAGAAAATGGGCACAGTTTCTAAGAGAAAATGAGAACTGATTGTGAATACATGAGAAGCCTAGGTGTTAGGGCTCAGGGACTGGCATCTCCCTCCTCCAACAAGGGTAAGGTTCTCCTACCAGATCTTTGCAGGATTAGTTCCTCCTAGACATTCAGGTCATAGTAAAATGCTGGGGTCTCAGAGACAATAAGCGACCCTGGACAACCAGCTTGCCCAACTCAGCTTCCTGTCCTCTCTCAAGGACATTCAGAGCCCTGGGTCCCACCATCACAGATTCCGATTCAGTTAGTCTGCTGGTCAGCCTGAAACTTAAAAACCAATGTAGAAGAGTCCAGTGTGCAGCTGAGGTAGAGAGATCCCAACCTGTCCTATCACCCTATTCAATCTGTGCTAGACACTTGACACTTCTAGTGTGTGTTTTCTGCTTTCCTGATTTGAATGCTGCCAGTCTTCCTGCACCAGGGTGTAAGCTCAGTGAGGACAGGGTGTGTCTGGCTCTTGTGGTCATAGGGAGTGTCACCGCAGTGCTAAGTGAGGATCAGGTGGCAAGGTGTTCTTTACTCTTCTCAGCTGGCCACCTTCCAGCTCAGATCTGCTCTGGACGAGGCCTGAGCATCCTCTCGGGATTTCCTTCTTTACTGTCAGCCCTGGCTCCATTCCTACTTTATGGGCTCAAAGCCTTGGACACTGACATCCCTAGCTTCAGCTTGGGAGGGCAATCGTTAACTTTAAATTCCCTTGGTGAGGTGGGTCAGGGGAGAGATTTGGCTTTATCAGATTATTCAGTGGGAGATTGACAAAACCATACCTCCTCCTGTGGGCTGAGGGTGATTGCTTCTCCTGATCCCTACTGTAGAACTCTACCCAAACTGCCTGGCTCCACCATGCTCAAGCTGTGTGCTTTTGAGCAAGTTACGTTGTTACCTCTCTGTGCTGCTTCTTTTTTCTCCTCCATGGGTTAAATGCAATTAATTGCTATAGTAATTCTCTTACTAGGCTATTTCTGTGAAATGAGTTTGTATTTTTATTGCCTAACATGGGTTGTGGGTTGTGCTGAAAGTCACCAGCCCTGCAGTTAAGAAGAAATGTTGGGGGAGGGACAGGACACATGTCCTGTCTAATAACCATGATGGTTAACTGAGTGCCCACTAGGAACTAGGCATTGTGCTAGGGTGGTACATGATTTCTTATTAAATTCTCATAACCAGATGAGCCGAGCATGTCTGTGGTGGGAGCAGGGGTGCTGAGCTGGTGGGGGGCCAGGTCATACAGCTGGGAAGCAGATTAGCCAGAGTCCAGGCCCCAAGGAGTCTGCCTGACTCCACAGCCCACGGTGAGATGTTGCTGCTGGAACCCAGGCCAAGTGCCCATCAGGGCAGATGCTGCTCCTGGGCCTAAGAGACTGGCTTAAGGAAGGGGGCGAGTAGCAGCCACGAGAGCAGAGCAGGAAGGCTTTCAGGAGGCCTGGGCATGAGAACCCCAAGGAAGCAGAGGAGCCAGGGAGCGCACAGGCTGCAGCAGTGGGGCCCACACAGGCAAAGGGGGTGGGATCCAGAAGAGGATGGCAGCCCCTCCCTGACCAGCAAGACCTCCCGAGGGCTCCACCTATCTCCCCGACTTCCTCTCCCACCTGGGGTCCCCTTGTCTTCCTCCCTTCTTCCCTGATGGAGCAACCGGCACGTTAACCCAGTCACTTAATAAATATTAAGTACATCCAAGACTTGCTTCAGTCAGGGGCTGCACAGGTAGGACAGTGAGTGGGTCCTGCCCTCTCCCCTCCCAGGCTGTGGCACCTGATCACAGCATGACCCCCACAGACCCATGCCAGTCTCTGAGCTTACCTGCCTGAGCCTCCTGCCACATCAGAAACACAGCTGGGGACCAGAAGGAAAGTAAGCGCCAGCCTCAGGGGACCCAGGCTGGTTTCCCTCTCAAGGCCCCTCACACCCATTTTATTAGATGATGCTGCGGACTGCAGGGAGCCCAGGGTGCTAAACACCATCCAAGCTCCTCTGACTGCGCCTGGCTGCCTAGATTAGGTAGGTGGAACTGGAGATGAGAAAATGATTGTTTCTCTCCCGGCAGGAAGCCTCCCACTGGGAGGCCTCCCAGGAGAACTCCTGCCTGGTATCCCCAGCCTCGCTCTGGAAAACCACTGCCTTTCCTAGAGCACCTGCCTACCCTGGCTGGAACAGTTCCCCCTAAAATGAGTTTCTGCAGAGGCTCTCACCTCCTGCACCCATCAACAGCCAGAATGCTTCCAAGGTGGAAACCAGCTGAGGGATTCTTTTGGTACCAGGGAATAAACTCAGAGGCACTTGAGCACTGAATGACACCGATAGCCCTATTTTGTATTTTATTTAGAGATAGGGTCTCACTGAGTTGCTTAGTGCCTTGCTTTTTGCTGAGGCTGACTTTGAATTTGCCATCCTCCTGTCTCAGCCTCCCAAGCTGCTGGGATTACAGGTACCCAACCAGCTGTGGGATTCTCATTCCCACTCTGGCAATTGCTCCCCAAGACAGAGGCTGGAGGGAGCATTGGCACCTTTCACCTGCAATAATCAGGACCTGTTCATACCCCTCCGCCCTGGGAAGTGCTCCCTCTCCCTCCTCCCTCTCTGCGGGTGGAACTCAGCTGGGTCCCCACACCTCTTTCAGGCTCTCCTCCTACTACCTTAGCTATTTCTGTTTCTCTAGTAGCTAAGTGGAACCAGGTGAGGAAGTTCAAAATGTAAATTACAGTCTGGAACATATGTAATATACACCTGGTGAGATAGCAGAGTGTCCCTCTGCTCCCATGTGCTGAGACAAGGCCCTTTTGCCCTTTCTACTACTTGGGATATGGACACAATGGCTGGAGCTCAAGCAGCTACCATTATAACACTGGTTGATCTACCAAATCTGTACTGCCTGGCTTCAGGCTTCCCCCCCACACACACACCTTAAAAAGTAATTTCTATTGATTCTTTAACATACAAAATTTATTTAAGTCACATCCATTTGAAGTGGTAAGATCACAGCTAGAGAGAAAGTCATCTTGTAAGAAATCTATTTATAAAATTCCCATGAAAGCTTTTTTTCTCTGCTATGTTACATATTTTCCTTTTGAAAGGAGCATGCAACACAACGCCAAACTGATTAGCACTTCACCTACTCCCAGTTTGGGGAGAAATGCTTCTTTATTCCAAATCATATACTCTGTAGGGGGAAATGCTCATGACCCAGGCAGGGCCCTTTGCTTCCTCTTTAAAGGCTCCTCCATCAAATCTCTCCTCCTACTAGCCAGTGTGGGGTGCATGCTTAGTTTTTACGCCCTTTCACAGAAAGCAAAGCTTTGAATGCTGCACCTTTATGTGCAGATCTACTCTTAAAATAGGAACAAAAGAAAAGAAAAAGAAACAAAACAGAACACGAAAACAAAATACAGTCTCAAAACCCAAACCAGCTGGAAAGAATCCTGGCTGTTTACAAATTAATTTCTGTTTTGCAGAAAATCATTAGATAATGAAATGTGAATAGACTATATACCATAATAACAAATCCAGTCTATAGAGGCAAGCACATGCCCGACTCTTGGCCAGCTCACATGTGGCAAGTTGCACGGTTGTGCTCTCAGGGTCCTTCTGTCATAACTCCCATCTTGTAAGCTTGGCCATTTCATGTGAGCTGTCCTAGCAGAAGCTCAGAAGCATAGGAAACCTGCACTCTTAGTCCTAAAAGGAATATAAAACGGTGGTCCCAACCCACACTGCGTGCTAGATGAAAAGATAAAAATAAAATGTCGAACTCAAGCAGAGTACAAGAGGATGCTTTTAACTAATGGACGTTTGTAAGCCCATTTGCTGGGAAAATCTTATGCACCAAAGGACTTTTAAGACTTATTGCGCTTCCTTTAATATTCACGATAATAAATATGGCATTACTTTACTGAAAATTTTAATGAGAAAATAGACAAAACACACAGCAGCCTACCCAGGTGAACTCCTTCAGTACGTTTTGCACAGTCCGTTTGTGCATCTGGTGATCTTCGTATGCGCGGCAGAAGCAGAGGCTGCTAACCAGCTGAGGGCCTCGGGGGCGAGGGGAGGACTGGCGTCAGGGGTTCTCCACACAGGAAAACCCCACAGTGGGTTTCCAGGGGCACTCAACACAGAGGCCCCCGTTTCATCTCCAGCAATGCACCAATGTTTTGCTCAAGCCTAGTGTGTGTGAGTGGAGGCGGGAGGGGATGGATGCTGAAGAGGGCAAGAGGGTGCTCTTCATGTTGGGCCTTCCTGGCACCTGCGCATGCGTGTCGTTCCTGCCCAGGGGTCTGCAGATCTTATGCTGCTGTTGGGAACCCACCTACACATTTCCTTGGGTGGAAATCTATCTGTAGCAAACTGCTGGGGCTATTTTCCCACCCTTAACAGACACAGTTAATTCTTTCTGATCTAGTGCCTCCTGCGGGCCTAGCACTGGTTCAGGCGCATGGACTTCAGTCCCATAAGCGCCTTTTGAGTTTTTTTTTTAAATGACATCTTCTCTGCCATTTCCACGATTTTTAGTACCCACGGACTGGACTTTGAGATTCTATAAGCCAAACTAGACACATCACCAGTGAGAAAGATCCATCCCTGCCTCCCAGTGGGAAAATCGTATTTGTGACTTTACACGTCAGATTTCCAGATGACGTGAACCTCCAAGTTGGTACACCTTCCTGAAAAGCCAATCAGAAGACACCCTGTTATGGCTTCAGTTTGCTCTCCAGGTCTGACTTCCCTTGCCTGTGTATTCCCCAGGAGAAGAGGAGTGCTTCCAGCCAGACCCGAGCAGCCTCACTGGGCCCAGCCCCTTCCTACTAGTTTAACTAAGAGCCACTGCAGTGTTGTGGAAACGGGACATCGTTCTTTCTAGAGGTTTCTCATTTCCCCCACTCTGGGAAGTGGTGCCCAGACTGCAGTAGTCATGGGTGCCTTTCCCTAGTAATGGGCTCCTGAGAAGCTCAAGGATCCATCCTTGAACTGGGACCCGTGCCTGCTTTTGCTCCTTGGTACCACGATGTCATGGGGCACAGTTCTCTTTTCAACTGAGACCCTCCCATCAGTGAGGTGACCATGAATTCCTCTAAAATCTGTACTGTCTGGCTTCAGGCTTTTTTTCTCTGCTCCTCCCTCCAGAGAAAGAGCAAGAGAGGACAATGCTTCTTGCAGAGGTTGCCAAAACTGAGGTCCCACAGGTGAGGAACGCTGATGGGTGGACTGTCCCTCGGCTCCCATGTGCTTAACTAATTTAAATTAGCAAAAAACGTTCAAAGTAAACAAATAAATGACACTGGGTGCCATAGGAATGTTTTAATGGGAAGAAAGGGCAGGAGAAAGGGTAAGAGTTAAGCAACCCGCAGTTCACAAGGAACTCCTGTTCCAAGCTTTTCAACAAATACAGTTTAAACCTGGAAACACCTTGGGAGCAGGGAGGGGATGGTTTATAAAGATGCAAAACCCCACAACAGCTTAGAGTGACTTAACTCTGTATTTTTTTCCATACTTTCAACAAATATTTGAAAATAGGTTCTTCCTACTAAGATCTCTGGAGATCCTCTTGACTTCCTAGCATGAGGCAGTACGTAGCTTAAGCTGAATCAATGCGACAGAACACACAGTGAATTGGCTGTGTTCCTAAGGAGAACTAACAAAAAGGGCTTCATACTTCTGTAGGACTTCACATTTGTCCTTCCTGCAATCCCAGTCCATATTATCAGACCCCAGACATGGGCTTTCTCCAGAGCAGGTGTGGCTGAACAGCTGTTAGCTTTGTGTTGCTGTGACGAAATTGACTTGAAAGGAGGAAAGGCTTCAGTCAACGGCCACTTAGCCTGACTTCTTCAGGCCTTGGCAGCATCCTATATGACAGTGGGAACACGTGGCAGAGGAGGCCTGTTCACCTCATGGTGGCCAGGAAGCAAACAGAAGATCAGGCAGAGGCTGGGGTCCCCATGTCTCCTTGAGGGCATGCCTCATGACCTAAATCTCTTCCCCCACGGCCCCACCTCTTACAGGTTCTGCCACCTCCCAGTAGTGCCACAGGCTGCTGACCGGGTTTTGAACATAAGGCAGCTGCTGTTAGGAAGACGGACACTGTGCTATAGCTCATCCATGGTATGCAGCAAGCTCACCAGGGCTGGAGAATGTGTGTGAGACACCTGGTTGCTCATTTCTCCCTGAATGAGCCTTGGATTTTGGAGCCTGGGACACAGTAAGGCTTTCCCAAGGGAGTGTGTAACTGTGCACTTAGAAAAATTTTTTTTTTTAATTTTTAAAGGAAACCATTCATTAAAATGTCAGCTTTGTTCTCAAGTTCCTGGATTATTTATGATAATATCCTTGAGTAAGAAGGAATAATATTGCATTATAGAGGTTCTGTTTTGATGACTTTAAAGATATCACTTTATTGGGAGAATTCACACAGAGCATAATCAACTGCACTTATGTTCCATTGACGTGACACCACCAAAAAATGAGCATCCAATCTCAGGGACATGGGTGCTCTTTGATCTCCATGGACCATCCAAAGGTCTGCCGAGGGTAGAGCTGGAGCAGCGAACACAGCTCTTAACCTGGAGGTGGTCCCATCTAGTGGGCCATCAACGATTGGTAGTAATTACAGGGAAGAGGTGTTGAGAAGGAGTCTGAGGCCAAATCCAAGCTCAGTGTCCATCATGGCATGACCAGTCAGTGATGGCTGTGGTGGGTGAGAACTGGGGTGGCATGTGTGCCCTGTGTTCGCCATCCTCAAGGTACAGCCATGGAGCCTTCCCAGAGAAATCCTCTCCACCCAGGTCACAGGATACCGCTGGAGTTGATCTCTCAGTGCTGTGATGAGTGCACTGCCTCATACAGAATAGTAGCTCAGTAAATCAGGGCTGAATACAGATAAAAGGCAAGCGTTTATGTACCAGGGATTGTGTAAGGGAAGAGGGGGCAAGGCAAGTCTTTCAAGCCTTAGAAGTGGATTTGGGAAGGCACTTTGAGTTTTGTTTGAAATCCCACCCCAGAGGTGGCAGCCTCCCTTGCCTCTACCTAAGACCATTTAAAGATACAAAATGTTACAGCTGTCACCAGCACAGCCTTGAAGAACAGGTTGAGCTGCTGGGGCCACAGATACTCAGCAGGATCCAAGCTTAGAAATGTATTTTTCAAATATTTTTTAAAATTTATTTATTTATTCTAATTTGCTATACATGACAGCAGAATGCATTTCAATTCATAGTATACATATAGAGCACAATTTTTCATGCCTCTGGTTATACACAAAGTAGAGTCACACTATTCGTGTCTTCCTATGATATTTTTGAATGCTTAAAAATACAGCCATGCATGAGGCATTACATAGGAAAAGCCATCACATGAAGTGTTTTTAATCAATTGTGTCCATTTGGGGATCTTGCTTATCAGTAGCTGGCTTGTGACGTTGGGGGTGCATTAAGTGGAACAGGGCCTGCCTGTCCATCCCATTCAGATGCTCTGTGGGTCACATTGAAGCTTTTCTCTATGATCTGCTTAGTAGCCACACAGAAGGGACCTATTGAAACAGGGCAGGCTCCCAAGTGTCTGGAGTGTGGCAGAACTCAAGGACTGGGAGCAGTAGGGAGGCCCTTCTTTCTCTGCTGTTTGAATGGAGTCCAAGCAGTGGTTTCCAGTGAACACACAGGTGATTCTTAAAATTTTGTTCAAAGTTGCTTTCAGAAGATTTCAGCCTTTTAAACTGTGTTGTGTGTTTACCAATAGGCACAGTGTATTGCTATGATGGTAAGATAACGAGGTGCAGTGCCTCTTCCCACCAGCCAGGTGTGACTGTGAGGGCCTGGTGGGGAACTCCCAGCCCTACCCCCCACACTTACCAGGCACCCTGACCTCAGATAAAGGCAGAGCAAGGAGCTTGGACTTCCCTGGCAGTAATGAGGTGGGCGATGACAGAGTGGCATGGTACTTGCTAAAATAGATTTAAATATTAGAAGAGTGTTCAATATACAAACCACAATCACCTATCATACCAAGAACTAGGAAAATCTCAACTTGAATGAGAATAGAAAACTGACAGACCCCACACCTAGATGACAGAGATACCGGAATTATCTGACAAGGATTTTAAAAAAGCCACTACAAAAATGCTTCAGTGCACACTCATGAACATGTGAGAGACAAATGAAATAAATGGAAAGTCTCAACAAAGAACATCTCAGGAGAAAAAGCTACTGAAGTTATAAAGAAGAACCAAGTGGAAATTATAGGACTGTTTTGTTCAATAGCTAAAATTTAAAAACACACAACTTCAGTGAATGGGCTCAACTGCCGATTGGAGGTAAGAGACGAGGAAAGCAGTGAACTTAAAGGTAGAGCAATAAAATTACCTAACTGAACAGCAGGGTGGAAACAGACTAAAGGAGAACGAACAGGCTCAGGGCCCTGGGGACTCTGATGAGAGAGCTTGTTAAAGTCACAGAGGAGAAGAGAAGAAGAATGACTTCAGAAGCAGTTTGAATGCCTAAAACTTTCCCAAATTTTTCAAAAGACATAAATCTCATCTTAAAGAAGCTGAGCAACCTCAAGCAGCATAACCCCCCAAATATTCATGCCTAGATGTACCATAGCTGAATTTCTGAAAAAATGAAGGACACAGTCATTCTTGAAAACACCCAGAGACAAGGCATATCTTACCCACAGGAGGAAAATGATTTGGACGACAGAGTTCTTATCAGGAACCATAGATCCCAGAAAGAAGTACACAATATATTTTTTTTTTTTCAAATAGTTACGGGAGAGATTTGTCAACCCAGGAATATATATCCAGTGAAAGTGTCCTTCAGGGATGAAGAAGAAATCAAGACATTCTAAGATAAAGGTTAGCTAAGAGACTTGGTTACCAGCACACCTATCCTGAAAGAATGGCTGAGGAAATTCTCCACTCCAAGAAGAAATGATAAAAGAAGAATCTTGGAACCTGAGACAGGAAGAAAGAACAATGGATAGAGTAGACAGGTGAGCATACATAACAGATTTTACTTCTCTTGTCAAATTTTCTAGATTATTCCTGATGGTTGAAGCAAAAGTTATAACACTGTCTATTGTGGTTTTCAGTGTATAGGGAAGAATGATTAATGTTGTAAAAGGGAGAGGGTAAAAGGGACTTAAAGGGAAGTAAGTTTTCTCCATGTCACTTGAACTGGTAAATGTCAGTACTAGGAGGATGTGAAAAGAATTATGTGAAAAATGTGGTTGCAGATCCTTTGAGCAACCACTAACAAACCTACATAGACAGACACTGGAAAATCCTAGCTGGGAGTTGAAACAGAATAAAGCTTGTCCAGATAAGAGAAGGAAACAGATGAAGATAGAAGATAGGAGAAAGGAAACAGATGAAAAACAGGAAACAACAACAACAACAAAATAAACCAAATGGCAGACTTAAGCCCTAACATATTAATATTACATTGAATTTAAATGGCTTAATTGTACCACTTAAAATACAGAGATTAATGGTGGATAAGCAATATAAGACAGCTATATGCTATCAGCATGAACTTTCTTATATAATTGTATAGGTAGGTTAAGAGTAAAAGGATGAAAAAGGACACATTAACCTAAAGAAAGGGGAGAAGAAATGGCTGTGTTTAACATCAGATCAAGTAGACCTCAGAATAAAAAAAAAAAAATCAGAAGGATCAAAGAGAAACATTACATAATAATAAAAGGGCCAGCCAACCAAGAAGATATGGCAATTCTAAATTGGTATGCATCTGTCTTAGTCTTTTAGAGCAGAACCACAGACTGAGTAAATTATAAACAAGACAAGCTTCTTTAGCTCACAGTTCTGGGAGCCAAATTCTAAGATCAAGGGTCCACACTTGGTGAGAGCCTTCTTGTTCACCATAACACAGCAGAAAGTATCAAATGGGGAAATAACAGGTGACAGAGAAAATAAAGGGCAAACTCCCTTTTTTATAACTCACGACTTTCTTATAATTGCCTTAATCTGTTTGTGACGCAGATCCTTTAAGGCCTCACTATTGCTTACAGGGCCCACCTCTCAACACTGTTACTAGAGCAGTTAAATTAACGTGAACTTTGGGGGAGACTTTCAAACCAGAGCAACACCTACCAACAAAGCTACAGCATGCAAAATGGAGATGATAGAATTAAAGCAGAAATTGACAGGCCCACCATTATGGTTGGCGATGTCAACATCCTTGTCCTTAGCAATTGATAGAACAGTTAGAAAGTCATCGAGAACATACCTGAACACCAGTCATCAGACTGTGCCTGACATTTCTAAAGCACTCAATTATAGCAGAATGTGCAACCCTTTCAATACCCAGGGAACACTCACCAACATAGATCATATCCTGAGCCATAAGACAAACCTCCATGAATTAAAGCTATTGAATCACACAGCAAGTATCCTGTGATCATGTGGTCCTAGGCTGAAGGTGTAACCACAGGGGTCCCAGCAAACCACATCTGGCCACTCACCTCCAAAACAAAACTGGAAAGGTAATAGTGCAAAGCAGAAGAAGAACCTTGATCAATATAACCGTATTGGGTAGGCAAAGTGATCTAGCACCTGAATCCTGCCTTCAGGGTGCTGCAGAGCTTTAGGTTTAAACCGAGGAAGAATCAGGGCGGGGTGAGAGCTCTGTGTAATTCAACAGCCTGGACAAGCTGCTCCCGTGGATCCTTCTCTCACTTCTGGTTCTGTAAGGTGGCTCCAGAGAAGTTCTCATCTCCACTTGCTTCTCAGGATGTTCATCCATCAGACCTGTAACTCACAACAGGGCAATTTAGTTTCTGAGAGACTATTGGTCTGGCTTAGGGGGTGGTCTTATCGTGGGGTGCTTTCCTGGAAGGTGTAGGACAGTGACCGGAGTCTCTAGGCACTATCCAGGCATCTCAAACAGGATGCTGCCCATCTTGCCTCAGTCATGAAGTGGGTCACAGAGGTTAGGTAACTCCGGCTAATAAACCTTGTATGACCAGTGTTTAGAGGAACACTCCTTGAATTATTAGCAGCTCATGTGCAGAGCTCAGCAAGGGCCTAACAAAGACTTTAAGGTCAAGATGGAGGCAGATACAGAGCGATGCCAAGCTTTATCCTGCTTTCAGTTACCCAGGACTCAGGCCTAGATAAAAGGCCTTCCTTTTAGCAGAGTTCACCACCTAGTGCCTGTGGTAGAATCCAACTAGAATTCTGTAACAGAACAATAACAAGAGTCTCCAGATGTGAAAATCAAACAGCATATAGTTTTAAGTAAGCCACAGAAAGGGAAGTCTCAAGGGAAATAATATTTATATGTTATATATATGAAAATAAGTCCATAAAGCAGGAGACAAATTTTATATATTACAGAAATTAGAGTAAAACATAAAGAAGAGACTAGGGGAATTATCCCTAAATGTAAACGGAGTGTGTGGAGGCTGGGCCCAGCCCTGAGCTACTCCATCTTATAAACTAGCAGTTTGCCATGGGTTACACCATCTTGAGTTCAAGTGCCAAGATAGAATGACTCTACACCTTGTTTGTACAAGTAAACAACCACCATCTGCCCAGCACAACAGTAAGGTACACACTGATAAAAAAAAATTAATTGTGCTAATAAAAATGACCACCTCTGAATTTATTGAATTAAATCTTATTGGGTGTGGTGGTATATGCATGTAATCCTAGCAGCTCAAGAGGCTGAGGTAGGAAGATCATGAGTTCAAAGCCAGCCTCAGCAACTTAACAAAGCCCTAAGCAACTTAGCAAGATCCTATCTCAAAATAAAATATAAAAAATGGGTTGGGGATGTTGCTCAGTGGGAAAGCACCCTGGATTTAATCCTTTGTACGAAAAAAAAAATCTTAAGTGCATGAATGCACAAGGGTATCAAATCCATCTCAGAGAAACCAGGCCCATGAGTTTATCGATCTCACCAGATTAACCCTGTCACCTAAAGTCATAGTGGAGAGGCAGCTAAAATGACAGCAGGGCAGCATTCAACTACCCTCATCAGACCTGGTGAGTGCCTCAAAGGTCCACAGGTTCCCAGCTCCTGACTCTGTCCACCTCCCTGCTTGACCTGGTCTCTGTGAAACTGCCTACAGCTGCACCATGGCCCAGAATCGCTTCCCTGCTGTGTGCCCTGACAGCTGTGAGCCCTGAACAAATTCTTAGGCTGGTTCTTAATCTTACCCAACCTCCTGCAGTGACTCCTTTGCATTCATATCTGCTTTCTGCCTTTGCTCTCAATGCAGCCTCCTAAATCCCTGCAGCCACCTCAGTCCTTCCTGAGCCTCTCTGTAACCTGTATATATCATTGTGTCAGGTATGATGTGTGGCTTGAGTACTACAGATATTAGCAATTAAGATTGGAGTAAAAAAATCCTATGATTGCCCAGCTATGGCCACCACCTGACCCACAAGTACTTGGTGAATCACAACCAATGAAAGTGATATAGCTTGTGAATTTATTGTTACTCAATAAATTCTGACATTGTGGAAAGACACAAACATGTGTCTGGTCTATTTGATGGCATAGCTCATTCAGGACACAGTTTGCTTCCTACAAAAATAAATAAATAAAAGAGAGAAAATGGAAAAGAGGCAATAGAAAAAAATGTCCACTATGGCAAAATCCTAGTTCATGTGCCTCTTTCCTGAGCACCAGAACAGTATCCTGTGTCCCTCCCAGCACCTTTCCAAGGACTCATTCAGACAAGTATCATCCAAGGAAGTTTAATTAAAGGGCTGTTTACAGATACATGAATGGGCTTTAGATAGACCATGGAGATGTTTCAAAATAGCAATCGGACTTTTACTAAGGACAGTGGGGGCTTTTTCTAATCAGTGGCCTCTTGGGGAAGTGGAATACTTTGGAAATGAACACGGAGACAATATTAGGTGACAGTCTCAAAGACATATTTAAATGGTAGCTTCACAACATGGACTGCTTTTGGGAGCATTGCCAGAAGGAGCTGCTCAGCCCCCAGTGGACTATGATGTTAGTGGGAAATAAACCTTTATTATATTAAACTACTGAGATTCGGGGTTGCGTATTAAAACGGCTAGTGTTAATTACCCCAACTAATACACCCAATAAAAGTCAGGGCCTCAAATTCTGTGTGGAGTTGAATATTAAATGTACAGCCCAGGACTCAGGAGTAATTAAAAAGTGATTCCAATATTTACTTGTGTCTCTTGAAAAATGCCAATGGGGACACAATTCATAATTTTTTGACTCCTCTTAAAACCATTTTATCATCAGTACCATCCTCTTTTGCCCAGTACTCTCCTCCATCAATCTCAAAAACCTCCTCCAACTCCCAGTCCACAGGAGGGAGTCTCTTCTCCTTACCTGCCGTCCTTCTTCATGAGGACAGTGAGCCACCCTCTGTTTTCCCTGTCTTCCCTCTGGTCCTTCTTTCATCACAGAAGATCCCCGGATCTGGCTGCCTCATGCACAGGGATGTGTAAAGATTACATAAAATTAGGACAGGGAAATAGGAGGATCTGGGGGCATGGTGAGGACGCAGGCGTGTGCCAGTAGCGCTGGCTTCCTGGGAAAGGTGTCAACAAGACGGAGTTGGCATGCAGCGTGTGTCCAGGGAGCAGATTTTAGACTAACACCTATGGGAGCAACAGAGAGGACAAAGGATGGGCAAGCTGTGACAAAGGTGCTCTGGAGTCCCATGTCCGTCTTTGGGTCACAGTGGCTTAGCCAACCCTTTCCCTGCTGCCGTCTGCCTTGAATGTGGGCAACCCTGGGAAGCAGGTGAACTTGGGGGAGGACATTGCTGAGAGGGCTGCCACTGACAGCTCTGCCCACAGCTGGGACCGAAAATCCTGCCTTGTGGGCCATAACTGTGGCTCTGGACCACCTGTGCTGTTGGGGGCACCCTCACTGTAGAGGCTGCTGTGGCTTCACGCCTTATGTGCCAGGCCAAGTTTGCCAGTTCCTTAAAGAACCACACCAAAATTTCCTTCTTGCAAGAGGCCTTGCTGTCTGGCTCTTGGCCCTTCTCACCCTCTTTCCCTGGTGCCGCTGGGTCTTTTCGTGGGCGCTGTACCCCTGGAGGCTCTCCCTGGGCTGCAGGGTTGAGGAGAGGAGTGCTGCTGGCCTGTCTGTAATGCACCCATTTCTCAGTATTATTAGAGAACAGGGTAATGACTCTGTTCACAGCAAGAACTTATTCAGGGCTCTACCCCTCTCCACTGTTAGCCTTAGAAGCCACTCTGAAGCTATGGATAACACACTAGTCCTCCAAATGGATTCTTTGCCTGATTATATATAATTAGGGCCTGGGCAGGGATAGCTTGCTAATTCCTCTTTTCCCAAAGAGCCTTATTTGTCAATTCTTGCAATGGCCCAGACTAGCATTGGGTAAACTCTGGAGCTGAGCCCTGATGAGCCCTGAGAGGAGGTTGGAGCAGTGCTGTGGAGCCTCAAGGCCTGCCTCTGGGTGTGGAACCCGGCTCAGCTACCAACTGTGCACAGGTTTCTCAACGCCCGCACACTTCCATTTTGTTCGCTGCTGTGTATGGGTGATGGTGTCTCCCTAATACAGTTGTGAAAACAAAACCTCAAATCGTGCCTGACACCGTGCCCAGCACTTGTTAGATAACTGCTCAGAGACTGTTGGGTGGCTGCCCTTATTGCAATTTCCATTTTTCCTTTGGGAAAAGTGGACTCACTTTGCAATGGGTGATTCTGATTAGCCTGGGGCAGCTTCTGAGAAGCTCTTCTCTCCCTACCTGCCACTAGCTGTGATGCACTAAAAGCCTACAGCCATTCTGAAGGCCAGCACCAGCGTCTGTGTCCCCAGTGGACTCTCTGGTCCTCGGCTCCTTCTGGTGGTTCTCACTTTGTTGTTGCCAGTGCTTGCTGATACAGCCCTGTCACAGGGCTCTCCAAGTCTGCCTGAGGACCCAGGCTCAGGTAAGGGTGTGACTTGTTCAAGGTTGTCCACACGCAGCGGCTCCCTCACATCCTCAGCTTCACTTTCCCTTTGGTTGCCTGAACTCCAAGATGGCACCCACACACTCCTCTGCCCTCCATGCTCAGCCTTCTCCTCTCAGCTCTCTTCTCTTCAGCCCACCCTGTCCTCATAGCCCCTGAAGCCCACCACAGAGCTCAGTTCTTTCCTGTCTACCCCTCCTCCACGACTCAGGGTCTTCAGACTTCTGTGGGAAATAGATATTTCATCGTGCTCCATCTCTATTTTTTCTTGATTCTGCTGCTTTTCACCATCTCCTTTAGTTGCAAGCATCCCATCTTAGACCAGGGCCATCCAAAACTCATGGGAATGAGGAGAAGAGTGGACTATTTACCCACAGATGGAGGGCCTCTGTGCTCCGTGGTTTTGGTACCACATGAGTTTCTTCCATCCATCTATCCATCTATCCATCCAACGATAAAATGTTAATTGAACAATACAAACATGTATCAGGTCAAAGATGAATTCCTGCCTTCAGTGAGCTCACCACCTATCACAGGGGATGAAGTATGTGTACAAAAATTACAAGAAAAGCAAAATGTAATCAGTATCTTAAGGCCAAGGTATAAAATGACTTTTCTGATGGAGGTGGGAAAAGGGGAAAGAATCCTTGGTAAAGAATAGGGAATAAAGGGGAAGTAGGATGTCAGCAGGTAGCCGTAGAGGTGGGTCCTTCCAGGCCAAGAAGGGAGCAGGGGTGGTAGCCCTGGGAGCAATGGGGTATAAGGCTAGGACATCTCATGCCTTGTGTGTAGTTGAGGGATGGAGTGTGCAGCGAGGCTGGATCACCAGTCATCACAGTGAAGGCAAAGCCAGATGAGAAGTGGAGACCATTTTTGGAACTGCTAACAGTTCTGAGGGTCAGAGTGACATCAGTAGAGCTGTGCCTTAGGCAGGTTAATTTCTATAAAGAGATTTAAAACAGGCTAAAGACTCAGGAGAGGATTGAGCCATGTGGCCTGAGCAGCCATGGGCAAGGGGGCTGAATCTGGAGGAAGAGTACAAGGGTGTTCAAGAAGCCAGATGTGTGCAATCTAGATAGAGAGAGGTTTGGGATCCAGGTAAATGGCAAGATCTTTGCAGAACAGCAGTTTGGAAGGAAAACAAGGACATCTGGAGAGAGGAGTGTGTGGCCGTGGGGAGGCACGTCTGGAGCATGGGGTTCACCAGTTTGGATTTGCTACTTTAGGATCTCATAGGGAAGAAGAGCAGATGGATGGAAACCAGATGGCTCTGTTCTTTAGCATAGAGACTTCTTCTATCTTGCGAGGGACCCAGCAGCTAACTAATCTAATCAGTGGGGTTCCAGGCCTGAATATAGGGTGAAGCCAGACCTCTGCGGGCTGACCGAGGCAGCCTGAAGCATGCAGGGTGGACAGCTTTCCTCCTGGCATGTGGATGCCAGGTGTGGGCCATGCGGGTCACCAGCCAGTGTATCCAGAGACAGCACCCTTCCTGCCCCCACTTCCCTCAGGGGGACAAGATGAACAGGGTGTTATTTCAAAGCATGTTTCTTTCTGGAATCCCAGAAGGAAACCAGAACTGTAGAGACAGACTAGACCCAAGTGAGTCCAAGTCCAAAGGCCTCTGGGAGCCATGAACAACTCCATCTTCTCCAGAGACTTGCTGAGACCATTGTCCCCGAGTCCTTGGCAGTTTACAGTTTTGTATTAAATTTAAGTGTTTCCTTTTGATGAAATATTTTATGATGGGCATTGTAAATTACTCTAAGGAAACTTTTTAGTCAGCAAGAATTTATGACAATGATAAATTTGGGCAATGTCTCTCTAAGTGTCTCTATGAATGAGCACTTCCCAAATCTCCCCAGGTTCTGGTCTGAGGCAGAGCCCCTTGGTGATTATTTTTGTACTTTCTACGTCTCTAGTGACTTCTTTTATTAAGATTCTCAAGAATAAGACTTATGATTTATCCGGATGACATATTAACAGCCAGTCATACCAAATACATTTTTCTTTCTTATGTACCAGAAGGAATATTCCCGCTGTCAGCCTTTGGGTACAATGAATTTCAAAAAGTTCTCTGGTGTTTTTTCCTCAACATTGAACATTTCTTAGCTTTATATGTTATCAAAATAGTTAGAGGTTCTGGAGAGGAACAGCAACAGAAATGCAGACAGAATGGTGTTTTATTAAGAAGACCTAAGGAAAGATGAGCATCTTCTTGTGGACTTTCATTTATAAAATGATTGAATTGGATCAATGTTTATGAGGAATCTCACTAATGAGGGAGGACAACCCCACATGGAATCAGTGCTCAGCCCAAATCAGTGGATCCAGTGGCCTCACTTAATATTGCCACCATGAAACAGAGTTCATATTTCACATTTAAAAACCCTTTTCGAGGTAGTCATTTGGGAAAGGAACAAATAGAATTATTTCAATTGCACAGGGTCCTTTATTGTTTATCTCTTGGGCTTCACTTCTTGGATGTGTTTACAGCAGAAAAAGCACAATCACATCACTGGCCACTTCAGATTTTCCCAAGAGAAGATGAGTCATTCATGATTCATTTAAAGGAGGGAAGCATCTTTCATCATTTTAGGGGGAAAAAAAAGGAGCAACAGCAACAACAACAACAACAACAACAAAAAAACACCAAACTGTTCCTCTTCTATACAACATGATTTCTCTCCTCTGCACGCAGGCCCTCACAATTCAGTCCAGAGGTCCTAATAGTGATAGGCACTATCTCCACATGGCTAGTTAAGAATCTCCACATCTCCATCAGATCTCATTTTGGCATTAAAATTTTAATTTGAATACTTATAAATAGAAGCAAAAATGTATGATGAGAGGGAGAGGCAGTGGAACAAGAGTATTTATGCAATTGGGGAGTGGCCCCTTTGCGCTTCTCTTCTCAAGAGGATGGGTCCCTTTTTTGGCCAGGGGTGTGTGTGCAATGCAGAAATGAAAAACTGTGCAGTAAAATTGGATTTACTCACACTTCTTGATGTGCCCATCACCAAGCTATTGATATTTGGGGAAGAAATTGCCTGGATTTGTGCACAGAAGTGAAATTCTGGAACAAATTGTTGACATAACATTGGTGCTTTGTGGATATTTGTTGAATAAAATGGGTTCATCAAATGGGTTGGTGTTTAAAAGACAATGGTGTCCACAAATAAATAGATGGGAGAATGAATTTGTGAGTTATTCCTCCAACTCACAAATTGGATGCCGTGGGTTCTCTAAAGTCAATAGATGGCTGGAGGTTCTAGGCCTCATTTGAGAAGCCAGATCTGGCTTGAAATCTGTAGCGCTCAGCTTGTGTACACACTCCATTCATTTTTCATGTATTTATCCTACATCTACTAGTTCAACTTGCTCGTGAACTTTGGCCTGGAGTTTGAGCTGTTTGTTGAATACATTCTTCTATTTAGGTTCTTCTGTCTGAGGTTTACCAAAGGTTCCCTGACAAGCTGCCCCTCCTGCCCCATAATTCCTCCCACACCCTTCTCTTCCTCACCACCTAGGACTTACAGGACATCTCACTCATTGCAGACTGCAGGAGAGCTGGGAGTGTGTGCGGGTGGGTGCATCCTCAGTAACAGTGGTTGGGTGTGGGACACTGATGTGAGCTGGTATGTTTGGCACAAATGCTAAAGGACAAATCTAGGGCGAGGGTGGCGTTGGAAAATGGAACAGACAAAGAAGCCCAATCCAAGTCTGGGCTTACAGTCGAAAATCAGAGCATGGAGCAAATATCTTGTGGAGACCAAATGACCCTTACCAGTCCTCTGAATATCTTAGTGTTCTACATGTCACCTTCTCTGAGCACACTGGGGATCTACGTGGTGAGTTCCACCAAGCCATCTCTCCCTGTCTCCAACTCGCCCCTGTCACCTTTCCCTCATCCTTCCATCCCTCCTTCTCTTCTTTCTTTTCTATCAGGTGAATACAATTGAATTTGCAAAAATTGTCTCTAGGATGCCGACCTTAAGATTCAGGCTTACGAAGTTCAAAAGTACTGGGAAAAGTGTACACAGAGCTCCTGAGTACCAGGACCGGGAAGAGCAGCCAAGTGTTTGACCTGAGTGGAATGCAGAGGGACAGCAGGCCAGGTGGAGGGACTCTTTTTAACCTGTCTGGTCACTGGTCCATGAGTGTCCCTGTCCCAGTCCCAAGAGAAATGAGCCACAAGGACAAGGAGTGAAAAGAAGACGAGGAACCAGCCTACTCCCTTTATCTGTCACTCTCTGGAACTCACACTGCCCCCAGGACCTCTTGACTTAAATTCTTAGGAGACTGAGTCTGACAAGAACTTACTATGCTTTAGGTGCTTACTTACAATTTTCAGATTAAATCACCAACTTGGAAAAAAATAACATTTTCAAGATATACCACTGAGAATGCTTATAATCATCTAATAGATGTTTTGAAATTAAAGTATAATATAATTTGATAAAAATAATAACATTAAAAACATTAGAAATGGAAAAGGCATAATGCTAAGCATCCTAATAGTACATCTCTCTTTATAAATACATATTCTCCCCCCTCTTGCTTTCCTTCTCATTCCTTCCCAGATTTATTCTGGGTCTACTCTTATTAGATGCTGTTTTAGGGGTGGGGGATAGAGTATCACGAAACAAAGATTTCTGCCCTTCTGGAGCTTAATAATATTAAGCAACCAACATGAAAATAAGAAAACTGTGTGTTAGAAGCTTTTAATTTTATTGGAAAAAATAAGAGATCACAGAGAGTAACAGGGTGTGAGAGAGCTGGAGGGCAGGAGGGGTCAGAGAGGGGAGCCTGGGAGCACAGCCTTCTGGGAGGAGAGGGCTCCGTCACTGCGCAGATAGGTGAAGAGAGGGTGTAGGGAGCCATAAGGTCAGATCCCAGGGGCAGGAGTTTGTCTGCAAGCTTCAGGAGTGGCAGAGAAGCCATGGGGGAAGGTAGGGGAGTTGAGTTCAGGAAGACGAGATGGGCCCTCGTCTACCTGGGGCTTTGCCTCTCCAAGTAGAGTGGAGTAGAGAAGTTGCATGAACTGCCTTCTTTGTTGAAGGCATCCCTCTGACAGCTCTATGGAGATGGGATAGGTACAGGTCAGAGAGAGCAGCTGGGAAGCCACAGAGTCCAGGAAAGAGAAGACAGTGGCCAAGCCAAGGTCAGCAGTGGACTCCACATCCCTGTTCTTCATGGTTCTAAATGCACCACGCTGGACTCTGAGCTGAGCCTGTGAATATAGCCTTGAAAAACAGCAGGCCAGAAACCCAGCCGCTGAGCAGTGTTGTCCTTAGCATTCTTATCAAAGGACATGTAAATAACAATGGGGTTCAGATTTCTGGAGGGGGCACATCTTAGAGAGTTTTGCTGATCTACTGCTTGAGAGCTGTTTGGAAGAGAAAAATCTATGCATTTATCAAATTTCTGCTAATGAAAGTATTAATGAATCATTAGTATCATTGTTTGCTGCCTCAAGGATCACAAGCTTCGTCCATTTACCTTCGTGAAATCTGGTAGACTAAATGTGTTTGAGATTATGAGATTCTTTTCTGCCTAATTTATTTTATAAACTGCAAATGTAAATCATACTGCTCTCACATGCAATTTCAGCCGAGAGGACAACGACAATGTTGGCATAATTGAGGCATTCTAACTTGGGGGTGCCCACAGAACCGCTGAGTCGGAATGCCATCTCAAGTTTTTTAGATGTTTTTAGTCTTAAAAATAATTTCCAGAGTGTCATTTTTGTAATTCTAATTTCAATTTATAGCCTAAACATTGCAGGGAGCTTTGGGGGGTATTACAGCTCGTTTTGGGTCTTTGTCTGCTAGTGCTTCCATTACTGCCTCCATAGTGAAAGAACATTTTTTTAAAAAAAACTTCTAACATAAGCATTTCTAACTGTGTCCCATTATGGGGCACCAGGCGCTGCAGGGAAGCTCGTCGCTAGAGGTGTCCTTATTGTTGAGGAGTGTGGTGCAGTTGTGATCGTTTTATATCCTTCCTGTTTTTGTCCAGGACAGACAGAATAAAATAGGAGGTCTGAGGACCCTGAATGTGGAACAGCAGTACTGGAGAGCATGAAGGATGACCTAGCCCAAGCCTCGGGTTCACAGATGGGGAAACCGGGGCTCAGGCTGGTGAATTAACTCAATGGAGAGCCAGTGCCTACATTGTTGTGCTTTCCTGATATTGAAGTGTGGATGCTACACACTCCACTGTGGTCTGGGTCTGACCGTGTAAGGGGAGTGGCATTTGGGTCAACAGAGAATCTTGTGGGATTTTATTCCCCTCTCCTGGTCTTGCTACAACCATATGTCAAAAGACCCATTCTTCAGTTTTGATGGGACACATTCAGCATGAAGAAGACCAAAGACAACAGGGTTGAAGGTGACCGTTCTGTCCACATAGTCTGGCTGAGGGACAAATGGCAAGAGTCATCACTCTTAAGATACTCAGCCGGTCCTCCTAAAGCTGAAGCAAGTCACAGTCCGGTTGTGTGTGGCCTTCTGTAGAGGCAGACCCTCCCTCCTTGCCAGGGAGCCCAGCTCACAGCTCAGGCTGGAAGGGAAGGGCACACCCCTCTGTAGCCACTAGTGACTGTGATAAAGCAAGGCAGCCACCACTAGTGACAGGGATGTAGATATGACCTAATTAGTGATGGTGCCAACAGGCAGAGACAGCAGTGCCTAATGGAACGTGCCCATGTTTGGACCTCCAAATAACATTGGGAATCCTAGTATTCTAGGGCAAGACTGTGCCTGCTTTCTCATGTGTTAAATGGACGATAGTGCTCATTCCATCAGGTGAGGAGGTGGCCAGGTGACAGAGTGAGAGGGTGGAGTTATGTGTAATACCCGGTGGCATCCTGTGGGGCCTGCCTAAGGAAAAGTTTCTCCTTGGCCTAGTTCCCAGTCCTCTAGTAAACAGGAAAGTGAGCCTGTCTGTGATCCCTGCCAGGGCACCGAGAATCTGTTCAAACAAGGGGGTGAGAGGTCTGTTTTACTAGTCATTATTGTTTTGAAGTATTGAGTTTGCCCAGCCATTGTTCTGGTGGCAAAAAAATTGGAGATCTGGATGAATTTAGGTTGAGGGCATCCCAAGGCAAGGCTGCCCCCTTATACGTAGAGTTATCAGGCATGTTCGAAGTGGCCTGCACCTTGCCTTCAGGGTGAAGCTGGTGAGGTGGGCATTGTTGGTCCCTCCACGGCTGTGGCCTCTTGCTGACTGGGCCTGACTCCCCGGCACACCCCAGCAGCAGTGTCTCTGGGGTCTGCTTCCCTGCATGGGAACAGAGGCACATCTTCAGTGAGATACTGATGCAGCAGTGGGTGTTGTGACGAGCCACCCAGGTCCTTTCAGAACAGCTGGGAACTGCTGACTAGCAGCCCTGGTCATCAGTCCCCTTAGGAACTTGCTTGGCTGAAGGGCACCAACTCCCTAGGGCATGTCCATCCAGTGACTCGCTGATGTGGGTGGTATGAAGACCTGGCCTCTTATAGCATCTCAAGTCAACTCTAAAGAGCCATCCTAGCCACCAGGATGGCTGTGGGGGCAGCTGAGGCCTTTTACGAGATGGTCTCTCAG
Organism: Spermophilus citellus; assembly: GCF_964194105.1. Lineage (NCBI taxonomy): Eukaryota > Metazoa > Chordata > Mammalia > Rodentia > Sciuridae > Spermophilus > Spermophilus citellus. Next base: position 64,351,151 of record NC_138200.1, read on the forward strand.
CTGCGCTTCCCCTGTGTCCAGCCTGCTGAACGCCTTTCCCTCTGTGCACTACATTCCCAAAGCACAACCTCCTGGGTGCTCATCTCCGGCTCCCAGTCTGCATCTCAGGGGCCCCAGTCCCAGACAGGAGGGCATCTGTAAGAAGGCACACCAGGCACTGTGATGTCCATCAGGGACACTGTGAGTGCTCTGTTTTATAAGTAGCTCCAGCTGGTGACTTTCTCCTCAGTCCCCCTTGTCCTTCACGTCCTCTGTATTCTGAAGCTCCTCACCATGCTCTATCCTTGTTGGCAGTTATTGGCTACTGCATTTTAAATCCTATCACCTTCCCTAAGGAGTGGACTCTGGGTCCAGGCACAGGGGGCAGGGGATGGGGGAGTGGGACTGTGACTACCCCAGGCATTTCAACAACCTGTGAGTTAAAACTTTGCAGTTCCAATGAACAGCTTCAAAGGAAAAAATGTTTTCTTCTCAACTTCATCTTTAACCCCCTTTCAAAAAATAGAATAGGTTTCTAATTATAAACTGTGCATTTTTAAGTACTCAAGAGCCCAACAAAATCAAAAGCAAATTTTCATTTTTTAACAATGATCTGAAGTTAGACCAACATGTTGGCTGTGTTTTGCTTTGGATGAGCTGTAGGTCATCTTTTCCTGGTACTTACAGTTTCTGTGTCTATTTTTTTTTCAAAATTTATATATAAAGAACATATATTACTTTTGTAAATAAAAAAAAAAATGACGGTTTATTACAAACAAATCACACTACATCCTGTGCAGGTCCCTGGCAGCTGCAATAAGAAAGTCTTAATGTTTCCGACCTCCCTGAAATGAACACCTGACAGAGCCCCCCACAGAACTTGAGGCTTTTGGTCAAGGAAGAAAGAACCACTAGAAAATAGAGCATATTCCAGCTACAGCTCATGATCTCAGAACATTGACTTCTTTTTCAATGCAAATTAAAGAAAAGAAGATGTGAACACCATAAACCGGGCTGGAAACTTCATCCCTCTCTTTACAGATGTTCATTAACATAACAAAACATAAGTGAGGGTTTAGCCTGGACCTCATCTGTTCTGAGCAGATACTGAATAGAAGGATGTCAGAAGTAAGCCAATGAGACCAGGAAAAGCATTTTCATCTGGAAAAAAAATGATGTGAAATATGTGGTCACCAAAGAAGGGCCACCATGTTTTATTTTGTAATTATGAAAATTTGTCTCTTTTGACAAGTGAAATGAATTTAGGCACTCAGGCATGGGGAGAAAGTTGAATTGTCTGAAAATTAAATCAAAGTAAAAATGAAAAATATAAATGGGTGTTTCATATTCACTAACATGGGAGTCATCTTTTAGATCTGACATTTTGAAGCAATCCCTGAGAAACTTGATAGCTCATACCTCTGAGTAAATTATGGTCCTGAGCATTGTGGAAATAATTGAGAATGTTTGTTGTTTTTAAATAAATGCAATAAATCTGGAGCGGCCTGTAGTACCGAGAGCAGCGCTTTATGCCCTGAGATCCTCAACGTGTGGGGAGGGGATATTATCACAGAGGAGGAGCATGCATGTTGACACCTTGGGGATGGCAGGATAGGGAGGTTCAGATCCTTCCCATAGGGAGAGCAGTGTGGAGGCCAAGGGGGAACCCCCAGCAGAAACAGGATCACATCTGGCTCTTGTGTCTTAGAGGTGTGGCCCAGGCTTATCATTCCCCTTTAAAATGGCAATGTGGATGAGAGCCTGCCTCCCAGGGGTGCTGGGAAGACCAGTGAGCACTTGACAGATTGCCGTGAACCTCCTCCAGAGATGCTGACCTCCAGTCCTTGGTTGCAGAACTTCTAGTAATCTCTCTGTGTGCTCCTGAGTTATTTGTGTGTGTGTTATGGTGTGTGTGTAATCTGTGTGTGTGTGTGCCCTTTTATGTATGTGTGTGCTCACACATGTATACTGGCTATATATGTTCCAGGGTATAATTGTGAGGCTGTGTGTACTTCCTACATACTTGTGTGTGAATGTGTGGTGTGTGTGTGTTTTGGTTCAAGGCTGCTTCTGGGACTAGCAATGAGCCACCTTTTGTGCCCCTCCTGGGCCTGCAGCCACAGAAGAGAGTTCAAGAGCTGGACCTGGCACTGGGTTTTTAGCTGAGCAGCTGAGCGTCTGCTCCCATTTCTGTGTGCAGTGAGTACATGAACTGCTCCATGCACACACACTTGACTGTGTTTTATACTACACATTTATTTTCTACTATATTTTAAAATACCATGTGCTTTTTAGTTTTTAAAGTAGCTACTTTCTAGCCAGAATCCAGTAATGTCGTGGGAATCCCATGTCGTTTAAAATGGTTCATTCTGCAAAATGGTATCCGTGGGCAACTAATGAGGCTGGTTTGTCTTAATTAGTTCCATAGTTGAGAGTGGGTTAGTTCAAGACAAGCACAGCCTTAGGTCCAGCTTGAATGGAGGGGTTCAGAACTCGAGTGCGTCATTTGAGGCTGAAAGGAGCCTCTCTCCCTGTCCCTCCCTCTCTCACTGGGGTGATGACGTCCCCCTGACCCATCACTTTGACCTGGTGCTTTCTGCTTCCCGTTGCCTGTGGCCCGTGAACAGCCCTGGGCCTGGCCTGCCTGACACTCCTTTCCTGCCCTACAGCCTGTGTCCTTCCGTCCCAGCAGAGTCCCTCTGCACACTCACCTCATTTTTCTGTCGTTTGCTGGTGCCTGTATCAACCTCCCTGCTGACTGGGCTTCACAGGAGCTGGCGCTGCCTGTCTGCCTGGCGTGGCTCAGGGCCCCCAGAACAGCGGCGCATGGTGACGTGTGAACTAGTGCATGCCCGCAGCCTCGACCCAGCCGGAACCCTGGTGACCTGCTCCTGCTTTCACTCACCAGACATTCCTGTCACCTTCCTTGTTGTTTGTTTTTGGGTGACAGTCACCTCATTTTCTTTTGGCTCCAGGCCCAACTCATCAGTACCCTCTACCTGCTGGCCGCAGTGACCAGCTTGTGGGTGGGCTTGGGACCCATGTGGACCCAATGAGGCTTAATTCTAACTTTCCCTGAAACTAATAGGAAAAAGTGGCTAAGCTGTGAGTCTGTGTCTCCAGAGCTCCCAGCAGGTATTTTTCTGTTCAAGAATGAAGTCAACAAGTAGGAAAACACAGGCAAAAGACAGACAGACCGAGTCCTCCTGGATCCAGCCTTACCTGACACAGTGTGTCTCTGGACTTCTCAGATACATGAACCAAAACATTCTCCCCTCCTCCCTTCTCACTTCTTCTTCTTCCTTTTTTAAAGTAAGCCCTGCAGATTTAGGGCCCTTATTTTAAAACTCAACTTTTCTGTTCCTGAATTAACTTGAGGAGGGAAAGGCAGGCAGGCACTCTCAAGGGCAGAGAGCTGGGAACAGTTTCCCCTGGGATGAGCCGGGGCCCAGTCCAAGACTCTGAGAGTCTCAGAGGATTGTACACTCCCTGTCAAGTGCCTCTTGGAGAACTAGTGGGGAAGACATTTATTTGTTCTACTAATATTCCTAAGAAAATTTTATTTTTATTTTTTTTCCTAAGGAAATTTTAGAAACTAAGTTTAGTTGGGTTTATGTAATTTTCATTCCAATCACCCTAAATGCAAATGCCTTCTAGGGTAATATTAACTAAGAGCCTACCCACTCGGTCACACTGCATGAGGTAGGCACCCTGGTCCTGGCAGCGGAGGAGCCAGGGAGTCAGCACCATGTGATCTGCTGAATGGTCCATAGGAACATGGGAGATTCCTCTTTCAGGAGGTGTGTGATCAAGGAGCATGAAGTTCAGAACAAACAACAGGTTTGTCAAAGACAACTGGCAGCACCAATTTACAAGACTGTGTCACGGACTAACTGGGAGTGCAGGGAGGAGTGGCAAAGTCTGTGGATGCATAAACTAGCTTTTAGATGAATTCTCTTGGAAGTGCTCTGGAGCTTTCCTGAGGGAGGAGGCATGAAATGGCATGAAATGGACCAATGTCCTCTGGGAGTTGGAACAGGATGACAGGTTTTTTTTTTTTTTTTTGGTGCTGGGGATTGAACCCAGGACCTTGTGCCTACTAAGCAAGCACTCTACCAAATGAGCTATATCCCCAGCCCAGAATGGCACCTTTTTCTTTGTCAGATCTCATGGCCTCCTCCTATGTCCAGGTCTCTGGTGGGGCAGCCTTCCCTTGTGGGGATCTTGGCACCCACTGCTGAGCAGAACCCACGGAGGCCCTTCCCTTTACCATCTCCCTTCCAGAGAGATAAAGCACCCATTGGACTCAGAGCTGAGGACAGGGTCTCCCATAGAGTACATGCAGCCTGAGGTCAGATCCCCAGGGAGAGGACCTTGTCGCCAGCAGCCCCCCTCTGTGGTAGGGAGGTGGGCGAGGTCTCTGGCTGACACAGATCTCAACAGACCCTTCATTGGATCTTTTGGTGAGAGACAGAAAGGACTTTTGTGCCAGGCAGACCTCAGCCGTTCTGGAGGAGTTCAGTGAAGGGAGGCCCAGAGACACTCTCCCTTTTTGGAAGAGAGCACACTTTGGTGGCTGGCAGCCTGCAGGGAGCCCAGTCCAGTTATTCATGGGGTAACCTGGGACACGTCCCCAAATATATCTACAACTCAGTTTCCTTCTTGGAAAATATTTGCCTGCAGAACTGCTGGGATAATTGGAAAAGGAAAAATAGGCAAAGAATTGCATGGCATTTCTGGCAGGCAGAGTGGGCTTGGACAAGGCCACCTTGGGTTCCTCTTCCTGTGTGCTTTGTAGCAGGTGTGTGCACCTGTGCCCATCAGTGCCCACGATGATTCTCTTTGTTCTTGCTCCTGGCCCAGCCCTGACTAATGGAAGATGCTCCATGTACATCTTCTTTTATCTATTCAGCACATTTTCATAGAGTACATGCTCTGTGATATGATCTGCCCTTTGGCGCAGTCGATGCATAGGGCACATGGCAGGCAGTGTGATCTGTGCAGCTTGGCCAGTGCTATGAGCTGCCCCTGGTACCCTGGTCTACACCCTTGTTTTACTCACATTGCTCTGTGAAAGAGGTGTTGTATCCCTCCTTCAAGGATAAGATAACTGCAACTCAGGACAGCGTGAGCTCTTAGACATATGGAGGGATAAAAGAGGGTAGCCTGGGCAAGAGAGAATTCTAAGAGCCCTGTCTGTGAGTGGAATCTGGGCTGGGGACTCTTTTAAGTCAGCTCAGGCCTGAGCTCCCAGACTGATGGGAAGGGAGCTGCATATGCTTCAGCAAAGAAACTGAGATCTTTCTTCTAATTCTGGGATGTGTGTGTGTGTGTGTGTGTGTGTGTGTGTGTGTGTGCGCATTTGTGGGTGAAAGGGAGAGAGACAGAGAGATGCACATGGAGAGAGACAGAGAGAGCTGGAGCTTAACATAGACAGAGTGGTACCGCAGAGCTCAATGAAGAAAGGATGTGTCCCAAGGAAAGAGCTTCCTGAGCTGGGCATGGTTGCTAGAGCCAAGGCCTCTGTTTGCTGGAAGAAGGGCTGTAAACAATGGTTAGTTCAGGAAGGTACAGTGGGGTGCTGCAGCAGTGCCCCTGGTCCCATCCTGGGCTGGGGTTGCCCTGCCTGGCTGGGAGAGCCTGCTCTGTCAAGATGGCAGGCAAATGGAAGCTGCTGTAGTCAGCCACACCAGCATGGGGCAGTGCACAGGAGGAAGCCTGCTTGAGTCCTGTCCATTGGACACCTTTGTGCGGGCACCCTGAGAGTCTGGGGCACTAAAATGAATGCCTGCAGTGAGTAGCTGTGACCTAGATGGGCATTTCAGATGGATAAGCTCATTGTCTCAATTGAAAGGCAAAACGTGTAGTTCAAGCTCAAGCAGACAGATCTGGGATTTTACCCCAACTGCCACTTCATAACTGTGCAATCTTGGATCTCTGTTTATGGCTTGGACCTTGGTTAATTGGTTATAATTATGTCTGCCCAATTAGTCTCAGTGGCAATATCTAAAAGATGTTGTAAGGACCAAAGGTGGTAAGACTGTGACCTGTGATGTACTACGCACAGCTAGCCCATTCCAAGCGTTCCTTGAGTGGAAAATGTGATCCCCTCCAAGCACTGAGGAAGCAGGGACCAGAGGGGTCCATACTGCTTTCCTGGAGGTCTCACACCTGCAGGGGCATGGGCAGAATCCATACCTCCTAGGCTGACTTCAAAGCCCTCACGGTGATGGATTATTGATTTTTTTCTTTTCTTTTAATAACACTGGGTTTTTTTTGTTTTTTTTTTTTTTTTTTTTTTTTTTTTTTTTTTTTTGTACACAGTGGCCAGGAATTTGTGACTTAGGGAGTTGGCTGCAGCCTGCTAGACTGTCCCTGGGCACCATCACTGTTTTCTTGAAATTTGGGGGAGGTGATTCAGATTGACAGTCCCATACAAGGGAACTGCCTTGGACAGCACTGTTGTCAGACCTAGAGTCACATGAAAATTAACTTTTTCAGCTAAAATAACAAAATCAGAATGTGGCTTATAAAAGGCAAAGCATAACAGAAGAGTATAGTGTCACAAAGGAGAAGCCTCTTCCTCTGTTGTGAGTTTTCTATTTGTGTAATGTCCACAATTTTCTTCCTATTTTCAGGTATTTGTGTGTGCACATGAGTCTACTTATCCTTCATTTGTGCCAATGGGCTCTTATTACACACACATACACACACACACACACACACCCCATGTTCTTTGTCCCCCTTAGTGACTTCTTACAGAGAATATTCTCCATCACTTTTGACAGAGCCAGCACATTCTTTACTCACCTCATTAGGTGAATTATGTCTAATTTTTTCCCTTTATATGGCTTTAGAATATTCTTCAATCCTATTAATGTACCAGAAAATACTTGTATAATCTGTATTGTTGATAACTTCCACCATCACCAAACTATTTCTTTGCTGTTATAAACAATACCATAATGAACATATTTAGGTACATGACACTGCACAGGCACAATTGAGAAGGCATCTGTGGGACAAACTACCAGAAGTGGAGTCCCAAAGCAGGAGCTCAGTGCACTTACAGCTCTGATGGTCACTGGCCAGGGCCTGCTTCAGAGGTTGTGCCAAAGATACTACCAACATAGAGGTCGGGCAGGGTGCAGGGGGAGCTTCATCTCTACCTCCTTGCTTGCATCAACCCAACAGATGAAAAAAAAGTCTCATTTTTGGGGGGGTACTTGGGATTGAACTCAGGGCACTCGATCACCAAGCCACATCCCCAGCCTATTTTGTATTTTATTTAGAGACAGGATCCACGGAATTGCTTAGTGTCTCGCCATTGCATAGGCTGGCTTTGAACTTGCGATCCTCCTGCCTCAGCCTCCTGAGCTGCTGGGATTATAAATATGTGCCACTATGCCTGGCTCAATCTTATTTTGATTTGCATTTTTTTTAATGTTAGTGTGGTTGTGTTGAGCTTTCATTAAGCAGCTTACTTATTAACTGATTATTGAATTGTTACCTTAATTGATTACAATTAGGTTGAAGTACTTATGCTGAGTCTTAGCCAAGACAGCCTAGAGAAATGGTCAATTGCTTTATTTTGGTTTATTTTAGTTTCAACTTCCATAACTTAATTAATTGACTGGCTCAGTGGGAAAGCTAGGTTGGACTTCTCCTGAGGCAGGTCCTATTAGCCCTCCCTGATATATAGTACAGGAGCTGTCAAACTTGCTTCTTAAAGGGCCTGATAGGAAATATTTTAGGTTTCGTGTGTCATGTGCCTGGGGTCCAGTTTTATGGAGTAATGAACATGTGGTCTTTCAAAACTACTCAAGACTGCCCCTGTAGGGCAAAAGCAGCCTGAGGTAACAGTGACTGGGTGGGTGTGGCTGTCTTCCAGTAAAATTGTTATTTACCAAAACAGCCAGTGGGCTCTATGTAGCCCAAGGGCCTTTGTTTTCAAACCCCTGCTGTACACTACGTGTGAATGAGTAGGTGTTGGGAGGAAGGTGGACATCTCAGTTTGCAGACTCCAAAAGGCCTAAGTCTTACATATTTGTGACCCTCGGGTTACTGCAGAAAGATATGCAAACTAGCTGAAAAGATGGATGAATAGAGTCTGTGTAGGTGTTTGCACATTCATGATGTTAGGTCTTAGGACTATGTCACCCCTGGAGTGAGCGAGAGAGAGAGGCTGGAGGTCTCCAGCTTTCCCACTTGCTCACAGAGCTTGCCCTCTGAACTGATGGCAGACCCCCTACACACACGCGGCATTTGCGCTGCTCTCCACACCTCAGTGGCATGAACACCGACGCTAATGTTTGGGACGCGCCTCCCAGGGTAGGCAGCTGTGCCTCGAGACCCTGTCAAGGAGGAACTCAAGGCAGAGCGAGTACTTGTTGGCAGCACAAGGGAGGCGAGCCCCATTGTCAAGGCAGGAAATGAGCTCCAGTTCCTCTGAGGAGAAGTCTGGAGAGCCCTAAGTGCATGGAGGATTCAGAGAAGGTGGAGGCCACAGTGGCCTGTGCAGCAGCTGGGAGAAGCCCGGGAGAGGACGGAGGTGGTGAGACTGGACTCTGTGCATCATGAAGCACAACTGTAAGGCACAAACTTGGATTTGTGACTCTGTTTCACGTGTTGGCTTTGCTCTCTGCTGTCTCCCTGTCTTGAGCAGTGCCTGGGGCCCAGTTTTATGGAGTAATAAACATGTGAGTGAGTGAATGGAGGCAAGGAATGCTATGAAAATGACTTCTTATAGGCCACTCGCCAATTGTCCATGTGCCTGTCAAGTCACCCTCAGAAAGTGCACAGGGTGCAGTGAACATTGGTGCCGTCAGCATCATCACAGCTGATTTCAAGTGCAAGTGCACATAACAATGGTGCAGACAACGTTCATTTTGCTATTATGCAAGTCCTAGTTGTCAGCACTTTAAATGAATTCTCTCATTTAATCCTCACGATGATTTAACTAGAGGTGAGTCCTGCTGTTGTCCACTTTATGAAGAGATCATTACCTACGGGGAGCCGTGTGTCAGGTGCAACCTAATTCTGGTGTTTGTTTGGAGCAGCAGTTCTAAAATATTCCTCCTGGAGCACCAGACCCTGGCAGAGGTCGTGAAGACCTCTGCGGGCCCCACCCAGGACATTTGGATTCAGAGGGTCTGGGATGGGACCTGAGAATCTGCATTTCCTATGGAATTCATTTTGACACTTGTGTTGTTATCCCAGAAGCCACACTTTGAGAACCACTGGCTTAGGGGGTTTTGTGTGTTAGAAAAAATAAATGTGACCCCAGTGAAGGGTGCTGTCATCAATTTGAGCCTCTTCAGTCCTATATGTTTGCTGGGCCTCTTCTCCTCCTTCCCTATACCTCAGGGCTCTTGCCAATTCAAGCCAGCACAGACACGAGCAGAGTCCAGGGACAGATGCCCAGTTGCTTGCTGAAGCAATGCTGTTTCTCTGGGAAGCACTGCAGCTCGGAGTCCAGGTGCAGGCTCCGTGTCAGAAAGGATGCCCCACAGCTCTCCTGCAGGCGGCTGGAGGGTGCTTGGACTCCGCCTGAAACCAAGTTCTACTCTCCTGATTTCAGTGTCTTACCCTCACAAGTGCTAAATTGCCCCATAAACAAAATACATCTGGTGTTTGACTCATGGAAAATATTTCTCTACGGTTGAAAAGAAGTGTGTGGATAGTCTGACTCCATTAATTTCCACTGGAGTGACTCTGGACCATCTGTTTCAGGCTCTGTGGCGGGGGAGGGGTGGGGCTGGGACACTGGGCAGGCGGCCCAGGAAGTAAGCGCAGTCTCAGCTCCATGGAGCTGTGGGCAGGTGTCCATGTCAGCTGAGTACCTGTCGGGCAGGAGATGCTTCCCCAGTCCTTCTGTGTACTCTGGAGCCTCTGAGCCTCCTGGACATGCTGGAGTGTTCTGGTTCTGGTGGAGACTCCAGCCGCCTTGTTCTCCATGACTAGGGTCTCATGGGTTGGTTTCTAGGTCACAATGCCATGGCCAGCATCCTTATAGCCCAATGTAATCCCTTGTCTTCAAGTATTTCTCTGATTCAGTTTTAGATATCTCTTCAAAGCTAGTAGGAAGTGAGGGGCTCCCTCTGGAGTCCTCTAAGACCCAGGCATTTCAAGAACAAGAGCTTGAGACAGGTACACAGACAAGGAGATGGTCCACAGGGTCCTTGAAAGGCTGATTAGGCTTCGAAGTGACGTAGACTTAAGTTCAAATGTGACTTCTCCTTGTCTCTGCCAAGTTATTGACAAATAATTCCCTTATCTCTATGTCATCACTCACAATGGACCTGTTTTACAGTCAATGTGACAATGTTCCAGGAGTACATGAGGACACTGAACAGCGCCTGGTGCACAGATGGTGCCCACAGGACGGAGGGTGTTGACATGATCAGGGATTGAGAATCTGAATTCTAAGATGGCCTCAGGATGGTCGCTTGTGGTGTCCACACCTTGTATGAATGCCGGTCCTTGGGCGGAATCTGAATGTGTTGAGATAGGATGGAGTTAACCAAGCAGGAGCTTACCTGGGAGGTCTCCATGTAATCAAGTGAGCTCTAAACAGAACAGAATCCTTTGTGAAGCCAGAGAGGTTGGGAACATGAGCATGTGGAGGAGGGAGCTGTGGGCAAGAGTAGGTAGGAAATGCCTGTGGCAAAAAAGAGGTGACCCATGCAGCAGCTGGTGCTCATGTCACATGTGGGCAGTACTATGCCTCAGAGTCCAGCCAAGGCCAAACATGAGCCAAAGCTAGCGGAAGGATGAGTAGGACAAGTGGAGCAGGATCCTCGGTAATGCAGGCTGGTTTAGAGGCAGGAATATGTTCTCAGTGGAGGGAGAGAGCCAGGCTCTTAGCTGGAACCAGGAGGGAGCCTCAGATGCAGAACCTGGGGCCACCACCACCAGGTGCTTAACAATGCTCCCCTCTACTCTCTGCCCAGACTCTCGCACCTATTCCAATAAGGAAATTTATTTCCAGTACAAGAAGCACTGGGGCAGAAGCCACAGTATGCCCAGCCATGCTGACCAGGGTCACCCACGTCCTGAACACAATCTCTGTAGCCTGCACAGTGACTCCAGGGAGATAAGGAAGAGGGGAAGAAATGGGGCAGGGAGGTGGACTGCCAGTCCTTCTAGCACTGCCTGAGGTTCCTGTCCTGCAGGTGCTGAGAGCCTTCTCATGGACAGCTCCCCATCCAGGCAGCTGTGCCCTCCTTGTCTCCACCACAGAGGGATTCTCCCCCAGGCTCCTCCATGAACCACTCCCTCTCTCTGTAGCTGTGGACACTGCACCCAGCCTTCCACCACTCCTCTCCTAAAGATGCATTGTAGCCTAAACTGAGCCAAGTGCCCATTTGCAGTTTATGAGAACAGTTTACCAGGTGACTCCATGCAATGGGATAGAAAGAATGTAGTGTGTGTGACACAGAGAAGCCACTCAGAACCGTGCTCTGCCATTTACTATCTTTCTGAATGGCAGTAGGTAGTTGCCCCAAGCCTTAGTTTCTTCATCTGGAAAATGGGATGATTTCATGGGATGAAAAGTGGTTGTGAGCATGAGCTATGCACAGAGTGTGCAGCCAGGACCTGGCCCTGGGAGGATGCTCTGGGCATATCAGTATTCTCTCTATCACTTCCTGTCCAGCCCTCAAAGCTGAATCATTATAGCGAGAAAAGACCAAATGTGGCATAATGTGAGTGACAGAGAAAGAAACCAGATTGTGGGGCCAGCTTATGAAGACCCAGGCTGCTGCCCCAGGAGGCCACGGAGTGCAAGAGGCCCTGTCCATGCTTTTCTGTTCCTTCTTGGGCAGGATTTTCCTTCCTGTGGAGCAGGTTATCCAAAGGGACCATTTCTGTATTCAACCATGGCTTCTGATTAGAGGCTCATGAATATTCAAACACTCATCTCCCCTTATTTGCCTGACTATTAGCATTCTGTCTCTCGGCTTATTTTGCAGTTTTTCTCTGTTGCACATTTGCTCAGTTATTCACGCTTCATCGTCCGATGTGACCAGCTTTGAGACAATCCCAACTATTCCCAGTTCTTGGGAAGCCTGGGTCTCTTCCCTGCCTCAGCTGCCAGCTTCGCCTGGCTGTTCCTATTCCCAAAGATGGGAGGGTGACAGAACAGTGCGCAGAGTGCAACTTTGGGAACTCGCTTCTGGGTTTTCAAGATTCATATTGATAATAATAATCCAGGACATATGTCTATCACTTCAGATTTTACAAAGAGATTTCATATCATCCTGTTTTACAGTCTGGCTTTCTGCAAATGCAAAATGCTGAAATTCTTTTCTGAATGGGGCCATATCTCTTTTTCCTTCTGAATATTTAGCAACAAGGTTTGAACAAAACAGAATCTGTACTAAAGCCAGCTGAACAATGGTTTCTCACAATGGTACCATGTAGGAGGGGATTTGTCTATCTCACCTGTGCCGGTTGGATCTTGTTTTGAAGTCTGTTTGGCTCTGTAGGGAACACAGTATGTATTAGTTTTCTATTGTTGCTGTAACAAATTACCACTTACAGTTCTGGAGGTCAGGAATATAGAATGGGATGGCAGGACCATGTTCCTTGTGGAGACCCCAGGGGGCCAGCCATTTCCTTGTCCTTTCCACCTTCTAAAGACTGCCTAGAATTCTTGGTTCGTGGCCCCTTCCTCCTTCTGCAGAGCAGGCAGTTTGTTGTCTTCAAATCACTCACTCTCTCTGACTTCTGTTCCCATCCTCCTGTCTCTAATCCTCCTGTCTCCATCTCATAAGTACCCTTGTGATTACATCAGGTCCACCAAGAAAATTTAGGAGAGACTTCCCACCTGAATATCCTTTAATTTAATCACATCTGCAAAGTTCTCTTTAACATATAAGGTGACAAAATCACAGGGATGTCACCTGAACAACTATGGTGCATATACTACAATTTCCAGTCTTCTGGGTCAGCAAGAGGACTGACTGCTTGGGGCTGAGGCCTGTTTGCATATCTGGGATCTGGCTTTTTTGGTTCCTTTCCTCCTTTTCAGGGTGAGACTGAGGACAAATTTCTGCCTGAGGTAGAGGCATCCTAATAAGCTCTAATTGGCACCTGACTTTTAGGCTCTTTCAGGCCTCTGGGCAGCAGAGTGCATTTAATGTCAGAAAAGTGGTGAATTCTGTCTACCAGGGACCAGCTCAGCAAAGCACGAGGGGTGCAGGACTGGAGTTTCTCAGCTGCAGAGTTGCAGGACCCCCCATGGGTAGATGGAGGGCTTTTGGTGGTGGGTTCATCAATAAATGGTCCAAATTCTCAGCCAGATCTCTGTGTGCCCAAAGCATCCTTAAAAGTGATACTCAATTTGATTCTCTGAATTAGGAGTCATCAGGTAATACAGTTCACAGACTGATGCCAGAGAGCCTAGATTCAAATTCAGATCTGGTGTTTTGTGACTGTGCATGCCACTGTACCTCTCTGGACTCCATTTCTCCATCCCTGTGGTGGCATCATAGCCTGCTGGAAACCTTGGATGAAGTAAGGCTCGTGTTCTGGATCAGTGCTTACTAGCAGTCTCCTCATGTGTGCTTTGCCGTTAGGGTTATCATTATGCCTGAGAACATTATTCTCTGTGCTTTCTAGGAGTTGTTAATAATTATTGAAGTTTCTGCAATTATTGCTCCTGGCTGGGGACATGAACAGAGGAGATTCCACAAGACTCTCTGGACCCTGGAACATCTGCATAGATTGAGCACTGCACAAGAGGCCTCCCACACACTTCCCCAGTGGATCCCCACCCACACTAGGAGGCATGTGCATCTCACAGGTGAAGAATCAAGGCTGGGCCAAGTAAAGCGATTTTCCCATGACCATACTGACATTAGTGTGTAGGATTTGAAGCCCCCACATCTGCCAGAGCCTGGACCAATTCTGCATTCCTTGTGCTTTGCATAGTTGGCTCCAAAAGACAAAACTCCCACCCTTTTCTGATGACAAATGCACACTACAGCCCAGAGGCCTGAAAGAGCCTGAGAGCCAGGTGCCAATTAGAGCTCACTAGGATGCTGCTGTCTCAGGTAAAAATTAGTCATCTGCCTCAGTCTCCACCTCACTGGACTGCTGTCCCACAGAGCAGTGGGAGCAGCAGCCCCTTGGGGCCCTTTCTCACACCTGCACAGAGCTATTTCCTCATATATGTCCTTCTCGATCACCATAAAAGTCAACATTTACATTGAAGCTGATATTAGTGCCGAATCACAGGGAGCAACTTGGGGAATTTTCTTAGGAACTGAGACTGTCCAATTTCTACAGATCTGGCTTGAGCGCAAATAGGTGTTGGCTTCAGCTCTCCTGGGAGCTGACGCTGTGCATACCAACAGGGTCCTGTGGCAGCGCCCAGACAACCCACACTTCTAACCGGGTGTTTGTCAACAAGAGGATCTATGTGGGGCTCAGAGGTCTTGAATAATGTATAAAATCCACACGTTAAGGTTGATTAAAATCCTAAGTGCTTTATCCAACTGCAGCAAACGGCTCTTGAGTTCTCTGATCATTGAAAGTCACTGATCTTCAAGGACTCATGTCCTCACTCCACTCCAAGACAATGATTGCCAGCGCCATCAGATCCGGGGGGGGGGGGGGACCAGCGTGAGCATCACAGCTCACAGAGACATGGGCAAGTGAATTCACATGTGATGGGAATATTGTATCATGTATATGATCCTCACGTAGCCAGGAATAAATAATTTATCTCTTGCTACTTTTTCCCAGGTAGAAAGCTAAAAGAAAGGAAGGAGAAACAGCTACTGGGGTTTTAAGAACCATATTCTGTGGGTCATCATTTGGCACATGTTTGATTAGCAAGATCTTCCCACCAGGAAGCTGCAGCCTCTTATCTGGCTTTCGAGAAACAGGCCCCTGAACTTGGATTTCCTGAAAGAGCCCAGCTAGAGGGTACAGCAAGCATCCCCTTTAAGAAACCACTCATAGGGAAGGTGATAAAGGCAGATGCAGGGTTGTCTAGACTCCAGGGAGAGAACTCCACCCTTGGACACATTGTCTGTCCCAGGCCCCTCCACCATTGTGTTTTGGAAGCAGATACCTGTTGTCTTGTTTTTTAGGCTCACAGGAGGAGAATTTTGGCCCAGGATGAGCCATACCCCAAGTCTCACCCAGGCTTAGCTGATTTTAGATGAGATTTTGGACTTAAGTTGATTCTGGAATGGGTTAAATATTTCAGAGGTTCTGGGATGGAGGGGTGAGGACAAGGGTTCAGGGTAATGGAGGACAGCATTGTAGATTAGGCACTCCCCTACCCAAACTTAGGTGCTGACGTGCTTACCTCCAGTATAACACAGTGTGACATCATTTAGAGATAAGGTCTTGACAAAAGTAATCATGTCAAAGTGAGACCATCAGTGGACCCTAATCCAATATGACTCTTGTCCTCCCAAAAGGGGAAATGTGGATAAATGGGAAATGTCATGAGAAGATGAGGGTGGAGAGGACAGTGATAGAGGTGCCAGCCAGAAGTCACCAGTATCCAGCAGAGGCTGGGAAAGGGGCCTGAAGCAGACCTCCCTCACAGCCCTCAGGGGACCAGCGTGAACACCTGATGGCAGCCTCTGACCTCCAGCTGTACCAAACGGCTTGGTCGACTAAGCTGCTTCACTTGCGGTACTGTTTAATGTCAGCCCTAGCGTAAGAGCACAGGTTTGGTATGTGAGCTGAGGGAGTATGTTGTTCCAGTGAAACCCCATGAGAAATCTGTTATGTAAAGCAGATGAAAGCTTTGAGTGGAGTGGGGTTTAAGAATCTCAGGCTTACCTGCCCTGTTCCCTTCTCCCCAAAGTGGCCCTGGGGTCTATGTCCATATCACCCTGAACCCGCCTAATACTGTCTGTTCTTGGAAGCTAAGGAGGGTCAAGCCTGCTTAGTACTTGGATGGAAGACCAAAATGGCCCTGAGAAGGCTCTCTGAAGCCCTGGAATACAGTTTGAAAATGACCAACTGCTCTGAGGATAGTGAGCAATGCTGGCATAATGTGACAGCAACAGACAGTGAGTGGGACCTCTGAGCTTCTGGAAATGACGTGTGGAGGAGGATTTGGAGGCCTCACCCAGGCACAAGAGGGAAGTGTGCAGGGGTCACTGGTGATGTCTGTCCCAGGCCTGTTAGTGGAAGGGAAGTGTCCCGTAATGAGGATATTCCATTCCAGGACCCGTCCAACTTCCTTCCTCCTTTGGCAGAGAATAAGACCTGCAGCCTAGAAAGGCCCAATGACTGGCTCGAAGCCACCGCCCCTGGGGCATCCAATGAGTCTGGTGGTGTTTGAAGACCAATTCTGATGTGTGAGGTTTACCCCTCTGTCTACAGATCCACACTGAGTCGCTTCTGTGTCCCTGGGCTCCAGGGTGGTCTCTGCACTGCCTCCGCCTCCTCACGCTGTGACTGGGGTGTTGGGACTGCTCTTCCTTTGCTCTAATGGCCTCCCTGTGTGCTTCCTCAGAGTTGTGAGTGCTCCTTCTCCTCCAGGAAGCACTAGCCACCAACCAGTGGGTCTCAGTAGGGGATGATTTTCCCCTGAGGGGCGATAACTGGACCTGCGTTTGACTGTTAGCTGGAGGAGGTGCCACTGGCATTACTGGGAGCTCAGGGGTGTGACTGGGCAGAGTTCCAGAGGGTATGATGGAGGAGAGTTAGTCGGCCTACCTTCCTCTAATCTAATCCATGGGCCTCTGGTTTCTTTTTTTCTTTTTTTTTCCAATACCAGGCATTAACCCAGGGGCGCTTAATTGCTGAGGCTCATCCTCAGCCCTTTTTATATTTTACTTAGAGAGAGGGTCTTGCTAAGTTACTGGGCACCTCGCTAAGTTGCTGAGGCTGGATGTGGAACTCACAATCCTCCTGCCTCAGCTTCCCAAGCCTCTGGAATTACAGGCATGAGCTACTGCACCCAGTTCTGGTTTCTACTTCTACAGAAGAAAAGCTGCTTTTTATAAAGTCACAGAATCTTAGAAACCAAGATTTTAAAAGCTCCATTTAGGGCATCTGATAGCATTAGAGATGTTTTTTTTATACTTCTGCTGTCTCCCCTACTGGACATTGAGTTCCTGGAAGTCAGGGGCCAAGTCTTATTCACTGCTCTCTCCGTGGTGTCCAGCATTAGGCTGGCCTGCAGGGAGCACCACACAAGTTGGCTGAGTTAGTGAGTGAAGCATCCATCAGGTGTGTGTGTGTGTGTGTGTGTGTGTGTGTGTGTGTGTGTGTGTGTGTTGAGTCAAGAGCAAAGTATCTAAAGAAATCCACAGCAGGTGCTCGGGAAACGCTTGCTGAATTAACCATTGGGCACTGCTGTCATCACTGTCTCTGGGCTTAACCATTAACATACAGTAACATATCTAATTCTTACTATAACCGTGCAAAATGGCTTCTTTTCTCTCCATTTAAAAATGAGTATATTGGGATCAGAGAGGTTTAGAAGCTTTCAGCCAAAATCTTTTAGCCAAGGAGCAGTAGGTAAGATTTTTGAGTCCTGGTCTGTCATTAAAATCCAAGTTTATAGGTACTACATTTCCACTTTGAAGGTCAAGGGAGGACAAATGGGGCCTGTCTTGTACTTCATGGTCCCACTGGGATCTTTTGCGTAGAATTAGGCTGTTGAAATCAGTGCTGGGGAAGGGGCATGGGAGAGTAGGGGAGGGATAGATGCAGGAAACCTCTGCCTTACCATGAGGTGACACATTCACAGTCATCCAGACCAGACAGGGAAAGGCAGCCAAGTGAGGGTGAGACTTGAAGGAAGACACCTAGAGGTTAGGGATGTGGAAAATGAAACTGTTCTGGGAAAAGCCAGCATAGTAGACACAGGCATAGGACGGCAAGATGCTGAATTCAGTTTGGAGCATTTGGGTTTGGAGCTGCTGAGAAACGTCTAGAGGGAGATACAAAAGAAGTAGTAATGAGACACTTTCTGTATCACATGGTAGAACCTATTAACTAGGGTTGAAAGGAGAATATATTGGCTCATATAACTGAGAAAAACCTAGTGCTGCCTTCAGGCATGATTGGGTCCAGGGGTTCAACAGAGACTCCAGGGTTCCACTTTCCATCTCCAGAGCAGACAAACTTCATGGCTCTCAGCAACAACACCCCCTGCCCCCGAAACTTGCATCCTAGCAGTTTAGATACCTGTGAGAGAGGGTGAGGAAAAGAGAAAAGGATGGGGAGAGAAAAACTGATTGACTGGAAACTTTAATATGCCTAGGTCTCTACCCAAGGGGGAGGAAGATGAGGTCTCTCTCCTGACAGCCCCTCCAGAATCACATGGAGTGACAGGTTAGCTCTTTCCCAGTGAAAGGAGAAAAAGACAGGCAAGACAATGAGGAGCATCCACTCTGGTGGACAGAGCGATGTTTGTCATTCCTTCTGCAAGATGAATGACCTTCAAAAGGGTTTTATTCAGAGGGCAGGACCAGAGGAGGGAGTCTGTGAGGACTCTGACTCCCAGGCCTTGAGTCTTTGTGAAAAGCAGCCATCAGCATTTTCTTACTTCTTTTTGACTTTCCTTTGTATCTCCAGGTCACAGGTGTTGCTTGGCAAGTCAGCAAGGACCTCAGAATAGGAGTATGCTGTCGGCACAGGTAACCGAGAGTCGACGTGTACAAAACAGCAGCGGCCCCTTTGCAGTTTTATTGCTTGTTTTGCTCACAGTTACCTGCAATATGGCTCGGCTGCAGATGGATGGAAATATGCTTCAGTGTAACACATTCACAGTAGGGGGAGAAACGCCCCCAAACACAACTGCTCAACCCGAAAGCAGGCTTGTGTGTTTCCTGGTCTACACTGCTCTCAGAATACAAAGATACAGATGATTATTGCAATAATGGACAATTGAGTTGTGGTCAGACACTCAAGAGGTACTTTAAACAGTTGGCCATAAATATAAAATCAGAGCATTACGATTCACAGGAGAGGAAGATTAAGCAGATCCTAGTAACCGAGTCTGGGATGGAACATAGAGCTGGGAGGCAAAACTGGGCAAAATTAGGTGTTTTAAGCAAAGGGAGTGGGTTGGGGCCAGGTTGGGCCTGAACTTTCTGGAGACCTATGATGAACATGCTCCCCAGGTCTCCCTTCAGAAAGGATGTGGCCCCAGCTATGGTCAAAATGCAACCTTCAAGGTATGCCTTAGCAGGACGTCCACAGTGAGTGACTGAGGGGTCATGTGGCAGTTGAGGGTTCCCACAATGTCCACACGCTAGTCTTTGGCACCTGTGAATGTGTTACTTTATATGGTAAAAGACTTTTTGCAGATGCGATTAGTTAAGACTTGGAGAGGGGAGATTGTCATGGGTTATGTCAGTGAGCTCAATGTCATTTCAAGGGTCCTTATAAAAGAGAGGCAGGGAGGCATCAGACAGAAAAGGACATGTGGTAACTGAGCAGAGGTGCAGTGATGTTCTTTGAAGATGGAGGAAGAGACCATAAGGAAATGCAGGTGCCTCTGAAACTGGAGAAGAGGAGTCAGGGGAGCCCCTGGAGCCTCCAGAGGGGTACAGCCTGAGATCACCTTGACTTTAGCCCTTGGAGAATTCCAAACTGGCATTCTGGCCTCCAGAGCTGTGCAAGAATAACTGTGTTGTTCTAAGCTGTGCAACAGGAATAGGACGTGAATACAGGGCATGGACGTCTAGCCATCCTGGCCTGAGGCAGCACAGTCTGCATTAGGCTCTTCTAGCTGTAGAGAATCTTTGGCACAAGCCAGGGTGCTTGTAGGGTCTATAAGAGCTCAGCTTTACCCTTTCCACCCTCCCTCACCCCTCCCATGGGTGTCGATCTGTGCACCTACCTCCCTGTAGACATGCTGACCTCCGGGTTGGCTTCCTGGGAGCCTGTGTAGTGACACTGCAGTTGACAGGTAGGATCCAGTGGTGGTCTAGGACATGAGGGCTGGGCCAGCATATCTTGGCTTCCAACATGGTGGCCTTGGGCATGTCATATGCCCTTTCAAACATGGGTCATCTCAATAGCAAGTGCCATGCAACCCATATTCACAGGTTCTGGGATTTAGAATTGGGCATCTTTGGGATGCCCACATCAGGGCACTGGAACAGGACTGGTGGCATGTGGCATGGGCAACCTTAGGGCTCTCCATAAGTGCTTCCAGCGAGAACAGCAATGGCAGGATCATGCTGATGGCGGGGAACAGTGCTGTGAACCTCAGGGCCGTGGACAGGTCTCTGGTGTAAAGAAGACAGTGTCTGAATATAATTGCAGGTGTCTCCTAGTGCCCAGGAGGCCAAGGACAAAAAACCAAGGGAGAAGCTTGTTCAGGCTGATTTTCTACCTTCCTTCTCACCTTTTCTGAATCTGCAGCTAGACTGCTGGGCTCTGGGTAGGATGCTAATGTCTGAGCTAGAATCTCAATGTGTATGAACACCAGGCTCCAGACTGCATGTTAGTTGACCTGGAAGCTATTTGGGGGTTCCTTCTGGGCTAAATTTCTAGGACTTAGCTTTTCTGTGATAAGATGTGGCAGGTGGCCTGTGTGGGGCAGGAGATATTTCATACAATATCCCCTCCCCCAGAAGGATGCAGTGCCTCCACGTGAGGCTGGGAACAGTCATGTGAGGCCACATAGAGGGAGAAGATAGGAGATAACTTTTAAGTGATTATCTGCAATTACATGACACATTCTTTTACCTGAAAAAAACGTATAAGCTTTATTCATGGATCTCAACTATGAATCCTCTCTCCTCCTCTACTCTGAAAAATAGCCCTGTGTGGAGTAAAAAAAATTACTCTCCTGCCTTTGTCCCTGGCCTCAGCTAGTTCAGCCTGTAAGAAAAGCAGGGTGTTCAGGTGAGCTAATAAGGGTGCTCAGAGTAAGAACTGCCACAAGAAGGCAGAAGACCCAGACTTGGATCTATTTCACAGTATGTAAGTTCTCAACATGGAGGTGGGCACACAGTTCCCACTAAAGCAAGCTCCTCCTGGTCCTCCTGGGCTGGGCCTGTGGGTGCTGAGCCCCAGCTGTCATCCCAGCATTGCTGCTGAAGACAAATCATCACAGAAAATGGGCTGTAATGAAAACACTGACAGACCCTTCAAAGTAATGGAGCTCAAGGGTCTCCCTTTTGTTACATTCTGTATATTACACAATTACTGTTTTTGGAAATGGCCTTTTTTCATCTTGAGAGGTATGTCTTGGTTTTGGAACAGGGGATACAGCATGACAAGATGCCTTCATGCTTGGGACTGGATGTAGGTAGGATTCAGCCTGGGCCAGACCTGTCCTTGACAATTGGCAGCAATTTTCTATTTCACAGAGGCTGGAATCGGCCACGTGTAATCACTAGAATCACTGCGCCAGGGCTGGGCAGTGCAAACAGGTCAGCCAGCCCTCCAATCTACAGCTGAGCTGTTCACACCCTAAGAAATGGATTTTATGCTGTTTCCCCATTCTGTAAGAGGTGGTGTAACTGAGCAGAGAACAACTTCCCAAGCCTGCCTGTTGAAGTGGCCCTGGCCTGGACTGGCAGGTGGCCTTCAGTGCCCTTAGGGAAGGGTCCAGACTCAGTAGATGCCATACCAAGGTCCAGCTGAGATTCTCCTCAGGACACGAAGGTCTTCAAGGAACTCTGGACCCTGTGGCTCTCTGACTTGCCTCTGGCTTTCTTAACTACCATGTCTAGAAGCATCTGAATCCATGAGGGGCCTTCTTGTGGCAAGAGGTTAAAATGTCCCTGAGGAAGCGCTATATTGGGACTCTTTCAAAAGGGCGATACCCCTGAGTTGGACTGAAGTTACAAGAAGGGATGCAGTGCCTCACGTAGACTAAAGCTCACTCCTGTTCACATTCTGTTGGGTCAGGAGGCCATCTGACACCCAGGGGTGCTCCTTGCCACCCTTGCATGCTGCTTCACGACTAGTGAAGCCTGTTCAGGTGGTGGTCCTGGGAAGTTCTGTTCCAAGACCGGTAGGAAAAAGTGAGGTGATGGATTTCTGGTACTCCTAACATGTTTCAGAACTGAGACCTACAAAACAGGCAGGCCATATGATCCACCCTAAACCGGTTGTTTGGCCAGGCTTGGGACTGTGACTGTTGCTGGCCAGTGAGTGGAGAGGGAATTCTGAGGTCTGATTAACCAAGTCAGACTATGTCTCCTTCTGAAATAAGTGCTTGGGGGCAGGGAGGGGTTGTCAGCCAACTTTAGGACATGCCTGCGGTTTGGAAGGGTGGTTTCCCAAGAAAATAGAGTGCAGTTACCCAAAGTAGGGATTGGATATTAGGCAAAGACAAAAATTTCTCCCTAGAAGTGACACCACACTATAGAAAAGCTAGATTAATATCTAGATGATTTTCTCCCCAGGGAGACACAGTTGCCTTGGTATTGGACGTAACCTTGGCAGGTCCCAGATTCCCTGCACTATTTCTCCTTTGTTCTCTGCCTTAGGCAGCTCCTTATACCCTGCACTTATTATGCTTGCAGATGAGCTGGAGCCCACCATGGGTCATGGGATAGGGATCCCTGAGGGGCTGCAAGGGGGCTGGGGAACTTGAGGGTGGGGAGTGAGCTCCCCATGAGGTGAATGTGGACAAATGGGGGAGGTGGGCATTCAGAGGCGATTAAAACAATAAAGCCATATTGATGTCCCCCTCCAAGCTCCCTGCCGTAAACCCTTAGGAATGTTTGGAGCCCCAGTGAACAAGCCTGCAAACAGACCTCGTATTAGATGCCTATCACGGCAGGAAGAGATCACCATGAGCGCAGTGGTCAAGGACGATGGTGCATCAAGGGGGCTGGCAGAGCCACGTCCTCCTGCACCCTGGTGGAACCGTGTTTGCTTTTTCTCTTCTGTGGGCTGCTGCTTACTTTGGCTCTTGGCCTCTTCCTTCCCTGGCTCCACATCTCTTTATCTGACCCTTACCCTCCTGTGTCCCTCATGTAAGAACCCTGAGGATGCCACAGGGCTGTCTTGGATGGCCTGTGCTGGTCTCCCCATCTCAAGAAACTTAATCCCATGTGCAAAATCCCTTCTGCCAAGCATGGCCACATATTCAGGGGTTCTGGGCATGAGGATGATTAGGTTGTGGGTGTCTTTGAGTCCTTGTTTAGCTGACCATGGCCTGTCACAGCTCTCCGAGGCTCCGGCTGGTGCAGGACAGCTCTGCATTGTATCATTTTTTCTTTGCCTCATTTCCCTGTTCTTCTTGCCCTCATTGCCTGGACTTGCACATCCTAAAGACTGTTTCTCCTAGATCTTTGCCACAGGTTCACTGTCTGAAGAACCAGGGTGGGCTTGTGAGTCCCTATCCTCCCCATGGTCACTTGTCCATTTGCGTGTCTGGCAATGATCCACCTAGAAAAAGCCTGTGGCTCTCCACTGTGTTCTTGGCCTGGATCCTTAACCTCTCTGCACCCCAGTTGCTTTGTAAAATGGAGTTAATAATTAAATGTATCCCAAAGTGCAGATGAGAAGATTGATTTCAAGGATAAGGGGAAGTTTTCAAGACAATCATAGCTTTCAAACCCTAGTTTCCAAACTGCTTATAATTCTGTAGCACCTAAATACAGCCGATCACGTGGAAGAAGTCTTCAGAGACCTTCTTTACGAAGATGTGTTTCTTCAGCAGTGCTTTCCGATGGACCGCTTCCCAGGCTCTTTTGCTTGACTCAACTGACCCCATCCACACCCCTTCCCTGTATGCCACCTGCTAGTTAGAGGTAGCTGTATGTCAGTGATCTGGACGAGGTACAAACTCAAACCTGCAGGGCTGGGCTTTACAGAAAGGCTTTCCATCTTTTTTTTTTTTTTTTTGTCAAACTATTTTATTGATTGTTTAAAGCATTACATAGCTCATGATATATCATCTTTCATACATTTGACTCAAATTGTGTTTTGAACTCCCATTTTCATTGAAAGGCTCAGATTCAGTCAGAATGGAACATCAGCCTTTGCTTCCCTCTTTTCTTTCCTTATCCTGATGACACGACACCTACAATTTCTGCAGCCAGTTTCAAGATATGAGGCAGTGAGCACAACAGAAATGAACAAGAGCATCTCAGAGAATCCTGACTTTGGTTGACAATGACCTGTGAACCCACATTGGCACCTGCCTAACTCAAGACTTCTTGCTTCTTTTTAAGGCTGATACCAGAAATTTGGAGAAGAGATAGACATGTTAAAGCTGCCAAAAAGAAAAGAAAGGAAAGGCACAGTCAAAGAGGTCTGCATCTCTCTAAAGAATTACAGAAAGAAAGGGTGGCTCAAAACCAAAGCAAACTCCTGCCCATCTCCCACCATGGACTGGAAGCCACTTGGAAGCCAGGAAAGTGTGTGCCTGGTGCTTGGTGTCCTCTGTGCCTGGCATGGTGCCTGGTGTAGTAGGTGTTTGTTGAGAAAACAAAGGAATCTTTCTCTCACCTCTTTTAACTTTGGCCAAGTCCACCCGGCTCAGCAGAGTAGTTGTGATGACATTTGTTTGGTGGGTTTCCAAGCTCTGTACTATTTAAGTACAGCATGCAGTCTCAGGGGCTCAGCAGGCAGTTGGACAAGCTGAACCTGGCTGGACAGACCTGTGCTCAAAAAACCCACACATTTCACTGAATCTCGAAGAGGAAAGGTTTCCTAATCACTTGCTCCAATATGTGATTCTCCTTGGAGGATTTCTAATGAAAAACCAAATTTAAGATGGCCATGAGAAGCATATTCACCCAAGGCCTAGTCTCTGTTCTAAGGAAGCATGTGATCCATGGCTGACATATACAGGCAGTGATTCAGCCTCCTGAGCTGCGGTCCTGGACACTAGGTACAGCTGACAGCATCTCCCCACATGGCCCCTCTTCACTGTGACTTCCCAAAAGGCAGGCACAGGATTCTGTTGGCCTTGAGAGGTCTCCCGCTGTGGCACCAACCCAGTCCCTGTTAATAGTTGGGGTGCACAGCCAGTCTGCTGGAGAGATCAACCCATGAGCATTTATCTTCATAAACTCTATGGTAGGGGAGCAGAGGCAAGAGAATATATTCTCGAGTAATGCAGCCTGTTCCCTGGCAGTGATGAAAGGGATAAAAATAAATCAGTGTTTCTACTCAACTTGTTTGAAGGACAAGCCAGAATCACACCATTAAAAATTAACATCTAAAGCAGATTGTACATTACGAGGGATGAGTTCAGACCTAAAGTAGAATAATTGGCCAAATGAATCTACAGAACGTTAGGTATGATGGATTCACTCTCATTTCCAGCGGTTAAGAAACAAAAGAAGACAGATTATCTTTATTTCAGGCCAGGAAGGTTTTCAGGAACAACCCACCACACCTTGTCAGAGTTAAAAGAGAAACTAGGAGAGAGGGTAAGGTCAGAGTGGTGGGGTCCTTCAGAAGACCAAATTCAGCACTCAACATAGTCATGTAAGTTCATATTCAAACTATCAGATCACTCGCCTCTTTGGAGCCACCTAAATGCCAGTGGATAATAGAACCATCCATTTAATTTCTCATGCCCCAAACATATTCAGTGGCCATCTGTACCTCTGTTGATGTCCTCTGCAGGGTGTGAAATCCATCTGTCCACTTGCCTGCACCTACCTGCCTGTGTTGAGGCAGAAGATATAGCAATGGATAAGACAGAGACTTTGCTCTTAGAGAAATTGGTTCAGTGCACAGACTTGCAACCTCCATGATGCTGGCATTTTTAGCTGGCTACTTCTTTGTTGGGAGGGCAGTCATGTGCATTGTAGGAGGATTAGATCCTGCCTGGCCTCTACCCACCAAGCTCTAGTAGTACCCTGTCATAACTATCAAAACTAGCTCCAGGGATTGGCAGATGTCCCCTGATGGAGAAGATCAAAATTGCCCCCCATGGGGAGCCATTGCTTTAGAGTCAGAAACTCAGCTTCTGCTCTCCTCGCACCCTCTTGCTGGTTATCTAACTGACTGTCATTAACTTTCCCTTCTTCCCAGCACCTCACACAGCTTCAGGCACAGAGTAGGTGTGTACAAAATGTGTGTAGGTTAAGTGAATGCACCTGGGGGGCCCATCTTTGTAAGACAAAATTTTCTGAGGGAACTGCTGGGCTGTTAAGAAAACCTTGAGCCTTGGCCATGCACGATGCCAAGCAAGCAATATATTCAATCAAAATATGTCTCAGCTAAGTATGAAAAAAAATCTGCTTATGGAGTATTTAGCTGTGTAAGCCTGACAGATAATTGAGCGGCTGGATTTTTTGGTTTCAACAGATTGGTTTGCCATTCTGTAGCCACAATAACAGAGCAAAGTAACAATCATGTCTATGTTTAATTTTCTGAAGAGTGCTGCATCGCCCAGGCTAACAATCTGGCCAATTAAATGTGGCCGTTGGCACTCCCACACAAGTTTGGGGGTATTTAAAATAACTCTGCAAAAGAAAAAAAATCCAAACTGCAGAGAAAGTTGTAGTTCTTCAAAGATTTCATATTTCAAAAGCAGGCATGTGATGGTGAAATTGTTCTGGGTGACAGAAGAGACAAGCCATCCATTTTAAGTGTATTAGTGTCAAATGGAGTGTTGTCTCGGTGGACAGTGGTTGTGTCTATTTGTGGAATTGGGTAATTTTTTATGTTCAAGGAAATCATCAAGCTTCCACTTCCTGCAGGCTGAGGTAACGGGACTCTTGACAGTGATATCAACCATTCAGACCAGGCCATGAATTCCCCTCACCAGACTTGCCTTACTACCTAAAGCTTAAGTGAGGGATGGCTGACAGGAATGGAGTAAGAAACCCTGCAGTTTTGTCTAAGTCTTCCAGACATGGATCTTATAGATCCACATGGGGGAAACTGTGTTAGTTACCTGTTGCCACAATAATGCTGAATAACACACAACCTTGAAGTATCATTGGCTTATGGTGGTGACATTTGATTAGTCTTTAAATCTGTAGGGTTTATCAGGTATTGGCTGGAATTTGCTGACTTAGAGTGCCATGGACATGTGTGGCCAGATGCAGGTTGGCTGACTCTGCTCATCTGGCCAGTCTCCTTACTCAGATTGTGCGGCTATTGACTGATCTGGGATAGTCTTGGCTAGGATGAATGGAGTGCTTTTGTCCTCCAGGAGGCTAGCTGAGACACATGCATGTGGCAGTGACAGAGGTGCAAGAGCTTACACTATTCCACGACATGGCAGAGCCCAGAGTTAAGAGGTCAGACAGAATACTCTGCTCCCTGCAAACTTATGTGGCCAAGGGTGAGGATATCAAGAGGAAGTTCATTGTAGCTAATTAACACATTAACATGCTACAGAGACATCAGGATTCTAGAAGCGTCCTACCACAATGTTCAGAGAAAGATTAATAGGGAAAAGACAGGTTCATGGTGTGGGGAAGTCTCAGCCACCCACCTGCTGTTCTGGTTCTGTTTTCTCTAGCTGGGAAGAGTGCCTGTCCCCTGGAAGGGAAAAAGTGCAACAAGTATGACTAAGGGATAACTGAGGGCCAAAGTAGGCAGGAAGAGAGCTACCTCCTTGCAGAGTCCAGATTGACGATCCCATGGGAATTCCATCCAGGCCACAGAAGGACTCCACTACAGGTCACCGACAGTGATTTTGAGGCAACAAGAAAAAAAGGCAGGTGCTCTCAAATAAGGCAGGTTAAGGTTAAATAGTTGATTCTTGAAATTTGGCAAAGGATAAATCTCCCTAAGATATCTGCAAATTACTCAACTCACAAGTACACTGGGCTATACAATACTCCTAATATGCAGTTAAAATAACTAAAAATCCAGAATATCAGTAATTTTCTACATATAGCTCTAAAGTGATTTCTAAGGTGATTAAAATGGATTCCTCTCAAATCATGATTGCATCTCATGTCATATCCTTCTTACATCCTTTCATGAAGGTACTTATGTCTTTAATGCAGGAATAATGGGAACTAATATTTATCTGCTTCTTCACGTCAGACATTGGTCTAACCATTTACATGCATGGTCCTCTCTTTATTCTCACAACAATCTCACGACGTGGGCAACATTATCATTTTATAGATGAGAAAACGAAGATCAGGGGATCATGCCCAGGGCTTGTTCTTGGTCTGCAGGTGGCTGCCCGTGTCTTTTCACAGTGACTTCTCTCAAGAGACGAGCCACGGTGTGAAGCAGTGCTGGCCTTCTGGCTCCAAGAGTCAGAAGCCTAAGGATGAGATTCAGAAATTCTGGCTCACCAGCAATTGGTGTCAAACAATACCTTAGGACTCTTGTGGGCCACAGTCAGGAGGGCCATCAGAGCTTTTGTGCTGCCACCAGCCCCCAAGTCGGCCTCCTCGGCTGCTCTACAGGAAGGCCTGGGGCTCCGTCCACAGGCAGGGCCACCCTGGCACCTGATGGTTCAGCAGTGATTGTTTGATTTATTGACTGTAGGTTTTGTTCTCTGGGGATACATTTTAAGGTGGTCAACAATTTGGGGGTGTCCCTCTCAAGGGGCGCTGGAGAGGTAAGAGTTTAGAGCCACAGTATGTGGGGAAGGGTGAAAGCATGAGGTCTGAGACCTGCGGCTGTGGAGAGTAAGTCCCCTTCCTCCAGACACTGGTGGCACCCCAGAATGGCACCTTCTATTCAGTCCTTGCCCAGGACGCGGGTGGCAGGGATAGGGTTTGCTGGGCCAGTGGTTGCAGTCTGGGCAGTGAACCAACGTGGGCTGTATAAGCCCCGTGACTAAGGAGTTGGGCAGGCAGCTTACAGACGGCTGCCACCCTGAGGATGCCCTTCTCGGTGCTGCCTTCTGACAGGATGATTTTTGTATTTCGCTTGGTTTTTCTGTGTGCTCAGCCTTTACACTTAAGATGTGGTTAGGAAAGTGATGCTTCTGCTCAAGGAAATCATGAAGGAAAACTCTGCATTAGAGGGGAGGATTCACTCCCTACTCCTGATGTTTCTTTTCCTTCCTGGGGTAGGAACTGCAATCGGGTGGCCCTGTGGCCTCCGCCCTGCTGGCTTCACACTGTTGAAGGGCAAGAGAGGAGAAGGTTGTGTTCTATACAAATTCAGGAGCCATGAACTTGGCATTATCCACTCAGACAGCTTTTTGTTTTTCCCTCTTGGGAGTGAGCTGCCACAGAAAGCATAATCCTCTATTCTTTCCCAGGCACAGAACGCTCCTCCTGTGCCCCCGTGTTGGGAGCCACCTGAGTTCAGCGTTGCTGTGAGCACATAGACAAATCTGTCAAATTCAGGGTTTAGTACTAAGGATCATTTTGCTTTCACCTTAAGCGACATCCTCCAGTGTAGGCTCCGTTGGGAATAAAGGTGATCTGCAGCTTCTGCCTGCCACACACTCATCTTGTGACTCACTTTGTGCAGAGTTCCGGAAGCGGCGGGTGGGGGGGGAGGTGCTACTGAGCAGCCCCTCAGCGACGCATCATGATGAGACAGGGCTCCCTGAGCCTTGGCACCTTGCCACCCTAGCTCCTGTAGGTATGTCTGAGCTGTCGCTGACATTACCATCCCCAGTGGACAGACTAGAAAACTGAGGCTGTCCAGGTTAGGAAGGAATATAGCAAAGCCTGGGGTCTGCCTGAACCCAAGGTCAAGGCTCTGTTGGCATAGAGAAGACAGGAAGGTGTGGAGTGTCAGAGGACAGTGGCTGTCAGAGAAGGGATGACCACACTGAGGTGAGAAGTAGTCTGGACCTTAGCTTTCAAGACCAGTGGACAGAGAGAGCAAAGGTGTTGCAGTCCCCGGGCGAAGCCAGGAGCAGCCCCCAGGCTGAGAGCTGTGGTGTGGTCATGGTCATCTTCAGCTTCGTCTTCTCCATCACAGCAGCCACCGCTTGTAGACCTTTTGCTATACAGCACAGGCTGTCCCAAGTGATCCTCCTGTGGCAGCTTTATTGAGGTATAATTGGCATTTGTTAGACTTCAAATATTTAAAGTGCACACTTTGATAAGTTTTGACATATAAATACAGCCACGAAACCATTACCACAGTCAAGATAATAGACACATGCCCATAAAAGTTTCCATGGGTCTCTTTCTAACTGCCTCCTAATTCTTATCTCCCCTAGCCCCTAGTTCTGTCCCTAGGAAACCACCATCTTCATTCTACATTTTTATTATCTAGAATGTTATGGAAGATGAAATCATACAGGATTTTTTTTGCTTGACTTCTTTCACTCAGTTATATTGAGAGTCACCTGTGCTGTAGGTTATATCATCCATTATTTTCCTTTTGTGGCTGAGTAGTATTCTATTATCACAATTTGTCTATCCATCCACATGTTGGTGGATAGCTTATTTCCAGCATTTGACTTTTATAGCTAATGCTGTTACATACAGGTCTTTGTGCATGATATGCTTCCCTTACACAGCCCACAGTTAATCCTGGCAATGAGCACAGTGCTAGTCTAATCCCCATTTTATAGATGAGAGTGCTGAGGTCCACCAAGGTCAGCTACCACCAAGGCTGGTGGCCAATGGGCAGCAGGGCTAGTGTTTGAGTCTAGGCTCAGAGCCCCTGTACTGCCCTGCACCCCATGCTGAGGAATGCCTTCACTTGGAAAAATGAAGACATTTATTTTTCCCCCAAAGAGTGTATTTCTCAGCCTATCTCTGCTCCCTGTCATGGTTATCCAGATTGGCCGCTGCACACAGACTCTCCGAGGGCAAGATGAGCATTCCTACTGCGCCTCTTCAGTTTACCCATCAACTATAGATAAGAAAACCCTGCTAGGGGCCAGGATCTCTTCCTGTCAAGAACATGAGATTATATCTTCATGTATGGAGTCACTTTTAGACCCCGAAAATGAGAGTTAAGAAAGAGAGTAGAAGAAACAAAGGCAGTGGAGAGACATATTTATATTGTGAGTATATGCTTGCAGGTGTAACAATCTGGGAGCTGGAATTCTGTTGAGCAAATTAACTCATAATGAAAGCAAGTTCAGCTGCAGAATGACAGTTCAACTGAGTTCATTGCAGCTGACCCCTTGGGCTCCCAAGCTAGAATTTTGAGGAAGCTCCGCTCACATTTCCCTCTATCAATCAGGCCTCTGGACCTTTGTCCCATGCCCTCCCCTCATTCTGATGCCCCGGTTGTTTAAGTATTCATGTGCTGAGCAGCTGCTATGTGCAAGGTGGCAGCCTGGGAGAAAGGAGTGCACACTGTCCCTGCACCGAAGACAGATGCTACAGAACAAGGGCTACCAGAACAAGGCTGCAGGATTTTCAGAAAGGGAGGAATTGAGGGAACGAGGGGAAGCTTCCCAGAGGAGGCCCCACTTAGTTTTGTTTATGTTTATCAAAATGTGCATGCATATAGTAATGCATATAGTAAGTGGTACAACCACAGGTGTGCTGCTGAATCTTTGATAATCAGTTCTCTGGGAAAAATACATTTATGTATATATGTAAATATACATATATGTACACACACATAGACTATATATGTGCATGTATGTATACACACATACATTCAACATACACATATACGTCTATGTTTATTATAAATGTTACTGATATAAATGATGCATAGCATATAATTTATAAATAATAATAAAATATGCATAGTCTTTAAATTCCACGTATATAGACAGTTGATTTTTCACAGAATTCTTCTGCTGACTTACCAGTCCCTGGTATCTGGAGCCAACCTACATTGTAGGCACCAAGTAAGCATACTTCTGAAATGAGTGCTGATTAGTATTTTCAGGTTTTGTTAACAGAGACATAGGGTAGTCTTATAACGTTACATAAAACTACAGTGAAACAATGAAAACAAGTCAGATGTTGTTCATTATCAGTAACAGTGAAGCACAGTTTTGGCGTATAGTATAATAATTTTTGATAATGATTTCTCAATAGTTAGTGCTATTCAGAACCTAACAGCTATGGACAGACTTACTTTTAATTTTAATCTTATTAATTTTTTTCTCTGTCACTTTCTTGCATAGAGACATTCCTACAAACAATAAATAAAGAGCTGGTTTGTAGTGTTTGCCAATATCAGTGGTATAAATACCCCCACAATGACAGATTTCAAACTGTCTGTTTGATGCCACCTGGCACAGTGTTGGGAAGACAGGTTCAGTCCCACCCCAGGATGTACTATTTCTACCATATAGATACACATTTGTGAAAGTTCAGACATGTAGGCAATAGTAAATATAGAAATATAATTTAAAATTCAGAAGAATCATCTCTTCATTGCTTTTGTTTTAAATATGATTTATTTAATTCTTTATATAATTTAATTTTTAATAATGGCTTGATTTAATAGCTGTTTCAAAAAATTACTAAATTTCTAACAATGGGCTCTTGTGATTCAGTAGGTATCTGTGCTTACATACAGCCATAAACAGTAATTATTTCCTCCAACCAATAGAGTTGCTTTTTAGTATCTGTGGGGACTTGATTCTAGGATACCCCAAAATATCCAAGTTCTCAGATGCACAAGTCCCTTCTATAAATTGGTGTGGCATCTGCATAAAAGCTATGCTCTTGAAGTCCCCTCTAGATTACTCATAACACCTCATACAATGTAAATGCTGTGTGAATAGTTGTCATGCTGTATTGTTTTGGAAATAATGACAAGGAAAAAGGCTTATACACATTTAGTAGAGACATGGGTTTGAAGGCGTTTGGTCTGGGCCTTGTTGAACGCATGGCTACATCCTTTGTATAGGGAAGATCAGTGTCCTCCCTATCCTGTGTGCCCCATTGACCCAACCTCAGGTGTGTATAACTTTCTACAACTTCCTATTTACACCAACTGACAGATGTAGGCACATGTGTAACACACCCAAGAATATGAAGGGGTCAGTATGTGACTATGTTGACTGAATAATATCATCCCATAAATGTTACTATGTCAGGGAGAAGTGATTAAGAAGTAAATTGGATCAAGTGTTTTTAATTTCTCAACATACACACACTTATAAAATGGAGTTCTATTATATACACTCGTTGAGGTTTTGTTGATAGTCTTTCTTCTTTTGGGCTTGCTTTGCTCTGCCATCTCTTTCCAATTCCATCTTAACCAACTCCACCACCCACCTCAACTAACCCTTCCAGCCACGTCATAAGCCTGTGCTGATGCTCTACTGCATATTTTCCATTCCTATGTATTTGTTTCTGTACAGATATGTATATATGAAGGATTCATTCAAAATGTTTTATTTACTAAAACATGCTATTATAATATGCAAGCTTCTTGGCATCTTATTCTCTATAAAATAGTTTTAACCTCAACAGTCATTCCCATTTGTTATTCAGTTACATTGTGTAATGTAATATTTCATGGTATAAATGTAATATAATTAATTTCCCCCCTACTGATGGCCATTTACTATTTTCACTATTTTCTTCCTCTTTGAAGAATGTTGTGATAAATATCATTGGTCATCTATGTTTAGATACTGAAGGTTCTATTTTGTAGGGCAGAATCATAAGATTAAAGATTCTGAGTTGAAAACATGTACATATTTAATTTTAATAGATATATCCATATGGCTTTCTAGAAACGATCCACATTTCCACCAGTAATAAGAGAACTTTCTCATTCCTACTAACAATGGGTCTTAACTCTCTTTTTAATTTTTGTCTGGGACATGAATGTAAAGTCATAACTCCTTACATTAATTTGCATTTCTCTGACTACTAGTGAATTTGAATATATTTTCATATGTTTATTGTCAAGTTGGGTTTGCTTTTCTATGAATTTCCTGTTAATGTCCTTTCTTCATTTTTCTATGGGATTGCTTTTCTTTGTCAATTAAGAGCTCTTTGTATAGCATAGATATTAATTTATTATCTGTTATCTGTATTACAACTATTTTTCCAAATCCTTGGTTTCTATTTTTTGTATAGTTTATAGATATATAGTGTGTAATTTGTACCTGATGTTTATATAGACACATACATAGTATTTTCCTATTGAATTTTGGGTGTGAAAGTCTTCTACCTATTTTGGCATAATTTTTATATCTAGAACTTTCTTTAATCCATGTGAATTTATTTTTACATGGAATAAGATATATACTGACTCCATAGTCTTATTTTTAATTGACACATGATAATTATACCTATATACTTAAGGTGTATAATGTGATGTTTCAATACATGTATGCATTATATAATGATCAAATCAGATAATTAGTCTATTCATTCTCTCATTTACCTTTTCTTTGAGGGGAAAACATTCAAAATATCTTCTTCAAGATATTTTGAAATGCATTATAACATATAAATGTTATCTATAGTCACCCTACTGTATAATACACATCAGAAATTATTCTTCCTAACTATAACTTTGTACCCATCGCCCATATTCATTTAATTCAATAGCCATTTGTGCATGGCCATTTACTAAATAAATCATCCTTTTCTCATTTAGATAACTTTTTTGCCATCTTTTAAAATCTAATATTTACTGAAATCTATCTTTGGATCTTCCATTCTCTTACCATGGATTAATTTCTATTCTTGTGCTAACACTATATTGATTTGTTTAGAGTGGCTTTGTAGTGTGTATTTGTGGTAAGATACTCCCTCATCTTTATGAGTATCTGTAAATTTTAGTGTTCTTGGATATTTTTTCATTTATATGAACTGAAGATGAATCTATTTTCAAAGAAAAGCAGAGAAAGGTGATATTCATGTTAAGAAATCATTAAATTTTATATATTTATATGTATAATTTTGACACTTTTATGGCATTACATCTCCCTAATGAAGAGCCTAATTTTTCATTCCATTTCTTTAAGTCTGTTTAATGTTATCCAATTCGATTTTATAGATTTATTCATATAGACCCTATGATTTTCTTGTCAAATTTTTCCTAGGTATTTTATCTTTATTTCACTATTATAATTTTTAAATTATTTCCATTTTTAAGTTTTAATGCTGGTATATGAAGGATCTATTTTCCTGTATCCTATAACCTTTTATTAGTCATAGAATTTTTTAAAAGAGCATTTGTGGACATTCTAAACATGGAACCAAATCATCAGCCCCCCCTCCCCAAAGAATTTTATCTTTCTTTTCCAGTTTTAGATTAATTATTTAATTTTTCTTATCTTATTGCATTGACTAGGATCATTTGGACCACATAGGCTATATGTTAGTGATGGTAGGCATCTCTATCCAATTTCTGATTTTAATGAAAATATTTCCCACTTTAATATTTGTACACTTCTGTTAAAAAGTATTTGTCATATTTAAACATTTCCTTTTAGTTTCTATTTTTTTTAGTTCATAATGGGATTGGTTGTGAAAGTTTAAAAACTGTATTTTTCTCCTCTACTGTTAATGGGATGAGTTGTAGGCATAAATTTTCTCATACACAAATTAAATCTCCAAGAATGAGAGAACTCCCCTTTGAGTTAAGGACCAAAGCACGTCAGATAATAGGAGGAAAAATTACTAATTAAGGAAAATCAAGGAAGCTAAGACTAAAGCTAGACACACAACACAGCTCTCTGGGGTCTGAAGGGCAACTAACCTGTCATACAAGTTGGGCAAATGGACACTCAGGCAGTGAAGGCTGGAAGTCCACAGGACTCAAGGTAGATGATAGCAGGTCCCAGGGGAGAGGTCACAGGAATGTTTTCTGATGGAGGCAGGACAGGGACCAACATTTTTTAGGAACTGGATTAAAGCTCATTAGTAATGGCAAAGGAGAAAATAACTCCAGTGACAGATTTGATAAAAGATCCAAGTATCTGAAAAGCACAAGCCCCTGGGGAGAGAAAGTGGCCGATTCTTTGGATACTGGGACTGAAAAATGTACCCAGAAATCAGGGAATACCTAGAAGGATGCTGGTGTAACTGGTGAAGTCAGTGTTGTCTGATGAGGACCGGAAACAGTGAGAAGAGAGGAGGGTGAGCTGAAGGGAGCATGGGGGGACACACACTTGTTTCTGTCAAGAGGGATTCCAACCAGAGTGAGTGACATTCAGAATGTCACACTGTCACACACAAAAACACAGACACAGTGACGGGGGGTAGGGGTGGGGAGGCTGTGCACCTGGAAACTTAACCAGGAGGGAGCACTGGATGTGGTAGCTAAGAGACAAACAAGGGGTTGCCAGATCAGCAGGTGGCAGAGTGCAAGCCTCACCAAACCAGAGACATCAAGGTGGCCAGAGCAGGATGAGGCTGAGGAGGTGCACCAAGCCAGGAGCCCAGAAGCCCTTAAAGGTTCCAATTCTAGTGCCAGTGTGGGCAGTGGGGTTCTCTGTTGCCCCCAGTTCTTACAGCCTGCACCCGGCTATCAACTGGGAAATGTGGACCAGCTTCCTGAACATGCCAGTCCAGACTACCTGGCTAGAGGGGAGCCCATTAGGACAGACTGGGCTTGACTTCCTTGGTGATGGGGAGACCATTTTCCTAGGGGCACTCACAGTTGACTGTACCCAAGATACACACATCTGTCAGCACTGCTGGTGCAGTTTGAGGGACAGGGCGGGCTGGTTGCCTCTGCCTTTCTGTTCCTTCTGCTGGGCCTGTCCCACCCTACCTGCCCAATTTGGTTCTGCTCCAGCTCCTCCTTGTGTTGATAGTGCCACCTGTGTCTTTGCTCTGAATGCTCCTTACGGGGTTTCTCCTTAAGCACCGCAGTGAGAGACACTGCTACTCACGCTCACTTGGAGGTTAGCTTGCCCTGGTAATAAGGGGGGTACCCGGCATTCCTTGTTTATACCGTGTACCCAGACAGTGAGTAAGCTTTCCATCACAAATGAGCTCCCTCCATCTGCTCAGAAAGCATGTGCCATGGAGAAGGAAGAGAGAGCAAAGTCAACCTTTCTTTAACACGACAGTCTTCTTTCAACAGTCAGGGGGCCAACAGCAAGTATGGGTAACCTCAGACGCTGGGGCGATGGCCGTGGACACACAGGCCCAAGGCCCTGTTCTCATGGAGCTTACAGAAGAGTTGGGGGGGAGGATTAGTAGTCAAAGCCAGCAGAATGTAAGTTGTGTGAGTCAGGGACAAGCACCAAGCAGGCCAGGTGGCAAAGTCCTCATCAGGGTGAGCATTGAGGTTAGGGATGAGAAGAGACATCATGGGCAACACCTTCTTCCTCTTCCTCCCCTCTCCAAGATGCTTGCTCTCGCTTCGCCAGCCTCCTCTGGAGCCCAGGAGACACGCCCTGCCACCCACCCGGGTAGGTCCTTACTGCTGAGTGGTAGCTGGGTTCTCCCAGCCTCCGTGGAGGTTTGTGCAGTTTTCTATTTTCATACTTTCCCAGAGATTTTATGTCTATCCCCACTTTACAGTTTTCCCCATTGTTTAAATGAGCCCAAGGTAGACACAGCAGCTCCAGCTGGGTGCGTGCCATGGTGACGGGGCAGGGAAGGCAGGTGGAGAGGCTGCCTGCCCTGGGGCCTGACACCGCAGCCTCTGACAGCCATCCAGGAGAAGCCCACCACCTGCCTTCAAGAACCAGGTGCCTGGGGTCTTTAATGGGAATGTTCAGCAGTGGCCACAGCATCCACCTGACCTCTGCTTGGGGTCTAACTTGTCGATGTGCTGACACCTCCCCCTGCCTTTGATGGAAAGGACTCCATGACATAAATACTCTGGCTTCACTCTCTGTCCTCACTTCTAAATCTAGTTTGTCAGAGTTGTTGCTGTGTTTTAGACAGTCTGCATTCACCCAGTGCCTGGCACGCCACTGGGCACGTTATGCCAGTGCGTTGGGTCTGCCCAGCAGTCCCAGGGAAATGTAGACTCTGAGTGTCTGACAAGAGAACTGAGATGCAGGGGTAGAGGGAACGGCAGTGCCAACATTTAGAAAGCAGGTGAGGAAGAGGGCTTCAAACCTTGGTCTGGCTTCTTCTTGGGCCGGTGCTCCACCCTGTGCCTCCTCCTGGGGAGCTGGATGAGGAAGGGTGGATGTGCACAGGGGGAGCTGAGGCTGACCCCAAACCAGGCACAGTGCATTGCAGAGGAGGTGGAGAGAGGGAGGGGTTCGCCCCATCCCCCGCCCCGTCCACTACTGTCCTCTCTATCTTGGGGTGATGTCGGTGGTGGCTTTATGAAGAGTCCACAGGCAGGCAGGAATGACACTGGGATGAATGGCCAGATCAGGAGCTCAAGGGTCTCAGGGGACAGGAATAATGAGTCATGTCTAACCCAAAGATACTTGGTGTTAGTAGCATGTGATCTGGTCCAGAGGTGCAGGATGCTCGCCCACCAAACCTTCAAGGGTGATGCCAGGGAGTCCCGCTGGCTGAACTGATATCCAGCAATTGTGTACTGAGCACCTACAATTCACCAGGTGACAAGGTTATAGCAATGTACAAACCAGGCATGGCCCTTGTCTCCTGGGGAGATGTTCACGTGGGCAGAGGAAAGCAAAAATAAGCAAATCAGAGCACCTAATCATCAGTCCTGAAGCAAGCTTGGCTGGGACAGCAGGCTCTGTGGAGGGGTGTGAAGATGATGGACATAGCAGGGCTGTGTAGTTAGGGCTCACATCCTGGAGGACATTGTAGTAGTGAACCTCAGAGCACATCCATGGCTCCCAAAGCCACATCTCCAAAAGGGGGTTGGAGTGCTCAGCCATTTGCCCAAGAGTTTGGAAAGCAGTTGTTTTTTCATTTAATATATATTCCTTGTGCACTAACTATATGTGGCAGGCACTGTTCTAGGACAGGGACAGATTGTCCTCTTGGAGTTTATATTTTTTAATTTTTTAAACTTGTTTTAATGAGTTATACATGACAGTAGAATGCATTTATGCACTTTGATATATCATACATAGATGGGATATAATTTGTCATTTTTCTGAGTATACATGTTACAGAAACATATTGGTCATGTAGTCACATATATACATAAAGTAATAATGTCTATTTCATTCTATTGTCTTTCCTAACCCCACATTCCCACCTTTCCCCTCCTTCTATCTAATGTAAGGTAATGCTATTCGAGTGCCTTATTGTGAATTAGCATCCACATATTAGAGAAAACAGTCAGCCTTTGGTTTTGTAGGATTGGCTTATTTCACTTAGCACGATATTCTCCAACTCCAAACATTTACTGGCAAATGCCATAATTTCACTCTTCTTTAAAGCTGAGTAATATTCCATTGAGTATATATGCCACATTTTCTTTATTCATTCATCTGTTGAGGGATACCTAGGTTGGCTCCATAGTCTAGTTACTATGGATTGAGCTGCTATAAACATTGATTGGCTGCATTACTGTAGAATGCTTATTTTAAGTCCTTTGGGTACAAACTGAGGAGTGGGATAACTGGGTCAATGGTGGTTTCATTCCCAGTTTTTTGAGGAATCCCCATACTGCTTTCCATAGTGGTCGCACCAATTTGCAGTTCCACCAGTAATGTATGAATGTACTTTTCCTTCCACATCTCGCCAACATTTATTGTTGTCTGTATTCTTGAGGATTGCCATTCTGACAGGAGTGAGATGAAATCTTAGGGTAGTGTTAATTTGTGTTTCTCTAATTGCTGGAGATGTTGAACACTTTTTCATGAATTTGTTAATTGATTGTGAAGTGTCTGTTCAGTTCCTTAGCCCATTTGTTGATCCCCATGTTGGCCTAGGATCTGACTTCCTTAACAAGACTCCTAAAGCTCAAGAAGTAAAATCAGGAATCAATAAATGGGATGGATTCAAATTAAAAAGCTTTTTTCAGCAAAGGGAATAATCAATACCGTGAGGAGAGAGCCTGCAGACTGGGAGAAAATCCTTAACACATGCACCTCTGATAAAGCATTAATCTCTAGGATATATGAAGAACTCAAAAAACTTAATACCAAAAAAACACAAATAAACCAATGAATAAATGGGCTATGGAATTTATATTTTAATGTGAATTACAGATAATAATCAGAAACTCAAGTAAATTTATAACAATATTGGGAAATAAATGCTATGAAGAATGTAAGTCAAAGTAAGGGGAAGAAGGAGATGGGGCTCCTCTAGAGAATGCGGTCAGGGAGGTGCTCTTTGGAGCTGTAATATTTGAGCAGAGACCTCTGTGACCTCTTGGCAGCACATATAAAGGCCCTGGGGCAGGAATGAGTTAGGAGGGTTCTAAGTGCAAAACAAAGCCATTGTTGCTAGATTAAAATTAACAAGACAAAGAAAGTTGGAGAAAGAATCTAGGGAGCAGGTAGGTAGGTCCTATAAGGCCAATGAGCATGGAAAGAGATCTGGATTGATTATAAGTGATTTTAACTATGGGAAGATGTTTGAGCAGGGCAGTGCCACAATCTCATTGGAACTTTGAAAGCTGTAGTCTATGCATGGAGCATATGCTCTTGAGGCCAGGAGAACAGCTACTAGAGAAACAGGGTTTGGACTAGGTGGTGTCTTTGCAAGAGCAATCCCACAGTCCTACCCTGCACCTCTAGTGGCCCAGGCCAGGCCTTGCTGGTGGCACTCGGGACTGGGTGTCTTGCTCCAACACAACCTCCTGGGCCAGGAGGGAGTCAGGTTCTTGATGATGCTGGCACATGGGTCTCAGCCCAGGTAGTGGCATTACTCACCATGCACCCAGTTACACCTCCTCCTGATGCTGCTCAGGTCTGCGTGTTTTCTGCTTAGTGACCTTCCTTCTGCATACCCGCTGGCATCCAGAGCTTTCCCCCGTCCTGCAAGCCTTGGAGGAGGTATCTGCTGGCAGATCCCTGAAGGTACCCTGGCAGGTCCGGGCATCCCGAGGACTTTGTGTCCAGGCCCCTCTTGCATAGCCTCCTACTGCTCTGCCCACAGCATCCCCCGTGCATCCTTGCTGCACACTGAGACCCTGCTCTTCTCTGCTGGAAAGAAGAGTTTTTCTCAGAGGCTGCTTCTGTCCACGAAGGGCCAGGACTTCCCTCTTCAGAAGCACTAGTCCCACCACCCAGCGATGGGAGCTGGCCCTCCCCCTGCCCTCTGCCCTCTGCCTCCTCTCCTTAACTTCTGCCTGTGCCTCCCCAGCCATCCGCTCTCTTTTGCAGGGGTACAGCTGACAGCTGGGTCTATGGAGACAGGCAGCATCCCATCTCCTGTCACCTGGCTCTCCACCAGGTGCCCCCGCCTTCTTTCCTTCAGGAGGCCAACAGCTTGTGCTCTGCTGTCAGCTCATAAGAAGTAGTGCTTAGGGACCTCCTGGACTGCCAGGTGTCTGTCTGGCTTTCACTTGGTTTCCTGAAACCCCCAGCCCGGTGTCTCTCTCTGCTGTCATTCATTTGGACTTAAGCTGAGACATCAGTATTACTGAGTATGTTTTTATAGGTCCCTAACTAGACTACAAACGGCTAGAGGACAGGTTCTGTGTCGTATCCATCTTTGTGTCCCCCAGAGAGCTCAGCACAGTAACTTATTTTTGGTGACTGTTCCCTAAGTATATGCTGATTGACTGACTGCCACGCCAGCCCCAGGAGCGGACACGGTTCCGCACAGGGCTAAGCAGGGACCCAGTATTTGTCTCTCCGCCTATTCAGTTGTAACAATAGATCAAGGCAAGACTTCAATTATCCTTCACTTTCCTTCCCAAGCTCTCTTCTCTGTTCATTCTATTGAAAATGCCTAGTGACAGGGAGCGAGGCGCGGAGAGAGACAGAATGCTCGCAGAGCCTTAGGAAAGTCGTGCACCAGGAAGGACATATTTCAATGAAGTTATTTTCCACCAAGGCTAATATTGTGTTTCAATACTTCAGGCTCTAGTGAGCTCATCAACAATGTTTGCCTTTAATTTTACCATTTGTACCCAGTCATATGTTACTAGCTGCACTCATGTCTAGCTCTATTTCATCAAAGGGATGTTAGGGCTTCCATTGTCTTTGAAAAATTGCTTCAAGATGGACGTGTATGGATATCCATCATGTTTAACTATCTCCTTCGTCACGTTCCCTCAGTCGTCTGTTAAAGGATAAATTGTTCACATGCTCATTAAAAGATGGAATTTGTGTGATTGGATGGGGGAAAGAAATTGCATATTGGGTTGGAGTGAAGGGAACCTTTCCCTTATTTCTCTCTGTGAGGACCCCTGGCCTTTCCCTCATGTCCAGGAGCAGCCCCTGGCCAGGTGCAGGGAGCCCATGGGCCTGAGGTTTGAGGAAAGAACTCTTCCTCTCCCAGCAGATTCCACATGGCTTTAGAAGCTCCTGGCACTGGAATGAGTATGAGTCACCTGAAATAGGTGCCGTGCCCACTCCCTGCCCATTAGGTAACACTGACTTGGAACCTGGCACCAAGGGCCACTTCAGGCTCCCCAGGTGAGTCTGCTGTGAGCCAGAGGGAAACTGGCAGCCTCCAGCAGGGCTTCTCAGCAAGGTGTGGAGACGGTTCTGATGGCCTCACTTTTGGAGGGGCTGTATTACCCACAGCTAGCATGTTGAGGCCAAGGATGAGTCTCAGCACCCTGCGACGTACTGCCCAGTGCTCTACCCCCTAAAAAATATCCATCTGGTATAAAAAGTCTAAGTAACAAAGTTTAGAGCCCTTTCCCTAAGACTGCAGAGAAGCCAGCATGTGCCACACATGCACGCTTATTTGAGTCTAAGATATTTTTTTCTCTAATAACTACGGTTCTCAAAGCATATATGCTTTTTCATGCTTCACTGGGTTTGGTATTCACCATGACCCCATGAGGGAAAAATTGTGACCATCTTGATTTTACACATCAGGAAACTGAAGCCGAGGAGCATGGATGACTTTCTCAGGACTGTGGTCTTCAACTTCTCAGCTGGGCTCTTTTCCTTAGCAAATGTGTCAGTGGGGTACACCCACATCTTCCTTGCCACATCCCCCAGCGGGGGCCAACACTGTGACTAATCACTGCCTTCACTTCCCCTGAGCCCAAGTGCAGCCTCAGAACCCTTCTCAACACTGAGCTCCCGGCAGCCCCAGGAGAGAGGAGACTTGCCACAGCCTCTCCAACCCCAACTCCATCCCTCCCTCTGAATGATGATGATCTCCTCGAAAGAGACAGAGAGGAGAGCGCTGGAGAGTAGGAGGGCCCTTGAACATCTGCAGGTGTTGAGGCAATCTGTTTGGGAAATTAGGATGTTAGCAGTGTGTAGTCCTGTCTGCCTAAATGAGGAAGCAACTGTCTCCCAAACCTTGTATTTCTTTGTAACTTTATTAGTGGCTTGGCTCTCTCCATACTCCTGTAATTGATACACAAAGGCATCACACACAGTTGTATTCTTTGGTGCAAACTAAATATTTTACCTTCTTGAGCTTGCTGGGTTCTCCCTCCCGAGCTGGAGACGTAATTATGAGAAGACTTTTGAACGATGATTCACGACACAGGCATGACAAGAGTCAGTGTGTGCTCAACTGGCAGAGTGGACAAGCTGGGGCTGGTGGCCCTTGCCTAAGCCCTGGGCACAGTGAACAGCATGCACAATTTAATGCCTAATGCCTGTGAGAAAGCTGCAGTGGGAGGGCTGAGAGCCCAGGATAAGGAGCAAGTGGGGTTAGACGCAGACTCTGCCTTGCAGGAGGCAGGTGATGGAGGAGATGCAGGCAGCCCAGCAGATCACTGGCCCCATCACTGGGAGACAGGTTGCAAAATGGCACTGGGCATCTGTACATTGAGGTGCTTACCACCATTTTGAAAAAGTTAACTGAGACTTTTTAGAGTAAACAGGGCCCACAGCTCTTGTTTCTAGCCCATGGGTACCTGTGGGATCAGTAGCCAGCATCAGGTGTGAAGACCCACCACACCATGACTGAAATTGAGTGGATGGGTCTCATTCCCCATCTTTGGGCTGGCCAGCATGTGTGCCCAAGGGCACTCCTGCTCTTCTGTGCTCCACCAGGAGGGATTCAGGCATGCTGTTGCTGGGCAGGCTGCAGTTCATAGCTTCCTCTCTTCACCAGGAACTCAGCCACAGGCCCCAGGAATAGCACCTTGGTTATCTGGAGTTTTGGTGCCAGCATTTGCCTTGGGACTTCTGGGGAACTATATTTTGCAGAAGTTTCTCTCTCTGCTGGGCTAAAATCTCCTGAGAGTCCTTATCAGTGCCCAACACTCCATGAATGAGTTACCAGGTGCCAGCGGGCTCCTGCCATCCCGTATCGTAACCTCTCCAGGATGTCACTGTTCTTCTAATGGATGAGAAAACTAACCTGAGAGATAATTAATTTGCAGAGGTCCACACAATTTGGAAAATTGGAAAGTGGCAGACCTAAAATTTGTATCAAATCAAGTTCACATCACAGTCTTGCCTCTTGCATTTTTGTGTTTCTGCTCTTAAGAGGAGGGGGACTACAGAGTGTGGTTGAGGGTGCGCCTTCCTCCTGTATGGTAGAGCAGTCACATTAGCAGAGTAAGTGAGGAAGAAAATGCAAGAATCCTCAGGGCTCGCTACTCTGGAAAACAGCATTTCCAAATCTGGGTTCAGTTTAATGCAGTATTTGCCAAAATCTCTGTGTCTTCAGAACCTCTCCTTTCCTCCACAGTCAACTTATTATTAGTCCCAAGACACTGGTGTTGCACATATGATTTCATGATTTGAAGACAGCCTGGCATGTACTATACCATAATAAAAATAGAAAGCTCAATAAAATGCAAACATCTTCATGTTAGCAAGCAGATGCTCCAACGACAAATCTGACCTTGATTGATAAGTTGGAATCCATTCAATACTTAAAAATGAGCTAAAAACTTAGAGATTGAAGTAATATAGAACTTTCAGTGAAGAATGAAGAGCACTGAGAATCCTAATTCATCTCAAGCTAAGTAACATGGGCATCCATTTCACAAAAGTAATCATAAATAAACAGTGATTTATTGAGCTCTTGTAGGTGCCAGGCTCTGCTGGCATTGGAGATGCACGTGTCCAGGATGGAGGCTTGGTGCTGCTGGCCACAGGCTTGGCAGCTGTGTCTTCTCTCCTAGGTGCTTTGCAGGGTGCCAAGGGAGGAAACAGCTACCTTCCTGTCACCACA
The DNA here is from genome assembly GCF_964194105.1 of Spermophilus citellus. NCBI lineage: Eukaryota > Metazoa > Chordata > Mammalia > Rodentia > Sciuridae > Spermophilus > Spermophilus citellus. The sequence goes on from NC_138200.1 coordinate 64,395,997, forward strand.
GCTCTGCCTGATCTCCAGTCAGCCTGCAGTTCATTTACCCACTCATTTATTCAAGAAATCTTCTCTGAGCACCTACCTGCACCAGTCACTGTAGACACAACACTTCAGGGTGCAGATACAAATCCTTTCCAGAGAGAAGTTTTTTCCCAGTGGAACTGATATTCTGATTATTCTGGGTTTATTTTTAAGAGTTGCTGTCCTGCTGAGATCACACCTGGCACATCCTTAAATGGAAACCCAGGATCCTCTCACTTGTCCAGGGCCTTGAACCTCATGGGCTGAGCCAAGCCTTCCTGGCATGGCACTCTGTTATGTTCTCAGCCCCCTCCTGACACGTTGCTGGCTCTCTACTTCCTGGAACTTTGGGCTTGACTCTGCCTCCCTTGTCCCTACCAGATGCATCCATCCAGTCCTGGAAACTGTACTGAGCCATCCTGTGTGGGACCACAGAGGTGGGCAGCACAGATTCTTGGCTCTCGAGGGACACAGAGTGGAGTGATGGCGAGAGGATGTGAATGGTGAGGTGAACTCTGAGGGCAGTGGGCAGAGGCTGCTGGTCTTCCTGGAGGAGGGCTCCCCTGCTCTGAGTCTTGAGGGATGTGGAAAGACAGGTGGGTGGTGAGAGGGAAGGGGAAGGCCTTGCAGGTTGAAGGGGAGACAACACAGATGCTGGAGGATAGGACAGACAGGGAGGACGGGGCTTCCCTGCCGCCACTCAGCTCAGCCACTAGGTCTGCTGCTCCTTTCTTCCCAGCACTGAGCTCAGCCCCATGATGAGCTGGTGAATGAAACAGGCACATCTTCCCATCAAGCAAAGGCAACAGGCAACGAGCCAGGAACCAGCCTAACTGTGTGACAGATGCTCTGAAACGTGTGGGCATCTAGGGCAAGAGCAAGTAGACGCCCAGGGCCCTCCGTTGGGTCAGGCAAAGCTCCTGGGGTGCAGAGGGGGTACCTTAGAGCCAAGGCCTGTAGGTTCAGAGGGAACAGTAGGGGCAAGGGTGCTGGGCAGGGAGGGGCTGTGGAGGGTGGTCAAGGAATTCCAGAGGGAATGTGGCCAGGTGAGGTGGACAGTGCAGGGAGGGTTGTTGGGGCAGGCTGTGCTGGGTATTATGGTGTCTGTGGGGTTTGAGTTCAGGCATGAGGTGATACAGTATGACTGAAGGATCCGATCATATTTGAAAAATAACAATGATAATTGTAGGGTGGATGATATTAAGAGACTTGGTTTTAGTTGTTTTGGGTGTTATAATGAAAAGGTGGTTAAACAAAAAGTCTTAATCAATTGGAGCTTTGTACTGAGCTCTTTAGAAGTGAAATGATACAGGCTTTATTTTAAATTATTTCAGAAAAGTAAGTAGGGGAAGAGATAAAATAAAATTGGAGAAATTATGATGATTTTTGAAGCTGGGTAATGGCCTGCAGGTATCATAAGATTATTCATATTTGAGTGTTTGAAATTTTCTATAATGAAAGTGCTTTAAAGTTTGTGAAAAATTATATATAATAAGTGCTCAATAAAGGGGAAATTGTTAATGAATGTTAATTGTTACCTTTTCTTGAGCATCTACTTCATGGCAGATTTTAAATTAGTTACTTTGTTATACATAAGCTCAGATCTTCTGCACTCTTGAAATTGTGCATCCCTATCCACAAAGAAGACTGCAGTCATTACATTTGACGAGTCATGCTGTTTGAGCACCTCACAGAACGTGCAAGCATTCTAAGAAATCTCAAAAGGAGGAAATGAAGTTGGAGTAGGTAACAGTTAATGTCCTGCTAACTGTGGTTGATTTGTGTTAGCATCAGCTGCTACCTGCAGGCAGAAGTTACACATACAGAAAAATTTGTCACCAATAATGTTGGGCATAAATCCATATTCCAAACAACCTTATGATCATTTCTTTGGGTCTGTGGTAGGCAGGGTTTCAGCAGCTCAGATTATATCATCATTGTCTTTGTCTTATAAGGTGACCCATGAAGAACCCTAACAGATGTGGAAGACAGGTCAGCTCTGCCATTTTCTGGCTATTCACTTGTATTTATGTGTGTGTGTATGAATACCAGGAGTGTTTTTTAATTAATTTTTTGTTTTAATTAGTAATACGTGACAGTAGAATGCATTTGACTTTGATATATCATACATAGATGGGATATAATTTCTCACTTTTATTAGTGTACATGTTACAGAATCATATTGGTCATGTAGTCACAAATATGTATACAGAAATAATGTCTGTTTCATTTTACTATCTCTCCTATCCCTACATTCCCTCCCCTCCCCTCCTATTACTTCCCTCTACCTAATCTAAGGTAATGCTATTTTTCTCTAGTGCCCCCTGCCTTATTGTGAATTAGCATCTGCATATTAGAGAAAACATTTGGCCTTTGGGTTTGTGAGATTGGCTTATTTTGCTTAGCACGATATTCTCCAACTCCAAACATTTACTGGAGAATGCCATAATTTCACTTTTCTTTAAAGCTGAGTAATATTCCATTATATATATATATATAATGGAATATTATAATAATATTATATATATATAAAATATTATTATATATATCACATTTTCTTTATCCATTCATCTATTGAGGGACACCTAGGTTGGTTCCATAGTTTAGCTACTATGAATTGAGCCGCTATAAACATTGACATGGCTGCATTACTATGCTGATTTTCAGTCCTTTGGGTACAAACTGAGGAGTGGGATAGCTGGGTCAAATGATGGTTCCATTCCTCATTTTCTGAGTAATCTCCATACTGCTTTCCATAGTGGTTGCATCAATTTGCAGTCCCACCAGCAATGTATGAGTGTATCTTTCCCCCCACATCCTCGTCAACATTTATTGTTGTCTGTATTCTTGATGATTGCCATTCTTACAGGAGTGAGATGAAATCTTAGAATAGTTTTGATTTGCATTTCTCTAATTGCTAGAGATGTTGAACACTTTTTCATGTATTTGTTAATTGATTATTTGTTGTTTTTTTTTTTTGGTGCTTATCTTGTTGAGCTCTTTATATACCCTAGAGATTAGAGCTCTATCTGCTGTGTAAGGAATAAAAATTTGTTCCCAGGATGTAGGCTTCCTGTTCACATCACAGATTATTTCTTTTGCTGAGAAAAAAACTTTTTAGTTTGAATCCATCCCATTTGTTGATTCTTGTTTTTAATTCTTGTGCTATAGGTGTCTTGTTAAGGAAGTTGGGGCCTAACCCCAAGTGATGGAGATTAGGGCCTACTTTTTCTTCTATTAGACACAGAGTCTCTGGTTTAATTCCTAGATCCTTGATCCATTTTGGGTTGACTTTTGTGCATGGTGAGACATAGGGATTCAATTTCATTTTGTTGCATATTTCAGTTTTCCCAGCACCATTTGTTGAAGATGCTACCCTTTCTCCAGTGCATGCTTTGGGCACCTTTGTCTAATATAAGGTAGTTGTAATTTTGTGGATTTGTCTCTGTGTCCTCTATTCTGTACCATTGGTCTACCAGCCTGTTTTGGTGCCAGTACCATGCTGTTTTTGTTACTATTGCTCTGTAGTATAGTTTAAGGTCTGGTATAGTGATACCACCTGGAACAGGATTTTTTTTTATGCATCAGTGTGTTAAAGACAATGATCTATGCGTGATGTTTTGCATTTTTGTAATTTTTTTATGTCTATATATTTTTTCTCTTTGTTTGTATTCTTCCACTTTCTTGTCTATTTTCTTGGATTTTTTTCCCAACTTTTCTCCAACCAACAGCCAATCTCTGTTGGCTCTTCTTCCACTCTTCCTGTAAAGTTTTACTTCTAGCTTCTCTCTTCCTCCCTCATGAACATTGCATACTACACTACTTCTGTTCTCTCATCCACCATTTGAAATTGTAAACCATTTTAACAAATTTTCTGTTTATAGTATAGGTAGTTATTGAACTCATCATTTTGGTTTAATAGGAGAAAGCAGTAGATGCCTTAGTGGGAGCTTTTGTGTTTAAGGCTATACTTTGTGTACACTGGCTGCTGTTGATATTGGTCTTACCAGTAAAGGTGAAGTGCTAGAAACCTTCAGGGACGCTATAGGTCTACAGCATAGAATTTTTGCTGCCTTAGATTCATACTTCTAGATAGGAAAACACACTAACAACATGAAAAAACAAGGGAATAAAGCACCCCAAACAAACCAAGATGCTTCAACCACAGAAGCCACTGATAGAACAGTAGAAGAAATGTCCAAGAAGGAGTTCAGATTATATATAGTTAAATTGATATGTGAAGTAAAGGACAGTATAAGGAGTGAAATCAAAGAAAAAATACAGAAAGTCAAAGGCCACTTCAATAAAGAGTTAGAGATCATGAAAAAAAATTTAAAAACAAGCAGAAATCCTCGAAATGAAGGAATCAGTAAACCAAATTATAAATTCAATAGAAAGCATCACCAAGAGACTAGATCACTTGAAAGACAGAACCTCAGTCAATGAAGACAAAATATATAATCTTGAAAGTAGAGTTGCCCGTGCAAAGAAGATGGTAAGAAACTATGAACAGAACATCCAAGAATTATGAGATAACATGAAAAGACCAAATTTTAGAATTATCAGAATAGATGAAGGAGCAGAGATACAAAATCTTTTCAATTATATAATAGCAGAAAATTTCCCAAACCTAAAGAATGGAATGGAAAATCAAATACAAGAGAATTATAGGACCCCCAAACTACAGCAGACCCACACCAAGACACATTATAATGAGAATGATTAACACACAGAATAAAGATAAAATCTTAAAGGCTGTGAGAGAAAACAATCAAATTATGTACAGGGGGAAACTAATTTGTATCTCAACTGATTTCTCAACCCAGACCGTCAAAGTTAGGAGGTCCTGGAATAATATATTTCAAGCTCTGAAAGAAAACAGAAGCCAACCAAGAATTTTATATCCAGCAAACTTAAGTTTCAGATTGGAAACTGAAATTAAACCCTTCCATGATAAACAAAAATTAAAAGAATGCACAACGAGAAAGCCTACACTACAGAGCATTCTCAACAAAATATTCCATGAGGATGAAGTTAAAAAACAGTGAAAACCAGCGAAGGGAGAATCTACACTAAAGGGACATTCAACCCAATGAGAAACCAAGACAAATCAAAAACCAGAAATAAATCAAAATGACAGGGAATACAAATCATATCTTAATAATGACCTTCAATGTTAACAGCCTAAACTCATCAACCAAAAGATATAGATTGGCAGATTGGATTAAAAGGCAAGACCCAACAATATGCTGACTTCAAAAGTCTCACCTCATGGGCAAAGACATTCACAGTCTGAAGGTGAAAGGATGGGAAAAAATCTTATATCTTCATATGGACTATGTAAACAAGCAGGGGTTTCCATTCTCATCTCAGATAAAGTAGATTTCAAACCAAAGTTAATCAGAAGAGACAAAGAAGAACATTTCATACTTCTTAAGGGAAGTATATATAAGCAGAACCTAACAATTATAAATATTTATGCCTGAAACAATGGAGCATCTATGTACATCAAACAAACCCTTCTCAATTTCAAGAGTCAAATAGACCACAATCCAATTAATACTGGGTGATTTTAACACACCTCTCTCGCAACTAGACAGATCTTCCAAACAAAAACTAAATAAGGAAACTATAGAACTAAATAATACAGTCAAGAATTTAGACTTAACAGACATGTATAGAATATAGAATATTTCATCCATCAATGAGCAAATATACTTTCTTCTCAGCAGCACATGGCTTCTTCTCTAAAATAGTCCATATCTTATGTCACAAAGAGAATCTTAGTAAATACAAAACACAGAGATAATACCTGTATTCTATCAGACCGTAATGGAATGAAATTAGAAATCAATGATAAAGTAAAAATTACAAGCTACTGTAACAAATGAAGTCTAAATAATACACTATTGAATGATGAATGGATAGTAGAAGAAATCAAAGATGAAATAAAAGAATTCTTAAAGGAAAATGAGAACACTGATAAAACATATAAAAATCTCTGGAACACTATGAAGGCAGTACTAAGAGGAAGGTTTATTGCATTGAGTGCATTCATTTAAAAAAAGTCAATAAATAAATGACTAAATACTACATCTCAAAGCCCTAGGAAAAAAAGAACAAATCAACACTAAAAGCAGTAGAAAATAGAAAATAATTAAAATCAGAGCTGAAATAAGTGAAATTTAAATAAAAGAAATAATTGAAAAAGTAGACAAAAAAGTTGGTTCCTTGAAAAGATAAATATAGATAAACCCCTGGCTATGATAACAAAAAGAAAAAGAGAGAAAACTCAAATTACCAAAATACAAGATGAAGAAGGAAATATCACAACAGAGACGTCTGAAATAATACGGAAGATAATTGGAAACTATTTTGAAAATTTATACTATAATATAATCGAAAATATTGAAGATATCAACAAATTTCTAGAGATATATGACCTACCCAAACTGAATGAGGAGGTCATACACAATTTAAGCAGATCAATTTCAAGTAATGAAATAGAGAATGCCATCAAAAGCCTACCAACTAAAAAAAGCCCAGGACCAGATGGATTCTCAGCCAAGTTTTACAAAACTTCCAAAGAAGAATTAACAGCAATACTACTCAAAGTATTCCATGAAATAGAAAATGAGGGAACCCTTCCAAACTCATCCTATGAGGCTAATATCACCCTGATACAAAAACCAGACAAAAACACATCAAGGAAAGAAAACTTCAGACCAATATCCCTGATGAACATAGATGCAAAAAATTCCCAATAAAATTATGGCAAATCTCATACAAAAACATATTAAAAAGATAGTGCACTATGATCAAGTGGGATTCATCCCAGGGATGCAGGGTTTGTTCAACATACGGAAATCAATAAACATAATTCATCATATTAATAGACTTAAAAACAAGAATCATATGATCATCTCAATAGATGCAGAAAAAGCATTTGACAAAATACAGCACATCTTCATGCTCAAAATATTAGAAAAACTAGGGACAGTAGGAACATACCTCAACATTGTAAAAGCTATATATGCTAAACCCAAGGCCAGCATCATTCTAAATGAACAAAAATTAAAAGCATTCCTTCTAAAAACTGGAATAAGACAAGGATGTCCTCTTTCACCACTTCTATTCAACATCATCATTGAAACTCTAGCCAGAGCAATTAGACAAAAGAAAGAAATTAAAGGGATATAAATAAAGAAGAACTCAAACTATCACTATTTGCTGATGACATGATTCTATATCTAGAAGATCCAAAAATTCTACTAGAAAACTCCTAGAACTAATAAATAAATTTAGCAAAGTAGCAGTATATAAAATCAACACCCATAAATCAAACGCATTCCTATATATCAGCAATGAATCCACTGAAAGAGAAATTAGGAAAACTATTCCATTCACAATAGTCTAAAAAAATACCTGGGAATCAATCTAACAGAAGAGGTGAAAGACCTTTACAATGAAAACTACAGAACACTAAAGAAAGAAATTGAAGAAAACCTCAAAAGATAGAAATGTCTCCTATGCTCCTGGATAGGCAGAATTAATATTGTCAAAATGGCCGTATTACTAAAAGCATTATATAGATTTAATGCAATTCCTATTAAAATACCAATGACTTCTTCATAGAATAGAAAAAGCAACCAGGAGTGCCTTTTAAGTCACAACACTGTTTTTTTTTTTTTTTTTTTTTTTTGGTACTGGGGATTGAACCCAGACACTCTACCACTGAGCCACAACCTCAGCCCTTATTTTTTATGTTTTATTTTGAGACAGGATCTTGCTGAGTTGTAGGCCCTCACTAAGTTGCTGAGAATGGACTTGAACTGCAATCCTCCTGCATCAGCCTCCTGAGCTATTAAGATTACAGGTAGGCACCACCATGCCCAACTGAATATTATGATTTATTTACCTGGGCACACACAAACTACCTTACAAAACAAAGCAAATAAATAAGTGAAGGGTTGATGTCAGTTATCCTGCATTACAGAAAAAGAGCTGTCATGAGATCAAATATGGGTGTTGGGTGCAATATGGTATGTGTGTGTGTGTGTGTGTGTGTGTAATATAGCATGTATACAATATTATATAGTTTATATAATAGTATTGGTAAAGCTTAAATTCCTTTTTTAAAATTTGAGGTCAATTAAATAATTCAGAAATAAATTTCTAACACTTCTTTCTGGTACCCTCATCAGATCATCCTAAGTCTTCCCTTCCCCCTTGTAGAGTGCAGGCTGTGCTTTGGAGACCTTTGCATCTGTCTGCTCCTCATAGTAACCATGTGGAGCAAATGTTATTAGCCTCCAATTTGCAACTGTGAAACTGAACTGGGGAAGGTGAAATGACTTTCCCTAGGGACATAGCTGCTAAGAGGCAGAGCAGGATTAAAACTCAGGGATGCCAGATGGAAAGTTCCTTCCCGCTTAATTACAGTGCTGGCTGCTAACCTTCTCATTGGCTGAAGACTGGGCAGGGGGGCATGATCCCCACATCACAGAGGCAGAGGTCAGCCGGCCGGCTGAACTGGCTTTCTAATGCTCAGGCTGGTCTGTGTTACTCTAGGAGCCAACTATCTGCATATGAATCCCAGTTCACCCCATGCACCTTGGGCAAATGATTTAACTTCCCAAGTGTGAATTTCCTTAGCCTTAATAGGAATACCCTTCTCAAAGAACTTTGGAAAAATCTAATGGAGATAGTGGATGGGCATGGGAATATGGATATTTGTTATTGTTCTGTGTATGGGAAGTGATGGCACAGAATAGGGTTAAATACAGAGGTGTCAAAGCTACCTTCATTTGCCAATATGCATTATTGATATGACAATGAAGAAATGAATGAGTTGCCCTGTTGATTCCCCCCACCGTCAAATACTCTCTGGGCCTGGATTCTGCTTTTGTGTTTGGCCCTTGATGAAGCTGCACAATGAGCTCCAGGCTCTCATGGGCAGGGGCATCATGACTTTCCTCACCTTGTTTGAATCTTGTCCAGTTGTATCTGCAGATGCTGTAGCCCTGTGGTCCTCCTGCCACCAGGAATAAAAACTGGGCTCATCTGTTCTTGCCATTGAGTCAGAAAATCTGGAGAGAAAAAGGCTAGTATGGACAGAGCTTCCAGATTTATGTGACAGGGACACAAATAATGTCTTGCATTCTGAGAGCAGAATGCAAAGGCTTTCTAGCTCACAACATATTTTAATGCCATATTTGAGCTCTGCGGCAGAACAGCTCTCTCTAGATGCTGGAGCACAGCTGTAAAAGGAAAAAAAAAAGGAGGGGGAGAGAGAGAGAGAGAGAGAGAGAGAGAGAGAGAGAGAGAGAGAGCGTGGAAGGTCTACTCCTAAGATCCAAGCAAGCTGCAAATTAAAAAGGGAGAGAATATTTTGGTGGATCATGTGAAGGAAAGGTCATCTGTCTTCATGACTCAAGGTAACAGCAATGCCCAATGTGGACCCAGAGAAAGTTATTATTTTCTGGACATTTCCAATATGCCTTGCCTTGGGCCAAGCATTTCTTTCTGTTATCTCACTGAAAACTTACAGCAGCCTTATGAGATTGGTTAGGTTGGTACTATCACCAATTATGCACCCCAAGAGGAAACGGGTGATACAATTAAATCATGACATTTTGAGGAGAGTTTATTTGAAAGGGTCTATTTGCAAAGGTGTGGCAATGTCCAAAGGAAACTCTAGAGGAAGGACCACAACCAGGGGCTGGTAGCAGCAAAGGTGTTGCCCCCATTATGGTTTAGATATGAGGTGTCCCCCAAAAGCTCACATCTGAGACAACACAAGAGAGGAGATGATTAGATTATGAGAGGTATGACCTAATCAGTGGATTAATCCACTAATATGGGTTAACTGGATGATAGGTATAAGTGAGTAGGGTAACTAGAGGACGTGGCTCACTGTGTAGGTGACATTGGGGTTTATATTTTGTCTGCTTTCTTATTGCTGTGTCCAGAGCTACTTTGCTCCACCACGATATTCTGCCTCATTTTAGGACCATATGATGGAGCTGGCTACTGTGGATGGAACCTCTGAAATCATGAGCCAGGTTAAGCTTTTCGTCCTCTCTGTTGTTCTTGTCAGTTTGGTCACAGCAATAAAAAAGTTAACTAAAACCCAACTCTAAAGGCAAAAAGGAAGACAGGCAGCAATTACCAACACCAGAAGGAGAAAGGCCCCCTTGAGGGCGAGGGGTCCTTGGTGGAGGGAAAAGCCGCCTAAGGAAGGACCAAAGCCAACTAGAAGCTGGACGGTAGGAACATCTGTTGGTGTGATCTACTGTCTCTCAACCTCTGGACGATTGACACTGGGGGCTGGGTGAACTTTCAGAGAGCCATTCTGTGTATTTGGCTATTTAGCAGCAACCCTAGCCTGAACTTATCAGATGTCAGGAGTAACTCCCTTGGTTTTGATGAACAAAAAATGTCTCTAGACATTTGCTCGTGGGAGGGGGCAGCACTGTTCTGGATGAGAGCCACTGCTAGATAACACACAGGTTAGTCTCCCAGGCAGAGAGCAGGGTGCAGAGGTGTACAGAGTGGATCTGGAGAAAGGATCCAAGAGAGAACTTACGTTAGTCTTCTTTCATTGCCAAGGAAACTGAGGCTTGAGCAAATTAATTAGCTTGCTCACACACATGCAGATTGTAAAGACAGAAGCCAGTTTGCAAACCTAGGTCTGTTTGCTCTCAACACCAGCTTAAAATCACAATCTGTAGTCCATATTCACAGATTGAAAAATTTCAAAGGAAAAGAATGGAAATTTGCAAATTGAGCTCTTGGTAGTTCTAGGAGGGTTGGCATGTGTGGGGCACTTATGTTCAGGATCTGGAGTGCAAAGTGGCCCTTGCTGTAGACCCTGTAACCCAGGAGACTTTCAAAGCTGTTATTGCCTTAAGAAAAGAGCATGAGAGATAGACTTTGGATGGATCTGATCTGTAGCTCTGTACCCACCGTGGGTCTAGAATTTTTTCATCATGTGGTGGACTATATTCATGTAGTAGGCACCTAGCACATCACCTTGTGTTTTATTTTTACTATCACAACAATTAATAAGTGTACAGGTCAGTGGAATGAGTTATTTCAAGAGATGGAAGTTGCTAAAATGTCCACCAACAGAAAAATGGATAAATAGAATGTGATACATATATATAATGGAATTCTATTGAGCCTTAAAAAAGAATGAAACTGAGGCAGACAGCAGACAAATGAGCCTTTCAGAGAGTATGCCAAGTGGAACAAACCCATCCCAAAAGCACAAATGCTGCGCCTGCAGCATCTCTGAAGGCTTTCAACCCATCCAGGTGGCCTGGGATTGTCACAGGGCTTCCTAGTGAGTCTCAGTTGGTTTGTGACTTCAGGTCTAAACACCTCAGTTACCTCTGTGTTCTCCCGCTGGGTCTCCATTCTCTTGGGCAAACAGTCTATTATTTTTTTTCAATTACATCCAGAGGAAATAATTTCCAACTTTTCTCTCCATCATCTCAGTTGACCTTCAAAAGCTTCCTATCTCATTAAAGTCTTTTTCAATAAGTCTTTTTCAATAAGAACTAAGCAAAACACTGAAGATGAAAAGAAGACCTCTTCCTCAGTGCTTGTTTGCTCTCTTCCTTGTAGATGTACTTCAACTGTGTTGGTTTCTGCTGGCAGCAGCACACACTATTGATAAGAAGGCATTTTGTAGGAAGGGCAGCCTTCAGCAGCACGATGTTCTAGACCACAGGCAATCTGGTCCCCGTGTGTTTTTCAGCCTTGTGTCATTTATTTGGCTCACAGATGATTATTGAGAGCCTAAGTCTCTTTGGTGTAGAGCTGAGAAGGCTCTGGACAATATCATGGAAAGCAAAACCAGGCTTGGTTGTATAGGGTGGGTACCATTCCTGCTCCTCTTCTGCACAGCAGTTAGCTAAACCACATTTTCCAGCTTCATTTGCAATGAGTTGGGCTGTGATCAGAGCAGAATGAGAGTTCATGATGAACACTACCAGCAGGGCTAGCTCCTTAAAGTCTTCCTTGCCTGACCCTCCATTCTCATGCAGGGGATCCAGAGAACACCACCTAGGCCCTGGTGCAAGCTATGGCCTCTAAATGGAGGAGCCTGGGTCCCTGAGTCACTGGATGGAAACTTGCTTGCAAATATCCAGCTACATTTTAACTAAAAAACAAAACAAACACAAAACTTTCTAGTGAATTAAGCCACCTTGATTCTTAAATTTGTTTGTCACTCTCACTAACTAATACTTCCCTGCCTTTTGAGGGTGGGGAGAGAAAGCAGCTGAGTCTAAAGATGACTCCATCATGGATTCCCACCTGTCTCTGCCATCTCACTCTCCAAGCTCTAGCTCCTGACTGGTTCTTTCCTACTCTGTCTATGCACATTCTGTTTCCTTTGCCTTCTGTTTCCAACCTCCCATGTCCACTCTCCTTTCTGCTATCAAGATAAAATAAAATCAGAGTAATCAAGGAGCCCCACACTCGCTGATGAGTGGGCTATCACAAACAAATGTGTTATATTAAGAGAGAGAAGTGTGAAGTTGTGATTTTAAAATAATGTTGCTCTGTCATTGCTAAAAATGGCTCATTAATAGCAGCAACTGACAAATGTTTACTCAGTGCCAACCCCAGAGCCTAGATTTCAGTTGCTAACACTACACTGAAACATGTTGGGTTGGTGTTTCCCTGAATTTGGGGATGAGAAAAAGGATAGGTGTGGGAGACCAACCTTACATGTGACTTAGTCACACACCCTGGCTGGGTGCTGAGGCACTCAGTCACAGAAATGTGGCAGAGCTTTCCCCACCCTTCTTGGGTTCAAGGGTCAGTGTCTTGTGCATGGATGTGTCTTGCTACAGCCCCATGGGTGAAGCTACGCTCACCTGTTCCTTTGTAATATAACCCCTTGCCCTGTTTAGGATAGAATCTTCCATGGAAGTGCCTTGTGTGTGTCCCCTTACTGTGCCCTTGGGTGTGGCCTACCCAGGTGTCCGTCAACCTGTTGACAGTGGACATCATGAAGATAGACTCAGCCCCCTGAAACCTGACCCCTTGCCTCATTTGAATAGCTTCTCCTCAATAAAAGGGGTCAGCACGTGCTCTCTCTCTTTCTTTCTGTGGACCCTTAGAGTCAGAGGAGCCGCCACAGCGACCCCAAAGCAAAAGGTATCTGTGTCTCTTGTGTGGTTATTTTGTGCAGCCCAGTTAGCGCAGTTCAACTGGAGTGACCCCTGAGCCTTCTAGTCATGAGAACAGAAACCCGACAGAGAGGTTCAGAATGCCTCTTATTGCCAGAGAGCATGGTTGCTTCAGGAGTTCACTGCACAAAGAAACCAGCTTATAGCCAAGTGGCAGCAATTTGAGCATCAGTAATAGGAAAAGAGTGGTTATAATTGTAGTTAATTGGGAAAAGTAACTATTGAGAGCCACTTGGGTAGTATGAATGCCCACTGGTGACCCCAGCACAATTTCCAGTGGCCACATTAGGTTTTGGGTTTCTGTTTGCTTGGTACTGAGAATTGAACCAAGGGGTGTTTTTACCACTGAACTACACCCACATTAATTTGAGACAGGGTCTTGCTAAGTTGCTTAGGGCTTTGCTAAGTTGCCAAGTCTGGTCTCAAACTTCTGATTCTCCAACCTCAGCCTCCCAAGCTGCTGAGGTTACAGGTGTGCACCAACTAGTGGCCACAATAGGAAACAAAATGTTCACTGAGCATATATTTTGTCATCATTGTTGTTTGGACTTCTGTCACTATGGGAACGAGTCTGAGGCTAAAATCTTAGACAAGATGGGAGTGAACCTTTGCCTCTCCTTCTCCACAGCATTCCCACAAATGGAGGCTGGGAGGTGCTACACCCAGCTGGCCATCAGCTTTATCTCCAAGGGTTACAGTTTCCTCATCTATAAGATATTATTGTTCAGAGTTAATATTAGAATCAAATGAGATAATCAGTGAACATAAAAAGTATTATAATTACATGTAATGAGTGCTTTTGACAGCTTGTGTAGTTATCTCACTTGATTCTCATAAAACACAGTGAACATTACCTCTAATTTATAAATGAAACAAATATATTAAAGAACTCTGTTTATTCCCTCAGCAAGTACTTATTTTTATTGTTTATTTTGAAAAATTGACAAAAATGGTATATATTCACAGCACATTACATGATGTTTTGAAATATGTGTATATTGTGGAATGGCTAAATCAAGCTAATTAGCATATGAATTATCTCTATCATTTATTTGCAGTGTGAACACTTAAAATCTACTCTCTTAGCAATTTTCAAGTACACAATACAACAACAGATCTCTTGAACTTATTCCTCTTGCCTAACTGAAATTGTGTTTAATTCTTTGACCCACATCTCCCCAATCCATGCTCACCCCCTACTGCCACTCAGAGTGCTCAGTTCCCAGTTACCACTATTGTGTGCTCTTTTCTTCTGTGTTTAGCTATTTATTTATTTATATATAACAGTGGGATGCATTACAATTCTTATTACATATATAGAGCTTATTTTTTCATCTCTGGTTGAACACATAGTATACTCATACCAATTCGTGTCTTCATACATGTACTTTGGATAATAATGTTCCTCACATTCAACCATCATTAATTACCCCATGCCCCCTCCTTTCCCCTCCAACCCCTCTGCCCTATCTAGAGTTCATCTATTCCTCCCATGCTCCCCCTCCCTATCCCAATATGAATCAGCTTCCTTATATAAAAGAAAACATTCGGCATTTGGTTTTTTGGGATTGACTAACTTCACTTAGCATTATCTTCTCTAACTCCATCCATTTACCTGCAAATGTCATGATTTTATTCTCTTATTACTGAGTAATATTCCATTATGTATATATGCCACATTTTTTTTTATCCATTCATCTATTGAAAGGCATCTAGTTTGGTTCCACAATTTAGCTATTGTGAATTGTGCTGCTATAAACACTGATGTGGCTGTGTCCCTGTAGTATGCTGTTTTTAAGTCTTTGGGGTATAGACCGAGGAGAGGGATTGCTGGGTCATATGGTGGTTCCATTCCCAATTTTCTAAGAAATCTCCATACAGTTTTCCATATTGGCTGCACCAATTTTCAGTCCCACCAGCAGTGTGTGATTGTACCTTTTTCCCACCTCTACCCACACTGGCCTCTGCAGGGCCCAGGAACCCCACACACCTGGTCCATCCCTCCGCTGGCAGGACAGAGACCTCCAGAGCCTAGCCTTTGGTGCAAGACTGCCCTTTATGACCAGCAGACTACGGCGGAAGTTCAAGCCCAGTGGCCAGATACACTCACACCAGCCTCTTCGGGACCCAGGTGCACAGCGGGCCGGGCCAGGTCCATCCCTTTCCTGGCAGGGCAGACACTCACCAGAGCCTAGCCTCTGGTGCAGGCCCTCTCTGACCAGCAGACTACCATGAAGGTCAATCCCAGTGGCCCAGATCTACCCACTTCAACTTACGGAGGTCCCCGATCCAGGATGCAGTACCATCCACTGAGGGACACCAGCAGGGTCTGGAAGCCCAACGTCAAGGTGAGGTTCAGACAATCTGTATGGGTACTATAAGAATACAGGGAAGAAACTGTAATATCTCAGACCCACACTGCAAGAAAGGAAGACACATAGACAACATGTAAAAACAAGGGAGGAAAATGCCCCCCAAACCAGGACACTGTAATAACAGAACCTATGGACAGTGAAGTTGATGAAATGTTGGAGAAGGAGTTCAGAGGTTCATAATTAAAATGATCTGTGTTTAGCTATTTTAATACCATATGTAAGTGAGATCATGTGGCTTTTGTCTTTTTGTACCTGTTTTATTTCATTTAGCATAATGTCTTCCAGGTTCATGAATGTCATCAAAAATAACAGAATTGCCTTCATTTAAAAAACTTAATAGTATTCTATGACATATATTTATGTATCTGTCTATCTGTATGTGTAAATATATATGTAATATAAAGATATCAGTATATATATGAAGATATAGAAATGCACAGTGATACATATCTATGTATGTACACATCTTTGTATGTATCAATAGATAAATAGATATTACATTTTACTTATCTGATCATCTACCAGTAGACACGTAAGTTGATTTCATATCCAATTATCTGCTGATGAATATTTATAGGTTGGTTCTACATCTTGGATGTTGTAAACAATGCTGCAATAGACATGGGAGTACAGATAGGTCTACAGTATCCTGGTTTCTTTTCCTTTGGACATACAAACAGTTAAAGATTGCAGTATCATGTGGTACTTTTATTTTTAATTTTTGGAGGCACTCCATTCTATATTCCATAATGAATGTACTAATCTATATTCGCATCAACATTGGATAAATGTTCCATTTTCTCCACATCTTTGCCAACACTTGTTATTTTTCACCTTTTTGATAAAAGCCATTCTAACAGGTATCAGAGGATTATCTTTGTTACTTAAATTTTCATTTCCCTGGTAACTGGTAATTAGTAATGTTGAATTGTTTTTCATGTGCCTATTGGCCATTTGTATGCCTTATTTTGAGCCAAGTCTATTCAACATAGTAGTAGAAGTTCTAGCCAAAGCAATTATTCAAGAGAAATAATTAAAAGACATCTAAATTAGAAAGGGAGAATTCAAATTATCTCTGTAGATGACATTGTCTTATGTATATAGAAAACTCTATAAAGATTCCACAAAAAAGCAAACTATTGTAATTAATAAACAAATTCAGTAATGTTCTAAGTTAAAAATTCAGTAGTATTTCTATAAACTAGCAACTAGGTATTCCAAGAAGAAAAAAAGAAAAGAAGTCAATAAAATATCATTTACAATAGCTATAAAATAAAATACTTAGGAATGCTTTTGACAAAGGAATTGAAATAGCTGTACACTATAAACTATAAAATATTGAATGAAAGTAACTGAGGAAAACACAAATAAATGGAAGGCTATCCTGTGTTCATGGATTGGAAGAATTAATATTAAAATATCCATACTGCCTAATGCAATCTATAGATTCAATACAATATCTGCTAAAACTCCAGTTGTTCTTTTACAAAAATAGAAAAAAAATCTAAATGTTGTATGAAACCATTAAGGACCCTAATAGCTGAAATAAATAGAACAGAATAGAGAGGTCAGAAGTAAATTCCCCACATTTTCAGTCCATTGATTTTTGCCAAAGATGCCAAGAACAGGCAGTGGGGGAAAGGAATATCTAGTCAATAAATGGTGTTATAAAAGCTAGATATCCACATACAGAATAATGAAATTAGATTCTTATTTTGTACTATGGTACAACATTCAACACAAAATGGATTACAGACTTAAATGCAATAGTTGAAACTGTAAAACTTCTAGAAGAAAATATTAGGGAAAATCTCCATGAAACTGATTGGACAATAATTTCTGGAATGTTGCATTAAAAGCACAGGCATCAAAATCAAAACCAGGCAAATAGGATTACAACAAAACTAAAATGATTCTGCATAGCTGAAGGAACAATCAACAAGGTGAGGAAATGGGAGAGAATATTCGTGACTCACACAACTTAAATGGGATTAACATACAAACTATATGAAGGATTCAATTCAAAAGCAAGCAAAGAATTAAAAAAATAAGTCATTTTTTAAAAATTGGCAAGTATTAACCCACAAAATTACAATTATCTTAAATTAGATAAAGGTGCCAAATACATGCATTGGAGAAAAGATAGCATCTTCAATAAATGGTGCTGGGAAAACTGGAAATCCATATGTAGCAGAATGAAATTAAACCCATATCTCTTCCCATTCATAAAACTTAATTTAAAATGGATCAAGGACCTAGGAATTAAACAAGAGACTCTGTGTCTAACAGAAGAAAAAGTAGGCCCTAATCTTCATCATGTGGGATTAGGCTCCAACTTCCCTAATAAGACTCCTGTAGCACAAGAATTAAAACCAAGAATCAATAAATGGAATGGAATCAAACTAAAAAGTTTTTTCTCAGCAAAAGAAACAATCTGTGAGGTGAACAGAGAGCCTACATCCTGGGAGCAAATCTTTACCCCTCACACATCAGATAGAGCACTAATCTCTAGGGTATATAAAGAACTCAAAAAGCTAAGCACTGAAAAAACAACCCAATCAATAAATAGGCCAAGGACCTGAACAGACACTTCTCAGAAGAGGATATACAATCAATCAACAAATATATGAAAAAAATGTTCAGCATTTCAGCAACTAGAGAAATGCAAATCAAAACTACTCTAAGATATCATCTCACTCCTGTCAGAATGGCAGCCATTATGAAGTGTTGGCGAGGGTGTGGGGGAAAAGGCACACTCATACATAGCTGGTGGGACTGTAAATTGGTGCAGCCAATATGGAAAGCAGTATGGAAATTCCTTGGAAATCTTGGAATGGAACCTTCATTTGACCCAGGTATCCCTCTCCTCGGACTACACCCAAAGGACCTAAAAACAGCATACTACAGGGACACAGCCACATTAATGTTTACCGCAGCACAATTCACAATAGCTAAGCTGTGGAGCCAACCTAGATGCCTTTCAGTGGATGAAAGGATAAAATAAAATGTTGTATATATTCACAGTGGAATTTTACTCAGCAATAAAAGAGAATAAAATCATGGCATTTACAGGTAAATGGATGGCATTGGAGAAGATAATGCTAAGTGAAGTTAGCCAATCCCCCCAAAAAACATTTTTTTATATAAGGCAGCTGACTCATAGTGGGGCAGGGAGGAGGAACATGGGGGAACAGATGTATTCTAGATAGGGAAGAGGGGAGGAAGGGAAAGAGAGGAGGCAGGGGATTCACAAGGAATGTGATGGACATCATTATCCAAAGTACATGTATGAAGACATGAATTGGGTGTCAACCTACCTTATATACAAACAGAGATATGAAAAATTGTGGTATGTATGTGTAATAAGAATTGTAATGCACTCTGCTATCATGTATTTAAAAAAGTAAAATCAGTAAAATTTTTTTAAAAAGTTGACAAATATTGAGCGAATATTCATTAAGCACTACCATGTACAGGCACAATTCTAGCATTCATAATCATCTTTGAGTGAAACTGACCAACATCCCTGTCTAGTGTTTGTGAGGGATTGGATCAGACAATAAACAACACACCCAATAATAAAAAAACTTTGTGAGTGTGTTACAAGACAGTAAATATTGTGGAAAAGGAAAGCAGAAGGGAAATGAAGAGTGAAAGTGTTGGAGTTGTGGGAGGGAAAGAAGAAGAGGTCAAGGTTGGCCTCCTTGAGAAGCTTGTGTATGAATGGAGACTCAGAGGAGATGAGGAAATTTAGCCCCATAGCACCTGGGGGACACCCATTCCAGATTCACAAGGTCAGGTATGGCACAACCAGGAATCCAGCTCAGCTCCGTCAGTCTCCAGAGCCCAAACTCACAGCCAAGGTCAGAAAATGTCAGTTCCCTACTCAGTCCTCCCAAGCAAGGAGCTGTGAGCCCCCATTCTTCATTGACTGCTGCCCATGTACACCCCAGGCTCTGCCCATTCCCTCACCATGCACACAGGTCTACACACAGGGCCTGCCTCTGTCTCTGCTCAGGCTCTGTCTTTGTTCTGGGTCTTCTGAGGCCTACTGCCTTCGGAGGGCCAGGCTGCTGCTCTGCGGCTTTACTCTTCTTCTCACTGGGGCAGTTTGGGATCGCATCTTTCCAGTCTTCCTTTAGAATCTCCTGCCTCTTGTAAGTCATGCAACTGCTCCACTTCATGCGCGGGTGTTTCCTCCATAAAGCAGGCAGCTGGACTTTTGTTCTTTGTGGTCATTTGTGGAGGGATCCAAAGTAACTTTCTGTCACTTACAACCACAGAACTCTGAGCAGATTTCTCTCTTTCTTTATGATTAAGAGCCACTGGGAAATATTTTTTTCATGGCTTAAGGCCACTCACACATCTTTCTTTCTAAACTCAGGCTATGTCCTTAGTCACAGGTCACCTCCTTGCGTCACTAGCATCAAGAAGATGAAACAGTCCCCAATGTAGCAACTCTCCAGATCCTCTATTTTTAGCCAAATTAGACTCCCAGCAGATGTCTGGTAGTAGAAGCCTCCCTTAATTACTATAACTTGTCCAAGTGCCATTTTTGAGATCAGCAAAACAGAAACTGAAAATAGAATCCACCTCATAAGGTTGTTGAGAAGATCAAATGCAAAAAGTGCACGCAAGGAGAGGTGGCACAGTGCTTGGCTGAGGCATGTGGCAAGGCCTTCTGCTCCACAGTGATTGCAGCTGGAGGGAGGCCTTCACGTCCCAGGGTGAGGGAAAGGCTGGGTTCTAGCCCAGCTCCACTGGTCACCCATTGTGTGATTCTGAGTGGTGGCTCATATTTCCTGTGCTATTAATCTGGAATAATAATAGCAATTTGAGGAGTACATGAGAGAAAAGGCATAAAAATATATAAAATAATATATGTATATAAATGCTAGAATAATATCAATTTCAGTACTAAGTGAGATAAAAGGTACAAAAAGGTATAAAATTGTATGCCTAAAAATGCTGAAATAATACCAATTTAAGTATTGAATGAGATAAAATGTATAGAATAAACCCTGTAATAATTTTACCAATTAGGATTAAATAAAATGTATATAAATTGGTATTAATGATATCAGTAGAATATAAAATGGAATAATATGTACAAGGGGCTCAGCATTATGTCAGACACTTACTAGGCACTTGAAAATGGTATATACCAATGTCATTATTGTTGTCAGAGTAGTTGGTATCATATTTATATCAACCTCCCCTCACTGTTGGAATGCATTGCTCCCAAAGTTGTTCCATGCTGGGTAAAGTTCTTTCTGCTGTAGTACCTAGCAAGCATTTATTAGCAACAATTCTGATCATATGCCATTATCACTTATGCACATATTTACCATTTTCCAATTGCCTTTTCTTCAAAAATTTCATGCATTCTCATTCAAAAGGGCTCTGAACATAAATCATCAGTCATATTAGAATTTACAAGTTTTATCTCCATTGATCTGATCATACTAAAGGCTAAACATGATCGTTTTAGGAATTCAGGAGTTTGCAAAGGAAGTAATTTCCAAAGAAATAGGTCACATAGAAGAAAAATGGGAGTGAGCATTGTAATTCAAGAAACTATATGGAAGACAAAATAGTCATGTAGATTAAAGCAGATTATTTGGTTCAGAATTAAGTGAGAGAAAGATTATATACAAGAGATTCCATGAGAGCATCTTGGAGCCAGTACTGCAGAGGGGAGCTGTTTGTGAAGGTCACAGTCTCCACTCTTCCTGAGCCATGCCTGTGTGCTGGTCATTCCCTGCCCCTCCAGTTGCTCTCTTCTCCTGTCCACTATGAGTCAATGCTCTTTGAGGGTGCCTCAGGGTGGCTATGATCCTTGATGTAAGGTCTGGAGGGGTAGACTTCTTTCCATGATGTTCTCCTACTAGTCTACAAGGTTTTGGAATGGAGTTAGACTCTATGCTCTGGGAGGACAGAAATTACCTGTGTTGACTTTATTTACCACTGTGCCCTAACATTTCACCTGGCCCCAAAGAGGCGCTCAATATATTTCAATTGAATGGATGCAATTGGAGATGCCTTAATAAATTGCATTTTAATCAAAACCACCACCTAAACCTGGCTTATACACTAGCTATTAAAAAAAAAAAGCCACACGCTCTGAGCAGTAGTTCTTAGGAATAAAGGCTCTTAAAATTCCCATCCACAAGCTGCGACTGCGCCACATTAGTGCTTTCCACTGCATTGTGCATGGGGGTCCCAGATGTTTGAGTCTTTTATTTCACAGCATTCGCTTTTCTATGAGGTTCCAATTAATTGAATTGGGAAAAGCCGTAAGCCCTGTGACAGAGGAGCCATCTCTTCGACAAAATCCACATGCTGTAAGTCGAAGATTCCTCAATCTCTTCTTTGTTTAGGTCCATGAGGCTGAGCAACAAACCTGATTGATTTTCTTTTTTAATATATTTGGTTCAGTAGCTAAAAGTTTCAATGACATATACACACAATATACATATGATAACAGTAGACTATAAAATGAAATAATATATACAAGGGGCTGAGCATTATGTCAGACATGTAGTAGGCACTAAGAGGGTCATTTGGGGATACACCTCTTAGGTGGCATGGATTTCCAGAACATTTTGGAATAGGATGGGAGTCCCAAGATTGCTTGCTATTATATTCCAGGTTATTTTTTCCTGGAATTCAAAAATTCATTTTCTTCTGTCATTTTTATCCTCAAAGCATCAATCAATGTTGTTTCTAGCAACAATGCCTCAATTCTGCAGTCTTTTAAATTGCTATCTCCCTTGACCCAACACCTCTCAAACATAGAGGTCTCATAGATGGTAGTACAACCTTTTGTACCCCTGTATTATCTCACCCTATGTAAATGTTTTTGCAGTTGCATTTTCCTGCATATTATGGACCATTGATTTTCCATATAGCTCTAATGATGGGAATCTTTGTTGTCAGCTGGCACAGGATCTGACATCACAATCTCATGCTCCCTGGGACCGCTCCTGTGTGCCAGCTGCCTTAGGTTTGGTTTTCACAGGTCAAGCCTGACCATGGATTCAGGTACATGTGATTTATTGTGTGATTGCTCTTAAGAAAAACTTGTGGCAGAAAGGGCAGCAGGATAGGGAAAGGACAAGCAGAGAAAGGATGTGTCTCAGGTAGTGTCTATGATTGGCCTGAACATGGGGGCGGGGGGCATCTGGGGCATAAGGTGACCCAGGGTGCTGTCCCCTACTGAAGGCAGGAGAATTGGTTGTTTGGTTCACTCACATAAGTCATTCATTGACTGTGGGATGCCCATGGGGAATGGTGTCCCCTCCCAGATGAGGAAGTTCTGATCCTCCAAGGGCAACTTTGTTGCACACAGAATGACCTTTAGTGCATGCAAATGAAAAATATCATTTAGGAAGTTATAGGATTCCGAGATGGAATGAAAAAATGTGACAAAGAAAAGAAAAGAAATCTGACTGTATTACAAATGTAGGAACCTTACTGAAGGGGGTGAGGGAAGAAGCAGCTTTTCTAATTTTAACTTTGAGAGGAATAGAGTCTGTAAGGTAAGCGTGTTATTACTGTACTCTACTTGATAAAACTATGTCCGCAGGGGTATGAGTTAACAACTCTGAAACCTCTACACATGTGTCCTAGAAATGAGTATTAAGTGAATGAATGACAGGTGGCAGAGGCCATGTTTCTTGATGGTGGTGGTGGAGGCTATAGGAAAGCAAGGGGGAGGGCTAGAGTGATCCCCTAGTAATGGATTAGGGTTGGTGACATCAGGGTGTACTCAGGTTTAGCTTTATATAGATGGTAGGATAGGTAGATATGTGTATATATGCATTTACAGAACATAATAGTTTGTGCTAACATAACATAATGTGTTTCCTTCCTCCATTGGCTGAGAGTGCCTACAAACAGTGATGCCCAGTAGCACTGAGCACATCCAGCACCCAGATCTTGGCTTCTAATACTATTGTCCAATAGAAATAGCTAGGACTCCTAGAAGAAATGTTGATTCTAGAAGGGGTTAGGCATATACAAGATGAACTCACAGAGTCTTCTAATGCCAGAAAATAGGAAGTGTTAAAAATAAAAATTAAAAAAATCCACAATGAGAGGCTCTGTTGGAGGGGGCTCAGGAGCCAAGTGAAAGAGCTCCCAAGAGCCAAAGCTGGAATAATGTATTCTAAGTGTGATCTGCTCGTAGTGAGTCCCTTACAAAGTGTCCAGCATGGATAGGGAAAGATATGTCTGTAGAGGCCTTGATCAGATGAAGAGCACTTCACCTCTGTGGTCCTCCTCTCCAAATCCATAATATCAGTCTAATCACAATGAAGACACCTGCAAATCCCATTGAGGAGTGTTTTTCAGCATGCCTAAGCCACACTCCTCAGTATCAGTCAGGTCTTCAAAAACAAGTTCCTCAAAGACACTGGCCTCAGGAGACTTCATGCCCAAATGTCACACAGTGCCTGGACGGGATTCTAGAGCAGAAAAAGTATATGAGATTAAAAATTAAGGATATCTGAATAAAATATGACTTTTCCTTAACAATTGTATATCACCATTGATTCTGTGACTGTGACAAATGTGTTGCATTAATGGAGTACGTTGGTAATAAGGGAAATTGGATTGTGGGAATATGGGAATTCTAGTACTGTCTTTGAAACTTTTTTGTAAGTCAAAATCTACTCTAAAGTAGAAAATTCATTATAAGAAAAGAAGAAAGCATCCCAGGGGAAGTTGATATGAGAGTGAGAGCCACAGGAGGCCAGGGAAACTGGCAAGCAGGGGTGAGGCTGAGGTGGATCTCCAGCCTGGCCCAATCCCATTGGGAGCTCAGGAAGTGAGCTCAGAGATTGTCTTGGGTGCGGACACTGCTGCACCTGCTGTTGACTACTGCCACCCTGAGGGTGTGGGCTCCAGCACTTCTGACTGGATTTGTTTCAGCAGACTGGCTGTAGAAGTACATGGATGGTCTTATGAAGGGCGTGAAGGGAATACACATTGAAGTGGGGCCAGGACACACCAAATGGATTAAGGCGGTCCAAGGAGATCTGGGTAGTTCCTTCCAGGGCTCACTACACGGAGGCACAGGGAGAATACCTAACTTACCCATAGGAACCACACCAGCAGATGGTGGAGCCAGGATTCGTGCCTGGGTTGCGTGACCCCAAGCTCACTGCCCACCACCACACTGTCATACACTATCCTGAAGGCTCTGGACTTCTTACTGGCCATGAAATTGAAAATTACAATTAACATTTTCTTGTATCTTTGAAAGGCTGGGGGGGAAACAGTGAACATCTGGGCTGTCCTGGACTTCTCTGGATGGGAGATGTAAGAAGTCCCCATAGAGAAATCCCTGAATGGCCCACAGATCTGGGAGAAAAGACATTCTCTAATTCATGTATATTGAATGAATGCAACTTTTTAGCAGAAGATAGAGTAGGCCTTAGCTAACAGAAGCCAACCGGCCACTGGTTTTTAGACTGGGGAGGAGTAGAGAAGTGGTGGGGCTTAGCATGCCATCTTCTCAGTCAGGAGTTGCCTCTGGCTGCAGAGTTCTATCTGGTAAGCTGTAGCCCTAAATACCCATTTTCCACATTGCCCCAATACTAAGGGTCCACATCTGTCCCATTGAACAGTTTCCCAGTGACAGTTCCAAGATTCAAGGCTGCCCGAGGAGTCACTGCCAATGCAGGTTTTGTAATCTCCACTTATGTAACATAATTGGATTAAGCCTGTTTCCTAAGGAAAGAAGCAAAATGGTGCTTAGTGTGGGCCACTGTTCTTTAGAAGCAAACAGTAGGAAAACCGAACGGAGATTACCATTCCTAATTATCTGCCATTATGAACCTAGGGGATGATTATTGTACAATGCCTCTTCTCTCTACCAGGGCAAGGCACAGAAATAAGTGCTACTGTGGCCGGGATTTATTTGTGACTCACCTTGGTCTATTGTCTCTGGTTTCTCACCCCTCTGAGCCCCACTTCTGCTCCTCCCTTGTTGCTTTTTGTCTGCCAAGAATTCTAAGTGCTCTCTCACCATTTGTCAGCCCACGCAAGAAGGTACTGCAGTAACAATTAACTCTGAGACCTCAGGGGGATGCCGTGAATGAAGGTGTATTTCTTTCTGGTGTGAAATGTCTCCTCATGTGTTTCTGCTCTGTTGCAGGGACATGTGGTCTCCCAGGGGAGAGAGGGGTTTTGCGACACAGTAAGTCTTAATTTCCCCAGCCTGAAGGAGCTGTGTACAACTTTTTTGGCAGATCTAGTCACATGATGCTAAATGATTGCAAGAGAAACTGAAATGGACAATATGTAATGGAGCATTTCCATGATTCTAGACTTTCCTAGCACATTTTGAAGTGTTCCAGAATATTCTAGAATGTTTTAGGACAAATGATTGCTTATTATATTGTGAAACTAACACAGGTTCCTGGGGGTTTATGCAGACCTCTGGTTTATGCCTGAGTGGTTAAACTCAGAAATCCATTCTAAGTTCAACTGTTTTGGAAGATTTAGCTTTAAAAAAGCCTGAAAACCAGTAGACTTATGTAAGGAGGCTTGGAGATATAAATGTCCACGTTCAATTCCTTGTCCCTCTGCTTACAAGCCATGAGATCTTGAACAAATTAACTGATCATCAGTGCCACAGACTTTCCACATCTGAAGACTGGAGATCAAAGTACCCACCTCAGGTGCTGATATGTAGGTGATGAAATCAGCATGCGAATGGACTGTCCTCCCTAGTCCATGTCATCATTGTGATTCTACAGCACTCACCAATAATTTACATGAAAGCTAATTGTGGATGACACAAACCTGAAACTGATGGGAAACTTGTACTTTGACAAAACCAGATCAGAAGGATCTTAAAAACTTTGAAATTATGGGCTTCGTCTAGTGAGAGGAGGTGTAGTAGGGATAAGCAGTACATCATCCTGGAGTTCAGGAATGCAAGCACGTCAGAATAGAATTGGAGACAAGGTGGTCCAATGGCACTATACTGAAGGGCGGTAAATTCACTGTTGCTCAACCCTACCACAGGGAGGGCTGAGAAAAGTGAATACCCTGCTCCTCTGCTCTGGAAAACTAGGCACAGACAAAGCTTTAGGTCTTGTTATTTGGAAGAAGCCAAGACAACTGGTTTAGTTTGTTTCTTTCCATAAATATCTATGAAGCATCTCCTATGGTTCAAGATACCCAGGACTCAATAGCAAAAATGAAGATATAGAGAAGCAGAGAGACTGGATTAAATAGCCACCAAATGAATACAAAATTAAAACTTTAATACATGCCAGGATAGAGAGGTTCACATGTCCAAACAAACTTCACTGGGAGAACTTCTATTCAGGGAGACCCTGGGAAGGTTTCCTGGAGCATTGAAGATTGGGCTAAGATCTAGGTAGAGTAAAGGTGAGGGGGTAGAAGGGAAGGGGTGTTCCAGGCCTCTACCTGCAGGAGCTGGTGAGAAGGAGTGAGGCACGTTGCATGCAGGGAGCAAGAGCCGCTAAGAGGCCTAAGACCAGAGAGAGTCGATGGCTGTGCAGGGGCTTAGAGCTTTGTTCTGCTGCTGCTGAATGCTCAGCACTAAAGGATGCTAGGCATGCAGGAGACATAGTATGGGTGTGTGCAGAAGAAGGGGAAGCCACTGAGGCTTAGGTAAGGAAGGGTCATGGTCACATCCGCCTACTGACAAGATCACTCTGGCAGTGGGAGAGAATAGACTACAAGTGGGAGAAGAGTGGATTTCCACATTTGGCTTTCAAAAGTGTTTCTCCTACCACCAGTAAATAGGAGTATTCACGTCACTCCACCTGGAATGCCTAGAATGCTATCATTGAAAAGTTTTGAAACAAATACGATTTTATTGCTTTATTTTGAGATTTTTTTTTTTAAATTAGAGATATTGAAAATCTCATTTTCAATGGGATTTTTGTAACTTGGAATTTTAAAAATTTGAATTAAGAATTTTTATTACAGATTATAGGCATTTTAAATATATGAACACATTATCAATTTTTAAAAATTTACTGACATAATTAACACTTACATAAACCCATATATCCACATGCACACATTCTTTTGGTGTTTTTTTTTTAAAGCAGCTCACTCCTATTTTCCATATTTTGTTACTTTTAAAAGTTAAAAAAGTATTGATTTTTGTAGAGTCAACTCTACTTGTCTTTCCCTTTATGATTTTTTTTCATTGCTTTGATGTTTGGGTTCTTTGAGCAACATCAGTTAGTTTTCCACTTTTTAAAAACTTTTAATGGTCTCCTGTGTATACATATAACCATTTTCCCCCATGAAATATAACTTATTCCATGAACAAGAACTCCTAGAAATTAAACAATAATAATTTGGGGTATTACATTCGCTAACCTCTGATTTTAGGAGGGATGTTTCAGCTTCACCATTAGATAATGTTAATAATCCATATAACTTAATTTTCATGTCATGTTATTTTATTCTCAATACACCAAAATTTTTTTGCTCTTAATTATAATGAGATGATGCATTTTATTAATTTCTTATCAATTTACCTTTAAAGTGCACCTATTGATAGGTACATTTCAAGTTTTCTATTAGTAAACCACCCTTGCTCTGAAATAGTAAATATACTTGGTCATAGCAAGTTTTCCTTTCCTTCAAGTATTAGTGCATCCACATGCCATGTACTCCTTGAGAGCCCCCTACATTCCCAGCATCCTTCAGGGGTCAGTGTCCAGCAGTAGGCAGGCTAGGAGCCTGCTCCCATGGAGCTCTGCATTAGTAAGTGTGAGGGGGGTGCAGCCCAGCAAGCCAACAGCTCACAGAGGGGCTCTATTTTACACAGTCAGTGGAGATGTTTCACAGAAGTGATATTTGCACACATGGGTGGGGTACACCTCAGTGATGGGAGGGAGGGAGTGAGCCCCGAAGAAACAGCTCCAAATTCCCTCTCCATCTAGGAGCACCTCGGCTCTAGCAGTCACATATTGACTGAATTTCCACACAGTCCCCGCTGTTCTTCATTGCCTTCAGCCACCGCCTTCACTCTGCTATTCCATATGAGGATTGGCCTGTGCTTGTACCGTGCTCTTGGGCATGGTCTTTCTCACCCTCTCCACCTGTTCCTCCCTGCAGTGCCCTGGCCTCACTAAAAACTCATGCTGGTTTCTTTAAAACACAGTTTCCAGAGACATGTTCTTCTTTGTCCCTCTGCCTGTTATACTTTGAAGTCTCTTCATATTGTCATTCTTTCAGTTGTTCATTGTTTGGTTTTTAGGTACTAGGAATTGAACCCAGGGGTGCTTCACCATTGAGCTACATCTTAGAACTTTTGTATTTTATTCATTCATATGTGTGTGTGTGTGTGTGTGTGTATGTGTGTGTTATAGGTGAACACAATACCTTTATTTTTATGTGGTGCTAAGGAATGAACCTAGTGCCTTACGAGTGCTAGTTAGCACTCTACAATTGAGCCACAACCCCAGCCCCCTTTTCGTATTTTTAATTTTGATATTTGGTCTTACTAAGTTGCTCAGGGCTTCACTAAGTTGCTGAGACTGGCCTTGAACTTGTAATCCTTCTGCTTAACATTCCTGAGTCACTGGCGATTATAGGCATGTGCTACCAGGACAGGTTCTTTTAGTCATTCTTCGTGGTCTCTTTGTTCCTGGGATGGTATTGATGTAATTGAATCAGTGCTTCCTTAGAGCACTTCCTTGGCATTAGACTGGCTGAATACCCCGAGGGTGCAGACTTTTTTCCCTGATGGGATCTCAAAGATGTTCACATGCACAGCTCACTTCCCATGCTCAGCAGGCATCTCGCTCTAGTGTGACCATTGTGGGGCGGGGGGGAGAAGACTTTTTGACCCCAGCTTGGTTCTTCAGATCCTATTGCAGTTGCTCACCATACCATGTGGGCATGGGAGATCACAGTGCTATAGTAGAGCCTTCCTTTGGGTAGCAGAGAACCTCAGAATCAAATCTAATTCTTGCCACACCACATTTTGATGTTATCGTCTTATAATGGAGGTAGAGGAACCATTGACATGGGGAGAAGGGCTTCCCAGGACCCTGGTTGTGGTTATCTTAGAAAGATGTTCCTGGAGGGTGGCTTCCTTTCTTTCCTGAGCAGTGTAGAAATAAGGACACAACGTGAAATTTAATGGAGTAAGGGGTTGGCATGTTTTCTACTTATTTGGGGGCATTTATGCTGTTATGAATTAAAGAGTAGCACATATGGTATGTATTTCAAGAATGTGCTTTTCCATCAATCCCTATCATTAATGCAGTTAGTGAAAATTTCTCTTGTATTTTTGTCATGATTTTTTCTGCAAGGGACCACATGCAGTCTGTTGTTTTTATCCTCAGGGGTATTTTCATAAAAATTTGGGTAAAAGGTCCAGGTATGCTGTCTCTGTTCACTAAGAATTGTCCCTATAAAAGATTGTCTACCAGAGCCCTGAAGGTGGGCCATACTATCTTTATGAGTATGGGTTTCCATCTGTGGAGATGGTCAGGTACCAGCTGGTCTATTGCATGGCTGTGAACTGCAGCAGTGACTCCAAGTGTCTCAAGTCAGGAACAAGGGGTGGGTTTTCCCTTGTAGACCTAGACTAATGGATGGCTACTGGCTGTCTGGAATCAATGGGAAGAGTGTCATGATCCATTAACAAGGTCTGTCCTGGACATGGGGGTGGGAAGCAGAGGTACATGGATTTGTCATGTCTAGAGAAATAATTGAATGAAAGGGTAGTAGCTCACTTTGGACATGAAGAGTTCCAGAGTGAATGTCCTCTGTGTTCTTATCATAATACCTTATGGGAACAAATGAAATGTATTAGCCAGAACTGTGCTTCAGAAAGACCTAGAAGTGTCATTGGGGTTCCAAATTGGCTATTTTAAAGATGATGAAAATATAAGTCCACAAAGGTGGTATGAAAACCAACCACTTATGGGGTCTATTGGTTTTCCTGATACCATTTGATTATCATGAAGTCTATTTGTTTATTGGTGATTGATGTGCATATTCATCAATTATTGAGCATTTAATATATATTATGTTCTGTGCTAGATCTTCTAGATAGAAAAGAATCAGAGGATGAACAATTCCTAACTTTATGGATTCCTGAGAAATTGGGTTGCACTAAAAGTATCCACCATGCACTTTAATTGATTTAGCTTTCCTAGCATTTAGACTTCTCCCTTCTAGAAAGAACCCCTGTATTCATTTTGTATTTATTTCAAGAAATTTCTCTTCTACCACTTCATGAACCCTTGTGGATCATCTACCAAAATGCACTGACAATCCTGTCTCCTCTACCACCCAGCCCAGGAGGGGGCATGGGACCCAAGCTAGGTCAGAAACACCTGAGGCAATTGGCATTGAGGTACTCTAAAGACTGTGCCCAGAAAGATTGGTCATATAGTTCTGAGGGTATCCTTGTTCCTGTCCTTCCCTCAACTCTTCTTTCTGCTTTGTGAATTACTCATTTCATCCAAATAAATTCCTTTGAGTTTCTTAATGTGGCCTGTCTTCGTCTCTGTGGCTGGTGGCCTCATAAACCTGGCTGGTAGAACACCTTTAAGTTGGCATTGGGGTTAAACCCTTGGGCCACATTTATGTCTACAGACTCTGGAGGCTATCCCCTGACAGAACAGTCTACATTCCAGCTCAGGCCTGATGTCCTTGCTTCTCACATTGTGGAAAGGTGCCTGCAATGAGGTCTAGCATTGCGGTTGCAAGCATGGGCTTTGTAGACTGAAGCTGGCTCACATCTCAGCCCTGCCTCTTCTTCCTCAGTGACTAGGGGCAAGTTACTTGACCTCTCCAGGCCTCACTTTTTCATGTGGTAAAGTGAATACGGTAATAATACCTACTCGCATAGAGAAGAAGATTAAGTATGATAACACACAAAGAGCACTTAGCACTATGAAGTTGGATTATAGCAATCACTCTATTTAATATGTGTGTGTGTGTCTGTGTGTGTGTGTGTGTGTGTTTGTGTGTGTTTTAGATCCTAAAAACTTGAAATTCCATGCAAAAGTTGGTTTCACTGTGTGGTCTCTCTTTAAGCTCTTGTTCATATTGGAGTTTGAGAACAAGAGAATACAAATGTAACAGCTCCAATTCTCTGGCCTTTCCACACCCACATGCCACACACAAACTTACTCTAAACCCATGTTTCTTCTTCAAGTGTGCCATCTACTTCAGCATGTATTAATAGTGCCCTCTGCTGCCCACAGCACCTCAACTTAATGGGAGCTCCTGGGGCAGGTGAGGTGGGGTGTGGGTCTGAGTGACTGGCTCTTCTAGCTCTTCCTCTCACCCTCACACATATTTTCCTCCCAGTTCACAGCTCCTTTTTCTCGCCTGCTTTTCTAGCTGTGCTCTGAGTCATCGATCTCAACCTTTAATTCAAGATTGTGTCTGGACCTGAACCAAACCACAGATAGATCCCTATAAAGGTTGTGCAGCTGAGAGTATGTGGTTCTCTTGCTTTGGATCAACAGCAGGCGGAGATTTGTTCCAGGGTGGAAGAAGCCAAGTCTATTTTCTTGTGTTACAATGTGGGACTCAAGTCATGCCCAGAGCTAGCTGAGCGGTTTCCAAAATTGGAACAGCATGCAGTGTGGCTCACCATGTTGATGGAGTTCACTTTAGTTCCCTTTTTGCAGCCAAGTGCAGTGATAGTTTCCATAAGATGGTACTCCAAATCTGCTCACTTTGTCTTCTGCAGTGGTTACTACTCCAGTTGGAGAAGTAGGTTGTGGAGAACTATTGATGAAAGGAGGTGTGAACTTCTGACAAATTGAGGCTCCACCAGAACTCGACTCCATTTAGACCTCATAGTTTTAGTGTAATTATAATAACTCCCTTCACAGCAATGCAATGTAGATTTACTGTTGAAATGAGTACCCAGAAAACCCTTGTACATCACTCCCTTTGAGCACCGGCTGGACATAAGAACATACTGGAGAAATATGAGGCAATCATTTGCCTTCTGCAAGGGAATGTGTGCTCTGAGGAGCCTGGTGCACAGTGGAGACAAATTTGCCCTGAGTCAGTCACACTCTCTCCAAACTATCACTGTGGTCAATGCTAGTTAGGTCTTAGATCTTAGAATCCCCAATCATTTACTTCAAACATCTGAGCTAACCTTCCAAATAAAAGAAAAATGGACAATGTATGATGTTGGACATGCTTCACACCTGCAATGATCCATTTACTTCCACATAGCTACATGACATGATATAGCTCAGTGGTTATGAACCTAAGCTTTGGAATCAGATGAACCTGGGTTTGAATCCCAACTGTAGTGACTAGCCACGTGCAGTTGGAATCAATTACTCTCCCTCCCTCCCTGTGGATTTCCTCTTCCCCATACCAAAAAGGCTAATCTCATCTGATATTGTTGTGAGAGTTGAAGTTGGTAGTCCCTGCTGGCACTATGCACAATGCCTAACACAGTTGTTGTTAGCTGCTACTTCAGTGATGGAAAGTAACTGGTCCACCTATTTCAGAAAAGGAAACAAGCAATGAATCCCAGGAAGTCACAGAGCTGAGTCAGTTTCCTCTCCTGCTGCCCCACCACAAAGTTCTTCACCTGTGCATTTTTTGTTAGTCATCTGGGTTTTCAGATCTCACGTCATTAGGCAAGTGTTAGATATGCTTGCAAGACACGGGGCTTTTATAGATCTAGATAATGTCTACATTGCAGGGAAGTCTTAAGAGTTAAATATAATATTGTGTGTGGTCATCCACACACACATAGCACTCGGGAACTTAAATAGAAAGACAAGCTTCTTATCATGCCAGTAAGGGCATTCAGAGACAAACCTCTCACACATCATCTCCTCTTACCACCACTGAGAGGCAAGTGGAATCATATTCAGTAGTGTGGGTTTTCATTTCTCTTTATACTCAGTGTTAGCTCAGGTGTTTGGGATATGGCTTCTTGGGTGTCAGGCTCCCCATATGTGTGGGAAGAAGTTAGATGTGGTAGAAGTTAGATTTTCCACCACAGAATACAGAGTACATTATCCTGGGTGCCCACCTTACTGATGTTGCTCACAATGGTAATGAGTGGCTGATCCATAAAAAATGATCAGCCTCTCCCTATAAAACAAAAAAAAAAACACAAAAACACATCTCTGTAGCAAAACTAAAATAATGTGTTTGCTGATTAAGGGAGATGATTTGAGCTCCAACCAGCTCTTGGGAATCATTGTGTAGAAGGCAAAAAGTTCTCATCTTGCAGAACAAACCAATAGTCCCAGCAACCTCCTTGAGGGTGGGTTTGGAGAGAAGACTGACCCAGGGTTGCTCTATGGAAGGTCAGCTCAGTCTGACGTGCTTTTCAAAATGACCCAAGGACCAGGGAGTCTGAGGGGTGGGATAGAGATGTGTGGATTTGAGCCAAGCAATTCAAAGTGATTTGAAGAGATTACTGAGGCTTAAGTGTCCTGTAGTGAATAAGTAAGTGGCTCACTGTCCCCAGAGACCAGGGCTGGTTAGTCATCACACTCCCTAAGGACGTCCCAGACTTGCCAAGGCTGATATGAATCTGGTCTTAAGGTCACCTCTGGATGGGAAGTGAGAGGGAGGTGGGGATTAGCTGCTATAGCCTGGATTCCTTCACAGGATGAGAGGTGGCTCTCCACACAACACAGGCGGCAGCTGCAGAGATGGGGTACAACCTGCCAGGTTCACAGGAGTGCTCTCCAGCCCCCCTTCAAATGTGATGACCATTCTTCATGGAGACCAAGAGGAGTAAAAAGACTGTTGAGTCATGATCAGATTGACTGTGTGACTGTCACAAAATCATGGCAGGCATTGGAGCTAGACAGACATGCCATGAATCCTGATTGCAGCCCTTCTGAGCTGTGTAAGCAGACACAATTCCTGTCCCTCCAGCCGTCTATCCCATCCTCTGCCTATCTTGGGCCTGTCTAGCACTATAGCCACCATCCACTTGTGGCTACTGAGCTGCTTAGATGTGGCTAGTGTGGCCTGAGACATCCTGGTAGGGCAAAGTCCCCAACTGGCATTACAAAAAAGAATGTAAGATGTTGCATTAATAATTTTCAGTGTTGATTACATATTGACATATTGAGATGATAATAATAATTTATTTTTACCATTTTATGATGAGGCATCCAGAGAAGAAATGATTTCCTCAGACCCAGCAGTTCATGTATGAGGTGGTGAGTCAAATGCAGTGTTTGGGCCCAGCAGCCCAATCTCTTCACCATTAGTTACTCCCTTTGCTGCAGCTGGGGTGTGGGGCGCTGTCTACCTTGCCAGGTGATGTGTGCTGGGTGGACTCTTCATTTAGGCTCTGACACTTAGTAGGAGCTCCAGAAATAATGATAGCTACAATTAGTGTTTATAGTAGCAAAAAGGAGGAGAAGGAAGAGGAGCTGGAGCAGATGAAGGAAAACAAAAAAGTAGGAAGAGGAAGAGGAGGAGTGGAGGGAGAAGAGGAGATGGAGGAGAAAGAGGAGCAGCAGGGAGGAGGTGGAAGAGGAAGGCTGTTTTGGGCACTGTAATACACATCGTGGGATTTAGAGCTAACAGTGAGCCTGGCCAATACACACCTCCCTGCAGCCTCTCATTTTGCTGGTTTGAGTGTAGTAAAGTCAGTCTGGCACTTGGGTATGCACTTTCACTTCTCCAGTCTTTACCAGGGTCTGTTGGGTGTATAGGAAGCTAGCTGTGGCAAAGGAGGTGCTGGCAGGAATGGGTGGCCAGTGGGCCACTTTTGAGATGGTTGGGTGGGGCAGGGGTTGGGTTTCATAAGAGCAAAGTGGCTGTCCTAATTTTAGCATCTGATTCA
Source organism: Spermophilus citellus (assembly GCF_964194105.1). Classification (NCBI taxonomy): domain Eukaryota; kingdom Metazoa; phylum Chordata; class Mammalia; order Rodentia; family Sciuridae; genus Spermophilus; species Spermophilus citellus. Next base: position 64,431,414 of record NC_138200.1, read on the forward strand.
CTCAATGCAAGTGTGAGCACTGTCCCCAGCATTCAGAAGCCATGAGTACTAAAGAATTTACAACCAGGCAGTGAAGAGGGTGGTGAGGGTGGGAAAGAAAACACAAAGAAAGATGGTGGAGCCTTACTAAGAAGGGGTGAAATCAGAATCAAAGGGTGGTATTTTCCTTTAAGAAGTTTTAGAAGATTATTTCAGGGAATTGGCCTTGGCTCAAACAAAACAAACAAACAAACAAAAGTTAAGCAAGCATACTTTAATTGGGCCAAAGAATCAAGTTTGTTGGGCTGTTGGTTGATTTCAATAACACAGAAGCCTTGAAATGAGAGGGATGTGGGGAATGTAGTATATGTCTACCTTGGTCTTGGAAACTTCTAGAAACAATCTATACCTGATCCTGGCCAGGGACATATGGGCACAGGATCAGTAAGCTAAGCATCCTTACTACTCTCTGCCACCTAAGCAAAGAGCCTCTCCCAGAGACTAGGAGAGACTCCCTCCCTCCAACAGCAGTGGGTGGCCAGGGTCAGCCTTCACTCTGTCCTTCCCTGCCAGCTGGATTTGCTATGTGATACCTTCTTGGGTCTTGGTACTAACTCTCTGAAGTGTTTATTTTTATCCTTCATTTTGCAGGGGAGATCAAATTATTCTGCTAGTCCATTTAATTAGAAATTGGCAGTGCTAGAATTCTAACTAGGTCGATCTGACTCCCAAAGCTTTACTGATTACACCACATTGCGCTTCTTTTCTTTCAATCCCAGTCGTGACCAGAGCTTTCTCTACCTACACCAATTTCATGAATTAGACCTCGTAGAGCACAGAGCAGACTCATTTCAACTGGCTTCTGGGGGCGAGCCAGGAGAGCCCAATGGAAGGGGCCTTAGGCATTGCTGTTTTGTTAAATGCAACTTAGGTTTATTTGGAAGCAAAAAAAAAATCATGATTTGCTAAATGTAATCTGCAAAATTGAATTAGGTGGCTGTCAATAAATTCATACTATATGTCTCCATCTATCTACTTAACTATAGGGATATAGATATCTAGACACACGTTTGAGTTATTTTATGTCTATTATTTTTATAAAATCTACCCATCCCTGTTCCTGTGCAGCCTCTAATAAAATCCAGTGATTGTTGCTTTAAAAAAAATAAAATAATTAAAAGATATGATTATTTAAAGAGTTCAAGTAGTAAGAGAATGCATTGTAACATCATAAATTGAAACTATTCCCCACATGTGAAACTGTCCCTGCTCTGTCTGTCCTTCACAGGGTGGCCACTGTCAGTGCCCTGTGTTTGCAGCCTTCCTCACCCCGCCCCAGCATTTCACATACAAGAACCTATGGAAAGAAATGGCTTCTTTCCTATATCAATAATGGGCTGCGGTGCTACATATTATTCTGTAACTTCTTTTTTACATAAGGTGACATTTTCCCCCCTAGTGGTTATCTGCCATCCCAGAGTATGGAGTTACCAGAATTCATTCAACCATCTTCCACTGATAGACATTTAGGTGGTTTCCTGTGTTTCACTATTATGAGGGCAATTATTTATACTTTAATTCTAGGGAATGCTCAATGTTTTACAGTCAACATATGGCTCAGTAAATATTTAAGGTTTTATATTGACTTTTTGCTGTTGAGTCCTGAAATTTTATTATGCAATTCACCTCTTAAATTATATGTGTTACTGCTTTTTAAGTTTTAGTTTGCAAGGCCACACCTATAAATGTTGGTCATCTCTTCTAGACAGTACCTCTTCTATTTTCATAGCTAAGAGTCAGTAAAAATTAGTGGTCCTACCTTGCTCTGGGAGGTCTGAGAAGCATAAACTAAAGAACATAGAATAAGGGCATTTTGATTTTTGGGGTCCTATTCCTCTCTCTTCTCCTGCCTGCCATAGACTCTTATCCAATTGGAAATGAGCACTAACAGCTGGTGACTGATAAGGGAAGTACCAGATGTATGAACGGGGTAGTCCTGTGCCCAGACCTTTGCATTCTGTGTCTTCGATTAGCTATGCTGGAGAGCACAACTTAGGCCTGAGGACAAAATGAGTGTCTCTACAGAGGGCCCAAGTCTAGACCTCAGGTCCATCTGTGGCAATGCTAGGTTTCCAGAAATCACTCCAAGCAAGTTTCTGTCCAGCAGAGGATCTCCACTACTGGATACCCACCATTTGGCAAGGAATAGCTTGGTCTTGCCTCCTCCATCCTTGCTAAGTGGCCCAAGGGATGTCGGAAGTCAAAGCTTCCTTCATCTCCATAGACAAATGGTCTGTAACGCATAGAATGAGTGAGTGGAGGACGCAAAGGGGGTCAGAAACACCCCAGGCCCACTCCCTCCAGGGGAAGGGCTAGAAGACCCTCTTAGAAACATGCAAGTAGGGGAATTGACAAACATGGCACATAGTCTGACCTTCTAGATACCTTCCTTAAAATTACAGATTAAAAACAAAGTCACGTAGTTAATTTCATTTACTATAATAGGTTAGAGAACCCCCACCCCCACCACCACCCAAAGTCCATAGCCTAACATCTGTACCCTGTGAATATTATCTCCTCTCAGAAAAGTCTTTGCAGATATAATTAAGGCCAAGGTCTTGAGATGAAATTATCCTAGATTACCCAGGTGGACCCTATATCCAGTGGTGAGGGTCCTTTTTAGGACAGTAGACACAGAAGAGAAAGGAAAGATGCGCATTTACCATAAGAATGAAATAAAGAAGCCACGTGGTGTTCAAATTAGAGATAGGATTCTATACCCAATACCCGGGCGAGGCTGGAGGCCTTTCCTGGAAATCAGCGGTTCCCGTGGCTGTTAGGGCAGTAGCTGTTTCCCCCGTTCATGACCTGTTCACAGTTTCTTTCAGTTCCAGCTCTTCACTGGGGCTTATCTGCTGAGGCCTGTCCCTCCTGTGCCAGGCAATGGGGCCTTCTGGTGAGAGGCTCCCTGTGACTCTTGTGCTCACCGGCTCCTCTGGGGGCCTCCGGCTTTGGGCAGCATCGGTTTAGTTGGCTTTAGGTGACTCCTAGCTCTGACTCTCCCTTCCTTCTTGGTTAGAGCCTGGCCAGGAGAGCGGGATCCAGATCTTTTCATGCCTAGCCTGAATCACCGCCACAACTGCCTTCTATTCAGGGAGAATTTACTTGGGAAACTTTTATCACTATGTGTCAACTAATTCAATTCTCAGTTCACCCGCATTGGCCCTTCTGTCATTGTACCAAATAGCTTTACTAAGAGCAAGCGTCTCACGCATCTTTATAGCTTTCTTCTGTTCTTTGTTACCAATTGGGGCTTTTAAAAGGGAGTCAAGTCCTTCACCTTCTTGGTGGGAAATATATTGAACAACAAATTGAACAAAACAGAACAGTTTAAAGATGGTTGTTCCTCCACTGTACAGCTCATCAAACTTGCACCAGTGGTCCTAATGTAAATGGGGACGTACAGAGAGAATCCTTAGTGGCAGAGCTTCCCACCAGCAGAGGTGGTAAATATGGATCTTGTCAGCCTTTGGGTGGCCAGCAGGGCCAGTTTCATGGATAGGACACCCATATGATCTCAAGGTGCTTGATTTAATGTTTTTTTGTTGTTGTCTTTAAATTCTTAATAATTTTTAATAAGAAGTCCCAAACTTTTACTTTGTACGAAGATCCACAAATTATGTGGCTGGTGCTAGAAGCCAGCATAGGCCTGGGGCATCTGGAGTCCCCAGACAGTTGCTTCTTGCAGTAAGCAAGCTCCTCCATATCCAGGTATGAGGTTTGTTTTCCTTTCTAATGTAAACTGTGAGCAGAAGAACTTCAGGGAGCAATACTTGAAGTAGCTCATAGGTTTGAGAAGCCCTGTCCCTCACCACTATTTGGTAATGTCTAGAGACATTCTTGGTTGTCACAACTTGGGGGTGTTGCTGGCATCCACAGGGTAGATATTAGAGATGTTAAACATCCTACAATGTTCAGGACAACCCCTAGCATGAAAAATTATCTGGCCCCAAATGTCAACCATGCCAGAGCCACTCCAAGATTATCCTTGTACCTGTAGTCTCAAAAATACCAAGGAACTGGCTGTAATGCAGACTCTCAGGCTGCAGCCAGAGCTGCTTGAATCACAATGGTAGCATTTTCATGAGACCCCCAGTTTACTCAACACATATTAGCACTGGGGGGTTCTGCAGAAGAATAGTACTCCAAAGATTCATGTTTAGGCATTTGCCTGGCGTCTGATTGGGAGGGCTGCTCTTTGGAGTGGGAGATGCTGAGTTTGGATACAAAGTGACTATGGAATTTATAGCAGGAAAGACTAGAGTAGCTGACTAGCAGAGCACAGAGCACAGGGCTGGGAGGCAGGTGGATGGAGGAGAAGAAGTGGGCTAGTCTCCAGGAAAGGAGCCAGGGACAGGAGGACAGAGGGACTGTGGTGTGGGGTGGAGTGGGGCCAGTGGTTCTTTGGATTAGGGAGTGCTGAGGAGGGCTGTGTCCCCATGGGGAGCTCACTGTGTGGAGGCAGAGAGAGAAGCTCTTAAAGGAGACACTTGGGAACACTCATTATGGCCACCAGGAGCCGTTGTCTGGAGGTCACACTGGCTTGGAGATGAGAGCCTTACTTGAGTCAGCCTGCATTGGTTTCCAGGGGCTTCCATAACAAGGTCCAGACTGGGAGGCTTGAACAGCAGGTATTTACTTTCTCACAGTTCTGGAGGCTGGAAGTTCATGATCAGGGTGTGGGCAGGGCTGGTTTCTTCTGAGGCCTTGGATTACAGACACTGTCTTCTCTCTGTGTCCTCCTGTGGTCATCTGTCTGTTTATATCTGTGTCCAGATGTCCTCTTTGTGTAAGTACATAAGTCATATTTGATCTGGGCCCACACAGAGGATCTCACTTGAACTCGTTTACCTCTATCGAGTCCCTGCTGATAAATACAGCCACACTGTGAGGTCTAGGGGTTTAGACTTCAACCTGGTGTGTGGACTGATGGGGATGGGGGCACAAGTCGTGTGCTTGGCCACCCCAGGTCTCCTGTTCCTTTCCACAGAGCTTCTGCCTGGTACCACTCTCAGCCCTTTGTCCTCAGGACTCTTCCCGTGGGGGTTTGAACTACACTACTTCCTGGGGAGCCCAGCAACCTACTGAAATGAAACACATGAGCTCTGAGTCCTTGAAGGACAAAGCTGAGCTGTGAGTCAAGACTCCTCTTCCCTCTGAAGGCTTTTCCTTCCCTCTGGGGCCCACTGCAGAGAGGGCTCCAGGTTAACCAGGGCGATTGTTAGTAAATGGTCACTGTGTGGTTGCCTAAAGGCTCTGGTGGATAGGTCAGGGGAATGTGGATGCAAATGTATTTTTAAAGCACACTGCAGCTATTGTTGGGCATAATGGAAGTCATTAAGCACATTAGCTGCTGATTTTATAATCAAGTGCTAACATTTTCTGGATGCTAACCTAAGTAACAGGAGATATTGGCCATTTGCAAAACATGTTTAAACAAAAAAGATTTAGAGATGAGAAGTGCCTCTCATCTTAATTATTTTTTTTTGCATCATAAAGACCTCAGGAACAATGCTTCCACAACGCATAATAGATTCGAAGCAGCTGTAGAAAACATCTCGCTTCCTTTGTTTGGAAACAGTGTTTTACATTTGGAAAGAAAAATCCTGTCCAGCTGATTTTATTCCAAGGAGAGGACAAATCTGAGAGAGGAATCTGGGTTGTCCCTGGAGTATCTGTTCATGTCCATCACACACTGGTAAAACTCTGGAGGGAAGGGCTGGAACTGGGCTTGTTTGGCTCAGGGCCCCCTCTTCAAGGTCTCCTCTGGCAGCTGCGTCACATGCACACACACAGTGTGCTGGGGAAGGTGCGTCTGTGAGCATCAGACCTGCCCTTGATTACCAAGGAGCACACCTCCTGAAGAGCGCTCTCCTCTCTTCTCCTGAGCCCCTTACAGGCCATCAGAGTTAGCCCAGACTTATTTTGCCATGGGCCTAAAGTGTAATGATGAGTCCAAACGGGAGGAGCACGGCAGCCCCAGTGACTAAGCCAACCAAAGCAGGCCCCGCAATGGGCGACATAACCATGCACCCCTGAGACACCGCATTTCGCACCTCCCTGGGATGCCCCTCTCACAGGACTATCCTCCATCTTTACCTAACAAACCACACTTAATTTAGTGGCTTCAACAACGACCACTTACCATTTCTCATGAGTCACTGGAGACTGGGCGGTTCTGGCTCAGGCTTGGATGATTTGGACTGGGCTGTCTATGGCCAGTAGCCCATCTTCTTGGGGCCAGTTGGTCTAGGATGATCTTTATTGGGGCACCCCAGCTATCCCATGTGTCTGCCACGTCTTCCTGTAGGCAACCCTAGCACACGCTCCTGGTCTTGGCCCAGGCACATGACAGACATTGCTCCCGTGGTCTGCCAGGCCCCTGAACCTGATGGAGAAAGCAGATCATGGGAGTTGTGCAAAGGCACTCACAAAACATCAGGTGGCACTGTGTGTGAGCTCTTCCATCACTGTGAGAACATACCTGAGAAGAACAACTTAAAGGAGAAGGACTTATTTTGGCTCATGGTTTCAGAGGTTTCAGTTAGTTGTCACTTGGCCCCATCACCATGGACCCATGGGATAAAGTCTCCAAGGGCACACCCCCAAGGATCAGTGTACTCCTGCAGCCAGGTCCCACCTCCTACATTTCCTATCCCTCCCAAAGTCTCTCAGCTGTGACTCCCTCAGTGGATGGATCCAACCCAAAGAGATCAGAGCCCTCATGATCCAGTCACTTCCCCAAAGCCCACTCTGGACACTGCTACACAGAGACTAACCCTTCAACTCAGGAGCCTTTGGTGGGCCTTCCAGGTCAAATTCATAACACATGGAAACTTAGGGTCTTTAGGGCAATTAATATGGTTGCAACCCGCAGTTCTGTTACTGTCAATCGCCAGATTCAGTTACCTGGTCTACCTGAGGTCCGCTACCTCAGCTTCCCCTCCTTTCCCTGAAGGATAAGATCTTATCCCTGTGACCCCTGCCCTATCAGAGCACTGGCATGAATAGGGTCACTAGACCATGGGCAGACACCTCCAGGGATCTGGCCAACATTGTACCCTCCATGCCCAGCTCTTGTTGGGGACACAGACAATATACAATTCAGGAAGAACGACAGATTCTGCATTCCTAAGATGCAGCTTGGCTAATCTTGGTTTTATCATTGCCCCGATACTCAACTGAAAAGGCCCGTACTCTTCTGTTAGGGAGGATGTTTGCCCCGTCGCGCTGGTCCCCTGCCCGCCTCACCTGGCATTGACAAGCCGTCCTGGGTGAGCTGCAGAAAACCCAGTTGTCAACCAACACACTTCTGAGCAACAGACCTGGCCCAAGATAAGAAGCCCTTTGGTTACTTTCTCCAGGTGAGAGCTTTCTGCTCCACAAATTCAATTCACTCCATTCAGCCAGGGAGCGTTAGATCTGGGGAGGATTGATAAGTGTTTTGTTCACTTGCTCAATGTCTATTTATCCCTTGAAATTTTGCCTAACTGTTCCCTCCTCTATTAAGTCTTCCTCCAAACAGGTATAATTAGCGGAGCCTTTGTGTATGACCCATTGCACCTGGCAATAACGACCTTTGGATTCTTTTTTATTCAGTTTTCACCAAATATGTATTGAATGCTCCCTACACGCCACGCTCCATTCAGTCACCGAATAAAGAGCACCAACAAAAGCAGTTTCTGCTCTCATGCAGCTTACATTTAAAAGAGTTGAAAAATATAGAGTCAAATAAATACACATTGTATCAGATGCTTGGAAGAAAAATAAGATTGGGTAAGGAACAAAGAGAGGCATGCCTGTGTCACACATATAAGTGTGTGTGCTGTGTATGGGCATATGTGGGGTATGCGTCATATGCACACACACATGTATGTGGCATGTGCGTGACATGTGCATGCATGTGTATGCATGGTGTGTGCATGAGTGTGGCACATGTCTGTGAGAGTGTATGTGTGTGTGTGGCCTATGTGCCTGTGTAATTGGGGTTCTGAGTCTCATAGTGGGTCAGGGAAACCCTTTCCATCAGCTACATTTGGGAAAAACCCTCTCATCAATGTGGTACCTGAGGGAGTGGGCTATGTGGGTGTGGGAAGCACCTCATTTTGAATGGAGCAGGCCTAGCCTGTGGGAAGGAAAGTGAGGAATCCAACAGGGTTGAGTGGAATGAAGGAGAGTAGTGGGTTATAAGATCTGAGAGGCAGCAGAGCTCCTGACTATGTCCCTTACAGGCCAGGGACACAGCTTTTATTTTTGTTGCCAAGTGAGATGGGAAGTATGATGGATAGAATGATGGTCCCCAAAGTGGGTCCTGTCTTCATCTATAGCATGCATCGGTGTATGACCTTACATGGTGAAAGGGACTTGGCAGCTATGATTAAGACCTTGTGCTGGGAGATTATCCTGGGTTACCAGGGTGGGCCCAGTGTCATCACGAGGTTCCTATAAGAGAGAGGAAGGAGAGTTCCATCCAGAGAGGAGGTAGGGTGACAAAAGCAGAGGTCAGGAGTCAGGGGACACCAGCCTCTAAAAGCTGGGAAAGGCAGGAAACCGTCGCTGCCCGGGAACCAGCCCTGCCCACACTGCGTTTTTACCCGTAAGACCCAGGTCCAGCTTCTGACACCCAGAATGTAGACTAATGAATTTGTGTTGCTTTGAGCCTTAAATCTGTGGTAGGTTTTGCAGCAGGGGGTCACCCAAGGGCTTTGAGGAGAACTATGAAATGTCTTGATTTATGCTTTAAAAAAAAGTCCCTGGCTAGTTATGCAGAGAATGGGATGAGGAGATGGAGTGGAGGAATTGTCAGAGCAGAGCCACTGGCGCTGGCCTGGGTGGTGAGGGGAGGAGAAGAAGCTGGAACCAACCTGTGATTCAGAAATGGACTCCCAGAATCTAGGTACAGATGTGTCATGGGGGCTGCAAAGGGATGTGGATGCCTTCTAGATCCCCAACGAAAGCCTCTAAAAAGATGAAAAGCTATTTATTAAGGATAGGGAAGGTTGGAGGAGAATCATGTTTGAGGTTTGGTGTTTGTGTGGGTGGAGGAATGGATCAGGAATTCCATTTGGGCATATTATATTTGAACTGTCTATAAACCATTGAAGTTGAGGTGTCAAATGGACAGTTGTTTTCTATGAATCTGGAGCTCAGGGGAGCATTCTGAGCTAGAGGTCTAAATGCAAGAGTTGTCAGTATAGAGGTGACGTTGGAGGCATGGACGGGATTGTCCATGAAAGAATCACACTTTGAGAACAGAGGCTGGGGAGAGGAAGCTGCGTGTTCCACCTGGTTGACCCATTTCTGACAGCACCCTCTTGTCTGGGACTTGGCAGAAGAAGAGGCCTCTTAGAATTTTAAGGGTGGCAAATAAAGCACTAAGGAGATTTCTTAGTCATCCACTGGTCTCTGCTGTGAAGAACACGACTGAAACCAAACTGGCGTTCCCTAGCACGTATTCATAAGGAAAGATGATGCTTCTACAAGAGATTATAAATAAGCCCCTGTATTTAAGCAAAGACAGCAGTCATATCAGCATGTGTACTATGACAACCCTTGGCTGAGTGTACCCATGAAACTGCTTTAATACGGTTCATCGGATAAATAATGATTGTAAGGAAAGGGTAACTGCGTGGGGAAGCAGAAGGAGGTGGGCCAGGCGGAAGGCAAGATGGATCCCCCAATTGATTCATTGGCTCTTGTTGACTGTTTCCACTCCATCAATCTCATTTGAAGAGTCTTTCTGTATCCAGAATGAGGGCCCAGAAACCCCAAACAAGAACACAATGGCCCACCAGGGAAGGCATTAACCAACCTAAATGCTGCTCTCCTTCCCTGAAGAAATCTCCTCCATCTGTGCCGGAGCCGGTATCTCTGCCTTCCTTGGAAAGAAGGAAATTTGCACTATCAAAGACAGGATTTGTGTGGCCAACCTGACTTCAGAGACTTTAAACAATAAACTTTCCAAAAGAAGGACAGAATGAGTCCTCAGCCCTTACTCACTTGCCAAGGAAATGAAGATGGAGCCATCTGTACAAGGGCCTCAGGAAAAGGAAGACAAATGTCTTAGTACCTAACCCTAGACTGGATTACCTAACCCTCATTGTGGATTAATCCATTTGGTCTGATGAGAGCTCTCTTTTGAAGACCTGATTCAATTTCAGGGCTCCTGAGAAATTCATGATAATTGCTTGACTGTGTCTATGTAAGTTATCTTCTAGTACAAAATGTTCATACAGCTGTATTCTTGCCATATGGACATATCAATTAGCTCTTGACACTGTCATGCTATGTAGCTAGCTGTCCCCAAACTCAGCAGCAAATAACACTGAGTACATCTTGCCCATACATTATGGGCAGCTGGGATTGAGAGTGGCTCTGCTCCACATATTTTATTCTTGTGTCCAGGATGAAGTAGGAATATATGTATAGAAGTTCTCCTAATGGTGGAGGTTGCAAATTCCCAAAAGGGCAAGTAGAATTTCACAGTGACCCTTGAGATCCAGGCTCACAAGTGGTGAATCGCACTTCCATCCTCATTCCATTGGCCAAGCAAGTCACATTTCATTGGCCAAGTCCAATGTCAAAGCATGGGAAAAGAATACTGTTTCCATGAAGGTTGGGGAAAGGAAGTAGATGTTTATGGAATGATAAGCTAATCTCTACAGGGAGGAATATTAATATTTATGCTTTAGATGAGAAAATTGAAACAAATGAGAGCCATGTCATGTCTGTGTAATAGTTCTCAGTTGGAGCCTAGAGAAAGCATATTGTATTGATTACCAAAATTGTTACTCACTAAACTGTTTCTTGTACTTGGTCACCAGCTATATTTATTCCCTGGAAGGGACTCTAATCATTAATTTTTGTTCATTAGATGTTATTATGGCTTAGATCTAGAAATGTCCCCTGAAAAGCTCACATTTTGCAAGTATGATCTCCAGTGCAGCAATGTTCAGAGGCTTTTAGGCAATGATGAGAGCTATAACCTCATCTGTGGATTAATCCATTTGGTGAATTAATCTGTTTGATCAACTAATAATTTGATGGTCTACTTAGTGGTAAACATAGGCAAGTAGGTCACTGGGAATATGCCCTGGGGGACTTTATCTTGTCCCTGGCCCCTTCTTTCTTTATCTTTCTCTGCTATCTGGCTGCCAGTAACCAGAGCAGCTTTCCTTCACCACACCTTTCTCCCATGATGTTCTGCCTCATCTCAGGGCCAGAGTCACCTGACCATGGACTGGACCTCTGAAACTGTGAGCCCAAAATAAAGTTTTCCTCCTCTCAGTTGTTCTTGTCAGGCATTGTGGTCCCAGTGACAGAAGTGTTCACCCCAAACATCTCCTTTTCCTCCTGAGCATGTAGACAGATCCTTCCCAGCCTCTCTGGCAGCTCTCCAAGGCCATGTGACTGAGCTGGTGGACGGTGGGCTGAGGGGTCCCACAGCACCCAGCCTGACTGATGCCAACCTTCCCACTCCTGTTCCCCAACACCCTTGCCCTCCCACCAGTTGGAAGTCCTCATGCAGGGCTACACTGAGGTCACCTGTTGAAGATGGCAGAAGTACCCATCAACCAGAACCTGCCTGTTCCACCAGTAAACCAGCTTCTATCCCGTTAAGCCCTGGACCTGTGGGGTCATCGAGCAGAGCAGTTACTCTACTAGTTCATCTGGTTTATCATATATTTTCTTCTCATAGTAAATCTTTTCCTCTCACATTTATCAAAAGGCTCTGCTTGCACTCAGTGGAACATCTGAGGACCCAGCTATGTCCTTCTCATCCCTAGGGTTGATCAGAGTGTCATTAATGAGCCATGGCACCTTAAATGAAGGGAATCTTATGTGCCAAGCATTTCATGCACATACCCTTTGAATGATGTCTGTCAGGTCCATATCACCATTTAGGAAATCTGGGCTCAGAACAGGCAAGTAATGGACCTAGGTAGAACAGCCAGAAACATAGACAAGTGAGGAGTGAAGCACAGGTTTCTAGGGCTTGCCGCTCTGCAGAGTTCCCAGCCCAGGAGACCATGGAACCTTAGCCTGGGTGGCCATCTCTGGACCCATGGTTTCTTTCCCACAGTCTAGTAAAGCTCTCCGCGTGCAGCCCAGCCCTGTCCAGCTGTCACCCTTTAGGTCTGAGCAGTGTCTTGGGGGCTAGGCTGTGCATCTTCACACGGCCTGTTTGGAGCCAGAGCAGCTCAGAAAGCCAGCCTTCCGCCCAGCAAGCCGGACCTGCCCTTCCGCGCACCCACTCTGGGAGGCTGGTGCCCAGGAGGCCCTCTCCTTCTTGCCCTGATGACAGAGGACTGACTGCCCGTGGCTCTGCTTTCCAGCTTGCTACTGCTGGACCATGGGGATAGTGCCACCAAGGTGACTATGTAAGAGCCATGGACTTTCCAGAACAGTGATGAATGGGCTCCAGGCCTCACACACTCCATGCATAGTGAGGTACTGCAGCCCACACAGCTGGCTACTCTCGCTCTCTCATCCCAGGGACCCCCGTCCCCCCAACAGCAGCCCTCATCTGTCATGGCTGGTCCCTAAAAGCTGTCTGGGCTGGGGAAGGGGAAAGCTGGGGAACCCCTACGGAGGATATTTTGGTCCCATGACAATTATAGTAAGAGGTACACAGACAGACGGACTTGGACAAAAGGCTGTAGAATTGAATCTCCTCTCTGACACTTAAATTATAGAATGGAGCATCCCCTGGTTGTGCTGGTGGCCCACCTTCTCCCCCTTGCCAAACCTTTCCCATAGCATATGTCCCTGGACCTCAGGTGATACCCTGAGCACACCAGGAGTATTAGCCGTGTGTGTAGGGTGCTGCGCTGGTTACCTCCTGTTTTAGAAACAGGATTTTAGTTGTTCCTGGTGATGAGAGGAGGAGGATGCTAATAGCTCACATTACCCACTACCCACTATTACCCATTACCCAGTATCACACATTACCCATTATTTGTCAAACCTGTGTTACAGCAGAGGAAACAGAAGCTTATCAGCTTGCTCTTCAAAGAATGGTCCAGGGACCACAGCTTCAGCAAGACTGGGAGCTTGTTAGAAATGCAGAATCTTAGTTCTGCACCCACCTGCATTTCACCCCGGCCCCCAGGAAGTTCATTAGATGTTGAGAAGCCATGACATCATCATCTCAAACCAGGGTTGGGCCTCCCCCAAGGCTCTATTGACCTGGTTTCTTCTTGCAGGCTTGAGGGAGGGAGTGGGATGGCCAGAAATGGACCTCCTGTGTCTTTAGGCCGCATTCCTGGGGGTGTCCCAGGGACTGAGGATTCCAACATCATCAGTCTTTCTGCTGCCTCTGGTTACAGGTGGCAGAAGAGGCCTCTCTCACTGTGGCCCAGTTCAGTAGCCCTCGCATTGTCACTGAGATGTGGGGAGTTGCTACAGTGCAGCAGGGGTGTGGGCAGGGTTAAAGCCACTCGGACTTTACTGGGGGACCAAGACTTTGGGGGCATTTTAGTGAGTTACTACCTCTGGCCCTTTGCCTGCTGCCCCAGGCCTCTGGGGTGAGGAGCATTGCTCACTCTGTTCACACTAGGGAACCCTTTTTGCCCCTCCAGGTCCCTGGGTCTGATCGTTACTGTCAATCTGCTTCTTAAATCAACCAAGGCTCCAAATAATCCCATGTCTTTCCCATAAGCTCTTTTGAATTCTCTTGCTCGTGTAGCATCTTGGAGAAGGGCTGTGTTGTCATGCCAAAGCCAGCTTCTCCCATGAGCCTTTGTTACACAAATAAAATAGATGTTTGCCTTTGTTCCTCATGCTCCACTTCCTTGCCCTCCCAGCTAGGGCTCTTCACAGAGTTTATAATAAATGGAAAAGAAGGCGGCTGAGGCTGCAAAGGGCGCCTGTGCATTCTTCTCCTGCTACCTCGGGCCCATCCCTTGTGCCTGTATTTTCGATAATGAATGTCACAGGGGGCCAGGGAGATGAATGGGGACTGATAAGTGCAAGCCATTATTGTGCTCAGCTTTTGGGAGCAGGGAGGAGTGCCAATGCGACAGACAGGAGCAGGAGAAAGCACTTTCTCTGCTGTCCCCTTGCCCTCCATCTCAGCCACAAGAGGTTCTATGTGCTGGGCTGAGGAGGAGTGGGGGACTCTGAATCCCAAGATGTGGGGCTGTGGTTCTTGCTTTGCCACCAATGCACTGTGAAGCCATGGTCACAGGACCAAAGCTTTTGTGCTGGCCCACTCAGGGTATTGAAAAGGGAGGAGATGGAAGCGAGGCAGGTCCCATGGGCCAAGTGAGAGGCCATGGTTGGGGCACTCCTGGGTGGGAGGGAAACTGGAACAGGCAGCAGAGAGGATGGTTTTTTGTGTGTTAAGTGTGGATTTCACCTCTACGCCCTGAACCCACTCTGGGGAGTCCAAGTCGCTTTTGTTATGATGAAAGGTTCATGTCCAAGGTTCCAGTGTGTCCAGTGTCTATCCCCAGGACTATCGCCTTCTTGGGTACACACCTGCATTCACTGGTGCTGCCTCCAGGAGCCTGGCCTTTTTCTCTTTTCAGGTATGTGGTACTCTGGAATTTTGGAGCTTATGGTAAATGGACGCATCTGTGTCTTTTCTTTTCATAAACTGGTGCCAATCTGGTTCTCACTGATTCTCTACTTTTTATTTTTTTAAGTTAAGGGAAGAACTTTGCTGAAAGAAATAATGGCATTCTAAAGAATTTAAAGTTTGCACCTTGAAGGTCAGGTGGGAAAATCCTGTGGGTTTTTAGGAACATGAAGTGGGATTGGTCAAGTGGTGACCAGAACTAGTGAGGAGTGAGCAGGGCCAAATGGCGAGAAGCCCGCCAGATGTCCTCGATGTCCTCAGTGACCCTGGCCTCCTGGCCTCCGTGCCCTGGGGTAATCCCTTCTCAAAATGATTCTGAAGGCTACAGTTTGTCGACCTCTGAGGCTAGGCCTTAAAAGTCATGGCAGCCCCTCCTGCTCCTTGGATCTCCTGCTCCACAGGGTGCCAGGGACCTTGACAGACAACCAAGCACCCCTGTGGAGAGAAGCCTCAGGTCTTTGGGTAGCTGTGGACCTGGTCAGGCTCTTGGCCAGCCCCAGTAGAGACCACCAAACCATAACTGCCTAGCTAAGCTGCTCCTGAATTCCTGACCCACAGAGACCCTGAAAGATAAGAAAGGCTTATTCCTGTTTTAAGCTGCTAAATTTGGGCAAGAGCAGCTGATACGGTGAGGACGAACTCACACGTCAGGGAGAGCTGAAGGTCAGACCTTGAGGAGCCAATATTGGCTCTTAATCTATGGAATAAAAATTTCTGCAGAGCAAAGATTAGTTTTTTGTTTTGTTTTGAAAGCAAACATCATAGTTTATGAGAACCGCCTTGCATGAGGGAAGGAGGAGAGTGCTCACACTCAGGGACCTGCTGCTGCTCTCCAGCTCTTAACTCATTAAGTCATGGGCTTTAAAAGAACCCGGGATGTGACCCAAGGCCCTGAGGGGGTTGGAGGACTGGGAAGATGAAGCCTCAGGATCCCAGCAGGGGAGAGGACTGTGACATTGACCTGAAATCAGCACACTTCAGAAGGTTTTTGGAAAAGCATGGAAAAACGTAACTTTGAAAGAAGTCACAGAATCTGTCTTGTAAAGCATCAGGGTCCCTTAGAGAGTGGTGGCGTTTGTCTGGGGAGTGCAGCGTTGGAGATCTATGAAGCCTCAGGCTGTGGTTCAGTGGAGTCAGGCACTCTGACACCCAGTGCATTGAGATTCGTAAGTTTTGTAAGATGTGAGATGAAGCTCAGTGGACTATGGATTAACGTCAGCATGAGGGCAGAAACCAAAGCCCGGCCACCAGGATCAGGAGCTGGGGCCCAGGACCAGGCCCAGGGCCAAGCAAGAGGAACTGACAGTTGCTACGAAGGCGGCTGCACGTATTTTTAGAGGGACTGCTAAGCCCCTCTAAGAATGTGACTGCTAAGCCGCTGTGACGGGGTTAAGCAGTTCTCCCTCAGTCTGTGTTCTCAGGCCTTCTGCTCAGAAATTTGGGTGATAGGGGGGCTCTAGTAGTGCTTGTCTACCACTGGGGTATATAAGATAATCTGTCACTGCGCCAGGAGAAGGCTCCAGATGTCAGGCAAGGAAGGACCCTGGTGCTTGCCAGGAAGGCCCCACACCACACGGTGTGGGATTCCCACTCTCCCTGGGAGCAGGCAGTCCCTCCCCCAGCGTGCGCCTTGTCATCCAGATGGCATGTGAAGACAGGATGGGGTGCCTATCAAAGCTGATGACACTTAGAATTACTGTTATTTTCAAGATATTAAGTCTTGTTACCTTTCCAATAAACTGGGCCTCCCAATAGTATTTTTTATTCGGATTGAAAATAAAATGCAACCAATTGAAGAGATAAATAGCATAAGAGGATTTTTTAAAAGGCAGCGATGCCTTCATCTGGGCACTTGGAAATATGAATCAGTTTTACCACTCTCATGGGCAGATCAAATGACCGTAGGAGTCGGGCCTGATAGAGACCAGTTTGGTTGCAAGAGTCAAAATCCAACAAAAAACCAACAAACCAAAGTAAAGCAAAAAACAAAACTCAAAACCAAAAGCACCAGAAGAAAGAAAGAATGAGAAATGAATTGGCTGGTTGCATGGCCTGTGACTTGGCCCCCATCTTCTGCACTATGTGATTCTGGGTCAGATTCTCAAAAGAGAGAATGGGGTGGAACAAGAGCAGGCCAGTCTCCTTCCAGGGCAGGCAGTGCTGAGCCTGGGCATTCCATGGTGTCTGGTAAGCCTCCACTGTGGTGGGGGTCAGCTAGTTTACAGCCCTGTACATGGGGGTGGCTGTAAGAATCTAAGGCTGTAACGTCATACTTAGCAAAGAAAATCAAAGAAAGAAAATAGAAATGCATTACAAATATGCAATAATTGGGACACACTTAATACTAAAAAGTGATTTGTCTGAGATCTACATTTCTCCAGTTGTTCTCCATTTCACCTGGTAACTGGACTCACGGCTTATCCTTCTCCATTGGCATCATCAGGGAGAAAGATTTGGAAAAATTTAAACTGAGACTCAAACTAAATTTTCTGTGCTCAGAGGCTGCTGTGTTTCTATTCTGCTTGGTTTCTGTGATCTGTTTTCATTTTGAGAAGGTAGGAACCCTGGCTCTGAAGTTTCAATCTGCCACTTAGGAATGGGGCATGCTGGGAAGGCCAGCTGGATCCGAAGGACAGAGCTCCCAAACTGGGATGCAAATCCAGGATAGGGCTGCAGTGTTTTCTTGTCTGGATATCAGGCCTGGCCAAATCTATTTCATAAGGTTGTCACAGGTCCATTCCCATTGTTGTAGGTGGCAGGTTGTCTTCTTTTTAAAGGCTAAATACTATTTTATTGTATGTATATATGCCACATTTTCTTATCCTTTTCTCTGCTGGTGAGCCCTACATGTCTCCCTATCGGGGCTATTGTGAATATGCTGTGTTGAACTTAATAGTGCAGCAGCTCTTTGAGATATTGAATTCAATTCCTTTGGATAAATATCCAGAAGCGCTAAGTGAAATAAGCCAGACACAAAAAGACAAATACTGTCTCATCTCCCTTATATGTGGAATCTACAATAAATAAACTCATAAAGGCAGAAAACTGGTGGTTACCAGGTGGATACCAGGCACTGGAGAAGGGGGCATGGGGAGATGTTGGCGAAAGAATGGGATGACCATCGCCGGTACTGGGGTGTGCACTTGGTGTTTGGTAAGGGGGCGGGGGTTGGAGTGTTCCTACCGCACACAGACACACACACAAGGTAACTATGTGAGATGATGGATATGTTAATTATCGTGATTGTGATGATTATTTCACAATATGTGTGTATAAAATCATCTAATTGTATACTTCAACATGTACCATTAAACATTTTTTTAAAGAAATAACTGCTGTGAGGAATCAGTGCATGCAGATGGGAATACCCAGCAGGATGCCTGCCGGTCATGTAAGCTGGTGCTTGGCTCGGTGGCCTGTCCCCGGTCTTCTTCATCATATGAGCAGAAACGCAAGTGTCTATCATTGCTCTTGGGACTATGTGCTCTCCGTGCATGATCTCATCTGATTCTGGCAACAACTGAGCAGGGGAACCTACTGTTTTCACCTCCAGTTGAGCCATGTGCAACTTGGGTTGGCCTGAGGGTGGTGCAGGGGACAGAGCTCCCGGACTGGGATGCGAATCCAGGACAGGGCTGCAGTGTGCACCGTGTCAATGTCATTCCAGTGCTTTTCATTCTGCAGTGCTATGGGTTGGACCCAGATGCTCGTGTGTGCTGACAAGCATGCTACCACTGAGCCACACCTCTGAGCCTCCCATGCTCTTCCTGTGCTTGGAAAGCATAAGGTCCAATGTGTGGCAGCAGGTACATTTTGCAGCCCTGGATCCACCCTCTGTCCAGGTGTCTGCAACCGCTAGCATCCCAACACTCACTAAGTCTCCTGCTCTTCCTGGCTCACTCCTGCACCCTGAGGATGCAGCCATGAGTTCCAGTCTAAGTTCGAAAATAGCCACCAGCCAAGGAAACAGACAGAGGCAAGACGTTGCATGGAACATAGTATGTGGTACAAAGGGAACCGGACAGAAGAATGAGAGATGTGACTGAGGGTTAGAGTGGAAGGGAGATATTCTAAATAAAGGTGTTCATGGAGGGCTTCTCTGATGAGAAGGCCAAAGAACAGAGACCAAAAACAACTCGGTGCAGTTGCAGGTAGAGGGCTGGCAGTCAAGGACAAGCCAGCGGTGATGGGGCTCAACACAAAGGCCCGTGTGAGGCCCAGTGTGCAGGGAGAGAGGTGGGAGATGAGGTCAGAGCACAGCAAGGAGCCAGGGGCTTATCGCTCAGTAATGGAAGATGTGCATTTGCCAGGGGCTGTTCTGTTTGTGACCCACGGTGCCGACCACAGATTCAAGAGAAAGGCCCCCCATCTCCAAGGAGCGGAAGTCTGCGTCAGGAAACCAATCATGCCACTTATCGCCCCAGTTTGAAAAGTAATTGCAGACACATGTGTAAAGGGCAGGGCAATCTTTTCTGCCAATTATGTGCCCTGTTATTAGGCGATTAGAAGCTGGTAAAGGCACAGCAAGAAGGATCAGCCGCTCCTCCTCTGTCCACCTCTGCATTTCTGTGGCTCCCAAGGGTACACTATTTCCCCCAAGTGGCCCGGCCAAGTTTGAACAGGTGACTCCTCAAATGGTAACCCCCAGACCCACTGTCCTTGTCTGCAGGAGGAAAAGGGCCACAAGAGACCTTTATAAAACTGCAGTTGAGGAACAGGCCGTGATGCAGCAAGCTCATTTCCAGAAGGCTCTTCAGCCCTGGGCGTTTCTAAAGCTGGGCCTCAAGCAGACCATGCTGGTCCCGGGTGCCCGTGCAGCACAGGCTGCCCTTGGCTTTTTATTTGGCTTCTCACGGCACATCTCTTTCCACATCTGTGGGCCTGTTGTTCACTGATCTATCCACTCCTTCATTCTTTAAGCCAGAGTTAACTGAGCAGCTATGCTCTTCTAGCACAGAGCTATTATTTTAAATTAACAGAGGAGTCTAGTGGTTAAGAACCCTGGGGTCAAACAGTCCTGAATTCAAATCCACCTCCTCTCCTAGAGTTGTTACGTCTGAGACATGGGGGTGGTGGCAAGACAGGGCTCTCTGTCCCTCTAATTCCCTTCACTCATCCTCAGCCCTGGCAGAGAGGAGACCTGTGGCCTCTCAGCCCAGGCCATGGCAGCATGGCAGGAGTGGACAACGGCAAGAGGACTTTGGTTGGCTTGTAGGAGAAAATTCAAGAGCAAGGCAGCTCTGCAGGATGCACAGGCCCCGCAAGAAGCTGTAAGTCTGGGATGAAGAAGGAAGGGGCTCAGAGGAAGAACGGGGCAGAAACCAGAGAAGGCCTTCCAGATGGCCTGGGGTGAGCGGCTCTGCCCAGGCTGCTGTGATGGCCGAGAGGAGACCCCAGGAGCCAGACTGCTTGGGTCAGGTCTGGTCTGCCCGATAGCGATGACCTTGGGCACGGGGGGGGGGGGGGGGGGGGGGGGGGCGAGGCCTGCACCTCTGCTGCTCCTGGTCTGACAGTAGGAATTAACTGGTAGGATGGCTGGAGGGGTCTGGTCAGTTGATAGAGGCAAACTGCTCAGGATGGGGCCAGCACCGTCCTCCCAGTACCGCAGCAGCAGGCTTGGCATCGCATTCCCCCAGGGAGCCTCCTCTCCGTCCACACTTCCCCAGCACTTGCCACCCTTTCATCTTAACTCATATTTTCATGTTGTTTATTGCCCCCTCCCCAACTAGAATGCAAGTTCTTTGCAGTCTGGGGGTCTCTTCTGTCCACTGTTGTACTCCCAGCTCAACTTCCTGCTAACCGTGCTTGGCACACCCGGGTACAGTCGGTGCTTCTTAAGGACAGATCAGATGACCGAACAAATGAACGAACAAGTGAATTATCAGCTTGTGGGCTTCGTTCTTGACCAGCTCTTTGTGACCGTGGGCTGCCTGCCTAGGCTTCCTGATGTGGGCACAGTGACACTGTGCTATGACAATGTTAATAGCAATACCTACTTTCTGAGGACCATGGGAAACAAGGTGTGCAAAGTGCCCCGCCCCAACCTGGCACATAGTAGGTGCCCAATTCTGTTGCCTGTTGGTGACGTCATGGCTCCTGCATGACACCCTGTGCTTAGGGCATTCGATCATGCAGAGGTACCTGCCTGACTGTGACGGAGACAGGGGTCCCACAAGACTACTGTTTTAGCCAGCTTTTTCACTGCTGTGACTTAAAGACCCGATGAGAACAATTAGAAGGGGAAAAGTCTATTTGGGGGTTCATGGTTTCAGAGGTCTCAGTCCATAGATGGCCAGCTCCATTGCTCTGGGCCCAAGGTGAAGGCAGAACTCATGGTGGAAGGGTGTGGGGAAGGAGAGCAGCTGGGGACATGGCAACCAGGAAGCAGAGAAACTCTCCTTACCACTGACACAGTTAAACCCCAAGGGCATGCCCCCAGTGACCCGCCTCCGCCAGCCACTCTTTACCTGCCTATGGTGGCCACCTGGTTGATCCCTATCAGAGGATTAATGCACTGATCAGGTTAAGCCTCTCATAACCCAATCGTTCCACCCCTAAACTTTCTGGCAAAATCTCACACATGAGCTTTTGGGGGACACCTCATATCTAAACCATAACAACTACACTCTGGATCTTTGAGTCTCTCCCTTTCAAGGGGAGCAAAGCCATGTGTATAGGCCTGGGCCCATAGACCTTTGGTGGTGGCTCCCTGGCATCTGCTAGAATTGTATGGGCTGCCACTATTTAAATGCACCCCACCTGGGATTTGATTCAGTGGAATTGACTGAGAGAAAAATAGTTAGAGACTTTAGCTCAGTTTACAGTGAACTATGTAGGTGCCCAGTTCTGCCACGAGGGCTGATTCTAAATCCTCAGTGGTCACTTTCTTCTAGTTACTTCTAAGTACTGACTCCTCTTCAGTCACTGGGGCACATGGACCTCGAGTTCTGGCTGATTCTGGAAGGGAGCTGAGAATAGCTGGCCCCACCCACTCAGAACACAGGTGAGTGTGTGCTTCACATGAAAAGCAATCTGTGGTACAGAAACCAACAAGGGGCATCGGAGACTCCGAGAGGAATCGGCCTTTCTAATCCCTGAGGTGAGGGGCATGGTGTCTGACTTTAATGGTGAAGAGGCAGCAGGCGAGATGTTGGAGAGCTCCTGGGCTGCAGCCTAGGGTCTGCGGAAAGCCCCTTCCATCAGCCACATGCCTCAGTTCACACATTAAAGGAAGGAGGGTGAACTGGCCTCCTGAGATTGTCACAAGTATTAAATACTCTGACATGTCAAAAGTGCCTGGAATAGCGGCTGGCCCACTGTCAATGACCATTGCTTATTAATTATAAGAAATAATCAAATCATGTTAAAATAAAATACAGCAATATTTTAAATAAAAATGATAAAACAGTGCATTTGAAGCAAAATAATTAACTCTTAATTAATTCTCAGTTACCATAAGTTATCATTTCTGCACCTCTTCCCACCATGTGGCCCAGGACTTGGCCGATGGCCAGTGCTGACAGTGATGTGTTAAGCAGCTGGCCCAAGTCTGGCTCCAGTGAGTGGCACAGAGACATCTAACCCTGGGCTGTCTCACCCCAAAGGCTGTGCATACCACTAGGAAGGCGCCCAGGGCTGCCTAAACAGGGAGCCGTTCCCCCTGACATCACCCAGAGGCCCTGGGGGCAGCCCAGCACACGGGCACTCTGAGTCCAGCTCTGTGCGATAAGCTGTTGGCCTCAGGGCAGTCTTCCTGTCGATGGTCACCAGTGGAAGGGGATGATCATATTCCACACGAAGCTGGTTAGGATGCAATGAGAAAAACATGATCGTAAAGCTCTTGGAAAAGTGCCTCACACTTAATAAATGTCACAGCTCTCATGACTGTTTTTCATGCACGCATTTATCAATGCACAGCTGTTATTTTGAAGTCCCATGTGTGGTTGGAACTGGGCTCATTGACGATGTAGATGAGAATCCGACTTGGCCCCTCACTTCAGGCGGCTCTGGGGGACTCCAGTAAAGGAATAACAGCCTGCGCTGAGCACACTGACCCAACCTGCCAGGGAGGGCCAGGGACAACTACCTAGAGGAGGCGCCAGATGAGATGGTTCTTAAAGATGACCTGTGATTCACCAAGGGTACAGAGCCCAGGAGAAAGGTGATGGGGGAATCTCAAGAAGGCAGCATGTGCAAAGGTCCTGAGGCAAATGTAGCCTTATAGGTGGTGGAGGAAATGGGGGAGGTAGAAAAGAATATCTGTTTAGGACCCTTTTGTACAGTGTTAAATGGAAGCAAAGGGTTTGGTCTTTGACTAAAGGGTGATGAGGAACCTTATATCTTTGTGGTCAAAGGTCAGAACAAAGCTGCTATTTTTCATTGCTGAGTAAATTAATGCATGGACGGTATGAGATACTCTATATTTATTGTTTGAATTCAAAATTATCCTGGCAACAATATGGAAGCCAGACTGGAGAGTTGGGGAAGATTGGCAAACTACAAGCCAATTGCATGGCTTGATTCCAGGAAGTAATTCTTTTTTATTATACCTTGCTTCTTGTTGCTAAAATAATGGCTGAATGAACAAACGAATGAATAGATAGTTATCCCATTCCACTCTCTTTGTTAAGAGGGACAGTTTATGGGCCTGTGAGGCATTTTTTCTGAGAGCAATAAAATAGGTGAATCCAGGAATAAATAACCACTTAAACCCCCAAAGAATAATAACCAGCCAGGAGCACCTTGTGGGACTCTGCTGTGACCATCTCCTCACCCACTGGGCTGCACAACAAGCCCCAGAATTCTTTGTCTTCAGTCCTGACCCTCTGTGGTCCTCAGAGCTTCCTGGGGACAAACAGCGAATCGACAGATTCATTATGTGAATAAGAACCTGGTGCTTTGAAAAGGCTGTGGATGAATCCTTGACCTGTCCAGTAAGAGAAATCGTGTTGGAAACACTCCGCCATGTCCTGCTCGGGTGTAGCCCTGCTCACCTCAGCCTCTCTGATGCACCTTGGGAAAGGGGGTCCTCGGGTTCCCCTAGGACTTGTCCCCAGCCCACTCAAGTGTGGTCTCAGCAAGGAGAGCTGTGTGCAGCCCCTGGTGTGCCCCGGCCCTGCCCCTTGGTCCTGGTATAAGCCTTTCAAGTGTCCTCCTTCCTCCTCGCCAGGTTCCTGCCCGGTGCTTTCTGGACAGTGGCTGGCGGTCATCAGCTGTTGGACCACTTGGTGTTCCTGATGAGATCCGTGCAGTTACAGAGCCACCAGCCTGACTCCTCTTGGCCATTAGATTGTCTGCTCATTTGTTTCTTAAAGTAGAGGTCACTGAGTCTTCATCATGAGCCAGGCAGGTTCTAGGTTCAATAAGCAGGTGGTCTGTCGCTCTCGTGGAAGCAAACTTAAAAGAAGCCCACAGCAGATGAGATCGTGGCAGATGATAGGAGGCACCTATCAGGAGGGACAGACAGGAAAGAGCTCGTGGAGAAGGGCTAACTGGTGAGGGATGGCTCCTCCTCTGAGAGGAGATGTCCGGGGGGGAGGAGAATGATTCAGAAGTGGGGGAAAGAGCAGCCCAGAGAAAGAGCGTATGCCGAGGACCCAGGGAGGGGAGAGCAGAGGGCAGTGAAGGGGGGGGAGTGGAGGGATTTGGGGAAGGAGCCAGGAGGGCCTTGTGGGCAGCGGGCAACCTGCTGTCTCCCATCTTGTGCTGAGGGCGAATTTTATGAGTGGAAAGAGACGAGACTCACTTCTGAGGTTTGTACAGTAGAAACAGGCACAGAAGATTAACATCGCCCTGTGGAGTGTCGGGAGGAACAGGAGTACACAACTGATCACACCTGGAGAAGCTCTGCTGTAGGAGAGACACGCTGAGACAGACACAGAGGTGACCAGTGGGACAGCATGCCCAGCTTCAGTAAATATCAGGGTGGACAACAGCTTGCAGGCTAAGGAGGACCCCCAGGCACCCATTCTTCACGCGATACCCTTCTCCTGGCTACTGCACATCTGCTCAGTGCCTGGAATGCGCAGGTAATGAGCGTCCAAGGGAGAGAGATGGACACTATCTTTGACTTAATGGAAATTGCACACAAGCCATTTCAAACTGATGGAAGCTCAGATTAAGAAATAAAAGTGTTGGATTTGCCTTTTCTGGCTCTCATTTGGTTAAATTCTGGCAGCTGTCACACATTCAGGATCATTAAAATGTAGTTTTGTGTACTTAACTTGCTTCCACAGGTTAACTTTCACCAGCTCATTACGATGGCCCTGACCTTGGTCTATTCATAAAGACCACAAAAACCATTAACTGGATGGGTTTCTTTCTATAGGGGCAGGACAGTTTTTCTACTGGAGGCATTAGCAGATTTGGATCATATTGTAAACAAATGTATCCACTATAAATATTCACAGATCTGCAGGGCATTGTAAATAAGTGTTCTCGAGTAATTGCTAAGTGATGGTCTTACAATCAAACTGGCATAAGAAACGAGAGAGAGAGAGAGAGAGAGAGAGAGAGAGAGAGAGAGAGAGAGAGAGAGAGAGAGAGGAGATTCAGCAGCTTTGCAGTCAACGTTTAGAAAAGAATCTGGGGCTTTGCAAGGAGACAGCCAGCTTTGAGTAGGTGGGTAAAAGAACAGGACATTTGGTGAGTTGAGAAACTATTAGGAACTTGGATTTGTGATTATTAAGAGCATCAAGTGTTGGTCATGCCCATGTAAGTGTCTGTGCTGGATTTAAGCATTCAGCTTTTATCCCATTCCCTGAGCCGTGCATTCCCTACAAGGGCTTTGTTTGTGTATCTGTCAGCTCTTTCTGGATAACAAAACACCACCATGGCCCGTGTGTCTTATGGCAATGAGCATTGTTTCCTGTGGGTCTGTCTGGTCTGATGGGGGCTTGCTGATCTTACCTCTCTGCTTCTCACTTCACATCTGGGCTGGGCTGGCTCTGCTGACGTGTTTCTCAGCTGCTGGGGCCAGTTGGACAGCCAGGGTGCACTCTCTTCATTCGGATGGCCGAGATGTAAGGGGAGAGACGATCACTGTGTGCTGTGGCCTCCGCCTCCTTTTGTCCTCTGGCCCAGGCCGTGGGGACAAGCCTAATGTCAGAGGTGAGGAAATTCAGTCCGTCTTTGGTGAGGAAGGATTGGGTGCAGGGAAGAGTGAACAATTTGCACTCGGAGCTGAATGCCACATCTGCTCCCATTCACCTGCTCCTGCAGGAGCTTGCCTTGTGTGCCAGGAGCAGGGAGAGGGAGGGGCCACTGTCCGACCCTGTGGACGATGAGAAATCTGCAGAACAGAGCTCTTGCTCTTGCTCTTGATTATGGTCTGAGTTGTCCAGAAATCCTGTCTTCCTCAGTCTGACCCTCAACTGATCCATCCTCCAACATAACCAGAGAGGTCACCCTAAAACTTCAAAGAGGCACTGTGTCTGGTTAAGCAGTCTGAATGACTCCTCCCCTTGCCGGTCGACCTCCTGAGGTCAACACTCAGGACCCCTCATCAACCCAGGCTGGTCAGCTGCCATCCCCCTGGTCACCAGTCACTTCCCCAGATGCTCCTTCCTCCCCGATTTCCCTTTGTTCTAGTTTGGTGGCTCCCACTTGAGAACCACGGACAGGCTGGAGGTCGGGACCTGGGGGCCATGGCGTCATTATAAGAGATCTTACCTGAAATCCCAGGAAGCATTGCCTGACAGATGCATAAATAATCTCTCTCTCTCTCTCTCTCTCTCTCTCTCTCTCTCTGTCACACACACACACACACACACACACACACACACACACAATTGCCATCTTGCAATTTTACCTAGATGGGATTGTGAAGAATAAGGTTCAAATTCATATAACAGGCAGTGTTGGACGTGAGCACTCTTTGGCTATTATTTGGTTTCTTGTCATCGGATACAGAAAGTACAGCTTCTATCGTGTAAAGACCCAGGAGAGTTTTTCACACGTAACTGAAAGCAGCCACTTGGACCTGCCTCTTCTTCAACACAACCTGCTCGCCGCGGCTCCGGCTCTCTCGGGTCTCTCCCAGCACCCCCTTGGCAGCTCATCACAGGGCTGTGTGCCTCTGCACTGGGTTTTCTCAAGCGCATGCACCTGCCTTCCCATTCCTCTCCTGTTGCTCAGCTGGGTGGCTGCTCTGCACTAGGTGGTTTAGGAACATTTCTAAGTGAAAGGCTGAGTGACTGTGAGTCGAGGAGTTGTCCCTGGAGTAGTGCTCTCAAGGTGTGCTGTCCGAGGACTTGCACAACACAGGATGTCACCCTCTGCCAGAGTTTCTGAACCAGCTGGTCTGGGGGACACAGAATTTGCCCTTCTGCCCGTGCCCAGCTAGTGCTGATGCTGCCAATCTAGGGACCCCAATCCAAATGCCTCAAGTCTGCTGAACCTATGCTGGGAGGATTCTCCTTGTAAAAATAACCCCAGATACTAATTTTGGGTAAGGGAGACACCTAGAGGGGGGTTTTAACTGCATCTCATTCACAAGATAAAGTTGGCTCCTGACAGCCGAATTTCGCTGCTGAGGCGGAAACTGAAGCCCCGATGGCTCCGCTGAGCAGAGGGGCCTGGAGCTCAGCAGGGCGATGCCCATTCTCCTGCGGGAGTCCGGCCGTACTCCTCTTGTTCATGGGGTCCACTCCATGGCAGAACCGAAAGAGACAAAGCAGTGTTTTCTGTCCTGTCTCTAGGCCAGCAGGCTGTCCCTCCACTGGGGAAAGTCAGAAAGGAGTCACACCCCAAGGGCCCTCCACAGAGCATCTCTAAGTGCCTAGTGCTCACGATGGCCTCTGTGGAGTGACCTACTGTGTTCAGTTCTGGGTTGAGGCCAACCTGGCCAGTCCTCGGTTGTGGTAAGGTAGTGGTGCTGGCCAGCCGGCATCACAGGTTTTCAACCTGGAAGCCATGTCTCTCTTCTCAGACGAGCCAGCTAGCACCTGCCAGGCTGCAGACCCTGTTCTAGAAGCTGAGCACTTAGCAGCAAAGATGGGCTCACCTTCCAGAGGAAGAGGCAGGCAGCCAGTCAGCCTGTGCGGCTCCCCATCGGTGGTTGCTGCACAGCAAGCAGCTCTAAGACAGACGATGATTTTCAGCTCACATACCTGTGGAGCAGTGGCTCCGGTGGCCGTGTGCTGGGCTCAAGCATCTTGGGTCCCTGGGGGAGCTTGTCAGTCTTCTGGATTCGCCCACATGCCTGCTCCCAAGAGTGGTGCAGGTCCCAGTGAGAGCAAGCAGAAGCACGCAGGGTCTCTTGGGATTTGGGCTAATAATATCACCAGCGCCTCCGACCCATGGCACAGCCAAGGCCAAGGGCTGAAGGGCGTAGATGAACTTGAGAGAAGCATCGAGAAAATAGGACAAGAAATGTATCGTGTGAGGTCAGGTAACGTGGAGGGCAGTGGAGAAACTTGAGGCAGGGGGCCCAGCTCAGAGTGGGCAGAGATGCTGGGTTTGGTCAGCATTGTGGGGGCATGGACACCCAGAGGATGGTCTCGTGTCTTGTGAGAGTTGTGTTGTGAGCATGAGGAATGACCTTCTCTGCATGGCCTGGACTCTTGTGCTGAGTGTGTCCCTGTTCCAGAGACCTCTGGGATACCTGGCAGCTGTCCTGACTCACAGGGTCGCTCATCTGATTGCCACTCTTCTATATAAATGCCTGGTCACAGCAGCACCTGCAAAAGGGTGTCAAGATCTAAAGACTTTATCTCTATGTCAGGTGCCCCCAGCTCATACACACCAACATGTGCTTGTATACACACACACACACACACACACACACACACACACACACGGAATGTCCTCATCCACATCTGCCAGAGATAAGAAACAGTCCCAGCCCCTGGAGCCCACAGGAGGCAGCGGCTGGCACTGGGCCGTCCATCAACTCCAAAGCCAGACAGACACGCCTGGAAAG
This sequence comes from Spermophilus citellus, assembly GCF_964194105.1. Lineage (NCBI taxonomy): Eukaryota > Metazoa > Chordata > Mammalia > Rodentia > Sciuridae > Spermophilus > Spermophilus citellus. Next base: position 64,459,955 of record NC_138200.1, read on the forward strand.
GGGTGTGAGCCTTGAGTGTGTCTAAAGGCACAGGCCACAGGGGGCCCCGGGCTCTGGCAGTAGCTGGGCTGAGGGGCTGGTGTGGCAGGAGGCAGAGCGTGGATGGGAAGAGAGGGTGTTGGCCTAAAGGTTTGCCACTGTGCTCAGTCCATCAGCCGAGAGGCCCCCTCAGGAGCTGAGGGACAACAAAGCAAAACATGTAGACAAAAGTGGGGTTCCTCTGCAGCAGCCTTTGATCATTGGAATGAAATGATTTTTCTCCATCTTTTCAAAATCTGACCTTATGTCCTTTGGCAAGATGTGTGTTTGGGGGCGGGAACACCGATTGATTCTGACAACAGCACTTGAGTTATGTTATTGTTTCCATTTTATTGATGAAAAAACAAGGATTCGGGAATAAACGCAACCTGCTCAATGTAAGCAGGGCCCAGAGGTCCCTGTCTGGGTCTCATCTTACTAACAAGCCTCTTTCCGCCTTCAGGTTTGCAGAGGCCAGCTCCAAGGCCTGAATAGACCCTGCATGTCAACCCCTCCCAGTTCTGAAAAGCCACTTTGTGGAGCCTGAGGCCAGGAAGGGGCGGGGCCTGGCCTCTGGGCAGCACACCCATCTGGGAAAGGGTGTGCCCCAGCTTGGCTTCGCCTCTCTCCCTGCCAGTGAGCAGCCCAGGACCTTGGAGAATGCCTGGGCAGGTCCTGGCAGGGGCCAGTGCCAGCAGGGTGTCTGCAGCAAACCTGCACCCACCTGTAGGACACAGTAGGCCCACAGGCCTCTGTGGCTTGGGATTCACCACTCCAGTTACCTGTTGCTGGTTTGGTGTCCCTATTTCAGTCCTAGTGATGGATTTGTGGTCACGTCAGAGAACTGCCCTCTCCAAATGAAGCGGCCTCAACAAAAATCACCCCCATCCTTGGGGGACTATCCAGCAGCTGGCCCAGGCACAAAAGTCATGGCCCTAGACCCCAAATGTCAGGTGAGCTCCTGGGGAGGCTGAGCCTCCGCTGCCAGTGCAGCAGCCCCGCTCCCACCCCCTGCCAGTCCCGCTCCCCTGCTCTCTCGCAGATGTTGCTCCCGAGAATCCTCCCTGGCAAGCCACCTGCACGAGTCTCCACCTGGCACCTGTGGCCAAGGAAGCCAGCCTGGCTCACTGGCCTTGAAGTGACACTGGTCACTTTTGCTCCCAGCTCTTTGTCTAGATCTGGCCACATGCCCCCTCCAGCCCCAAGGGTCCTGCAAGTACAACCCTGATGTTTTCCCAGAGGTGGGGCTGGAGCTGGGAATATTTTGTGAGTGGCACTAAGGACATGAAATGGGCAGAGCACAGAAAGGCCTGGCCGAAATGCAGACCCATGGCACTCCTTGTCCTCTGAACACAGCCTTGGACACTCCCTACCCCAGGAATGCTTCCCAGACTGAGCTACTGCTCATGGAAATCTAGAGCTCACCTTCTGCCGGGTACCTCTCCTCTTGGTGCTTCGTCCCCTCCTGAGCTGTCCTGTGCTCTCCCTGTCTTTGCGTCTGACAATCCATGGTCTGGTTTAGCTGGTCCCTGACTGACAGGACGCCCCTTTCCTTTCATGGAAAATGGATACTTCAGAATGTCTAGATCTGAAGCTGTTTGACTCCAAAGAACCGTGCTTTACTCTTGCCAGTGGGCAGTAGGGCTGTGGGTCTCCACACACAGGGGTTCCAAATCATGGTCATGTGTCACATGATCTGCTAAAGACTGCATTTTGTAGACACTCCAAGGAAGATGGTCCTACTTGAGTCAGGAAAAGACTAAATGAAGCAGCACATCTGCCTCTCACAGCCCCTTCTGGAGTTGTTTTGCCATCGTCACTGTCTGCTGGGTCAGCACGCAGCAGGTGGCACTGCATTTTTATCAATGACCTTGGGACTTGTGAGATGACCTTGTGACCAACTAGCAGACAGCGAAGAAATTTTGAAAAGTACATAAGTTCACATTTTTTGAGTGGTTATTATGTCACTTAATCCTCACCACAACCTTATGAGTTCAGTATAATTTGTATTTTAATTTTACCAGTGGACAAACAGAGGCACAGGGAGTTTGAGTGACTTAATAGTAAGTGGCAGCCCTGGGGACTGAGCCTAGGCAATGTGACTTCAGACTCTTTGCCCCTCCTTGCCTTCTGCTACTTCTTGATTAAGTCTAGCCATCCATCCCTTTAACACACTTTAATCTCTGTCTTCATGTTCCAGGCCCTGTGCCAGATGTTGGAGTATAGCCCAAACCCAATGGATCTCAGCATGGTCCATTGCTCACTGTACTGCTATAATAGATGTCACATAATACGTTTATTCCAGTATTTAATGCCAGGGGAAATTATGTTGGATGACTTTGTGTTCATGTTTCTATAGCAAGAACTATGTAATTTACCTGTTTCTCATATTGCTTTGGCCACCAGGAAGCTCATATCCAAACCAGAGCCAATCAGTTAGAGTTTGGAGTTAGCATTCCATCTTTCTGGACTTTCCCTCTGGTCTGGATTTTCTATTTTTATGGCAAAAATGTCCTCTTTTAATACAACACCTTAAAACCTTAGAAGGAGACTGCATGAAAATGATGACATATTTGTTGTTTATTCTTAGATTCCTACCAGGGAAGGCAGACCTGCATGTCCCTCTTACCCTAATTGCTAAAGTACTCCACTTGTAGAATTCCTTGAGCAGTGGCTACTAATGTTTTGAGTGGGTGTGGAGGTGGGGGGTGGGGGAGCTCAAAGCTTCTGAAAGGTGAAAGTTCAATCCATATAGGGAAAAAAAAAAATGTCCTCAAATCACAGTCCCAGCTTTGGTGCCAGATGCACATTTGTGGAGTAGGCAGCCGGTCAGACTCTCACCTGAGTAGTTAATAAAATCTATTGCCCCTTGATGGATTTTTCCTGCAAGCTAGAATTGATCTGTCCTCTTTGTGATTTGTGAGATGGCAGGGAAACACCAGACACCATCATGGCTTGGGCCACATTTGGGGTGGGGGAGAGAGAAAAGAAAAAGAGAAAAAGAAATCCACTGCCAAGGTTTCCCTGGTGTAGACAGGGCTGGAACTGCTGGGGTCATTTTATTTGATTTATTGAAAATAAAGTGGATCTTATTAACATTTTAATAAAGAGAATCTTTTTGCACCAGGCTGGAAGTGGCCACCGGTCCCTGGTGCAATTCCATTCTCTGGCAAAGTGGAATCGGCTGGCATCCCCAGCTTGATTTGTGAGGCTGGGCCCCCACAGTCCAAAAAAAGCAAACGTGCTGCCTCCTGCGAGGGGCTCGCTCTTCGCGAGGTGCTCGCCTGTATCTGCCATGCAAAGCGAGGGAGCTTTATGAAGGAATCTGTCTTGTAAAGCCATTGGTCCTGGTCATCAGCCTCTACCCAATGCTTTCGTGATGCTGCCGCTGATCTATTTGGGAAGTTGGCTGGCTGGCGAGGCACAGCCTCTCCTCAAAGCCTGGCTCCCACGGAAAATATGCTCAGTGCAGCCGCGTGCATGAATGAAAACGCCGCCGGGCGCTTCTAGTCGGGCAAAATGCAGCCGAGAACTCCGCTCGTCCTGTGCGTTCTGCTGTCCCAGGTAGGGAAGAGGAGCCCGGGCGCTCGCACCGGTCTCTGCATTCTGCTCGCCCAGCGCGGTTCCGGCGAGGGGGCGTTCGGGGGTCTGGGGGCTCCGGGCGCGGCAGTGAAGGCAGACCCGGGCTCGGAAGGGAGGTCATCCCCATCCTCACGGATCCTAGCGGCCCTGGCCTCCCACTCCGCCTTGCGTGTGTGTGTGTGTGTGTGTGTGTGTGTGTGTGTGTGTGTGTACGTTTCGGGAAAGAATGAGTGCGCTCCGGGTCCCTTTTTTTGCAAGCCCGGGCGACATTCTCGCCTACATCAACTGGGGTAACTTTGGTTCGCCTCCGGAGGAGGAGGCTCGTGCACTGGAGAAAGACAGTTGGAAGCGACTCTGGCGAGTCGTGCTTCCCCCTGACCAGCGCCAAGCCGCCGAAGCGCCGCTTGGGTCCGGATTGTCGGCTGCCGGGCTGGAGAGGCCGAGCTGGCACCGCCGACTTCCCGGGGCTCCAGTCCCCTCGCCCAGCCCGCGGCGAGCTGGAAGGCACCTCCAGCCAGCCCAGCGCCGCAGCCCGGCTGCTGCTGTCGCTCAAAGGCGCCGGCGCTGGCCGCGCCCGCATCGGGGTCCTTTGGGTCTCAGACCCCGGCCCGGAAGGGCCTGAGCGCGTCCCCGCCAGGGCGCAGGCCCCAGCCCCCCGCGTCCCCATTGTCCAGCCAGCTGGAGCTCCGGCCAAGCCCAGGCGGCCGCCTCTGTTGCCTTCCCCGGGCGGGCGGGCGGGCGCAGCGCAGAGAAAAGTTCAAGCCTTGCCCACCCGGGCTGCAGCTGCCTGTTAACCCTCCCTGAGCTGCGGCGGGAGCAGGGCTTGCCGCTTAGGAGGGGAGCAGGAGACAGGGCCCTCCGCAATCGCAATCGCCTCTGCGTCTCCCGTCTCGGGAAGTTTTGTGTGCAGGAAAGCGGTACTCCAGCCAGGCCCGAGGGTCTGGTGGCCGAGGGGCACACCCAGCCCTACTCAGGGCCCTCTGTGTTTTCAGAGCACCCCGACCCAGTCCCCAACGGCCCTGGTTGCCTCTGGGACTTAGAGTGAGCTGGCAGCCTACAAGTGGGTGGGTAAGACAAGGGCAGGGCCAGCCTGGGAGGAAGGAGTGGAAAGGTGTGTGGGGGGGTGCAGGAATGGGTGTGGAGCTTGGCAGAGGAGGAGGCCCACGGGTGCACTTGGGGCTGAGAAGGAAGCCAGGGTCCCAGCAGGGATTGGCTGGTATGAGAAGATCTAGTGCAGCCTTTTAAGGGGGGACCATGATGGGTCAGTGTTGGGGTATGACTTGGGAAATGGGCCAGCCTCCCAGGAATGCAGTGACCATGGAAAGGACTCACAGGAGGAGTGGGTGGCTGCGGATGGCCCTGCCAGGGTGCAGAGTAGGGTGCCTGGCTGCTGAGCCACTCTCCTGACACTGACTTCTCCCCTGGTCACTGGGTCACACTGTTCAGACTGCCCAGTGTAAGCTCATCTTCTTCCAAGGCTTTGGTGGCTGATGTTTGTGGGCTCCCTGTAGCATTCAGTCCTGCCATGGATCCTATACCTGGCTGTGTACCAGTTTTCCAGACTTCCTGGACTCTTAACTGTCCCTAAAGCTATATATTGTACATATATCCCAGTTAGCAAGGTGGCTCAGAGCATGCCTCAGACAGAACGATTCAGAGGGTTCCTTTCTGCCATATGCTAGTGGTACCACCCTGGGCAAGTTGCTTAGCCTCTCTGAGCTTCCAGGTTCTCTGTAGTGAGATAATCTACCTTCTTCCTGGGACTGCTGGGTGGATAGGGTTGCATTCAACAGGATGCCCTAGGTAATGCATTTGCACAAGGCTGGTCACCCTGGGACACTTACCACAGCCTTATCCAGGACTTTACAGTCCTCCCCTTTTGGCTTCCTTAGAGCAAGACATTGCGTGATAGTTCCCTGAGACTAGGGGCTAGGAGCATGGTGCCCTTTGCAAAGCAGCAGGTGGATGTACTCACCTAGGGCCCTGGCTGGCACAGGTGGGCTCCAAAGCCTCACTCAGTTGCTTTAGAAGGGGACTGAATCACCTGTCTTGAGGGGTTCCTTTCTCTTTGATTGTTAGGCATAATCAGCAAATGTCCACATTAGGAATCATTTGTATCCTGTCATTGGTATCCTGTCCTGGTGGCATAGTACCTCACAGGGAAATCTCCTTGCAATTGAGTTTGCCAGCAAAAGGTTCGAGTGCAGCACTCTGTGTGCCATACAGAGAAGCAGGGAAAGCCTTGGAAGCTTTGAGTCAACAAGCAAAAAACAAAACTTTCCTGAGGCAAAAAGAAAACAGAAGAAAGGGGAAAACAATGTAATAAAGCAAATTAGTCACTCTGCCCTGGTGGTGCTCAGGCAGGCCCGTGTGTTTTTCCACCGTTGGTCTCTGAAGGCTTATTGGCTGGGCTGTAGGTTTTGGTGCTGGGCAGGGATCGAGGAGCTGGAAGCAACAATGGCTGGAAGCTGGCAAAGTTGGAAAACAGTCACCTCTTCCCTGGGGTGTTTTGGGAAAGCCCATCCCAGAAGTGGCCTCTGGAATCTCGCTCCAATAATGAATGTGAAACAAATTAAGAGGCATGAGCTAGAAATTCCACTGTAAAATACAGTTCCTCTGGCTCCCATCGGGTAGCACTTACAAGTAACCCAAAGTCCTAACAATGCATGAGTAATCCCCCAAGAATCAGGATTTTAGGGAGTGGTTCAGGTTTGGAGAGCAGTCACTGCGGAGTGACTCAAAAACATTCTGTGGAATTCTGAGATTTCAAGTTAAAGTGGGGAGTTATTTTCAGGATTTTAAATGAGACCCGCATCTTCATGTGTTGTGTTTCAAGGGTGGTGTTGGTGTGCAGAAGCTTCCTGGTGGGGTGACGGGACAGGGAGTTGGGGAGAGTACTTACTGCCATCCTCTGCCTTCACCCCGCGGCAGCTTTGAAGATTTCAAAAGCACTGGGGAAACGGAGATGCAAGTGGCCAAAGGAATCAAAGTGGCAGAGTTCACATGTCTGAACATTTTTTTTTTTTAAAGCAAGTCCCAAAAGAGATTCAATAAACTGCAGGGCTAATATGTGATTTGGATTTGTGGAATTCTTCAGTCTATGCTGGAAGCCTCAGAGTTCTCCTAGCTGATCTCCCTTACTCTGCCCCTCCCTTCTCCCTCTTCCTATCTTTAGCCCCTGGGTTTTCCCTTAAGTAAAATCGATTTCCTTGTATAAGTATATTCTGCGTGTCACAGTGAAGTCGTCAACACACCGACGTGCCCACTAACTGCATTATCTGAAAGTATCAGCATATGGATGTGTAAATGGAGCCTCAACCTGAAGTTCTCTCCATAGGTGAAAGCATGGCTAGGTTCTTGAAGACATTCTTCTTTTCTTTCCTCCCCAAAGTACAGTTGTTTGGGGGAGTTCAGATAATTTGTATTTTGTGAGAGATAAGAAAAAATAAACTATGGATTCAATTCACACCTGTGTGAAAGTCATATCATCTAAATAGCCCAAAGAATTTTAGTGTGCGCACGTGTGTGTGTGCATGCACGGGTGTTTTGATTTTGTTTTAATACCTGTTGAAAATTTTCTCCAGAAGAGGGCTCCATCCACAGCATTTCAAAATTCTGAATCTACAGCTTATATTTTAAAGAACTTCACAGTAGCAGCTCCATCAAAATAAAACTATTCTCCTTTTTCCAGATTATTTGCCATAAACTCCCCCAGACGAGAAGTCCTGTCATTTTCCACTAGGCGCCTTCCCTTCTTTCTTTCCTTTTCCCTAGGATGGTTGGTTCTGTTCTATTGACCCTTCAATGCTGCATCTCCTTAGAGCATTAGAGCTGGGAGATTTCAAAGACCTTTGTAGACAATGCAGTGTGAAATGTGAGGAAGTTCTGAGATTTCCTGGCATTTGGCTTTGGTTGGATCTGGTTTTATTCCTTGAGCAGCACAGAGACAGGCACAGCTCTCCCTGTGAAGGAGACAATCTTCCCCAGTCGGTTACTACCCAGGAGAGGGAGTCCTGAGCCAGGGCGCCAGGAAATACCTGTCTGTCATCCAATTACAATAATCAGTTAGACAGAATCGAATCAAGTGACCAGTGGTTTGGGCCTTGTTTCCATTTAGCTGTCAGCAAGGTGTCCACACGCCTACAAGAATCTGGCCTCCCGAGGGACACTGCCAATACAATTCCCAGTGGCCTGTCTCCTCCATAGACACAGGGACTGGCTGAACATAGGGTTCCTTGCACCTTCAGTAGGCAATGATGGTGGCCATATCCTAGGGTTAGGGAAGGAGGAGACCCATTTCCAACCTGAAGTGCCAACCCAGCAGGACTGTGAGTGTGGCCACCCTTTGGCTTAGCAGAGGGGCCTTCAGTCTCTGCTTGCTGCAAATCTATGTCAACTCTGCAACTCTGACTTCTGGGCAGAGGTTGCAAAGTAGTGGTCACAGGTCAATTTTAGCCCATGGAGGTATCTTACTTGAAAAGTAGGAAATTATACATTTAAACAAATCAAGACAAAACAAAATACTCCAGGTCTCTCGCACTTCTTAACCAGTCAGGAGGTCAGGCAGCCCTAGGGCTGCGCTCTCACAGGGCCTTGGGGGGGGGGGGGGGCTGGAGCTGCGTCACTTCTGCCCCCTTTAGGCGGGACATGCCTCTGTATTTTGCACAGTCCCCACCATTCCCAAGGACCCTGGCCCGCTGTACTCACTGAATTTGCCCACTTGAACCTATTGCCATTTGAGTTTGGACCTCTACTTTCATAAGTGATGAGGCTTGATCGAATTGATGCAGTTAAATTCTCAGTGATAGATTCTTTGTGAAGGAAGGGGCTGGACTCCTTTCAGTTCCTGTGATTGAACTACATTGATGTGTGCTTTGGAAGAACACAGCCAAGAGACTGCCCTTTCCCTGGGACTAATAGCACCAGGCCATTGCTTCTCATGCAATAGTTACCCATGGACAAACGACACTCTGCAGCTTGGGGTCAGTGCAAGCCCTGGGGCATTAGAGGGTTGCCAGCAGTGGAGGGATGATGTGATATAGAGGCCCTCCTGCCCACTGTATAGTGTTCTACCAAGAGCGTGGCTACCCGTGGGGCATGGTGACACCCTGGCATTGTCATTGCAAGAGTGTGGCTTGCCACATGATGGGCTTAATCAGAACTTCACAGGAACTTAGTCTGCTTAGCCTTGCAGGGGCCGTGGTAGGACTGAGCTATACACAGCATTTGTCACTGCAGGAGGATGTTTCATCATAGCTTTGTCACCTAGCACTCTTATGCACGGGGTGCTGTCACCTCCAGTGTGTTCCTGTGATGTTTTCGTATCTGTTGTTAAGTTAACACATGCTGCGGTTCCACTGACAGCCTTAATGCTGCAATTAATGCTCTTTGGCTTTATAAACACTGGACTAATCTGTCTGCCTCATCCATTCCAGCAGGTGAGCCCCAGATAACACTTGTTTTCCATGCTACAGGCCACAAAGATCAGGGCAAATGGATCTGCATGCACATCCAGAAAAAGGTGATTGTTTTTCTGCTGCTAGTTGCCAACAGAAGTCAAATTCTTGAAAATTAACATTAGCAACAGGCACGTTTTGACATGTTATGTCTCATTTCGAAGATACCAAGGAGTGTCCCCTGATCTGCTGCAGAGGCACAAAGACCCTGTGTCTCCAGGCTGACGCAGGATGGGCTGGGGTGGAGGGTGGCAGCTGCTCAGCTGACAGCAGCCTGCCACATGCCTGGGCAGGGCCCGGAAATGAGCTCAGCCTCTGCAGGAGCCTGGGGACCTTCAGAGGAAGGTGGCAGCCTTCATCTCTGCCTCGCGGGGCCTGTAGGCCAGTGTCTCTTGCCTCTGAGGTGGGAGGGAACTGCTTCTCCATGCTGTATGCTGCTGGAAGGAGAAGATGGCTACAAACGCCTGAAGCTTGAGTTTCTGTGACAATCTCTCTGTCCCTCCGAGGGTGGATGCAGGGGTCTGCAGGAAGTTGCTGGACCCCAGCCCAGAACCAGTATCTGAGTTAGGCCAAAAGGTTCAGCCTTCACTGCCATAGCTGTGGGACACCTGGGGTCATCTAATGCAGAGGCTGAAAGTCATGGCCTGGGGCTGGTCCCTGCCTGCAGCCGGTTTTTATAAATAGTCCCACTGGATCAGAGCCACACCCATTCGTTTATATAATTGTTATGGCTGCTTTGTGCCTAACAACACAGTGAGACTGTCTGGCCCCCAAAGCTTAAAATATTTACTATCTGGACCTTTACAGAAAAACTTAGCTGGCCCCTGGTCTAACTCAAAATTACAATCAAACAGGCTATAGGAAGATTTATCAAAGGGGTGGGTGAGGGGTTCAGCCCTTGGGGATTGTCCCTTCCTGGCCCCAGCACACAAGCAACTTGACTTCAGAGACCATAAGGCTTCAATAAATCTCGATGATATTTATGGAGGACCTACTATGTTCCAGGTACCATCAGTGTGTTCAGGGTCCAGCTGCTGATAAGGCAGACTCAGTCTCTCCTCTCTTGGGGCTCAGCCTGGCAGGGGGATCAATATCAATTAATGAATAATTTAAAACCAAGACAACCGCTGCGGAGGCAGGAAACACTGGTGCGAGGCCGCGCATTCTGAGTGTCGGGCTTGTCTGCTCTTTGTCTTTCCCCCCCACTGAACATACGCTCTGTGTGGCATGTTGTCTAAATTGTTCACTTCTGTATCCCCAGGGCCCAGAACAGTGCCTGGCAAATGATGGGCACTGAGCTTACTCGAGCAAATGAGTGAACATAGGAAAGGCATCAGATCCAGATGAAGGGCCCGGACACTTCCCTGACACACTGACGGGTTGTACAGACAGGGGCCCAATCCAGGGTGGGGGGTGGGGGAGAGACCCTCCAGGCAGAAGCACAGGCTGGGTGAGGAGACAGCTCAACCCAGGGAATCTTGTGAGGGGTGGCCCGAGGTGCTAGGTCCCTGTTGGACACTGCAAGGACTTTGGTGTTGTCCCAGAGTGATGGACACCCATTGAAGGCCACAGGGGGAGGGTGTAGAGTGACATGATCCAATTTCCACTTTGAAAAGGTCACCCAGGTTACAATGCAGCCAATGGGTTGGAATAAGAGTATCAATAGAAGGGAGAAGCCAGCCTAGGCCTTAGCTGGAGTCTAGGGGAGCCTAGACTCTGCAGTGACGGTGCAGCTGGGCAGAAGCATCCTGCCCAGGCCATGGAAGATGTTTAGTGGAGCCCCTGCCAGGGCTAGAGCGTAGCTGGTTTGGAGATGGGAGGGGATGGTGAGGAGGCCCTCAGGATGCTTGGATCTGGCTCTTCCACTTGGAAGGAGGCTGGAGCCACTTACCCAAGTAAGCAGCCCAGGTGTTTTACATGGGCTGAGGGCTGTGAGAGTGCTCGCCAGGCTCCTGGGAGAGGCCTGTAGTCAACAGAACCAGTTTACGCCTGCATCCAGATGGGTACTCTGGGGGCCTGAAAGTGCCCTTGCCCAGACTGACCTATGCACAGCCTCTGTAATTAACCAATCTCAGAGACTTTTCATGCAAAATATATTTGAGAGAAACATTGCCAAGCCCTTTAATCGTTTCTTGAACATTCAATCAGCAGCACTGGAAATATTTCTTACATGAAGCAAATAATGATCCACTGCTTTCCGCAATCACTTTGTGAATGCTAACAAGCCTTCCTCTCAGGGTGCTGGGGACAGTGTTGCTGACATGTACACTTCTGAGCCTGGTAGCAGAATATTGAACTGGGTGCCAGGCAGAGGTGTGCTGGCAAATGTTCAACAACCAGCTCTCTCTCTAGAAAACAAAACCACACCAAACCCAAACCAAGACACAACCACATGACTCGTCGTGTTTGCCAATTTCTATGGTGTAAATGCTCCTGCTGGGGGCAATTTAAACCTACTAACCTAAAAATTTCCTAATATTTTAACAACGTACTCTTGCAAATTGGTACTAACTGGCTGCTTCACACCATGAATGGTTGGCCCCTCTTTCCAGCCTGCCTCTCACCCACACTGTGACCTCCAGCAGAGCAGCTTTAGTGATCTCATCTGCAAAATGGACCAGCTTATCTTGAGGTTCAGATGGATAAAGGGGTTAAGGTGCAGGGAGACCTAATATGCTGGGTTTATGCTCACAGGTGACCAAGGTCATGATCACCTTCAGGGAAATGGGTTCTCTCTCAGGATTCCACGGCTATGCGGTAGGTCCCCATGAAAACTCAGTCACTGAATGAAGTTTCATGTGTGAAAACAGAGGGTGCTACTTAGTTGCCTTCATGGGTATTGTGCATATTTTGCAGTTAGTTAATAGTGTCATTGCGTTCCATGGTCCCATAGATTCTGAACTTGTCTATCCTGCTCTCCTGTGCTGTTCCTCTTCTTTTCTCCCTATTTCCTCCAGGAAGTGATTTACTGAGTACCATATTTCAGGCTCTCCACCAGCTATTTTAGACTTGGGGAGATGGGTACTGTGGCCTCCTTTCAGCAGGTAAAGAAGCTGGGGAGCTAAAGGAACTGGCCTCAGATAACAGAAGGAGCAAGTGTGGTCGGGATGTGAACCCCGGCATGGGTGTGGACAGATTGTCCCGATGTCTCAGTCCTTCACTCAACCCTCACAGAGGCCCCTAGGGGACACAGAGGTAACACAGTGGACACGATCCCTGCTACCCTGGTTCTCACAGCCTGGTAAGAAGCAAGGAAATAAATAGTTGAAATAATTATAAATTCAGTAATCGTTACAATAGCAAATAGTAGTTGCTGAACTAGATGGAAGGAAGGGGCTGGTGAGACCTCATTCCCTTCTCTCCATCTCTCTTTCCCCAATTTTGAATACCCACCAGGCGCCAAGAATGGTGCTCTGTGGGGAATCCATGGACAAACCCAACAGCCCTGCCCTTGGCCAGGAGTGAGTGCAGCAGAGTCGGGCTCCGCAGGGATGCAGAGGAGTTGGGCTGGGCTGCTTGGCAGAGCTGGGAGACTCCAGCCTTGAGAAGTGAGCTTGATTCCCAGCCCAGCCATTTGCATGCAGTGTGGCCTCCCATAAGTGACCTCACTTCCCCCTGCTGTTCCCTCCTATGTTTAAACAAGTAAGAAAGGAAGGGCAGGATTTTGTGAGGACTGAGTAAAAGTGAGCGAATAACATCTGCTAGGTGCCGAAGACACGTTGGTTGTGTTAACTTCCCCACACTGTGCTCCAAGGAAATTGAGAGTCTGAAGTTGTCCTCAGGCCCTGCCTTTAGGATCTGACTAACTCAAGAGACAAGATGACTTTGTGTTTGAACGTGCACAGACATTAAAAAAGAAGATTGTTCTCTTGGGAAGTTCCCATATGGGTAGGTCCCCAAAGATTGCTGTGGTGGGGACTTCGTGCCTCAGCAAATCATTAGATCTGGTGAGGTCTTATCTTCTGGATGTATTTGCCCAGTGGCTGGTTCTAGGGACTTTATTAGGGCACTCTGTGTGTGTGCGTGTGTGCATGCAAGTACATGTGTATATACTATGGCCTTAAGAACTTATTAATATTATTTAAAAGACCCCAGTAACTAGGATTCACTGCGGCTGCTAGGTAACAGTTGCACACATCATCTCAAATCCTCACTACAGCTAAGGGGTCACTATCCTTATCTCAATTTTGTAGGTGATAAGAAGATGTGAGTGTCTGAGTCATTTGTCCAAGGTCACTCAGCCACGAGGACTGGGACCAGGGTTTAAACACAGTGCGTGTCCATTGCCTCTGCATTTTGGCAGTGTATGGATGCTATCTGTCCATGCCTGCCCCTTCCTACTTACCTAACAATTCTCTTGAAGTCAATGTGGCAGCTTGGGATAGCCTCAGCTTTTGAGTTTCTGGGCTCTCAATCCTTTTGTGTGTGTGTGGTGCCACGGATAAATCCTAGGGCCTTGTGTGTGCCAGGCAAGCCTTCTACCGCTGAGCCACGGCCCTGGCCCCAAGTTCCCGATCTCTAAAGGAGGACCTGGGCCCTGGCCCTTCTGCCTGGGTAAATGGTTGCAGCCTTCAGAAATGCATTAGCCCAGGGTCTTTGTGTTCTTTGTCTTGGAGTCTGCTTGTGACCAGGGTCAAAACAACCCACCCACACTGGGTGTTGACCCTAGCAAGAACAGCTATCTCAGGTAAGAGTGGCTGCAGGGGCCAGGACCCAGAGTGGGCGTAGCTCTTCTGTAGCTACAAACCCACAGGCAATTCCTGCAGTCACCTGCCCATCACAGTGCCCAGCTGCTGGGTAGTGCTCTCCCCAGGGTGTGGAGGAGCTTGACATCTAGGCCAGTGCTTCCTGCAGTCTGCTGTTTGTAGGTTCTGACTGCTTTCCTGGTCCATAAGAAGAGAGGAATGTACAGCCTGTGACCATATTGAGACACACACATCTGTGGTGCATTGCTACAGGATTGCATCTAACTTGAAATTTCTTTCTTTTTTTTTTTTTTAATTTAAGTGCCTTTAGTCAGGGCAGCTGTTCACCTGCAGATAGCTGTTCACCCAGCACCGTGGCACATGCTGGCCACAGAGCTGCAGAATTTCTCCACCCTTGTGGAGTCCATTCCCATGGTGGGCACTCTCCTCGTGCCCACTCCCCATGGTCCCATGTGCCAGGTCCTCCCGTGGTGGCCTTGCCTTTGCACCTCTCAGGATGATCACATGTGCGCACCAGCTCTGTTCATTCCATATTCGGCTGAGGCATTCATTGAACAACTATTCCGCACAAAAGCAGTAACTACCCCAGGAAGGCAGCAGTAGTTTCCTGATGGCGCCCACGGAGCCTACATTCTAACAGGGGAAAGGCAGAAACAAGAAGTAAATATGATTTTTTTTTTTTTTTTGCAGTGACAGTGCTATGAGACAACTTTCAAATGAGATAGAAAGTTGTCCTGAGCGTGCCCATCACCCTGCCTTGGGATGTTTGTTTTGATACAATGGCCTTCCTACCTCTTAGGAAATGCCCTGCCATTTGTGAAATGAAGCTGACAATAAATAGAGAACATTTTTGTCCTTAATTATGAAGTGGTGTTGGTCAACCTTTACCCATTCTCTATTTTCTGTTGTTGTAATTTTCCTCTTGGAAATCCCGTGATTTAAACCAGGGGTTGGTCATCATTTTGCAAAGGGCTGTATGATAAATATATTGCCACTCTTGCCACCACTGACATACATAAGTAAATGGGTCATGCTCGGTTCCAATAACACTTTATTTTAAAAAGTAGCTGGGGCTGGATTTGGCCCTTATACTCTCATTTGCTGAGCCCTGATCTAAACCATCGGCCACCTCACCAGCTGGACAAACAGGATAAGGAAGGATAGGGCTGAGGCCAGGAGAGGAGACTGACACCATCTCTGGCCTGTGTTGCCATGAGCATTGTTATTACTTTGTGGTCACCTATCACTGGATTGTTTGTATTCACTTCAAGCAAAGGATGTTGGTAGTTAACTAGAGAAAATAGTTTTGAGACCAGCTCTAAACTATGTCATGATTTAGCTTTTGGAGTAATTAACTGGCCTGTAACTCTTAAGGTTTTCTCGATCCCCAAAGGTATTTGGGTCAGGCCCTGCACCTTGGGTTGTGTTCCCACAGGCAGTGTTGGAGAAAAGCTTGAGCACTGGGGGCTAACTTGAAGATGGTCCCTAAGCCTGGAAGTGAGCGAGTGGAGAGTGAGACAGAAAAAAAGGGAAGCCAATAAGTCAATAAAGAACGTGTCATTGGGCTGGCTACCGTCCTGAGGCCCACTGTCACTGGGGCCCATGGAAGAACGGCACCAAACCCATTTCAGAACGGTCCCTCTGTAGGACAGTGGCTCGGGTCTGTATAACCAGTCCCATCTTCTGTTGCTCGGGGGTGACCCCTGCCACCATTGGCTCCCCTAGGTTTCCTTTGCTGTCATGGAGAGAAACATGGCTTTGGAGGGTCACTGAGCAGAGAAATGGAGAGGCACAGAGTGTGCTTAGACTGCCAGGATATGCCCTGGGCAGGGGTGAGATGCGGTTGGCCACTGTTATGGGTGTTAGAAAGGTCCTCAGCAGAGCCAATGACAACAGAAGGGGTTGTTGTGGTACCTGGGGTTTTAAACCTTCCAGTTTGGGTCAAGCACCTAACTGCAGATGTTCTCTTTCCTACTAGATGGTTCCACTATGACAAAGCTCTGGCATGCCACCTTAGGGCTTCATCTCTGGCATGGGCTATATTCCCATTACTTTTTAATAATTAACAAATAAGTCAAGATCAGAGGAATATACTATGGGCATTTTGGGGACAGCATATGGGAGAAAAGTGGAATGTCCGAGCAGTTCCCCTCATTCACTCCTTCCGCCTTTCATCGACAGACATGGCTGAGCCCACTGGGTGCTAGACACCCTTCTGGGTACTGGGAATACAGAAGGGAGCAACATGGACCCAGCAGCTGCCCTGGCATGCTTCCAGCCGGAAACAGACAATAGCAAACATGGACAGGGAGACGTGCTGTGTCAGGTCAGGAGGGCCCCAGCCCTGGCCTATCCTGCTTGTTGGTGGGAATGATATCCAGGGGAGAGATGATTTTCCCTCTCCCATTTAGCCACATGCTGAATCCTTATGATCACCCCACGCAGCTGATTTTTACAATGAGATTCTGATCTTGAGGAAGATCAGAATGTTGCATGGCAAATGGGTGTTGGCCATCTGGAGCCAATGCAGCCTCATGCCCAATTCAGTGCACTTCTTGATGCTTAGTTTAATTCTCCTAGAATAATTCTGAATTGTTGTTGTTGATTTAATTCATCTGGAATAATTCTGAATTGTTATTGTTGACACACAATAGAGTTGAATTTTACTCAAAGGTTGGGTTATAAAGTCAGGGTTTAAGGCATACAGTTGTCATTAACCTTGAAATCTTTTAAGTTGCCCATTAAAGTGCAATATGCGTGGTTTTGTGTATGCAACCCTCTGCTGTAATCAATATGGAAAAATGTTTAATGCATGTAGCAATGCACACTGTATAATAAAGAATATATGCAAGATATAATTTTACAGCACTTAATTGCAGTATTTACATTGTTCTTTTTCCTTCTCTTTTTTTGGTGGCAGAACTGGATTTACATTAGTTAAATGTGCATATGATAAAACTTCATTGTACTCATTTGTGCTAGGCTCCTAATCGTTCATTCCCTGCCAGGCTGTGCACTAAGGAGAGCGAGAGCTATTTCCTATTTCCTCTATTGTGTTCTACTCATCTTTGGATTCCCACTACGGGTCAGATGCTTTAGGACAGGGAACTGCAACATAGTATTTCCAGTATAGTAATGGTGGCTGGTGTCTGTGTGGTGCTGCCCAGGAGTGAGTTCCTATCCCAATACTCTGATGTATTAATTGGCATGCCTAGTACCCATAAGGATTCTGGGGGGTATCTGCTGATTCTAATTTTGTTTCACAAATGGAGAAACTCTAGGAGACCGGACATAGATCACACAGCTTTGAAGCTTTGGGGCTTAGATTGAAAACTCAGGTGATTCCAGATACAAAAGGGCACGTGTTGTATGATTCCATGACACAGGCAAAGCCATAGAGGCAGAAAGCAGACTAGTAGCTGCCTGGGGTTGATGCAGGGGTGAAAACAGTGGGGGTGGCTGTTAATGGTTATGTGGTATCTTTGGGGAGGATGAAAACATTCTAGAATTCGATAATGAGGATGATCACACAGTTCTAGGAATATACCAAAACCTACAAAATTGTGTATTTTAATAGGGTGGACTTCATATTATGCTAATCATATCTCAATAAAGGTGCTAGTAAACAAAACAAACAAACAAACAAACAACAACCCAGGCAGGGCAGTCTCAGGCAGTCCAGGCTCAGGGCTCCTGCACGCTCCATCCCTGAGCACATACACCTACAGGTGCTCACCAGGAGCCGAGTGGCTCTTCTTCACTTCCCTTAGCACTGCTGCTCCATAACAGGGCCCTACCCCCCAAATACAGATCAGAAAACTGGGGCAGAAAGATACTGAGAAACTTGGGGCTTGAAGGGGCGGACCACTTCTTAACCCAGGCTCTCTGGGGCTGAATCCTGCTCTTGCTGGCCAACCGGCTCTCCTGCTTGTTTTGCCCATTAAAAGCAACCTGTGTGGTCTAGAGCTTGTGTGGTCTAAGCGTCTAACTTGACCTATTAGAAACCAAGGCTGAGCTTTTCACTTCTGTTTTGCTGATTTGTAAACTGGATTAAGAGCTATCTGTAAACTGGGTGCTGTAGTGCATACCTGTAATCCCACTGACTCAGGAGGCTGAGACAGGAGGATCACAAGTTCAAAGCCAGCCTCAGCACTTCAGTGAGACCCTATCTTGAAGTAAAAAATAAAAAGGGCTGGTAGAACACCCAGGGTTCAAAACCCAGTGCTAAAACTAACTAAATAAAAAAAATTAAATTAAAAAAAGCCACCTTTTCCTCAGTGGTGATTGTTCCCATCTGGGGGAGCATCTCTGGTGCAGGGTGCTGGTAGAAAATGCAGAGTTTGTATGAGAAAGGAGTGTGTTACTGGAGGACTTAAAAGTAGTAAGTGTCCCAGAAGAGAGGGAAGGAAAGAGAGAGAGAACAAACTTAGTTGTGTATAAGTCATTGTGTTTAAGTTGATAGCAGATTCTGGAATGATTTGGGGTTTACCTCCAATCACCTGAGTGTCTGGCACCCCTTGGCTGGTACAGTTGAAGAGCTGACAGAATAGCAATGAGAAGGTGACCTGAGCTCTAAGGCTGGGAGAGGATCTGGCTCTTGATCTCTGGCACTTATGGCTCTCTAAACCCAGGACCCCACCCTCAACACACCTGCCCAGCAGAGTTCCTTTGATTCCCAAGCCCCCTAAAAATGGAATTTACTCCTCTCTGCCTTCACTGGTGGATTGATTATTTTCATTTTCTTTTTTGTTTATATGCAGAGTGACAAAGCCATTATGCATGTACACTGTAACAGGAAAGGACAGACAGGGTTCCCCCACTGACCAGGCACACGACAGTGTTTGTGTTTGTGGCCATGGAGATGGGGCTTTATAAAGGCCATGCTGAGGAACTGTCATGAACTGTCATTGCCTTCCTGAGTCTGCAGCATAGGGAGCAGCTGCAGTTGGGGCTGGCGCTGGGGCAGAAGCTGGGAACTGACTGTCCTGGACCTAAGGCATCAGAGCCTCTGGGTGGCTTTGGCTGAGACCTGGTCTCCTGGTGTCTGGTGACAGGAGTTTGCTGGGCTTCTCTAGTTCTTATAGCCAGCCCTCTTACGTGATGACAGAGCATGTTGCAAAGTGACACAGTTGTCCGATTCTTGTCTGTCTCATCATTTCTCCAATAAACGATTTTGTAGTGTGTTCTGAAGAGATGCTACTTCCATGTGAGGTTAATCAGGGTTCCAGAAAATATTGGTTGTATAATTAGACATCTTGGGAAACTCTGGAGTTGCCCAGAGAAGTGAACCAGACGAGGTAGAGTTTCAATAAATGAATGTCCCTTCATTGCACCTTGAAGTTTCAATGTACATTTGAGTTTCAAAGAGGAGCTCCCCAAGGTTGTACACTGTAACAGGAAAGGACAGCCAGGGTTCCCCCACTGACCAGGCACACGACAGTGTTTGTGTTTGTGGCCATGGTTTCTTCCCAAACCCCAAGGGTAAGGAAACATGCATGAAGTATGTCTCAGGATAGTAATTGACAGGACACACAGCTATTCATGTATACTTTTTCAAAATGATAACTTATGCTCTCAGATAAGTGTAAACTTTAACTCTTTTATTTATGAGGAAACTACTAAGATGTTATGACAATTTCAAAAGCTGTTAAGAAGCTAGGGTAATTATAAACAATTTAACAAATAAATGTTAGGACGAGACTTTTGAGTTAGATTAAAAACTGGTTAATGGGCTGGGGATGTGGCTCAAGTGGTAGCGGGCTCGCCTGGCATGCGTGCGGCCCGGGTTCGATCCTCAGCACCACATACAAACAAAGATGTTGTGTCCGCCGAGAACTGAAAAATAAATATTAAAAATCCTCTCTCTCTCTCTCTCTCTCTCTCTCTCTCTCTCCCTTTCCTCTCTCACTCTCTAAAAAAAAAAAAAAAAAAAAAAAAAAAAAAAAAAAAAAAAAAAAAACTGGTTAATGTGCAACATGCCTAAACCTTTGGGGTATTTTCCACTAGAAAAAAATTATTTGCATCTGTAGTAGAAAAAATTAACCAGTTAATTTCATGAAATCTCAGCTATATAATTGAAAGCAAATTATGAAATGAACTAAGGACCTGTTCCTAGACATCTTCAGGTGGCCTTTATCCCTGAACCATATTCAAAGGATGCACCACCAATCATTTGTGCTTTATTGAAAGATTTGGATAATACTTCTGATGCTTTGGACCCATGGCTTCTAATGTACTAGTGCTTCCTTACTAGAAAAGATCTGTAAAATGTTGGGGCAAAGAAATGAAATGCAGTCGAGGTATAAGAGGTAGTAAGAGGAGAGGTGATGGGTCAAGGCCACAGTAAACAGATGCCACTTTTTACCTGTCTTCTATGAAGTATGTGCTGTGCTAGATGCTCTTGCTCAACCCTGTGAGGTGGCCTTTACTGTCCCCATGCACAGATGGGTGAGAGGAAAATTTAGCTATGAAGGTTACTTGTTTGGGGAGAGGAAGAGGAACACAGTAGGGAGTCAAGTCTATGGAAGGAGAAATACAATTTACCCAGATAAAGAAGGGTCAGTGTTACAAGTTTGAGGGAAGCACAAGTCCAAGTGATGTATAAATACACATAGCATATTCAGGGTAAAATGAGGAAGTTGATCTGGGTGACAGTGAGTGTGAATGCAGTGTGAGATTGGATTGTAGCTACAGAGATGACAGTTATTAATAGTGTCAGTGTTATTTTAGCCAAAGGATTTTACTATTGCTACAGGGCAGTGCCTGGCAGTACATCATGGCCATTAAGAGCCTAGGACATTGCAGGAAGGCAGAATTACAGTTTGGATCCCAGCTCTGTCATTGTAGGGCTGTGTGGCTTTGGACAAGTTGCTTAATCTCCCTGTGCCTCAGTGACCAGATCTTTGAAATGAGGGCAATGATACCTACTTTGATATCACCAGGAAGTTATGAGGATTTTAAATGACCCTGGCCAAGTAAGCAATTAGACCTCTGAGAATGGGAGTTGGCTATTTCTACGTAGATGAGGAGGTGAACAGACAGGATTTAACAGATGATACTTTCTGGCACCTGGTCTGTAAGTGTCACAGTCTCAGATTGAGAAATCCCATGAAAGCAGATTCTGAGAGGAGGAGTTAAGTGCAATGAATTCATTTGGGAAGCAATCCAGGGGAAACCGCAGGGAGTGGCCAAGTGAGGCAGGAAGGGAAGAGCCACACAAAGTGTCTATTATTCAGCCAGTTACTACTATGGATGCCTGGAGCCTAATTCCCCCCTAGGACCCTTGGGAGCCAGCGTAAAACATCCACCTCAGAATCACCCCCACACACCAGGGACATGTGAGCTTCAGAATTTATGCCACAAATCTGGGTGGGCATCATTTGAAGGCCACCCCGAGTGGGTTGATTTTGGCAATGATGGGCTGGGCACAGAGGTATAGAGTCTAGCAGTTGGAAATTGAGCTGCCCTCTGTGGAAAGGCCAGAAGAGAAGAGGCCTTGGAGATGGAAGGGAAGCCAGCAGGATCTGCTGTACCAGGGTCAAAAGGCATAGAGACTACAGCGTCCTTCGAACCAGCAATCCCCATCTGAGAAGTTAAAGAAACAGAGCTAAGAACAGGAAAGATGGACAATACTCCATAAATTGCATGTGATAGCTCAACTGGAAATAGTGCTAATGGTCAGCATCCATTGTGTGGGCGCCACGGGGCCTTGCTCTGAACGTCCTACAGATTGGTTAAGTGTCTAGCAAATGAGAGCTGGTTACACAGCTCAGGGCACTGTTCCGTGGCCACCGGAGAAGATGTGTGTGAAGATAACGACATGACCACACCGTGGCGGGGAGCAATGCACACTGGACAGAGACCGAACACGCAGCTTGGTTCCTCCTAAGCAAAGGAGCCCTTTGTATGCGGCACAGAGGCGCGGGGTCTGAGAGGAAATTTATCAAAATTCTAACTGCAGTTTTGTTGTTCTCTGAGAGATTTTTCTCTTCTATTTACAAACCTCCATTGATAGGCTTGTATTTTGTTTATAAGGAAAAATATTAAGAAATTGAGAAAGCAAAGGAAGAAAAGCTTCCCCCAAAATAGGCTGTGGACATCCAGTGGGGTTCTGGGGAGGGAATCAAAAAATGGAAAATGATGTTTCTGAAAGTTGAATGCGTCTCAGTCGTAGATTTACTGGCCCACAGGGCATTCCAGTTTTATGCCTTCTGATATTGACTACAGTGTACAAGACGGGTCACACTGGGAATGACCTAAGGCCACAGGTCCAGCTTGAAAGTGTAAAAAGGCCATAGGGAGCACGGTAGGAGAGACTGATGTTAGGGGTTTGGTGATAAGTAGGATGATGGGGAAGAAAGAGCAAAATTCCAGAAATACTTTCAGGATTTTAAGGCTGAGTGGGAGAAAATTAGCAATGGAAAATATATATATTAAACATAGCTTTGAGTCAAGTTTCTTTACATCTTGAACCTAACAATAGTCTTCTCTGCAATGCTTTTAATTTTCTTTTATAAGAGAGATGATAGAAGATTAGAGAAGTAAAGACACTTGTCTAAGGTCACAGAGGGTCTGACTTTAGATCATTGTTGAAGGAACTAGATGGATAGGTGAGTAGGTGGCCAGGGGCGTTGAAGAATGGGAGGGTGGATGGGTACATGGATAGGTGGACGGATGAGTGGACTGGAGGAGGAACAGGAAGAAAGATCAATGGATGGATAAATGGGTGGATAAATGGAATGATAGATGGATGGATGATGGAAGAATGGATGAGTGACTACATAAGGTGAAAGAATCCAGGCTATTGCAGTGTCCAGTAGAATGGAAGGAATTTCAAGAAGAAAATGACAGCTACTCTTAGGCAATAATTAAGGAAAGAAACTAGGAAAAGCTCTAGATTCAGCAGGAAGGAAGAGTGGCCATTTGTCCTTTTTGAGAAGCCCACTCAAGTCAACTAATGAGAAGGGAGCTTAAATGACATTGGGAAGCCTGAGGGACTAGGACACTGTGTTGGGGGGGACCTGAAATGACTGGTCAGACCCTGGCACATATAAGCTTAATTCACAAGTATGAGCCTAAGCAACAGATGCCCCAATAGGAAGGAGGGTGTGAGAGGAAGTGAGAGGAGGACAGGAAGAAACAGGGAAAGGAAAAGAAATCAATTAATGGTTAAGAGCGATGACACCAGCAGCCTGGGTCTGACAGCTTCATGGCCCAGTGACTGCCAGCAGAGCTATACTCTCTTGGCCTCAGACCCCTCTTCTGCAAATGGAGGACAGTGTAACCCCAACTCATGGGGATCTCAGGATGAACCAGAGCACGCTAGCATGCTGAGCACGGTGCTGACACACCCGAGCTCCCAAGTGAGCAGAGCTCCTGTGGCCTTAGTTGTCCCAATCAGTGCCATTTCCTAGGAAGCAGCCCAAGCTCTTGGTAATGAAACTGAGGCCCAGTCACTTAAAGAAAGTACACCTGGAGCCCCCAGCTACCCGCCCCAGAAAGTGGCCTCTTTTGAGAGAAAACAGATTTTGTGTAAGGCACTGTGTGGAGCTTTGTTAACTGGAAATTAACCTTTTTGCGATTTGCAATAAACTAGGAGTGTTGGGCCGCACATTTCTTTTTTCTTTTTGACAAAAGCATTAATAAACAGAGGCTGTTCATTAATGCCGAGTTGTAAGGTGCTTACCAGGCAGTGGAGAGGGGCTGGAGAGCAAGGCTGGGAAGGAGCGCAAGACACAGAGGGGGCAGATGAAGATCCATCCGATCCCAGCAAGTGCCGCGAACTCCATGCCATTTCTGCATTCTAGAAAGTTTTATGCTCTTATAATTGATGCTTGCAGAAGCCTGTTCGGTTCAGACTCTGCATGAGGAATCCTGAAAGCCTTATTAACCCAGCCACTTAGCTTTTCTGAGGGCAACCCCTACTGTGGCCATTTTGGCTCCGGATTAGCTGGATCCCAAAATGTCCTGCTGTTGGGATGGAGAGGTCCAACTTACACCTTTCTCTGGTCAGCTCCTGCTCCCAAATCTCCCTGACTCTCTAGCCCTGACTCCCAGAAAACTGCCTCCACGCACAGCTCCCGCCTCTCTTTGCGATCCTGGTTGTGTTATCTGCCAAGGAGGCCTTCTCTTGAAACTTGAGCACACTCGGGATTGACTGTGCATGGTGTAAAAATGCATCTGTTGCACCAGGCAGTGCCCTCTGAGGCCCAGGTCTGCAGAAGACCTAGCTCAGACTCTTTGGAGGCCCAAAGTTGCAGGATCATGAGTGATTGGATTTGGAAAGTTAAAAAAATGAAACAGGAAAGAGATGAAATTGGGGTGTGCTTTTCTGGGGAGAAAGGGTTTTCTCTTTCTGTGCTAATGAGTCTTATCTAGTAGCTGGTCTTTACCTGTAGCATGGTTCTGTGGGGAGGGCAGCGGAGTTGTCAAGAGCACCCTCATTAGGCACCTTTCCCCGAGGACCGAAGGAGCCCTGGGGAGCCACTGGCAGGATGAGCTGTCTCCCCAGAGATAGGACTTTAATTTTCTTTGATGGTCAGCTAAGAGCAGCCATTATCCTTCGTGCTCTACTAAGTCTTCATTTAAGTCTTCATTCTAATAATTAAGTTTTAAAAACCCAACATTTATTGAGCACCGTCTGTGTGTCAGGCCCTCAGCTAGGTACTTACACACAGAGTATCGAATTCAAGTGCAGGACGTGATTCACTTCTCTGGGTAGCCAGGGAGCTCACAGCTTATGGAGCTGGCTCAAGGTCACTGTTTTCACTGATCCCCCTCAACCCTCAGGGAAAGCATTCTGCAGTGAGGCAGACTGAGCCCCAGGGAACTGTCTTCTTCAGGGAGTGGTTGACAGGACCAGGATCCCAGCCTGGGCCTCCTGACCATGCTGTTGTAAGTGTACTGGGAGGGTGCATTGGCGGTGTGCGCACATTCATGAAATTCCTCTGGTCGGTCTTGGGAAAGGAGTTCACTGTGCATTGTCTCAACCCCGTGGTAACCTCATCAGGATGAGGACACTGAGGCTCCGAGAGAGTCAGCCATGGGAACAAAGCCACACAGGTAGCGCTAGGGAGTAGAGCTCGGGGTGCCACCTTCCACTCACCCCTCCAGGTGAATCTCCTTTACTCTCAGCCTTTCTCGATGGAAGTGCTCTCAACAGGAGAAACTAGGCTGCGGTTTCTAGTAAGGACAGTACGAGGAGATTCTAATCTTGGGTCTTGGGATGTAGGACAGGCGACTGGTATTGGAAGTTGGACAGGCTGTCAGAAGTGTGCGGCTGGCTGGCTCCGTCCAGGGAGGAGCAGGGTGGAAGTTCAGACTTGGCAGAGCCTTCAGGAAGGACCAGCTCCTTCCTGTCAGAAGAACAATTTGGGGCCTTTCATCTTCTTTAAGGCCAGCAGTTTCAGCGGCAGGACTTGCTGGACCAGCCTGCTCTTCCTTCCTTCCTTGGCCTGTCGCGGTCCCCAGAGCACATACTGAGGTGCTAGCGCTTTCCAAGGGGGTCCATTGGCTGTGGGAGGCAGGTGACAAGCCACAGAGTTGGGTCTCCATTTCCCTAGAGAGTTTTGTGCATTGAAGAAGCATTGCTGGTCTGTCATTGTGGGCTGTCACCGATGACCTGAGCTCTTGAGAGTGACAGGAAAATAGCAGGCCTCCGGCAGTTTCCAGGCCTCTTCTCACCTGGTCTAGGGCTGTGCCTGGGCTTTTGTTCATGACAAGATGAGAAGAGCTTGGTTAAATAAAGATCAGCTGCTCTTTCCACGTCTTCCTCCTGATTGATAGCCTCAGAAAGCCATTCATCTGGTTGGAAGATAGATAGGTGGCTGCCGTCACTGCACACAGGCCTTTGAAGTTCTCTCTGTGATGTGATTACAGCCCATAGTTAGCTTGTGCTCCAGGAGGTGAGGTTGACCTTTGATCCTTCTCCTAATTTAAAAATCACAGATCTTGGAAAATGAACCAACTCAGGAAGATGCTGGAAGCTACTGAGGTTGGCTGTCAAACCTATTTAACTGGCCTGCTTTACCTAGAATTCTGTTTTTTCTGATTAAAACAGGTGACCTTTGAAGTTTTTTTTCCCTCCTTCCTCTGACAATCTCTAGAGGACATCTGGTCTTTTGTGAGTTCTAATGGGAATCCCAGAATTATTCCATGCTCCAAATCAGAGAAGCCTGTTTAGCACAGTACGGAGCAGGAGAAATTAAACACCCTTGTATAGATTGAGGGTATATGATCTTCATCCTTCTCATTCATTAACTTATTCATTCACTCGCAGCCAGTTCCATGGAACCAGGGATAAAAAAGTGACCAGAATGTAGTCCCTGACACTGGGATCATAAAATTTGGAAGGAAAAGCCGGCAAGGTAGCCAATGTTGTATAGCTTGTGAATGCGCTTGGGGTGGTAACCTCCTTGCAAAACCATTTTGCAGTCCAGCATTGACAGAGACCAGTTTTCCAGAGTGCTCAGGAACAAGGTCTCGGACAGGGCTCCTTACAGGACTGAGAATGGATTTTTCCTGATCTCAGGGCTGGTTAGTGGCACCTCCTGCAGAACACTGAGTTTACACTTTGGTAAAATGGGAATTACAATGTGCTTGGCCTCAGGCACTCTGGGAGCTCAGGAGAGATGGGCACTGCTTAGGGAGAGGGCACGGAGGGAGACTGAGGAAGGCTTTCTGGGGAGCTGATGTTTGAGTAGGACTGAAGAGGATCCAGAGGAATTAAGCAGTCAGAAAAATAGGGCTAGATGTGTCTGCAAAAAGCCAGCAGTGGGAAGGAAGGTGTGGCATGTGGGGGTGGGGGCTGGCAGTGGGTGCTTGGGAGAACCTAGTGGCCCATCTTGCTGGAGACAGGGTGCAGGATGTGTGTAGGGGAGCAGAGGGCAGGAGGCTGCACTGCTTCATGGAGGAAGAGGCCAGGGGTGTCAGGCTGAGGGTTCAGACTTTGCCCTAAAGATGGCGGGAGCCTCCAGGGACTTCTAAGTAGCAGAGCATCCCTGTCTGAGCCTGCAGCAGGGCCCCGGATGAGAGATATGAAGAGCCCTTCACAATTCTCCCAGAGAAGAGGGCTGAGGGCCACATTCAAGGCACTGAGCACTGTGTGGCAAGAGCATGGGATGGATACTGTGGAGATCACAGGATACCATGAGCTGAGAAAACTCGACAAACGGCTGGAGGGAGGGACAAGGCGAGATCTGAAGTCTTCTTCCAGCTAGGCTCTGGTTGGGACTACTGCAACAGAGATATGTGGGTCTGAGAGCTGAATCCCTTTATTACATAGAACGACAAAGATCCTCATCAGTCACTTCAGGAACATCTGTCCCCACCCACAACACACACCAGGCAGCGGGGGAGGTTCTGAGGAGACTGGGAGAGAAGGGGGCAGTCTTACCCTCTGGGCGCCACCTGTAGAGCCTGGGGAGACAGTAGGTCTGACTCTGCCTTAACCTCAGGATGGTGTGTTCAGCTTGGTCTGTGCAGTGGTCAGTTTGCCAGTCCTTGTGGTGTCAATGATGTGGCTTCCCCAAATCCCTTGCAGAAAGGATCATTCTTTTCCCTTGAGTGGTTTTGAGCCAAGCATGTAACATTTCGTGAATGTTTGAAAACTTCTCCTGGTTCTCAGAATGCAATTCTGACAGTGCTGAAGGCTGCCAATTAAATGAAGATTTAGATAAAGGCTGTGTGGGAGAGGAACACAATATTCTTAAACCTAATAATGGTTTTCTTCTGTCTTTTTGAAGCTCTGGAATAATCCTGATTGACTGGCTCTCTGCTTTGGGCATTCCCATTTACTGGACAATTTAATAATATTTAAAATGTTTGACAACCTTTATTTGGGGGCAGACATCCTCAGGGGAAGGGGCTGTGGGTAAGGATGTGCATGCTCTTGTTAAAAAAGGAAGTACGGGCTTGAAAGAGGCTCTTCACGCTCAGGATGGGTGTATGGAGGGTTGAGAGGAGGCTCTCGGACTCCTCTTAGATTAAATGCAGGAAGCCTGTAAGGATCGTGTGCCTGGCTAGGTGCTAGGTGCTTTCCTTGTATTGCTCCTCTCAAGAGCACTGAGGTAGATGGGGTGACTGTGCCCATCACAAGTGAAGTGGCTGAGGCCCAGAGCCACTAGGTAATGAGCCTTGGAGCCCCTGGTCCCAGACATTCTCTGACTCATGGTACAAGGTGAGCCTTAGGAATTGGAGGAGGGCTCCAAAGGATGCCTGAGAAAATCCCCCTCCTTTCCCATTGTATCAGGGGTTCACTTGTCAACACCCATTCATTTGTTGAGCTGCTTGCTGAGTGCCACTGTGTGCCAGGTACAGTTCTAAGCAGCAGGAAAACAGGGGGGCGCCCAAGCCCTGCCTCCACAGAGCTGAGCTTCAGCAGGGAAATCGGTGGAAGCCCACTGGAGGTAAGTGCTTCAGGGAGAAAAAAGGCCCTGTGAGGGTAGAAGCGGGCCAAGGACGCTGCTGGAGAAGGGGTGCAGCCAGGGAAGTGCTCTGGAGAGCCCCGCCTGAACCTGTGGCATGTGAATATGCCAGGAAGAGCCCAAGGCACTTGTAAAGTCCCAGAGCAGGAAATAGCCAGGCGACCACAGCAGCTGGGCCCAGAGCAGGAGATGAGGTCAGGGAGGCAGATTTAGGCCACAGCGAGGGTGAGGGATGGAAACCACTGGGGTGGGGCCCAGCAGAGCAGTGACATCGTCTGTTGCTGTGTGCCACAGAGGAAGCCAAAGAAGTTTAGAAGAAGCCTGCAGAAGCTCACCTCCTCCACAGTCTATTTTTTCTTGTTTTATACATTAATTTAACATATATTAACTCACTCAGTCCTCCCAACAACCCAATGAACTAGGCATTATATTTTTATTTTTACTCCCCTTTTAACAGGGGACTGAGCCTCAGAGCTGAAAAGGTCACCCAGATAACTAGTGGCAACTGGCTGCCTTTGGTAACAGCTCACTCTCCCAGTCCTAGCCAGCATTCAGTGGGCACTGCTCTGTCAGGGTCTGCATGAGGTTGGGGGACGCTGAGATACTCTGGAACCCTGGCATGTCTCAGGTAGTGGGCAAGACAGAGAATTAGACAGAGTTAGCAGAGTGCCCAATAACAAGTGCTAGGCTGGGGACAAGCTCTGGTTTTGATTTGGGAATGAAGCGACCAAACATCTATTTCAGTTGGAAGAAGGAATGAGAAGATGACCCTTGAGCCAGGAAGGCACAGCCTGTTGGAGTTATTCAAACAGAGCTGGAGGTGGGGTCAGGGAGGGGAGGCCAAGCCAAGGCATCAGTGGCTCAAAGGCAGAGCCTGGAGGTTGGATGAGGGCCAACTCAGTGTGGCTGGAGAGGGGAAGAAGAGCACCTGGTTGTGTTTGAATGGCATTTGAATGTGTGTTTGCATGTGTGTTGATGAGGGTGATTAAATTGGAGGCTAGAGAGAAAGACAAGTTTCTACCTGGTAACATTTTTTCCCCACATTTTAAAATAGACTTCACTTTTAAAGAAATCTTAGATTTATAGCAACATCAAATGGAATATAGATTTTGCAAATATTCCCACACATGCAAAGCCTCCCCTACAACCGATCACTGGATGGCATGTTTGATACAGTGAATGAGCCTACGTGGACATCATTATCACTCAAAGATCATAGTTTACAGTAGGGGTCACTCCTGGTGCTGTACCTTCTGTGGTTTTGGACAAATGTATGTCTAAAATGTATCATACTGAATAGGTTCACTGCCCTAAAAATCCTCCATGTTCTGCCTGTTCACCCCATTCTTCCCCTGTACTCTACCACTGAGCCAAATCCCCAGCACCATTTTGTATTTTATTTAGAGACAGGGTCTCACCGAGTTGCTTAGCACATTGCTTTTTGCTGAGGCTGGCTTTGAACTTTCGATCTTCCTGCCTCAGCCTCCCGAGCAGCTGGGATTACAGGCATGCACCACTGCACCTGGCCAGATTGGCTTCTTTCTCTTGGTAACATGCATTTAAGTTTCCTCTGTGTTGCTTCATGGCTGGATAACTCATTTCTTTTTAGTGCTGATTAATATTCCATTATCTGTATGTGCAGTTTGTCCATTCACCTCCTGAAGGGCATCTCGATAGATTCCAAGTTTTGGCAGTTATGAAGAAAGCTGCTATAAACATTTGTGTGAATTTTTTTTTTTGATAGGAACATACATTTTAAACTCATTTGGCCAAATACCAAGGAACACAACTGCTGGATAACAGTAAGAGTATGTGTAGTTTTGCAAGAAGCTGCCAAACTGCCTTCAGAGTAGATATATCATTTTGCAATCCCATCAGCGGCAAGTGAGGGTTCTTGTGGTTCCGTATCCTCACCAGCACATGATCTTGCTTGTGTTTGGGGTTTCAGCCTTTCCAACTGGTGTGTGGGGCATCTCCTTGTTATTTTAATTTGCAATACCCTAATGGCACACGATGTGGAGCATCTTTTCATGTGCTTATTTGACATTTCTGAATCTTTGTTGAGGTGTCTGTCTATTCAGGTCTTTTGCCCCTTTTGTGAGTGAGTTGTTCTTTTACTCGTTGTTGTGTTTTAAGAACTCTTAACATATTTTGGCTAACAGTCCTTTATCAGATATATTCCTTAAAAATATTTTCCCCTCTCTTTAGTCAGTGTCTTTAACAATGCAGACATTTTTAGTTGTAATTCCAACTTATCATTTGTTTTACTCATGGATTGTGCCTTTGGTGTTATATCTAAAAGTCATTGCCATACCAAAGGTCACATAGGTTTCCTCCCCCCTTCAGGGTTCTAAGACTTTTATACTTTTATGGTGCTTGGCATTGAGGTCTATGGTCCATTCTGAATTAATTTTGTGAAGAGTGTAAAGTCCACATCTGGATTTTGTTGTTGTTAAATGAATATATACAATTGTTCGAACAACATTTGTATTGCCTTTGTTCCTTTGTCAATATCAATTGACTATATTTACATAGATCTGTTCCTGGGATCTTT
This sequence comes from Spermophilus citellus, assembly GCF_964194105.1. Classification (NCBI taxonomy): domain Eukaryota; kingdom Metazoa; phylum Chordata; class Mammalia; order Rodentia; family Sciuridae; genus Spermophilus; species Spermophilus citellus. The sequence continues at coordinate 64,490,694 of NC_138200.1, forward strand.
GCTTCATTGATCTTTTTGTTTATTCTTTCACCATAACCACTTGCCTTTATTACTCTAGGCTTACAGAAAATTTTGTGATTGAGTAGTGTCCACCCTCTATCTTTCTTTTTCTTCAATAATATGGTGCTATTTTGAGTCTTTTCCCTTTCCATATAAATTTTAGAATCACTTTGCTGGAATAACTTGCTAGAATTTTAACTGGGATTGTGTTGAATCTGTAGATTAAACTGGGGAGAGTAGACCTCTTGATGATAATGAGTCGTTGGGATATCTTTTGTTTATTTTACTTAACTCATTGATTTCTTTCATCAGAGTTTCATAGTTCTTCTCATATAAATTCTACATATATTTTATTAGGTTTGTAACTAGATGTTTCATTTAGGGGGTTGATGTTAATAGTATTGTATTTTTAATTTCCAATTCCACTTGTTCATTGCTGTTATATAAAAAAGTAATGGACTTTTGCATCTTTATCTTTGTGTCTTCCAACCTTGGTATGATTTGCTTATTAGTTCCAAGAGTTTTCTTTGTTGATTCTTTTGGATTTTCTACATAGACAATCTTGTCATTTGCAAATTAAAATAGTTTTATTTCTTTCTTTTCAGCCACAATACTTTTTATTCCCTTTTCTTATCTTATTGCATTAGCAGGACTTCCAATATTATGTTTAAAAGGAGGTTGAGAGGAGTTATCTTTGCCTTATTCCCGATTTTAGTAAGAAAACTAGTTTCTCCCCACTAAGGGTGATGTTAGCTGTAGGTTTTTTGGTAGGTGGTCTTCATCAAGTTAAGGAAGTTTCCCTCTGTTCCTAATTTGCTGGGAGTTGTTTTTATAAATGGGTGTTGGATTTTGTCAGGTATGGATTTTTTTCCTGCATCTATTCATATGATCATGTGATTTTTTTATCTTTAACCTATTTATGTGAGAGACTACGTTAACTGATTCTTGAATATTGAACAAGACTTGCATACCTGGGGTAAATTCCATCCTGGTGTCATTTTAATATACTTCCTTACATACTTGTCTTAACTGAGAGTATGACTCAATGGTTAAGACTAGAGTCGGCTGCTTGGGTTTAAATCCCACCTCTCTTGCTTACCACTGTGAATGTAGGCAAGTAATTTAACCTCATTATGCCTCAGTTTTTGCATCTGTAAGATTATGTGAAAAGTACTGATCCCAAAGAGTATTGTAAAGATTAAATTGAACCTAAAAAACTTAGCACCCTGCCTAGCACATGGTGGGTGCCATGATGGTTTTTAAAAGGTGTCCCTCCCTATTTGAATGTGTTCTCAGTGTGTTTTCTCTGCTTTTGTATTTCTAGTGCCTAGTATAAAGTAGATACTAGGCAAAAGAAAGCACTAGGGAGTAAAATATACATTTTTTTTTTCTATTTTATGGTTGTTAAAGCTTCTGTAATTCTACTTTGATTATATATTTGACATTCAGATAAGTTATCCCCAAAGAAGGCTCCCAAGGGGGTGGCTTGTCTTATGCTGTCTGGGCATAATCCCTAGAACATCCTCCAAGGTGTATGCTGACTCTAACTTCCTTTGGATCATTTTCCCAGGCTTGGTTGTTTCAAAGTTCTGTGAACAGGAAGGTCACCAGGGAAGAGTTGAAGGTACTATTACCCCATTTTACAGAACACGATGCCAGGAGAAACATGTATTTTCTGATGGTTTTCAAGGGTTGAAACAACTTCTCTGAAGATTGAGCATCACTTGAGTTTAGCAGCAAGAGAACATAGCTTCTCTGTTTGACCCTAGCCCCTCTTTCCCTTTTAACAGTTCTAGAGTCAGAATACCCACTATCAACCTAATGGAGAATGCCTTAGAGGTAGACCACATAACTCATAAACAATGATGAATAAGCACAGGCCACAGTAATGGGAAATGGCCCTGCCATCAAGAGGAATCAGAATCACACTGTTCTGGCCATGTTTGCCTCATGTGCACGACATACAGTTGTGAAAAATGGCAGCGCATGGGCTCTTCCCAAATGGAACCGGCACAGAAATAATGTGAAGCTGTGACAGAGAAAAGAGCACATGCTCACTCTGGTAAACAGCTGAAGACCTTCTGCATGAACACAGCTCTCCTGGGAGAATTTCCCCCCTGGGGAAATCATGTCACATGCTCTCAAAAGAGGCCACCAAAGGCCAGGGCCTCTGCAAGACAGTGGGGGTATGCTGGTGAGTTAGGCAGACTTGAGGATCATGGACATGTCTGGACTAATCCTTGGAAGTTCTGAATGTGAATTGTGAGGGCAGGGTCTCTGCATGATGTCACTGTTGCCTTTTGGGGTCTGGTGATTCTTTGTGGTGGGGACTTCCTGTGCATGGTAAGATATCCCTGGTCTTTACCCACTAGATGCCAGGGCCACCCTCACAGTCACACTATATAAACCAAAAATGTCTCCAGATGTTGTCAAGGGCTAGTGAAGGGCATAAAACCTTTTCCCATCAAAACCCACTTCTTTAGGAGAATGGCTTAGAAGTTCTGGCACATCCATTCAGGAAAAACCAAACCTGCAACTGGGAGGTTTATCCAGTCTCACTGGAAGAAATGATGTTCATTTTAAAAATCAGAAGGTGATATTACATTTATTTTGTAAGTTGTGACCAGCTTGGACTAAGAAAGATCTGGGTTTTAGAGGAGACTGCTGAGAAATAGGAGAGAAGAGGTGACCCAGAAATCACAGGAGCCAGGGAAGCTCAAGGAACCACATAGGATTAGGAAGCCCAAAGAAAACACAGATCAGGCAGATGCAAGTAAAGCCACTAAACGTGTGGAGCGCAGAAATTGGCTATCAACGTGAGTTTAGTAGAGGCAGACAAACAGGGCCACGCCAGGGTGATACTCACAGTGTCTAATAACCAAGAATATAGCAGAGGAACTACCAATCCTAACAGCTATCAGCTGAAGCCACCCAGCATGGGCAGTCCAGGGCCTGGTAGGGCCTGGGGACACCAGAGAGGGAGCACCGGTTGGTGGCAGTCAGATAAATCAGGAAGGCTCCAGAAGAGCTTGAGAATCAAATTCAGAGAAGGCCCCAGCAAAGCAGCAGTGCTCAGAGGCCAGGGGCAGAGCGGGAGAAATAAGAGTTCCCAGGGCCTAGATCTGTCAGAGGGTTGAGTCCTGTGTAATCCTGTTCACTGCCTACCTGGATCCAAAGACACGGGAGCCGCTTCAGGCCTAAATTATGTATACACATGAGCAAAGACGAAAGCGAGCACAGAAAAATGAAAGCCCTTTGATTTGTAGCCTTTCAGCCTTGTAGGTGATATTCCCCCTTCTTTTATTTAGCGGTCTGTTGATAGCGCTACAATTTTGTTTCAGCAATAAAGGTAAAATATATGTGGATGTTAACAAAGATGAGCCAGAAGAGCCTTTGGAAGGTTGCGGCCGGTTAGAATTTAATATTCATTAAGATCTTTTTTAAAAAATCTATTAACTTTATTGCAGAAGTCATAAAAACAAACCCAATACTACCACCTTCTTCCCTCCCAGGCACGTGGCGCGGCACTTCAAAGCAGGCCGTGCCTCTATGAAGGAACGGGCTGTCGAGAGTGCGACTGAGCCCAGGGGCTTGACTGATGTTTCCTGCCGGAGGGAGACAGCTGTCCATTCCCTTCGCCCCTCTCATCGCGGTCCAGCTCTGGCTCATGGTGCATGCTGACCGATGAGGCCCGCGGCCAGCCCTGTCCTTGCCAGGCTATAGTGAGAAGTAGTCCTCAGGACACACACACCGTCCATCACAACAGATTAGCTCTGATCACAGCCTAATTACGCCAAGTACAGCCAAACCTCTATCTGTGCTTTTCCGGGGATGGGTGGAAACAGAAATGGGTAATTGAGAGACATTAAGAAAGGAACTAAAATACCCTGCGTTGTGCTGAAGGATGAGTACGATTAATGACACATTATTGCGAGGGAGAGTAAAGAGGTTGCTGCCCACCCGTTCTCCTGCCAGGCAGCCAGCAGACCCTTCTTCCTCAGTGGGGATTGGTGTAGGTGCTGGCTTGCAGGAAGCCAGGCTGTTGGCATCAGCACCTTCTGGAAGGCCCAAACCTGTTGGGTTGCTGTAGGGCAACCGTGCAGCTCCAGAGAGGGCACCAAGATATATAGGAAGCTCCTTGCCTGAGGGCTGGTTTCCAAGAAGATGGTACATCTGTCCTTTATTCTTCCCAGAAATGTATGCTCAACCTAGGAAACTGGCTTGTTATTAATAGACAACAGCAAGTATTGGGGGGAACCTCAATTAGGGAATAATGAGCTAGCACTCAGATATTCAGATATTCATGCACACAGAGGTGAATCACGTCAGAATACCTAATGGAAACGATTTAGGAACAACAAATATATGCTCTTCAATTAGGAGAATTGTTGAATCTACACCGTCTGATACAGTAGCCACTAGGCACATGTGACTGTGTTTAAATTTCATTTAATTTAATTAAGGACAGTTAAACATTCAGTCTCTCAGTCACATGAGGCACATTTTAAATGCTCAATAGCCACACATAGCTGGTGGCTATCACAGAGGCGGTACAGATGCCAGACATCTTCTTATCATCACGGAGAGACAAGATGGACACTCTGGGATTAAAAAAATGCTAGTGTATCCTTATAATGGACAACTACATATTCTCAAAAACATGAGGTGAATGCATGTAGTCTGATATAGAAAGGTCTCCCTTGTGTATTATGTGTCAACGAGTTATAAAGGTTTATAATATTAATTATTCTTAAAAAACAAGTGTGACACATATACAAACTCACACACATTTTATGTAAGTTAGAAAACAGACTGGAAGGATGTACCCCAAATTATAAGCAGTGGTTATCTTTTTTTTTTTTTTTTTTTTTTGATACCAGGGATTGAACCCAGGGCGTTTAACTACCAAGCCACATTCCCTAGCCCTAGCAGCAGTTATCTTGAGGAGAAATTTACTTTATTTTCTCCACTACACATTATCCGAATGTATTTCATTGAGCATGAGTTACTTTTGTAATTAAAGAGATTTAGTGGATGAAAAGGTGTGGAAATGGTTGAGAAGCATGAGCAGAGGTTTTCTCTTTGCCTCTTTATTTGACTAGTCTTGTTCGTGAAGCTGCCTGCACGGGGCTGACCAGCTGGCTGGCCGGAAAGGGCGCAGTTCACAGCTGCCATCAGGACACTCCCACAGGCCTGCGCTCCTGGTCTGCAGTGTCTCTGCTGGTAGGGGATGAATCCACTTTGCAGGCATTCGGAGGACCACTCACAATTTCTCTGAGTCCATAGCAGAGGAAGATGAGGCAGAAACACATGGCTGCCATGTCGAATAGCACCTGGGGGGCTGAATCAAATGGGTACATGTCAACCAGGGGACTTCCCTGCCACATAGGAGTGATCGGAGATATGTCCCCCTGGCTGTGTCGTGTGTGTGTATGTGTGCATGTGGGAGAGGCATCCGTATCCATCCTGTCCCTGGGAATTCCTCTCTCTTCTGGCCTATGTTCTATGTGATGGACCTGGAACAGGACCTGCTTTCTTTCTTCTTCCCCTTTAGAAATCCATCCCTGCCTTCCCTCCCCCTTCCACCCTGACATGCCCTCCAGCACCATGGACGCCCTACTCTGGGGTGTGAGTCACATGAACTCCTGCACTGTTCTGGGTCCCCTTCTGCTCTTGTGGCTGTGGGCCACTGGCAGGATTCCTTGAACTGTGAAATCCAGCTTCATTCTGGGGAAGATGGATGATCACGAGCCTCTACTTCAGAGTCAAGGAAGGGACAGTGAGGAGCTTAGGCAGGCTTGGCATATAGTATGTGCTAGATAAATGCTATCTTGCATTGGAATTAGCATTTGTTTTTTGCTGAGTAATTCTGCAGAGCAGCTCACCATTGTCTCCTCTTTATGTGGCTGCATCTCTCAGATGAATGGAGAGTCATTGAAGGACAAGAACATCTGCTTCACATTTTCTGTCCCTTAGGCTCCTGACAGTGAGCTGCCCCAGCCTACTGGTGGATTCACTTTTGGTGGGGTGCTGGGGGATATTGGGAATCTGACCCGGGGCACTTTGCCACTGAACTACATCCCCATTCCTTTATTTTTTATTTCAAAACAGGGTCTCGCTTAGTTACTAAGAGAGTCCTCAAATTTGCAATCTTCCTGTCTCAGCCTCCCGAGTTGCTAGGATTACAGGTGCCCATCACCACACCCTGCTGGTACATTCACTGTTACTTTTGCTTTGAACACTGGGCGACATCCTTCCATTGTCCTCCTGTGTGACAGGGAAGCCCTCCCTGACCCACGTGTCTGCCAGGTGCTGCTTGACATTGAGGCCCAGGGTTTTTCTGCCTCATCCTGCAGCTGAACCCGGTGCCTGAGTCGTGAGGGCAGCTCAGCTGCATCTCGGAGCACAGTGCCTAGCTTAGCCCTGGGAGGCTGCTGGCCACTGAGCCCCACACAGACCTGGGCACCTGACGGTGCTGTAGGTGGGCAAATGGGGGCACCTTGGGTGTCAGAGAGGAAGGGCCCAGGGTTTCCCTGTGTGCTTCCTTAGAAGTGTATCCATTTCACTTTTAGTTTTCTCTAAGGAAGACAATCTTGTTAGTCTCTGCCTATTGCCATCCAAGAAGAAAGCTGAGGGCTTTCTTCTACTTGGTGACAGATACTGATGTGAAACTGTGATGACAACAACAATACTGTTTGTGTGTTTCTTAGTATGTCTGAGAGAGACCCTGGGCTAATAGCATTTTATGCATATATATGTATGTATAAACGTACGTGTGTGTGTGTGTGTTTGTGTGTGTTGTGACTGATCCTCATTATTGGTGAATGATATTTTTGTGAATTAGCCTACCCACCAAAATTTATTTGTAAACTGAAAATCAGTACTCATAGCATTTTTGTGGGCATCTTTTGATGCATACAGTGATGGGAAATTTGTCACCTGATGCTCAAAGTTTTAGTTGCATCTGAGCCTGGTGACACCCTGCCTTCTAATTTATTCTTGGGTACTGTAAATAAGTGTCCTCTCCATGGACTACTTAGTGCCACATTTTCCTAATTTGGGGGCCTTTCAATGGCAGTTTTGCTGTTTCAAACAGTCTCCAAGTGTGGTGCTGAGTGCTATCTAGTGTCGCTCAGGGCAGGAAGGCTGTGGTGTGCCCTAGCAGAAGGTGACTTGTTAGCAAGCTACTTCAAGCATGAGTTATAGCTCTGTGGGCCGTGAGCTGGGTGTTGTGAGTCACCGATGCCTAGTTACTGAGGTGTCCTTAAACAGAAGCCTAAAACCAGCTCATAGATTGATAGGTTAACAGAAACATTGAGACCAGAGGCTCCCAGGCTCCCAGTGCTCCTCTTCTAGGAGCAGTGCTTCAGCATTTCACTCACTTGGGTTCAATAACTTGACCAAACATAGCTACACAAGACTCTATGGTATGTATGAATCTTTGCTAAATCTCCCGAGTCTGGTGGAGATGGAGTGGACTGTGATGCTTAAGTTCACAGACTCTGGGCTGGAGTCACGGCGTCTCTGTCCACTGACATTACACATCTGTTTTGGCCAAGAACCGTAGCTGCTGGGGATCCTGCTCCGAGCCGTCAGGACATGTTTGTCCTTAAATGATTTTCCCTGGTTCTCAGCTCCTGCAATCAGCCACATACTTGGAGGAGTGGTGGTTTATCACTTGCTGGACCAACCACACCACAGGCAGAATCTTGCTGTGTGCGTTAAGTAATCAAGGTGGCTCCGTGAGGCACAGCGGGCCCCGGCAGCCTCTCCTCAGCTGGCTGGTGGCCACCTGCTGGCTGTCCTCTCCACCTGGAGAGTCACAGTGAAGACCCAAGACTCAGTGAGTACCCTGGCCGATGCCCCACTCTGTGGAGTCCCCAGTGGTCTGTGAGGGAGAGCCCAGCTCTGAAGCTGGCTTCCCTCGTGCCGGAGCCCAGGCCGGGCCACATGGCGATGATGACGGCAGGGGTAGCTGAGTTTGGGGCTGTTTACTGTGGCTCAGGCACAGTGGTAAGTAGGGCCTGCAGCTTGTCCTTGATTATTTGTTGTGCACGTCACAACCACGTGAAAGAGATCCTGTCCATATACCCATTGAGCAGATGAAAAGATGAAGGCACAGCATGTCACATGGTGTGCCCAAGACTCACAGGTGGAAACTGGCAAAGCCAGGATTTAAAAGTAGTTGGTTCACCCCAGAGCCAGCTGCCTTCCCATGACCATATGACACCCTTCCGTGTCCTTGAGGACCAGCATTCTCATCAAGATGGGGGACATTGCAACAGAGAGTCCATGAACGCAGTGTGCAGTTCCTGACACTGAGCTGAGTCGGGAAAGGGTTTCAGTCCCCTTCCTCTTCACTCTTCTCTCTTTCCTTTTTCTTTTTTTCTTTTTTTTTTTTTTTTTTTTTTTGGCAATGCTGGGGTGGAACCCAGGGCTTTGTACATGCTAGGCAAACGCTCTACTCAGAGCTACACCCCTGTCCCCAAGTCCCCTTCTGTAAACACAAGCTCCCTCCTGCCCCAGGCTAGCTCTGAGCATTCTGCTGTTTCTCTGGAGCTGACAAGGATTCAGCTGTTGATTGGGAGGGGGGTGCTCTGACTTGTGTCACGCATCACAGAAGTGGTCTTACTCCAACTTGCCCACGCTGCCTATCTGCTGGCAGTTGGAGAAGGAGTCAAGTGTGGGACTTAGGAGGTCGGCCTGCTTTAGTCACCGCCCTACCACTCCTGACAGCTGGCAGACCCCGCCAGAGCTGGGGCAAGACCCCATGAGGCAGCTTCTGAAGTGTGCCTCATCGGGTGCAAGGCAGTCTGCAAACTGAGCTGCTACCGTGGCCCCCAGCCCCCTCCAGGCCCCTCGGCTCCCTGTGCTTCCTGTGTCCTGGGTTTTTCTGCCCCCCTCACCCGGGCAGCCTCATGACTGTGCTATTGGGAGCCTTCTCAATCTTTTTATGCTCCACTTTCAAAGCTGTCTCGAAATGAGATAAGTGAACGCCTAATACAGTTTTTCCGAAACACCTGTATTTGTCTGGCTGACCTAATATTAACACAGGTTCTCGTCTCAACTTGAACGCTGCTGTATCTATGGCTGCCCCATTACCATGGCCGCTGCTGAGCCCTTAGCGCTCATCTGTGTGTCTGATGCTGTGAATGCCAAGTGAGTGGCGCAGGACTGCTCCCACCCTCCAGGCAGATGGGCCTGCTACCCGGCAAGTGTACCCGAACTCACAAGAGGCGGGATCCGACCCCCAGGCTGGCAGCCTGCCTGTTTAGTTGCTCTGCTAAATCCTGGCACCTGAGACTTTGGTTGCTCCCTGCATTCCCTGAGCCCTGGTCACAAGATGAGCAGTGCCTTCCAGGCTGGGGAAGCAGAGATGACAAGCCCCTGCCAGCCCTGGAGAGGGGTCAGGCCAGCTGATAATCAAAGGGCACCTTGGACACATTGCCAAATCTATTATTGGTTCTAGTGGAGAGGACTTCATTCCACACAGGGCAGAAGAAGTCGAGAGTGTGAAGTGTTCGGAGCGCATAGTGGTGAGAGCGTGGTTCTTATCCCAAAGCAGCAACCCAGAGGCAACCCTTGGAGATGTTTAATCCTGAGCCGGGGGTCTGGCCGGTGGCTTCAGTATCACCTGGGTGGTAGAAAAATGGAGATTTAGGGCCCTACCTCTGACCTATGGAGTTAGCCTTCCTTGGGGTAGGGTCCAGTTGTCTGCATTTTAACAAGCTTTCTGAGACTCAGGTACACACTGAAGTTTGAGAACTACATCCTTGTGGGTTGTCAGCAAACCTGAGCCTCCAGCAATGCTCTCAGCTTGCCCTGGCTCAGCTCAGTGTGGGGCCAGAGAAGAGAAAGCCCAGGGGTGGCTGTGTCAAAGAGAGGCTCTGAGAACTCACTTTGGAGTCAAACCTGGACCTCTTTGGATCTTTAGCGTGTTCCAGAATCTCTGAAAATCAGTGACCTCCTGTGCAAAGTGGGAATGGCTAGCAGGGCCCATTATTATTCTAGGTACCCATGGCACACCTGGCGTAAGGTGGCCCCAAGGACTGCTTTTGTTGTTCTCGTGACTATCTGCAACCAAGGGACTGAGTTAGCCGAATCCATGAAGATCTAAGCTTTGGGGGGCTTCACAGGCTCAGGAGTCAGCAGTGCTGCCAAAGGGCAAGGCCCGAGACCCCTGCAGACCCTTGGGCACCTCTGTGGATGCCACTCCTCCTGTAGCCTTTGGGGCATCCTTGGACCTGGGGACAGCAAATTGAACAAAACTAAGTCCCCATACAAGGACAGTCCCTTTAGATGGCTGGCATGTGGCCCTGTCTTGGCATTTGGAGCCTGGACAATCTTACTGCCCCATCAGGCTCATGGACAATGGACCCTGCTGCTATTTATCTTACCTACTACCTCACTGATAAAGTCTACAGAGGAATAGTGGGTCTGTTAGGACATACCCATTGAGCCTTTTATTTTAAGTGACACATTCTAGTACTGGTTAATTGTAATTCTGATAACATTACTTGTAATACTGTCTCCAGTCCTGAGAATTAATTTGACTGGAAAATTTCCAGAAGGACTTAAATGTTTCTCATTAAAAGCATTATAGATAACTTATTAGACATTGTAGCTAATTGTAATACCACCCAATGTAAAGCCTCCCAATTAAGATGCTGTTTCTTCTCCTGTGATTAGTTGGGAAACCTTTTCCATACGAATATGCCCTCTAGAATGTCGATCAATTAAGCATATATAATTGGACTGAACCGTTGGCTCCCCCAATAATCACTCTCTCTAGTGAGCTGTACCCCAGCTGGGCTGGAAAGCTCCTGAAGACAGATTCCCTCAACTCTAGTTAGGGGCTGAAAAATGGTTCTCTGTAAGGCTGCTTGTGCGCCAGATATTTCTCTTGGCCCCGTTGACAGGGATGGATTCTGCTTTTTCAATATGGAGGACGTCTTCAATGCATATATTTTTCCTTAAAAAGATAAAGAGAAGCCATTCTGTGTCTTGGATTCCTGACCTCCCTTGAGGGACACACCTGTGGGAGAGTGGCCCCTGTTGGGCAACTGCTGCTTGCCCCAGGGTTGGAGGTTCGACCTCAGTTCTCAAGCTTCCTCCACATCTATGGGACTTCAGAAGGACTGCCCATTGTCCGTGCCTGGGAAGTCACTCAGGAAAGTCTAACAATGCAAGGGAGCATTTGCTGGTCACCACCAAAGTGTCTGAGCTCATGCCACTTTGCAATGCTCCATGGTGGAAACCTCTGGAAGTCATTAAGGGGGCTGGGACATAGCCAAGGTTTGTAGGAGAGGCAGGACAAAAACTGCAGTGAGCCCGGTGTCAGGAGGAAACAGCTCATTGTCACTGCATCTGTCTTTTTACTCATGACTTTCCCCACTGAATTCTCCTGCAGCCACGTGTAGGTGAGAAATGAGGAAAAAGAAAGAAAGAAAGAAAAATCCACAGAAGAGCCCAAATCAACAGCTCAAACAACTCCAGAATCAATCAAAAGCTCATCTCTTCAAGGGGTGTGTTCATTGGCGGGGTGACCGCAAACTGCCTGGGCTGGCTGTACCTGGGTACAACAGGGCAGATGTCCACAGGACCATCCAGGAGAAGGACAGATGGAGCTGTAATTAGGGGAAGAGCTTCCAGCAGATTCTCAGAATGGGCCAGAGGTTTGCAGCATCCAGGATATATAAACTGGTGCATAATCTGGGGTAGTCAGGTATGAAACCTAAAGACACATCCATGGATTTCCTTTTAATAAATCATCTCCTCTAGTAGTCATTTTTCATCAACAGGCAATTCAGGAAAAGTTGGAATTGAGCATAATGTTGCATATCATATCAGAACATCTGGTCCTGATATGCAGGAACAGCTGTTTAGTACCTGAGATGGAAACAACATCTTCCCCAGGGCTGCCACGGTTCACCTCCCGGAGGTGCGGGTGGTTGTGTCCCAGGATCTCCTTTCCTGGGTAACAGGGACAGCAGCGTTATCAGTGGGGCACTGAACGCTGCATATTGTTTTACCACACACCAGATACTTGCCAAGCACTTTCCTATGTGATCACATGAAATCTTCACATCTGGGTTCACTGGTGTGTAGATGGGGAAAGGAAGTCTTAGAGCCAGAGACAGGCTCTGCACAAAGTCCACTGCGGGTCTGTGCCATGCCACAGCTCAGGTTCTTCCACCACCACCACGAATTGCTCATAAAGTGGAAGAAGACGACTGTGGAGATCCCAAATGAAGAAGACAGCAGGGGGATTTCCTTTATATGTTCTGTGGTCATGTTTTGGATGGGAGATGTTGGTTTTGCTGCTCTGTCATTATGTATAGCACACCGTCACCAGGTGGCAGCAGGATGCCTTGATCACATGAGCCAATCAGCAAGCCCTGTTCTTTACCCAGTGTTCAAGGTGGTAAGCAAAACCTTATTTGTAAGCAAGACTTTCTAAGTCTTTGATGAAAACTTTGAAAATCAAATGTTTAGGAAAAGAATTACACTTATACACCTAATGTCAAAGCAGATAAATCTTAAAAGCAAACTTAATAACACAGTCTTAAGATGTAGGCGGGTTTCCTCCTGATCCTTAGCCACATTGAGGTAGCGGGCTGCCCCAATCTTTGCCTGGGACTGTGATAGAAGTGGTGGTCTTCATGAGTCCAACAGAACATTTAACTTGATATCCAGATTTTCCCAGAACTCAGTCTCTTAGATCCAGATTTAAGTTTTGAAAGATTTTCATCATTCACTCGTTCAGTGTTTTCGGACTTGCTTTCTATCCACGACCTATTGGTGTATGCAAGAGCAGATGCACTATGGGGTAGTTGTGCCCAATAATTAAAAACAGAAAGGGCGTGACCTCAGGAAGTGGCCCCTCCGTGGCATCGTGTGCCCGTGCCTGACCTCAGACAGAGCTGTTTCCCGGTCACTCCACATTCCCTCACCTGCCACTGCCACCTCTTTTGTTAAGAACCATTTCTCATCTAGGAAGCTCCTGGGGATCCTCCCTAGCCTCTCCCCTACGCTTGCTCTTCTGAACGCCAAGGCTGAAGTGGACCGCTCAAGCTCGGAGCCTGGGTGGAGCTGGGTTCAAATCCTAATGACCCAAATTCCCTCTGTGTGTTTCATTTCATTTTATTTTAATTTTTTATTTGTTCTTTTAGTTACACATGACAGTAGAATGTATTTTTATATATCATACATAAATGGAGAATACCTTCCCATTTTTGTGGTTGTACATGATGTGGAGTTAGGAAAGTTATATCTGATTCATTCTACTATCTTTCCCATTCCTATCCCTTGGCCAGCCAATTGTGAGTCAGCATCCACATCAGAGAGAATATTCCGTCTTTGTTTTTTTGGTTCTAGCTTATTTCACTTAGCATGATATTCTTCAGTTCCATCCATTTACCCACAAATACCATGATTTCATTCTTCTTTATGGCTGAGTAATATTCCATTGTGTATATATACCACATTTTCTTTGTTCATTCATCTACTGAAGGGCACCTAGGTTGGTTCCATAGATTGGTTATTGTGAGTTGAGCTGCTTGCTATAAACATTGATGTGGCTGTGACTCTGTAGTATGCTGATTTTAAGTCCTTTGGGTATAAACTGAGGAGTGGAATAACTGGGTCAAATGGTGGTTCTGTTCCAAGTTTTCTGACGATCTCCATACTGCTTTCCAGAGTAGTTACACCAATTTGCAGTCCCCTGTGTGACTTTTATCACTTAGCCTCTTCAGTCTCTGTTTCTTATGGGAGCTGTAACCTCATAATGGATTAATCCACTTGATGAATTAGTAATAATTTCAGTGGACTGCTGGGTGGTGACATAGGCAGGTGGGGTGTGACTTGGAGGAAGAGGTCACTGAGGATATACCCTTGGGGACTACATCTTGTCCCTGGCCCTTTCTTTTCTCCTTTTCTCCTTCCTGGCTGCCATGAGATGAGCAAGCTTTTCTCTGTCCATCCTTCCACCATGATGCCCAAAGCAGTGGAGTTGGCCAGCCATGAACCGAACCTCTGAAAGCCCAGTTCTACAATCTTCACAGCTGAACCCTAGAAACTAGCAAGGGTTGATAGAGATATTAAGAATAGAAGGCTGGGATCAGGTGGTCACTGCTCTCTGATGGAGGAGGAGCGTCTGAAGAGTTGGTACAGCAAGTTTATTTACATGGAGTCTCATAATCAAGAAGTAAAGGGCCATTCTGGTGGCGCATGCCTGTAACCTCAGCAGCTCAGGAAGCTGAGACAGGAGCATCTGAGTTCAAAGACAACCTCAGCAACATCAAGGCTCTAAGGAACTCAGTGAGACCCTGTCTCTAAATAAAATACAAAATAGGGCTGGGGATGTGGCTCAGTGGCTGAGTACCTCTGAGTTCAATACCCAGTACCAAAAAAAAAAAAAAAAAAAAAAAAGTGAAGTACCGTGCAGGCATTGTTCTTTGTGCAGTAGAGACTTTCTAGTGCTGCCATGTTTGGAGCTTCCTGCCGCCCTCAGGAGGCCCCTGGTCTAACCTGACTGTTAGTTGGGCAGGCTCAGAAGTAGCAGCACTGGTGAAATACTGCAGGGATCTATGTTCAGAATCCTCTATTCCCTGGAGGCTGGGTCTGAAATCTAGGTCAAGAATCGATTGGCTCCGTGGCTAGAACAGAAACTCCTTTAGAACAGGGCATCACCCCACAACTGGGCCATCTCAGTCGGCACCCTTGTACCAAGAATATTCCCAGAAAGGCATCACCTCTGTCACAGCACAGTTTCAAAACCCACGATTCAGTCACCGCTCCTGACAATCCAGCCTCCTTCCCTCCTCTAGGTTGTTCTTGTCAGGTGTGTTGGTCACAGTGATGGAAAGCTCATGAACGCAGTACCTTTGAAGGCACAGCTTGTGTTCTAAGTTGCAAACACTTGTAGTGGGAGAGGAGTTAGCAGGAACCGCAACCAGAATCCTCTTGGGTCCCTGTAGGAGGCCTTGTGCCCACTCACATCAGCCACCCCCATCTCAAATGGCCTGAGTGACAGCTTAAATTTCACCCTTTCCAAAACTGTCTTTATAAAGACCTCTTGCTCCAAATCTGGCTGGAGATGGTACCTTCAACTAATATTGGGCTCACTTTTCTTGGTTTTCATCTTCAATTTGTGGTGTTTGAAAGGAACGTGAGGCTGAGGCACATGAAGAAGCGTGGAAAGTCTGAGCAGTTCTCGAGCCAGCTAGGCAATTCCCTTCTGTCGGGCTCCACCATGTCACACTGGAACCTCTGTCGACGGCAGCAGGGCGAGTCCTTCACGTGCACACACCTTGAGTCTGACATTCCCGATTCTTCTCCCTGAAGTCTTTGGCTCAGGTACATAACGCCAGAGGGAGGTCTCACCAGGGATCACACAGACAGAGGGTATTGAAATTTGGAAAACATTATCGAGAAATGTGAGTCGTGTCAGCCATCTCCTGTGCTAACATTTTTTCAGAGTGAATTATTTTGTGGCTGTTTGAGGAGGGGGCCTACTGGAAAGGAAGGCAGACGGGAGGAACAGAATTATTTATAATTATGATATGTGTTGGCGGGACGGGGGCTGTGCCTTCTGAGACACAAATGGATGACAAAGAATAAGTTATCTCCTTATAGATAGAACGTGGCAATAATTGCATAGTTTCTGGCTTGAAAAAGTCATAATCTATTAATTTGATGGATATCAAAAAGCCATAATCTGTCAATCAGTGTCAGAAGAAAGAGTGCCTCGGAGCTTTGAAGCCTGACATTTAGAGTACTGCTGGATACCTTTATTTTTATTCTGATAGTAATAGGGAGGAAGGATTCAAACATGCACAGCATACTTAGGGAATGAATATCATTTTAGTTGTCTTAACAATTTTGCAACTTAAAAGTGGTATTGGATCAGTACGCCGTATTGGAAAAAGTGTAAAAGTCACCCTACAGTGAATTACGGGGAGATAATTTCAACCTACAATTTCACTGACATTACCCATTATGGCATTGCCTCCTTGGTTTAAATGTGAATGGAACCTGAGATTATTTCTCCATAAATTCCTGTGGCCCATCTATTATTTCTATCTACTCCATGGATACATTCCTGAAACATACCAGTGGGCGCCGAGGAAAATAGTCTATCAGTAGAATGTCAAATTGATGGAAGGAAGGAATCGGAGATGTCACACACAAAGAAAAATGCAGCTTTTCCAGCACTGGTGAGCTTGCCAGCTGCGGTAAACAAAGGTGCCCCTGCTCTGGTCGGGGAAGAACTGGGCTCCACGGCTCCTTGACGCTCAGCGCAGGTTAGAAAGCTGAGCCCTGTGGCCTTGGCCTCCTTGTTATCCCTCCAGTTGAAGACGCTGTTTAGGTATTTTCCAGGGCAGAGGCCACCACACCCACCAGCCCTGTCTTCCTGTTCCCTAGCAGCTTGGCCCTCCTTCCCCCTCTGTCTCGCTTCCTGAGGTCCAGCCATGGTTTACGTTGAAGAGGGAGTGACTGTGCACCTTTGGTTCAGCCTCCGTGGCCTCTCCCCTTAGTACAAACACCTCGTTGGAAGAGCAGGGAGCAGGGAGGACACTGGAGCTCAGAAGTCAAGAGAAAGGGACATGAGTCTTCCTCAAAGGCTGCTCTGGACCTAGGCCACCTCCCTGGGAGACAGAGCAGCACCCTGCTCTCTGTGGAGCCTTCCCCTGGCTTCACCGAAACTCACTTATCATCCTATTGTTCCAGGGACAGGGCGAGAGGGAGGAGCTAAGACTGTCCAGTGCCCAGGGACAGGGAGACAGGGAGGAGCTAAGACTGTTCAGGGCCCAGGACAGGTGAGAGGAAGAAGCTAAGACTGTCCAGGGCCCAGGACAGGTGAGAGGAAGAAGCTAAGACTGTCCAGGGCCCAGGGACAGGGCGACAGGGAGGAGCTAAGACTGTCCAGGGCCCAGGACAGGTGAGAGGAAGGAGCTGAGACTGTCCAGGGCCCAGGGACAGGGCAACAGGGAGGAGCTAAGACTGTCCAGGGCCCAGGACAGGTGAGAGGAAGAAGCTAAGACTGTCCAGGGCCCAGGGACAGGGCGACAGGGAGGAGCTAAGACTGTCCAGGACCCAGGGACAGGGCGACAGGGAGGAGCTAAGACTGTCCAGGGCCCAGGACAGGTGAGAGGAAGAAGCTAAGACTGTCCAGGGCCCAGGGACAGGGCGACAGGGAGGAGCTAAGACTGTCCAGGACCCAGGGACAGGGCGACAGGGAGGAGCTAAGACTGTCCAGGGCCCAGGACAGGTGAGAGGAAGAAGCTAAGACTGTCCAGGGCCCAGGGACAGGGCGACAGGGAGGAGCTAAGACTGTCCAGGGCCCAGGGACAGGGTGAGAGGGAGGAGCTGAGACTGTCCAGGGCCCAGGGACAGGGTGAGAGGGAGGAGCTGAGACTGTCCAGGGCCCAGGGACAGGGTGAGAGGGAGGAGCTGAGACTGTCCAGGGCCCAGGGACAGGTGAGAGGGAGGAGCTGAGACTGTCCAGGGCCCAGGGACAGGGTGAGAGGGAGGAGCTGAGACTGTCCAGGGCCCAGGGACAGGTGAGAGGGAGGAGCTAAGACTGCCAGGACCCAGGGACAGGGCGAGAAGGAGGAGCTAAGACCGCCCAGTGCTCCGGGGCTCTGGGTGTGGACATGCATCTCGTCTGCCCCATGAGCTTGCCCTCCAAGCCTGGCCTCCATCTCACCTTCCTGACTACCAGCTACTCCCGCACCATCTCTGAGCTCCAGGTGACCCCCAGCTGTGGCCCTTCCTGATGCCCCAAAGGCACCTGGGACTCAACATTTTCCAACACAACCTGGGGTCTTACCCTCCGAACCCCACTGCCTTTTGCTGTTGCCTGCTCCATCCACAGCACCAGCCGGCAGCTTGCCCCTCCCTGGTGTCCACTTTCCATCTGGTAGATGGCGCCTCCTGAATGCCTCCATCTGCTTCTCTCCGTCTCCACTGCCAGCACCCAACCACCCAACCTGAGCTCACAATTTTTTTTCGGGGGAGTCTTAAATATCAAGACAGCCCCCTCCTGGTCTCAACCATAGTCATTCTACTCTTCTGTGCACTCTCTTGTCCCCAACCAGAGGGGACAATAGCTTCAATATCATGCCTGTGACGTATGTAACTCCACTGTTTACCATTTCCTAGGGAATTAAACAAAATACAAAATGCTCAAATGTGCTACAAGGTCTTGCATGGGAATCACTGATGGATACCATCTGCTCTTGTATCGCTCTGCACTTGAGCTCCAGCCATCCCAGTCTGTTCAGTCGCTAAGACCATCACACACAGGCCTTGCCCAGCCTCGACTCTGCTGTTCACTGTGCTGTGAGGGAACCCTGAGCCTCTCCCGGGTTCCAACTCCTCCAGCCCTTGCATGTCACTCTGTAGTCGCTACCTTGGGGAAGGCCGAGCCTCAGTCTAGGTTGATTTCCCCTCCTGTCCTCTGATACCATGTCACATGCCTCTGCCCCGTCGCTCAGGTGGTGATTGTATCTCATGTGTGACTAGGTGTGGTCTCCACCATGAGACTCACAGCTGCACAGGGAAGACACTGAAGCCCACGGCTGAGCACAGTGGTTGGAAACTTTTAGATAATTAATAAATAATGACTGCATTAGTAGATTTATGGATTAGATATAGAGTTATGGCCCATTTAGCAGATTAGGAACCAGAGTTCACTCCAAGTAAGAGCCTGGCAGAGGCAGAAGTGGGATTTGGACTCAGTTCCCACTCCTCTGCCCATCCTAGCACACTAAGATATGGACAGGGCAAGGGCAAGTTCTTTTTGAAGTTCCCTCCAGTCGCAGTGAAGTACCCCAGGTTTTCTTTAGTTTGACGCTCTATCATTTGTTTCACGCAGGATGCTCCTGTGGGACCGTGCCGTCCCTCCCCCTTTCCCACTGTCTTAGTGATGTCAGTCTGTCCAGTTGGGGCCTTTCTTTAAGTGCCCAATCAAACTAATCTGATCAAGTGAACTTGGCTTCTAACTTTGCTCTCACAATTTGCCACCTCTGAATGATTGATCTTGTCTTGTCCCTGTTGGAAAAGTGGCTGCAAATATGATCCAGGGAATCTATAGTCGCAATTCCAGCATAATTTTCACAAGTCGTGGTCAGAATGTAAGAAGCACTGCATGGAAGTCTCGCGTAGACATTACTCGTCTTCTGTCACCTTGGCCTTTACATTGGCCTCCCAAATCCCCGTGTGCAGCAGCCAGGACCGGAGCCTTCTCCCTCCTGGAAGAGTGCTGTGACCGAGCAGACCGTGCGGGGGGGATGAGTGTGTGGGGTGCGGCAGATGATTTATAACGTATTTTCATGTCCACACAATTCACCAGCTCAGGATCCAAGAAAAAGTGGGATAAGTGTAAGCATCACCTTCAGGAATGCTGGCGTAGAGTTCGCGGGGTGCAGAGAGGTCTCCGCTGGCTTTGAAAGCCCGTTTCCCATGACACGATTGCCCCAGCTGAAGGCCTTCGTGTAAGGTGCGGGGATTTCCTGTTTGCTTATCTATTTTCAACCCAGAATGTCCGCTCTTCCAGGGCAAGGACTGGGTTCTGTTTATCCTCTTATCCCCGGAGGCTTTCATGATCTGGGTCGGTCCTAGGTACTCAAAATATTTCTTGGGAAAAAGCCTTCTCTCAGTGACAATGGAGCATGGGGGAGCCAGAAGGAGTGGGTGGGAGGCGGCTCTCAGCTGGCTTTGCTTTCTGAGAGACACTGGCCTCTCTGGTGAGGCCACGGGTGGAGGCCTGCTCTTGAGGAAGCAGGCAGCCTGGAGTGGCCTTGGAGAGCACAGAGCTGAAGGAGATGGCGTGGGACAGCCGCATCTCACAGACCTGGCCTCTCTGCTTTTCCAAACAGTGTGAAATGCATGGCCTGTGTGCAGACATTCCATCATTCACCACAAAACACAAAGAAACCCCCTATCCTCATCCCTGATGCAGCCTGTACTCACCTCAGACACGCAGGACCAACATGAGGGATTGTGTGTCCCAGAAAACAGGGCAGCATGACAGGGAAGGAGGGACCACCCACTCTAGGAAGCCCACTTGGGTTGGCACCACTGTGGGTGACAGAGGCACATGCCTCCCGGGACTCTCCAAGGAGAGCCACAGAAAGCACCCCAGAAGTGTCTGGCTCTGGGGTGGTGCCCACACCCTGTTACCTAGGTCTGCCCAGAGGGTGCCCGCGCCTTTGCTTTCTCAAACCATGGGAGCAGGAGGGACCCTGTGGTCCCTGGGGCATTCCACCACACGGCGTCTGAGAGACCACAGGGCACAGCCCAGGGATGGGAGGTACACTGAGGCCAGCTGGCTGTCACAACATGGGTCATGCTGACGGGAAGCTGGTTGTCACAGTAGGGCTGGGCAGTAGGGAGAGAGAAGTGTCCAGCAAGATCTCCTACTTTAGGTGTGGACCATAAAGGTCACTTCAGAGCCCCCACATGCTCCTAGAGCGGGCTTGCTAGCCTGGAGGTTTACACACGAGCAGAGAGAGGAAATGAAGTCCTGGAGGGGCAGCAAGGTGTGAAACAGGCAGAAGCCGGTCAGCGTAGCGGAGTGAATGGGGCACAGGCTCTTGCACCCAGCTCCCCTGGTTCTGAATTCTGCCCTGCTCCCTCCCAGTGCGGACCTGAGGACATGATTTAACCAGTCTTGGTCACGGGCTTATCTTCAGGAAAATGGGGATGCAAAGGGCAGCCTCCAGCTGTTTGAATTTCGGATCATCTGTGATGAGAATATGCTCATAACTACCGGCAGAGGAGGAATAGACAATACCATGCACAGGTATCAAAAATGGACCTGGGACAGATTTTAGGACACTGGAACAGATTTTTTAAAAAAGAACCATATTTCACAGAGTTTTAGGTCCACTAACCAGGAGTGCTGTGGGCCCAGAGCACACCTTCTGTCCTCGGTGGCCGGGAGGACAAGGAGGCCCCCCACAGCAGCGCGGGGCAGGGAGGTCTTTGAAATGCAGTGTCCAGGGCTCTCGGGAACATGCTTGTCTCCACGTCCGCCTGTCCCTCTACTGGGGTAGAGGGAACTCGTGCCAGTGTCCTCCAGTGCTGTCACTGCTGGCTCGGCCTCTGGTGCCAGGGGAGCTGAAGAGGACCGGGAGGGGAAGTGAGGTCAGGCCTACCGAGAGTTTCCAGAGCTGGGGTTACCGAGCTGCGTGGCCGTGGTCTAGGAACTTCCTGTGCGTGGGCTTTGGTGGTGGGCAGTCTGGGCACCCTGTTCACACCCGTGTCACGAACCGCGGTACTGCAGAGCTGAACTGATTTGCCCCAGGTCCTGCGCCAGGAGCGGCAGAGCTGAGACAGGAACCTGGCAGGGCAGTTCCAGAGCCATACCCAGACTCCCCCCACCACCCTGCAGAGATAGCTTCCCAGCGGATCAGATCTGGGACATGTGGGTGCCAGAAGAGGACCCAGAGCATCTCTAGCCCCAAAGCTACGAATATGCACCACCAATCGACTCAGTACTTGAGTGGGTTATGGGTGGGCTACTCTCTCATTGATCATTGTTGGAGTGCTGGGTCCCAGCAGGAAAGAGAGGCTCCCACAGACTGGAATAATTTGAAGGGTGCTTCAGGGACCATCTACTAAGATGTGGAAGGATCTAGGGAGAGACCATCAAGGACACTTCAGTGCGTATGACCGCTTCACAGCAGGAAGCCCTCACTCCCTGGGCCTGAGAGTCAAGGGCAGAGAGGGGCCAACAGAACCTGGAGACGGCACTTAGTGGAGAGGACCCCAGAACAGGAGAGTCAGGGGTGCAGTTTCCCAGAAAGAGGAGCTGGAGGAAAAGGTACTGTAGCCTCACTTGCTCCTGTCTGATGTCCTGCCTGCCCCTTCCATGGGCCAATCCATCAGGAAGCTGAGAACAGAGCTAGGGGAGAAGGCAGCCTACATAGGCCAAGGTCTTGGAGCACAGATGAGGATGGAGACAAGTGGAGGATTGATCTGGGAAAGGGAACCGCCAGCACTGTTGTCATCCTGCAAGCAGATACTCTTTGGAAACCTTTGTGGTATCCAAAGAATGAGAGGGAGCATATTTCCATTTGATGGAATATTATTCACCCAGAAAAAAGAATGGAGCACTATACCCATGCTGCAACACAGACGAACCTTGAAAATGTGATGCTGAGTGAAGGAAGCCAGTCACAGAGGCCAATGCTGTAGGATTCCATTTATGTGAAGTGTTTGGATTAGGCAAATGCAGAGATAGAAAGTAGATTGGTGGCTGCCAGGGGCTGGGGGAGGAGGGAATGGAGAGAGTACTATAGGTCCAGGATTTCCTTCTGGGTGTGGAAATGTTCTAGGAGTCGATAGTTGTGATGATTGCACAATATTGTAAGTGTGATAAATGTTGTCGGTGATGACTATCATGTTGTGTTTGTTTTTCACAATTAAGTAGACAAACAAGTAAGTGAGAGGACGCCTCCTGCTCTTGGTGCTCAGGCTGGCCCTATCCGCATCCCTTTCTGAGCAGGCGCCCATGCGCCACGCCCCTTCCTGCTGGTGGGGGAGGCAGCAGTGTGCTAGGTGCCCAGGTGTGCTCCTCACCTTTGGGCCAGCTCCACCTCCGCCAGCTGACCTCCCCGTGCCCTCAGGCCCAGGGCTCGCTCCAGCTGCTGAAGCCCACTGCCCCTACCAGCAGTGCTGAGGATGCCCGGGTCCCAGGGGCAGCACCGAGCAATGACCAGCAGGACAGGCGCATCAGCTCCCTCCATCAGGTGGAGGGCTGGCTCCAGACCCTGGTCCTCGGACTCACTCATGCCCTTCCGGGGGCCTCTCTTCCTTGCCTCACTTCCCCTCCCTCCTGGTCCTTCCTTCACCTCCAAGTCAGCCACCACTCTCCAGCTCTTGTCTGGGGGTTTATGATAACTGTGAGTAATAGATAGCGCGGGTGGAGTTCTTAGGATTAAAATGCAGGTGAGAAGAAACCTGTTGGTGTTCACTGTGCCTCTCCTGTTCCCCGGGAGCCCTGTGTCACATCAATGACTGCCACCGTTTCTGACACAGGTGTAAAGAGAACCCCCCGGGGGGGGGGGGTGCTGAGAGTGCAGATTCCCTGGCCTCAGGCGATTGGCAGATTCAGTTCATCAGGGCGGGGCCTGGGAATCTGCACTGCCTGACCTCTGCAGGCGCTGAGGCGGGGCGGGATAGAAGCAGTGTCCACTGCAGAACGCTGGACAGGCGTCAGGGGACGGCCAGGTGTGTCTGCCTGCAGAGGCCCTGGCCAGCCTCCGATCAGGTAGCATTTCTACAGCGGGGCTCCCTGGAACTCTGCAGGGAGAAACCCTCCCCTCTACATTGACTTTCCCCTAAACCGATGGGATCCATATCCAAGTGTGGAAGTTAATTTCAGTATTTAATAATCATTAAGTAAAGAGAGAGTGAAATATCTACGCTATGTAATTACATAAAACATGCTTCTGGCAATATTTGCCCCCTTGAAAATTCAAACAGGAAGTCTCCAAGGAGTGAGGTTGTATTCTTGGAGGTGGACACAAAGTAATTGAGCTTAGCTAATGGAGATAATTAATTAGGAAATGGATGTGCTCGCTTCTAAGAAAGAGATTGGAAGGATCTCCCCAAGGCCCAGCCCTCCGCCTTCGCTGGCTTTCAGAAGTCAAGGACACCCAGAGGGCTGTGGCCCAGACACACTAAGGAATTAAAAGGTAGAGCGCTCACGACCCCTGCCTGCATCTCTGCTTGACCCCCACAGTGCCTAGGCCCTAGGAATGCTCCACCAACAGAAAAGTGCCAGAGGAGGCCTTGGGCCAAGTCTGGGCCTCAGCCTGTCAAGTCTCTGAACCTGGTCACCATTCCACCTCCCACGGGCTGGGCATGCTCATCCTCAGAGCTGGAGTTGCACCAGGAGCAACAGTAATGGGCACTCCCTGAAACGGCCCTGCAGGAAAACCGGCTGTAGACAGAGGTGCCATCCTGTGAGGGTCTTGCTAAACCCTCATCGGCCTCAGCTGTGCACCTGGTGTCCTGCATCTGGGCTTCCTGCCTGACCCTTTCTGCCCAGGTTTAAGCAGGAGAAACCTCGCACTCTGGCCCAGTCTTTCTGGCTGGGCTGCCTGTCAGCACCCCTCCTTCCTCTTCCCAGTTCCAAATGTGAGACCCCTCTTGCCTAATAAGCCTGGCTTGCTGGCCCACTGCTGGTGCTGCCAAGTGGCCAGCCTAGCCCTCAGCCGTGCCACTTCAGTGGAATCAAAAGACAGTGCCATAGCTAGAGATTGCATTCAGACCCGCTGATTCCCTCTCCCCTAAGCATCTCGGGGCAGGGTCAGCCAGGCCAACATGTCAAGCCCAGACATACGGATGGACCAGAGGGACCAGCAGCTCTCAAGGGGCAGGAGGGCAGGGGTCAGGTCGTGCAGGTCACAGGCAAGGCATGTGAGCGCTCCTGGGGTGAAGAACACATCCGTTATCCAGGGAAAGCCCATTTGTCTCCTTCACCAGGCTGTCCACACCGTCCAGCACGATCAATAGTTATTAAATGAGAGAGAAGCTGCAACCCGAGCCAAGGAGGCGGAGACTTGTCCTGGGTGACGTTTGTGGCTTCCTGGTGGTGGCAGATAATATGTTACATATTACTAGGACCCAGCACAGGAAGGCATTGGTTTCCTATGTTGGTGAGAAATGTGTGTTTTTTATTCCTTTACCGAATTGATAGAACCGTAGCGCATTTACTTTTGACTTTTCTATTCTCCCCTCTTTTTATTAAATCTGCCCTGGGCGGGGAATGCTGTCCTCCTGTGTGTCCCTTACCAAAAGCCATTTATACTGAGGCCATCAAAGTGAGCAAGGAAGGACTCCTGATGAGCTGAGGTTAAAGTGAGCTCTACTCAGTTGAGGGGAGTTCGGGACACAAGTCTTGATGGAGAAAATGCCCAGGTTCACGGAACACAGGGTTAGGATTCTTGAGAAGAAGGTGACCTTCCAAGTGAGGCATGGAGACCCATGTGAGAGTTCCTGTGACTTATCTCATGGGGGCCAGATACGAATGTTGTTCTGGGGCATCTGTCCCTTAGATGTAATCATGTTCTACATCTGGGATACGAACCAGGTTCCATTGTGTGGATCAATTCTCATGTAGAGGCTGCCTAGGTCTATGTGTTGAATAAGATCTCGAGATTATCAGAAAAGTGTGCTGCATTTGATTAGTGATGTCTGTTATGAACGTTGCAAAACAGTGGTGTCCCGTGTGCCACAAACCATCTCAATTTAGTGGATGTATAATGAAGTCAAGATTTGGAGACCTACCTCCTTATTTAAGGACCATTCCCCAGATACTTCTTTGAAAAACATGGATACTAGACCCTAACTCAAGTGTTTAATGGTTCTGCAGAAAGGAATCATTTAAAATTGTTGTTGACCTCTTTTCTAAATGATTGAGTTTGGGGCATAAAAAGCAGGGTGCAGAAGGCACAGCATCTTGGGAACTGCTTTCTACCAACATGACTTGCAGGCATGCCAGTGGCCCAGTCCGAGCCCAGATCTTAGCCCTCCCCCAAGACCACAGCCTCCTTTTCAGAGCTGAGGAAGCAGAGGCTAGAGGACAAAAAAAACATGTTTGTTGAAGGGGAAAAAATATTGTACTTCAAACATTGCTTGAAAATGACCAAACTCAACAGTTCTTGGTGTACTCTTCTAGGGTGTGTGAATTTAGCCAAGGCAGGTGCAGTTTAGGACAGAGGGTTCAGGGCTTACTACAGAGCAGCAGTGTCTGCCTGGACACTCATGTGACTCAGAGTGCAGCACTATGACTGAGGCCATCAAGAGCAGTGTACCCACAGGGGGCAGAGGTGCAGTGGCTTTACTGAAGACCACCTTGGACTAGAGGAACAAGTAGACTGACTTACCAGCACTGTCTCTTGCAGTTCTAAGTGGAAAAGCCCGGATAGAGGCACTGTAGGTTGTGTCCAGTGAGGCCTGCCTCTTTATAGATGCCTTCTTCTCATTGTACCCTGCCAGGGGGCGGGTGGGGTCTCTGCTGGCATCCAGCCAGCTTGGCTCAGGGAGTGTTCACCACCTGTATTGGCTGTCTCTGCCTGCCTCGGTGCTTTCAGCCCTTAGGTTTCAGGAAGAGTCTAGAATGTTCCAATGTGTGGGTTTCTGCTCAGATGTCTTCAGACAGGACTTTTGTTTGAAACAGGCCATGTACACGAGTGGTGTTCAGGTGCTTCTTAGGAATGGCCTCCACTGACCTGTCATGGCGCCCTCTGGTGGTTATGTCATGACAAATGTTCCCAGAGCCCAGGGCAGAGGCAGGAAGTCATGGATTTCTCTTCCACATCATTCCTAGTGAATTAGAGTGATCGTTTTCTTTCTAACTGCAAGTAGCCATTATAATGGTGCTACCACCACCCTCCACACCCTTCTCAGAAGTCCAGGTGACACATTGGCTTAGTCATCAGGGTGGATAGCCACCATGTGCAGAGGACATGTGCTTAGCGTCTTTGGGGCTGAAAAAAGCCATCATGCCCTTTCTAGTTCAAACAAGAGCATGCTTGGGAGTGAACCAGGACTTCTTGGTTAAATAGGACCTTAGCTTTAGCTCTTCCCCTCCTGGTCCCGCAGAGGACAGTGAGAACACACAACAGGTGTTGCTGATTCTTAGGGTCCACACCTCACAAATGCAGAGGGCTTAGTGAGTATTTGGTGCTGGCTTCAGTTGTGTGATCAGTACTGCCATGGGCAGGGAGTAAGGGGCAGGGGAGAGGTTGGGGGGACTAAGGAATGCAGGTTCTAGCCTCTCTGTATTCCCAGAGGCAGCAATGTGATGTCAGTCAGAGAATGGCACTTGGGGACAATCAAGCCTGTGATTGACTTGCTCTGGAACCCTGGTTTAGTTACTTAATTACTTCAACTTTCAGTTTTTCAAATCTAAAAATGAGAGTATTCATTTCCTCTAGTGATTTTTGTGATGCATGTGTGGAAGATTCCGTACCCACTGCTTTTCTTCCCTGTGTGGATGACCCAGGATATCACAACCCAGGGACTGAAGTGATCAGGGAGAGCAGTAGAGTTTATTTATAACTGCTGGACTGGACAAGGTGGCACCCGTGACTGTGGCCCACAGGGAGGAACAATACCAAGGAGACACTTGCTCAAGCTACACCAAGAAAATTCCTCCTTGGACCTCTCTTAAAGATAGAAGCCACTGGAGAGTTTCCTATTTTATTTATTTATTTTTAATCAAAAAGTTAGAAGTGAAAACTCAACCTTAGTAAGTTCTTGCTTAATTCAATAGAGACTTTGTGTTAGGGCCACCCACGGCTTCTCTGGCCTTACAGCTGCAGGACTCTGCCTTGAGCAGGAGACACACGGGAGAGAGGAAGCAGAGGGCCTGGCGTTACTGCCAGCTGTCGGGTCAGGCAGCAGTTTGCCTGTGACTCAGGTCCTCTCTCGCCATGGTAATGGCTTCAGAGCTGGTGCAGAGAGAGGTTAGTGCCCACGAGCATTGCAAGGGATGGGGGAGGGGTAAAGAGGAGGACAGAGGGTTTGGCACAGGAGAAGCTCAGTCCTTAGGGTGTGGGGCACTGTGCTGTGGGCTTTTACTCTTCTGAATTTTTTTCTTTTTAAAAATTTATTTATTTTTATTTATATATGACAGTGGAATGCATTACAATTCTTATTACACATATAGAGCACAATTTTTCATGTTTCTGATTGTATACATAGTATAGTCACACCAATTTGTGTCTTAATAGATGTGCTTTGGATAATAATGATCATCACGTTCCACCATCATTTTTAACCCCATGCCTTCTCCCTTCCCCTCCAACCCCTCTGCCCTATCTAGAGTTCATCTATTCCTCTCATGCTCCCTCTCCCGATCCCACTATGAATCAGCCTTCTTATATCAAAGAAAACATTTGACATTTGATTTTTGGGGGATTGGCTAACTTCACTTAACATGATCTTCTCTAACTCCATCCATTTACCTGCAAATGCAATGATTTTATTCTCTTTTATTGCTGAGTAATATTTCATTGTGTATATATGCAACTTTTTAAATCCATTCATCTGTTGAAGGGCATTTAGGTTGGTTCCACAGTTTAGGTATTGTGAATTGTGCTGCGTCTACATTCATCAAACAAACTCTTCTCAAGTTCAAGAGTCAAATAGATCACAACACAATAATTTTGGGTGACTTTAACACACCTCTTTCATCACTAGATAGATCTTCCAAACAAAAGCTGAACAAAGAAACTATAGAACTCAATAATACAATCAATAACTTAGACTTAACTGACATATATAGACTATTTCATCCTTCATCGAGAGAATACACTTTCTTCTCAGAAGCACATGGATCCTTCTTTAAAATAGGCCACAAAGCAACTCTTAGCAAATGTAAAAAAAGTAGAGATACTACCCTGCATTCTATCAGATCATAATGGAATGAAATTAGAAATCAATGATAAAATAAGAAATAAAATTCACTCTAACATCTGGAGACTAAAAAAATATGCTACTGAATAAACAATGGTTGCAGAAGACATCAAGGAGGAGATTAAAAAATTTTTAGAAGTATATGAGAACAGAGATACAACATATAGAAATCTCTGGGACACTATGAAAGCAATTCTAAGAAGAAAGTTCATTTCATAGAGCTCATCCCTTAAAAGAAGAAAAAGTCAACAAATAAATGACTTAACATTATATCTCAAAGTCCTAGAAGAAGAAGAACAAATCAATACCAAAAGCAGTAGAAGACAGGGAATAATTAAAATCAGAGCTGAAATCAATGAAATTGAAACAAAAGAAACAATTGAAAAAACTGACACAACAAAAAGTTGGTTCTTTGAAAAAAATAAATAAAATTGATAGATCCTTAGCCATGCTAATGAAGAGAAGGAGAGAAAAAACTCAAATTACTAACGTAAGTGATGAAAAAGGAAATATCACATCAGACACTACAGAAATACAGGAGATAATTAGAAATTATTTTGAAAATTTGTACTCCAATAAAACAGAAAATATCAAAGGCATTGACAAATTTCTAGAGTCCAAATTTGAATCAGGATGATATACACAATTTAAACAGATCGATTTCAAGTGATGAAATAGAAGACACCATCAAAAGTCTACCAACCAAGAAAAGCCCAGGACCTGATGGATACACAGCCAAGTTCTACAAGACCTTTAAAGAAGAACTAATACCAATATTCTTCAATTTATTTCAGGAAATAGAAAAAGAGAGAGCACTTCCAAACTTCCAAACTCATTCTGTGAGACCAATATCACCCTGATTCCAAAACTAGGCAAGGACACATTAAAAAAAAAAAAAAGAAGAAGAAGAAAACTTCAGATCAATTGATATCTCTAATGAACATAGATGGAAAAATTCTCAATAAAATTTTGGCAAATCGAATCAAAAACATCAAAAAGATAGTGCACCACGATCAAGTGGGATTCATCCCAGGGATGCAAGGTTGGTTCAACATATGGAAATCAATAAATGTAACTCATCACATCAATAGATTTAACGATAAGAAGCATATGATCATCTCAATAGATTCAGAAAAAGCATTTGACAAAATACAGCACTATGTTCAAAACATTAGAAAAACTAGCAATAACAGGAACATATCTCAATATCATAAAGGGTATCCATGCTAAGCCCCGGGCCAACATCATTCTAAATGGAGAAAAATTGAAGGCATTCCCTCTAAAAACTGGAACAAGACAGGATGCCCTCTTCCACCACTTCTATTTAACATAGTTCTTGAAACACTGGCCAGTGCAACTAGACAGACAAAAGAAATTAAAGGGATACACATAGAAAAAGAAGAACTCAAATTAGCACTATTTGCTGATGATATGATTCTATACCTAGAAGACCCTAAAAGTTTCACCAGAAAACTTCTAGAACTAGTAAATGAATTCAGCAAAGTAGCAGGACATAAAATCAACACCCATAAATCAAAGGCATTTCTGTATATAGCAGTGATAAATCCTCAGAAATGGAAATGAGGAAAACTACCCCATTTACAATAGCCTCAAAATAAAATAAAATAAAATATTGGGAATCAACTTAACAAAAGAGGTGAAGGATCTATATAATGAAAATTATAGAACCCTAAAGAAAGAAGTCAAAAGACCTTAGAAGATGGAAAGATCTACCTTGTTCTTCCAAATTTTTAACAGGTGGTATTAGCAGGAGGCCAGGTTCACTGGGCTATGAAGGATAAAAGTATCATTTGCACTCTGGGTCACTCCATCAAGATTGGAAGATCCCAAAATGGAGGCCCAGTGAGGGCCTCTGTCCACACTGGCTATCCAGTGGGTTGGGTGCAGAGCCAGGGTAAACTGTTATGGATGGGCTTCTAGCAGGCATCCTACAGACACAGATGTGCTTGGGATTGGGCTGGTGGGCAATTTCACCTGTTCACTGCAACACTGCAGTGAGGGATTTAGATCCTCAGAGTCTCAGATCTCCATGGCAGCAATGGTTCAGAAGCAGGAAGGAGATCACCATTTGTGCTTATCTTTTGGTGAAGGCCTGGGATACTGGGGCTTCTGTCCTGGAATCTCTGTAGTGCAACACTCCAGGGCAGTTGCTTGGCTTTTACCTGAAGTGGGTGTCACCAGTGTCACCTGTCAGCAACTGCTACCTCCAGGCTGTGTCCTAGATGTACTGCTGGGCTCCATGTCTGCTAGGAACACGGTTTCATCCCTACAAATCCAAGCACCAGATACCCAGGACCTACGAGAAAGTCAACCACACAGCTCAGGCACACTGGGCAACCTCTCTGAGCCCTTCCTGACACAAATTAAAGAAGATCCTACAATCACAGGGATGTTTGTTTATAAATCAAATAACAACAGTGACAAGTTCACTCTGGTCGTTATCATTACTCAAGACCCCCAAATCCATCAAAGCCGATTTGCATTTCCTGGACTTGGCGTCTGGTGGGACTCACATATATCTACTGAGTAAAATGTTCACTGTGACAACATATTTTAAAGAATCATAATTAAAGCACCACTTTCCTGATGATGTTTCCTCTACACCATTTTGAGAGGTTCCTTGCAGTGACTATAAAAGGAAATGAGGATTCAAGCATGATACGAGGGACTACTCTCAGTATCTCAGTATATTATTCTCACTTATTCTCAGTATCTGTGTTTGCTTTTCTTAGTAATTAAAAAAAAATGAAATGAAAGGTGGAAGGAATGAAGACTGGAGAGGCCTGGGTTTGTGGTTTGGTGATCACACAGGCAATGGGAGGAAAACGGACCGGGATGACCATGTGACCACTTGCTTCTTGGGAAAGGGGCCAGAGTGGGAGGAATAGGGGCCCAGGGCAGGCTCCCTGGTTTCTGCCAGTACTGGGAACTCAAGTTTGGGTCCCCCTGAGAACCAGGGCCTTGAGATTCTCATTGCCAGGACCAGAGGCGTAAGTTTAAGAACTGGGTCAGCTGTCTTCCATAGCCCCTGGGTTCGTGCATGGGGGAATGACATGCGTGAAGTCATGGGTACTTTTCCACTAGGGTTAACACACTTATTTAGGCTTATTCCTCTAACTTGCCTGCATCCAAACATATTTTTCAAGATTAAAGAGGCATGTCAAACTGTTCAGCTGACATATCCTGGTAGGTTGGAGAAGAAAATATCTGAATTAGAGATGGGTCCACTTGATTTCCAGTGGGAATGACTTTCTCGGTGGGTGTAAACCTTGCTATTAAAAATTTATTCCATGAATACATTGTTAGCCAGCTATTCCATGAATCCACCCTTACAGAAAGCCAATTTTATCATTCTGGACTATTTTTAAGACTGCCATTGTTATAGTCAGTTTAGTAATTTCCTTTTGCCTACTACTGGTTGCTTGTTTTCAAAGCTCTCCAAAGCGGAATCTCAGAATGTCTGAGGCCGCCTGGCCTGACGTCCTGTGGACCATAGGCGTGACTTCTGTCACTTCCTTACCACTCTCTATTTGCTCCAGGCTTGAAGATTGTCGTTGGGCTGATGCTGCAAATGGCAAGTGTGTTTGCTGCCCTAATATTGAACATAAATCCAGATGGGGCTGCACGGACCCACCGTTTCTGTGCAGGGATTCCTGTTCCCAGAGTGCCGTGCCTCTCATTTGCATTCTGGACGAATGCGGCTGTCTGTTGGAAAGGGCAGACCTACCACGAGCTGAAGCCAACACAGCTGCCGCAAGAGAGGTGATGCCTTTCCTGTCCCAATAAATCACACCTGACGAAGACCTGGTCATGTCCCCAAGTGGGGAGAGGTGAGGGGACTCAATATACAGAGGAATGGGCGTAGGTGCAGAAGGACTGGCAGAAGGCTTTGGAAATGTGTCCACCATAAAGTGTCATTATTTTTTATATTTTCTATTTAGTTTTAAATATGGAATTTGGCTTAGTCACAAGAATAACATTTTAGAAGATTCAATATGTAAGAGTGTTCTCTGTGGAATGATACCAGGGCTGGTCATGTACGTGTTTATCAGTGACTTGTAGGAGGGGTGCAGAGGTCTGTAGATTAGTTTATAACCATCTAGACGGGAAACACCCAGCACCCCAACAACAGCCCCATGGGCAGCCGAGTTAACCTAGTGAGAATGAGTGAAGAAATCCTTGAGGGATCCCTGTAGCCTGCATGGAGATGGCTGTCTTAGCTCTGTGATCACCCAGAGCCAGGTATGGAAGCCACTGCCACCATTGCTAAGGAGTGAGGAAAAGAACCACCCACAGGAGGGCATCCTGATGCCTGGGGCCCCAGGGTGTTGGCCCATCCAGCCTGGCCCCAGCTGTGCTGACTGGTGGTTCCAAGTCTGCATGTCCCATCAGGGAGCAGGAGCACAGCCTGGGAGGGGGTGAAGGCTTTAGTTGCCTGTGGCAGATAAAGAATCAGTTTCCTACCTGCGAAGGTGAAGGCTAAAAGGAGAATCTGCCAAGCTCCATAAAGACACATGGGGAATGTCGGTCAGTGGGGGAGATCTAGGTAGACTACTCAGACTTTGGATCCATTAATGCACTTAGCAGATGTTCACTGGGCATCTGCGCAGTACCAGGCACTGCTGTGGGTCTGGAGCCCCTCCCAGGTCTTCTTTTCAGGGTCAAACCACCCATCTCCAAAATAATCATGGAGGTTACCTGCTGTGGTGAAAGGGAGACCCAAGTTTCCCTTTGATACTTAATTACATCAGGTACAGCCCAAAACAGTTTACACAAAGGACCTATTTATTGTGTCATATATGGAAGGTCAATTTAAATATAACGCAATAATTAAAGTCTAATAAAACCCATTTTGCAGAGGAAGAGATTGAAGCACAGAGAGATCAGGAAGTTGCTCGAGGACACGTAACTGACAGGGAGCAGAACAATGTGTGGGCTGCAAATACAGGGAGATAGACCTGCTTGAGAGCAGTGGGTCTTGGCCTTTGGCTCACAGATGCCCTGGTGCAGCTTGTGAGATCAGTGGCTGCATGCAGCACCCCTAGCCTTTCGGATTCCACAGGTTGGAGAGGAGTCTGAAAGTTTGCATTCCCAGCAAGTTCCCAGGTGACATTGCTGCTGCTGCCAGCTGCGCATCACCAGGCTCCCCCTGCCCCCTGGCTTGAGACCACTGCTACTGCTCTAGGTGGGGTGGTGGACTCTCTCATGCTCTCTCCTCATGCTTGACCCCTTTTCAGGGTCAAGCCACCCATTTCCCAACTGCAGGCGTGTTGACAGCCACATCCCTCATTCAGGGCTCTTAGTCACTGCCTTGTTCAAGGCTACGCTCCCTCACAGGGGCAGCTGGCTGAAATGATGTGGCTTTGTCACCTCCCCTTGGGACTCCAAAGGGTCCCAACTGAGAGCTTGCAGCAGGGTCTGCAGAGGTTCAGTGCCACCTCCCTAGATGTGGGTCTGCCTGTCACTTTGCCCAACTCTGCCTTCCTTACCATGTTGTGCTCCATCTCCAGGGAGTAGTTCCCCAAATCTCTCTGGTGACAGCCATGTCTCAGGACAGCTCATTTGTGAAGGAGGAGAGACTGGCAGCAGTGCCACTCTGAGGCCTTGATTCTCAGGGTAGATATTGCTTTTTAAAAAATTACATAATTTAATTATATATATTTTAGTTGTTGATAGACCTTTATTTTATTTATCTTTATGGGGTGTTGAGTGTCGAACTCAGTGCCTCATACATGCCAGGCAAGTGTGCTACCGCTGAGCCCCAGCCCCAGCCCTCAGGGTAGATCTTGATGAGCAGAGTTCCAGACAGCGTAGAGGCTAGCAAGAGGTGGTCACTACACGGAGGCCATGGGGAAAGCCACTGGTGGGCTTTGATGTGTGATGGGACTACGCCTCACTCTCTTCAAGTTTCCCCTGACTGTGGGGAAGTGGACTGTATGGGTGTGGAAGGCCGACTAATGGCCCCCAAGATGTTCCCCTCCCTGGAACCTGTCAATGTTACCTTATGTGGTAAGAGGGACCTGGCAGATGTGATCACCACAGGATCTTGAGATGAGGAGATTATACTGGATTTTCTAGCAAAATCAAAGTAATCACAGGGTTCCTTGTAATCACAGGGCCCAGCACAGAGATGTGATGTGGAAGCCGAGGCTGGAGTGATGGGGCCCAAGCCGAGGCATGTGGGCAGCTCCTAGAATCCAGAAGAGACAAGAAATAGACCCTCCCCGGAAGGCTCCAGAAGGAGCCCTGCCAAACCCTTGGCTTTAGCTTCATCAGACTCATTTTGTATTTCTGGTCTCCAGAACCTTAAGAGGATATGTTTATGTAATTTTAAATTGCTTTAGGTTTGCAGTAGTTTGTTACAGTAGCAACAGGAAAAATAAATAGGGGCCAAGGGAAGGAGGGAGACGAGGCCAGGAGGGCACTGTGATGGTGGTGGGGAGCAGGGGTGTAGCACAGGTTGGATGCCATTGTGAGGCATAACCAGGGGACAGATGTGATTAAAAACCCAGCCAGGACAGAGCTCCTAATCCAGCTCCACCACCTCCCCAGCAAGTTCAGGAAACGCTGGAAGTGTAGGCCTGTCCTTGCACAGAGGTGATAGCACTTCCCTCCTGGGGACTTTGGAGGCTCAGGTTTCACACACTGCAGGGATCATTCAGCAATCCTTGCCCTCCAAAGCGGACCTGTATACTGGACTTGGTTGCAAATAGTTTAAAATGTGATCCTCCCAAGTAGGAGTTGAGACAGGGAAGGAGGAAATGCCAACGAAGAGTGTGTTAGTGAGAAATGGCTGCTGGGGACCCTCTGAAGGTGGGACCTCAGAATTGTCCCACCACAGGGCCGGGAGGCTGGGACACTCACCACCATCTCTCACCACCAGCTGTTGAAGATCACCCCTGGGCATCAAGCCTGTGCCAAGTTGCATCTGCCACATGCTCAGGCTGTGCGGCTGCTGCTGGTCAGGAAACAGAAGATGCCGGAAGCCAAAGCAGATAGGGAGACAGTCTATGGTAGCCTTTAAGGCAGGTCTAGCTAGAGGACATGGCTGGGCAGTGACAGTGTCTGCTGCTTGGTTATAAAATGCCTGGATGGTGCTGTGGATGGCAGAGCTGTAGTGAGGTGCTGAGGGGAAGTCAGATATTTAGGGCACAAGATGCAGAAAAACGTAAGCCAGCAGCAGGCTAGGCCACCAGCATGGTGACGTCTGAGTCCATAGGAACAGTCTACCTGTTCCTGAATGTCATTAAAGCCCTTCTTAGAGGACTCCTGGATGTGACAGTGTGGTCTTTAGTAGTCACAACACAGGGTCCTCTGTGAGAGGACTAGCCCTAGTGCCCATGGAACTGCATGCCTGAGAGACCCGGGCAGCGCACAGGACCTGGGAGGAGACCTGCAGAAGAACTGGGTTCAGCACCTGGGGTAGGCAGCTTCCAAGGTGGCCCAGTGCTGCTGTCCTCCTGGAACCATGGCCTGTGGGATCCTCTTCCCTCGAGGAGCTGGTTTCCAACCACCAGAGTTCCCCAGCCTGGAGGGGGGTCTCCTCTGCGACAGGACCACATCAGCTTTGCTCCCACAATTCTACTCGACTCTCCTTGGCTGGCTTGGATGAGATATATCAGCCTGTTGGGGCCCATGTGATGTGGCAAGCAGCTCCGGTGGTCTCCTGCCAGCAGGGAGCTAGGAACTGTGGATCTCAGTTCAGCAGCACCAAAGGAAGGGAATCTGCCAAGAATCAGGCCACGAACTTCTATGTGAGGTCCCAGTCCTGATGAATCCCTTGACTGAAGCCACTCAAGAGGTCCTGAAGCAGGAATCAGCCGAGGTGTGCCCAAGTCCTGACCCCAAGAAACCACGATAGAATAAATGTGTGTTGAGTTTCTTAGTTTGCAGCACTTTGTTAATCAGTGACAGGTAACTAAATCTGACCATCAGGGGACCCGTTGGCAGAATTCATGCCCATGATCACATGGTTGTGTAGGAGCGTGCCCTGAGCAATGTCCTTAGTGGCAAGAAGATCATCAGCATCAGCAGAGTGCAGGTCTGAGCTCTGAATGTGTGGGTACCACTGGCCCCTGTGAATGCCTGGTGGCCAAAGGACTCCTGCCTCCCTACCTCGGGGGCTCTGTAAGGACTCTAAGTAGACAATTATGTAAACATGCCAAAATGCAGTCCCACATCAAGAAGATCTTTGCTGTCAATAAGACATTAACGAGCCCTGCTTTGCACACTGCCATATGTTAAAAGGCATAATTACATTCCGAGATTTCTCTGAGTTACTGTCACTTTAGGCATATTTCATGAAAAGGCAGGAGTAGAAAAAGACGTTTATTTTGTGCTATTGATCCAAGGTGGTGTCAGAGTTGCAAAGTGTCCACTCAAGTTCCAGCAGACTCTTGGGCTCAGCCACCTTGGAAAATCCTACTACTCCTGTGGTTCCAGCTCCTCATCTGTGACTCCAGGGGGTGCAGCATGGACAGTGTAGACCTGAATTGAAATGCTGTCTCTAATTTACTAAGTATGCAGCCCCCAGCAAGTAACTGAAACCAACTTTGAATTTCAATGTCCGCATCTGGGTAAAAATGGAAATAAAGGGCACACTTAAACAATACCATCATTGAAATGCAGTGCCTGGCACTTAGTTGGTGCTCAATAATTTTTCCTTCCAAATTAATTATTCAAAAGTGCATAGAACTATTTATGCAGAAAACTTTAGGAGACAACTACAAGTTTTGCATACTTTTATAGAAACATCTCAGCCTTCTTCTGCCTTACAATAATAATAATAATAATAATAATAAATAACACTTGGCTCCAAGCAGATGAGATTGAACAAAGTTATTTGAGCTACTTATAATAAAATGCGACAGGCAGACTTTGGTATTTCACCACCCCAACTTTTTTATGGACTGCTCACTGTCATTGCAACGTTCAGCACTTTTTTCTGTGTCAATGTGATAGACAATATTCATATTCTCCCTGGGTAATTGCCTTTTCAGCTGAATCAATGGCTTGCAGGCATGAGGAGAAGGCTGTTTTATCTCAACTTTATTTATCCTATGATTATATGAAGACTATTAAACTGAATCTCCCCCGCCCCAAGTCCATTCCCTGCCATCTTCCCAAACCTCTCTCACTCCTCAGCTCTTTTGTGAATTTTCCCACCGCCATGCTTCACATGACCAAAATATTTTCCTTTTCTGGCAGAATCCCAAATTTAAACAAAGGGCCACTGCATGGGTGAAGCACTACGATGAGTCACTCAATCACTCATTCAAAAAATATTTTTGGAGGGTTTACAGTGGGCAGACCCTGGGGATGTAAGAGGAAGGGAGGAGGGTGCCATTATCCTCGTGTGTAAAGGGGATGCAGCTGCGGTAAGTTCTACAAAGGACAATTTCTACAAAGGAGCAGTCCGAAGTGTCCTTAGTGAGCATAACAGAGGGACTGGTCGGTGAGGGAAGACTCTCCAATGATGTGAACTTTGAGCTCAGATCTGAAGGAAATGCACACGGAGTGCATATGAGATATGAGGGAGGGGACAGGAGGTGGTGGGGAGTTGTGTGACCCAAGGGATCAGCGTGAGAAAACTCCTGAGGGCTGAGTGGGGAGGATCCTGAAGGGAACCTGGGGCAGAGGCCAAATCTCGGGGGTCCCTGTGGACCCAGTTGCCCTTCCTGGACTCCATGCCTGGGGGGATGGGGGGGTCCACCAAAGGGAAGCAGGAAGAGGCTGTGTTAGAAGAGGGTTTGCACTTTACACAGAACTCTCTGGTTGGAGGGAAGGGAGTGGATTGGAGGGGACCAGTGTGGATGTGGGGCTATTGCAGGATCTAGGTAAGGAGTGAGGGAGGCTTGGACAGTGGGGCTGCAGTAGGAGCATGAAGAAGGCGTTTGGAGACTCCGGGCTGTGGAAGGCATGATACAGTGGTGGTTCGGATAGGGACGGGGCAGGAGGAATGGCCACCAAGGATAACTTCTTGGTTTCTGGTTTCCCTAGTTGAATGCTGCTGTTGCCTGCCAGTCTGCTGTTAGGAACACTGAAGGAGGGCCAGATTTAGGAGAGAGAGGCTAGATCCATCTTGTAGGCAGCTTTGGCTTTCCAGAATGGTTAGATTTCAGGAGCCAAGGCTGAGCTGGTCAGAGCCACGTGGAGGCAGCACAAGGTGGCCAAGTCTTATTTTGCCACCTTCTCCTGGCCACATCCCCTCCCCATCCTAGTCCAAGAGCAGGTGTTTCCCGATAGTCTGTGCTGAGCCTGTCACACCATCTTTATCTTATTAGAGATAATCCAAACAATAACTCGAGACATCTGAGCCTAATCTGTCTTCTCCCAAGCCATGGAACTACTCTGCATCTTCCTCTGGTTTTTCCGCTGTAAAAATTCTACCCCTTCCTAAGTGTGTGCGTGTCTGCAGCCTCTTCTTTCTCCTTTCCTGCCCAATAGCCTCAGTGTTTTGAAAGTCACTGTGGAGCCTTTCAGGATGCTCTGAACCAACGGAATCAGGCAAATAAGCTCCATCGTACAACCAGGTCAGGCTGCAGGGCAGGGACTGCCTGCTACGTGGTGTAGAAGGAAAAAGTTCTGGAGTTAATAAGTGATATCTATCGCGGGCTCCGAGGGGAATGTGGCCCCCTGTGAGCCAAGTCAGTTTGACTCCTGCCTCAGTCTGCGCACGCAATTCTAGGAATAATCTTTTAAATCTATATACATGTATTTACAGAATATTATTATCTATATCATATATTTACAGAATCTCAAATTATCTCTCAGTGTGTTGTTTGGATATTTCTGAATTTTTCAAATATAAAATATTTGGAAGCAAGAACCAATTGGTCTGCTTTTAATTCTGGGTTTCCTACTCTGCACTTGGAGGCCCAGAAGGGGTTAATAAATTCTTTTGCTCTGCTTCTCACCACTCTCCTCCCCTTCCACCTGTCCCTACGCCTCTACCACCCATGCTCTGGCAGTATCTCTGCCAATGAGCAGGAGGGACTTCACTTTAGCTTTTGTGTGTGCAGCTTCCAAAAGTGCTTTGGAGTAAGAGTCAGGAAGAGGAAAATATGACTTTATTGGTGGGCTGGGTGTTATTGTCTGGGCCCACCCACTCAGAACACTCTTTCCAGGAACAAGAAGCTGTTTTGATGACCTTCAGGCAAAGCCCCTGTCTGAATTCTTGCAAGAAGCCTGATTACGAGGTCATTGATTGACTCTCTGTGAGATGAGCAGCAGGAGATTTGAACATAAGGCAGGGTGTGATCTTATGTGGTGCAGTCTGGTAGAACTGAGCTCAATAACTTTTGGATTTATAAAAGACTACATTTAATTTTTAACAGATTATATACAAGATACTGAGTGACATTAAACACAGAGTTAAATCAACCATAACCCATTTAAAGCAGCCTTGCAGATAAATGTCTCAAATCTACTAGCCTGCCAACTATATTCCTTATCTACACACATCTGTCAATTATTTCCACAACACTAAGCCTTTCTAATGATTCTCTCAGAGTTACTTTCTTCTCCCAAAGCCTGAAATACAGGTGACATCTACTCTCTGTGAACTAGATGGAATTACCAAGGGAAAACCCCTAGATTTGTGATTGTGAAGGTTTGGTATTCTCAGAGCCTTCGGGGACTCATAAAATCTTTGTACTGTTCCCCATTTGGAAAATAAATGACAAAAACATATACAGATATGTTTAGCTCAATCTATTGTGTTAAGTTGATTTCATTTACGTCATAGCACATTAAAAATCTTCACTAAAATGTGCACTCACTGTTTATATTTCACATGAAAATTAAGGATTATTAAAACTTGGTTAAAAACACAAACTACACAAGTTAAGGAAAAAGTAAACCTTAATTATGTTCAAAAGTAAAAATTAATAAGAACATAGTTGTTCTGGAAGTGTAAGAAATTTTTTAGTCACAAAGCTTTGACATGGCAACATAGATGCCATCTTTAACATCCAGCCAGTTTCTGTACCTTTGATTTTGATGCCTTAACATGTAAAAGAAGAGTCATTGATGTGGGTGTCAGAAACAAAAATCACAACTCCTGTAGCTCACACTGCTGGAGAAATGTAGATGGTGTCATAAAAAGCAGGGATTATAAGACCTTCCCATTGGATTCATGTCCCGTGACATCTTTGTTGCTGGGCAGTTTCTATTATGTATATTAGTGATCTAATTTAGTGAGTTAAAAAGCAAATATTTATTATCTCAGCAATGGTTTAGCAAGGCATATTTAGTTCAGAGTTTTTCCTGTTTGTTATTGCTGTCAAGATGTTGGTTGAGGTACCAGTCATCTGCAGGATCCCCTTCCAAGATGGTGCACTCACGTGGCTTGTGGCAGAGGCCACACATTCCTTGCCACAGAGGCCTCACCATGGCACTGCTAGGGTACCGACACAACATGACAATTGGCTTTCCCCAGAGTGAAACATCCCAGAGAGAGAAGAGCAAGAAAACAACCAGAGTGTCGTTTATATCCTAATCTCTAATGTCACACACTATTATGCTCCAGTCAATG
Organism: Spermophilus citellus; assembly: GCF_964194105.1. Lineage (NCBI taxonomy): Eukaryota > Metazoa > Chordata > Mammalia > Rodentia > Sciuridae > Spermophilus > Spermophilus citellus. The sequence continues at coordinate 64,531,690 of NC_138200.1, forward strand.
GAAGCAAGTCATTGGGTCCAGTTCCCAGGGGAGAAGAATTGAAGTCCACTTCATGAAGGAAGGAGTGTCAAATAATTTGTAGACATACCTTAAAACACCATATTATTTTATCAAATAAATAATTGTGAGTTTACGTTCCAGTTTTAAGGTGGTTTGAGCAAAGTAAATTGAAGAGTCCATCTGTATTCCCAGGTACTGCAGACATGTGTCCACAGACAAAATGATAAGGCCTTGTCTCTCTCTCTCTCTCTCTCTCTCCAGATTGTCCTCCCGACCTTGTTTCTTTAGAGAGGCCTTTTTGAAACGTGTTTTTCTATGTGTATACTTGTATTTTCACGTGCATTATAAATATCTCACAATGGTTTTGACTGTATGGAGTCTGTGCTTGTACTACTGTGTCAGTGTTCTGGCATGGTGTTTGGCACACAGGATCTTCAAAGAAATATACATATTAGATGAATGAATGAATGAGGACTCCTGGGCAAGCAGGCTAAACAGGCACCAGCAGCCTAGTAACCTCAAGGGCAGCTCCCAAAAGATTGGAGCGTGGGTAAGGTTGAGAATTTCATTCCAAGGCGGTGGCCACTCCACCCTCTTCAGTGTTCCCTGTCCAGTAGGAAGAGCCCATGGGTCTCAAGTGTACATTTTCACTGAAAGGCAAAACTGGGAGCAGATAGGGTAACTGGCTTTTAGTGAAGACAGAGGCAGAGTCCTATCTTCCTTGGGTGGTGGGGGATGCCAGGGAGGGTGTCCCACAGATTTTGGTGTGTAACAAAGAGCCACAAACCTTGGTAGCACAAAACAGGTAGTGTTGTTGCCATGCACATGGGGTTAGCAGTCAGCTAGGTGGCTCTGCTGATCCCAACTGAGCTAGCTCTTGTGTCTGGAGTCAGCTGGTGTTGGCTGGTCCATGCTGGCCTTGGCCACGAGTCTTTGCTCCACATCTCTCAGATTAGAGCAGGTCTGTTTGGGTGTGTTCTTGGAGAGAGGGCAGAGGCACATGAGAGACAAGCTTGACCTTACAGGTGCCCTCAGACCTGTTGAACCAGTGTCCTTCAGCCACAGGTGCCAGGCCTGAGCTTGTGTTGAAGTGGGAGGCCCAGGCAGATGTGAAGAATTGGGCATTTTTCTTTTTATTCTATTTTGGGAAGGCCAAGGGATCGCTGACTGTTCCTCCTTTAAGATAGGGGTCTACAAATTTTTCTGTAAAGGGACACATAGAAGATGTTTTGGGATTTGCAGGTTCTTAGGTCCTGGCCCAGGTTCTCCTTCTGCTTCTCTCTCCTATTCTTCTTCTTTTCCTCTTTTAAAAATCCATTAGAAATGGAAAAGTCAATCTTAGTTTTCTGATTGTACAAAAACAGGGTGCAGGTTGGATTTGGCCCACGAGCCATAGATTGTCAACCTCTGGGTTAAGAAGAAAGAAAATCTTCCTACTCCCACTAACATCCTCTTGACACCTGCCATTTAATCGATCCTCACAACAGCCTGGTTGTCGAGGGAGGTCCTTACTCACTGCACCCCTTCCACACTGGGAGAGATGGGAAGGAATTTGATGCCTCTGATCCTGGTTCAGGGTTGTGCTTGCTTCCCCTGCTGAGGATACTGCATGTGTCTGGGGCCCTATTTGCTTCCAGAGCACTGCCAGAGCACCTTGCTTCTGCCCCACTCAGCAGGTGGGGGAGCCACCTCATTATGTTAATTCTACCTCCACCCTGGCTGATTGGAGGCTGATTTCAAAGAGCCCAAGGAGAGGCAGCCATTTGTAGTCTCCTCCCAGTCTCCACCTCATTAACCTGGCTGCCCTTCACGCAGGCCTTGACTCTGCCTTCCAGAAGGCCTGCTCCTCCCTAAGAACCTCCTAGACATGGTGTTTAAAAGGATGTGTTTAAAATGAGTCTTCCTGGTGATTACGACATTTGTTCCCTAACCAAAATGTAGTCGGTAGGCACATGTTACACCCTTATACTTAAGTCCACAAACACAGCTTTTACTGGTTTTCCTTGTCCAGCCCACAGCCCAAACAATGCATAGAAAAACCAGAATGGAATGTTAACTGGTCTCCTTATCTGGGCCAGGTGCCACTTACCCACTGGGAGGAGGCATCCAATCTAGTCTTCACAAACAGGAAACAGGGTGGCTTGTGTAGGTCCGCATAGGTGATGCCGATGGATACTCAGCAGGCCTCTGGAAAAGGGAAATGAAGTGAGTCAGCCCCTGAGCTGGCCAGGCACTGGCCTGCGAGCTGCCAGAGAGCTTGCTCATTAATCCAGAATTGGCTAAGACGTGTTTGCTCTAGAAGTTGACTTCTTTTAGAACTTTGTCCTATGGTGGTCTTTTCTGGACCTACCCAAAGTATAATTTGTGAGTATTTGTTATGTATATTAAACATATTATAGATAGGATACTGATGTTTTGGGGTCAAATGGCTAAACAAATTGGAAGACAGTTCAAAACATTAAATGAATTTTTTCCTATCGAACTTCTCAGAGCCTTCAATATGCAACTGAGCGTGTTGAATTTCCAGGAAGGGGTTGGAGTGGGCAGCGGTTTCTAAGTCGCCTTGACTTGGGAATACCTGTGTTCACAGGCTGTATGATGAGGTAATATTCACAGAACAAACTTGGGCAGTCACTCCTGTGGGTGGAGCGTCACCAACACTAGGCCAGAGGCGAGCTCTAGTGACACTCACCAGGGAAACCTGATGGTGTGTAAGCTAAGTGGCTGTTAGCCTGTTTTTTCTTTTTTCTTTTTCCCCCCCCAAATAATCAGATCAGTCCCAGTGTTTTAAGAAACAGTATTTTAACAAAAATCAGGGCTGGTGATGGTAGGGATTAAGAGTCTGAACTGTGGGTTCAACTGAATCATTTCTAGGATTCGGAGACTCGAAGGCCTATTGTAGAACTTTGAAAGCAGCTGGAGAAAGCAGCTGTGGGAACATCACAGCTTCTCCTCCTGCCCTTGTGTGAGTTCTCGCTGATGGCGTTGCTGACAGGATATATTCTAATTGCTTGCTGTCTGACTTCCCAGGATAAAGAGCCCCATAGATGGTGATTACCCCGATGATGACTATTCAGAAAACTATTCTGGTCTCTAAAACTACAAAATGGGGCTCTCCTTTTATGGTGGCCAATCTTTTCTCCTTAAGGAGCATCAGGAGCCCTGTTGCCAATGCTGTGCTCCCCGACGCTGGGCATCTCCAGCCTGCTATCCTGAGGGCAGCCCCAGCTCCTGTGGCTCACAGGAAACTCATTATCTCCACCATGAGTCAGCTCCTCTTCCTGTTTATTTTTTAACTCATCCCAGCTAACGACATTACCATCCCCTCTGTCTCCAAAGTTAGAAAGTTCTGAGTAATTTTATTTCTTCCTCTTCCTTGCCTTCAGTGAACTACTAAATCCTGTTGACACTACCCTTGAATCACTTCTCAACTCCACATCTCGCCTTCATTCTCCTGGGCATTGCTCTAGTTCAAGGTCCGTTCGTCATGATCTCTTTCCCATCCAATAACCTAGATCTCTACGCTGTTTACTGAGCCCTGTGACATTTCTGAGCACTGAGAACATTTTCCTTTTTTCCCCTGAGTGTTTTATATGCATGATAATTCAGTCTTTTGGTACAAGTGACAGCATCCTACCCCAAACTAGCATAAGTGACAAAGGAAGGTGGTATGTGAGGCTGTACAACTGGGCAACCTGGAGTTGAGATTTGGCTTCTGTAAACAGCTGAACCTTCAAACTAAATTTGTCACAGGAGAATGTCTTATGTGTTCCCTCTCAGAAGTCCTCCTCTTCATCGCCTCCACCCTGACGTGAGGCTGCAGCCAGGATCCAGTGGCAGCCCCAGACTCGCAGCTCCCCTGCCCCCCAGCAGTGGCAGTGGAAGGGCTCCCTCTTCTTGGCACGTTTGATACTCTTCCTAGGGTGAATTCCATTGACTCCCATCAGGTCACATGCCCATCCTTCAACCGATGCTATGAACAAGGGGACAGGATGCTTGATTAGACAAGCTGCAGTCACATGTCCTCTTCTGAGGTCAGGTGAGTGGGACTGTCAGTTCTACCAGCCACGTGGTTGCAGATTGCAGACTGGCTGTAATTTCCCAGGGAAATCGGAACACTGCTATTAGAAACAGGGAATGAGCAAGCGATCCCCACTTGTGGCACTCAGGTGATGTGTCACCACATCCCATCCCTCTTTCCCCTCTGGTCTTCTAGCTCTAAAAGCTAAGAACCACATTCTCTATCCTCTCCGGGTAACTGAGGCCCCTCATGGGCTGTAAGTGTCCCCTGGCTGCCTTCACCCTGCTGTCGTCCTGCCTGCAATGCCCTCTGGCTCTCATAAGCTCACACACCTTCCTCCTCGGAAGGCCTTCTTAGCTTGTCCCTGCTTGAGCCCAAACTGGTCCCATGGCACACTGCCTGAACTTCCCAGGCCCTACTGTGAAATGTTTAATCATAGGACTGGCTTTGTATAACCCATCCTCCCCTCCCGGATGCTGACAGTGTGACAGCAGGGCCTCTGTCCTGTTCATTTCAGTGCTCCCTGGAGCCCAAGTGCGTGGCTTTTACACAGTGCAAGCACCATAAATACTTATTGATCCATCCTGGACTTTCCATCCATTAAGAGAAGTTAATGGAGGCTTTCTGAGTCCCATCAGATGACCAATTTTGGATTGTCATATCAGTCAAATTTCTAAGAATCAATAGTCTTCCCTTGGACTTTTCCCCCTCACTCTTAAAAATAAATTTATTGTATTCTTCCCCTCTGATTTTAGTGGTATGCAAGCATTTTATATTTGCAAATATGGAGGTAAAAGATGGTGAAAAGGTCCTTCCCAGCTCAGGACTGTATCATGTGCCATTTCCTCTGCCTGGAGCCTATGGTCCCCATGTGGTCAGCTTACCTGACCCCTCAGGCACATCTCACTAAGACCCTCACCTTCACCTCCAGATCTTTCTGTGCCTCTCTGTTCTCTTTCTAGCCCTCATTCTGATAAGAACATATCCTCTTTGCTTTTTTGTGTGTTTCTCTCTCCTGACTACGTGTCAGCCCTGTGCATGCCCAGGTGTGTACGTTGGTATGTGCTACACATACTCTGTGTCTTATTCTACACACAGCAGCAGCAAAAGGTCACAGGGCAAACCCCGGGGCTGCCCCACATTCTCTCAGGTCACTGTCATGTTCTTTCCACAAACCCAGAGCCCTGGAGTGCTAGGAAACTTGAGCCCCAAGGATCAGCCATCACTCAGGGATGAATGGGGATGGAGGATAGGGGCCCAGCTCCCTGGCCCTGCAGCATCTGTCTCCTGGGTGTGTTCCACACCAGTTCTGAGTCCTCAGGGGTCAGGGCTCAGGTTCCCACAGAGGTAGAAAGACTGATGAGCTGGATGGGCTTCCTCTGAGTGTCACCCTTCCCAGAATCCCCTTCCAAACAGGCCACTTGAACTCTGAGGGTCTGCTACCTAAGGCATGGAAAGCCTGCAGACATGGCTTTGGAAACTCTCAGAAAATGGCGTTTGCTTCCTCTAAACTCTCAGCCCATATATTTTTGGCTTCTGGCTCTCCCTTCCTCTCTGCCTCCTGCATATGCTGTGCTGTGTGTGTGTGTGTGTGTGTGTGTGTGTGTGTGTGTGCAAGTATTTCTTCCCCCTTCAGAAATCACTGGGACAAAACCCCATCAGTGATGTGGGGACCCAGAATGTAGGCCTAGCAGACATCATCAGTGGCTTCAGAGCTTCTGGAGGCTTCCGTGTGCATCTGCATTCAGCTTCGCATTTGTCTGTCCAATTTATCTTCCAAGGAGTTCGGCTTTCTCCTTTCTCCTTCATCCCCAGGCACCCCCCCCACCCCTTGCAGCACACACAATGGAAACCACATCATGCTGCCGCCTCAGCCCATAAGGCCTTTGAGAAAGGCAGGCAGCGGGGCTCAAATGTTTCTAAACTTCAAAACTAAAACTGCAAGTTGCAGACAAATGTGGGGAAGGGGCTGGAGGCAATCCCCAGGCCACTTCAGGCTCCGTGCAGCGCAGGCCCCCAGCACGGCTCCAACGCCTTGGTTTGGGCATCTGTCTTTCTGAATTCAGGTCTGAATTATAGATGTTACTGAATGAAACATTAAGGCTCCATCCACTGAGACTGCCCTGGCTCTCTTGTCTGTTAACTTTCTCACAGTGCTGTTCAGTTTATCTGAGCATTACTTCCAGATCTCAGGGAGGCTCCTCATTCATTTGTTCTTTCACTGGTGCACATCAACATGACGGCAAGGCTCAGGATTACAAAAGGCTGCTAAAGATTTCAAAATCTAAAGGTGATAGACAAGCTAATTAATCATGCCAGTGTCTTGCAGTTATGCTGTCTCTCTGCCTAGGAGCATGTGCTGCAGGCCCAGGCACACCTGGGTCCGTGTCCTGACCTGGCAGATCCAGGAAGGTCTTCCAGAGGAGGAAGCAGGGCTCAGTCATCAAGACCGGAAGACATGGAGTCAGATAGCCCCGCTTGTTAGAAGTCTGCTTTGTACTAAGCTGACTGACTCCTTGCTTCCCTGAGCCTTAGTTTTCTGATCTGCTAAATGGCTAGAAAAACCCCTACATCACTGGTTGTGTTAAATAAAGAGGAGAATGTGTGCACTGCACTTCAGCAGATGTGACAGCACATGCTAAGAACTTCCTGAGTGTGTGTCAGTTGTAGCAATTAAACCAAGCCCTGGATATCAAGAGATGCTGAGCACGGATTGGGGAGGTGGGCGTCAATTTGCTGGAGGAGGCAATGTCTCCTTGCTGCATCCCGAGGAAGGTGAATGACAGAGCATGGTTGCCGGACAGGCAAATAAATGGTTTCCTCTTTCTATTCTTTGGGTGCCAGTGAGACCCGCCATGTACCTATGTCAAAACCTGCAATTTATCAAAAATAAAGCCAGAGATAGTAACAATCTTGCTGGCCACAAAATCAGCAGGATCCAGGCAAAATAGATTGCTTCTGGGACCGTTGTTTCATGATGGGTTTTCAGTTATGTATCACAAGGCACAACTGTGCACCTCCAGGTCCCATCGAGCAGGTGGGATGCCCAGTGTGTTTGTCATTAAGATTTGATTTCCTCCCTCCTTCTCTCCAGCAAAGGGATGTTCAGAAATATAACAATTAGAATTCAGCATGCTAATACAATGTCTCATTAGCAGAGCCAGGCAGTCGCCTCCAGTGACTCATGTGCAAAGCGGCACGGGTTCCCGGAAATTAGCTCGGCTTCCCGCCGTCCCCATCTGAATCTTTCCTCAACTACTTTTTGATTGCGAGGAGCCAAGCTCATTTCAGCAGTGGGAATTTCACTGGGCTGCGTGATCCCTAAACTCATTCAAGAATTAATACATTTTCCTTTCCTTTATTATTATTTTTAGGAACATATTTGACAATACACGCCCTTTTCTTCCTTGCAAATATTTCATTCAAACGTAGTCCTCCAGCTTTCAAATTTTAAAGACTTAAAAGAAATCAACTGTGGTCCAGGAGGATTCACGGGCTTTGCACCTGTCATCCTTGCATGATGTTAGAGAGGAGACCCCCTCACGGTGCGTCCCCTTTTCCATCTGCTCCCGGTTCTCCTCTGCCTGAAGTCTGGTGGTGCAAGGAGGGTGCTGCTGTTCCTTCAACAGGCTTGAGCACCTGGGTGCTGGCTGCTGGCTTCAGTGGTGTTCCCCTTTGGGAGCTGCCCCTCTTCCTCCCCTCCTCTCTGCCCGGCTTCTCCATCCTTCCCTCCCTCCCTCCCTTTTTTCTCCTCCTTCCCTTTCACAGGATTTATTAACTTCTGTTCTACACCAGGCACTGTGCAAGGCACCAGAGACACATTGAAGAACAGGGGCAGAAGTGGCCTTTCACCCTGATGGGGAGAAGGGTGATTAAAAAATAATAGTTAATGAGATAGAAGTGCTTCCCAGCAAGACTTTTTTTTTTTTATTGTTGGTCGTTCAAAACATGACATAGTTCTTGATATGATTTACAGTAGAGGGGGTAGAGAGAGAAGAGGGGAGGGGAGGGGAGGGGAGGGAATGGGGGATAGTAGAGGATAGGAAAGGCAGCAGAATACAACAGACACTAGAATGGCAATGTGTAAATCAATGGAAGTGTAAATGATGTGATTCAGCAATCTGTATACAGGGTAAAAATGGGAGTTCATAACCCACTTGAATCAAACTGTGAAATATGATATACCCAGCAAGACTTTGAGGAAATAGTCGCATATAATAGGGAGTCATGGTGTGAGTGTGTGTGGCTCACACCATGGGGCGGGGGGAAACATGTGGCCAGGAAGGGACAAAGAAGAGCCAGCCCTAAAGCATGGGGCAGAGCAGAGGTTCCTGGGCTGCCCAGCAATGACCAGGGAGAGAGGCTGAGGGGGAGCAGGGAGTGGGGCGGGACCCCACTCGTGGCTTGGGAGAATGAGGACTTTTTTTATTTTAGATGGTTCTCAGAGAGGTGTATGTGCTGTCCAAGTTTTATGAATTTAAAATCTTTTTCCGAGTATTTTGGTTCAAATCTCTCTTCCAAAGTTATAAAATCACTTAGCATTCCTTTCTACACTTCATGAGCCCCCCTCTTATCAAAAGGAAAGAAAGCATTTAAATGGGGGACTATTGTGGAAACCTCAAGGGGAAGACGGAGGAGGAGGGTACAGGCCACATTTCGATGGGAAAATACCTCATGTCACAGGAAGTTACTTTGCTTCCCAAAGCATAAACTCAGAGGCGCAGCAATTTAGTCAAGTAGTTGATCTAGTTGTGCTCAGCTTAAGGAATTAACACCAATTCCATGCCCGATTTTTGTTTTCCATTAACTGAACGAAAGCCATTACTAACGAGGCTATGGATACAGAGCCAGCGGCTAATTCTGTTGGGAGATTTCAATTGAAGAAACAGGTTTTAAATATTTGTAGGAAATAAGGCAGATATGCTTTTCAATAGGCTTGACAATAGGTGTGATAGAGGCACTGACAATCAGAGTGGACAGTAGCATATTGGTGCCACCAGGACATGGAGAAGGCAAAGATGTGCCATCAAAACATGGGGAGATGGAGGGACACATACCCTTTGTATAGGGTTCATCTACGGGCCCAATCTTTCCCCTTATTTTATTTATTTTTTTGGTACTGGGGATTGAAAATAGGGGTGCTTAACCACTGAGCCACATCCCCAGCCCTTTTTACTTTTATTTATTTTTATTTTTTTAAAATTTCAGACAAGGTCTTGCTGAGTTGCGTAGGGCTTCACTAAATTGCTGAGGCTGACTTTGAATTTGTGATCCTCCTGCCTCAGCCTCCTGAGCCACTGGGATTACAGGCATGTACCACCCTGCTCCCCTTACATTAAAGAAACGGAAAGGAGAGAGATCTTCACAGAAGCCAGGGCCTGTGCTGGATGACAGAGGGCTGACCAGGCCAGATGTGGAGGGCATGTGGCTCCTGATGGCAGGATTCGCTCCACAGTGATTTCTGTGACACCATCAACCTTTTCCAGTTTGATGTGTCTCTTTCCATGTAATTAGTACAAAGTAGGTACTCACTGAACATCTGTGAAGAAGATCTGGATCTCAGCCATAGAACAGCCTCTAGGGCTACCATCTTCATGTCATTCAAGATCCTTTTGGTTAGAGAATAGAAATTCTCCGAAACTTACTCAAAGAAGAAAAGTTTAGGGGTTAGGAAAAGACCGAGCTTCTGTAACAAACAGACTCCCAAATCCTGCAAGACAGACTTTATTTGTTTTGGCCCCTGGATGAGCAGTACCCCCGGGGCAGGCTGGCTGTGCCCTACATAGTCATTCTCTCTTGTTCCCTCCAACTGCTGCTCAGACACGCTCTGGGAGCCATTTCTAGTGTTGCGGTTGGCTTTCCTCTAGTCTGTTTGCAGAGCACAGGCAGGAGCCAGTGGACGGCCTCTCAAGCTGGGGTGACGTGGATGCTACACGGAACACTGCTCACAGCCCATCTACATCCCCTTACTCACATGGCTGCCCAGCTGTGTGGGGGGCTAGGAGTGCAGCTGGCTAGCTTGGACCCATGGGTACTTAGTCATAGATTCAAATCCCGCTTACCACAGTGAGAGAGAAGCTGAACAACCAGGCGTCAGAGTGCAGAGCTGAGGGGTTCTGCTGGGGGCTCTCCCACATTCCCCTTTTGCAGAAACTCTATTCTCTCTGGTCTCATGACAGCTGCTTCTATCTCCTGTTGATGTGGCCCCCAGTGGCAGCTCAACTCTCTTGTACTTGGGGGTCTCAAAGCTGGCTAGTGTCTTCTAGCTGTCTCTTGGTTCACATTGCCTAAAGAGAGGATCTGATTGGCCTAGGTCCAGGTAGTGAAGGCCCAGCACACTGAGCAGGAGCACTCTGAAGGGCGGGGCCGCAGCCAGCTGTTCAGGCTCCTCCAGCCACTGGAGCCTGGCAGCGGAGGGGAGGTTCATTTTCTGGGCTACCCTTCCCCGTACTGACCCCACACAGCTTAAGCAGCCTGCGGATTAGGGCAGCACAGGAGCGGGTACTGTGTAACTGACCAGAATCTGAAAAACTTCCGGGGCTCTCTTGAGAATTGATAACTCGTTTCTCAGTCTTTTAAAATGTGGTGACTATGAGGTGTCCTGAATGATGGATTCATAGAGTAGAGAGACTGAGAAGTGGAGGCCAATTCACTAGTAAGATTTGGAGAGAGCTCCCAAGTACCTCCCTAGCTCTCCGGCCTCGTTCCCTGGAATGAATGTGAAGGGCGGGACAGAGGATGGAAGCCCCAGTTCTGTCTTGCTGGTGGTGAATGAGGGTGAGATTTTGAATATGTCCTTAGCAGCTCTCAAAAGCTGATTAGCAGGACAAGTCCAGTCATCTCCCTCTTACCATGAACATGATCATCAAAAGCAATTTTAATCCTATGAACCAAGAAAGAGATGAAAATTCTGGGCTGAACTTGCAGTTTTTTCTGGTTTGTGTTTTATGCCGCAGGAACAAGTTTTTAAAATTGTTGAAAACAAATCCAATTTTATGTCTTATTTAAGGCAACAGATATGAAGCAATCTGTTGACAAAAGTCGATGTCTCAGGCAGGGCCTGGAGAGAGCCTGCTGGGTGTGCTCAAGCTCCCTCGTGTGCCTGCTGCCCCACCTGGATGCGTGGCTGGTGCTGATAGTCACTTTGTGAGGCTGTGGAGAAGAATAAATGAGGTGATCCCTGCCAAGACTCAGGGGCTGACTGGCACGAGGCAAGTGTTTGATTAATTTGGCATATCAGGGCATGAACATTGTTGGAGGAATTTAGGATGGAGCAGTGCAGAGAAGGTACAGGGTTGACGTCACGGGAGCTCTTCAGCAGAGGCTCCAGGGTGAGGTTGGACAACCCATGAATGCCATCCCATGCCAGCACTGCCTTCTGGGCTTGACAACACTGGGCAGGATAGGCTGAGAAAGACGGCCTTAAAAAGCCTATATACTCTTTAAACATATATTCTCATACTTTATATATAAGTATTTTTTATAAATTACATACATAGTATTTATATGTCACATGTAGAATCAACCAGTCTCATTCCAAGCATGGGTGGAAGAACAGCTTGATCTGGTGTATCTTGTACATTGTAACCTGCTTTTTAACTTTTCTAACTCAGTGTTAAAAAAACAACAGCAACTGGTGTAAGCAGGGTGGAGGAAGACCCCAGCCAACCAGTTCCTTCCTGTGGGCTCCAGTATTATGGCACCTTGCACTGAAGGTCTGGGGATTTCAGATTCCACTGAACAACAGTGGAGGGCTGTAATACTGCGGTTGAGAATTCCAGGCCCTCCCTCCTTTCCACTGGACAAAGAAGTGAGGTGGAGACCCTCAGGGCCCCTCCTGGGAAAGTCAGGACTGTACCCAGCCTGTATCTGGAGGCCCCAGCCTTACCCACTAGACTCTCCTGCCTCCCTGTCTCACTCTCCGGACTTCCCTCAGGATATCATCAGGTTATTCCATCTGACCATGTTTTTAAATCTTAATCTTACCATATTTTTAAAGATTGAACAGCATGAAAAGTATCTAATACCTTCTCCTCAATGGAATGCTCTTCTTCTATAGTGTTACGTCAGGATTTAACATGACCTTGAAGAAGATATCAACCCTTCTGTAGCAAAATGGCCAATCTTCTTCTTCTTCTTCTTTTTTTAACTAATTAAAGGGTATAATTTAGAAAGAGAATAAATTATAGAATACATTTTATTTTATTACTTTTAAACACATACCTTAACAAAAATTATGTAAGAATGCTCCCTCCTGGGACTGACTCACTTGGATGATTTGTTATTGGCATTAATAGTACTTACATGTAAATAAAAGGGAGCTTAATATGAGCACCTTGCTTGTTTCTCTCTTTTCTAACAAGTCCTGCCCAATACCCTGGGAGAGTAGCTTAATTATCTCTGGCCAGGCCTACCGTGATGGCCTCCAAGCTCCGTACCCTGTGCCTCGCCCACCATGGCTTCCCCATGCACCTGTCAAATGGCTTCCAATAAAACTTAGCCTTAAAGTACAGCATGGTCCACACTCCCCATCCCTTCCCCTTGTGCCCCTGAAGCTCCAGCTCGGGTGGCTGTCCCCGGGCCCTCACATTCTGGGCTCTCTGCTTCCACAGGTACTGCTGGTTCTGGGTCTGTGCACTCTTCAGGATGTCTTGCTGAGTTCTAGTTCGCACTGCATCAGTTTCTCTTGTGAGCCATGTCCCCCCACCAGGTGTTGCCCATCTTTGGGGGCTACCATCACTTCCAGCGACATGTGAGTCAGGTATTGACTTCTCGACAAGACTTCAAGCTCCACGGGGACAGCCCTGAGCCTTACTCAGATTTTCTGACACCTGGGTACCCAGCAAATGCTTACGGAGGGACAAGAGTCACAGGAGGGTGTCTGTATGTGTGCCTGTGCACGTGTCTAAAAGGCAAGAAAATGAGTCCCCAGAAGGAATAGCAACTCTGTCATTGCCCCTCGATTTAGGGTCCCTGTGCCACCACAGAAGAACCTATAAATCTATAAATCTACTGAATAGACAAGCAGATTCTCCATCGTGGCTAAGACCTGTCAGATGGTGTGGGTCTGAGGCTCTGCATCTTGAACACGTGCTCCAGTGCATCTAGAAAGCACTGCCCAGGTCTGAAGTGTCCACGAGTTCCAGTGTCATGCAGCCCAGGACAGCACCTCTGCCACCTCTCGGGACTTAATCCTTGCCTTCCTCAAGCAGGTTGGGTGGCCTTCCCCTGCACTTCCTCTGTCACAATCCAGGGAATGTTTCTGGCTGGCAGTGGAAGAGTGGTCAAGAGCTTGTTCTCTGAGAGAGCAGAAATGTGACAAGTTGAGCCCCAGTGTTAGTCTGAGGTCCTCCTCTTACTACGTTGTGGGATTTGCTGAGTCTCCATTAAAAAACCAACAGATATGCCCATAGACAGATATGGCACAAGGTGGTGTGGACTTTAAATACTAGAAAACCTAGTTCAAATTTCACTGAGCTCCTGCACTGCTCTGTGATCTTGGGCAAATTCCTTAAGCTTTTTAGGGCTTATGTAGCTGCGACGAGGGGAGAGAACAGTTTCTGTTGCAGAGGGATATTATGGGAATCAAATGAGATCAGACATTGATTAACTGGGGGCCAAGGAAGACTGAGGGCTCTCTAGATGTTCCCTGGGATGGTTATTATCAGCTTCATCAGTGTTCAGATGGCACCCTGATTTTCTGTGTGATTAGAGTCTGCCAGCCCATCTCTGTGCCCAGGCTTAGAGCCCAGGGCTCAGAAGAACCAGGCTGTGCTCAATAAATCTCCTCTTGAACAAGAAACAGACTGACCTCAGTGTGATCAAGATGTAGACCTGGGGGCAGACTTCTGCAGCAGCCAGGTTGTGACTGTCTTGAGCCAGGGGACACTGCTCTGGCATCTGTTCAAACCCAGGGGGGCATTCCTGCCCACGTCGTTATGCCTGGATGACAGAGCCCTGATTGTCCCTGTCCCTCCTTGGGGACTCGAACAAGACATGAGTCCCGGAGCCTGCATCATGCTAGGACCCCTCTGTCTGTGGCAGTAGACAAAGAAAAGCCGTCTTCATCACTGGCTACGCTGGAAAGGAGCTCTGGGTGGGTGGAATCTGGGCTGATCAAAAAGAACTTGGCAAATCCACAGCTTGCTTACCCGGCAACAGCAAAGCCCTCCAGAAATCTGTGCAGACAACTAATGATTTTAAAACTCCTGGTAACCCCCCTCAACACCCACTCTCCCTGCCAAATGGTTGAGAGTAGAGGCCAGCTGGGTGTCTGCTTATTTACATAATTAATCTAGTATGAAGTCTTTATATGTCCCTCCTCAGCCTTCTCTTTTCCAGGATAAATAATCCCCAATTCCTCCATCCATAAGCCCCAATTTTACAACTTTTTAATCATTTTTGTGGCTCCCTTCTGGATTTTCTTTTGGACCCATTTAAGCCTTATCTAAATTTAACAGACAGGCTACAAAGGCAATTAGAAGAGATGGATCCATCAGAACCTGGGACTGTCCCTCATTTGGATCCGAGTCTTTCTCTTTCTAAGTGCGACATGGAGGAGGCTCAAGGCTTTCCCACTGACAAATGGGCTGGATGTGGGTCCTGCTTGCCCACAGGGTGACTTCCAGGATCCTGGAAAGCCAGTTTCCATGGAAGCAGGAACAAAAGGACACACCCGGAGGCAAGCAGGAAGTCTTTCTCCAGTGGTTTCTGCAAGCAGGTCCATGGGGTGGAGATGGAGGGGTCTGTTGTTGGAGAGAAGTGGCGCAATCCAAATTCCGTGACCTCGAGGGCCTGGGCAGAATAAGGGCTCAGTGATCGTTATTATCAGCATCATCAGTATTCAATCAATTCAGGGCTTAATTTCGTGTGATTAGAATCCACTTACCCATCTCTGTGCCCAGGCTCAGAGGGAGCAGGCTGTGCTCAATGAATTTCCTGTTGAGTGAGAGGCAGACCCTCCATCCCCGCTCCTGGACGTGAGGCGTACCAGTTGGTCTCTGATAGCTTTTGAAGAGTCCCTAGGCCAGGCAGGCCTGCTGCTCTGTGTCCTGGGGCCTTATCTAACTGTCCCCTGAAAGCCATTTCTTATCTGACATCAAGCAGAGCCAAAGAACCGAGTCCCAGAAGCTGCCAAGCCATTGACTTGTGTTTTCAGCACTCAGTAGTGACCATGCCGTGGCCATATTAGGCAGCTGGTAAAATCATGGCCCAGACGGGAAGAGAGGGTGGGGCTGGAGCCAAGGGACTGAGGAACTTCCAGGGAGGAAGATTTTGAGAGAAACAGAAAGAACAGGAAAAAAGAAGGTGGGGCTGGGCAGACACTGTGGCTTGTCATTGTGCAGAGACAAAAGCCATCAGTGCCGCAGGGTTCTAATCTTTCCTGTGCTGCTGTGTTCTCACTTGCATGGTGTGGCTGCTACTTCCCAGGGACTCGCTTGACAGGGCGCAAACAGCAGGGATGGGTATTTGAGCAAGGATTAGTAAATATAGACATTCCTGTTTGGCTACCCTGTCAACAATTTCAAGGTGACACCCCCACCAGTCAGTAGCTAATTTGGTGAGGGAGATTATTGTTTTGTGCAAAAATCAAATGCAATCCTTTGGGGTTCTTCTTAGGTAGCAAACACGTAGCTCTGGTCTGAAGATCAATAAAGCAGAACCTACTCTTCATTACACAGTAACAGTGCGGGAGCAGAAACCAGAGCAGGGGCGGGTGTCACTCACCACCCATCCTGAAGACAGTCTGACTCTGGGGTAGGCAGTGCAGGATGGTTGCTCACGGGTGCTCAGCAACTCTTCTGTGGCTACAATTGACTTTCGGCCTGCAAGTCGCAGAATCAAGAGTCCCTTCTGAAGCCCAACCAAGCCTGAGGCACTCAGGGCCTCTTCAGAAGAGCTACATCCAGCATCAAGTGCTTCAGGATGCTCACTGACCAGGCATTAGCAGAGTAAGTAGGTAACAATTAATAGCAGAAGGCAGCCATGGTACTTCCGGGATGAATGAACTTGCCCAGTGCTACAGTTTGGACCTTGAGTGTTCCCCAAAGCCCATGTGCTCACGGCTTGCTTCCCAGAGTGGCACTATCAGAGGCAATGGGACCTCAAGAGGTGGGGCTAGTGGGCGGTCCTCAGGTATTTGGGGCTTGCCCTTGAAGGGGCAGTGAGCCCTGGTCCCTCCCTCTCTTTCCCACCTGCAGGGAGCTGAGTGGTTCAGCCTTGATGTATGTGCTGCCTCACCCCAGACCAGAACACCAGGCTCATCGTTCAGAAGCAGAAGCCCCTGAACTGTGAAACCCAAACCCTTTTCTCTATAAGCTGATTATCTCAAGTACTCGCTATAGTAAGGGAAAGCTGACTCACACACTAGGGTGCCAAATTCCCAGGACTCCCTGAAGCCAGGCCACTTGGTGGCTTTGGATTCAGTAGCGGAAGAGCTGGGGACTTTGCATCACTTTCCCAGGGCTGCTGAAACAAGGTGTCACAAACTGTGTGGCTTAAAGCAGTGGAAATTTATTCCCACAGCCTTGGGGCAAAATGGCTGAAATCCAGTGTCCTCTCTGAAGGTGCCAGGGAGACACAACTTAACCCTTAAGAGACCTGGGAGCAGGGGCTTGAGAGCCAGATGCACGGAGGAGCAAGGGTATGTGAGTTCATGGTATGTGAGTGTCCTGTGGCTGCTATAAAAATGGCCACAAACTTGGTGGCCTATAGTTAGTCTCTTATAGTTCTGAAGGCCAAAACCAGTTTCAACTGGTAAATGTCAAGGTGTCAGCAGGCTCCAGGGGAGAATACATTTGCTAGCTCTTCCAGGTTCTGGTGGCTTCTGGCATTCCTTAGCCTGTGGCCACATCAATCTGTGCCAGACCTCTCTTCTATGCCAGACCTCCTTCTGCCTACCTCTTAGATACCTGTCATTGCATTTACTGTCTCCCAGATAACCCAGGATAACATTTTCGTCTCAAAATCATTATCTTGATCACATCTGCATGGTCTTGGACACATAAAGGAATATTTACATGTTCCAGGGATCAGGATTTGATATCGATGGGGGCCACTGTTTGATCTGCTATTGAAGGGCCTCACCAGTCGGTGGGGAGATAGTCACAAACCAAGGGCAGGTCCTGCCAGCAACAGAGAGGCTCACTGCCCTGGGGGCCTCCACCAGAGGCTCAGGCAGGCTGTGGCAGTCTGCATCAAGGATTGCTGTGCATGCTGCACTTTGGGAGGTGATGGCTGGGGCGGCAGGGGCAGTGAGACAGGGAGGAGAGGCAGCTGAGGAAGGGGTTGCTATTGGGCTTCATTCTCGTGGCAACTCGAGGAGGTGTGGAGAACGCCTCCTGCCTAGCTTCACCTGTGAGCCATCCAGCTGGGTCTGCATTGGCGGCTAGTCTGCCATTGGCTGGGACGCTTCTGCAGCCGCCACAGGTGTTCCCAGTAAGCAGCCTCTGCAGGCAGAGGCCAGTGTGGAGGGGATGCACACAGGCAGCTCTGCTCCAGGCGCCCCGGCAGCAGATCTCTGGACCCCACAAGGAAGCACAAGTAGGTGTGTGATGAAAGGAATCTGAAGGCTGGGCCCAAGGTGGATGAGTGCCGTCCAATCTCAGCAGGACTCAGTTCTCCCAGACCTGAGAGCCGGCTGTGTGCCCTGCTGTCCCGTATCTCCTGCATGTGGCTGGTTTCTGTTTGGATCCGCTTGTGCCTATGCTGTGACAGTTGCTAAATATTTTGCAAACACTTCATGTGGAGGTCAGTGTCTGGCTGGGTGGCTGTGAGGACTGAGTCAGAAATTCCATGTGACAGCTGTTTGCAATTTGTGAAGTCCTACGTGAAGGTTGTGGATGCTTTGCTGCTAGAGCTGTTTGGCAATGAAAATTGATAGGGTGGAAGGAGTTGAGCCCTGCTCCTATGATTGGGGGCCTCCATGAGCAAAACCAGCATGTGACTTTGGCCAGAGGCTTTCTGGGGCAGAAGTACTGAGAAACTCTATTGTCAAAGACACAAAGCTTGGAAGTTAAAACTCCATGTGTCCTCTGGAGTCGGGCACTCCTGAGTTTAGGTCAAGCTCCAGGATCATCACTGACTGTTTAGTGGTCCTGGGCAGATCTCTGGGCCTCTCTGAACCTCAGTTTTCTCATCTGTTACCCGACATAATGCTTCCATCAGATACGTGAAGAATAAATGCAATGAGGGACAGAACCAGGGCCAGGGCCACCTCTGTTTTAGATATTTGATTAAATACAAGTCTCCTTGTGTTTATGTCCAAGGCAGCCAGTCTCTGTGGAACATTCTGAGTTGGTCACATTAATAGGTAAACAGCCATACAGGGTAGCATCCCTGAAAGCCACTGACTTACCTTGAACACAGATTCTCAAGTCCAATGCCTCGGTCCCCCCTGGCTTTCAGGATGCTCTCAGTTGAGCAGCCCGGTGCAAGAGGCCCAGCTGGAAATCAGGCTTTCAGCCAGCAACTCCACTCCTGGCAGGTGTGGTGAGGCCACTTTACCTGACCAACAAAGCACTCCGCCTCAGTGAGAAACAAGAGCCACCTCTCAGGGCCACGGTCGAGCTCAGAGGATTTAATCAGGCAAAAGCATTATTTCAAGGGTGGCTTGTCACATGAGCTCAGTAAATATTAGCCTATACGACTGGTGGAATAGACGCTCCATGAGGGCAGAACCCCGGGCTGGCATTTCAACTCTGGTCCCCAAAACGAGGCTCGGCAAAGAGCAAGGAGACAAGAACTGAATTAATGGAGGAATGAACGTGGCTTCCTGGAGGTGGGGTAGAGACCTGCACTTTTTGGCTCTCCCACATCACTATGGGATGCAGCCATGATTAAGAACCACTGGCACAAAATATTCAATTTATAGAGGGTGAAAGTATGGCCAGAGCAGTGAGGGACTCCCCCAAGAGCTGTTGATGAAGTTACCAGATAGTCCTCCTGTTTGACACACATTCATCCCGTATTTGCAATGTCACTGCTGCTATTGAAGCTACCGTTTCTACCAAAAAGAACAAGGCACTGCCCCGCCCTTGATAGGCCTGTGGTTCTCTAGAGGTTCAGATGTATGAGAGGTTCAGCTGTGTGGCGTTGTGCCATGGCCTGGCACCCATGGTGGTTGGAGGAGGGAGGATGAGGAGCATGGATTCTCCAAGGTCCAGGAGACTAGCCAGGAGATTTGCATATAGGACAATTTGGGACAGAGAAGTTCAGAGGTTCTCAGGCAGCTAAGGGTGCAGAATGATAGAAAGCACAGGGGCACAGATGCAGGAGAGGTCACAGATTTGTGCCTCATGCAGTGAGGTGGGGTGGAGGGCGGACCCCTGCCATGGTCATCTAGCTGGGAGGAGAGCATCCCAGGTGGAAGTAGCAGCAAAGAGATGAATAAGTTGAGGAGCTGAACTAGGAAATATGTGAATGAAGAGGGAGTGGCCAGAAATGCAGTGTGACAGACAGACCGGGGTCACATGCTGCTCTTTGTTGGCCATGGAAGCAGTTCAGAATTTATTCTAAGTACAATAAAAGCCCTTGGAAGTTGTAAGCAGGAAGCATTCAGGGAGTTAAGCTTCAGGGTCAGTCTTGTTACTTTGATGGAGCAAAGTATGTCTGCAGCGAGGAGAGCCATCGGGAGTGATCTGCCACCCAGGGCGAGCCAGGGAGGCAGCATGAGACCACGTAGTAGAGATGCATGGAGACACATGTGTAGCATGCCCAGGTGAGAGTAGTTGGGGTGTGCCTCTGGTTGGGACCCCACTCACAGGGGAGCACATTGGAAGGCAAGGACATGGAGCCAAGGAAGACTTTGGCTTGGGGTTTGCAGGGTATCTCTGGAATAAGACATTTCCGAGTGTTATTTCAACTTAGTACAATGGGAAGTTTGGGATATATTTTCATCAGGATCTTCTCAATTTTAAGGATTTAATGTCCACCCAAAAATGGGAAATTCACAGTTTTCTTAACTGGAAAAATCCAGAGAGCCACACTTTAAAAACAACTAAATATAGGGGCTTGGGTATTGCCAGTTCAAATTCCCCCCTACCCGCAGCCTATTTCTAATTTGGCGACTTCACTCTCCTCAGCCTCTCCCCATAAGGAACCAGCTGCTGGTGGGCCCAGATTTGCCAGTCCATAGTTTTCCGAGCTGCTGCCCTGCACCAAGCCTCCCAGGGGCTGATAGTGACTCACCCTGCTTGAGTCCTGAGAGCATCTCCAGCCCAGGCACTATGTCAGGTGAACTCTTGGGATTGGCTGGGCCAGGGTCACATGATCAGCTTTGCAGCTTGTGGGAGGACCACCCTTAATCTTGTGGACCACAAGCGAAAAACAAGGCAGGAGCTGCCTGAAGGCAAGCTGTGTGCATGGAGAACCTGCAACAGCGTGGGTAGACCAGAAGGTGAGATGTCTACGTCAGCACCTGGCCCCATGTGCGAGTTCTGCCCAGCTCTCCAGTGGGATCAGAGATGAGTAATTCAGAGTACCAGGAGGCCGGCACATGTGTCTCCAGCACCATAGAGTTCTGTTCATTCAATTGATACCTGGGGCATGGTATTGCTTTCTCACATTTTTGTTTCAGAAGTCAATAACTTGTTTTTGATAACTTAACTGGAAATTAAATCTGGGCATTTTTCTTGTACCTTGATTATGAGATACATCCAAAGATGGCCACGGCAGCAGCATTGGATCAGCCTAACCCAACATCTGAGGATATGGCTCCAACCACAAGGACAGGAATAAATGCAGAAGAGGTAGCCCTCAGGGACCATCCAGGGAAGAAGAATACCATGGGAGTTACCCACAGGGAGTAGGCAGGTGGCCTGAGGGACAGCCAGAGAGTGGTTGCAATGAGTGTCTTCAGGCATGGATGTCCAGGGCCACTTTTCTCCCCCTTCCCTGCGTGTCATCTTCTCTTAGGGCTACATTCTTCTTATAGGCACTTGCTTTTCCATTCAGCACATATTTATTGCATGCTCTCTGGTTATTCACCAAATCATTGCCTTTTTTTCTTATGAGCATTCAGCTAGGTCACATTTCCCAGACTTTGATTTCCTTGAGGCTGGGCTCTGACCAGGGAGTATGGACAGATGTGAAGTCGGCCTCACTTCTGTAAAACCTGCTGAGAACCCTGCTCTAGTGCCCTGTCTGGCCCCCTGGAGGTGGAAAACCCAGTGGGGGTACTTGAGCCACAAGATGGAAAGAGGAGGCTAGATCCTTAAGGGACCACAGGGAATCGTCAACCCCTCCGTGCCCAAATAAAAGCTCCACATCAGACTGTGATAGGAGTGACAGACAAATCTTCAGAGTGTTCACTCACTAAAATTGGGGAGTCCTGTTGTTTGTTTTTGCTATAGAATAAAGCATTTAGGTACCCTGACTGACCAGAGCTCCCAAATACCACCAATCGTGCTCTGCACTGGGGACTCGGTGATACGCAAAGTAGGTGCAGTTCTTGCCCTGATGGAATTTTCCACTCCACTTCCTCCTTGCCTTCTTGTAATAGATGATGGTGGGAGCCAAACACTTGCTATAACTTTGGTGAATCTTGAGTAAAATGAGCTGCTGGCCTGGGCTTTGGAAATGAATGTCTTCATTGGTATTTTTCAGAGAGAAATGGAGCGGCACCCTGTAGGCCTTTTGGAGCTTAAAATTCTTTAATTTTGCAGGTTAAAGTCTTTTTAAAAAATGTGGATGAAAACTACATTTTTCTTCTTTCATTTTTTAATTCTAAAATCAGTGCAAGAATTTCACCCATCCCATCTGCTATCCAACCATGCATCCTTCCAGACTCCCTCCATCCATCATCCGTCCTCCAGCCTCCCATCCATCTATCCATCCATCTGTCCTTTCTTTCTACCTCATTTTATTAATCATAGCTGTCTTTTGACAAATGCTCATTTGCCAGGTGCTGTGGTAAGATATTGACATTAATAGTCCTTTTTAATCCAAATGACAATCCCATAGGGTAGGTACCATCATTATCACTTAATAAATGAGGAAACTGATCATCTGAGACACAATTTGTCTAAAGCCATAGAACTGGTGAGTGGGGAGGCAGGGTGTGAACCCCATGTGTCTCTGGTGGAGCCAGTCACTCCACATTTATCAGGATGCTCTCAAACGCTGTGCCTGAGGGAGGGCTCAGCTGGATTACCTGGCTAGAAGGAGGCCATCCTCTGTGTGGACACACGTGTGTGCACACACGTGCCCCTATGCTTGTTGAAGACAGAGTGGCTGGGGGGACTGTCCTATAAGCAGGTAATATAGTTGGCAAGATGCTGTGAAAAATGGTGAGACGGACAGAGCCCTGAGAGACACTGAATGGCATTCTGATGATCCACTGGGTGGAGAAATGGTACCCAGGCCCCAAAACAGAGGGGTCAGGCGAAACAGGGACTCTTTGTGCATGTTCTGGAGTCCGACATTTCATCTTACACCCAGCATCCTCCAGCTTGATGCCTTTGGACAGGCCACCCAAATGCTGTGACTCAGTTTCTCCACGTATAAGATTGAGATGAGATAGTTCATATCTAGGGGGTGACGGCATTGTAAGGACTAATTGAGGTAATCACCAGACCAGGAATGCTGTAAGTTCTCAATAAATATTAGCTGTATTAATGATGATAATGACGTGTAATCAGATGCAACAGAATAAATGTCCACTTCCCTTTCACAAACAAGGTCAGCGTGACCCTCTTCTACACACATGATCGTCTGTCCAGTTGTGATTTGTCCCAGCTCTGTCATCAAGCAGTGTTGAGGTCTTCAGGGTAGCGTGCAACCTGCTTGTCCCATTTCACATCTCCTGGGATGAAGGAGGAAAGCCGTGGAGGACTGTCTGGATGCACCAGCTAGTCCTGCCTCTTGCCTGCTGTGTGCCCTTGGGCGAGTCAGTCAACCCTTCAGAAACCCAGCTTCTTGCATCTGCAAGATGAGAAGGAAATAATCCCCACCTCCCTGAGGTATTTAGGGACCTTTGAAATGACCACAGGAAGCTGGTGGCCTAGTCCCTAGAACATAGTAGCCTCCCAATGGACACTACATATTCTCTTTGTAAAACTAAGAGGCTCCTTCGACTTTACTCAGAGGGTTTTTAAAATATGTGTCTTACCTCTGTTTTTACTTGGGAAATTAATATTCAGTGCCCCTGGCTGTGCATTCCTGATTTGTAAACTGATTTTGACACATTCTCCATTCCAGTTGGCTCTCTGAAAAACACTCCTCTTTAATGATATGATGGCAGGATTACTCATTACCAGTTATTTTAGGCAAGAGTGGTTTTCAACTCGTTACCCAGATAATCATTGCGGCTCTCTAGTTGTCTTTCTGTGCACAGACTTAATAAGCTCAGAGCATATGTGGTGGAGCTCTTCCTGGCTCAGATGGGAATATTACCGAAGCTCTGCAGGTGAAGGTGTGGCTCTTTGATGTGTGTGGAATAGACACAGCAGCAAGTGGCCCCCCAACCACCAGAGGGGCTTGGCTGCTTTGGGAACTGGCTCAAGGTTTCCTCAACACGGGACATTCCCAGTGTGCCTGAGGATGTTACTATGTGCACATGGACACGTGCACATAGGGAGTTAGGCACAAACAAAGGGCCCGCTCTAGCTGCTTCCCTTTGTCAGCTCCCGCGCCCAGGAGTCAGGTAGACTGGTTGGCTGTGTCCTGCAGTGAATTAGATCAGATTGGCAAAATTTTTCTATAAATTAAATATTGAAGCCTTTGCAGGCCAGAGGCCTCTGTTGCAGCGACTCAATTCTATTAATGCAGCATGGCAACTGTGAAAGCAGAGTAGAAGTGAATGGAGGTGGCTGTGTTCCCACAGAACTCTACCTGTGGACATTACAACTTGAATTTTATGTAATTTTTATGGGCCACAAACTATAATTTTCCTTTTGTTATATTTTTTTAACTACTTACAAATGTTAAAACCATTTCTTACAAACAAGTTATACAAAAAAGGGTGGTGGCCAGGATCTTGTTGGTGGGCCAGTTTGCCAATCCCTGGGGTGGAGTCTGAATCTGTTTATGCCCTACACCTTCTGTGACTTTCTCTGTGACTCTGGAAATGCTCCTTCACTGTCCTGTGTCTCAGTGTCCTCATCTGCACCTTCATTGGGCAGTAGAGAAACTGAGGAGTGAGCAAAGGGGAAGTGCTCAGAACTGCCGGATGCATGGTGTGCCCTTGGGAAATACTAGTTTCATCACTTTGATTGGATTATCGTCCTTTGGCTTCTCACAGCCGCACTGAGAAGAAGGTAACATTATCATCCCCGCCTCCTACATGAAGAAACTGAGGGACAGAGGTTTCAATTAATTCACCGGAGGCCAGAGTTAGACCTAGGCTGGCAGCAGGGACCCATGGTGACTAATGGGGGGAATGTGACGTGCTGCAAAGCTGCTTTGGTTCTCCTCAGGCTGCTCCAGGGACCCTAATATCCACCTGAATTTGACAATGACCAACAGGAACTTGCACTTTGGGCGAGATATTGAAGATGGTCACAAAGTCAGCAGGTGGTTCTGAGGAGGGGTGGCAGTAATCCAGTGGTAGCAGTGGAGCAGTCACTATGTCACTATGCATAGTCACTATGCTTTGTCCTTCCTTCCCTGGTTCTCTTTGGACACCCTCTGGAGTGTGCAGCAGTGATATACCTGTGGAGCTTGCAAATTGCAGGAGGTTCCAGTTGCAAGATGTGCACTTAGCCTCCTCCATCACATTTTTCTTCCTCTCTAATGCACAAAATTAGAAGATTGGCTGATTTTCATTTTCCCTAAAAAATAAAATTTCAGTTTAAATCACAACTGTCTTTGATGCACTTAGCAGCCATGACAGCTTCTAACAGGTATCTATTCCTCCTTATTCCTTCTCTCCCCAAGAGAATAAGCAAATCTATTGTGATTTAGAGATGCATTAGCTATACTTAGAGGTAAGGACCAACTTTGACTTCTGGGGAAGTTACCCAAGATTTAAATGGTAAGAATCCATCACATTTATAGCATGGTATATCCATTCCTTTCCCTTCTTGATTCTCTCATTTTTGAAAGTATCAGAGTAGATTCTGGAGGGGTTCAACTACTGGGACAAGAAAACCACATGTGTGCTGTAGCTGGCTAGTTCTGCATATTCCCCTGTGGTTCAAGTCTACCCCCAACCTACAGGAATATTCCCACCCTGGCCCTACCCAGGGCTGCAGCATTGGGACAGACCTGTGCTTTTCATATCATGAAATGCCTCATGCTATTTTGGACACAGCCCTGTCTCTGTGCAAATTCAAATTCCCTTGAATTAAAAAAAAAATGAATCATTAGATTTTCCCATATATTCCAGCTCCACTGTTCACTAATCAAATCATTGGGCAAATTTTTAAATTTCTTATTATCTTTGCATCCTCTGTAAAATGAGGGGTAATACTGATACCTTATCTCGTGAAGTTAAGAGAATCAATATTTGTAACATGTCTGTAGTGGTGCTTGATACATTAAAAAACAAACCTCCCCAAAGCTTCTCAGAAATTAAAAGCATTAGATTACAGAAAATGGGAGTGATCATATGGCTCCCCACTTTAAGCCTTCAATGCCATCCCATTTCTTCTAGGATAAGCCGTAATCTCCTCAACCTGGTGCACAGGCAAGCTTAGTTCACCTGCCTGGCCTTATTCCATCTGCCTTCCTCTGCTACTCCAACCAAATGGTAATCTTTCCCTTGGTTTAGGCCAGTGCTGTGGGAGCCAACTCACACCACCCTAAGAGTGACCTGCTACATTTCCAGAAATTTTGCAAATTATTAAATGCACGTGATTGTAACCATATTGAAATTAAATTATATCAACTTACAAATAATAACTGTATTAAATATAAGTGTAATAAATCCCCCACATGTATCTCTTCCTGATTATTTTTCTGCTTTTTGCCCTTGAGGCACTGTAGTCTGTTGCTTCTGTGCGGTGAACTCCCATTGGAGAGTTCCTGCATACATCTTCCTAACATGCCATTCAGTGACACTGGTGGCTGGAAATTGGCTGTGGTAGGACCTTTTACACCACAGTGATTGGCAAGCCCTGGGAATCATGGCTTGATTCCTTGTTTTTTATTTTTATTTTATTAGTTATAGATGGACACAATGCTTTTATTTGTTTATCTTTTATGGGGTGCTGAGAATCGAACCCAGTGCCTCACACATTCTAGGCAAGTGCTCTACCACTCAGCCACAATGCCAGCCATGATTCCTTATTTTATTGATGATCTAGAGTAGTGGCTAGCAAATGCTTTTTTGCCATGTACTAAACATCTTAGGCCTCATGGATATTAAATCTTCTAGTTGCAGTTACTAAGGCTGAAAGTAGCCATAAAAAGTATGTAAATAAGTGAGCAGGTTGTTTCAATAAAACCTTATTTACCAAAACAGTAGGCTAATAGTTGGCTGAGGTCTCGTTTAAATTTACAAAAGTGATAGACAAAAAATGCTTTAAAATGTTGACAATGAAAATTAAATTCTACAATACGCTGTGTCTGGTAGCTGATACATTGTGTGTAGCCCCCAAAGCCCTGAAGACACATTCTGCCAGCATTTGAAAATTATGATTCAGCAAAGAAGATGCTCGTGTTACTGACAAATGAGTCAAGTTCTGACTTCCATGTCACTCACTTGTTAATGTAAATGAAAATATCAACCAACTTTGATATGGGAGCCGTAATTTGGTCAACTGTGACCTGAGGTTGGCTACAGATCTAAGAGTTTGGCAAAAATCAGCAAAAACATTCTCTAAGAATCAGTTGGCCATGTGAAGAGTTTATAGTAGAGAATAGTTCTGTTTCATTGTTATTTGTAAACTATGTTACTTACTTTCAACATCAGTGGCATTTATACTAATGTGTTTATGGCTAGATGTGCACCCAGTAGCCTCTGTCAAGAGCTGCTTGGTAATGTTTACCAGTACCCCACACCATTGTGGTTCCCTTGGAGGAGGCAGGTTCTTTCTAGCCTGCAAAGGTGGCTCTTCCTCCTGAAGCCAGGCCCCTTTCTTCCCCTAGGTAACTAACTCCTGTTTATCCTTTGATTTGCAACTTAAACTTCTTCTAAAAAAGGGCTTCCTTGATCCCCCCAAGACCAAGTGAGTTCACTCCAGAATGCTCTCTTGTCCAAGAAACTTGCTTAATTATAGTTACATGATAAATTATGTGCTGGCTTTTTATCTGCTCTTTATCATGGTGTCTCTGGAGCTCAACAACATTTCTTGAAAATAGTGTGCACTCAATATTTGTAGCTAGACTGAATTATGATTGTTTAAAAAACATGAGGTCTGTATTTAAAAAAGTTTTAGGCCTGGTTTCATCTGGCCCAAGTTAAGTACACATTCAGCAAGTTAAATAATAAATGTTGACCACTCTTGTACAACAGGTTTGAAATCTAGTTTTGAGGCCCCGTAGTTGCTGAAATCGATGCCCACTTTCTCCAGGTATAGTAATTATTTCTCATATTGTTATTGACTGTCTCTTTAAAGCTCAGCCAGGACAAATCTATTTCTCAAGCTCTTGTAAATGATGTGAAGCAGGAAGATGAATGGATGGAATGAGGGCTGCTTAAAAGAGATTTATCCCTCCCTAGCATTGCCGGAGAGACCAGTGGCCAGTTGCTCCCCGCCCATCTCATGTGAAAGCCAGGAGCAGTTAATTTTCTATTCCATGGGCTAACTGCTCATTTCCAAATGTCTATTACAAATTCTGACAATCTGCACATATTTTCAGATATAATGGATATCTGCTTACTTCCTTTAGAATTCTGGTTTCATCAAAATTTCGTATCAAGTGTTTGAGCAGGGACTCCACAGTAGAAAAAAATAAAGTCTGGTTGGGAGATTTGAGGGAACTTAAATGTAAATTTGGGACCTCAGGAGGAAGAATGGTGTTGAGGCTCTCACAAGCAGGTGCCCCGTTTTTCTTTCTGTTTTCCTACCTGAAGCAAATGTCAGTGGTGACCATGTTTATTCCATAGGCTATTCTGCCATGAGTGGTAACCATCTCCATCAGTTGTGAGTTCTTCAAGTAGTTTACATCTTATCTGGGTCCTCAGCTGCATTTGCATGGCAACAAGAGGGGCCCTCGTTGGCTGATCGTAAGCATGCAGACCAGGAGGACATACAGAAGCTGCCCACAGGTCCTGTTCCCTCCCACCCATGTATGGTCATATGGAGGCCCAGCATGCAAGATCATCAGGCTCCCAGCCAGCCAGGCTTCGGTCATCCCACATGCTCAACCAGAGGACTAGGTCATTCTGAAATATGATTATTTTTAAAAACACCTGTCATTTGTAATTTATATTGGTTCACTATAATTATGGGATTCATCGTGACATATTCATAGGTGCACAGTATGTGATTTGGTGTGCTTCATTCCCCCACGCCCTCTGTTCCCCTCACCTCATCTTCCTCTGATCCCCACCCTCTAGTCTGCTGGTCTCTTGATTTTCATATGGTTCCTTTTCTTTCCGTTTTTCTCTTGGTCCTCAGATGTCAATGAAGCAGCGTGACTTGGGTGGGGAGACTGAGACTATGCAGGGCTGCCCGCTTCTGCACTCCCAGCAAATGGGACTCTGGGTCCTTCACCGAGGTGGCACATCCTGGTAGCACATCACAGTCCCTTTGTGTAGAGGGGATGGGGAGCAGGGGCCAAAGCAAGGAAGGCCCGTGGTTACGGAAGCCAGTGGAGATTCAACGCTAGTGTCAGCCAGCAGGTAGCAACTTTGAAATGTCTTTTGAAGGTCAAACTTTCAAATATTCTTCATGGCCTAAGATTGCTTCAGAGGAATACAGTGAAAGAGAGCAAGCAAAATGAAAAGATCCCAGGATTCAATCTAAATTATAAAATCTCCCAATCCAGTGACAACTGCGTGTGGGTGGCTTTTGGTTCAGCTTAACCTGGGCTCAATTTTTTTTTCCAGCATCTAGAGACGAAATGTGATATAATTACAAATGCTTCAGTGATAGGGATAGAACCTGTCAGAGAGACGGGACATGTAGGTCCTTATTAAACGGCTGGCACTGTTCCAGCAGCACCCATGCTATTCATAGACTGGTCAGTGAGAATGTTGTGTTGCTAAACTTGGCATGAAACAATCCAGTTATTTATGCATCTTCATAGCATCCAGTATCGCCTTGGAATTGAGATTCTGTTATAGCGACAAGAGTGGGCAAATCAAAAAACTTTATTCCATAATTTATCGCCAATCTGACAGAGTATTGCGTGTAATAGGGGGGAGAAAATGTATAGATTTTAGCACGTTTATTGCAGCATGATGTGGTTTGACATGGTGTCTATGAGTCGTGTGGGGTGAAATGGAAGGTTTAAATGGATTCCAATTTCATTATCCCACTGTGATCTGAGGAAAGCTGAGACCAAAATGTTGCCACCTGGTAAATCACTTTATCAAATTCCCTCCTAGGCTGAATAGCATTGCTTTACCAAAGAAAGCTATTTGCTGGGTACACTCTTTAGCAGGTTGCATTTGTAACTTGGGTTCCCAGCCAGCCAATAGAGTCTCACAGGCTTTGCTTGCAACGTGCACGACTTGGCTATTTACATGAGATTGACAGTATGAGAAAAACCCAACTCTGAACTCCCCAGGCTGATTTAGAGGCATCTCTGCTCATTTGAATTCAGCCAAGCTGGTTAGGCTACCCGGGGAAGACCTCAGGAGTGAAAGAGAACCAATAGGAGTGATGCAGGAAAAACCCAAAGTGCATAGGAAATGAATTCCACTGAGTTCCCAAACCAGTCAGCAAATTACACTGAGGTTTTGCTTTCCACATCTCTCCTGTGCTTAGGGGCTGGTAAAAATCCTGAAACTACTTTTTGATTTGCTTTTCTTTCTTTGATGGAGGGATACCCAGGGTGTAATGGGCACCCGAGGTGGGTGCCTAACTCAATTCTGGAGATAGAGAGTGCATTCTTGGAAGAGCAGTGCTTAAATTTAGACCTGAAATACAAAGGGGGTTCACCAAGCAAAAGACAGGGGAGAACTTCATAAGGAGACGCTGTGCTATTCGCAGATTCTCTGGGCGCTTGCACAGGCTCTGTGCTGGCCTCTGTGGGGAACCAGCTGCGGATCTTGTTCCATGAGCTACTGGTCTAACCAGAACACTGTAATGCACAGAGTTAATCCACGGTGCTGAAGGTCAGCTCTGTTTAGCATCGTAGTCCAGTGCCTGGGACACAGTTGAAACCCACAGAATATTTGTTGAACTGGAGTTCTTTCCCAGAATATTTTCTCTCATTATCTTTGGTTCAAGTTTTCCTTCACCTTCTACCAATACTATCAGTTTTTTCATCTTTTTCACTGATGAATTTTTTAAAAAGCAGGCTACGCCATCACTAGTTCCTCCTCCTCACGGCACTTTTCTCTCTTGCCACTGCGTCCCTGTCAGCAGCCCAACTTGATGTCACCCCTCACTTGAGACGGGAACTGCCTGGGCACCACAGCTTCCTATTGTTGGGTTAGAATCCCCCTCTGTCCTCCCACTCCTCAGCTCCTTTATTGTGCTGTAGTTCTGGTCCCTTGGCTTCTCA
Organism: Spermophilus citellus; assembly: GCF_964194105.1. Taxonomy (NCBI): domain Eukaryota; kingdom Metazoa; phylum Chordata; class Mammalia; order Rodentia; family Sciuridae; genus Spermophilus; species Spermophilus citellus. Next base: position 64,562,270 of record NC_138200.1, read on the forward strand.
GATGTGGCAAAATTTGGGCTCTTCCTCCTCCTGTTTGAATATTCCTTCTCTGCCTCTCTCAGTTCCTTTTCCTCTTCCTAACACCCAAGTGATTTTAGAAACTTCAGTGTTAACTTCCTATACCTCCTGTACCTTCCTATACCTTCCTATACCTTCCTATACCTCAAGTGCCCTGTCACGCTTTCACTGAGGGGATGATGGCCAGACCTGGACCTTAGTCCCTGGGCTTTCTAGAAGAGGTCCAGCTGTGTGCTGGCCCCTGGGTACCAGCCTGGACCAAGCTCATCTGACCTCATAGTCCCATGCACTGCTGTTTCCACTCCTGTCCTATCAAGGTTGAGAGCCAAGGGGGTCCAGGTGAGGCCTTCCTCCGGTCTCCTGGGTCTTCCCCCTGGGGCAGTCCTCAGTTGACTCTGTGGCCATCTCCTGTGCAGTGGCTGACTCTGGATTGCTCTTGTTTGTCTTCCCATGCTCTTTCCATTTCACACACCCCTCCCCCTGTGTGACTCCCCAGGGCTGTGCTATTCCCTAAGGGATAAAAGAAAGGGAACTTCAGAACTGGGCGCCTCCCTGTGGGAGGGAGGGATGATGTGAGGGCTCCTGAGATGCCCTTAACATCCCCCAGCCAAATCTATGAACCTGTCCAGAGAGCACCCATCCGTCCTGCATTTCCCACTTAAGCACCATATTGTAGGGTGGAGAAGGTGCACAGGGAGGTGGGGAACCCAGGGGAGCATTTTGATTTGGGCCTGTTTGATTCCTGTGCACTGCCCTGATCAGATGCCTGTCCCTGGGTTCTCCTGAGACCACCTTCCCAATACCTTTTCCTTTTCCTCTTCCTCTATAGTGCCCAAGTTCTTTCACTATATTTCTCTTTAAAAAAAAAAAAAACATTTTAAGTAAAATTAATACACAAAAACCCATGCATGTTTAATGTACACAGTTGGAGTTGGAACATAGGCACACACCCATGAAACCATCACTACCATAATCAAGGCCACAGGACACACCATTACCTCCAAACATTCCCTCATGCCCATTTGGGTTTTGCTGGTTCCAATGCCTTATTCTAAAGCAGAGTCGACTTCTTCCTGGGCTTATGTCACATCCCTAGAGCCCCTCAGTCTCCTTGGTGTCAAACTCCAGGAAAGCGAAGGTGTGGAAAAACCCACCCCAAACATAATAACTCCATTCACTGGAGTCCTCGCCAGCATCTCTCACTCTGACCCATCCACATTTCACAGTGTGCTTTGAGCACATCATTCTCCTGTGCTGAAACTTGTAGTGGCTCAAGAGCTGGTTTCTAAATGCCTCAGCCCAGCGTTTAACCTGCTGCCATCCCATCTTCTCTTAGTGCCTATGCCTGATCGTGTTCCCATTTCCCCCAGGTAAGCAGCAGGACCTTCTGTGATAGGAATGCACCCTGCAGGTTCCAGACCCTGCACCAGTTCCTATCAACTCTCTCCTAGGGTGCTCACTCGCTTCCCTTACTTAAATGTCCCTCACTTTACAGTTTATTTGGAGACAGCGCCCCCTCCTCACTAGGAACAGTAATCCGTGCCCTGAGATTTTGCTCCGCTTAGGTAGTGCCATCATCTCACACTGATCAAGAGTTTCTTTGACTATCATCATCCACCAGCAGGTGTTATATGTCTACATCCTCTGCTCCTGGCGGCCAGTGACTGTCTTACAATTTTAATGTTCCTTGTGATTCACATGTCATAGGCCTTCCAGAAACTTTTGATGGAGAGATTTACTATAGAAATAAATTAAGAAGCAGTTAGAAAATATATTTATTATTCTTTGTCATGCCCCACCCTCAGGAACTAAACACTAGAAATGATGGTTCCCCATCACTCATTCTTTAGTATGGTCCCAATTATATAACATTTTATTCTTTCCAATAAAGATAATTTGCTAATAGCCTAGCCAGATGCGATTTAACTGTTATAATTTTGGGTAATTAAATAATCAGGGGAAAAAGAGTCCTTTTCAAATGACATATCTTTGTGACTGATTCAGACAAGCTATCTACTTTCAAATAAAGAAATTCTTTACCAAGATGACCCAGCCCCAAAGGGCCAAATCCCACCTGTAATGGCAGACAAGTTCCCTACCAAGAAATCCCACTTAAATTCAAATTTAGAAGCAGTTTCGATTACTGAATCTTGCTCCATATTTTGGTTTTCATCATGAAACATGCTTTTACTGTTTCCATAAATTGAAGGACAAGAAGACCAAGTAGCAGGTGAGAAATCATTTAAGCCTACTTATGTTCCCTCTTTAAGCAGTGGGGAGGGTTTTCTTTATTTTAAACAAGTGGAAGACGAGGAAGTACCACTTCAAGCTAATGAGAGGCAGAGAATTTGCCCTCAGTTATTTAAAATAGTTTCAATCTTGGTTCAACTATGTTTCAAAAAACATTTAGTCTCTACAAAAGGAAAGGGGACTACAGTGACATTCCAACTTCTGTCAGCCTTTTCAAAATATTAGTAAGTTAAAAAAAATAGTTGATTCTGAATTGCAGGCTAAATGTATGCCATGGGTAATATTTACCTGAATAGTGTGTACTCAGAATGGAGTATTGTTTAATCTGTTCTAACTTTCGAAGAACCTTTCTTTTCCCTGAAAAGATACTTGAACTTTTGGTGTTGACTACATATAAAAATATCTCAAACACACGGATTCTGCATTTCCAGATATTCAAACTAATTATTCCTTAATTTGCATGTGAAAGCAAATTGTCATCTAATAGACCATTTCCCTGGCAAACCTTTCTTTATTCTAATGAGCGGAATGAATAAGCCTATTACAATCAGTTTAGAAACCTCCATGCCACTCCACAGGTTACTGCTTACATACAACACTCCTGGAGGAGGCAACAGAGATCAAATATGCTTCTAACATGGAGCTGAGCTCATGTCTGTCTACTTAGCATTTTATTAAAATGCATGTCACAGAATCACTAGTCGATTGATTTCTTATGTAAAACATGGGAGTACTTTAATTCTGGATGGAATTCATCAGTGACTTCCAGTTGATGAGATGACGTTTTACAATTAGAAGCACTGGGCTATATTTAATTATTATATTCTTCAATTGTATTATCCCATGTTCTAGATAATGCACAGAGTATCAGCCCAACCTAATTTCTTTAGAAGTCTCTTTAAACAGAGATGGGCTATATCTAGAAGAGGAATGGATTACACCCATTTATCGGCTAGTCTTTTCGGTGATAATGCCACTTAACCAGCATGCTAAAACTTCACGGCTTAGGCATCTGTTTGGCCAAGGGCTGGCTGATCCAAACTGGGTTCCAGTGGGCTTGGCTCTAGAGTTTGTGTTTCATTTAGGTCTGTACCATGTGTGTGTCTGTTGTTCCTGGACTAGCAGGCCCCTGGGCAAATTCTCTCCCTGATGAAGACTGACATAACACAAATGCTTCATGAAGCCCAGGCAGGAGCTGGTGCAGAGTCATTGAACCACTGGCCAAAGCCGGTCACCCAGCAAGGCCCGCTGTCAGTGGGGGAATCTTCTCTTTGGGAGAACTGCTGCGTCACATGGCAAAGGACTGGGTGTGGTGAGTGGTGAAAAGTAGGGGAAGATGCTAAATCCTTCACCTGGATGGAAATGTGCTGTCCCCCACCAAAAAAGAAAAAAGATGACTCCAGATCTTCCTTTACTTTTTAATTTTTTTGTTTTAATTAGTTATACATGACTGTAGAATGCATTTATGACTTTGATATATCATACATAGATGGGATATAATTTCTCATTTTTCTGAGTGTACATGATGCAGAATCATATTGGTCCTGCAGACACATATATATATATATATACAGAAATAATGTCTGTTTCATTTTACTATCTCTCCTATCCCCACATCCCCTCCCATCACTTCCCGATACCTAATCTAAGGTAACGCTCTTCTTCCCTAGTGCCCCCCACCTTATTGTGAATTAGCATCTGCATATTAGAGAAAACATTCAGCCTTTGGTTTTGTGGGATTGGCTTGTTTCGCTTAGCATGATATGCTCCAACTCCAACCATTTACTAGCAAATGCCACAATTTCACTCTTTAAAGCTGACCCCAAACTTACCATGTTCACTTTCTGCTCAGAAGCACACCAAGGATCCCCGTTTGCCACCGACACAGACACAGCTCACACCATGGGTGCCCCTGTGACAGCCTCCATCCTCTCTGAGAGTTCACCTGTGTCACTCCTGTGGTGGCTTCTCTGCAGGGACCCTCTTCTCTCTTTCAGCTGCCTGGTGAACCATATTCATTTAGTCAAACTGAAACTTCTGTGCTGATTCCCCAGAGAGTTTCTGCTTCCCTCTGTCTGTGGTTCCTAGCATGTTAAACCTATGTCCAGGGAGCACTGATAATAATTGGAATTAGTTGTTCACGTGTCTGTTCTCTACTAGACGGTGAAGTCCCTGATGATGGGATCTGCGTCTCGTTCCTGTCCCTCCTCATACTGATCTGGATGGCTCTAGCGAAATAGACTTTACATAAGGTGGTTGGATTGAATCAAAGGTGATGTTTGAAATGAGCACTTAAAAAAATAGAAATAAAACTGCCCTGTCACCAGTAGATATGCTCAGCCTCACTAATAATTGAATAATAAATAATCAAAAATTTTAGGAGAGGCTATATTTACATTTCAGATCACCCATTGTGTTTTGAAAAAGATAAAACAGCATTGCAAGAATACGGATATCTGAAATTACCAATGAGAATACAAAGGACGACTTTCAGAGATTCTTTATCAGTTTTCCCCAAATATTTCCATAAATTCAAACTGCTACCTCAGAAATTAGATTTTAAGTGATTATCAAATAGAAACAAAGTTGTGAAAATTTTTTTTCTATAGGGTTATTGATTGTAACATCATTTCTAATAGGAAAAGTAGAAACAATAAGTTTTTTACAATAGAAGATGGGTTATATGGTAATACAGAGTTGAGCAAAGATGTCTGAAGTTATTAAGAGGGATAACAAATAATGGGGGGAAAGTTTACTATGTATTTTCCACGAGAGAAATTAGGTCATAAACCAGAGGTACAGAGTCTGTTGTATGATGTCAGCTTTTTAAAATGTAAGAGGCTATTGATATTTACATTCCATGTGAGCCAAAAAAAAAATTAGACTTGAAGGAAATAAAACAAAATATTAACAATGATTACATTTGGGTGTAATGATCATAGGGTGGCTTTGATTATTTTTGTGCTTTTATCTAGTTTCCAAATATTCCACATTGAGCTTGCATAACATTTATAGTGAGTGGGAAAAAATCTCAAAATATTTTTCTGAACCTATAATTATGATACAGTGACTTGTATTCTTCAGTGGGTTTGTGAGAACTCTAAATTATTGATTATGTGCAGCACTTTATATGTGAGACCTACTTTTGAGCCTTGACTATTGTTTATTTTTAGATTGGCTTCCATTTTTCTCTTGTAATTAACTAAGAACTGAAATGAATTTCCTAAATAGAATCGTTCTTAATATAAATGCAGAATCTTGTTTTCTCTAATGTAATTGTACCTGAGTGAAAATAACCTCAACAAGGACTATAAAAGAAGATAAAGTAGGAATATGATGTATAATTTCCTTTTGCATAATTGTAACTCCACAGAACGCATGCTCCCGGCAGAAAAGTAATTTAAATTGTATCACAACAAATGCCATATTTTAAAATAGAAACTATCCATCAAATCCTGAGTAAAGCTGGTAGCAACCTATAAGTCAAGAACGAACTGAAAGTTCCTCCACGAGTCCATTAAAAATAAATTGATTGGTTTAATTCCAGCACATGCTGAAGAGTAAGTGATGTAATGTAATTTTTAAGTGCACAAAATTACTAATTACACATTTAGAAAAATATGATTTAAGAGAGTAAGGAATCTTTAAAAGTATTTTTTATTTAAAAAAATATTGGAATCCATACAATGTCAACAGAGGAATACAGTAAACTCAAGTGTCCATCAAGCACACCATCTCTTTTGGCACCATTTCTCTTTTGAAGATGAGTCAGAAAGGCTAAAACATAGTACCTGATGCTTGCTTTTTGGCCTCATCTATGAGCAAAACTAGATCTGAACAACACTGAACATTTTACTAACTGTAAAGCACAGCTTATGGCACATATTTTGAAGGCATTATTTGGAACGTCTTGGAACAATTACTGCAGGAAGGACGTGAAAAGATTTTTTATCTAGACAAAGAATAGACACATCTTTAATTTGTTTACACAATTTAAAATACAGAACCAAATGCTCGACACTCTTCTCCTGATCAGCTCAAAAGCTGTGAATGTGAAGAACAGTCATGTCTTGCTCTGACCAGTGTTAATGTTCTCATATTTCTCTCCAGAGATTCTTCTCTGAACCTTCCTTTACATAAAAGAATCATGCCATATAGTGTTTTTTTTCTATATATATATATATATATATATATATATTTTTTTTTTTTTAAATTTCAAAACCATACTTTGAAGAAATGTCAAGTGATTCAGGTGGATATCTTGATTTTTATATAGAAAAATTTGAACTAGTTACAGTGATTGATTTCTTCATCCCGCAGATATTAGGCACTTATTGTATGCCACGTGCTCTTTTAGATTTTGGAGAAAGTAGCAAACATGATGAGTTATAGGGCCTGTCTTGTTTAAAGTATATTTTTATTCATGTTTATTGGTGCATTATAATTCTACATAACAGTGGGGTTCGTTGTTACATATTCATACCTGCTTAAGGAATCTTCAAGCTCTTGTTAGATATACATGACAGTCAGGTGTATTTGACATATTATACATACATGGAGTACAAGCCATTACAATTTTGATCCCATGCTTGTTGAACATGATGTGGAGTTGCACTGGTCATGTATTCATATACGAGTATAGGAAAGTTATGTCCGATTCATTCTGCTGTCTTTCCTATTCCTATCCCCACTCCCTTCCCTTCATTCACCATTGCCTAATCCAATAAACTTCTACATTTCTCCTCTGTACCCTCCCTTGCGTTAGTCAGCATGCACATATCAGAGAGAACATTTGACCTTTGGTTTTTTGGACCTGGCTTATTTCACTTAGCATGATATTCTCCAGCTCCATTCATTTATTGGCAAATGCTATTTCATTTTCCTTATGGCTGAGCAATATTCCATTGTGTATATGTACCACATTTTCTTTTTCCATTCATCTGTTGAAGGGCATCTACGTTGGTTCCATAGTTTGACTATTGTGAATTGAACTGCTATAAACGTTGATGTGGCTGTGTCACTCTAGTATGCTGGATTTTAAGTCCATTGGGCACAAGCTGAGGATTGGGATAACTGGGTCAAAAGGTGGTTCCATTCCAAGTTTTCTGAGGAATCTCCATACTGCTCTTCAGAGTCCCACTAGCAATTTGCAGCAATGAATGAATGAACCTTTTCCCCCAAGTCCTAGATGCAAATTAAAACTACACTGAGATTCCATCTCACTCCAGTCAGAATGGAGAGACATTAAGAGAAACATTCAACTCAGAAAATTTGGGGTCTAGCTCACCCTTTATCTGCTCAGGCCCATTTTTCCATGTGACTCTGTTGACAGAGGAGTCACACACTCTATGGCTGGTGCCGGGTCTCCAGCTATGTCCTCAAGAAGCCACAGGTAGCCAGCTGGGACAGTCCCCCTAGAGCAAAGCAAGCTGAATGGTGACCCCAGCCATTACAGCAGACATGAAACACGGAGTCTCTAGGCTTCTAGTCCCTCCCCCATAGTCACTTTTCACAGGTGGAGCTTCTCGCTTTCCAGGGTTGGAAAGTGATGTGCATATGTCTGTGAGGAGCAGTAGCTTCAGTGTGGACCGCTCCTTCAGGTTCTAGGGACGTTTTGGAACCAAGGAGTGGACCAGTTGATCTGTTGGTCACACATTTCTTTTCAGACATAAATTTCTCTGGGCTGGCTTCTAGAATATTGGGTCCTTTGCCCTCTCAATCCATAACAGGGCAAAATGATCCCCCCTTTCTACAAATCCTGGATGAACAGTAGTGGCTGTGATTTGGGGCACTTACCATGTCATAAGCACCTATGTGCACCTCATTCCACTTAAGCCCCACCACCTATTCATGGGCTCTGTGCACTTATTTCCTTGTGACACTAATGAGAACACTGAGGCACAGACAGCTTGAGTCACTTTCACAAGGTGCAGAGCCTATAAAATGGCAGCCTGAGGACACTTTGGTTGTAGGACTCTACTCCTGCGGCCACCAGGCAGGACTGCCTCTCACAGGGTACATACATACTCCAGCTTCTCACAGATGACATCAAGGGTCAGTTCTTGTCCTGTGCAGACAGCAGTGAATTTTGAGATGTTGTTTAGTGGCAGAGATGTAATCTAGTGGCACAGTAACTAGGAATAGAGCCCAGATTCTAATTCTGAATCTTACCTGCAGTCTACATGTCCACCCAGCATACTTTACAGGTGCTAGGAAACAAATGGATGTTAGTGCTGTATCGACCACACCACACCAGGCCTAGCTGGTGACCCAGGTGGGGCAGGGCCTGTCAAGGGTAGCCACTTTCATTGATGGGGATTTGGGAAAAAAATTCAAGCTTTGGTATATTTCCCACCTTCATGCATTATTAAATAAAGATATGATGTGTAGGGACTGATTTTGAGATTTAGGAACATGATTTCCCTCCATTACTAGAGTACCATTGAGTCAGTAGTAACATTACACAAAGCCTGGGAAAGAAATGAGAAGCCGGGGCTGGGGATGTGGCTCAAGCGGTAGCGCGCTCGCCTGGCATGCGTGCGGCCCGGGTTCGATCCTCAGCACCACATACCAACAAAGATGTTGTGTCCGCCGAGAACTAAAAAATAAATATTAAAAATTCTCTCTCTCTCTCCTCTCTCACTCTCTCTTTAAAAAAAAAATGAGAAACCAATCCTCCTGCCCTGATGCAATTTCTGTTCTTTTCTCAGAATTTTGTACGTGGTCTCATCATAGATGCTCATCAAAGCTCATCTGGTCACTTTCTTCCTTATATATAAACATTTTCTCATCTCACTTCTTCTTAAATGTGGGTTTTCATTGGGCCATATATAATGATAAATTAATCATCATTTAGCTATTTCCAGATTTCTGAGTATTTAGTTCTTTTATTCTATAATTTTTGAGGCTGCAAGTTTTGTTTCCAGTGGGACCGTTTAACCAGAATGAAACGTGGCACTGTGTAGGATTGCCACCTTCAGTGGCAACTTTCCCTTGATGGATAGCCAGCTGTGGTCCTCAGACCAGTAGTCTAGCTTCACCTGGGAGTGGGTAGAAATACATAATTGCAGGCCCTGCCCTATGCTAACTGAATTGAAATCTGCACTTAACAAGATCCCTGGGGGACTTGTACACACCTCCAGGCTTGGGGATCACTCATTCAAGTAGCTCCGATCCCCACATAAAGGAAAGGACAGGCTTTTCCACGTATTGGCAGATGCGTTCACTGCTCAGTTCAGAGATTCTCAAAGGGTGAGCCCTGCACCAGCAGCTTCAGGCCTCCCTGGGAACTTGTGTTCTTGGTCCCCCGGACCCACTGAGTCAGAAGTGCCAGGGAGCTGCAGGAGTATTTAACAAGTCCTCCAAGTAATTCTTTTGGCTGGGGTTTAAGAATAACTGCTAACTAGACATGAATTTAGTTACTTAAATGGATTCAAAGCCTCTAAGACTTCCATTTACAAATTAGTGTCTCCAAAAGTGTTTTGTCATGTTTTAATGTCTGCATGATGTGAATGTTGTGAATTATGTCAACTTTGGGGACATAGGAATAGCAGAGTATCAGTATTCCACAAATAGAATTGTAACTATCTTTCCTGCTTGGATTTTTTTTCCCAAAGTGACCAAAGACCCTGATTAACAGAAAGCTCGGGCTCAAGTTGAACTGGTAGGTTCCACTTGACCTTTCCAGATGCAGAAAAATCCAGTTAAAATGTCTTCTGTGGGTCCACAATTTCTCGTTTGTTCTCTTGTCTCCAATCCCACCTGACCCAGCAGCAGGATAATGGATGAATCACCTCTTTTCAGCATCACAGCCAAAGCACTCACTGTGTCTCCACCGTGTGAGGCATAACTACTAAGCAGAGACCAGACCCACAAACCCCACAGGAAATGACTCTCATTACTGCAGCCTAATTCATGCTCCCATCCAGAAGAGGGCTTCATTGCACATGGCAGCTAATTCACTAAGCAGAGTGTGTTTTGCTTGGGACCAGCTTTTATTCTGACTTGCAGGACAAGATGATCGCCTGTGTCCTTAATTACAAAATGGGCTTTTCGTTATCTCCGGGCACTGTCATGAGCAGAGAGGGACTCTTCCCTGAACTGAGTTTTGATTCCATAGGACAATGACCTGGGCTTTTTGATTTTTGTTTTCCCTTGAATTGTGACCTGAAAATGAGTCAGCAATATAATACAGCTGCTAACAAGTAAATATCAAAGTGGTAACTCCAAATTGCTCGTAACTACACATTGTATGCCAGAAAGGCAGGTGTGTCCCACTGTGATGGTGACACATGTGTCCGCCTAGAGAAGTAGGATACATCTAGAAGCCTAAGAGTAGCAGAGGAGCCCCAGACAAGGCCCAGCTGACAAGAGTCCTGGGTACTGAGCCTCAGCTGTGTTCTCATTTGCCCAGCATCTTCTCCTGGCTGCCACTGCCGACTTCAGATATGTGTCTCTGCCACCCCAGCAGATTCCTGCATCAAGCCTGTAATCAGATCTGTAATTGCCTGGACTCAGCCATGGGTCTAGAGGCCCACCTGAGACCTGCATACAGCCGTGGGGAGTTGTTTGATGTAGATGACTTGAATGTGGCATGGAGTTGACCCTTCTCATTGCCTTGAAATTATTAGTTCCAAGGACTAGGTAAATGCAGAGCTGGGAGCCCCACTTTCTTCCACAGATACAGTGAGTTGGATAAAAAACCAACAGAGCCAAGAAATGGAAAGAAAAAGAAAAGGAAAGAGAGGAGACAGGAGAGAGGTGAGTGAGACACCAATGGTGTTATTCAACCCCTGGATTCAGTTGTACCTGAAGTCCATATCTTGGACTTTCCAATTACCCACAGAGGTATATTCTCATTTTAAATGCATTCAAGTTCACAATACATTCAAAGAAGTCTGACTGATGTGATTTGGAAATGTCGTTTCTGAGGAATGGTTTAAGGATCAAGGCAAATTTCACCAAGAGAAAACAAGATTTGATGGGAGCAACGGTGGAGATAGAGAATAGAGAATGCATTTCATGTATGTCAAAGCCTGGAAGGAGGGAGGAGCGGCTTCATCGGGGTCCTTATGGGGCCACGATGGAGTAGAGGAAGGAACATGGCAGCAATGGCAGGACTGACCCCAGTCCCAGTGTCAGGCAACAGAACTCACTGGCTCTATGTCCGCCATGTGTAAGCCTTGCTCAAGCAACCCCACCTTTTCTCATGTATAAAATGGTCATGATGCTATTTGCCCCTGGCTTATTTCAAGTGAAAATGACATTTAAAAAACCTTGTTGAGTGCCCAGCCTGTGTCAGGCACTGTAATAGGCATTAGGGACCCAGGGGCAAACAGGAAGACAAAAATCTACGCCCTCACGTGGCCCAGGGATAGTGGTGTTGGCAGTGAAATAGAAGTTAATGGGACAACCATGCACCTGGATGTAAAGTTGTCACTGTAGGAGGGTGAAGAAGTGTGGGGTGTAGGACATCCAGAGGAGGCCACGCCTTAGATCTTAGAGTCAGGAGGAGCTGAAGCATCATGGGAAGTACTTCTGCCAAAGGGGACGGCACGTGGGGTCCCTATGAAAGAGGACGAGGAAGCCACCGGCTGGTTTGGACTCCCTGAGGGGAGGTGCATGGAGGCCAGACTCTGCAGAGACGTGGAGGCCAAATAGTCAAGCGACAAGGGAGGCCACAGGTGGAATAGGCACGGAGGGCTGCTAGGAGCCACAAGCATATATACGATGTATGGCACCTTTGGTTGTAAAGTGACGCCAGCTAGCCACTGAGATGATTATGTTAAAATTTACATTCATATGCAAACTGGACTCCCGCTGTTCACCTTGGCCTGCTACCGGACTCAAGTTACGGGACTTTACGGGACTGCTGGAGAGTTCCCATTGGTTGGGGAAGGATAGTAGGAGGGAATTCCGGAGGAGGTGGGAGGAGACGGGGGGGGGGTTCCGGTCGGCGCGCGGTTCCGGTCGGACACCCTCGTGGGAGGACCGGTTTTTGACTTGCTGGCGCTGAGAGTGTTAGCGGCTTTTTCAAAATAAAGTTTTGTTCCTGCTTGATTGGCTCGTGATTCTGTGCCCAGCCAAGACTGCGGCATTTGGCGGCCCGTGCGGGGTACGCCTGAAGCTTAGAGGTGAGTAAATTGCTCGCCCCTGAGGGAAGGCGACAGGATGGATGACCTTCTCAGAAAACAATGTGTTCTTGTTTTGATTTATTTTGTTTTCATTTCGAGCTCCCTAGCCCTAGAATTTTCTCAGGCGAACTGGAAAAAATGGTTGGCTCAAGGTTTGAAGTTATTCAGCCCTGAGAAAGAGAAAATTGATACAACCATTGTCTGCTCCGTCTTTGTTTCATTCTGCTTCGGCTTTGTTTTATCCTACCTTATTGGGTTAGGTTATAGTAGATTAGAATCCAATAAAAAACAAACCGAAAAACTGTTAAGTAAATTGTTAGAGGTCCAGACTATGGTAGAAAAAACGCTAGGTCAAGCAAAAGAGAAGGTCTCTCAAGCTAGTCAGACAGAGGAGAATTTAAAGAAAGCAAGCTTAGAGGACAAGCAGCCATCAGGTGGAGAATTACAACAGGAGGTTGCTACCAACTCCGTTCTATCACCAGAGGGCGTAACTCAGCCAACAGCTCCATCTACCGCTGAGCGGCCCTCAACTCCCGTAGTTGATGGACGGAATTCTGAGGCAGGACCCCAAAGATTAGCATGCCCTGTACTTGAGCAGGCAGGAGGGCAACGAATTCACCGTGCTTTAGATTTCAAAACAATAAAGCAATTAAAGGAGGCTGTAACGACCTATGGGCCGCAAGCTCCCTTCACAATAAGCATGGTTGAATCTGTTACCAACTTGGACATGACACCAGCAGATTGGGCTAACATGTGTCGATCTGTGCTAAACGGAGGACAATATTTGTTATGGAAGGTTGCCAATGAGGAATTTTGCATGGAGACAGCTAGGCGAAATGCAGAAGCTGGGTACCCTCAAAGAAATATGGACATGCTTTTGGGGAAGGGACCTTATGAGGGTCAAAGACAACAAATTGAATATGACCCTGGTGTGTACGCACAAATTGCTGTAGATGCAGTTAGGGCATGGAAAACTTTACAGGGGCATGGAGACTTACAAGGTCAATTATCTAAGGTAATACAAGGAACTAATGAACCTTATGCTGAATTTGTAGATAGACTTATTCAGTCAGCCTCTAGGATATTTGGAAATACAGAACAGGTAATGCCATTTATAAAACAACTGGCTTATGACCAAGCAAATCGTTGCTGCAGAGAGGTCATTAGACCATGGAGACATGAGGATTTAAACACATATATTAAATTATGTAGAGACATTAATGAACAGGGGCAAGTCTTAGCAGCAGTACAACAGGCTTTAGATGCCAGGCCAAGAACATGCTATAATTGTAATCAAACAGGACATTTTAAAAGGAGTTGCCCCATAAGAGGAGGGTTTAACAAAGCTGGATATCAAAGGAATAGAATACCAGGTATTTGCCCACGATGCCGTAGAGGGAGACATTGGGCTAATGAATGCCGTTCTCAAACCACCATAGAGGGTATTCCGTTATCAAAAAACGGACAAGGACCAAGTGTTTACCCACGATATCGTGGAGAAAGGTATCAAGCTCCATTGCCAAAAAACGGACTAGAGGGCCCAATGCCCCGGGGCCCCAAACCACAAATATATGGGGCAATGGAGGAACCCAACAGCCCCATCAAGGTAGTGCCCAGGACGCATTATCCATTAAATCCCTCATCAGACAAACTAGAGGGAGCGCAGGGCTGGACATCTGCGCCTCTGCCAGAGCAGTACTAACCCCAGAGATGGGAATTCAAATCATTCCCACAGGAGTAAAAGGACCTCTTCCCCAGGGAACAGTAGGCTTATTATTGGGACGCAGTTCTTCTACACTAAAAGGACTTATGATAAGTCCTGGGGTAATTGATCCCGATTATGAAGGTGAAATAAAAATTATAGCTAGTTCTCCAAGAGGTATATCAGTAATTTCACCAGGAGATAGAATAGCACAGTTATTAATAATACCCAGCCTGCATGATAAATTTTCCAGTTGTAATGTAGAAAGAGGTTCCAAGGGATTAGGCTCCACAGGTGTAGATTGGGCTATGCTGTCTTTAAATTTAGATTCTCGCCCAATGCTAAAATTAAAAATTCAAGGACATGACTTTAATGGGCTGCTGGACACAGGAGCTGACCTCAGCATCATATCTCGTCAAGAATGGCCAGAACATTGGCCATTACAACAAGCCACTCAAACGCTTCGAGGCCTAGGAGTGGCAACAAATCCCCATAGAAGTGCTATGGTATTAGATTGGAGGGATCCTGAAGGATGTGAAGGAACTATACAGCCCTATGTATTGGATCATCTTCCTGTAAATTTATGGGGACGAGATGTCCTAGATCAATTAGGATTGACATTAACAAATAACATCAATCCTAACGCGCCCACTACTAGGGCTAAACAAGGCTTTAGGAAAGAAAAAAGATTAAGAGAACAAGAACAAGGTATGACAGCACCTATTCAAATAGATCAAGAAATAAATAGACATGAATTGGGTTTTCAGAAAGGGCCACTGAGACAATCAAAATTACTTGGAAATCAGAAAGACCAGTGTGGGTTCCTCAGTGGCCCTTGACTAAAGAAAAGATACAAGTAGCCCATGACTTGGTCAGACAACAGTTAGCGGAAGGACATATACAACCTTCCGTATCCCCCTATAATACTCCCATTTTTGTCATTAAAAAGAAATCTGGTAAATGGAGATTATTACAAGATTTAAGAGCCATTAATAATGAGATGGTTATTATGGGACCTGCTCAATCAGGGATTCCTCAATTGTCTGCTTTACCAAAAACCTGGCATGTTTTAGTTATAGATATTAAAGATTGTTTCTTTTCAATTCCAATTCATCCCGAGGATAGTCCACATTTTGCATTTACTATCCCTGCACTGAATCATGAAGGTCCTGATCAGAGATATGAATGGAAAGTACTCCCTCAAGGGATGGCTAACAGCCCAACTATGTGTCAAATTTATGTTAATAAAGCAATCCAGCCACTTAGAAACCAAAATCCTGAACTACAAATATTTCACTATATGGATGATGTGTTACTGGCACATAAAGATAAAAACACATTACTAGAATGTTATGCCACACTTACAAATTTATTGAAAAATTATAATCTAGAGATAGCAATAGATAAAGTACAATTAAATCTTCCAATTAATTATTTAGGAGTTCTATTATCCTCAACCATGGTCCGTCCACCAAAAATTCAAATACGAGTAGATCAACTCAAATCACTTAATGACTTTCAAAAGTTATTGGGAGACATAAATTGGATAAGGCCTTATCTAGGCATACCAACAGGAGAGTTAGGACCTTTATTTGATATTCTAAAAGGTCCATCAGATCCAAATTCACCCCGCATGTTAACGCCTGAAGCAAGAAAAGTATTAAAAATCATTGAAACATATATGGAAAATATGCATTTGGATAGAATTGATATAAGTTTGCCTTTATTATTTATTGTACTACCAACAAAAAATATTCCTACAGGAGTATTTTGGCAAGAAGGTCCATTATTGTGGATACATTTATCTTATTCCCCTAACACTATTCTTACTAGATATCCTGAGGCTGTAGGACAATTAATACTCAAAGGAATAAAAGCAGCTAAGGGAGTGTTTGGGATTTCTCCCAATAAAATTATTACTCCATATACTATGGATCAAATTGATGAGTTAGCTAATGAGTTAAATACTTGGGCAATAATCATGTGTAAAACTAGTGTTTCATTTGATAATCACTTACCATCTAATCCTTTGTTGTCTTTTTGGTCTAAGCATCCTGTAGTTTTTCCAAAAATGACAAGAAAAACCCCTATCATAAATGCTCCAAATATATTCACTGATGGGTCAAACAATGGTACAGCAGCAGTAGTTACTCCTGATCAAACTTTTACATTTTTAGTACCCAAACAATCAGCTCAAAAGGTAGAGCTTAATGCAGTATTACAAGCTTTTATGATGTTTAAAGATTCTGTATTTAATTTATTTTCTGATAGTCAGTATGTAGTTAATGCTATTAATTCCCTTGAAGATGCTGGTAGGATTTCCCCTTCCTCTACTGTTTTCTCTTTGTTTTCCGCTATACAAAGTCTAATCTGGGACCGAAAAGATCCATTCTTCATAGGTCATATCAGGGCACATACAGGATTGCCTGGAGCCCTTAGTATGGGCAATGAACTAGCAGATAAATCTACACATGACATACATATTTTCTCCACGATAGAAGAAGCTATAAATTTTCATAAAAGGTTCCATGTCAATGCTAATACTTTACAAAAGCGTTTTAAAATAACTAAAGAACAGGCCAGACATATAATAAAACAATGTCAAAATTGTGTGACATTTTTACCACAAGTTAATCTTGGAGTCAATCCTAGAGGACTAATACCTAACCATATTTGGCAGATGGACGTCACACACTTGCCAGAATTTGGAAAATTAAAATATTTACATGTTACAGTTGATACCTCTTCCGGATTTTTGATGGGCTCCCTTCATGCCGGAGAAAAAACTAAAGATGTTATAGCTCATTGCTTACAAAATTTTGCCACTGTGGGCGTTCCAAAACAGTTAAAAACGGACAACGGTCCTGGTTATACTTCCTCCTCTTTTAAACAATTTTGCTCATCATTTGGTATTACTCACATAACAGGAATTCCATACAATCCACAAGGACAAGGCATAGTTGAAAGAGCTCATCAAACTATTAAAATGTACTTATTAAAACAAAAGGAGGGAATTGGAAAGGGGTATATATCCCCCAAAGATAAACTTAAAATAACCCTTTTTACTCTAAACTTTTTAAATTTAGATTCATCGGGACTTAGTGCTGCGGAAAGACATTTGTACCCCAAAAATGTACATAAGCCTAAGGTACTTTGGAAAGATATTCTAACAGGACAATGGAAAGGCCCGGATCCAGTGATAGTCTGGAATCGGGGCGCTGTCTGTGTTTTCCCACAGGATGAACAGCAACCGATTTGGATTCCAGAGAGATTAACTAAAACAATTTCTACAGAAAAAGAAGATGATTTGACTCAAATCCATAACAGCTGACATCCAGAGCTCCAGCTTGGCTATTCTTACATCTGCGACAGTGATTAACCAAGGTTTTTTTTTTTCAGTATCTATTTTATTATTGCATTTTTCCACATCATAAAGTTCTATTTTATTTTTGAGCTCATACAAACCTAGGTTAATGTTTTTCTGATCAGTTTTATTTTTTGACTGTGTTTTATTTTTTATTTATTTATTTATTTATTTATTTATTTATTTTTTTTTTTTTTTTTGACTGTGGAGTTTTTAAACATTGCAATGGAGATTTCACCTAAGTATAGTTACAAGGCCTTTATTTACTATTGTCTTATGTGTTGTATGTTGTGTGCACACTTCTGTTTTGTGTTGTATGTCTGTATGTGTGTATGTCCATATTTCTTATATGAGGAGCGCTCATGAAAAAATGGATCCGAATTTTTTCTTTATTCACGTGATTTATATGGTTTAATTTAAATTAGGTGAACAGCTGTTTATGATTGTTGTTAAAGATGGTTAACAGATCTGTTTGTTTACTAATTTAAATTTGGTAAACGGCTGTTAAGGATTGTTTTTAAAGGAGTTTAACAGATCTGTTTGTTTACTTTCACCTTTTCTTTTTATTATATTTAATAATTCTGTTCAGGATAATGTCTCTTTACCATCATTGCCAGAATTTCCATCTCCATCCCAATTCCAGTGAAGACTGAGATAAAACCAAACTACAGCTTCTATGATAGCTATCACAGTAAACTGTATAAACTGATGCATCAATGAATATAACTCAACAAGTAATGCTATCAAGGACTTGATTTACTTTGGGAGGATATGGACATATTGATAGACTCCTCCAATTTGAACTGCTTGCAGAACTTGCCTGGACTATATATCAGTTGCATACATTGTGAAATATCATCTGGTGCACCGAATTGTGGTACTGCTGGCATATTTTTGCTGATGGTGTCACCAGTGATGCAATTTCCTTGCCAGCTCACCCCATGTTTATTGTGGTAATACTGGCATATCTTTGCTGATGGTGTCACCAGTGACGCAATTTTTCCAAAGGAGCCGTCAATTGGCTTGGTGTCGTGGCATTTCTGTATC
This sequence comes from Spermophilus citellus, assembly GCF_964194105.1. Lineage (NCBI taxonomy): Eukaryota > Metazoa > Chordata > Mammalia > Rodentia > Sciuridae > Spermophilus > Spermophilus citellus. The sequence continues at coordinate 64,580,784 of NC_138200.1, forward strand.
CTCCTCCCTTCTACTAGTGATGGTCTAAATTTGGGGGCCAACAGAGGTGAGGCAAAGAACCTCACCCCCCCACTGGCACCAAGGCTAAATTTGGGGGCCAACAGAGGTGAGGCAAGAACCTCACCCCCCCACTGGTGCATAGGCCTATCCACAAGCATGGCTGAATGCTGGACCGGTAGTCAGCGACGGGTTGCTCTGATTACAGTGGATTCAACCTAAGACAGGAAGCTGACGCCTAAAGGTCAGTTCTCCCATGACGGGTAAGAACCATATGTTAAATTGGACAACCTACCAGGCACGGTCCCTAGCCACATTACTTGTTGCTTAATTAAACAGAAGGGGGCAGATGCTAGGAGCCACAAGCATATATACGATGTATGGCACCTTTGGTTGTAAAGTGACGCCAGCTAGCCACTGAGATGATTATGTTAAAATTTACATTCATATGCAAACTGGACTCCCGCTGTTCACCTTGGCCTGCTACCGGACTCAAGTTACGGGACTTTACGGGACTGCTGGAGAGTTCCCATTGGTTGGGGAAGGATAGTAGGAGGGAATTCCGGAGGAGGTGGGAGGAGACGGGGGGGGGGTTCCGGTCGGCGCGCGGTTCCGGTCGGACACCCTCGTGGGAGGACCGGTTTTTGACTTGCTGGCGCTGAGAGTGTTAGCGGCTTTTTCAAAATAAAGTTTTGTTCCTGCTTGATTGGCTCGTGATTCTGTGCCCAGCCAAGACTGCGGCAGAGGGCACACTCATATCATTTTGGTGGCTAGAGGAGGACCGATGGAAGGTGCCAAATTGAAAGTAGGAATACACACTATCAAAGAATCATTTATGAAATTGCATTAAAAAGCACAAACGCTCCACAGTGTATGAGCCATCACCGTGGTGATGGTGGTGGTGATAGCTGCCCCTGAGCTGGGGCCAGGGTGACAGCAACTGAGTTGTCATTAGACCCCGCTATCAGTGGGAGCGTGGCCTAGGTTGGTAACTTGCTGAAGGTCATAAAGTGGAAGAGCTGGGATCTGAGCCTGGGGTGGTACATTGCTGTCCCCAGTGTCCCTTCTCCTGAGTCCTCCTGGCCTCACCTGCACACTGACTTCTTGCAGTCGCCTTGACAAGATCATTTTCATCTTCTCTTCCCTTTCTACTTTCCTTCCTTCCTTTCCTCTTTCCTTCCTCACTTTCTCCCTCTTTCCTCTCTCCCTTTATTTTCCTTGGCATCTGACGTACACCCAGACCCACAGAGGGTGCTCGGGGATATTTCCTCCAGTAACTGAAGAAAATACCTAACGTGTGCTACGGAAAGCTCTCCCTGTCCCTAGAGATCTGCAGCCAAAGCTAGCAGGCCTCTGGGTGGACATTGTGGGGAGGATGTTCCTGGGTTGGCTCAGAGATTGGACTAAGCATAGTCAATAATCCCTTGTAGCCAGTAGTCCAGGGAGGTGCTCAACCCAAGCCGACATTCCAACTAAGCATCTGTGGTTAAGTGGGGGTGCTGAGGGGTTCACTCCCAAGGCAGCAATGCTTTGGGGTCCAGTGGAAAACAAATCAGAAAGCAAGTGGTGGGGATATCTGTGGCCATAAATAAGAACATTCCTTACTGCAAAGTAAACACACCAGGTTCTGATCTAAATGAGCCAAGTTTCCTGGACAATCAGGAAGGATGTCTGTCTGCTCTTTAATACGTTTTTGGAAAACCAGACCCAGATACTCGGGGCCAGATTCTTGTGTCTCCCAGCTTCCATCTCTATCCTGTGGCTACTGGCCTCCCCCTTCTCTGGGAGCTGGGTGGGTTTCCCTTTTCTGGGACAGGACTGAAGTGGTTGCCGAGGACGTGCCTGGAAGCTCAGATCCTCTTTGCTCACTATTGTCTTAAGAAGGTCTCAGGTGGAGAAGGAAGACATTAAATAATAGCACTTTGGGGTTTTTCGACAATGAAAAGGGAAAATATCTCAAAGAGCGCTTCCAGCTGATGACGGTTGGACAGGGTGGGAAGGAGAAAAATCTCTTGGTCCAGCTGGAGCTTGTTAACACTGAAAATGGCAAGAGATTGGCCTAAGCGGCTGCTTTTTCCCAAAAGCACAGGCAGAGACTTTGATTTCCAATTTTCGGTTTTGGTTGAGTGCATTCTTTTAGCAAACACTGAGTGAGCGTGTTTAATACCAGGACTGCTCCCTTAAAACAAGTGTCATTGACGCTTCTTCCGTCAGACGCAGAAGCTTCAGACCGCGGCAGTGAGGGAATGGAAACCGTCCATCAGCAACCTGCAGAGATCAAGGTGCTGGGCCTCTCCCAGCCAAGGCACCCGGGTGGCTCCTGTCCTTTCTCTTCCTGAGCACCCTTCTCTCTTGAGCCTCTTTCCTGCTTACTGCTTAATCATCCATAATCTTCAGCATGTGCTGGTGTGTGGAAAGCCAGGTGTGTGCCAGTGGATGTCACCACAACAGGCAAGACAGAGGACTCTACAGTCAGGGGTGGCTTTAAGGGTGTGTGACACGCACAGTTGCCCAGTGCACAATGCTCACAATGGGGCCCCATGCTGGGACGGAGAGTGTTAATGCTCTGCCATCACCATCTTTAAATTCTTGATGTATTTTTAAAAATTTCTGTAAATGAAGTTCAGTGGGGTACGAATGGGTATTAGAGCCCCTCCTCCTGGGACAGGCTCTTGGCTGCCAGCTCCCAAATCCTGTCCAGCAAAATGCAGCACCATAGGACAGAACTCTAGGTACCTGGGGAGGGCCTGCACTTGCCGCTCTGACTTCCCATGTCTCAGAGACCATGGCATCAAATAGCAAATTAAAAAACCAAAAAACACAAAAACAGCTCGACAGGTTGAGACACAGCCTGTTTTTAGAACAAGGGTCCCTACATTTCATTTTGCACCAGCCAAATTCTGTGGCCAGCTCGGGGCACACAGCATCAGGTGGCAAGCCATTCTTGGGCCTGAACAAGCAGAGAGCCTTGTGATGGAGGTCGGCCTCGCTCTCGGCGTGCCCATGGGTTGTATCCTCCTCCTGGAAACACACTGGCTGAAGCACCACCAAACAACGACCATGCTTAACTATCCAAATAGTACTCTAGAATAATCCACTGCCAAATTGGAGAAACAAGATGATAACGGAAATTAGGAGAACATACCCCACCACAGCAGTCTGGGAAACAAGCATTATTTACAGTATAAACTAGCAAGGCAGGCCGACCGTAATAATCAATACACCACTCTACTCTCCACCCGATTCTCTTCTCATTATGTAAATAGGATGGCCCGAGGTGTGAGAACAATGAATAGAATAATAACTGGAAATGTAATGGAGCTAATAGTGGATTTCTCAGACTGTCAACTCCTGTTCAAAGATCCTGGCAGTGAAGGATGGCGAGGGGCCTGTGGAAAGGCGCTCTCTGGGCTCTGCTTTGCTGTGCTGGCTCTGCTGACCCTTCTCCTCATCCTCCTGCCCCTCGCTGGCCCACCACACCCCTTGTGTCTAGAACAATCTCCTCTGCAATCCTTCATTTCCTAAATGACCTGGCCCGGTGCCTGGTTTTGGATAGATACTTAAACATTTCTTGATTGGTTGCTGCAAGTCTAAACTGATTCAAGTCCGAACTCTGAAGCGTGTGACCTTTCCCTCTGAAAATGTTCAGCTCTCAGTCATTGGTTATTTGTTTGCAAGTAGAAAACATGTATTTAAACAAGTGTAAGAAAAGCAGGTGGTTATTGGGAACAAGGAATTCATCTGGGCCTTCCAAAGGGCCGGAACTGGGGTGGGCAGTTTATCTGTTCCCTGGGGGTCTGGTCATCTCTCTCCAGCGATGTGCAAGCCCTGATTCAGAGCTGGTGCCTATTTTTATGCACTAAATGCTCCCACCACGGCTGATTTCAAGAAGCCAAGGATGCATTAGTTAATGTAGGGCCAGGAAGAGCTGTGAGGCTGCACCCCACGATATAGTGTCTCTACCACAGGCTTGTAACAGGCAGAATAGCCTCAGAGCACAGAGAGCAGTCAATATAGCTAAAAAACTAAGACACAATACATTTTGAGGATCCGCTCATTTAAACATAAATGAGTATCATTTCATTTTGAACAGTGTTTAAAACTGTTAAAAATTTAACCTATCTTGAGTTGTAGCGATGATGGCTCCTGCACATTGCCCCCACCCCGCGTTGCCCCCAGCCCACCCTTAGGATGGGGAGCAGCCTCCCTGCCCAACAGAAGGGGCCACAGGTGGAGGAGGAAGTGACTGGCAGATGAGGTGAACGGGTGGCATTTCAGTTCCATCTCCCTGCAGATATCTTAGTGCAATCCGGGTAGCATTTCACTGTGTGTCCAAAACCACCTCCAGATCTTCCCTCGCCCTCACTGTTCTCTTGCCTCGTCAACCATCTCTGACTCTGCTACCTGATGGGGGGCTTTCAGTCCCCCAGTTGGATATCCTTTATCCTGCCTATAAAGGCAAGTACTCTGCCTAGGGATTTGGGGCAGTTACCTGCTGAGCTCCAGCAGGTGTCCTGAGCTACTGCCTTGATGTCACTGCATGGATGTCACCATACCTCACCTTCAAGATATGCCAAACAGTCTGTGTCCTACTCCCACATAACCCTTCTCTCTCAAATGGCAGCGTGCTGAAATGGAAGAGTGGATTTCCACTCTAGTGCAAACCACAACCTTGCTTAGCTCTATGACCTCAGGCAGGTCAGTAATCTTCCTAATCTCGGTTTTGCCACCTGAAAAGTATGCTCAATGTTCCTTGATGGTTTTTACTCCATGTCCCATGGAGCCTTTGATTCTGTGTCCACCTTAAATGCTTCCAAGCATGAAGAGCAGGGTCCTGGTCCAGTGCTGGGCACCCATGCTCCTTTCTACCAGGGCCATCCCCTCTCATGATTTCCAATTTCGTGCTGAAGTTCCCTGACATATTTGTTTCATCAAACAGTAACCCAGGGAATTTTGTGAATCAATGACTTAGATGAGCTCTCAGGTCCCCCTGGCTCTAGCATCCCATGAGTCTTCATGAGTCTTCGGTCAGGCTCAAGCTTCCAGGACAAAAGGGCCAAGCAACAGGGCTGAGGCGAGGACTCCAGGACAGACCGCTGCTCTCCGGGTTCACTGCGAGAGGTGGGGCCGGGAAGCTCCTGGGCCCTGAGCCAGCTCGGGTCAGTTCCAGTGCCTCATGCTCAATTCACATTTGGATTCTACAAGAACTTCTTGTGTCTGTTTCTGCCCCAACGTCTTGAAACATAAATTTTAACACTCATGCTTCCTCTTGGTGGTCATTTCCAAACAGAAGTAGGCCTGCATTAATAATCATCTTTGAATAAATGAATAAATGATTGTCAAATGAATGGCCAAATGAATACCATCAGGGAATATTATTATTTTGGATTCATCCTGGGGCCTGAACTTTAGAAGAGTAAATATTTGTTGCCCTCCAGTTGTTGAATCTAGCTTCCTAACCAACTTGCTATTTTCTGGAAAAGGAGCAAGAATCGTTTGGGGTTCCTGAGCATTGCTACAAAACATCCACAGAGCTTTCCCTCATCCTCGGCATCTTCAGGCAGAGATGAGGCTTCTGCGTGCATTATCTCTCCAGGGCGGCTGCATCAATATCATTAGAACTGGGCTTACCTGTTAGTTTCTTTGGGTTCCTAAGCAGCCCTACCTTTGTTGTGATGATGATAGGGCAAAATGCAAAGCAGCTTCCAACAGACCTTTGCTATCCAGACTTTTGATAATGATCTCTAAAAGCCAACTCATTTCATTTGCATCCTTTTATTAATAATACAAAAAAAAAAAAAACCCAAAAACCCAAACCTCGGCTAGTGTTTGTCACAGTCAGTGGGTACTTCACAAGCCAAGAGTGCACAGGCGGGTGTTTTGGGTTCATTATTGGGTTTCTTTAATTGAAATGACATTTTGTGAGAGCAATCATGTATTTTAAGGGGAAACTCAAACAGTGCATTAGTTTCTAAGTCCTTATTACTATAACTGTGAGCAACACTTTTGTTAGAAGTAAGTGGGTGTGTGTGTGTTCACACCTGTGCATGCACGCGTACACACCAGCAAGCACCCACATTGACATGGGGAGACCTGATCAAATACATGTAGTGCTGTCTTTGTTCCAAATGCAGCTGGCCACAGAGCCCCTCTGCAGACAGTCAGCCATTGACTGCAGCACTTCTCCATCTTTCTCTTGCCTGCACCTGACCTGCAGGATTTATGCACGGTGTTGCCTCTGTGCTCAGCCCCACACGGTGGCTGGCTTGATGTCACTGCATGGATGTCACCTGCCCAAGGTCATATTACTCATTTATTCTTTTTGACATGGCAGTGATTGCATTGAGAGCAAACTGGGGCCGACCAAGGGCACCTCTGAAGTGAGCCGTGTTGGGGAGAGTGAGAGAGGGTTCATTTGGAGTCTCTAGGAGGCAATCTTGTTCAAATACTTTCTTGTAACCATACTTTCTTGGGTTGGTTTTCTGATGGGGTACCAATTTTTTAAAAATGCAGATTTCCGCCCCACCCTTGGGTTCTCACTGCAGAGCTCCACCTGGGATTTCACCAGCTCGTTGTCCCTGCCCTCCTTCCTTCAGCTGACCCAAAACCAAGCCAAACCCAGACAGGAGCTCCCTGGAATCCGCGGTGGCCTGGCTGACGACAGGAGCTATGACGTTCCGCAGTCTTACTGGCGCTTGGACAGTGGGTGTGCTTAGTGCCTTCTTAAGTATTTTGCACATTAAATTTGTGGCCACAGTGATGGTGGTGAGTGAAGGGTGAGCAGCATTTGCAGAGGGGGCTGCAGGACAGCTGGAGGAGTTACCGGTGCGGCTGGAGGGCAGCGAGGGGCCTGGGATCTCCAGGCAGGTGGCTTTCACTGGTGAGAAGAGGCTCGGCAGAGGGTCAGAGAGCGAGCTGTTAGCAACGGCTGGGAGGCGGAGGAGGAGTGGTGTTTTCAAGCCAAGGGGTGTCCGCAGGCTCAGTTTACGATGTTTAACGTATAAATTCTGTTGAGGAGGTTTGTGAGGAGGTGGCTGTGAAAGTTGTGTATTTTCATTTGTTGCTGAGGCAGCTTAGCCAAGAACCCGGTGCTTGGATGAGCAAGTAGGTTAGTAACAGCCAAAACCAGCCTGCTGGGTTAGTGATGGCCGTGGCAGTGCTGGGCCTCGGCACTGGGCAGCACTGGGCCTTGTGGGCAGTCTGGAAGCCCAGGGCCCCGGGGCAGTTGGTGCAGCCATTCCACACCTCAGTGGCTCAACCTTGGTCAGCCTCGTTTCCCCATCTGCCACGAGAGCTTGGGGACATTAAGTGTCAGGTGTAACTAGTCTTATTGGTCCTTTCCCTGTCACAGTTGAGGAAACGGAGACTCAGGAGGACCAAGGAGGATGCGATTGGGCCTGGGGGTGCTCTCAGAGGACTGCGCCTTGTGAGCTCCTGTGGATTGGAAACCAGTCTGATGCTGAGAGGGACAGGTTCTCTTTGGTGCGTGACGATCACCCTGCCTGTGTACTCTCCATGTGCGTGACCTCAGAGGGCCTCTTAAGCTCCATGGAGACAGTGGTTGTGGCTGTGTTTTATTGCTGCTAGATCATCAGTAGGACTAGCTGGCACGTTTCCTTGTGGAAGGACCACCTCTCGAGGCTCCCCTTTCTTTGCCTGGCAGACTCCTGCTCACCCATCAGGACCCACAGAGCAGTGACACGGCTCCCGCCCCAGCCTTGTCCCCTCTCCAGGCCGCGGTCACCCTGTGCCTGCTTTTCCTCTGTGCTTAGTTCCTTCCATGGTGACACACTTCCCTGCTGCCTTGTGATAGGTCTTCTCTTCCTGCTCAGGGTTGGCTTGAAGCAGGCACTTGGCACATGCTTGAGTAAACAACCAGGAACACCTTCATTTGCATCTGAACCTTTTTCCTGGTATTTGAACCTCTCCCACACAAGACTTTTGTCTTGTGCTTACAGGTTTTCAAAGAATGCTCTGTCTGGGGACTGGGTAGCTCTCACATGCCTGGGAGGAAGGCTGGAAGCAAAAGCAAGACTATGGCTCTGAAAGAATTATGTCAACATTTAATTGTGAGAGATAGTTGCTCTGCCCTGAGGGTTTCCAGAACAACTGAGATTTTGGTATAAAGCTTGATTTCTAGGTAACTTATCAGGTGGAAGCAGTTTGACTGTTGCAGCTTGGAAATGCAAGCTGCGGTAATAATGCCATAACTTCTTATAATGCTGCTGTCAATCCATCTTGGGCCTGGAAATCTCCTGGCAGGTGTGTGAATGCCAAGGTAATGGCTTTCACTACCGGGAGATTGGAGATGAGCCACAGCTTTGTTGATGACCCTACAGCCTAGCAAAGGCAAAGGTGACCAGATCTATAACAGAGCCACTGAGGGTTCTAAGACCCTTGTTCCCAAGGGTCATTTTCTTTGTGCCAAGTGAGAAAGGACCTGGATGATTCTGGGAGATTGGTCAATTCTCCCAGCACATGTTAATGAGGCTCTTGGAGCTGGAAGGAGAAAGGGGTACCCTCGGGTTCCATTGAGGTGAAGAGACTGGGAAAGTGAGGTGGATGAGAGTCCCGGGCCCTGGAATAGCTGGACACTGGCCTCCTGGGGTGGACAGCTGGGGAAACACTCCACAGAGATGAGGTCCCAGCTCTAGGGGCGGGGCCACTACCTTCACCCAGCCCAGGTGGACAGTCTGTAGCTCCTCCTCCTCTGCCCCAGGTGTCCTCAGCTCAGGGAGCCTGGCAGGTGCCAATCAGGCAGGACTGGAAACACAGGAAGGTGACTTCAAAACTTCTGGGAGTGGTGGGTAAGTGCCCCAGACTCCCGAGTGGTGATTCTGAGTCAGACTCCTGGTCTCTAGGGTGGCCCACGGCAGGGCTGGTTATCATACAAGCCTGTTGGTGCGTCTCCCTCCTCTGGCTCCCTTTTCCATTTCCTCATTTGTGCTTCTTGGGATAAAGTCCCAAATATATGACCTTTACTGAAGTTCTCGTCCACTTTTGGGGAAATACAAACTGAAGCAATAAACTCTAAGCCCATGAGGGGAAGGGCATGAGCAGCCAGGACCGCCTTCTTCTAAGTAGTTGTAGAGAAGGTTTGGGGGGAGCAGACGGGCGTGCAGGTGATTGATTGAACGTGGAGCCCTCAAGTAGCAAACATTGCTGGGGTCCACGTGCGGCATTCCTAGCACTTTGGTGGTTTTCCCACCAAGAAGCAGAGTGGGAGGCGAGCATACGTGCTCACTGAAGGAGGACTGTGGCTTTACACAATCCCCTGGCCTGTGCCCTGGCTCACTTGCCAAGCCCACCCTTCCAGTGTGCACACAGAGGCTTCTGCCTGATCTGCTCCCCCCAACTTCCCGTCACTCAGCAGCCTCCATTTTTCTTTACCTGCAAGCTTTCTATCAAAATGCATTTACATTTTGAAAGAAAAAGAAACACCTACCTTCACTGTACTTTTAATTATGAAGCATTAATCATATTTTTTTCATATGTGCCAGCTAAAAAATAACAATTGGGATTATGAGGGTAATGATTTATAATAATTGTGTGGTCACTAATTTATAATAATTGTGTGGTCAGCAAAGATCTGGAGTGTTCTACCCTGATCTTGTTTTTCCAAAAACTGTGTGAATTTTTGCACACTTTTGCTGAGCATGGGGCTTTTTGGAACACAAGTATTGCCCCCAGTACCTCTTCATTGTGGCTGCAAGCACAGGAGCATGGGTGTCAGTTGGGTCTAAGTACTTTAGCCCATGACACTTACTAAGGGGACAGTAAGTTCGACCCTGGCAACAACACATGTTAGATGTGATGCAGCTGCCAGTTAGCTTGGGTGTACCATCCTGTGCTCATAGCGGGAATGATCAATCCTCATCTTCTGGGGGAGGTGGGAGGGAACCTTGGGTTTAGGAAGTGACCATATTCTGATAATTTGGGGTACTGTCAGTTGCTTCCATTGTTTTTTAGTGATGTTGTAAGAATAGACCACTTGAAAAATTTTGTGCTTCTGTAGCTTTCATTGCAACTTTTTATTTTAAATGGCTCACATTTTAGAAACTATTTACAAAAGCGTGCCAGGTTTTACAGTAGTAGGGATCCCTGCTACACAACAGGAATAGTACTAGAGGGCAACGTACCACATTTGCTGTGACTCTCACAGGGACTCAGTGGATAAAGGTGTCCATTCCTCAGATGAAAAGATCAAGGCGCCGAGGGCCTGATGAGTCTACTACTCCAAGTCAGCACGGTCTGAATTTACGATCATGTTGTCCCACCCCAGGACTACTTCTCTATAAGTTATCAGCCCTGGGTGGTTTTATCACATGGTCTTACATTATGAACATGCTGGATACGCCCAAAGGAAGGGTCTGCAGACCTGAGCAGGCCTCGCAGTTTAGGTGGGCTTAAAGCCATGCAAACTTCCAAAAACATTTATTCTTGGCCTGTTTCCTCTCTCAGCAGTTTCCATTAGTTTACATGAGGGCTCTTCCAGGTTGTATTGTCATGAGGAGAATGTGACTTTTTTTGAAAGAGAAAAATGGAAGTGATTCAAAGCTGGGAAATTTGAAGTGAAGCCTGAAAGTTTTTCCTTCCTCCTGACTTATCTGATTATTTATATATATATATATATATATATATATATATATATATATATATATATCTACCCCTGGGAGGGGAAAAAAACACCAAAATACAATAACTTTAGATAACAAGAAAAATGGTTTCCATTTACACTAAGTTCTCAGAGGTGAGATATGCATTAAGGGCACCAAAGCTAAAAGACAAAGAGAAATGACAATCCAAGCCCTGGAAAGGCTGGCTGGATTTTTTACAGCAGGTTCAGCAGAGCTGGGAAGTGGTGCCCCGGACCAGGGCTGGAGTGAAGCAAGGGGTTCCACACAGTGCCCTGATCTGGGGCATTCCTCTTCTTTCCCCCCAAGTGACCAGCGCCTTGGACTGCACCCAAGTTTCTCTTTTTCAAAGATGAAATGAAGAGGATGAAGGCAATGATTACCAGCATTCTCTTTCTTCTCCCCCAATGTGATTCCCAGGTTTTCCAAGTGTTCTGAGCCATTAGAATGGATTAGCTCTGAATTGTTATGTACTCTTCATAAAAAGAAAATTATTCAAGCTTATACTTTTCTGGCACAAAATATACCCATGATTTTCTAAAATATTGTCTCTTAATGCACAGAGTCCTCAAGAACTGCAGCTAACCGGAGCTACCACAGAGAATTAATAGAAAGGATATGTGAGAGGGTGTTATTTAATAAACCTCTAAGTCTGTAATTCTAATGATTCAAACCAACTTCAGCTTTCCACTAATTAAAAGCCAAACTCTCAGCTTCGCTTCTTTTATCCACGATTCCTCCTGTCTTGGGCTACTCAGTGCTGGCCACGTGCCTGGTGGGTCACTTCCTCCATTTTTGCTCAAGAAGACCCCAGCCACACTGTGGGCATGCCCACACGCAGGAGGAAGTCCCTGGAGAGCCCTGGGTAAAGGCTTGGGTGCTGACGGCCAAGGCCAGCTGTGCTGGAGGAACAGGAGGGGGCTCTGTTCCCTTTGGCCTCCTTTTATGAACGTCCTTCTCATCAGCGGGCTCCCACCCTCGGGGAGGCCCAGGCTGGATGGCGTGCGTGCGCTCTTCATTACGCAGCCATTGTTGTGCACTGATTAAAGCAGCTTAGTGATTTTTTGAGGAAAAATAATTGTCTCCTGTGCTCTCCTGGAGGCACATGAACTGTCTATGATTACCAGCACAGAGTGGACATCCCAGGGGATCCCAGGTGAAAATCCAGCAGGACCTTGAAGTTTGAAGATGCCTGTTAAGCACAGAACACTGGCGCTGGCTGGGCCAACCTTCCCACTAGTGCTAGAACCTCCAGCACCTGCCAGCCTCGGGGCCTCTGTGTGGTCCTTGCTGCTCGGACTGCACGCCCCCTCCAAGCTTCGCTGCCTGCTTCTCCTTATAATGAGACTCTTTGCCCCTATGTCTCTTTGCACAGATGCCATCCTCCAGGACGCAGCCTCCCCCATCGGCTGTCACTCTGTCCCCTCTCCATGCTTTACTGTTTCTTCACAGCACTTATTTCCTTACTTGTCAATATCTTTCCAGTTGCTCATTTTGCCTCTGCCCCTCTGCTGGATCACATGCTCCATGAGTGCACGCTTGCTGCTGGCCTGGGTCTCTGTATCATCTCTAGCCCAGGAACATCACGTGCACTCAATGGACTCTTTGCTGAATGAGATACAAATGGAGATCTGAGCCACTGATCAATGATTTAAGTCAAAACATAATCTTTATCTTAAAAACACAGTGTCTGCACATGTTTGAGAGTTAAAGAATATGGAGAAAAGAGCAAGGAACACATGAGTGGGCGCCCGTCCAGGCAACAGGTATAAAAAAAAATGAGCCCTGAGTTTTGAAAGGGGTCGTGGTAAGGCCATGGGGACCAGCGGACTGCCAAGTTCAATTTCTGGATCCCCGACTGCTGAGACCATGCACAAGCTCTAGCCTCACTGCCTCGTCTATGGATAGAGAACAATTATTCTCCAAAACAGCAACAATGATAACACAGATAACACTTGCTAGGCAGTTTCTGATGTGAAGAATCCTGAAGAGAGCAACCCTGTCTGAGCAGGAGTGAAAGTCCCACCATCACATCCTGAAACCAACCAACCAAGGTTGGAAAGCTGGCTGCAGCCAGTCCTTCTCCCTCTCTTACCTGCTAGCTGGGATTCTGCTTCACCCACCTGTTCCCTTCCCTATCCCCAGGAAGCATCCTTTCAACCTTTTATGAGACGAAACTGGGAGGAGCATCAAGGGAAGGCTGGAATCTACCTTTGGGAGATGGAAGGTCCACCCTGGGGCAGGAGGGAAGCAAGAGCAAAGGGCCTGTGAGATCGGTGTGCCTCCTGTAAGGGGTGATTTGCATCCATTTATCCCCAGAGAGCCTGGAGGGTAGTAGGTGCTCGTTAAATGTGCATTGACTAGTGAGAGGAGGGCATCAGCCAGCTGGGGCTAATTCTGCTGGTGTTTTGTGCCCCTCTTTCCTGAGATGTTGAACCATGCTCACCACAGAGTGACTCCACTCACTCCCTTCTTCATGGAATCCCTTCAGGGCTGTGCGGTTACAGACGTAGCAGACCAAATCCAGTGTGGTTTTTCCTTCCACATTTTACAGAGGCAGCATCTGGGTCCTTTGAACCATGGTGAATTTCAGGATTCTGTCAGCTGAAGCCCTCTCGAGGCCCTGACTGCTGAGCCTCCAATCCCCTGTAGAACCCGAGGGTCTCCTCGTGGGATGCTGCTATCATGCCTCTGTGGAAAGCCCCGCCGTCGTTAGCTCAGTTCAACAAGTTTCCATTGGGTGCCCAGTGCCAAAAGTCTTAAATGGAATTGATTCCCCACTCCTTCTATTTTAAGTGTCAAAATCACAGGCCATATTGTTTCAGACGGAAAACCCACTCTGGGCTCCTGCGGGCCGCCCCTTTGTTCCCTCTCCGGGCAGGCCCTGATGATGCCAGTGTCAATGGGGATCTACGCTGTGAATGGGTATTTACTGTGAGAAAATCAGGTGGCACAGAAAAGAATAATCGCCTTCCTAAGTGTCTAATTTTTGTGCTGTGAGCCTCTCCGTGGAAAGGCATTCTGAGGGAAGCCTAATTGCTAATTCCCAGTGTTAGACGCACCTCCGAGGAGCATTTCACGGTCCAGCTCTCCGAGTGTCATTTCTTCCTGTGGACCAGGAAGAGAGAGGCTTGGAAATGAAATTTCATTGCTCCTCTACACAGGGCCAGGCCTGTGAGGACCCCACACTGGTGGTTTCTCCTTATAATGACTTGGGAATCACGTGGAATTATCCCCATTGTGGAGAGCACAGTTTCTCCTGAGGCTCAAATACTGTCACATAAATTCATCTCATACAGTTTTGTCAAATCTGAATACAGGTATCTGTGTCGCCAAGGTCCAGCTCATAAGGAATACAGTGTCCTTTAGTGTCTGTGTCCCTTGGTGATGTTTCTTCATACCAAAAGAACTGAAGGGTCCCTGACAGCTATGCCCCCCAGATATCTTCCCCACCACCTCACTTCACCCACCAGTTGCCTGCCATTAGAATCCCTCTTCTGGGGAGAAGCAGGAATCTTCTTTGGGTTTCTACTAAAAATGTCTTGTGCCATGGGAAATGTCTAGTGTAAGCTCTTTTATAAGTCAAGGAAAATTTGTGGAGCTTAGGACAAGTACATTGAGAATAATTTTCAGATCCCATAAATCCAAAGTTGACCTATTTAACACCAGATCCCAGCCATTTCTAAAGGACTGAAACTCCCCTCAAGTCTGGAGAGAGTAGTAGAGCTACTGGGGACACTGCTAAAGTGTCGTGGCAGAGAACAGAGATTCTCTGGGTGAGTCAGACTCGGGCTCAGGTCCTCATCCTGCCAGTTCAGTATCCCCCTAATCTGCAGGAGGATGTTCCAAGACCCACAATGGTTGCCTGGAACCATAGATAATGTTGAATCCCCCATCTACTGTGACTTTCCTATATGCACACACATATATTTCTCTTATCAAGTTTAATTTATAAATTAGTCATAGCAAGAGATGAACAATAACTAATAAACTAGAATGATTATAACTATACTAGAGTGAAAGTTATCTAAAGCTGATGAATTATTTCTGGAATTTTCCATTTAATATTTTTGGACTGTGGTGTTGACTGGGGGAAACTGAAACCATAGAAAGAGAAAGGGTGGAAGAGGGAGAGCTAGTGATTAGTTGGGACAAACAGTTAATCTGCTGAGATCGAAGGCCTCCCTTTCAGGGTTGCTGTAGGGTGAGATGAGATAGCGCCTAATGCTTGAAGCAGGGATGGTGGCCAGGGTGTAGTAGTAATGGCTGCACTTGTTCCTACTGTATATAATCATCCTACAAATGTCAAAAAAAAAAAAAAACTGGTTAAGTCCTCCACAACTGGTTTTCTTCTTGGCATTCCTCAGTTTGAAGTGTAAGATGTCCTTTGATTGTAAAAATAAAATATCCAGCTGATTTTCAAGGGCTATCTGTGTCCAACATACAATTTTAAAAGATTCAACATTTTATCATAAGCATTTCTTTAAAGAGAGAGAGAGAGAGAGAAAGAGAGAAAGAGAGAGAGAGAGAATGAATGAATCTTTTTTTGTCGTTGTTATGGACACAAAACAATGCCTTTATTTTTTTTTTTTGTGGTACTGAGAATTGAACCCGGGTCCTACCCGTGCTAGGGGAGCACTCTACCGCTGAGCCACAATCCCAGCCCTATCATAAGCATTTTTAAACCTACAGAAAAGTTGGACTCTTTAGTACCATCTACCTGAAATGTTTTCCTCCACATGATTTTCACTTTCTCCCTCATGCATCTCTGTCCACCCATTAACAGATCTCACGATCTTATGACTTTGGTTTGATGCACTTCAAATTGCAGACCTTAGTGTAGTTCCCCCTAAATAGTTCCATATGCATGTTATTAAGCAAAGTTCCTGTTTTTCCTCTGTTGGCATATAGTCTACACACATACACAGTGAAATGCGTAAGTCTCAAGTGTCAGTCCTCGGAGTTTTAACGAACGCACACACAACATGGAACCCAGGCCCTTGACAAGATGGAGAACATTTCCACCCCAAGAAAGTTCTCCCGAGCCCCTTCCCAATTTGTTGCAGCCCATAGCTCTCCACAGCAGCCACCTCTCTGAATCCTGTCTACTGGGCAATGACTCTTGTGCTCTGGAACCTGCAGCCGGGGCATCGGGCAGCAAACGCCCTTCCATGTGACTCTTCCAGAGTCATCCATGCTCTGAGCTAACAGAGCTCCTGAATCAGTAAAAGCAGAGATTAATTGCCTTTATGATTAAGAAGTAGACCCAGAGTGACGATCCCAAGGTCCCCGAGAACGTCAGAGTGAGGACCGAGGGAGACAAAGCAAAGGGGATCAGCCCTGGGTAGTGGGTGTCAGTTGTGTCCACACTGGACGTTCAGGAGGGAGGGACGGGGCAGCTGAAGAGCAGTTGGCCTCATGTGTAGGTGACCTCAACATGATTCTTTGTGGCCGGTGGGACTGCTGCACATTCACACGATGTATATCCCATTTTCTCAACTAAATTGCAGTCAGTTATTGACAGTGACCAAGTTTCATAAGGTGTTTGTTTACTTTGTCCCCTTCCGTGACCCATCTGTGGGAACCACCAATAGATACGTGCTAATTGCCAGTGATGCCTCTCACCTGGCCAATCATTCTAGCAATTAGTTTTATTGATGCTTTGGGACTGGACTTACTGTGTATTTGACTGAATTGACCAACTTTGCCTTTGCAGGGAGCTGTGTTTGTTAACTTGGTCCTCCCACAGACGTGGGGAGAGGGCAATGGAGACTGTTTCCATTTTGTGACTGTTTTACTGTCACAGCATGGTAGCACTTAGCCACTAATGTCCATGGTGGAAGGTGTTTTTATGTCTTCAAAAATATGGTGTAGTAGCTATGTCTATCTTGTTCCTCAGAAATTAAAATAGAAAATTTCAATGTGGGGTCTGGGCTCGATGTCTATCTGTCAGACTCCAGGCAGAGAACAGAGATTCTCTGGGTCAGTCAGACCCAGAGATCCCTGAGGCATCTCTGTTGGTGCAGGGATCTGGTGGGACAGCCACTGGCCATCCATTTCCTACTTCATGACCCAGCCGGCTCTCCTCAGTTCAGACTGATTCTGACTCAGCCCAACAAAGAAGATCAGCAGCTTCTGTTCACACCTTTAACACTTGGTGTTTTGCAAATATTTCAAGGTAGTTTGAAGGTCTCTTGTTTTCTCAGGAGGGCTGCGCACAAATGTTTGAGAGCAATCATGTGATGACATCTCTCTGATTAAAAAGACAGCTAGCAAAATCGAGACAGAACATCAAATTCAGAAACATCATTAGCAGGATTCTATTCTGGTTAGGTCTAATCTTCTGTAGGGTCAACACGTTGCCTTCCACGAGTCTGGCAATTTTATATCATTTAGATTGAAACAGACCCATCATGTCACAGGCAAATGGCTTTATCATATTTAATTAACCCAACACCATGTAATAATCTCCTTGGTAATTATCCCTCACCAGCGCTTGAAAGCATGCTGCAACAAATAAATCATCAAAGTTGCAGTTATACTTAAACTGTTATTTGGTGCCATGGAAAAAGAATATTGACAAGTTACCATGTAATACTAATTATACTAAGGAAATGTAAATGGCTTCATCAAAAAAAGAAAGAGCCAGATGGTAGGTTTTATATACTGTATCTTCATGTGTTAGGAAACGGGGTATTAAAAAGTCATCATGGCCTCTGCATGAGAGAAGGAGGAGGGACAGGAAGGTATCTGTGTCTTTATGGATGCTGAGCTGAAACCCAGGGCAGAGGCTGTCTGGAAAGTGGTCATGGTTAAAAGGGTACTAGTGGTCATTGCCCTTGATGTCTTGTGGTGTCACCCTAAATATGGGCGAGGGGAAGAGGGGAACTGCCCTGTCCTATGGTGACCTAGCTTTTCCTGGGCTTGCTGATGATGGGTTGTTAGTGGAAAGATTCCTACTCACCAGGTGGTAAATCAATGCATCTCCACTGAGCTGACTTTTCTAATGCATCTGCAAGAACACACTTACCTGAGCACATTGCAATTAAAAAGCAAAATTCAATTGGATACAATGGACTAAGACCAAAGAATATGAAAGGCTGTGTCAAAGGAAAATCAATTATCGGTGTGCAGTTTGGTCTTGGGGGATGCACAGTGTCCCTGCTCAAGCAAGGAAGACTAAATTGGACTTCCAATGAGCAGGACTCGCATTCCCTGGCTCTTGCGTCGCCACACTCATTGCCCAGAGTCCATTTCCAGCTAATTTTGCCAAAGCTGGAGGGTCAGCTGAAGCATCACTGTGGCTTGGGAAGTTCTCTGCTGAGGTTGGGCTGCTACCTGCCCAAAACATGGTTGTGATTTAGCCTTCTTAGAAAACAGATTTGGAAAATCACTAAGAGACGAGTGTTTGAATAGCAATGCTCTCGAGGGTTTCCTCTCCTCGTTATTTCATCTGGGTGTTTGTATGCACATTGTGTTGTTGTTACTCAAGCAGTCAATCAAAAACAGTGTTTATTTTAAAAGTAATTCTCCTTAATTGGAGAAAATATGGAACATAAAAAAGTAAAAGCAAGAAAGTCACTCAAAGGTTACGACCCAAGTGTAATTGTTCTTGATAGTTACTTTGAGTCATATTCTTTCATGCATTCATTTTCAAGTTGTTGGTTTAGTCCTTATACAGTTTAACTAGTTACAAGTCTTATATTCAAACCCTGCTTAAAATAATCATAAGTTTCATCTATATAATTACATGCAATAATTATTCTTTGAGCTGTATTACCACTCTACAGACAACTATCATTTCATGAATTTTGCATTATTGTATATTATTCCTCTGCTTAGACATACTATAGCTTAGTTAAGCATTTCCTTATTGTGGCACATTCATTTCCAGTGTTTCCAGCCAGCATTTTTCTTTATAAATATATCCTTGATACAAAATATATATTATACATAAATAAATAATATATATATTTAGAAACTAAGTTGCAATTTTATAATAATTGAAAATTTTTTACTATAGTTCATAAACTTTTTTACATTGTTTTATAATTTTCACAAAAATAATTTTGACAGTTGCATTCTTTTTTTAAAATCCAAAGTTGACACCATAACATTTAGCTATTGTTTCGCGTCTTCTCCTGGAGATTAAGGTGCTTTCCAGTGTTTACAATGATAACCAATACCCTGATTAATTAATTAAAATGTATTTGCATCAATTGTATATGCAACACAGTGCTAAACTGGCTATCTTTGTGCATAAAACCTGTCCAAGTAGGAGTCTTTGTTGATGAAGGATGCGTAGCATTGCTGCCACTGGACCTAACAGGACTGGCGTTTCTCACGATGGAGGGAGCCCTTGCCTGGTGGCTTTGGCAAAGCATGTTACTAACCTATTCCACCACTAGTGTTGCGGGGGTGTCCATTTCCCCACAGCGGTGTGGTGTCAACTGCTTCTCCTCACCCCTCACACAAGGAAGTGGGCAAAGTGGGATGGAGGACTTGGAGAAACAGAGGCTCAGAGAGTTTAAGGAACCTTCCCAAGTCCTGCGCCTCATATCAGAAGCGGAATTTGAACTTGGGTCCGCCTGACTTTCAAATGCAAACCATTAAGTGCTGTCTTACATTTGGTTCCCCTGATGAAGGCCTTGTGGTGAGAACTACCGTGAAAGCCTTCTTGTCAAGGCTCCTAGGGGACACTGTAGGAAACGGTCAATCTGGGAAGGAAGGCAGCTGACAGGGTGTGGTGTCCAGCCATGTCTCACCAGGTTGTTTTGGCTTAGCCTCCCATGGAGGTTAGAGATGGTGTGGGTCACACTTCAGCGTTGGCCCCCTTAAGAGACAAGGACCTGGGTATTTACACCTCCGAACCCCCCAGTCCTTGGCTAAGGGCTGCTGGGGTGGGACAGCAGTGAACTTGAATCCCAGACTCTTGTTCTCTTTGGGTCCAGGCAAGGGCCATCCTGGCAATCTGGATCCAGCTCCTGTGAAGCAGAGGCTCAGATGTCCTTGGTGAGCTGAGGTGGGCTAGTGCTGGCTTGTGAAACAGGTGTTCAGCTGTTAGGATTCTGCAAGCTGGTTCTCCTGATGGGGATAATTCAAAATCAGCCACAGTAGGAGTATTTACACCACGGAAATTGGCCGGTTTTCCAAATGAGGGGATTGTGAAATACACCAGCCCTGCACTGTGGGCGCTGGCGCTCGGGTGAAAGTGCATTGGGAGTCTGTGTGCACCGAAGGGACCCGAGAGCAGGGATGGTGCCCACTGTAGCACCAATTTACACTGGCCGCAGATGGAGCAGGAAACCAGCCCCACCCTCCACCAGGCCACGCAGGGGTGTCTGAGAGAAATGGAGTTAGTCAGAAGGAGGGCAAGCTGTGGATTCAGGGCAGGGCCTCTGCGCCTGAGGCAGCTGGGTTAGCAGAGGTGCTGAGCAGACAAAACCCTGAGAGGTCTGCCCCAGGGAAGCTGGGGAAGCTGTGGCACAGGCACGGTGCCTAGGACGTGGGTGTCCTCACGTCCCTCCTGCCCCTCACCATCCATCCATCATTTTGATCTCCATTGTCATCTTCATCATCCCTCCTACAGGTGATGTGACTGAGGTCGAGGGAGGAAAATACTGCCCAGCACCAAGGTGGGAGAGCTGAGCTCTGAAACCACCAAGTCTGACCCCAAAGGCTCAGCATTCGAGAGCTTAGCGGGAACTCCTCCTGAGCCGTTCCTGCGGCCTGAGTCTGTGTGATGGGGCATAGACGGATGGGGTGTCCTCAGAAGACCTGGGGAGACCTGGCTCTGGTGATGGGTCCTGGGTTCCGCAGTGGCTCTCAGAAAATGATAAAGGGAGGTCAGGAGCCCAGAGTTAGTGTTTGGGGTGAAAAGGGTAGGACTTGGTCCCCTGGGGTAATGTCGATCGGTCACACTCCTTTCCTTCCTCAGAATCGGCTCCAGCTGGCCCAGACCCAGTGTGCAGGGTCAGGGAGATTTGAGGGGATCCAGGAGAAGCACTAGCATAGGCTGCGCAGATTCAGGGCAAGCCCAGGATGCCGAACATGCCTCCCACCCTTTGGGGTCTTCTCTGCCCTGCGAGGCCCCTGCTTCGTGCGCATTCCTCTTGCTTTCTCCAGTTTGCTCACCCTGGACAGATGTAGTGGTTGGATGAAGGTCTGGAAGGCTGCATCCCTGACCTGCTGTTCCCTCCTCAGCTCCCAGACACCCCCACGTCAGCTGCTCTGCAGAGGAAGTCATAGATGGACCTGTCCCCTTGGGCATAGCAGAGACCCATCTGGAAGTTTCCTTTGAACCTGAACTTTGCGTTTCAAGTATTTTTAGTTTGCACTCTAACCACGGCAGTCCAGAGCTGCCTCTGGGGTATCATACGTCTCCGGGGCCTGTTGCTTCTCTCTGTAGGTGTCTGTCTGTGTGTACAGCCACTCTGTTCAGTTTTCTCTAGTTCCAGTTACCCATGGTCAACTGTGATCCAAAAATTGTTCCATTATTCAATAGTTGCTATTGTTACTCTCCTATTGTGCTTAATTTATAAATCAAGCTTCTCATAGCTGTGTATATTTAGGCAAGGTAGAGTCTACGGAAGGTTCAGTTCTGCCTGTGGCTCGGGCACCCAGGACGTCTGAGAACACAGGCCTGTAGACAGGGCAGACCACTGCAACTTAGATAAGGAAATGGAAAATAAAATGTTCTTTATGTTGTCGATGTTACGTTTTTCCTTTAGTTCATCTGTGAATATTGTTTTCCTAACTACTCATAAATGTGGTTTCCTTTTTTCAAAAAGCAGATTGCCTAATCCATTGTCCATGGAGAGGCTATAGTGTGGTGACTGGGCAAGTTGGGCTCTGGGACACTCGGCCCCTCCGTTTCTTTCTGCGTGACTGTAGTTCAGCTCCCCCACATCTGTCTTGGTTTCTCTGTGTGACGTGTGGACACCCCCAGAACCTATTTCCTAGGGTACTGAGAGGGTGAATCCGTACATGCAATGTCCACGGCAGTATGCTGGGCACGCGGGAAGCACCGCCTGGTGTCAGCTCTCCCTGGGCTTTCTTCACCAGGTTTCATCTTGACCTTCAGAAAAGGAACCCTTTTATTCCACAAGTGTTTATTGGGCATTTACAATGTGCTCATCCCCTGGAGATTTTCTCCCATATAACTCACCCCTCACCACCACCCTACGCTCTTCTTCTCAGCTTCTAGGGTTCCCAACCCAAAATGCCGTGGACTCGCTATGTCGGCCAGGATAGCTGAGGCCCTACCCAGTCCACAAGCAAGCACAGACCTTGGATTTGGGTGTCTGAAAACAAACAGGCCTAACTGTCTCTCAGGAAGAGTCCCCAGGCCAGGAGCACTCTCCTGAGGTGGTGTCTGTCCAAAGGCCCCACTACCTCATGTGTGCCTTCCCTGCTTCAGGGGAGAGAGCAGGAGAGCGTGGAAGTAAAGGGTCACTTCCACCCACCCACAGTGAGATTGGGTGAGAGGACCCTGCCCGCTGGCTCCAGGCATCCGAGTCCTCAGGTGCTGGCCCACAGGAGAACAGAACAGGGCATGGAAAGCATGAAGCTCCCTCCTGCCCACCAGTAACCTTGCCTTTCTAGATCTCAATTCCCTCATTTGTGGGGTGGGGTAACAGTTGCACCTGCCCTATAGGGTTGTGAGAGTGAATGAGGTCAGGGTGTGGCATCTCCACTCCCACCTAAGTGGACTAATAAAAAATAAAGAAAGAAAGAAGAAAGAGCTGAGCCTGACAGTTCAGAGAAGTCCCTGCAGCTTTGGGTTTGGTCACCTGTGGTTTGAGATCCAATCCTCTCCCCTCACAGCTGTGTGAACTTGGGAATGTCACCTCAGCTCCCTCTCCTTCTCCCCACCAGGACAATGGAGTGGATGCGCCCAGCCCACAGGCTATGCCAAGGCTTACCTGGCCAACACATGGTGCTTCCTCGGTGAGGAGGAGCTCAGTGTTTGAAACTGTTGGCCATTTGGTCTCCGTGGCGATGTTGGGAGCAAGGATGAGAATACACTTGAGCTTTTCTAACTGGCAAGAATTAAAACTCCCTTAGTTGGTCTTCTTGGTCAGCCACCTTCACTAGCATGCACCACACCTCCTGGAGTCAGCTGCGCGGACTCCCTTCACAGGCTGGGCACAGTCTTTCCTCCTTTGCCTGGTTGTGTGTTGAGGAAGTTACACCCATGTCCTGTCTTTTCTGTTTTCATTCCACTTCGATGGGTTGACTATAGGATCAGTTTTCTTTCCAGATTAAACATCTGGTACTTCATGCTGTAATCAGATGCCAGGGGGGATATGCCCTGGGAAAGCAGCCTGAGGTGGCTTCATTCCTTCCTTCTTCTGCCAGAGAGGAGGTGAGAGTCCCCACTGCAAGCTGGAGTGGAGAGAGAGATCTAGGGTCCCAGCACCTTGCACACCTGGCACACCTTGCACACCTAGCACACCTTGCACACCTGGCACACCTTGCACACCTGGCACACCTTGCACACCTTGCTCAGTAGGCACAGCAGGCTGTCTTTCTTGCAGTTCCATGTCCTGGTCCACCATATATCCAACAGTCACCTATTGCTGCACAAAAAATCACCCTCAAATGCAGCATATGAAAACCAAAGCATTTGTTATTCCCTGGAGTCTGGGCTCAGGAATCTGGGTGCAGCTTTGCTGGGCCTGGCTGTGTTCAAGGCTAACATCCGGGTGTCGGGGGCCATGCAGTCTCTCACTGCCCCAAGGCTGAAGGTTCGCTTTGCCTTCACTTGTGCAGTTGTGGTGGATTCTGTTCCTTCAGGCCTGGGACCAAGTGCCTTGCTTCCTCCCTGGATACTGGACAGAGGGGCGCACGGCCCTGTAGGCTTTCCCAGAGGCAGCTCAGCACTGGGCAGCGGGCTTCATCTGGGCTGATGAGGGAGAAGAACCAGAGGGCAGAGCACCAAAGGAGAGAAGCCGCAGCCTTTAGAATCTTCCCCATGGAAGGCATGAGCTACCACTTTTGCCAGATCCTTTCCTTAGAAGCAAATCACTCAATGTTGTTGCCCTGAGCAGGAGGGGATTGCATACGGTCATGCACACCGGGATGCAGGGACCATGGGAGCCACCTGCTGCCTGCTGCAGTGGGCATGGTTATTTTAATGTAAAATAATGCATCAAATTACTTCTTCTGGTAGAGTTATCTTTTCTGAAAATCTTGACAGTCTTAAGGATCCAGGACTTTCTTCCTGGGATAAGGCACAGTTTGAAAAGCTGGAGTGGAGACCACGTTTGGCTGGTCTGGAAATAACCTGTCTTGTATAACTCTGCATCCAGCTTCTCCGACCCAGTAGTCTGAGTCCACCCTCATCACTGTGTTTTGGGTGGTGGGGGCATTGCCACGTGGCTGCTGTGGACTTTCTGTGCAAATAAGCACTGACCTTTGAAGTGCTCTCCTCGGAATGGAAGACTCTGCTCATTCAAGATGCAAACTTTGCCCAAGACCTTGTAGCTTCTCTGGGAGTGACCTTTGGAATCAATCCCCTCCCACCCCACACACACACACACACACACACACACACACACACACACACACAGAGTCTGCCTCCAGTTAAAACGTGACCCCCATAAAGTATTTTTTAGATTTGGCTGGCAGGAAGGTATCTTCCTTACACTTAGGCCTTATTTCATTCATTTCCTTCCAGAACTCCTAGATTGGAACTCAGACCCATCTCCAACCCTGATTGTCCATGTTTTTAGCACGGGAGGAGGCAGTGAGACCTCAGGTTTGATTGTTTTCAAATAAAATGCAGCCATACCACCACCTCCCTTCCCATTTCTATGCTGAGCTCTGCAAGGCTCAGGAGCTGAAGTGTCCTCTGTTGTGAAGTTCTAGACATGACCGGAGGTCTGAGCAAAGAGAGCGATCGGGAGGCAGCCCTGGAGAGTGCTGTGTGTACTCATCAATCTCAGACAGAAGGACTGAAGTTCAGGAGTGGAGAAAATGACTGGATTTTGTAGCAGAGACAAAGGAGAATCTTAGAATCTTTTTTTCTTTTTCTGACAAAAGCGAATCTTGAAGTGCAGAGTTAGAATGTGGAAGGAGAGGGTAAGACTAGAGTCATGAGCCCATTTGAAGCTATTTTTATAATTTAATAAATATGTAAAAAAATCATTTATTGTATGCTAAACACTTGAAATTAAATAACCAGGAAGAACCACTACTTTCCTCATAGAAGTGGAGGGACATATCCAAGGTCACACAGCCAGCAGGCAGCCGTCCACCCTTATGACCTGTGGTCTCTATGTGCTGGCTTCAGAACTAAACAGCCAGTAGAGAGCAGAGGCCACCCGAGGAGTCCTGGGCAGGAGCAAGGGTCAGGGTTGCTGCTCTGCAGGAGTGATTCCCTGGTGTCCTGGAGAAAAACATCCTTTTCCCTTGGAACAAGAGGGATCTGAAATAGATTGTACAGACGGTGAGAATCTTTCCGAGTGAACCCAGAAAGATGGCCAATGGCTCCGAGGAACAGGGCTTGAGGCGGCCAAGGCCAGGGGCCAGGGGAGAAAGGCAGAAAGAACTGGAATAAGGGTGTGCATTACCTAGGAACTCGCTGTGACAGACCAGCTCTATTTGGGGAGTTCACCTGAGCTCTGTCCCGCTGGGGCCAGACTGTGGGAGTTGGCTAACTCCTGCGGTGCCTGGGTGATTCTGAGGGTGTGTGTACCCTCGTCATCTCCCCCATAGCAGAGGGCAGCAGAAGGGTATTAGGGAGGGTCTGGGGGCAGCATGTGGAAGGGGAGGGCCATGGCTCTCATTGTTTGTGTCACACAGGTAGAATTCACGGTGCTGAGCATCCATCAGCCCCACGGAAGCAACTATGGCCACACATGTGCATGACATTACTTGGTCTTTACCTGCCAGACACACTTCTAGGGGTCGCCGGTTCATACTTTTGTGGCCAACACAGATCCAGATGCACAGGTGATTTTCCTAAACAAAAGAAGTGCAGCGGAAACCTGTGAGTTAAAATCCAGCTTGATGTCCACACAGGATTCCGCTCCCCTTTTGCTTGTAGGAATCAGAAGAGGGGAAGGTCAGGTCCATATATTTAAGACCCCACATGTGGACCGTGGGCTTGCAACAGAAGCGGTTCCCTTGAAAGCTCTGTCCCACTGCAGAGTGTCCACTGAGGACCTGGGCTCCGGTGGGCACAGCTTCTCCTTGCAATCCTCCCCTTGCCTGCCGTGAAGCAGCGGTGAGCAGGCTGGAGACGGCTGCAGGCAGCTAGAGATATAAATATCCAGGCCTGACAGTCTCCGAAGGATAAATGACAGCAGCCCGTACAACGTGCCTTCTGCACATTTTAAACGGGCGCTTCTCCTCTGCACCCAAGCTGACACGTTAGTAAATTGGTTCCAGGTGATGCTGACATTTTGGAATTATCAGTATCTATAATGTTCATCTTATCCCATTGAATATTTTGATCATTTAAAATAGAGTAGCATTCCTAATAGTGGCCATTAGTTTAGCTCCAGGGAAAATGTATGATTTAATAAACTTAGATTAGAAATAACTTGCTAAAATTACAGTTGGCATGATTAGCGTCCTCATTTCTTTAATAATAAAACAAAGCAGACTGCCTTTACCCAAACTGACAGCTTTTCTCTCTCAAACTGGCTCACTGTTCTATTGTTATTTAGAGAAAGGAAAGACATCTAGAACACAGTAACGGTAATAAAAACATCAAAACCCGTACACAAGGACAGGGGCTGTACTTCCTTCTACACCAACAGAACTGTCACCCATTCTCCCGTTTTCTGAGTAGCAGTGGACTGCAGTGAGTAGTGGCTTTGAAACAAAGTGTCCTGCTGCCCCAAGGGACAGCTTTGTGAGGTTGCCTGGGAAGGCATGTGGCTCTGGACTCGGCTCCCTCCTTCCCCTGTGTCTACCTCGAGGCAGTATAAAGGGGATTATCAATGATGGCCATGCTTTCAGAAGTAATGCTGATTGATTGCTGCAATGCTCTTTGGGGCAGCCTCACGGCTCGGGGAAGCGCAGGCCACGCCAGACCTGTCACTGTTTTGCTTGCTGGAGGCTCGGATCTTGTGGCCTCACTCAAGAGATAGAGAGTTGGATGGTATCTTAGTGGACATAGCTCTGTTGCTGATCAGATAGAGCACTAACCTCTAGGGTATATGAAGAACTCAAAAAGCTAAACACCAAAAACAAAAACCAAATAACCCAATCAATTAATGGGCCAAGGAACCAAAGAGACACTTCTTAGAAGGTGACATACAATCAACAAATATATGAAAAAATGTTCAACATCTCTAGAAATTAGAGAAATGCAAATCAAAACCACTCTAAGATTCCATCTCACTCCAGTCAGAATGGCAGCCATTATGAAGACAAACAACAATAAGTGTTGGCGAGGATGTGGGGAAAAGGCACACTCACACACTGCTGGTGGGGCTGCAAATTGATGCAGCCAATATGGAAAGCAGTATGGAGATTCCTTGGCAAACTGAGAATAGAACCACCTTTTGACTCAGCCATCCCATTCCTCGGTCTATATCCAAAGGAATTTAAAAGAGCATACTCCCAGAACACAGCCAATTCACCATAGCTAAACTGTGGAGCCAACCTAGATGCCCTTCAGTAGATGAATGGATAAAGAAAATGTGGTATATATACACAGTGGGATATTACTCAGCATTAAAAGAGAATGAAATCACGGCATTTGCAGGTAAATGGATGGAGCTGGAGAATATAATGCTAAGTGAAATGAGCCAACCCCAATAAACCAAATGCTGAATAATTTCTCTAATTTAAGGATGTTTATTCATAATATGCTGCAGGGGGTAAGGATGGAAAGATTAAATGAAGTCTGGATAGGGCACAGGGGAAAAGGGGAGGGAGGAAAATGGAGGAGGTGTAGGGGTTGAAAAGATGGTGGAATGTGATGGTCATCATGACCCTAAGTACATTTATGAAGACACAAAATATGTGACTCTACTTTGTGTACAACCAGAGATATGAAAAATTATGCTCTATATGTGTAATATGAATTGTAATGCATTCTGCTGTCATACATTACAAACTAAAGTTAAAAAAAAATTAACCCCCCCACAGTGTATTGGGCTAATACTGGAGTCCACAACATATACCTGATTTTTTTTAATAATAATGATTATATGTAAAATAAAAAAAAGAACCACCATCTTGACCCAGCTATCCCACTCCTCGGTCTATACCCAAAAGACTTAAAAACAACATACTACAGGGACACAGCCACATCAGAGTTTGTTGCAGGACAGTTGAGGTCATTCTTCATTTAGCTCCCCATCCATCCATCTACATCCACATATTTATTCATCTGTCCATTCTTCTGCTTATTCACCTATTTATCCACTGATCTATCACCCACCCACCATCTTTCCATCCACTCACTCACTCACGTGCCCATTCATTTGCTTACATACCTCTTTCTCCATTCATCATCTATCCCTCCATCCATCCATCCCTACCTTCATTCATCCCTCTATTGTCATATATGCACCCTTTCATCCACCAATATACCCTTCTATCCATCCATAAACCACTCCCTCTTAAAAAACTCGACAACACTGATTTTGGCATTGGTACAGATACATAAGTCCCTATCATCCCACCAAGGAGTTTATGATTTAGTTCAGGAGTCACATGTAAACCACACACTACGCGACAGCATGCTTAGTGATCATGTACCCATGCTGTGTGGCTGCACGGAGCTGAGGGTGGGCTTCCCTGTGTCTGAAGACTCAAGGGGGAAACACATGTGCAAACCCTGGTGCTCTGTGTGCTAAATAGGGAGGAGCCACTGGCCAGGGAGAAGCCACCCGGCCAGGGAGAATGAGCAATGCATGGATACCCAGATACTAAGTTCCTCCAAAGTCGTCTCAATTTGTTGTTTGCTAGGATCATCTGTACCTGGGTGGGGACTCCTAGCAGGGACGAAAGATAAGGGTCCATTACTAGGACTCTGTGCTCTGAGATAGGGCAGGAGATCTAGACAAAGAGCCAGGATTCAGAGTGGGCCTCTAGTTCTGAATGAAGGAAAGGAGAGAAATCAAATGGACAGATGAATAAATGAATGAAAGGTACCTAAATATATCTTAGGTGATAGATTAAAATGCAGACTTGAATTTAACCCAACTACCATAGCAACATCCTTGACCAAAACCAAAATCACAACAAGGAAAAGCAGCTTGGCCCCGAGCACATGGCAGCAGCCTTCCCTCCGACTCCAGCTGCTGGCAAGAGCAGACGGCCTTTCAACCCCAAGTTCCTGGCAGCCAGCTCGGTAGCTCGCCTGGGCGAGGTCTTTATGACTCTTCCAGAGGCCTCCAGCTCTCCATTGAAATGAAGCAGCTGTTACCAGGGGCAACTCCACTTCCCAAACAAGAACATAGACTTTGTTTAGCTTTCCGAGGTGCTCCGAGCCCAGCATTGCCAAAAAACTGCCCGAGACCCACAGTCTCCTTCCTCCAGTGCTTCCCAGCGCTGTTGACAACAGGTGTGGCCCAATGAGCGCACACGCTCCCTCATTACTGCAGGGTTGGCACCAGAGGACATTTCCTGTGGAAGGAGCAGGCTTCCAGGAGCATGGGAGAGCCACACTCAGAGCCAGAAAGGGCTCTGTGCTCCCCTTTTTAGGTCCAAAGGCCCCCGACTCAGCAAGCAGGTGCTCCTAATGCATGCAGAGGTCCCACAGGCAAGGCCAGGCTGGGCAGGGAGGCTGAGCCTGGTCTTGGAGCTGCAGCCAGCTGACTGATTAGGCTCTCTGATGGTGGTAAGTGGCTCGTCGTCATTAACTCAGCCAGATTAACTTGCTCAGCAGAAGCTGGAGAAGCTGCGTGAGCCTGCCTTTCACGCAGCTTGATTTAAAGAGATTGAACTTGGAGGGCACAGAGAAGCAGGCTCCCAGAGGTGGGTCCCAGCCCTGGGATTAGTTGTCAGAAACCCCAAGGACAAAGAGAAGAACTTTTTACTCCTTTTAAAAATCGGACCAATGGTTCTGACCCTCCCTGAGCCGTCTTAGGGGCACAAGTAAGTTGTGCATTGAGCTCAGTGGAATTGCCTGCTCCGTGGTGGCCCTCTCCTCGCAGAAGCCTTCTGGATGTCACATTGCTTTGGGAAGTCCACCCCTCCCGGGAGGCTCTTCTGTGCCAGGACTCGATGGACATGGAAGAAGAGGGAGGAAGGTGGGAGGCAGAGCAGATTTCACAGAGGAGTGCCGTCTGTCAGGCCGCTGCATGATGACTCCAGGTGGAGCTGGTGGCAAGAATGAAGTGGAAGAGAGCAAAGAGAAAAGACGGTGCACAGGTCTCCTAAGAATGTTCATGTGTCAGAAATTCAATTTGACTCTTCCACCGCCATGGGACCTACAGATGTGGTTATGGAGATGTGAGGAATATATTTTGGGGGAGACCCTTTTTTTTATCTCATTTCCAACACCTGCTTTAAGCTTCATGCCTTAGTTCAAGTGGGCCTGTTGCAGGAGTAAGACTCACCCCAACATCTCAGCCGTTTAGCAGAAGTTTGCATCCTGCTTGCACGAGAGCTCTGAGCAGCCTTTCAAATTGAGGAGTTTCTTCCACCAAGTCATTCAGAAACTCAGGTGGCTCTTTCCTTCAACTTGTGACTCCCATTGGGGCCTGGACGTCTGCCTCCCAGTCAGCTGGACACAGAGCATGGAGCAGCGTGTAAGAAATTCTCGAGATCTGACACTTCACCCCATCGCTCACCACAGACCACACCCACCAGGAGGGCTGTTGGGAGGTGGAGTCCCATTGTACCAGGAAGCAAGGGGCACTGATCTTGGCACCTCCTTGCGGGCCTGCTGCGGTGGCACCCTCTGTTGTCCCAGGAGCTGAGGCTACAGCAGTGGGCAGCCCTTCCTCCTCGCTCACAATCGTTTAGACTCCAGGGAAGGAAAAAGAAGGGCTAATGACTGATGATAAAATTAATTACATTTTTGATATGGGCTCTAAGGAGAAACCACAGGGCACTCTGAGAGCTGGCAGCTATCTCTAGGACAAGGTCAAGGGGAAGCACAGAAGGCTTCTGGGCACAAGTGACATTTGGCTGAAGTCAGGAAGGTCAGACAGGTTTGGCCACGCAGATGCTCAGAGGGCAACTTCCAGGAGAGAGAGGAGGCTTGTGTGAGGCGCTGGCAGTTGGTGGAGAGAAGGGGAAGGATGGGAGAACGTGTGGGGACAAGACCTGAGACTCCTGTGCTGAGCCCCGAGGTCCCAGGTGTGTGAGCTCAGGGTAGCACTTTGTTCAGAGAGCGATGGCTTCCCTGTGACTGGTTTACCTTTCCCTCTGGTTTTCGGTCTTCTTGATTTCAGGCTTATTTAATAAAAGACAGCTCCTTGAAGTGGATGTTTGGTGGAGCTCAAGTTCCTCTTCTTCTGCTCTCCTGTGGACCCTCATTAGCATGCATGACGGAGCACATCTGAGGTCCCCAGCAGGCAGGCCCAGCCCACAGGAGACATCACTCCACGTAAATGACTCATTAATCACACTCTTGATTTTAATAACGTATACCGTCTGGCTCAAGGTTGGCTTGTCTGTAATCTTGCATTCATTTTAGAAATTTGATAATCAGTAAAATCACTGGTGGATTCCAAATTGATGACAATTTATTTCTTTTAGAAAACTTAGGAATCAAGATGTATTCCAGCTACTTCATAGAGGTGAAGTGAATTAGTGATGGTCTTTTTATCTAATCTTTTAGATCCCCAAGCCTATCATAATATTTCAGGATAATTTGTGGCTCAGAGGTGTCACCACCTTATTTTAAAAAAGTCACTTCTGGGGCTCTCCAGGATAGGGGCTGGCTTGTGATGTGTCTGTGCCCCTCCAAGTCAGAAGGCAGTTGTTTCCAAGGGTAGCTGGACCAGAAAGTGACTTTTTAACAGCAAGGCCGCCCCCTGGTTGGCCCTGGAGTCCTATGACTCGGTGGGGTGTGAACCAAGTGAGGGCATACGGCTTCCAGGGAGTCATTGCCCTCCTGATTGAGTAGATTGTTCCACAGGATAGATCACAGTCACTTACAAAGAGCCCTTCAGCTCACATGACAAAATGAGCCCGTGGTCTTGCTGCTAAAGGTTGTTCCCCACCAGGGCTTGTCTGTGGCTGGGCACAGTGCGTGTCTGAGCCTGGGATTCTGGGAATAGGCTTGCCAAACTTTTTAAGTGGTTTTACTTCCTTACCACATCCACATACATAGCTGGGTGTGGCCAGTCTACTGGTGTATATTATATTGAAATAAATACACCCAAACCCACAGCACAGCAGAACCTAAGTCCTGGAATAGAAACAGGAAACATTTGCCTCATCACATTATTCAGAAAAATTGCCATTACAGAGGGCTGGTGGGGTTGACTATTACCTGATAATAACAGAGAAATTCTGAGCATTTATAATGAGTAAATAGTTTTGCTTAGTGGGTTTTAATCATATAAATCATTGAAAAATAGTGTAAAAAATATTTATGGAGCATTTGTTATACACTAAGCAGATTTATCACCTACCTTAACCCCTATGATTAGCCTACAACGTAGGATTATTACTGTCCTAAAGACAAATGAAAACCATGTAGCCCAGAGCTTCCACACACCTCCCAGCCCAGGAAGGCAGGGACCAGTCCCGTGCTGGGCTCCAAGCAAATGACTAACTGTTCGTGCTCTAGATGAGGAACATATGCTGTCTGCCTCAGCTTCATCTGTCCATCATTTTGCATTATCTTTTTGAAATTTGTTTATCCATAAAACTATCCATGTAATCCTAATTAATGATAATTTCTTGTTGTGTGTGTGTGTGTGTTTCCTTTTGGAAAAGCTAGGAATCAAGACATAGTCCAGTGACAATATGGTGGGACATGAAAGGGGGAATGTGGGCTTCTTAATCTCAAACCCATCATAGATATTTCAGGATAATGAAGATTTATATAAGAAGATCCAGAGTGTGCCTTGCAATCTCTGCTACACCTAGGGTGTAACCAGCAGGAGCGTGGCTGTGCACCTCTATTCTGTACCTGCCCCCAAAGCACCCTTAGTTGGCACTAACCTAAGATTTCATATCCTGTCTGAGAAGCACCCTGTTTGAATAAGTCACTGCCCCCTGGAGACTCTAACCATGTAGACTTCAGCACAGAGAGAAATGTGTGTCCAGGAATCTAGTGTGAATATGTCAAGGAACTTTTTATTTTTCCTTTTGAAAGGAAAGGAGTTTCCTCTGCACAGGTCTCCTGGATTTTGTTCCTACACCTGCAGCCTGGGCTTGGCCTGGGATGGTCCTCTCTAGGCAGCCGCGAAAGGTCACCATTGCCCAACACATCTGCCACACCTGGGGCAGGTGTCCAGGAGATGGCTGAGCCTGAGAACCAGGCCAGCCTTTCAGAAGCCTCTTGGATGTGCTCACATCGACTCTCATAAGAAGGCCCTGCTCCCCACCAGACACCAGGGCCTCTGCACATGCCCTGTATCTGCTGACCTCACTCTAAGAAGACACTCCCTCCATGAGTTCTCAATTGGTGGTCTTTAACTCCCAGCTTAGGGAATCAGACTGAATTAGCTCTTTGTATTATTAACCAGAGGAGCACTTACATTTTCTGACATCTCTAATCTTGGAGCTCAGGGAATAGCACAGAGCATTTGCATGAAATTACCCCTCATTCTATCTATAGGCCTCGCTGCCAGCGTTTGTGAATTTGGCAGAAGCCGGCAGATCTCTCGGTTAATGTCTTTCTCTCCTGCCAGGCTCTTCAGAATGGGGTGCATTAAAGTGCCATGTGACAAAGAGCCGGATGGATCCTGGGACGTGGAGCCCAGGTGATATTATTTGCATCCAATTAAAGAAGCAGGAATCAGTGGCATTGTTCACATGCATGACTCTAAATACCTTTTGGCTCATTAAGCCTTTGGATCAACTTTTGCAGGAGGCTGCTGGAGAGAACACAGGCAGGGCTGGGCACAGGTAGAGGGCAGCTTCCAGTCGGATCCCCCACCAGGCTGTTGGTCAATTGCAAGCTTCCTTTTGGGCTCACTGCTAGGTTCCCAAGGAGGCCGGTTTGCTGCTTGGCCTGTTCCTGGCTCCACCCTTAGAACCAGGGAGCTTGAGCTCGACTCCGGCTCAGGAATCTGTCTGGGTAGGTCCTACTCTTGGCCTTCTCCCCTTTGTCTAGGACCTTCACACCCACCCCACCCTCAAGGTGCCCCAGGGGTTGGAAGGTAGTGTTGGTCACTCAGTTTTGATGTGGCAGGCTGCTCAAAGGAATGAGAGATGCTCAGAACACCAGCTCTCCTCCATGTGTTGCACAAAGGGCCAATTCACTGGGATCCCCTAAGCAGGACTGGGGAGGGGAGGGCTACTAGCATCAGTTGTGAGCTCACCAAGGGAGGGGCTCAGAGGATGCTGTGGAAGTGTAGCATGCCCAGCGTCATGCACCATATGCCGCGGGAAGAGAGCTTACCTTGGGCGGTCACTCTGGGTCACATCCAGGACTGAGAACCACTGTTCTAGATTTGGCTGTGACTTTGAAAGGACACTTCACCTCTCGGGATCCCATTTTTGTCCAACTTCTAATGAGGGAACTGAGTCAGAGAAATCATTGATAGGGACTTTCTGGGCTGGACAAGGTCGGGAGGCACCTGGGAGCTCCCATAGGAAGGACACCCCGCTTCTGACAGAGCAGATTCCACTCTTCTTCATTTGTTTTCATCAAGAGAAGGTGAAGTAATAGTTTTGTTTTGTTTCTGAATAGGGTTTTGCTGTTCTTTAAAGAAGTGCAAAGCCCGAGGTCTGAATGCTGTTTCCTGTTCTAGGAATTCTGAGGCCCAGATTCTGAGAGCCTTCAAGCTCAGTTCCAGCTGCAGACTCTGGCCCTCTGCACAGAGAGGGCCTCCTCGCTCCTCATTGGGCACTGACACTGTGGGCCTGTTCCTAGGGAGCGCACAGTGGGTGTTTCCAAGTCTCCATGTCCCCCACCCCCACTTAGGGGGAAGACTCCTCCTTTAGTCACTGCTTATTGGGGAATTAGGGGCCACATCCTACCCGGACAGTCCTGGGGCTTGTGAGAGGTGCTGGTCATTGGCATTTAAAACTCTCTCTCTTGCTGTCTTACACACACACACACACACACCTTATAGCATGGTGAATTACACTAAGTTTTTTAGATTGACATTTCTCAAATAGGGCTTTGTGAGTATCAGTAGGCAAACAAAACCTCCTTAGTTAGGTGAGAGCAAAGCCCAGGCTGCCTTTACAGCACAGTAGGTGGCTCTCATGGTCTCTGCCTCCCTTGCTCTGTGTTTATGCCCACTGTCCCCTCCTCCATCGGGTCACGGGAAGGATCTGACTTGCTTCTAGCCAATAGAATACAGAATCTTCTTCACATGAGCCCTCCAACCAGGAACTTCCCTAGTTTCCTGGCCTCATAGACTCATGACTTCCAATAAGCAATGTTTCACCCCCTTTGTCCTGGTACCACAGGGCTCCTGCCTCGTGGGCTGGCTGTCTGCCCTCTCAGCATGGAAATCACCACTTCCTCATTCAAGTGTCATTCGTCACCCCCATTTTCGTGTTTTTGGAAATGCAAAGTGGAAAAAAAAGACACTAGCCTAGTAGACGGTGTTTTTGTGGGTCACAGTTCTGATAGGAAACACCTGCATCCATTGCCAGGTGCGTGGGCCTGCTGCTGTCACTCTCCCCCACGTACACCTGCTGCTATGTGAAGTTCACTGGGCTTCTGGACTCCCTGAAGGTCATTCAGGAATCCTCACCTAGTCCTTGACCCCAGGATAAGTTCCTGCTCCAGGCTGTCAATTCTCTGGAGCTGGGTCTTCTATGTCACTATATTCCTAGCACCAAGGGCAGAGCCTGGCAGTGTGTGAAACTTCAGTCTGTCTGAATTGAACTAAATTGGATGTGTGGTCTTGTCCTCAGGAGTCCTTCGGTTTCTTATGTTCCTCTTCTCATTCCTCAAAAACAAAATGTCCATCTCTGCTAATCAAATGACCATTAATTTTGAAACCATTGCCTAATGCTTGACCACATATAGGCTAGGTGACATCTTTCCTGCTAATTGATCGGTGAGAAAGTCCACGTGCAAGGCACCATGGGCTCCCAGGGGCTCCCCAGGGCTCCCACGGGCTCAGGCACTACAGCCTTGGTGTCAGAAATCACCCTTGTTGTCTCCTAGGGTGCAGGGTGACTTTCTGGCCAAGAGGCAGTGTTGACTTTGGATTTGAGTTTGCCCCTGATGGAGTTATTCACAGACGGCTAAGTTAAATGCAGCCTTCCTAGTGCTCAGACATGTCAGAGGCAGCTGAGCAAGTGGCCCATGAAATGGAGGCACCAGGAGCCTCTGGAAGCATCGCCCATGCATCACCCAGTGAAGTCATTGTGTCGCTCGATGGTAATGGTAATGAGCATTTCCAAGGGCAGCGTGGGGACTTTCCATCAACCTGTGAGAAGGCAGGGTGTGCAGGCATTGTGCGTCACGAGGGGAGGAAAACGGGCAATGGAAAGCTGCAAAAAAGAAAGAAAAAAGAAAGAAAGAAAATTTGGGTCTAGAGCCAAGAAGATACTTTCTGTGGAAAAGGGAGGAAAAAAAATTGCTCCACCCCTCCTGTCCAAATGAAAAAGCATTTAATTGAATGTTCTTTACAGAGGTGAAAAAATACCCTGTGGAGTTCCCAGGGTTTCATTATCCAATTGAGTTTGGTACCTCAAGTTTCAAAGACCATTCTCCTGAATGATTATTCTTATTTCCCTGTCAGTCTGCCCTGTGCTCAGCCAACCCCTGCTGGGCTGCATCATTTAAAAGTCAAAACCCTGGAAGTATTTTTATGCCCAATATAGTAACAGAGCAAACTCCAGTATCACTCATTTTATTCCGCACAGCCTCCTTCCCTGCGTCTGTTATGCAGATTACGGTGCTACTGAGGATGCTGGGGATCAACAGGCCTGCTCCCCAAACCCTTTCTTAATGCAGGAAGGCCTCCTGGGAAAGAGATTAGAAGGCTTGGTGATGGAGGCAGGCAGCAGATGGCCCTCTCGGTTTCCTCTTGAAGTCAGCAAAGTGAGAAGCCTGGGGCATGGCTGGTGGCTCTGAGGGAGAGTTGCGTGCATCAGGAGGCAGCGGGAGGGGCCCGGCTGGGTGACCGTGGCCTGGATGGACTCCTGCTGAAGCTCCTTTTGAGAGAGGGTGGCTACTGCTAGGGAAAAGCCTCCCAAAAGGGAACAGGGAAATAAGCTTCGCCAGCTCCGTGAAATAAAGGACACCTTTGTTGTTCCTGGGCACATCTTAAATCAGGTTTAAATCATTTGAACATCCATTTATTTACTTATTTATTTTGCCCTCCCTTGGGGAAACCTCTGGATGGGGCAGAGAATCATTTCAAATATTTCCCTTCAGAGGCAAGCTACTAGGTTAGCTGATAAACTGCATGAAAGAGTTGTTTAAAAGTTTCACATCTGACCCTGGTAGCATCCGGCACATTTGGTTAATTTGAAAAAATACTTGTTGATCCTAAATCCAATTGTATTTTCTCAGAGGCTTAATTTCTCTTTGACTGAAATGAATAGTTACGTTGTCACACCTAAGCAAACACCTTATAAATATAATACCCTTCAGCCTTAATATTTCAAATACTATAAAGCCGCTATGATATTTTATCTCTTTAAATTGTAGAATAATTTAAGCCATGTTTTCCTACCTCAGTTCCTTCAGGGTTGATGGTCCCGCCTGGCTCCCTCTGTCACAGAACATGCAAACCCCCACCTACCTCCCGCATCGGCACAAAACCATTTGTTTCTAAAATGATGCTGTGGGGTAGTCTAGGAGAACCCTTTGCCTCCTCCTTGGTGCCCGTGTTCTCCATTCCATTCTAAAGAGAAAGAGGCTGGCCTCCGAGTGAGCCAACACTGCCCCCCTCCTCCACGCGGGCTCCTGGGCACCGTCTCCACAGGCTCTTACATCCCTTCACCAAACAGGCCTGGCTGTGCCTGCCTGCAGGTGAGTCCAGGTCTCTGTGTGGAAGTTTTAGCTTCTGAGCTGAGTGCTTTGGTTCAGGAACACTTACTTGTCCCAGGGGACTAGAAGCCGAGGTCTTGAGCAAAGCCACCTGAGTGGCCCACTTCTGTGGGTGAATGTGAGTGCATCTTAGCATCCCAAGCAAGAAGAGGGATGGTGAGGTGAGAAGCTAGGCAGGTGAGAGTCATGCTGGGTCCTGAGGGGTCAGGAAACCTCAGATTGTCATCTCTACCTAATAATGATGACTGACGTATTTCATTCCCACTCGCTGGCCACCTGCCCTGCCTTGTTGAATAGGATGCTCAAACCAACTGTCTCAATTTTGTTCACAGTGTCCCCATTTCATAGGCAGGAAAGTAAAGGTGGAGGGAAGCGTTAAACACCTCGCTAGGGGTTATACACTGGAATACAGGGGAGCAGAGACATGTACCCGAGCAGCTGATCGGTGAGCCTTCTTCTTTAACCACCCTTTGACCCCGTTCTTCATCAAGGTCCACCTCTGAGTTCCTGATGCCCAGAGAGAGTAAAGCACCTGTGGTTGTGAACTGGCCCCCTCCCTCTGCAGGTTTCATCTTGGCACCTGATGAGCTCGTGGGCACAGACTAGGAAAGCGCCCCAATTCCTGGCTCTCTACCCCTCATGGACCTTGGGGACATGCTAACAGATTGTGTCCATTCTCTTAACACAGCAATAAATATCTCCTTCACTCACTCACTGGTCCATTCTATGGGTTTTCATTCAATGAAAACACGCAGAGCCTGACATTTCTCAGGAATGCTCTTAGACCTGAGAGAGGAACTGGTGAGGAAAATGGATGAACCTTTGCCCTCAAAGCACGTATGGTCTCAAACTGCTGCCTGTAGGAGGTTGATTCTGACAACCTCCCTGAAGGACGGATGGTACTCTCTCCTTTTTACAAAGAAAGAAACCAAGGTTCTAGAAGGTGGAGTGGCTGGCCCATGGCAATACAGCTAAAGGGTAGGAAAGTCAGATGGACTCAATTCAAAACGACTCAAAGTTACGTTCAGGATGAAAATATTACAATGAAGCCCACTCTTATGTATGATTATAATGCACCAATTGAAAAATAGAAAACCCTGGCTCTTGGCCTCTGCAGCATTCTCCACTGCCCTCTGTTGCTGTGTGGAGGGAACATGGATCCCTGGAAATACCATCTTACCTAGAATCAAGGCCAGGTACTGCTGGCAGTGCTCTTCATCCTAGAGCCCCCTTCCACTCCTCCCTAGGGGCGCTCCCAGAGGAGGGCACTAACTGCTCATTCAGGAGTTCATGGGACAACCAGATACTGAACCCCTGTTCTGGGCCACAACGTCTCCAGGAGCTGAGATTTCAGCAATGAGGACAGGTCCCCACCCTGGTGGGGTTTACATTCTAAGACCGCATTTGTCCATGTGGATTCCTCTTAGGAATTCTCTTTTCATTTCATACCTTTAATTTCTAGATCCTTTTGTGACACTTCAGCTTATAGGCATTCTGTACTTGATTCTGGGAGTGATATTGCAAATATTTGACACACGGCTCAATCAGAATGGAAACTGGCCCTCAGGGCTGCATGTTCCTTAAGCCTTCTGCTGTGACAAGTATTAGCCCCTACTTGCTAAATGATCAGGAGGTCGTGGAGATCACAGAAGAAGATGAAGCCTTGCACAGGCGAATCTGAGGGGTTTGCAGGAACAGCAGCCTTACCCTAGGGACAGAAATATGTCCATGATTCTACAGTAGCTGTGCCTGCATGCTGGGGTGGACATTGGCCCTGCAGAGGTCACATGTAAGGCTTGCCCTCTCCACCTGCACTGGGTGCCCACTAGGGTCAGGACCCCATTGCCTTCCCTTCTGGCCCGAGCACCGTGGATCTGATTCACCCAGGACTGTGTACTCGGCATCAGCCTTCCTCACGGTTTTTAAAGTGGACCTTAAAGCTGAGCAAAGTACAGAAGAGATAAATACCTAATATTTATGATAATGTTGCCAGTTTTTCCCACGCATTCATGGGAAGGAGGGTGACTTTTCAGTTGCTACTGAGTAAGATTTACTATACAGTATGTGTCCCCATTGTGATCTGACAGAACCCAGGTTCCAGAGCCTCACGTGTACACAAGTCAGCAGAGAACTGGAAGTCAGAGTCCCTCCCTCCACCTCTGTGGATTAACACAAGAACCAAGCTCTGCATCTTAGCATCCCAAGCAAGGAGAGGGACCGTGGGGTAAGCTGGATAATAAATGCAGAGCAAGGACAGCAGTTGCCACAGAAAGAGCATCACCGCCACATGCTACTTGGAACAGGGGGCCTTGCTGCTGCCAGGCCCTCGTCCATTCCAAGGACAGACATGACCAAGCGATCCCTGCACTCCAGGCCTCAGAAACTCTCATGGCTTCACTTCATGTGTCTGATCCATTGGCAGATTTGGATGAGCTCAAGAAACTAACTCTACTCACATCCATGTCAATACTGTTGCTCAGCTAGAAAATAAATATGCCTCCCCTACCCACCCAAAAGACGCCGATCATTTACCTGTTCAATCTATCCATTGTATAGATATGGGCGTATGTGCTAATTTGATTCGGT
This sequence comes from Spermophilus citellus, assembly GCF_964194105.1. Classification (NCBI taxonomy): domain Eukaryota; kingdom Metazoa; phylum Chordata; class Mammalia; order Rodentia; family Sciuridae; genus Spermophilus; species Spermophilus citellus. The sequence goes on from NC_138200.1 coordinate 64,621,062, forward strand.
GTTCAGGATATGTCTGTTGTTTGGGTGAGAATCCAATGTATAGTGCTAAGTGGACATGCGAGCACCCCTCCAGGGCAACAGGGCTGTGAGTGTGTGGGTGTGCCCGCGGTAGGATGATAGGATTGCTTTCTATCCACTGCTGGACGGCACAGAGCCCATAGCCTTCCTAGAGCCCTTTGTAGCAGGTCCCCACTGCCGGTTTGTGCTCAAGTTACCAAGAACACAGATCCTGTGTGCAGTGGTCTTGCCGGTCACCACTGAACTGTCACAAAGTGATGAGACACTTTCCCCCAGGTAGCTCTGAGTAGAGGAGACTTTCTCTGATGACTCAGCTATAACAGAATCAACTGAGATGCCACGTCTTAACTGGCACCATGAAAGGAAGGTCCGGCACTTACTGGCTGTCTGCCGGAAACCAGGCTCCCCTGCAGTGCCATCTCATTCAGCCTGAATCATAACCCATGAGGTGGTTATCATCCTCTCTATTTTCAAATCTAGAAAACAAGAGCATTGAAGCAATTAGGTGTTTGGTAGGAACCATACGCCCGTAAGCTAATATTAGAACTCAGGTCTGTCTGATTTCAGCGCTCTTTACCCACCACCTAGAATATCCATGCACCCCGTGAAAGCTCCTCCTTTCTCCCTGGACTTACTACTTCTTAAATTTGTAGCTCTGCTTTCAATACAGGATTCTTGAAATGGGATGATGACTTCTGGTTATTGCTCCCCAACCCTGATTTCAAAGGGAATCAAGATGTGAGGCCACAGGCTTCGGAGAGGGGTGTGCTGTAAATGCAGGCCAACCTTCTTAACAGGACGGTAATGTCTACATAACTCCGAACTGTTTCTAGAAGTTGCTTCCCTGCTCTAGGGTAGGGGTTAGATGCACAAATGCCCAAAGGCACTGGGTGGTTACTGTAAATAAGGACCACACACTGACCTGTGGCTGGAGGCCAGAGGCAGGTTGGGGAAGCCAGGCTAGGCCGGACTCGAAAGCATGCTTCAGTCGTGCGCATGTAGGGGGCAGTCCTCACTCATAAGGATGATTGCTAGTCCCCGGCCAGGCTCCAGCCAGGCCCCAGCAGGGAAAGCATGGCCCACTCCAGCTGAGTCACTGGAAGAACAGCGGTGTATAAAGAGGAGGGTGGGGAACTGTGTGCCCCAGCTCCACACTCCTGCTTCTCTCCCATTTCATGATGTTGTCCCACATTTGAGGTCAGGTGGGAAAGTGGAGGATGTGGACTGGGGTGTCAGAAAGAGTCCCAAGGTTGGCCAAAGTGTAAGAGCTGCATATGCAGCTTTATCCACATTGCTCAGTGTTTAATGAAGGATCTGCCTTTCACCTTATTTTCATTTCACTGTGGTTTACCCACGGAGGGAAGAGTTGCCTGTCAGGGGAGACACCAGGCTGGTTAGGTGCATTCTGTCTTGGATAGTTGTGTATTAGGGTGTCCGACAGGCAATGTGGAATCTGATGTTGTTAAAAGCCACAAAAGCAAACGAGTGGGGACACTGCTTGCCTGGAGCACATAAAGCAACTGTTCACTGGGATCACTGGTAAAGGTCAAGGCTTCGGTGCAGGGGTCTGAGGATGGGGCCATTCGGTCTTGACACCTTGCCCCTTCATGTGGCTCTTATGTGCCATGTTCACACAGTTGTGGAGGACAGGAAGGGTGTGCCTGTCACTCCACAGTCCCCCACATTGCGTATCTAATTTTGGTGTTAGCATTCTTTAGATCTCCACTTAAAAGCCTTTCGTAGCTCCAACCTGAGGCAGGTGCTCTTTCCCTAAGTCATTGTTGCTCCTTCCCCTTCTTCCTCCTCTTCCTCCTCATCATTAGAAGCAGCAGCAGCACATCTAACATGGGTCACCTTCACACTCACCTGAATCACCTCCCTGCCAACAGTAACCTCTGAGGTGAGCACAGTTTGGACTTTCATTTCTCAGAAGAAACTGAGGTCTGGAGAGATGAGGTCATTGTCCCCAGGAAGCAGAGTGTTTAGAACTTGGCAGAGGTGGGATCCAACCTAGGCTATCTGCCACCAGAGACCTCGCTAACTGTTACAGTTCGTGCATCTTAGGACTATTCAAACCCAGCAAATCCACTTGACAATGGTGGGTGGATAGGGAGATGTATGGCCAGTGGACAATCTGTCCCCCTCATGGGGTTTGGCATGTGGATGATACAGAGCAGTAGCCATGGCACTTAGAGGTAGCGCCAGACAGTGAGCAGGGAAAAGTCAAATGCATGTTAGTCTTTTTGCTCAGCTCAGTTGCTTACACGTAATTCATTTGTAAATTGATACTAATGAAAGTTGGTCTTGAAATATTGTATACAGCCCAAATTAGGAGCTTGGCACCAAATCTCCACTTGGACCACAAAACACCTATTGATGCCAAATGAAAGGCTGGAGTCATTTACCATAGGATGGGCTTTTAACCGGAATGTAGAGATGCATTTGGTGGTTTGCTATGAAAGCTCATTAGCTCATGGAAGTAGCTTGTGAAGGGGCTGCTCTCAGGGTAAACACATCACTTTGGTCTTTTTTTCCGACATTACTGATTTCACCTTGTAATAAAGGGGAAATAAATGGAAAACTCTTGTTCAGTATTAATTCATTCGGACCCATTTATTTCCATCAGTGACTTCTGAGAGTGAGTTTGGTACATTTTCCCACATTCAGTCTCTGATTCAGAGTGAGGTTTTGTTTTTATAATGAACAGAGACTTTTTCAAATAGAAAAAAATACTTGTTTTGTGCTTTGGGGAAAAATTGTGGCTACTGTGTTTGATTTTCTAAATTGAAATCTGCACAAACAGTCGATTTTTTATTTCAGTATATGCCTCTGTCTACCTCTTGATGTTATGGATTTTGGCTTTATGGCAACCCACTACCAAGCTTCCAGCTGTCACAATTTATTGGTTCCTAAGTAGGAACAAAGAAACCACTGCATTATCATGACATCCTGACACAAGCACACAGCATCTTTTCTAAGCCAATGTGGAACCCAGATCTGCCCACTGCACTAAATGAAACTGTCCCTTGGCTTTGGTGGGTCTGGTTAGTGCCATTGTGATTAAAAGATGTGCAGACTCTGGTTGATTGTTAACTATTGTATATTTGTCTGTCTTATCACTAATAATTTTCTAGAGATTGCTTTTCATTTATGTGTTTATTTTGGGTTATTCAAATAGGAAATTATGCCCAACAGTGCTTCATTGTTGAATGGGGAAGTTGACTCTCATTCAGTGAGCAAGGTCTGTTTTAAAACTATGATTGACTGTCTTGTATCAAGGAGAGACCAAACCAGAGGTTCCAGGTTCCGTCTCTGCTTAACTTCTTTGCTTCCCTCAATTGCTGACCCAGAATCCACACCTACCACAGCCATCTAAAGGCAAGTGGCAGCTATTCATTATGAAATGGAGTTCCCAAATGGTACCCAAATCCTAAATAAGTTCTTTATCAGGGATCCATGGAGAAGAGATGAAGGTATGGGCTTTAGGAAGCTCATCAGCTACCCGGTGTGTGAAACAGAGCTTCAGGTAGGAACACACTTCACAAAAGTGTTATCAGCTAACAAATGACCCAGAATGGTTAAGGTTATTAATCTTGGGTCATTCTTCTAAGTAATGAGTTAGGGTTAGTTACACATGAGTTGGTCGTAGCTACATTTATTTACATACTGCTTGTTCTTGGTCATACCAGTCAACTACTGTGTGTCTCATTATAGTAAAGAGAAAGAAGGTTTGCTTTAAAACCCAAAGGAATATTGATCCCGTGCAAATTAAAGTTGGTTCTGAGATTTAGGAGACTCAGATGAAAAACTAGGAGTCATGTTTGGTTATTAGACTCATTTGCAGTCAACATTCAATTATTTAAATACAGCATATGCATTTTCACTAATCTTAAAAAAAAAATCCCTTTTTCTTATTTTGACTCCATTTAGCACATTTTGTACCACTAAGCAAGGGGAAAAGGACCTGGAGCTCTCAAAACTCCAAAGTAGCATAGTTAGTCATTGGTAGTCCTTATTGAGAAAGATGAAGAACCACATTTAAAATTTTTAAATTCAGTCTCTCCGGAGTTTTCAGTACCTAGAAACTAGGGTATGTTGGGTCTGTTCTAAAGAAACAGCAAGTGCTCAGTCCCGCCCGGTTCCCTAAGCACTCAGACTCACTTTCACCCCACAAAGTGTATCTATTTGTGAATCACTGGTTCCCTTCCACCTCTTGGCACACTTTTGGCCTCTTTCCAATGAACCCAGCTGATGAATTTGTGAATCACTGCCCCGTGGTATGTCCTTCTCTGATCTCCTGCTTGATTCTCTAACTCCTGTGGTCTCAAATGCTTTGAGGACAAACCCTGTCCAGGCCACCCCATCTCCAGCCCCCTCTAGCTTTGTGCTGTCACTCAGGAACCTCTCTGCCCGCTGACTTCCTATTAGCCAGCAGCAGTCAGATTCAGCCCTTGTTCACAGAAGTCACCAAGGGCAGCCAAGGTCAAGAACAGCAAGGCGCTGCTGGGGCTGAGTCCAGGTGACGGGAGGAGGCAGGTGTGGATTCTGGGTCAGCAATCGAGGGAAGCGAAGAAGTTAAGCAAAGACGGAACCTGGAACCTCTGGTTTGGTCTCTCCTCTTAACCCACGTGTAGCATACAAAATGATCCCAAGTAGTTTCAATCTTTGCCCAGAATCTTCTGACAGTTCTAGAACATTGACAGTACAGAGGTATATAGATTAGGAGAAGGAAGTGTTGTAAAAGTTTGTAGCCCACATTTGTGCCCCCTCTTGGTGACCTCGTTCCTGTCCCCAAGAGAAGATGCCTGCGGAAGGATCTAGATACCTGTCATTTATTTGTAAGTTATTGTAGGAGACTCCAGCAAGGGAGTGGGACCTGAGACAGGAAGTGGATGAAAGGTGCACATGAACAGATACGTCACACCTTGGACAAGCAGGGCCCAGTTCCCCTGAGAACTTGTGGTAGACTGAGACAGAGACCTTCTCAACATTGTGCCACTCAAGGGGCATCTATCAACCATATCCCCTGGTGGTTGCATGAGGGTGGGGCAGGTAAACTGTGGTTCAATGGACATGAAGTTCAATCATGAAAGAGGAAAAAGTTCTGCAGATTCTCCATACAGCACAGTGCCTTCTTCCCTAAGGCTGAATGATACTCCGTGGTGTGTGCATATGCCACATTTCCTTCACTTTTTTTTTTTTTTTTGATACTGGGGATTGAACCCAGAGGCCTTAACCACTGAGCCACATCCCCAGCCTTTTAAAACAATATTTTAGCAAGACTGTATTGTGCACTGAAAAGCTAGAGTGTAGGACACATGTTAGGGTTCCCCAATACACACATGTGCACACACACACACACACTGATACACGAAGACACACAAGGAAACTTGTGGAAGCGATGAATGTCTATTGTGGTAATGGTACCCTGGGAGGTGTACATATGTGAAACTCGTCACATTATATGCATTAAACGTGTAGTTTTTATTGTGTATCTATTATACCTCAACAAAACAGTTGAAAAAAGAAGGAGAAGCCACTTGGGTTTCATATCATCAGATATGACGGCAGGGATGCCATCCCGTGAGCTAGAGTCCGTTGGTCAGGCTTTGCGAAAACTTCATTTGAGGAGTGATTGAGAGGGTCTGATGTCAGATCATCATAGATGTGGATACTAGTTCTGCTTCATGAACCTCTCTCTATTTCCTTATATGAAAAATAGTGGTTTCAACATGTGCCTTACAGGATTCATTTGTGGATTAGGAGACACTGTATATACAAACCACCTGTCCAGTGCAGGGCAGGGTGGATACTCAGTATTTGGGATCATTCTCCCTGTTTCTTCCTCCCTCCGTGTATAGTGTAGGCCAAATGACTGAACAGGACTATCCAGTGGAGAATAGACCATAAGGATGGATGGCCATCTGCGTGGCTTAGGCTGAAGAAGCGGCATGTGGTAGTCACATTAAGAAATTCAGAGAAATAACCTGTGGCCATCAGGATGTTCACAAACTCCTGAGATTCAGTTTCCCACCTCAACTAAATCTGCATTACATTCCCATTATAAGCAGAATTACCCACAGTTAATTATTTAGAAGATATCCAAGGATGGTGCTCCCTCCTGATCCATCTTTGCTCATCGGGAGACCTAAAGGAGAAACACGGCACACAGCACAGGTACCATCAAGGCCCCTAAGCATTTGTTGTAGCAGAAGAGGGCAGACTTGCTTCTACTTTCCTGGGGTCTCTCAGTGGAAGGCCTCTACCTTCTTGCTCAGCCACCATTTCTGGGTCTCCTTCTCCATATTGGGACCAAGTCTGAGAGCTGTTGGTAGGGAGATAGGCCTTACAACCCAGGGGGCGGGGAGTAGGCACAGAAGAGAGAGTTGATTTGATTGTAAAGCTTATTGGAGACACTGAAGAACACAGTGAGTGATTTGTGTGGTGTTTTGGCCTTTCTTTTCATTTGGTGATTAAATCCAAAGCTGTCCAGAACCAGTCCCTGGCTTATCTCAGCTATGCAGCCTGGAAAGGGCCAGTTCAAGCGGTAAGGAAAAGATCTATGACACCAAAACTAGCAAAATGCCAGAAATGTGTGTTTGGGCAGAATAGCAAATGTAGTTCTAGGGGCCTGCATGGACCTGGGGCCAGGGCCAAGGGCCAAGGGCGATGACAGGTAGCTGCAATGAGAGGTGCCCCCAAACAAATGATGAGCTGGGATGCCATCCCGTGAGCCAGAGCCAGTTGGTCAGGCTTTGCGAAAACTTCATTTGGGGATTGACTGTGGGTCTGATTTGGAACTTTTGCCATCGCTTGGTGGTTTCTGAAAGTGTTCTGCTGGTGGAGGTCTTGGGAGAGTCGAGTTCTTTCTTGGTGGCACAGCTTTTCCCATCTGTCATGGTGCGCTGAGCTGGCAGAGATGAAGAAGGGTGCAGGGGGACTAACCTGCCGCTAACCCTGGTGTATGATTACGACAGCTCCATTGTCTAACATGGCCTGGACTTTGCCACTTTGACTATCCTCTCTATCAGAAACTTCAGCTAAGTCCTGGGTTCCGAGTCACCTGCACTGGGCTCACAGGACCCCTGGCGGATGTGGGACCCTGACATGCAGTAGGATGTTAGTGAACTTGTCTGGTCTTTGGTCTTCTCTTCCTTCAAACTCAAGGGCACCTCAAGTCTGTCAGCTCACTCTTCCTGCTTTAGCCCCTTTACAAAGTGCATGGGGACCTTCTGTTTCCTCCTGGCTGAACAGGGCTTGGAGATGTATCACTGAGAGAAGACACCACATTGTCCCTTGGCAAGGAGCCATTGGCACACCCCCTTTTACGTACTTCCAATCCAGGGAGTCTGCATCTGCACTCTAGGAGGGGTGCCCTGGACCTACCCCATTCTTTCACACAGCACTTATGCCAAGACTCCGTCAAGATTTAGGATTTAGAATATAAAAAGTTGGGCTCTTACAGAATAATGATTTTAAAACCCAGAAAATAGGATTTTTAAATTCTTAAGTCTTTATTTTTGACCCATCTCTTCCTTTTGGCAACACTTTCCCTTTCCTGAGACAATCAATGATAAGAAGTGGAGGAATAGAGAAAACTTAAGGGGGAATGTCATTTTCATTCCATTCCTGCCCCAAACTTCAGACTGCAGATTGCAGCCTCGGGTGCATAATGGTGTTTTGTTGTTGTTTTGTTCCTTTTTCTCCCTGGAGCAGAGCTGGATCCCACGTGCTCTCAGGCAGGGAGGGATGGAGACTGCTCCCCGTTGTTGGAGCTCGCCTGCGACTGTGATGAGGGGAATGTGGTTGAGTTCTCCTGCAGTGAGGTTTCAGGTCCACAGAGACCCAAGGCTTTCCCTCTGCCATAGTAAAGAAACACAGGGATGCAGAGATAAGGTGAAATGTGCAACAATAATACCATCTGCGAGGACTGATCAGGTGTGGGTGGAGCTGTCATCAGGAGAGTGACATCCAAGATGTCTGGAGGTAGCAGAGGAAGGGCTGATTAGGAGAGTTTTCAGTCTGAATGACACACAGCTCCTTGGCTCTCAGCATTATCTTGCATTTGGAACCATGCCCTTTTATTTGTTTACACAAAAGACTTAAATTGCTCTTACTGACAACACACATTTCCAGATTTATCTCATCAACGTTCCAAATGTTACATAAAAATGCAGCATTTGGCAAGATTATTAAGTAACCTGCTATATAGATGCTTTTATTTGTCTTAATCCTTTTGAACAAACAACCTTTCATTATTTTTTCCCCAAAGAAAAAAAGGAACTGAAATTTTGTGATTGTTTCTCCAGGAGGTATAAAATAGGGTACTTGTTGACCGGGGAAATAAGATCCTTCTCTGTAGCAGCTGAGGTGGTGTAACTGATGGGGAGAGGGTTGGGGGCTAGGAATGGAGGAGTGAAGGAATGGAGGATTCTGAGGTCAAGGGCAGGGGTCCGAGGACCAAGAGTCCAGCTGGAGTGGGTGAGAGATGATGATACAGAGGAGACAGGGCACAGCCACCCAGGAAACATGGTGCCAAGACTTGAGTTCTGGTGCTGAGGCTGGGAGGTAAGCCATGGATTCTGCAGCCTGCAGCCCTTCCTGCAGGCTCCCGGACAACCCCCTCAGCTAACGGTGTCTGAGTGCTTGGGGAGAAAAGGGGCTTCCTGTATCTAACAAAATGTGAAAGGAACAATTGATCCCCCAATTTGACACCCCAAAAAGCCACCATGGAGTATTTTTGTATATGAAGAAAAATGACTAAAGGGTAAATATTTGCAACCCACAGAAATAATTATTGAGGAATTTTTTTAAACAAATTTCATTTAGTTTCTTCTAAACTTGAGACTTCATTCCCAACAATATCTCAGGGCATTTTCAAACTGTGTTCTTTTCCTTAAAATAATCAAAGGGAATTGCTCATTATCCAAGGTCAACTTATTAACTGCAGACAGAATATTCTCCAATTATCGTGTCTCTTGAATTCAGTTCTTACTGAGCTCTAGGCAAGGAACAAAATGAGGAAGAGAGGAAAGAATGTAGCAAAACTCCCAGGCCAGTTTGGTCTCCAGCTAACTAGCTCAGTGACCCTGAGCAAACCCTCTGACCTTTCTGCGTATGTTTTCTCATTTGCAAAATGAAATGAGATGGGTAATTCCAATAGCCCTTCTTTCTGCTCTTCCCAAGTTTTAGAACTGCTAAATTATCTCATGCATGAAATGATTTATGTACGCCCTCTTTGAAATAATGGAGTTCATTTGCTGGGATCTCTAGCTTGCTGTATTTCTGTTAAACAAGATCTAACGGACTTTGATATCTTCCTGACTACTTTCTAGGGAGTTACAGATGTAATATCATTTGATTTTTGTGGAGATACTTGGTCAAGATTGACTCGATGCCTTCTGCTTTTCTACTGTATTCTCGGAGCATCTCAGACAAGCAAAAGATGACAGAAAGATTGGCAGGAAGAGGGTTTGGATACAAGCTTTTTGAGAAAAGCAACCAAAAAAAAAAAAAATGCTCCTTCTCCATCCTTAAGAGTATTGAAATATTTTTTGGCAAGGTGATGTTAGAAAGATGACCAAGAAAAGCTTCGAGGATCTGCTGAGGACTGTAGTGTGCTGAGCATGGGTTGGGCTCTTTTACCAGAATGAGGATGTGTATCCCTACTTTGTAGACAATGAGATCAACATACAAAGAGGTTCAGGAATTTAAGCCAGAGGGCATCTATAAATTAAATAGTCTCAAAAAAGGCTTCTTAACCTCCTCTACCTGTTTCTCCTCTCATCTTTAGAAGTGGGGACATTATCATTCCATACAGCAATGCACATCTTCTCTTGTTACTTCACGTGTGTAGCAGTCGGCCTTCTGTTGCTGTGACAGAACACTTGAGAGAATCAACTTAGAGGAAGATACATTCATTTTGGTTCCCAGTGTCAGAGGTTTCAGTGATGGTCCCTTCCACTGCTGGGGCCTGTGGTGAGGCAGGCATCATGGAGGAGAGCACATGCTGGAGCAGAGCTGTTCACCTCATGGTAGAAGGGGAGGAGAGAGACAGAGAGGAAGGGAGACCAGGGAGAAGATACAGTCCCCAAGGGTTCACTTCCAGTGACTCATGCTTCTAACTAGGTCCTGCTTCCTAGAGTTTCCACCGCCTCCTCTGAGTCCATTGAACTGTGATGTCATCAGCGGATGAGGTTACAGTCCTCAAGATCCCATCACTACCCCCAAGCCCCCTCTGAACATTGCTGCATGTTCTAAGGAACTCAGCCTTTAACACACGAGCCTTTGGGTGACGTTTCAGATTGAAAACCTAATAATGTGGAAATGTCCCCTCACTTTACCTGCTGTGCCATGTACCTAGTGTAACCTGCCATACATTAATTATTTAACCTCTTCCCTGCTGGTTAAATATAACCCTATAGAGTATCCTTTGATCACATATAGGAGTGGTTTAGTTTTTCTAATTGGATGCAAACAAGTAAGCTTGCCTCTCTAGATATGTGGATATGTATAAACCTGTTATGTGTGTATGTGCACATACATATATGGATTTTTTAAGATTCTGCCAAATTATCCTTCCAAATGGCTATGCCAAATTACACTCTCTACCTCCAGCGTAGTATGAAAATGTTTCCCCATACTGTCACCAATGCTTAATGTCATCAAAATTTAAGCATTTGCCAAGCTATTTTATATATATTTGTGCACCTCTCATCCCGAGGGGCTCAAGTGAACTGCGTCACAGGATCACAATAGGAAAAGCAGAGCAGGCTGCCCTTGTCCTACACCTTGCAGGAAGGTTTTTTCCTGCTGAGAGTACCTTAGGGCCACTGGCCTTGGAGGCCCTAGAGAAGAGGGGTGGTTAGATCACATTATCATTATGAGTTCACCTGGGGGCTGTAAAGGAGGCTGAGCAGCCTCTTTAAGCGTGTAAGTGATGACACTCAAATCTATCAGAATACCAACCCTGAAGTCAGGCCTGAATTTACAACCATAATATCTATCTTTGGATTTGGTTTTATGTTTTTACCATTGATTTATATATGCACCTTCCTTAGCATCCCATATCTCAAGCAACATAAATGTATTAAAGTAATGGAATTTAGCAAATATGTTACGGTTACCATCTTTGTTCCCAAGAGGGAATTTGGAAATCTGACAAATATTATAGCTTTCATTTTCAAGACCCATTTTCTGAGCAGTTTCACTAACAAGTCTTCTGATTTACCACACCATTAACAAAAATAATTCATTCTGGACAGCGGTAAAAGGAGTGGATTAGCACAATTTACAGCTTCCTCAAGATACATATAAGGTGACTGTTGAGAAAAAAAGGGACAGATTTTTGATTAACTGATCCATCGACTTGCTTTTAGGACATCTGAGTTCATTCTCCATGAGCCCATCTATTAAGGATGGTGTCCCTCAGAGAGGAAGCTTTCCATTGCCTGGTGTCCCAGCTCCAGCCCGTGTTGGCTGGCAGTTAATTAGAAAGGACTTGGTTGCTGACAGCCCTGCCTCACTGATTGAAAGGAAACTTTCCACTTCAGGCTGAGGATGTGGCATCTATTTTCCTCTCTTTAAAGGAAACATTACCCAGGGATAGCCTTTTAAGTCCAGGGTGCCCATGCACACAGATCAAGAAAACAAGAGCCTATGGGTAAGCAGGGGACAGGATGGGCGTCGGCCAAGGACAGCAGCCCATTAGCCAAAACCCACGAGGAGGAAAGGGGGAGGAAAGTAGAAAACCCTGGAGGAAGGAAGATGTGCAGTTATGGGTGAAGTGTGGGGGGGTTTCCTCCAATCGCTACAAACAAGAGGGCCTTGAAGTGTTGGGACACCCAGCCAAAAGGTGCTCTGTGGCTGGAAAGGAAGTGCCTCATGGGGCGAAGGTTCCTCTCTCTAGTGGGGTGAGTAATGAGGCCATGGGTGGGGGTGGTGGGCTCCAGCCAACAACTCTGAGATGTGATCCCCAGCTCCAGGGCTGGTTCTGCAACCAGCAGAGATGACCAGCAGAGTGAGGGGTACACCTTCTCCAGGAGAGGTGGGTGGGCTTTGGTTGTGAAAAGCAGGAGCGAGAAGCCTGGCTGTGGGGAGCCTTGTAGGTCCCCGGAAGGGTTTCAGTTTTACCATTAGAGCAGCAGGAGCCAGTAACATGATTCGAGTGTGTGTGTGTGTGTGTGTGTGTGTGTGTGTGTAGGAGGCAGTTATTGGGAGATGGTAACAACAGCCTTAATTAAATTTCTCTTTGCAACTATTATTCCTAGAAGGCCTAGTGTTCTTATTTATTCTATTTTATTTTTTGGTGTGTGTGTGTGTGTGTGTGTGTGTGCACGCGCATGTGCACCATGAACCCTTCTGTCAGTCTGGAGAATCCTGTGGACAACAACTCATCAGATCCTATTTTTAGAAGCACAGATTAAAATACTTAGATTTGTGGTGGGCCCCACTTGTACTTTACTATATATATTTTATAAAAATAATAGAGAATCATCTGTGATAGAATAATATGTACATATAGGTATGTTGGAGCATGCTCATTCTTACCAGCTTGGAAAAGTCGATTGTGTGACTTTCTTTCCAAATTCCTATTGAGTGACACCACAGTGAGAGCTTGAATGCAGATGCTGTGAGAGCATTTACACCATGGAAATTGGCAAACACTGAAAATCACGACTCCTCCTCCAAGGGTCAGTTGTTAAATATTTACCAAAACACACTGCATTTAGCAATACCTTAAATAGCATATTCTGATGAAGTACTGATGAGTGCAAATAGCGTTCAAGGATTTTGCAGCAACGGTAATCTAATATAATAACTTTTGTTTTTATAATTGGTGACAAACACAAGTATTGCTAATACCACTCTGATTTGTTGTCTACATCCATAAAGGAGATGTTACATTTAGAATTAAATGCAAATACAGGTACATTTTCTCCATTTCAAGGGCTCTTGAACTACAGTGTTGAAAATATGGGAAAGAACTGGGGAGTGAGGGCCAGGTAGTAGGTTGCAGCAATGTTCCAAGCCATCCTGGAAGCTCCTCTTCAAGTAAGGGAGGGAGAGATGTACGTGGAACTAGAGATAGTTAGCAGATAAAGCCTGTGTGGATTAGGGATGTGGAACTATAGAGGTAAGGGGGGTTCCCAGAGCGGCTCCCAGGGTTTTGGCTGACACCACTGGATTTATTTTATTTTTTTTTTTATGAGGGCATAGAAAGGATTGTAACTGCAGCAAGAATCCTTCAAGTTATCCTTTTTTTTATTGGTTGTTCACAACATTACAAAGCTCTTGACATATCATATTTCAAACATTAGAATCAAGTGGGTTATGAACTCCCATTTTTACCCCAAATACAGATTGCAGAATCACATCGGTTACACATCACATTTTTACATACTGCCATATTAGTGACTGTTGTATTCTGCTACCTTTCCTATCCTCTACGATCCCCCCTCCCCTCCCCTCCCATCTTCTCTCTCTACCCCATCTACTGTAATTCATTTCCCTCCATGTTTGTTATCCCATTCCCCTCACAACCTCTTATATGTAATTGTGTATAACAATGAGGGTCTCCCTCCATTTCCATGCAATTTCCCTTTTCTCTCCCTTTCCCTCCCACCTCATGTCTCTGTTTAATGTTAATATTTTCTTCCTGCTCTTCCTCCCTGCTCTGTTCTTAGTTGCTCTCATTATATCAAAGAAGACATTTGGTATTTGTTTTTTAGGGATTGGCTAGCTTCACTGAGCATAATCTGCTCTAGTGCCATCCATTTCCCTGCAAATTCTGTGATTTTGTCATTTTTTAGACACCACTGGATGTAATGGGGATGGGAAAGGCAGAGAGGGCCAGGTGGAGGAAAGGCGACAGTGAGTTTGGTTGGGACCCGTTGAGTCTGAGATGCTCCTCCAATCTCCTTGTGGAAATGCTGAGCAGATACCGAGGAGTGCATATTTGGAATAGGGACAGAAGTAGGTTCTACTGCTGATGTTTGAGCGGGGGACCCAGCTGGGGAACACGTTGTTCTTTGATGCAGGAGCAACTACATGAAATTGTGCTGCCCTTTGATAAAGGCATCGACGCCACTTCCCTCAGTGTTGTGTCTCTCAGTGATTCTTTTGCCAGCAGACTGTCTTTAGAAACTGGCAGATGACCTGTCTGGGGTCTGTGCCCAAGAAGGAACCACTTCCCCAGTAGCTGCACAGCTGCCTTGCTGGATTGGGAAGTCCAGAGGAAAAGCCAGGACTGCAAAGGTGTATGAGGGAGTCAGAAGGATATTAATGGCACTAAAACTTCCATTCAATTTGAAACTCCCCTGAGGAGAGGGGTGGACGGAGAGGAGGGTGACCAGGAAGCCTTGAGCATTTCCAAAATCAGTAGCTCTCAGAGGCAGATGAGCTGGAAAACGAGAAAGGAGCAGCTATAGAGGAGGAGGAAGGCAAGTGTGTGTGTGTGTGTGTGTGTGTGTGTGTGTGGTGGGGACAGACAAGGGAGGGTGCTTCCCAGAGCAGAGCAGGGAAACGGCAGCCGCAGATTGGAAGAAGACCAGAGCCTCTCCACTGGATCTAGGGAGACAGAGGGCAGGAATTTTACATAAGCCATGTTGGTGGAGGACGCGTGGGGAGGAGATGGAAATAGCAGTTACAGACACATCTTAAGAAGTTTGGCTGCTAAGAAGAAGACAGATTTGAAGTCGTCGGAGGTGGCTGTAGAATCAGCAAAATCTCCTTCCTTCTCTGCCTTCTTCATGTTTTTACTTCTCTCTTTTCCCTTCTCTCTTTCCTTCCTTAGAAGGATCCACTTGGGACACAGAAGGTAAAGACACCTGGGAGAAAGGAACTGATAGTGGCTTAGGGCTCCTGAGCAGGGGAAAGGGTGGACTCTAAACACGGGGGTGACTCGGTCTTCATACCAGGGAGCCGAGCGACTGAGTACATGAATGAGGCGCCCGCAGGAAGGGTGGCACTTACATCACCACCTCAGAGACGAGCTCAGGAGACAGAGAGACCTGCTTCGGTCTCATGCTGGTGCTATGCAGACTCAGAAATAATTTTCCTGTGTACATATAAATACACCCTCGTGAGCCCAACCATCATGTACATCCACAAGAATGGAGTCCTAACTAGATATTCATTCAATGCTTGTTCAATTATATCAAAATGAATTCTGCTGTCATGTATAACTAGAAAGAACCAAAACAAAAAAGACTGTCGGGTCTCAGAGATGCTGCTTTGGAAGCACACAGTAGTGGTTCAGAGCATTTTCGGTTCTGAAGAGCTTCCCCACCTGTGCGTTAAGGAAGACAGTGTGGCTGAAGAAGGTTGGAAATCGGGGTGTTGTGTTGGTGTTTCCTGAGCAGCTCTGTGCCTGGTCTAGGGAAACATGACCCAGGCTGGACAGAGGAGTTTGGGGCTTGGGGAGATCACTAAGGTACAGTTGTTGGGGACGGACGCTGATGCAGATGGGCTTGGAGCTTCACAGCTGCCCCGTCCCTCTTTCTGGGATCAGAACCGTGGCATTGCTGAGGCTGTTTTCTGACCCCTGAATGCAGCCGGGAGTAGAGTGCTTCTAAAGACATGGAGACTAAAGCCTTATTGACGGATGTGGACCTGCTACGCATCAAAGGGCTCAGAAGTGGTATTAGCTGGGGGCTCTTTTTAAGTGCAGAAAGTGCTTCTCTGTAGATAGCGCTCAGAGCCACCTGGGGTTACGATAAAAGGCTTCAAAAAGGCAGCAGTGCCTGGAGTCTGCTTGTGGCCACTCACTTGGCTGCTTTGGCCATGCTGACCCTAGACTGCCCGGCTGACCTTGGCATATCTCTATGGCGGCAGAGCCTGCGAGAACCAGGCTGGTAAGCTTTTGCCAGTGAGGCAAACTGAACCCTGTGTTGAGGCTGCCTGCTGGCTCCCCAACCTCCACACTGGTCAGTGTTGGGGAAAACATTGAGCCTCGAATTAAACCAAGGGGGTGTCAATCATCGGCCCTGCCCTAGTTGGCTGTGGGACCTTGGTCAAGTTCCTGACCCTCCCTGAGGGTCAGTTTAATCATCCAGAGAGTGGGGATACTCTTATCTACCATGGCAGAGCTCCATCCATGCAACACACGCCTGAATCCTACTCAATCAATCACTGGCTGCCACACTGGCCTGTGTCTAGCTGCACCAGATGGTCACGATCCTCACCCTCATGTGGCAGGCGGTTTGAGGGCTGATGGGCTAAGTGCCTGGCTGTGATATTGTGACACTGTAAGAAACATATGTAGCCTCTGCTCTCTGTTCTAATATTTGGCCCTTGACCCCAGGCACTCCTGATAGCTTCAGGCTTACAGGATTGGGCTTTCTGCCTCACCTCCTACCTTCAAGTTGGGAGAGGCACTGAAGGTTGAGTTGGTCCCCAGTGGACAGCGATGTGATGACTCGAGCCTCTGCAATGAAGCCTCGTAGGAACCCAGACAGGGACTCCGATGATGAGAGCTTCCGGGTTCCTGACACAGGAGGCTGCCTCAAGGTCACGCACTGACCCGAGCCTGTGTGTTTCTTCACCTGCTGTTGGTCCGGATCCTCTGTGGTAGCCTTTATAGCATTTACCAGAATTCTGTGAGCCACTCTAGCAAATTGATTGAACCTAGAGGAGTTGGGGGACGCTCGGTTTACAGCTGGCTGTCACAATGGGGCTTTTGATAGACATCTGAGGTGGGAGCAGTCTGGTGGCATGGAGTCCATGATGTGTGGGATCTGATCCTTTCTGCAGGTAGTGTCAGACTTGAATTGGATCAGCTGACACCCACCTGATGTTCAGCATTGTGTTGAGCATGTGAGGGAGAAGAAGCCCTTTGGTTGTTCCTGTCCCTAACTCAACAAGTACCTCACTCATTTCTTTCTTGTCCTTTATACGCCAGGCTCAGCTGAAAGTACCCGCTGCGGCCCCATCTAGTGCACAGTGGGTACGAGGAGGCACCACCTGGTTCGCTGCTGTGCAGGGAGTAGCAGCAGCCAGACAGTGGGCTTCAGGTGGAGGGGAGTAAGGGTCAGAGCCCCAGTGAGGGCAGATTGTGGACATCTGTGTCATAGGGCCACCTGTTGCAAGGGAGGCGGAGGAGGAAGTGAGACAGCAGGAGTGTGGCGAGTGCTCAGAGCAATGCTGGGACCCGCAGAGACCCCCGTCAGTGGGAGAAGTTAGTGTTGTTTTCAGAAATGAGCTGCTCTCACTAGAGCCCGCCAGTCACAGAAGGAGACCAGGTAGTCGGGGGTCAGTGGAAGTTCCGCACCCAGGTGCTCTAGGACACTGCTCCGTTAGCTGTCCCTTCTCTTCCCATCCCAGGTGTCCCCTGTGGGTCTCCTACACAGAGCAGGGTGCCTAAGATTAGCACACTGTCACGTTGTTGAGTACTATTTGCTGACCACTCATTGTACTGCGAGGTCTCAACAGGTTTAATCACAATAATTTGAGGTTTGTTCAGAGCATTATATTCCACATAGTTCACGGATGCTTTTAATTTGATTATATGCAGTTTAACACGGTAGATGGCCGTCAGGGAGAGGAAAGCGCTGCTCTCTCTGAAGGCGACACACGTGTTAAGGCCATCACAGTAGTTTTGTTTCACAACAGGAAGAGATGTGTTATGAGGCGTGGGGCAGTAAGTGGGTGCTGGGAGCCTTGCTCTGGACGCTGTTGCCAGAAACGGGCTGCCTTCTGGTTGAGGACGGGTGGGGAAGGTCTCCCAGGAAATCGGCCTTGAGCTAAGTTTTGAAGGAGGGAAAGGATGGAGAATGCAGGCCGAGGTCTGGGGCCTCCAAAGGAGCCTGTGGGTTTGAGGAAGCCCAAGCGCGACCTGGGGAGTGAGGGCAGACGGTGTTAGGTGCACCGGGAAGGAGGGGACAGCCCTGTGGGGGAGACTTTCTGCTGTCCGTGCCAGCACCAGCAGCACCTCCTGCCCGCTGCACACCCTGGAAGCCCACAGGGACAGCCCTGGTCCCTGTACTCCTGGACTCCTACCAAGGAAGGGCAACTTTGCTCCAGAAGGAGTGAGTGAGCGCTGACTTTAAAGAGCTCCAAAGTCGGCAGGAAGCATGGCCTACAGGGGAAGACGAGGGGGACTCCCTGAGGGCGGCTGTGTTGCTCTGGGAGGCCTCAGAGATGAGCCAGGTGCTGTCAGCATCTCACCTGACCACTCCTTCTGCACAATGCACTGTGGCTGCCCATTTCTTTCCCTGACCATGGCTCTTGGCTCAGAGCTGGCTTTCTCTCCTCCGTGACGACCCAGCCCAGTGTTCCACGGCCATCCGGGTCCAGCCCTCCTGCTTCGGCACATTGGCGAGCAGCTGCTCACAGCGCGAGGCCCTCACTCTCTTCAGAGAGTATCCAGATAAATCCTTCACTCTGCACATAATCCAGCGAAATCCCCACTCTGGGCTCTAGTTGCTTCCAAGGGGAAGGAAGGATGAATACAGAGATGGAATGTTCATGGACACAGAATGTGTTTAAAAGAACACACACACAATCAGCGCATGGGCACAGTTCTACACCAATACACGCATTATTCAGAGGTTTTAAAAGTGTTTAGGGATCCTAGTTTCAAAGGTCTCTGACCCATCCAGGGACTGACCCCACTGCTCTGGGCCTGAGGTGAGGCAGGACTTCATGGAGGGAAGGTGTGGAGGAGGACAGCAGCTCAGGACACGGATACCAGGAAGCAGAGTGTGTTCTGCTCACCAGAGACAAATCTATGTCCCAAAGCCATGCCTCAATGACCCGCCGCCTCCAGCCACAACCTACCTTCCTATGGTTACCACCATTAATTCCCCTGCAGGGACTAATCCAGTGACACAGTTCAGGCTCTCATAACCCAATCATTTTACCTCCAAACTTTTTTGCATCGTCTCACACATGAGGTTTTTGGGGATACCTCATATCTAAACCATAACATGCATGAACATGAATATACATACACAGGTCTGCATTTATACATGAATGTGTGCATACATCACAATTATAAATACACATGTATGTATGCATATATACACAGTAAGCATTTATATATGGGTACATGGGTACACACAAGCATGAGGCTCTTAGACACATATAGTAGCATGCATGGCCGTGTGCATGTCTATGTACACAGTGCCCACGTGGCTATGTATGAATGAATGTGTGACCCACCCATGTATGGTGGTTTGTGAGTGTGTGTGTGTGTGTGTGTGTGTGTATGTGTGTATTTTAGAAACCCTAATTGTGCCAGGAACTTCATAGCTAGTCTTGCTTTTTACACACACCACAACCCTACTCTGTGTGTGCTACTATAATTCCTGTTACATAGATGCGGAATTGGGGGGCTCGAAGTTTAAGTTTCTTGGGTAAGGCTACAGGGCCAGCAAGTCCTAAAGATGACAGTCAAACCAAGGACTGGAAAACAAAATATTTTGTTCTGATGCTTAAATGATGTCATCAGAAAGGGAGAAAAGCAACAAAAATCCAATAAACCACAAGTCTGGTCCTTGAAGTTTGAGAGCCCACATTTGCCTTTGAGATAGCCATGGACGCAGGCAGGACATTTTAGGAAGAAAAGGACAGGCACAGGCACCTTGCATCTGGCCACAGGCACCTGCCGGCATGAGCAAGGATCCAGAGCCAGTTCCTACTGGTACCGTGGCAAAGCCGCTCTTCTGCATGCAGACACCAGCCCTGCGGTTGTTAGTAGTGTTGTAACTGGAACAGGGACAAAAACACAGTGAAGGCAGGATGAGTGAGGCCTTGTGAAGCATGCGCAGCCGCCAGCCCGCTCCCCTCTGAGCACTTTCTGAAGGTCACTGATGGACAGCCGCTTTGCCAGGAGGTGCCGTGGAAGATTGTGTGCACCTTCAGCAAAACTACGGGGCATGTGTGATTGCCTCTGTTTACTCGATCCTAAGAAATACAAGATTGAGTTTAATGAGAGGGAGAAAAATGCACATTCCACACACAGGCTGGGTAGGTTTCATTGTCCAGGGTGTTATTACCACAAAGTAATCTTCCGAAGGCTTGGTGAGTAATCCTGCAATTACGAAAATAATCAATTAATTGATCCAAATTAATCGGATAACATATTTTATCCTGCTAAGCATGAGAGTAGATTTCAAGAAAGTTTCTAGATAAAGGAGGCATTGAACCTTTACGGCCCCCAGCCAGGGAGAGTGACAGAGAGTCTGGTCTCCAATACTGATTCACTAATCAGCAAAGGTTAGAATTAGCATCTGGGGAGTGCTGCTCCAAGGACACAGCCAGTCCTGTCCCTCAGCTGGAACATCCCACCGTTTTCCCGCCCTGGGATGAGGCTTCCCCAGCTCCCCGGTGCTGCCTTTCCCTTCCCCTATCTCTGTGTTTCAGGGATGGTCACCTGGAGAAACGAGGATGACTGCATAAATGGGACATGTATGTTTTCCAATGGGAGAAGCCACTGGACAGCGACCAAAGAGGGTGGGGCGGGAGAAGCTCCTGTTTCCCCTCTTCTTCCTCTTTTCTCCGCATTCGCTGAGTTGCCTACAATTCACTAAGCAGTTCTGGAATGCAGCAATGGACAAATGTTGCAAAGATCCTTGTCCTTGTAGCACTGAGCTTCTAGTGCAAGACATGCAGTGGCTGGAAGGGCCACAGGAACAGCCGAGTAGCACAGAGTGGGGCTGGAGTAGGGTGCTGGGTCCACAGGCACTTGCTTGTGCTGGAAAGGGTCTGAGGGATGTGTCAGAGACCCAGCAGCAGCTGCGGAGGAGGCACATGGCAGGCAGACGGGTGTGGAGTGGATCCCAGCCCTGCTCTGTGCGTGTGACTTATAGGAACATATCCCTGACTGGGTCTGCATCTTTCTGTTTCTGCTTTTTAAAGGAGGATCACGGGATCTGCCTTGTGGGGAAGTTTAAATGAGATTCCGATGGGAATATCATTGGTTTGTTTATATGAAACCAAGGCTGCAAAGGATCTGAAATAATCTATAGTGTGTGGAAAACCCCAAGAGAAGGGTCTGGCACATGTTGGGTATCAGTGCATGCACACCTGTGATCAGAGCAGCGTGACAAGGGCTCACACAGCCCCTTATGATGTGCCATGCATTGCTCTCATGAATGTTAGCACATTTAGTCCTGTGACCCTGTGAGACAGGAACTTTATGGCCATATTATGGATAATGAAACTGAGTCACAGTGAACTGAACTAATTTCCTTAAGGGATTTTTTTTAAGTGAGGTCTTTCGATTTTTTTCCTGTTTGTTTATTTTTATGGTACTGGGACCAAATCCTGAAGGTCTCATGCCTAGTCAATGATAGAGAGAGAATTTTATCTAGGCACCTGCTCTGGAACTGCATGGCCCTTATTCCCAGGCCCCAGACTGTGGAAACAAGGCAATCGTTTATTCAGCAAATACTTATTGGTCATCTATTATGTGGGAGGTTTTGGATAGGCACTGAGGAGATGGAGGTAAGTGAGGGACGGGCTCCTTCCCCTAAACCCTTGACCCCAGTGTGAGACTCATCTACCGGAGGGATCTGGGTCCGGAAAACCTTGTTTGATAAGGATAACACACCTGTGCCCTGGGTGTAGCCCTGAATGTAAATATTCCACCCTATTGGACCAGGCCCAGCAGTGTGGCTGCGTACCTGGGGGAGGTGGTCTTCATTCATATGAAGAAGCCTGCCCTGTCTCCAGTGGGGACCTTCGCAGTCAGTCAGTGGAACTTGCCTCTACCGGCGAGGGGTGAGCCCTGTGACTTTTAGATGATGGTCTCCTCATTAGAAGAAGCCATCAATGACAGCCGAAGTGATCATTATTGGCAAGCTGGAGACTGGCGCTGTCAGGCAGGGTGGGCCCCTGCAGAAGGTTGCAAACTGATGACTATTTAATCTTGAACTTCGACAGCAACAATATTAGTTGAAGGTCTGTAATACATTCACAGTCCTCATCTGACATTTTCCCCACATCATTATTTTTCTGGTTTTACTTTCAAATTCCCCATAGGATCATTGACATGAAATTCTAAGGGGAAATTTGGAACATTAATGACTGTTTAAAGCAAATGAGTAAGTGTCCTTTCCAAGAGGAAATTACCTTTATGATATTGGCATAGGCTATTTTTAAAATTTATACTAATGAGGAGTCAACTTAGGGTAGAGGACTGGTTTCCAGGCTTGTCTTGGCCTGTGCAGCCTTTGAATTGGGCTCCAGCGAGCCCTGTGTGGCCTTGCAACGCCTGTCCTAGGTGCAGGGAGGGCCTGTCCTCTCTATTCCTTTCTTCCATATTGGTTATTGATAACCCTGACCAGCCAAGCATGGGCTGTGGCTGGGCATGCCACAGTCAGCAAGGAGCATCTCAGAGCTTGCTACCTAGATAAGCGAGACCCTCATCCAGGGACACAGCTGGTAGCTCTCTATGCTGCAAACATACCTAAGTACCTTGAGACAGGCAGAACAAAACTCTATGACCTTGAAGAACAGAGGGCTATGACCCCATTTGGGGCTTGGGGATGATGGTGGAGTCTATCCCTTGCTCTGAATCTCTAATGCAGTAGATAGAGGATTTAGAGAGGCCAGAGGACTTGAGGGAGGAGCCCATATCAGGAAGAGGGGCTGGCAAGGGCTCCAAGCTAATGTGACCCTCAGAGGACCCGTCTCTTCTGATGGCAGTTCTCAGGTGGAGCCCTGTGAGCGTGTGCACGTGGGATCCAGGCTCTCCGTGGAAGGGATCTTCCTGTGACACTGATGTGCCCTGAGAGCAAGCCGTGGGGCAGGCGCTGTTCCAAGGGCTTCCCGTGAACACATGCATTTGACCTTCCAGGAACTTTCCCTCGCCCCATTGGAAAAGTGACCTTAAAAGTGATGGACAGATCCCACCTGCACAAGGTGATGCATGATAGCAGTATTTGGTCACAGCAATAACCAACGGACAAACACGTTCACATACAAACCTGGAAGCATCCAATCCTTGTCGAGAGAGCACAGGTGGGGGATAGGACGCCTACACCACTGAGCACCTGCTGTCCCGAGAGGGCAGCAGGGCACAGCTCCAGGCTCCTCTGGGACAACATCCAGATGCACTTCGAAGCGGGAAGAGTCAGATACAGAAGTGTGTGTCACGTGACTGACTGTCCATCTGCAGGGGAGGGGTACACTTTATGTACAATTCACTTTTTAAAAAAATGACATAGGTTGAATCATAATACTCTTCATAGTGTCCCTGTTGCAGTTGTCCCAAAGGCTTACAATGTCAGCAGCACCAACTCTCAGGTGCAGGGATCCTCTGGGCCCAGCAAGGTGGGCCACACTCAGGGAGGGATTCTTATGTGCTCAAGATAGTGGTCAAGGGCAGAATCATCCGAAAGCTTTCTCACCCACATGCCCTGCATCTGGACTGGGGAGACCCTAACAGCAGGGCTCTGGACGTCCCTGCCTCTCTGGGGTCCCCTGCAGGAAGGCTTCTGGGCAGCTGCACTTCTTGCAGGTTGGCCCAGGACCTCGAGGTTCTGTCCTGAGTGAGGGGCTGGTCCATCTTTGTTGTGTTTTGTGTCTTGGAAATTCATGGGGTCACTTTTGCCCCATTTCATTTTCTTAGGCAGTTACAAGGCCCTCCTGGCCTCGAGGGTTGGCAGAACTAGACTTTCTGTGGTCTCCTGCTAGTGAGGAAAAGGGGTGGCTGGAAGGAACACTGGACCTAGGTGCTGCTGTGGCCATCTCTGGAATAATCTGACCCAGTCATGAGAAGTATAGAGTAAGACTGAGGAGACAAGAGGAAAAATCAGAGTTTAAAAATAAACCTTGTTTCATGAATAGAAAACAAAACTAATAAGAAGGCAGGTCTGAAATTGAAAAATCAGATAAACAATCAAACCTACTCTGTGCTCAGATGACTGCATAACCCCCAAGAGAAACCATCCCCAGAAACTTTAAAGCACAGTAATTTGACTGCATCCATTTGCAAAATGTACCTTAGAGAGAATTCAAGAAAATAAATAAATAAAAACAAAAACCTGCAAAAAGGAATCTTCACCTGTTCTTAGTACCCGAGTTGGTGAAGGTAGCGTTGTATTGTTACTGCCATCCCTGTGTGTATCAAAAGGCAAAGCAAATGAGTAATTATGCTAATCTCAAGTAGAATTAGAATTTTGAGGTGTGGGAGGAAGAAGATACAGGCATTAGATCATTAAGTTAATTAAAAAATGCTAAAGAATTGGAAATGAGATTATCGATATGAATTCATTATATATTTTATCTCTAAAATTCATATATTCTATCTCTGCCTACTAAAAAAGCCTAGAAACATTAGCAATGAGCTTCCTTTGCAAATAGATAATGGTTTCTATTTACATTTCCCAGCAAAAGAAACCGAACTGCCACAGGAAAATGGTTGATTTCATGTCTGGGGCAGGAAATATAGAAGATAAATTTGTAAAGTCTTGTCCTAGTAAAAAGTAGAAAGGTTGCACTGAAGGTGTAGCTCAGCATAGAGTGATTGTCTAGCCTGCTAAGGCCCTGAGTCCTATCCCCTGACCCATCAAAAAATAAGTGAGTAAATAAATAAATAAGTTATCTGAAATGATTAGGGTCATGTCATAGCAATAGGCCACAGATGAGACAATATGAGCCTTAAAACAACAGTAATAATTTCAATACAGTAAAACACATATGTTTAAATCCATAAGTTCACAATGATAGGGAAAATCAAAATTATCTATTGGTTATCTTTCAAAGTTGACAGAGGCTAACTTGTGATTGCAAAACTTGAAGAGATAGAAGCAGACCCCCATCTGCCTTTCCCTTAATCGTTCCATGAGGAGAACAAGAAATGACAGAGAGGGACAGTCCTCAATTCATGGATCTAGGGCTGACCATCCATGGCTGTGAGCCCCACATGGAGAGTCAGACATCTGTCCCACCTGAGGAGAGCTCACAGCCTACCTGGCCTGGAGCCCAAACTACCAGACCTGACTCGGATCAGGCCTCCAGGTATCAGCTCCTACCTGTGGACGACTCAGAGAACAGCTAACATGACAAACGCCCCTTGCCGTGATGACAACCCAGATTATGCAACAAAAGGTTGAAAACAAAGAAGCAAACGATTTGAACAGAAGGCTCTACAAATTAATAAAAGAAACATTAACAGGCATATTGATTACAATGTTTGGTTCTCATTTGAAGCTATTCATTAAGAAATTCTTGTTATTTTTGCTCACATGTGGTATGTATTGCTGTTGAAAAACAGAGCTTGTCTCTTTACAGATACTTTATAAACATTTATAGATGAGATGATATCTGGGGTTTGCTAAAGGAGCTGGGGTTCATGGGTGCTCAGAAGAAGCAGGAGCAGCCACAAGTCAAATGCTGAGCTCGAGCGATGGGAGAAGCTCGCTGTAGGACCCTTTCCATTTTTGTTTCTTTGGAATTTTTTGATATTGAAAATTTAGCAAAAATAGTAACAATTAACAGAGATAAAGGACTTTCTTGTTTTTCAAAGGGCTTTCTAGCCATGATTTTAGCCAGTGAATAACAGAAAATGGTCAGTACAGGTGCATCCCAGCTTAGCCTTCCAGGGACATGAGATGCCCCAGCAACTTGGCTGCCCTCTGAGGCTGTGCCCCCACCTGACTTCATCAGGAAGACACCAGGAGCCTCTTGGTATTATACCATCTTCAAATGATGCTCACTCTCTAGGAAGAAAGGACCTCATTTCTTTTTTCCCTATTTGATGCTTCAAAAAAACAAAAATGAAAGAAAAACTTCTCATTAGCTGGGAAGGGTTCTTGATCCAATTTTGAATTCAGTGACCAGTGAGGACCCAAATCTCCTTGGCCTATTTCTGCTAGATCTAACCAATTTTAACAAATATTTTGAGATGCTTTGTCTGCTAAAGGAGAGGTTATTCTGATTCTGAATTACTTTGCTATAAATAGCTATATGAGAGCCAAATGAAACCCTGAAATCAGAGGGTTGCTTTTGCATGGAGTCAGACTATTTCAGGACCGCGGGGCAGGAGGCTTCAATTGCCCGAGTCAACATTCTGACTTTAGCAATGAATGATGACGAGGATGTAAAATGGTTGTATGGTTTTTATTTTCTACCTACAATCTCAAATTCAATCCTCAACTTGAAGCATTGATAAAATTTTAAACATTTCAGTAAATTTAAATTGTTTGAATCTGCACGTGATCCGAATTCCTATCGTTTTAAAAAGTTCTTCTATTATATGTATGTATATTAAAAAAGTCCTCCAAAAAAGTTAATTTACCTCGCTCTTCTCAGGACTAGAATCCCAATCACTTCCAGACTGAAGCACTTACGGGGGAAGGAAAAAAGGCAGAGTGCTCCCATAATTTTAAATTGCTTTGTACAATGAGGAGTGCCTGTAAATGACACAGTGTGGCAACCGGTTACATAAGCTTTTTTGATTTGTAAGTAACTTAGTGGATCTGCTGATGAAATAGTTTGACAGGTGCCTCTGATAATGCAAAGAGTGAGTGACACATCTCCATGACCACAGGGAACTTGCAGTAGGTTTTCAAGTTTCAACAGCTGGAGAAGATGGGGGAGATTGTGGTTGGCTCCCAGGGGACTTGGGGAAGGTACTAAGGCTGCAGAGTTGAACTAATTACAGAAAATGCCATGTGGCTGGCTTTGGACTAATTCATAGAGCCCCTGGCCTGTTCTGCTTACCCTCTGCCTGGTGATAAAATTGGGGTTCTATCTAGGTGGATACAGTTGGCTTATATCTCAGCCGGGCAGGACAGCTTCTGCCTGGATTTGTTGGTACTCATTTATTTAAAAAAGAAGGAAAAAAAATTGGTGAAGTATGCTTTGTGGGCTTTTAGGAGGGCCAAAGAAATGCAGGTTAGTGATTTTTCCGGGCAGAAAGAGACTCCTTTCTGAGGGGATGTCTCAATTGTCACTATTTTGGATTAGAATGTGTTGTTTAAACACAGGAGGGCTCTCGTACCTGGCTCTCGAGACAGCTATAGCTCTAAGGTATTAAGGTATGAAGAAATTGCTAGGTCAGAGAGATGGGGCCAGAGGTGCTGATCAGTGGACCTCAGAAAATTGTGGGGAAGGGGCTGCAGGATGGACTTGGGGATGGTGTGAGTGTGGCTGTACCAGAAAGGGTAGATGGAGGGACAGGACCTGCCCTTGTAGGTGTGCTGTAAGAGAGGTAATCAGCAGGCGGGGCAAGGAGAGCTTCCTCCTGGCAGTGTCTAGAGGATTTTGTCTTTGACTTTGAGAGTCCCCACTGTTGGGAAACTGAGGTGCCGGGCGTGTAGCCTTTGGGGAGGGTCATGTCTGAAAGCTGCTTTCAAAAGATCCTCAGCATTGACACTGTTTCTTTATCTGAAAGCGTGAGAGAGATATTGGTTGGGTTATTTGAATAGAACAGCAATAATAAGGGAAAGATAATGAAGTTTATGGCAGAGGCTGGCCAGATGTGCTGGAGTGTGGCAGGAGGGCAGAACTCATGACCACTTGCCGATTAAGATCCCGAACGGAGACAGAATTCTCTACTTTGGGAGGCAAGATCAGAGTCGAGTGGCCAGTCACTTTGATTTGCCTAAGATTGCCCCATATTTAGCACTGAACTTCCTGAGCTCTGGGCAACTTCTTGGTTCTGACCCATGGAGACAGCGGATGGTCCTGTTGGAGAGGGTGAGGGTCCTGCTTTGTCCAGGCAGGTTGAGTCTGGAGTAGGCTCCCTGTGCTTGGTTAGGAAGACCGCCCCTAGCACATGTGTGCAGTGCCCTATCAGGACCTTTCCTGGAGCTCCATGTGGGGTGGGAAGACCCAGGTGAGAGAGAAAGCGAGCGCTGGGCTCCGGCACCTGCCTCCCCTGAATCTGTTGCAAATCCAACCCCTGAACTCAAGTCCTGCAGACTAGAGGCTGCTCCAGGGAACACAGGGTAGGGGGTTTTAGGCTAAAGCCTAATATGATGGGCTTTGGAAAAAGGGAGAACCTGGGGATTGGTAGATGTGTAGCAAAACATTGTCCAGAAAGCAGGGCCCATGGGAAATGGGAGAAGGGCGCCCGTCCCCCGGAGCTGGCCAGCCATATGCTCTCACGGATTGGAGAGACTAAAAGGCACCATGAAGTAGGAGCAGGTCTTTTATTTAACTTAACTTTCTTGTTGCCCCTCCTGCCTCTGCCCCAGAATTGTTCTCAGTGTGGCTCCGGATTAAAGAAATATATAACATTCAATACCACCTGCCTGGGAGGATGGATAAGGGGACAGGCACCCTGGGAGCCTGTCTGCTCCCCTGTACTCCATTCATACACTACTGGGCTCCAAACACCTCCCAGGCTGGAGGGGCTAGAATTGCATTTCCCTTTATTCTTCTTCTGTCCTCACTGCTACCCAACAGGAAATAATTTGATTTGGGGCTGCAGGGGGTAGGGCAGCAAAATGCAGTAGGAAGCCAGAGAAAATCAGCAAGAAAATTACTTAAAGGGGTTGGGGGGGGACCCAACTGACTGCATATTTCCTACAAGATGAGTTAATGAAATTCTGCTCCTCTTACACAGCTGTATTCGGTTTGTTTTACATTGTTCGGTATGTAAAAGGATTTGGCTTTGTGTTACAGAACTAATTGCTTGCTAGATATTACATGGATATCAAAATACTTTATAAATATTAATTAATCTTCACCTAATTCCCTGGCAAGCACAAATAACCAGTGGCATATTTATTGGATGTGTAAGCAATAATCTGATTCTTAAAGACTTGTTTTCTCTGCAGAATCTTTCTCATCATCTCCATGTGTCAAAATGCCTCACCTCCTTTGAGAATGCTATCATATGCCACTTCCATAATAATCTTTAGGAAAATAATAATGAGGATGATGCTAAGAGTAACCAGCATTCTTATTTACTGAACAGTCACCCTTTGCCAGGCCCCAGGGTAAGCAATTCATAGATATCATCTCATTTGGTTCCCACAACAGTCCTATAAGGAAAAGAGAAACATTGCTATTTTTTTTTTTTTCCCAGAGGAGGGAACAAAGCTTCTGGTAGCTGGGTGGGAATCCATGCCCCACTCTGTCTGCAGGAAAAGCTCAAAATAAAAGCAATTCCACTGCAACTTTTCTGATTCTCTCTACAAGATGACACTTGTGTTTGTTGACAACTTCATCAGTTGGTTCATTCAAGAGTATTTATGTGAAAGCCAGCCACTAGGCGAGGCTCAGTGCTGCTCTCCATCAGGGCACCTAAGGAGCCATCTGGGGTTGGCATCTTTTCTCTCCTGCCATTTTTTGAGGTCCCCAAGGGATGTGAGCCATGTTGTTTGCATTGAGCAGAGGACCTGGCCCGGTGACCATTTGTAGAAGGGATGGAGAGTGACGGAGTGAAAGGGGAATGGGAAGCTGCAGCTCCTTTTGCTTGTAAATGGCAGGGGGAGGTGCTGGGGGGGGCGGTCACGCCCTCCTTTCCTAATTTCATAATATGTGATTGCACATTTATTTGTGTTCTTACTTGTTGAATGTCTTCTGAGATTGACACTCCATGAGGGCAGGCACCATACCCCTCATCTGACCCATACATGCTTGTTAAATAAATCCACTAATTCTTGAGGAAGGCTGAATAAAATGGTTTTATGTGCATACTATGGAGTCTATGGAAATAATCCCAATCCAGATCATAGTCAGGCTTTTTCTGGAATGCACAGAACTTTTATGGGACAATATTGCGATGTGCATTGACATAAACATTATCCAATAGATATGCTTCATATAAAATCATCCCTGGTGTTGTGGTGGGCGTGGCCAACAGAAGGTGCTTAACAATTTTCCTCTGATCTGAAATAGAACCAGAACTTGTGACTCAGTTCCTGTTGTTTCTCCCTTATGTTCTCAAACTGTGGTCCGTGGACCAGCAACATCAGCATCACCTGAGAGCTGGTCTGAAATGCAGACCCTCAGGCCCAGTCCCAGACCCACTGAGCCAGGATCTGTATTTTAACATGATCCCAGGCGATTTGCATGCACAGAGGCACTTGACAAGCTTAATCCAGGGGCTTCTTTGCAGTCAATGACTGTGATTTGCAAATTGTCAGCATTTCAGAAATCCCAGTTGAAATCATCCTTTCACCCTGGGCTAGAGTGGCATCAATTTCTCAGCTATGAGCCAGAATTCCACCAACTCTGCTTGGTTGCTTATTTAAGAAGCCTCCATCTGACAAGAATAGGTGTCTTTGATTTATTTTAAAGTGTAGGGTGGGGAGGTCTGATGATTGATGTGATTATTAATAACTGCAGTTTACTTAGAAGAGCAAAGTGTTTAACAACCAATGAGGAGCATCAAAAGGAACGAAGCAAACCACAGCATGAAGTCTTCCAATGACGTGACGCAGGGACCCTAAGTGGGGTCATGAAGCCCCAAGGAAAACCAGCCTCAAAACAAAGGCAAGAATGAATCACAACAGCATCCAGAAGGAGAAAGGAGGGAACCGAGTCTCAGAAACAAATATTTCTGTTGACCCTCTGCTACCGTGAAGTTGGCACTGCGAAGACGAAGACGACCTTCCTTAATGATTAATTGAATTTCTCACCTTTTGCTCGAATGCCTTGGCCCCTTGGTTTTTAAATAACATCGAAGGGCAAAGAAGACTCAGGACTTTGCCGAATGACTTTTCAAGATACAGCCCCTTACAGGAACATCCGTGCTCATCGGCTCCCTTTGCTAACGGAGAAATTATATTGAGGGTGACCTTTTGAAGGAATAAAACTCATTACCACGTGGAATGTGGTAGCTATAAAAGATCAACACTCGGAAGCCAAAGCAAAATCTCACATATGATAAATTAATTAGAATAGAAGTTACACAAATCCTAGACCTTCTGTGTGACCCCTATCTTATAATTACCTCTTCTTTAGAAGCAGAATGGAATCTTTTATGTATGAAGATGCTACTGCTGACCCTAAATGCATTAAGAGTCAAGGAGATGTTTTTCACATATTGAAAATAAGATTTGATTGAGTGCTTGCAAGTGGCCTAGTGAAATCTCATTAAAGCACTGTTTACTTTAATTCTTTATAAATTACAGAATATTAGCTATTAATTATGAACATGAAACGAGTTGGAAAATAAGTTTGGCTAGAGCTTGCTTTTGAACCTGAGTTAGAACATTGCCTTTTATGGTTTTAAGCATTTTAGAGCCGTGGATATCTATGACCAAAGTGTAAATTCCCACCTCTTCCACTTCTTCCTCCTCCTCAATGCTTATCAACCTGGTTGCAAAAATCTAAATGAAAACCAGAAGCTGAGGTGAAGCTAGCTGTCACTATTCAGTTATAATTAGATATATAAATCATGTGCATGGTTCACAGTGAAACATGAATCTTTTATTCTTTTCAACCACTCCCACGAGACACACACGCACACACACACACACACACACACACACACACACACAGAAGCAGTCTGAATTCACTAAAGTTGCCATGTCACAAGAGCTCTCACATGCAGGTCAATCTGCCCTGTACAAATAAAGAACTGTGTATTCTGAATCACAAATGGATAGAGAGAAAATGAAGTTCTTGAGCACCTACCAGGTGCCAAGCACTGAAACACTAAAACTGTGTACAAATTTGACTGCATCAAAGAAGACAGGCCGATTTTTATTTAGATGACAATTCCAATTATTTGGCACCCAAGCTGGAAGGCTGTGTCAGGGAGGATTCTGAAGTGAGAGCCACACAGCATCACAGAGATGCACCAACAGATGTTCAACGGGTTACATCAGCCGGGGAAAAGATGTGCTATGAAAT
The DNA here is from genome assembly GCF_964194105.1 of Spermophilus citellus. NCBI lineage: Eukaryota > Metazoa > Chordata > Mammalia > Rodentia > Sciuridae > Spermophilus > Spermophilus citellus. The sequence goes on from NC_138200.1 coordinate 64,652,841, forward strand.
CCCATCCTAGCACTACACTTCCTCCCTGCCGAAGTCAGCCAATCGGTTGTTGAAGAGCTCCCTCTCCAAGGGCGGGCGGAAGGGGGACCAAGCAGAGGACAGGAGATTCAGGTCCATCTGCTAAGAACCTTCTCCAATTCAAATGACTGACCAAACTCAGATGTTCAGAGCTTTCCAATTTCAAATGTTCAAATTATAAATGAATATAGAATTGTTTCTCCTGTGCACCAAGCACATTAATGTGCTTGTTCATTAATCCTTTTCATGATCATGCAAAAAAGTTGTGATTGAGCTTTTCATAGACAAACTAGACTTTGGGGAAAGAAGGCCCTGCATGGCAGCCGTGTGGCTAGCGTGTGGGGGGCATAAGGATTGGAAGCCAAGTTTGCTGACAGCAAAATCCACACTCAGGCTAAAAACCACGATGGTCGCTTGCCAAGTCCTTCTGATCTCTGTATCTTCACTTCATGATGTTCCATGCATACCCCTCCCCTCTGTCAACTACTCGAGGACTTTATGTGGCTTTCACACTCGATGGAGGTGAAAGGATCCCACTTCCTCTCTGCTCTCCTTGTGTTCAGGAAGTAGCCTGATGTCAACCAAGCCGCTTCATGGGATCTGTTTAGGATCCATTCCAGCCTCTTCCCCCAGAATTCTCAGGGAACACCTGAGCTCGAACCAGGACTTGAGGGAAGCCCCACTCTAGGCAAGTCTCCCGTGCAGCAGCCACTTGGCAGAGAAAATGAGGTACAGCCAAATGAGGGTCTCTTCACAGTTGACACTGTTGTAATGTGAAAGAGCCTACACGTGAGATCTGCCGAGCAGAGGGATAATAATGCTGTAGGCACTTTGTCTTTAACAAAACACCTTTCTGGAGAAATGTGTTACTTGCCTCCTGGGTGGAAAATTGTCTCTGAACCCAATCAGGATTCGTCACTGGCCCATGACTATCTCATTTTTAATAAATAATAATTTTCTCAATTCAGCGCTAGCCAGCTTGTCTGCTTTCAGAAGATAGGATATGACTGTTCCGTGTTTCCTGTATTAATAATCCTCAGCATTAGAGGGTTAACCCTTGATGCACTGAACGCAGTTCTTGCTCTTGGAGCCTGAGAGGTCTGTGTCTTCTCACCTGATAGGCTGCACACATCTTTCAAATGAATTTAAAGGTCAGTGCCTTGTGCATGAGATGTGGGGGCCTGCACTGAGATTCAGCCAGCACCTGGGCATTTGTGCAGAAGGCAAAGAGCAATCTTGCTACTGCCTCAAGCCCCCTGCCCCCCTCCCCTGGTGCCTTTTACATCCCTTCTGCTCATCTGCTCAAAGAGTACCTGGCTTGGGCCAAGCGTAGTGCCAGGTCCATCTGACAGAATCACACAGCTGTAGGAAAAACTGTAAGAAAGATTCCCCAATAAAAGAAAAGGCTTCTTCCATCAGTGAGGCATTCCGGTCAAGAACATGAGCTGTGTGGTGCGCCCTGGTTCAGGTCCGGCCTCGCCTCCTAGCAGCTGACCAGCCTTGGGCCTGAGCCCTAGTTGTCACAGTTCATGATGCTCATCCCCTCAGCTCGGCAGAGCAGGACTGCCGGGACGTTGATGTTTCTGGCAATGATAAGCTCTAGATGAGGGGTCTGCAAGCCCTGGTCCATGGGGCAAATCCAGCGGGCCACCTGCCTGTGCACAGCCTGCAAACTCGAAGAGTTTACCCATGTTTGAATGGCTGCATTTCAAGTGCTTGTACAAGGAGCTATACGATATCCTTGATTTCATCCCTTGACCCACAAAGTATCACGTATTTGCTACTTGCCCCTTTAAGAAAGAAGTTTGCCAAACTCTGCTCTGGAGTAATATGAGTCACATAGGTAATGGTAAATTTTCTGGTTTTGTGTTTAAAAGGAAAAAAAGGTGAAAACAAATAGGTTCCATTAATTGTAGTATATTTTCTTTAGCCAATGTAGTTTCATTTCAACATGTGGTAAATATAAAAATTATAAGGGAAATATTTTACATTCAATTTTGGACAAAATTTTTGAAATCCAGTGTGATTTTGTACTTAACAGCACTTTTAATTGGGACTTGCCAACGTCTGGAAGGCTTGTGTGCCTGGCAGTGTCCCTGGTGGATGTAGCCGTGTTGGATGGTGGCATATCTTCAGAGTTGGAGCCAATTTATGTGCCCGACAGTCACAGCACTCACAGAGAAAGCGCAGTATAAATCCCAGAGTCAGCTTCCTTTTCAAAGTCATGTCATACCTGGATTTAGATGGCACAGTTGCCCCCAAACTTAGATGCAGTGACTACATTCAGAGCCGCAAATAGGGTGCCCACTGGCAGATTTTCTTGGATGTGTTTCCTGGGGACAGAGTCCAACCGCCATCCCCAGGGACTTGATGGAGAGCTCATTTCTGGCCTCACTGGTGCTCTGTCAATTCCAAATCCACAGCTGGCTATGTAACCTGCGAGGGCCGCTGATGTGTGCAGCCTGGGCTCCTCCGTGGTGGTGAGGGACGGCTGTGCCCAGCTGCAGCGCTCACCAGGGCCTCCTCCCTCCTGTCCCCAGGGAGATGGCGCCCCAGGCCCAGGTCTCAGCTCAAGCACAGGGAAGGCCGGAGCTGCCCTGCTGTGGTGATCAATCCCTGTGCGTGCTTGCCGCCAGCAAATCCAGGGCATTTAATTCTTGGTTAAAGTCTCATCAGCCTCATCAGTCTATGACAATAAAATGAATATATGTCGTGGGCACACCAGGCAGTCTCCACAGATGCCCGGGAGATCACAGCTCCAGGCCCTGGAGGCTCCTCCTGTAGCAAAGCCCATTCCCACACCCTGGGCCTCAGATTTCCCAAGATTCACTCACAGCATGTGTCCTGTGTCTTCAGTGAAACGTTTTAGATACTTTCTTCCTCTGTGGCTGTTCAGGGCCTAAGGGGAGTAGGCACTTTGCATAGGAGAGAAGCTTTCCTTGCAGCCACCAATAGAGTAAGTGAGTGAATGGTGGTCATGTCAGGCCAGGGGCTTGAACCTGAGCTGGTGTTGCAACACTAAAGGGGCCATTCCTTGCTGGGCCCCATCACAGAGGTCCCAGGCCTGAGAATCAGCACTCCTAACAACTCCCCCAGGAACATGGAGGCTGCAGGTCCAGCGACTATGCTTTGAAGACCATGAATCCAAAATTTAGTAGGATTTTACTTTGTTTTGGCTAAGTCTGTCTCTATATCACTCTTCCTACCTATGGTTGAACGTCCCTGTCTGCAAACCTTCCAGTTGATTGAGGGGCTCCTCTGACTTAATAGATAAGATTTTTAAAACTGGAACCACATCCTCTTTTAGTCTTTACTAGCTTCTATTTAAATCAATTTACCATGTTGTACAAATATATTTAGAAAGGAAATTTTCTATCATAACATAAATAGAACGTCAATATTTCTTACTATAAATAGGAAGGCAGCATTAAACTAAGACACAATGATTAAAATAAAAAATAAGAAAAAGCTTTTCTGAGTATATTGCCTCAATTATCTCCTGGGCTGAAGTGGTATATGTAACCCACTTGGAAAAATATTGGTAAGAAAGGAGGTCAGTCCTACAGGGATCTCTATTTTCAAAAGAAGACAAATACATTCTAGAATAATAGAGATGATAGCATCTTGGCATTTTCTGCTGCTGCCTTTGAACAGCAGACACCACGGGCCACAGTGCAGCTGCTAATGCCCAGTTCTGCATTCCACAGGGCCCCTGGCTCGGCTGGGAGGGCCCCCGACTCGTGCTTCTTTGTGGCAAGATGAGCTGAATTCAACTCAGCCAATAAAGTCATTCCAATTTGCATTTCCATAAACCACCCTTTCATTTTCCAAGTGTGACTTTCATTTTTAGGACAGAGTTATTCAGTCAATGGATATGCAGTCCCTTTAAAGTGATATTTATCACCCTTGAAGAGTCTTATTGCCAAATCTTAATAGTCTTTCTTATAACAAAGGCTTAAATTCACTACCAAGATGAAGAGGCGGAGCTTGAATGAGCTTTGCTGAAGCATCTCATGATGAAGTAGATTGAAATCTTAAGATGGGTGACCTCCTAGGGTGCCCCTGTGTTTCCTGGAGGCCCTATAGGCACTGTGGGGCTCAGTGCACCTGGTGCTGCCAGGCTTCCTGAGATAGAGAACTCCACTTGCTAAAATCTGGACAGTCCCAGTACAGCAGGAGGACTGAGCATGTTTGGGACCTGGCCCTCTCTCCCTCACCCTAATCCATTCCTTTCTCCAGCCTTCACCCTGCTTGGGTGATGATCATGCTGGCAGATACAGTGGCAGAGGAGCTCAGAGGCCATCACACAGACACCTCCCTCCTAGACTCATTCACTCTTGGAACAAAGCCTGCCACCAATGTCTGGCTCCCCAGGGAGACTCTGGGGAGGTCCTCCATGGTAGTGCATTTGACACCGTGTAATTCTTTAGGATGATCTCTTCTCCAAATTTGACTACGGGGGAAGATATGATATTTTTCCATATGAAGAATCAGACTTAACTTTAAAAGTATTAGGATTAGCAAAAACTTTGAAATATTGCATGAATCCAGCTTGGGTTGAAAATATCCAATTGACTGACTCATGAAATTCTAGGTAATTGAACTTGTGGAGTCAAGTAGACAGGAGAGTAATAAAAAAAGGTCCTCTGCTAACTACTTCAGCTCAGATGCTGTTTTTGTTTGTTTGTTTTTCTCAGTTCAAAACCTGACTGGGGTTTGCTCAGTGGGGGGAGGAGACTGGCTTGGCCATGACCAGATGTCATGTGTAATGAAAACAGGAGGGGCTCCTCGCTGCATCCCCCTTATCAAGACATCCCTTGCTTGTTTGCTGGGAAGCAGGTTTAAGGGCTGGGGAGCAGGGTGGTGCTTGACATTGCTCTGAGGCTGGACTGGAGACCAGCAATCGACCACCTCCTGCACACTAAGGTGTCTGTGCCCTTGAACACGTGGGCTCAGAGGAAGGGCTTGGTCCTCTAAGAAAAATATTCACTTGAGTACCTGAGGAAGCTGAGACAGAGATTTGGAAGCATTGTGTGAAGGGTCCAGGAGGCTGGCTGGTGGAGGCGGGCTCCTGTACAGCCCACCCACCTTTTCCCATGAGCATCAGTAGGTGGGGATGAAGACTCGGGGGAGGGAGACACTTGGGGAGGCCAGGAAGGGCAGGTAGGTGAATGACAAGTTTAGTTTGTAAGAAAAAGCTCTGTAGGATCACAGGTACAAACTAGAGGGCACTTCTAAGTGGCATATAAGGCAAACAATGGCACAACTGGCAGCACAACACGCAGACGGTACTTGTTGCTGGGGACACGTGGACTGTGGTCATTGAGGACGAGGCTGTCAGGGGACTTCACCATCCATGGAGTGTCGTTCTGTTTGACTCCAGCCCGGGTGCTGAGCTGTCTGAGTCCAGACACTTAGTGACAATCCTTGGTATTTAAATGTTAGCAGCTAATCGACAAACCAAAGGCCATCCAGCAGATACGGTGGCCTGTGGGGCCTGCCTGCCATCCGCTCCATTATGCACATTTGTCCTGGGAACAGAGTCCTCAGCTGATGCGGGAACGGGCGAAGCCAGCATGGAGGCCTGGCCTGCGCTCTGAACACGAGCAAGCGACTGCAGACAAACTTTCAAGGTCAAATTGATTATTCCCCAGCTTAGCCAGGCAGCAGCTCCCTCATCATGTCAGAAGGCAGGATTATCTCTGATCATTTGAGCTAGGACTCTGGACAGAACATCAAAAGCAGTATTTAAATAACACATGGTCATGAATGAAGGATTCACTGCAGTTTCTTTGACTACACAACCAAATTGTGGCGGCTCATTTTGCCCTATTAGTGGAGAGGTTTCCCAGGTTGTTTGGGCTCTTGGGTACTGCAGCCCTTCCTATTACGAGACACCTCCAGGGAGAGAGGGAAGCTCTCCTTTGTGTCATGGTGGTTCATATTCGCAAGACTCTGCAAAAATACAGGCAACTTATTGGCCAAATAACCCAGAATTGGGAGCCAGAATACCTGGTTCTATGCCTGAGATGCTTGGCTTCTCTCTGTGTACATCTCTTTGCTGCTCAGTCCTCAGTGAGCTCACATCAGTAGCTTGACATTAGCCATGACGGGAGTGTTTACACCATGGAAATTGGCAAACATTACAAATTAAGGCATTTCTTCCTTGGAGAGCAGAGCTCCTTGCTAAACACTTACCAGGGGGGCTGGGGATGTGGCTCAAGTGGTAGCGCGCTCGCCTGGCATGCGTGCGGCCCGGGTTCGATCCTCAGCACCACATACCAACAAAGATGTTGTGTCCGCCAAGAACTAAAAAATAAATATTAAAAATTCTCTCTCTCTCTCTCTCTCTCTCTCTCTCTCTCTCTCTCACTCTCTCTTTAAAACAAAAAAAATCCTCCCCTCTAAAAAAGCTGCTAACAAAGAGAACCTGCATTTGATGCTCAACAATGCAAAAGACAAGGAATATTTGAATCATTTGCAAAGCTCAGTCTTGAGACAACTGTGTCCTGCAGAGTAGTAGCCAGTAGCTGCCCCAGAGAGGACAATCAAGGAGGACCATCATTTGGAGTCCTGCCCACTGACGTCTTCTGTTTAAAACGGAAGGGGGCACAGCCAATCCACCCTGGTGTCATCTAGGCAGTGCAGCCTAAGTGCCCTACAACACTCCCCCAACACTGAATTAACTGGCCCTCCCCTTCCCTCCCACCAGTCACTTTCTCCATCTCAATTCTTCAACTGTGTCAGTCTTTCCTCTTACTCTGTATTCCTTGGAGGCTTAAAAACTTAGGTCTTACTGATTTGTACACATCTTGGCACTGACACACAGTAGGCCCTCAATCAAGGTTACTTACATCAGTGAAGTAGTCTCTCAGAAGGGGAGTAATTGATATTTAAAGAACAGTCACTGCAATTCCTGCTTTTCTGGCAAACAACCATTTGGGGAAGTTTTTGGCTTAACTGCATGTAAGGCTCTTAGATTTTAAAGGAGGAAGATGCACGTCCCCACGCCCTGTCCTGGAGAGCGAGGTGGCATTCTGCTTAACACAATAAATTCCTGGTCCTCAACACCAATTTTTGCTTGGTTTATTTCTTTTCTCCTGGAAACTTTCAGAGTGAAAACCTTTAGCAGAAAAAAACAATTTAACAAGATAGACATTTAGTTCAATAGAAGAATTTTCCTGGTGTGAAAAAATAAATTACAAAAAGGACTTTGCCTCTGAAAGATAATTAATAAAAACCTTCCCATGTGATGACAAATCTGACATCTTGTCTGCAGTCTGGCAGAGAAGAAAGTGGGGAGAGCTGCAGTTAGAAGAAAATGTTCCACTTCACAGCGAGGCCCAGCCCAAGCTTGTAATTATTTCTAAGCAGGAAAAGGTCATAGTCTAGTTGCTCAATTGACACAACATCAGGCCCGGATGTGTAATTATTCACATTGGTGAGGTCTCTCTATAGATTTTCCCGATTTCAGGGGTAAATATTGTTGCAGTGTGAGGAATCACCATGACCGTCTCCCGGACATTGCGCACACAATGTGCTGATGAAACGTCTCCCTTCCTCAGGTAGGCTGCTCATGTTGGCCGTAGACTGAATAACAGGCCCCTAAATACATCCCCGTCCCAATTCCCCGAGTGGGAGATGGTACCTGGGTTACCCAGGTGAGCATGTTTCATCAGAGCAGTCCTCATCCAGGAACCAGGAGGAATCTGAGTTAGAAACAGGAGGTGATGTGAAGAGGAGGGAGAGAGAGAGACAGCAACAGGGGAGGTGATGCTATCTATGCCTCTGGCTTCAAAGGTGAGGAAGAAGGCCCCAAGGCCAGAATGCAGGTGGCTGAGCGGGAAGGGGAAGAAAAGATTCTCCTGGAGGAACACATCCTGGTGGACCCATTTTAGACTCCATGACTGTAAGATAATGAAAGGGTTTGTAAGCCCCTGAGGTTGTGGTTTGCTGTTACAGCAGCAACAGGAAACTAATACAGGAAATCAGAGCCTGAGGACTGGGGCCGGGGGTTTTCTTTGAGAAGTGATCCAGGAAGCAGGAGTGGGGGCAGGAGGGCAGGGCAGGGAGGAGGACAAGAACTGATGGGCAGTCATGACGGTCACTCCTGTAGACAGCCAGGGGTCCGTCTTTCAGTCCTCAAGGGGCACTTGGAATATCTCTCAGAGGTGTCTCAACAAAGACAGGAAGTGATTGGACCCAAGTCCCCTGTCCATGGTTCCAGTGGATACCAGGTTTTGTGTAGGCCAGACAGTTTCCAGTGCCTGGCTTGTGGTAGGTTGTCATTATTTTTATTATTTCACCCAAGAGGACCTCGTTCAGGGCTCCTTTGCTTGACCTGGGAGAAGCAGGTCTTACCTGGAATTTGGCCCCACTGATTCGATCACCAACCTTTCATAAGTAGACACAAAGGCCACCTACTCTGGGTAGCCCTGCCTCTAGATTTTATTCTTTCAATTTGTTAATTGAATTTCTTGCAAGACTGTTTTATCCTTGGGTTTTTAATTGGAGCCTAGTAAATTAGTCCCGAAATCTTAACGGGAAAGAGTTAATTTCATTTTGAAAAAAATTGTGATTTCATTGAGTGGATTGTTTGGCTGTTTTAGCCAGATTCCAGAAGGACAAGCATTGTCTATTCAGTCCTATTTTGAGACAACAAAACACCTTCAAATAATCTTGTAAACAACCCAGAGCTTGTTATCCCTGCCAAATTGCTCTCTGCTTCTTGAACTGACATGCCATGGTATTTGTATTTATCAGACTCCTACATGGAACATTCTTTCTTGTGCTTTGCCGCTTTAAAAAACTCCCATTGTCTTTCCAATATGCCTGGACCCCTGGCTGTCTTCAGGGGTGACCATCATGATTCTTCATCACATCATTTCTTTGTAACATGACCCAGTCCCTGTTCTCATCTGAAGAGTGATGAGAACACTCTTTATTTCCATAGCACCGTTTCCATGTTAATATACATTATAATTAATAATAGAAATGCCAGCACATAGCACCTACTGTGAACCATTTTCTGTCCTAAACTCTTTGATTTCTGAGCCCCACAACCAATGGAAATAGATATGAATATTAGTTATATTATCGCATATAAGGAAACTAACGTACAGGGAGGTTAAGTAAATTGCCCAAGATAGCACAGCAACTAAATGGAAAAACTGGGTCTTGAACACAGGCAGTCTAGTTCAAAAATCTGATCAACTTCCTCGTGAATTCTCAATAGACAGAAGCACATGATACATTAGATGCCTATGTGTCTCTCTTTTTTTGTAGATAATAAGTTTATTAAGGCCTTTGTTTATTTTTCTATCTCTAGCATCTAGCCCAGACTGGCAGATAATAGAAATTTACAATTTTGACGAGAGTATTAATGAAACAGTGAAACCAGTGCCTGTATAATAACAGTGGATCAAACTGCCCTATAATTTACAGAAAGATTACTAAGATGAAAGAGAAGGGGCTCTGGGCTGGGGTCATCACACAGTGGCAGAGCGCTTGCCTAGCATGTCTGAGGCACCGGGTTCGATTCTCAGCACCACGTATGTAAACAAAACAAAGGTGCATTGACAGCCAAAAAAAAAAAAAAAAAATGGAGACGGGGCTATGCCTCCTGTTTAAGCTCAGGAAAGAGCACGTAGGACGATTCCTGCTGCAGTCTTGTCCACGGGCTTTGAGGTCACAAACTCCCTTCCTCCTGGGATCCCCTCTGCCCCAGCTCCCCTCTACCTCTCCTCCCTTTTCCACTCTCTATTGATTTGCCCAGATTACGTTTAGAGCTTGATAATCCAAGTAAAGGAACCAGCGTCTCCTGAGTGTCTGGGGTCAAGATGGTGCCACGCCGGCCGTGAGCTGTCTGTAGCTGCGGGGACAATCTGCCACACATTTAACAACTTGAAACAACGCAGATTATTCTCAAACAGTTTTCATATTTTTTTTTCCTTTGGTGCGCTGTGGCTGTGCATGGTGGTGGGAGCTGTCACAGCTTCACACGTGCACACAACATAGCAACATGATTTGTTCAGTATCACTCCCCAGGTCTCCCCTTTCCTGTTCCCTACCCCTGGTCCCTTTCCTCTACTCTACTGACCTCCTTTGGATTTTCACGAGATCTCCCAACCTTTCTTTCCCTTTTCCTCCAAGATTCCACATAAGAGAGAGAACATACCACCCTTGACCTTCTGAGCTTGTCTTATGTTGCTTCACATAATGTTCTCAAGTTCCACCCATTTTCCTCCACACGACATGATTTCCTCCTCCTTCGTGGCTGAATGTGCTCCACTGTGTATATACACACATTTCCTCATCCGTTCCCTCACTGATGGACACCTCGCTGGTTCCAGGCTGGTCACTGGGAATCATGTTTTGACATAGTACGCTGGCTCTAATCTAAAGGCCACAAGTCCAGGTGAGTCTTGCTGGGCTAACATCAAGGTATTGGCCACAGGGCTGCCACCTTTTCTTCAGTCCCTGGAGGAGAACCCTCGTTTGCTGTTCTTCTTGCACTTTCTAACTTCTAGAGGCCACCAAGGCCTTGGCTCCTGGGCCGTTTCTCCGTCTTCCAAGCCGCACTGTCTCCTCTCACACCACATCCGCCTGTCCTTCCTCTACTCCAGCTCTTTCTTTGACCCTCCCCTTTGTTTTCAAAGGTTCCTGTGATTGAATCCATCCGGTGTGGACTGGTGACAGCCTTCCTGTTTTGAGGGCAGCTGGCCATCGTCCCTCATTCCCCTCTGCCATGTAACCTGATGTGTTCACAGGGTGTGGGGTTAGGGTGAGCACATCCTGGGGGCCATTACTCCATCTTCTCTTGTTCTTGTTGTCTTCTTGAGGTCCCCCAGCAACTGCACACGGTGGATGGCTTTGTGGTCGTTCTACCAAAGCGAACCCAGTTGCTGGTCCTGGTGCAATGGTTTGCTAAAAGTCAGAGAAAGGGCCAGACTTGGATGAGTTTCCCAGATGCATGCAGCTTCCCTTCTAGTAACTTGAAGGAAAGATGTCAGGTAGTATTCAAGGAGAGACAAGGTCCAGGGGCCAGGATGCTGGAGTCCACGTGTGAATGGAGGCAAGAGCAGGACTCACCAGGGCTGACGTGTTCTCTCCTCTGGCCTCCCCTGGAATCACAAAATAATTCCAAGTGTCTGTTATCTTAATGGCCAGAAAGGTGACAGCTGTTCTACCTTCCTGAGGCTTTGAAACAGCAGGGACATATTAAGGAAGTCCTAGTCAGCCAGAGGATTGCTGAAGATAACCGCGGCTGTGCTGCATGGTGTGCACATGGGTGCACATGCGTGTGTGTGCGTGTGTGTGCACCACAGGTCTTAGAACTGTTCCTTTCCTCTGTGCTCTCCCTGTGGACAGTGTGCCTTTATAAAGCCTCCCCAGACTCTGGGCCTTTGGTCCACGGTAGATAAAGAATCAATTACAATGTGGTGCTGTGACATTTTTATAGCCTCCAACTCGGAGAGAGTAGCCTTTCTTCCCCACCAATCTAAGACCGCCAAACTGGTTCCTGTAGACCAACCATGACAAGAGAAACCAGAGGTGTTTTGTGGCAGGGATAAAGTAGCTGTCCATCCAGCTAACAGCAAGTGCAGAGTGAGCCAGCGAGGGGTGGACAAGGAGCCGGGGGACACCAACGAGTTCATCTGGAAAATATCAGTTGGGAGCCGGCTCAGGAGAGGGTGCCATCCGAGGTGGTCCCGGCCTGTGGAGATAATTATTTGTGGCAGGAGGTTTCTTTTGATTTTTGACGGTTTGAGGACAGTTGTGTAAGCTTTTCTTTTAGTGTTGCTGTTTCTCCCCAGGAACCGGGATGAGTCCCCAGAGCCGTGGCAGCCCCCTGCCGAGCTCCTTGCAAGCTAGTGATCTGTGGGCTCGGCAAGCTGCTGGGACAAACACCCCCAAGTCTCAGTGATGTGACACAGCGGGTCAATGCTCCTTGCTGGTGGCTCTCCTGGGTCCCCGTCATCTGTCCAGTGTCTGACTTCTGGGCTCTTGCTTTTAGGTGACCCTGGCACCTTGGTAACCCTGCCTTTCTGTTTTCTTGGGTAGGGCAAGAGAGAGGATCCCGCAGGACATTTCAGGGACTGGGCCTAGTAGGGGTGACAGTCCCTCTACCCTCTATCTGTGGGCAAGTGCTTGGGAGGTCCCATGGCCCCTGTCACTTCAAAGGAGCCAGCAGCACAGCATGTGGCACCATTGTGACACATGTGGAGAAAGCATGGACGGTTCTTGGCTGTCCCAAGGTCTAAAGCATGGGTGGCCACCTCAGATGCCTGAAGGGCCAGGCAAGTGGCACCTGAGTGCAGTGAGCAGGAGCAAGGACAGGGCCACAGGTCAGCGCCAAAAGGCCACTCCATGTAACCTGGTGATCCAGCTCGGTGACACAGAGCTCTGGCCACACTGGCCACATCATCCCACGCGTGCCAGCTGGCAGCCCGTGGTCTGGGAGAGGAAGCGCACTCCGGAGTTGGCTCCGCTCTCGAGTCAGTACCTGTCAGGATAAGCGAGCCCAGCCCAGCCCACTATTTTTAAAACTGAAAGTTCTGTGCTGCGTCAAAGAAATGGAAGCTAAAAAGAGAAATGCGGGTGACGTGAGGACACACTCAGGGGAGTACATGGTGTCCTTTCACAGAAGCAGCCCAGATGCAGGTGTCCCTGACCTCCTCACTGCCCGGCTGACCCCACCACGCCAACGCCCTGCTCTTCCACTCTTGGATTTACATCCCTGCTCTCGCCATCTGTATGCTTCTGAGCACAGATATCCATTGAGCAGTTCTATAGTAGCAACAAATAATATTCTAGCGATAAATGTCAGTGTCTGCCCCAGGGAATATCAGTGAATCATGTGTATTATTATTAGAAATAATAATAAGCATTTATTGAGCAGTTATTATGTGCCAAGTGCTACTTATGTCTCTTTACAATAATCAACTCACCCTATCCTCATGATATCCTGCAAGATGCCAGTATTACTCTTCTGTTCAAGGAAACTGAGGCACCGGTCACTTGCCTTATTCCTCCACTAGTATAACCAGAATTTGTACTGAACCAGCAAGGCTCAGACCTGTGCTTATTGTCTGCAGAGATGTATCTCTGCTTTCAGGGCAGGCTGATTGTAATTTTCCAGTAATAGGAACCCGTTAGTGATCATAAAATTTGATAATTGTCATGTTTTCAAAGGTGTATTGGTTACCTGTTGTTTATGAGAGGCAAGATGATGCATAAATGAACCCAAGAACAATAGAGGAAGACCATTATTGCCTAGCATTAAAGATAAACTCGGAATGCCCACAGCACATACTCTGGCAGAGGTAAAGAGGGCTTGGGGAACAGCATGTCTAGGTCTTCATACCTGTAGTGTCTCATAATGTTGGAGAAGGCTTCCTGGCTCTGGCATAATGTCCCAGGGATATTCTACCACAATGAGGGGTCATGCTTTATATCTCACCCCCAAACTTGGTGGGATTGGAATTGAAGAGTGGCTCTCCATGCTGAGTTCACAAACGGACACTGTTTTGAATCCTGCTAAGTTGTCAAGGGGCGATAGAACTTAGAACACTCCACCATGGCTGGCCAGCAAGAAATTCAGCTTTGGGAAGCCCTCAGTTAGTCTGGATTCTTTCTCTAAATGCAGTTTTGTCATCCTGGAGATGTGTTACCTGATACCTGATATCGATGCCAAAGAAAAGAGAGCTCATGGGTTGGGGATAAGCCGCCATCCCTCTGCTTATCCAGCCAGTCCTTACTTTTGATCTCAAGGAGGGAATATCCTTCTGCAGGTAATGCCCTTGACACCCTAGATGGGGACAGGCTCCTCTGTGCCAGCTTTGACAGCTACCAAAGGGACTGTGCCTTCCTTTCAACTTAGGGATTCATTTCCGTCAGCTGATCGATTACGTAGGGTCTGCCCAGCCACGCTCCTCTTCTAGACCATGATCCTGTAACTGATCGTCTGTTGACCACGCTTCCTAGGCACCGCCTCCCTAAGTGCTTTCTGTGAAGCAGCCTATCAGATCCACACAGCCATGCTCAGGGCCCCCCACCTTCCTTGCTAGATGAGAAAACCCAGGTCCTGCTGAGCAGCCATGAAGCAAGCCACATCACATGGTCTGTGATGGGTGGAGCCAAAATTCAAATGAGAACAGTGGCTTGAGAGTCCTTGCATTGAACTGCAAGATTATCACCCTTCTTTAAAAGTTTCTGGGCAGCATCTGGCAAAGCCCTAACTGAATCCTAGGAGTTTAACAAGTCTTTGTGAGTGAGCGAGTGCATGATTTGACAAGCTCTTACCTCACCAAGTCACCCTGGTCTACCTGCTGAGTACTTTTATGTGATGAATATTTAAGCTGAATTTTGACTGGTAGACGGACTGACACAAGAATTTGCAGACAAAACTAGGCCTCTGGGACATTTCTGACCCCACCCTCCTAAGGGTCAGCAGTTGGAGAAGGTTCCTGAATAGACTGTGGCAGGGCTTTATGATGGACTGAGTCACGGGAAGACAAAGATGGAGAAAACTCCCCCACGGAGCAGTTAGTTCCTCTCATGCTTGGAGAGCTAAGCGCGGCATCCCTGGGGAAATTGCATCTCCCTTAATATGTACAGGGAGCAGAGCTCATTGGTTAATGGTCTGGGATTTGAGGGCAGAATTAGCCAATTAGAAGGTAACGTACAGTTGTAGGCACAGGGGCCTGGGATAACCTTCACCTGCTGGCTGCTTAACCAAATTAGCATCAGCCAGTTATCGATTTTCTGCTTGTAAAATCGCAAATTATTCTGAGTTCTGAAGCTGTCTGAGATGGTGTATATGCCACTTAGGATGCCAGTGGTGCCTTGCTTCGGAAGCGATGTGTCAGAGCCTGGTCTCAGGATGAGGCGAAGTTTTACAAGCAGATCTGCAAGACCCTGTACTAGAGCACCCTCCGCCCTCTGATCTGAGAAAGATGATGTCGGGCGAGGGGATGGCACCTTCATTTCCACTTCTCTGATGTGGCTCAGTCCGGCTGCATCATGAACCTTCTGAGAGAGATTCTTGCCCCCATTCCTTGGGGTTCAGTGGATTTCAGGAAGCTGGTATTTAGAGAGATGCCCTGATTCCGCAGCTCCCAACCTTTGGCACCCTCCTCTGAGTTTGCCGGCAGGGATGATAATGAGCTTTCTTCAGCTGCCTGTGTGCAGTGGTTGAGAATGGGGTCCAGTGTCAGAGTCTGGTTTCCTGAGAAGCAGATACCCAGTCAAGGACTCCAGCACAAGCGGTCGATGTGGAGGACTGGTCTCGGAAAAATACTGACGGGGCGGGGAAACAGGCCCAGGAAGAGAGAGCTAAGGAAAGGTGACTCATGCCAGATACACGGTGGGGTTGCAGCTCAGATCCAAGTGGGGACTGGGAGGCAGCTTGTGCCCCCCAGTCGTCTCACCTGAAGGGAGAGGGAGGGAGCCGGGTATTTACACACCCTTCCACCTGTCAGTGGTTGAGGGCTGCTCCTGCCATGTCAGTTTCCCAACACTCGTTACTGGCACCAATCTCACAGTGAAGTAGTCTTCCACGGTTTTTAGAGAAATATCCAGGGGAAAAAAAGAAAAAAAAGAAAGAAACCACAAAGTCCTCCCTGGCGGGGCCTAAGGGGAATGGACAGGGCTTAGACTGTGTATAGACTTAGAGGAAATTTAGACCTGAACTCAAGTCCTGACTCAACCCAGCCTAACTGTACATCTGGGGCAAGCTGGTGACCTCTAAAGCATTAGGTCCCTCCTCTGTAAACTCTCTCTTACATTAGTACACACTTCGCAGAGCCACCAAAGACAGTAAGTGAAATCATACACATATAGTGAGCTTAGCACAGCTCTTGGCATATGGTAAAGACTCAAAAATGTCAGTTTTCCTTGTTAAGTATTATGGGATGTATTCTCTGTGCCAGTGCGTGTGGTACTCAGTGTAAACAGGCAAGGAAAAGAGCTAAGGCCTATCCTCATGGGTTGTATGGTCTTTGCTTACTGGACTATAAGTTCATTTCTTACCCGAGTTACACCTTGCTGGGAAGGGTATCATATACTTTGATATTTCAAAGCTGATAACCTAACTTTCTGACTGATAGATAAAGTAAGTAGCCCAAGTATTTGCAAAGACAAATTTGAGCCTATGGAAGTAATTGTAAATTTAAAATTATATGGTAGCCAAAACTCACAAAAGTCAAAGAAGCAAGTAAAATTAATTTTAAAAATGTATGTATTTTGCCCCACATATATAAATATGTGTGTGTATGTATTAGCAGTTCAATGTGTAATTAATATAAAATTATAGTTAGGTATTATTTTATTCTTGTTCAGTTACCAAAATCCAATTGTTTTTTATTCTATCAGTGTCTAAAATTGGGACCAGCTGCATTTCAGGTGCTCAGTAGCTACCCCTGGTTTGTGACCACCGTAGTGGGCTATGGTGCAGAGGCCCAACGAGCCTTAGGTTCTATTAGAAATCACATCCAAAGGGAACGTCTCCTTCTCTTTTCCTTCCTCCTCAGAGATGACAACGCTCCTTTGCATGTATGAAAGTAAAGTTGGTTTTAACTCGGGCATCACAGGAAATTGACAGTTTCTATAATGAAGTTTCACACATGGAGACCATGGTGAGATTCTTAGCAGGTGTAAAAATCTGACGATGTTATTTCTTTAACTGCAACTTAATGGAAGCTGCAGCAGCTGTTCCCCTTTGTGGGTTTTCCAGATCTCATTGCCAAAACGCGTTGTTGGCAGACCCAGGAGAAGTATCAACTTGCCTCTTCATTTGGGAACTGAAATTAAAACCTCAGCTCATTTCTATAAGTCGCATATCTGGTAAAAAGTTAACAGGGCAAACACATAAGCCGCTATTAAAATATTGATGGCCTTGGTTTCCTCAGGTGCTGCTGCTAACATCTGCAGAAGATTTGGACTGCACTCCTGGATTCCAGCAGAAAGTGTTCCGCATCCATCAGCCAGCGGAATTCATCGAGGACCAGTCGATTCTAAAGTGTAAGCAGTATCACTTGAAGATGCTTTTGGCCTAGCCTCATATTGGAATTCACTAGTGTCGAGGAATGTGTCTCAGGATGCAGTATTTCCTAAACTACTGTTTTCTGATCATGTTTCTTCTGTCACTGACGGACCCAGGGTGGAGCACCTGAACCGGACACTTGCAGGCTTAGAGGTTAATAGAGCGGCGGGTCTCTCTTTTCAGTATTTTATCATCAGCGGGCATTTCTGCAGTGCTCCCAGGAAAGGGTCTGCCAGCTCCTGTGTGAGTTCTACAGTATGTAAAGGAAATGAAATCCATTTCCCCTGGGCAGACCCCAAGAACAAAATCACTGCCTTCCTGTAGATTGCTGTCCTACCTGTAGTTTCTCATATATAGCATTAAATCAAAGTAATGGTGAGACCATGATATTGGCTGCTGGGATTTTTAGACATAAACATCAAAAATTCTGATTCTTGAAGCTGATAAGATCATTCTCAGAAAGATTCAAAACCTCTCCGGTTTGTTCTGTGGATTAATTTCAAATCCCCCCAAATTCCGATTGATTTCCTTCAAATGTGCATCCTCCAGATCGGTGGTTATGATCACATCCTATTTTTAACACTAACGTCACTTTATGTTTAAGGGGGAAGAGGGTAGATTGCTAAATGCACATCAAGCGTGGTTTCTTCACAGAAGCATTTGAAATGGATGGTGGGAGTAACCATTTAACTGTGGGCTCTCGAGCACCGTTCTTTAACGGATGGAAATAAAGGGTATGTGGATGGTGGTCTAATGTGGTTGGATGCTTCAAGGCCCCTACAACACCTCTGCACCATTGATTGCGAGCTTCATTACTTTATTCCTGTGGTATGTGACTGGCGTGTTTAAAGAAAAAGAGGCAGACAGACAGACACCCACACATAAGCACACGCACACGCACAGTGGCCCTCCTGATTGCGAGGCTGGTGAGCACAGTTGAGAGCAGCACAGTAATGAAGATGCAGTGCGGAGCATTGAGGGGCATCCGAGGTGCAGCCCGTGCACATCCTGATGCAATTTCACCAACGAAAAATCATCTCGATAATTAGAGTCCGTCATGGCAAGGTGCAGGATGGGCACAATAAGTGAATTCCAATATGTGATTTCCTGGTAATTTGATCCCTGCGTGTGACTCCGGGGTCAGGCCACCGGGAGACCTCATTTGTCTTTTGATTTTTGTATTTATCAGAATCAATATATTTCAAATGGAACTTGATTTGTGAGAACGATTTTTTCTGGCTCTCCCTCCCCCTCTTCTCCCTTCTTGTCTGCCTGATTCTGTCCGTCTGTCTGTCTCTCTGCCTCTCTCTCTTAATTTTTTTCCCCAGTGGTTATCCCAAATGGCATCTATGTTAACATGCTTGGAAATGCGAAGCCACCATAAGTATGGAAATTAATAGAGTTGGTATGCAAAGCAGGCCCGTAAATGTGATTGCTTCTGTAATCTTCACGACACCAAACAGCTTTTAATTCACCACTGAGAAGCTGGAAAACAATCATACTTTGGGGGATCTTTTTAATTTAAACTAGGACACACTGTACATTCCAATATCATAGCTTTGTGTGTGCCCGTGTGTATGTGTGTGTTTAATCCCCTAAGTAATTAAGAGGGTTATGGCTGCTGCTTCGGGGTAAGCTAGTAAATGCTAAATGACACTGGGTTGATAATCAATGATAGGAAAAAGCCAGTGACATAGGAATTGAGAACATTTACAATTTCATGCTGTTAGGTGTGCTGTTAGGTCAGCAAAATCTGATTAGCTCCTGTCGGTGAGATTGTGTGTCCACATGTATGACTAGAGTAACACAAAGCCAGCCGACCTGGTGAGCGAGTTTTTAGTTCATTCCAAGGCAACAAGCACAGGTGGTTGTGAAGCCGTCTGTGCATGAAGTTCGCTGCCTAAGTGAAGAGGAAGTTGTCACAGACTTGAGGTGAGTGTTGCTGAGAAAACCTGGGTCTCCAGAAATAGCATGATTTCATGCACAATAGGAAATAAAGAGCCCAAAATATTGAACATGCTTTCCCACATATCCAACCAAGGTTTTCAGCCAGCCACTCCTTTCCCATCTACTCTTCCTTCCCATAATTCTTTGTTTTTTCCCTTCATTTACTGACAAATAAACACAACAACCTCTGTTTCTGAGATAAGTGTGACTGACCTAGAGAGCCATGATTGGGGTACACTCTTGGAACACCCTCTGACACAGGCTGACACCTGGGCAAAGGATGGAAAGACTCAGACAGAACCAGACCACTTAAGAAGAACATGGAGCTGCCTATTTGCATCTGGAAGACCCAGGAGATGGTTAGGGACACTTTCCTGACATAAATACAGGTCCCTGTTGCAGGGTGGTGCAGGTTAAGAGGAACTAGGTAGGTAATACCGTCTTGGGTTCCCTGGATCATATTTGCACTTTATATTGTTCCTTTTATCTTTGCAATATTGTAGAATTCTGGTTGCGAACACTGTTTTTGTTTCTGAAGGCATGAACACAACCTAATTGATCAATTGATGTCTATGCTCTGCACTGTGCTATCAAGTCATCTGCAGGTGTTGCCTCTGTGCCTGACAGATGTCCTCTACCTGCCCATACCCTAGACTTGAATTAGCCAATTCTGTGCTCGGCTTTCAGCGGGTTACAGGGAATGTTTATTCTGTCCGTGGCTTCCCACTCCCTTTGTTCCGACAGTAATAGTTCCTTTTATACTTTTTTCATCTTCTCCCTCATTTCTGGGTGACTTATCTCTTTCTGCTTTAACTGTTCCTAATGGCCACCTCCACTCCTTTTATTTCCCTAATATTTTATTCACTGTTCCCTCCGATACATCTATCCCTCAGTTGTTCTAAAGCCTTTTATTTCCTTCATATCCAAATAACTCTTTATTCTACTCTCCTTTCCACTAACTAGACTTGCTTTCTTCTTTAAAAGACCATTTTTCAATAAGCTGCCAGGATCAAAACATAGTGCCCCACTATTTCTTCTAATGTAACCAGCAGAATTCTTTCATTGCATCTTTCACAGTGTGATGCAAAGCCCCCGACTCAGGATAACTTGGGCAGAACTTTCTTGGCTTCATCTCAGTCTTGAAAGGAGAGCTGGGAAGACATGGCTATTCCTGTTTCTCAATGAGAATCACAGGGCAAAAGGGGAAGACAGCTTAGGAAGAAAGACTGAGAAAGGAGGCACTCATCCAAGATCTTGGGCTCAAGGGAGGAATCTCACCAGAGTCCCCAGAGGGCCCTGGGACCCAGAATCACACAGCCTGGTGGTTGCTCTTTCTCCTCCTGCACATGAAAATCATGTTATTCCAATAGTCACCTGGACGTTGTTGGAGATGGCCAATAGCCCTGGTTATGGCCTCCCAGCTGACACCCAGATCAGAAGATCTCCAGGCCTGGAGAACAGCTCATCTGGACAACTGACCAAATACCCAGCCAGAATGGAAAAAAATTGCTAATTGACAAACCCTTGCTATCATTAAAACAGGAGATTCTCCCCTGCTCCTATCAGCTCAGACAGACGTTCCTGACACTGGGGGGCAGGCTGTGATCACTGAAATCCCTAGGGACACCATACTCACAAGCATCCAGCCTGTGCTAGGGGTAGATGAGTCCAGCCTCCAGTGTCCAGAAGGGGCACCTAATTGGCCACCCAACCTCTACCAGGACTGGACTATTCTTTTCCATTTATAACCTTGTGATTATTCTTCATCCTTCATGTGGGTCACTTTTCTTAGTCCACACAAACAGAGATACATAGAAAAAAACCACCACATCTAAGTTTATCTATAATTCAACTTATATAATCACTTTTAGTAAAGAACCTGTATTGGTCAGAATAGGCCATGTTATGCTGTGGTAACAAACAGCTCCAGTGATCTAACACGAGCAATGCTTACTTCTCATCCAGGTCATGCAGATGCCGGCCAGGCTGCTCTCCTAGGTTTTCCCACTCCCAGTGTGAGCTGGTAGATGGGGTCAAGGAAGAGAGTGCTCAACCATCAGCTCAAAAGTGGCATGTATCATTTCTTTCCATCCAATCAGCAGACCCAGTCTTGTAGCCAACCTACTGCAAAGGGGGCTGGAAACTGTGGAGGAGCTCACTGGAACTGGCCAGTCTCTATGTAGGCACATAACATAAGCCTAACAAAACGGGGTTGCCTGGCTCAAAAGCAGACCCTGGGAGAGAGAGAAGGGGACATAAAGAAGGCAACTGTCTCTGCAGGACAGAGTTGGTCAGTGTAAGAAGGAGAGCAAGGTCACGACCTCTAAGGGTGCCCTGCGGCCCACATAGTGGTGTCCTCTTCCTCCCTGCTCTTCTTAGAAACACCTGGGGAGGGTCCTCGCCTTCTGAACATTACAATAAAGATGGGCTTCAATTGCTTCCTCCTGAGGATTATAGCATTGTAGCTAAGATCACACAGCACAACTTTAAACTCACATTGACTAGGGTTCAAACACCCAGTCATGTTAGCTGTGTGACCATAAGTGAGTCATTTGAACCCTCGTCTCTGCCAGAGGGTGGCAACAGTCTCAGCTTAGCTACAGCTGATCTAACAAAGGTGGAGAGCAGGCGTGGAATTGACCTCTGAACAAACAGGTGCTGCTTTAGCCTGGATGTCACGTGTCCATTGTTATCATCGTCACTCACAGACCTTGGGTAGATCAGTGCCCTTACATGGCCCTCTGAACGCAGCATTCAAGAGGACCAGTCATGCTGACCATTAAAAATCTGAGCAGATGGGGCAGCGTCCCCAGCAGTGGTTCCAGGACATTGGAACTTCATGGATAAGTATAATTCTTACATTTTTTAAAATCTTGGATTGATGAGAGTGTTTTTTTTTAAATTGCTAATCCTGAATATGAGAAAAAAAGGTGATAATTGGAGAGAGGGAAAACACCACAATTTACTTTCAATCAGAATTATCTCTTAAAGGTCATTTGTCATCAAGAAAAATAAAAGGATTAGGGACTAATTACTGAAGAAAAGGCAGTCAGTCCTTTCGTTAAATTGTGCTGTTTGAAAGCATCCCAGATGTCCCCACTGACCACTTGTCACGGGAAACCGCTGGCCTGTGGCATTGGGATGTCACTCTGCACTCTTTCCTGGTGTTCTTCTGGAGTTTCACTATGGTTTTAGTCAGCTTTTTCATTACTGCAAGCAAAAGACCTGACAAGAACAATTAGAGGAGGAAAAGTTCATCTGGGGCTCTCAATCTGCACACAGCTGGCGCCATTCCCCAGGGCTCCAGATGAGGTGGCACATCATGGCAGAAGAGCGTGGTGGAGGGAAATGGCTTGGGACATGGCACCAGGAGGCAGAGAGAAACTCTACTCTCCAGATACAGAACATACACCCCAAAGGCACGCCCCCAATGCCCACCTCCTCCAGCCACACCCCACCCACCTTCAGTTACCACTCAGTGAATCCCCATCAGGGTATTAATTTACGGATTGGATCAAGGCTCTCTAACCCGATCATTTCCCCTCTGAATATCCTTGCATTGTCTCACAGTGAGCTTTTGGAGGACATCTGATAACTAAATCACAGCAACTCTGTTAGTTCTCCTGGGGAGGCAGGGGTGATTCCTAGGAAATTTCTTTTATGAAGTGCCACAGGCCGGTTCTGACAAAGAAAGACCATTTCTGGAAAACATAAATGGTGGGTGCATGTTAGGGGACACAAGGTACAGCTGGTGCTGATCCGTATGCTGACCATGGCCCTGAGAGTCAACCTGGGCTGTGTACCCCCCAGGTGCTGTGAACCTCCCAGCAGCACTTAGGGGAAAGGTATCTCAGGTGCCCGTTTTTACAGAGGGGCACCTAAGGCAGAGCCAGGTGAAGACATTTTCCAGGCTGGCATCACGTACAGCTGATGGGGTCAAGATCCGAACCCAGGACTCCAGGGCACTGCTGCTTTCCCTGAGTCCTGTGGTCCAGAGTCCCTTAGTTTTTGTTGATGTTGGTGGCAGTGCAACCAGGAAATCTGCCACTTGATTTTTCCATCACTTCCATCAACCTGGATGAGACGGAGAACTGGCACTGCATATGTTTTCTGTTTATAGCCAGGTTCACTCTTCCTCTGTAATATACACAAAAGGAGCTGCTTTTCTTTGTTTGGGATGGATGCAGTGCCGCATTGTCTATGACCCTCTGCCTCCCCATGGGTCCCTCTCACCAGGACGCTGCCTGGCCATGTCACCGAGACACTGACCTTATTTAGCATCCAGGTCGTCCCCAAATGTGTGGGGTTGCATTAATCACATTTGTACTTAACATACATGAGTCATGGCTTTTGAGGTGTTTTTAATTGACTATAAATCAAACAGGGACTTGAAACATGAAGGCAATTAATTAAAAAGAGATGTGAAGGGTGTTTTGCATCCCAACACAGGAAGTGCCTCGACAGTGAGTTATATGTCCCAACAAAGGCCCTGTTGACCCTGCAGAGAAAGTTTCATCTGGATGGTAATACACAGGTGGACTTTCCCACCTGGCAGGTGGAGAAATGCGTTTCCCGAGTTCAGTCTGACTTAGGCGTTTGTCAGTCCGTATTTTCTATTCTAGAGATCGTCCCAAATCTTTTGCTTTGGATTTCAGATTTTGTGGCTTTAAAAAAATAATGAATTTTTAAACAGAATTTCCTTCCCATTTTCTGGCCATCCTTCACCCTAGCTTATATTTATTTACTCTCTGGTTGGGAGACTGATTAACTGATTAGTGAAAGTATTTAATGTTACCTGTCCTGCAATCTGGATAGAGTCGAACAAGGTTGAGGTTTCAAGTAGCACATTTGTTTTAAGCTGTCATGATGTGCCAAGGAAAATTACTCTGGTGCCACCTAGCTCACTCCATCATTATGAAGTTGATTATACTTTGGGTTACGATGTGGCTCCTTTTTACATTATTAAGACTTTTCTCTTAAGATTAACAGAGCTCTGCAGAAATACAATGTTTCTATAGGTTCCCCCCATGTATCTGTAACAATCTAAGAATCAATTAATATTTATTAGGATCCTCCTATGTGCATTAATTACCTGACAAGTGTGAAAATTACAGTTAACGGACTGAAGGATAAGAGAGGACGGCTCGCACACACCAGCAAGAGAGGTAATGGAATCCAGAGAGCCTGCCTTTGGACGCGGGTCCTAGGTTGCACTGTGCGGTGTGGGGAATGCAGGGGGAATAGTGAGAGCCTCACCAGATGATGACAAGGCAGCAGATGGAGTGCCTGGAATAAGTCATCAGTAAGATAAACAAGTCACTCTGTCATCCCCGAACCAATCATCCCACAGATATGTCCTGTTTGGAGGCTCAGTGAGGGATCTAAAGCATTTAATGAAGGAATTGGTCATCAACATTGAGAATTTCACTATTTAAAATCCTCAACTTCTGAGCAGGTTTGGGCCTCCAAAATAGAGCCTGGATGCAGAACCCCCTGGCTT
Source organism: Spermophilus citellus (assembly GCF_964194105.1). NCBI lineage: Eukaryota > Metazoa > Chordata > Mammalia > Rodentia > Sciuridae > Spermophilus > Spermophilus citellus. Next base: position 64,677,350 of record NC_138200.1, read on the forward strand.
CGAACACAAGGGCAGTCCATTATCAGCATAGTCAGACAGACTGAGAAAAAAACAAAGCCAAACAAACAAAAATCCTTACCCTCCCTGTCCCTAACAGCAATCAAAGTCACCTTTCTGCAGTGTCCACTACTCCTAAGAATGGTGTGTGGGTCCAGTGACATGCCACCAAAGATGCAGCAGCACATGTGCTTCTTCCATCATCTCATATGATGGAAAATTTCAAGGTTTGAGTTGGCTTCAGCAACATCTGGATCTAGAAACTCTAATGGTTGCTATGCCCTGTCTTCCCTCAGCTGTATTTTCTGTAGTGCTGATTTCAGTCTTCACTCTCAGAGGGCTTCCCTCCAAGATGGCTGCCGTTCAACAGTCCAGAGCTTCTCATTTCCAAGTGTTCTAGCAAATATCTCATGGCTAATTCTGCACCAGCTTGGATCGTGTGTCCATCCTTGAGCCAATCACAGAGCCTGAGAAGATCTGGTACTCCTACTGGCGTAGGGAAATGGAGATGCTGTCTCTTGAGATAAAGAAACAATGCTGGGCTGTCGTAAGCAGGACAGTCCCTCACGATGGTGCTCTACTTCCTTTAGTACCAACATCCTGTGACTGCAGGCTGCGCTCCATGCATGAGAATTTTGATAATCCAGAACACACACAAATGCAAATGTCTTTTAGGTGGCAGGGGACAGGGACAGCTATTGCATCATGCCAGGTTTCTCGCTGGTGATGCTGGTGAGCAGATTGCTTAATTAAGACTGTCAAATTCTAAGTGCTGCCATATGGCCTCACTCTTCAACCTGTTGAGTATCTTCACTCACATGGTCTTAGAGCTGTTATAAATCTCTTTTATTTCTGTTTTTCTTCAAGGGATTAAGAATACAGGAACATACGGATATACAGGAGCATCTCCTAATTTAAGGTATTAGAACCACATGAATTGGGCTGCTTAATGAGGAAGGCAGCAAGATATAAATTGGGAAAGATTAAGCATGGCTTTAAATAGTTTGAGCAGCAGAAGATCTTATTATCCTGTTGCAGATCTACTTTACACACATGCTAATAATCACAGTGCCCTCCGTCTGTCCTATTTGCCTTGGTTTTCATGGAAATTTCTTGTTCGCTGGAGAACAAAAGGGCAAGGGGTGCAAATTCTTGCCAATGTTTCCCCCCACATTCTTGTATTAGAGCAAATTCATATATGGAATGTGGACAGGCAAGGGATGAGGATGGTCCAGGCTGTGAAGGAAGGAAGACGCAGTCATGTGATAGAGGTTGTGAGGGACTGCTGCAGAGTGGACAGTCCAAGCAGCTTTCTCAAAGAAGTCAGGACTTGAACTATGAGAAGTTACCAACCAGTTAAAGACAAGGTGGAAAGACCCCGGCAGAGGGACCAGCCCTTGCAAAAGCCCTCAGGTGGAATAGGCTCCCCAGGTGAAATACCGCGATCCAGAAAGGGTTACCATTTTATCCACAGAACCATCTCAAATGCCTTATAAGCAGGATTATGAACCCCTGTTAAGAGAAAAGGGCATAGAGGGGGACTAGATTGTGCAGGTGGTGTTGTTGGTGGAATGTGCTCTGTGGTCACCTGACCCCGGAAACCCATGATCCTCCACGTGGAATGCTACAGCCAGTGCTAGAGGCCCTCCCACTGGGAGGGGCTCCTGGCTTTTCCTCCCAGACTTTGACAGTTTCGAAGGGCCATTGGTGTGAGCTCCTGAGTCCCTTTGCTTGTCTTAAAACCCACAATGGGTGGTATTTCCAGTCACCCCACCCTCCAGCTCCTCACTGTCCTCCTCTGTAAACTGGAGGTGATATTTCAATGGTTAAACAAGTTGGCACATGCTGAGGGCTCACCTTGGCTCCTGCCATATGCAAGCTCCAAGGAAAGCTTAGTCGATTTTATTATCTGAAGAGTGGGGATGGGGCATGGGGTGGGACGATGCCATTGGGATGGACAGTGCCAGTGTCTACCAAAGGTGGAGCAGAGAGTTTCCAATAAGGATTGGCTCCTCTCAGAGAGCCCGCTCTCCTCCTAATGCCCAAGACTCTGAGTCTTCAGGTCCTGTCCTCCTTATTCCGCTCCCTCATGCTTGGTCTCTTTGGGCCAAATGTTTTGTAAAATCATGATCTTGGAAAAGTGTTTTAGAAGTGATTCCTCCCGAGCATGGGTCTGGATGTGCTGGTATTAGAGAGATCGTAAAGTGCCCAGGCTGCATATCATCACCTCTGCCGGTGGGTCTGGGGCAGCACCAGGTCGTAACATAGATTGATATTTCAGCAGTAAAACTTGAATGTTTACCCTAAGCAGGATAAATAAAGAGCACAGATAGCATCAGGTCAGCTCAGGTTGGGTTTTGCTTTCAAGTGAATTATGGAAACACTCTCGGTAGGCTGACCGCCTGGATTTTGGAATTATAGACTGCACCCTTGAGGAGACCATTCTTGCGAAACGCCTCTAGTCTCTGCCTACAGAGATTCAGGTGGCCTCTTCACATCCCAGCTGTTTCTGGAGGAGCAGAGTGGAGGGGGCCCAGCCTACCCCTACAACCTCTCTCCTACTGGTGAGCAACTTGGTAAATGACATCTTGGCAGGCCATCTCTGAAAAGTGGCCAACTGCTGCACCAGCCCATTTCTTTCACATTTGAAGCCAACACAGTTGTCAGCCATCCAGGTTCCGCTGAACCGTGCCTGTCAGCTAATTCTGAAGACCTCCCAGTGGGTCTATTTTTAGCTAAAACTGGTTTTAATTTTCATATGTATACATTAAATTCCATGGGGGAAGGATGGATTCCAAATGAGGAAACATTGATTCTGAATAACATGAAAGAAATAATTAGTGCTTGAAAAACAGTTCAAAATATGAGTCAAACCCTCTGAGGAATATGGTTAGCACTGCATTTTTCAGCAAAAGGAAGTTTGTTGAATTAAAGCAGAGACTGAGGGTAAGTGGGGATAATCCTGCAAGGAAGGCACTTGGCATCAAATTCAAGGAGCTAAGAAAGGGCAAGAGACTTGGTTCAGGGAAGACCCAAGTTAGGAAGCAACTGGGTCTGTCATTGTCAGAGGCTCATGGGAGGCTTGCCAGGTGGCCAAGTCCCGGTGTCCAGAGGTGCACAGAGGAGTGTGGAGGGCGTGGACAAGCACCAGACCTTTGTCCGCACTCAGGGAGGTGAGAGAAGCAATAGCTCCTCTGCACAGGCATTGTTAGAGTTCAGATATGAGGTGTCCCCCAGAAGCCCACGTGTGACATGATGCAAGAGTTTTTGGAGATGAAGTGACTAGATTAAAAGAGGTCTGACCTAATCTGCTGATTAATTCACCAGTATAGATTAATTGAGTGGTAATTATAGGCAGGTAGGCTGTGGCTGGAGGAAGTAGGTCCCTGGTATTGCCCTTGGGGTTTACATTTTGTCCTTGGGGAGCAGAGCTCTCTTTCTGCTTCAGGGGTGTCCTGAACTGAACTGATCCTCTGCCACATCCTTCCACCATGATAGTCTGTGTTCCTTCTGCCCAGAACTATGGGTTCTGTAGACCATGGACTAACCCTCCGACACTGTGAGACAAATCTATAGTTTTTTCCTCTCAATTGTCCTTGTCATGCATCTTGGTCACAGCCATGAAAAGCTAGCTGGAACAAGCATGGAGTCTGTGCCTGGCACGTGACTCCCCTTCTAGATCTCCCTTCTGTTGGGAGAAGACGAGGCAGCTCCAGCAGGAGAGGCCTAGGCCAACAATGGGGGCCTGAAGTTTGGGCTCATGTTAAACTGCTGCTCTGCTTTCGGCCCAGCCCACTTCGGCCTCCTGTTCCCATCACTCGCAGTTTGGTCATGCACACCTGTCTGGGACGGCGCATCCTGCCACCTGTGCCTAAGGAGAGGGTGAGCTGCTCCGTTACAAAGTCCTTTGTCAGCTACATCTGCTGACTTAGTGAGGGTTCTCACAAACCCTGACTAACTCAAGACTTTGAAGAAAGGGATTTAATTAAAATGAAAGAGAATTGTGTTGCTCACAGTTTCATCCAAATACCTGAACAACGAGGCCTCAGAAAGGCTGAACCCTGGAGAACCCAAGGAATTCAGCAACAGGAACTTAGAGCAAACTCTGGCTCTTCCAAAGTTTTAAACTGAAAGGCTAGATCCATTTCATTTTGTTTTATAACAAAGCATTATGGCCTTATATTTTGTTACAAAAAAAAGTCAAACATAATTTTCAAAAAGTCAAAAATGTGACTTACCTACCAATATAAACTAAACACATGTCAAAGATTTTATTGAACTCAACAATTAAAAGGCAAACCAATAAAATAAGTATGTTTCACAAGATATATGAAGAGCTCGATATGTGTTAAGTAATTTAATCCTAAAGGAAGGGGTGTTAGAGGCAGTTTGCCAGGTCACCTACAAATCTGGTTAATGCCCTTCAGGGCAAATAACTGTAAGCTCTGGGGTTATCTTTCCTACTGAATATTACTTGACTCTCTAGTAGACAGAATCTGCAAATTAATTTCAGTAAGTCTGCAATCTTCAATGAGTAGTAAACGTGGGGTGAACAGATCACACTTATGTAGGTGATTAAATAATCCTTCAATGAACGCACTGGTGCCTTGTGTGTGACATTGAAAGAATACGGCAACCACCTTTTTGTCTTACTCTCAATTCTTAGTTTCTTTTTATTAAGAGTATCATAAAATTTAATTATTATAAAAGTTAAATTAAAAGCCAAAGACATACATAATATAAGTTTCTTAAAAGTGAGATTTGATAGGCGAATGATTACCCTGCCACATTGTTTTCAATTACTGTACTTATCTTGCTATGGTTCCTTCTCCAGAGGTCAGGCATTGGTCTGTGGACCACGTTGTTAGTCTTAGGATGTCTTTACAGGACCAGCTTAGCCCCAGATAGCTTTCAGTTTGGGGTGTCTCCAGTTGAGCTTCTGGAAGAGGGGCTGATGGCCTTGGCATTGGGTCAAGAGCCCATTCTGTGGTCTAGTCATTGAAAGCTCCTTCCTTAAAGAAGAGGTTTCTTTAAGGAACAAGCACAAATCAGCATTCAGACAGTCCCCAAGTTCTGAGGGCCTGGGCAGGGCTGAGTTCTGACCAGAGGGAAAGGAGCCTGCCAGCCACGTGCAGGCACCATTTGACTCCCACCTGTGAATCTTGTGCCCAGCAGCTCACATGTCCATGGCAAGGCAGCAACTCCCAGGAGCATCACCAGATGATTCGAGTGAATGAAACAGTTGGAACCCACGTCCCCAGGAAGAACAGCACCTTGACAGGGCCTGGCGGTGCTGTCTGAGCTGGAAGTCAGAGTGGGCTTCCACGGGTCGCTGGGGAGGGCTCAGCCGCTGCTGATGGGCATTGGTAATGTGCACAGCATACTGGCATACTGTCGCAGGATTGCTAGATGTAGCAGGGTGCGATGCAGACGTGAGCCTTATAAGTAGGTTATTGTTTGATAAATGAGCTCTTAGTCTAGCTGAGCAGAGTGTTGATGCAGATAAATTGATCTGCATGAATTTCCTGACACAAATAGCCAAGGTTTTTCTGGTTTAGAGTCTTATCTTTCTTGGGCAAAGTTTTCTGAGAAGGAACAATGAAGTCAAGTTGACAGAGGCCGTCTCAGTTCTTGTGCTGAAGACCTCCACCATGAGGATTAGGTGGTCTCACTTAGTTCCTGGCAGTTTGTGTTGTTTTAAATTAGCATTTCTGGAACTGCAACTATGGAACACTGCTCTCAGAATGGATATAGGAATGCAATAGGGGAAATGTTTGGTTAAATCTGAGGAATACTGAGGGTTGATTTTTCCCCCCAACTGTAGACCTTTGCAATGTGAAAATGCACAGTGAACATTCTAGAGGGCATGCAGACAAATCCTAGAAACCAATCCCCTTCTAGTCTAAAAAGAGCTCATTCGGTCCTCCCTAAACCACAAAGTTCTACCCATGCCAACCCTTATCCATATTATAAAACCTTCCAGAATCCTGGGCTTGCAAAAAAAAAAAAAAATACCTTTGCACTTGAGCCTCTGGGACTCAACCCCTACCTGGTTTTCAATCCAGGTGGGATTATTCTTCTATTTTATTCTTTGTCATTCTATTGAGCTAATGGGAAATAAGATAGAATAAAAAGTTTGAAACTATGCATAGCTTTAAAAAGTCTTCCCCAGCATGGTGGCCCTGGCTTGGGCCTTTCCGGAAGGCAGGCTTCTGATACCCAGGACCCTCTATACCTCTCTCCCTCTGCAGCAGAATGTCCAGCCTCTGTCACCCACTCGAAGGGTCCCTAGTGAAGGAACTTCCCCCTCCTGAAATCTTGAGTGAGCTCTTCCTAAGGCTTACAGTGAAATGTTTGCAATTAGAATTCACCCAGTACAGGAGCCTGTAAACCCTGGCTTGGAAGACTCTTGTTTCACAAAAGTCTTGAGGTGAATATTGAGTCTTTGGCTCTCTTTGCATTTCTGTCAACACCCAATCTTCCCTACAGGTAGCAGATGCCTCTGGCAAAAGAAGGGAGAGGTCAAATTGGAAAAAACAGATAAGGGCACCCAGAGACATTCCAGAAGGCTTGCTCTGTTCTTTGAGGACAAACCAAGCCCCCCAGAAGGAGGAAGCCCTTCTATAAATGCTTGCGAATGGAGAGCAGGGTGATTTATTCCAGAGCTTGCCTGGGCTGAGGCTTGCAACTTGCCTGTGTTGGTCAGAAGTTTCTTGGGGACTAGGTGGGGTGATCTACCAACCTCATCCAGGGTCTGCTCCTCCTGCACTTTTACCCTCCTCAGAACCAGCTCTCACTGGCTCCATAATACTCCAGCAGAAGGAGCAAGCGTTGCCTGAAGCTGACGATTAAACTGCTTCCAGTTATTCCAAGGAGACCCAAGGCTTGGTCGTTGGTGTCACGTATCCAGGAGGCTAAGGTGGCCTGGCTGCTGAACGTTTCGCCTGCCAAGAGCCTGCGTCTGCTTCAGCCCAAGCATATATAAAAGGGTTTGAATGGGAGCATTTGCTGTTATTTTGGTGATGGATTTAGGGAAATGGAAAGTGGCAAATTGCCTTGTTTGTGGACCCCTGCCAGCCCCATCCTGGTTATGGCTAGTGCGGGCATGGTTGATTGGAGAAGACCAGCTGCTGCTCTAACAGCCCAAAGCAATGTCCAAGGGTGGCTGATTAGCAAGTGCGTCATGCTCATGGTAATGAAAAGCGTCTTATAATTATAAATTAGTAACTTCCATTGTACATAAATATGATGCTGTGTTTTTAAAGTTGATCAGCCCTTCATGCCCAGTGTGGATATGAAGGTCAGCCCTATTTTCAGGGTGATAAGGCAGAGAAGATCCTTTGAGAGAGTTAAGTGCAAGTCCTGGCTTTGAGTGAGGACCTCACTCTCAGAGCCTCAGTTTCAGCATCTGTAAAGCAGGGTGAATCGTGCCCAGCGCCTGCAGCTGTGAAAACCCAACAAGGTGAAGTCCATGAGAGCATTTGAAAGTCCTTAAGCAGTGCCCCCTGCTGTCCAGTGTTGCCTAAGGAAAGATTTCCCTCTGCTTGTATCGACCTTTCGGATGAAAAGTGTGCTTCCTATTTTCAACACTGGTTTCCAGTACTTATTTATTTATTTATTTTATTCTTGGGTAATGAGTTTGGGAAAGTGTGACCAGTGGCTGGCCATCCAAAACTTTCTGCCAATGTTTGTGTCTGTGGAGGCTTCAGTCTGCAGTCCTGGGCCATCTTGTACAGGTGTATCGTGGGGTAGGTCTGCAGAAAGTTGAGCAGGAGCTAGAGAATGGTGTGCAGGAAGTTTAAGAGAGAGGGTTTTGGGGGTCATCAGCTGTTGGGGGGTGGGGAGAGAAGCAGGTAGGAAGAGAGGAGAATCAGGATCTGCCAACATCTCGTAACCAATGTCCCAGGGGACTCAGAGGCCAGGACGGCCTGGTGAGGGTTCTGAGCTGGAACAAGTGAGCCAAGACTTTAGCCTCCCATGGTGAGTCCCTGGGATGTGGGCTACAGCAAGGTACATGAGCACAGAGGAGAAGGCTGTCTTTAGGCAAGGCAGTCCCCTAAAAGTCTGACTCCTTAAGGCTGTCCCCAGAGTCTGGGAAACACAGCCCTTTGGTTCTGAAAAGGAACAACGGGCACATTACAGAATCCACACAGGCAGGTAGGTAACAGAGCCATGGGTGCCCACTAAGGCAGCCCCCACAGTTACGGTTGCTCCGGGGACACCCGCAGTCCTGCCTTGTTACCTGGCACAGTGATGGGGTGGAGGGGACAACCATCTCAGCTCTCCCCCATAGTGGCAAGGCAAATTACCTGGTTGGTGCCTCAGTCCCCGTCTCTCCCCAGATGTCACCTCTGAGCCTGGGACCACCCAGACAGTGCTTGCTACATGGCTGTTGTGTTTAACCTGTGACCACACCTAACCCCCACCTCTCCTTCCTCTCACACTCTCGTGCTGTCTTGGGTGTGTGTGTGCCACTTACACATCACGTGTTGATTAAGCTATGAGTGCGTCAGCTCAGCCCACCAGCAGTCTTTTTAGTATTCTAAGGCAGGTGAAGCTTAGTGAGTGGACAACAATATTTTTCTAAGCAGAAAAATGACCATACAATATTAGTTACAATTTTTCTAATGAAATATAGACTAAAATGTTCTAAAGGAAGGGGAACAAATAGAAATGTTGCCCTGTGTCCACATTCCTGAGACACAGGTAGCAGCATCTTGGGGACTTGGACTTGGACAGGATCCTGGCTGGAGGGGCATGGTCTGCTGGGTTGCCTCAGGCTGTGTCAGGACCCTCACTCTAGGCAACGCACGCGGGGCAGAGGTTTGGGAGATGTGGCTAACGAGCCCTCCCGGCTCCTGGTGTTGGCGTTCAGCCTGAGCGCTCTATGAAGAGAAGGTGCTGAAGCTGAGCAAGGAGTTTCTTCCAACAGACAGGAAACCTGATTCATCTCATCTACTTGTGGTTGAGGACACCTTGTTCTGTTCTGTAGATGTTCTGCTGGACTTTACCACACCTGATCGTGTGCTCTGTAGACCCAGTCTGTACTGAAAACACTCAGAAGGAAAGACCTGTGCAATACGTTATGTGCAAGTATGTTACTCAGAGTATGATTAATAATAGAGGAATTCAGAAACAACTCCAGGAATGCTGCATAAATTTGGGGTATTCATATGAAAGAGTGTTATATAGCCACAGAAATATGTTTCTGGAAAACTTCTAACTACACAAAAGATGCCATGATTGAATGTTAAGTTAAATAAGCAGACAGATCTTAAATGCTATATTTGTTTATAAATAGCCTGTTATAAGAATATACTCCCTGGCAATTTGTCAACATTAATATTAGGCTTATTTGTTGAATGCTGTTCGTTAAATAGCTCATGTTTTTAAATAGCCTAGCGAGTCTATGAAGGTTCACCCCATAACTGTTTTCTTAACAAGTGTTTATTGTTGAAAGTAAAGGAAAACCAAACTGTATTTCCTACATGAAGCTCCACACCCTGTGCACCTAGTTGTTGTCCTCATGTCACTGAGTTCCTCTCCACTCAGGTCTCACAGGGTGATGCCACGTGCAGGGAGGAGCCCTCTCAGGAGGCAGCGTGGCCTGCCGGACAGCTGTGGGCTCACGGCAGGCTGTGTCCCTCACTAATGATGTGTCGTAGGCAATTCACCTCCCTTCTGTGCACCTCAGTGTTCCAACCTGTAAAACGGGCATACACCACGCAGACCTGTTTTCCACTTGTCTGGGAAAGACCCATGAAGTAATGCACCAGTGCAAAGCACAGAGAGCGAACACCAGGCCCTTGACGGCTGCCTGCTAGGGTTGCCCTAAGTGCTCTTCCTACCGTTTCATTAACTTGCTTCCTCCACTTTGTGGACAAGCTGCGACAGGCGGGGATACATTCCCAAGAGATCAGGCAGCCCCTACACCACCTTACCAGGCACAGGGGCAGCTGAGGCCCTGGAGCGTAGGTAGAGGGGTCACCAGGTAGCAGATGGAAAGCCACCACATCTATGTTTCTCCCTTGACCCCTCCCGCCGTGTTCCACAGGGGTGTCCGTGGAGAGAGCCGTCCTCACATAGGCTGTGGGGAGTGGGAAGGGTCTGAAAGAAAACTGAGCGGCTGTCACACACAGGTGTGCATTGTGTCATCTGGGGTCAACGCAGAACTCCATGGTCACCTAGTGTGTCAGGCTCCGTGGTGACCAGCGTCTGTGAAAACTGGCTCCGGGATGCCACACCAGCCTGAGGGTTTCCTCGGAAGACGCTCTGGATGGTGCTTGGCATTTTTCTTCAGAAAAACACATCCTATACATCAAAAAGATACAGATGACGGGGAGCAGCATGTCAAAATATTAGCAGAGGTTATTTCTGGTTGATTGGATTATAGACGAGATTGGCTTTCTTCTTTGACTTCCTTTTATCTCCTTTTTTTCTTTTTTTTTTTTTTTAAATGAGGATGTGCTATTTTTATTTTAAGAAATGCTTCTCCATTTTTTAAACCTTGCGTCTAAAAAACCTCTGGGAAAGACCTTAAGTTCAGCAAACTTGGTTTAGAAAAGTCGAAATGTATAACACAACACGCTCACACAAAAGAGGTTGTCTTTTTTTCTTGTGTGAGATTCACATCAGAGGTTTTTTGAAATAAATAGTAGGAGTTTGTAGAACATGTAAATTATGATTCAATTGATGCTTCTCTCCTTGTGCGTCACGTCGTGGTGTGAAACATGTCTACACGTGTTGCAGAGACATTAACCTCATGATAAGTGCCATCTGTACTACAGAGTGTGACAGGGTCAGGCAAGGTTCCCCGCTGCACTGGAAATCCTCCCAGCCTGACGCTGACCTCATCCCCTGACAGACAGACGGGGAGACCAGGCACTGGAGTCGCTCACCGCCTCAGGTCACACAAGTCCAGGCCCAGGTCTGCTCTGGAGTCACCACCTGGGCTACTTCTGGCCACCAGCAGTGAGACCCAGGCAGACACCTTGAAGGCACAGATGGCCCTCCGAGGGTCATGGCCAGCTGTGAACAGAGGTGGCCTCTGCGGCATAGAGGGAGGGTGGGAAGACAGGCAGTGTCCTCTCACTTCTCCGTGCCCTGGAAAGCGCGGGCTGGCGTAGCCGTGACCTTGATCTCCTTGGGCTTCCTTCCTTGGTGGTCCCCTCCTTCCCTTCCAGGCTCCTCATTTCCTTTTTTTTTTTTTTTAAAGAGAGAGTGAGAGAGGAGAGAGAGAGAGAATTTTTAATATTTATTTTTTAGTTCTCGGCGGACACAACATCCTTGTTGGTATGTGGTGCTGAGGATCGAACCCGGGCCGCACGCATGCCAGGCGAGCGCGCTACCGCTTGAGCCACATCCCCAGCCCTCATTTCCTTTTTTCTTCCCTTCCTTCCTCCCTTCATTTTTTGGGGGGGGGAAAAAGCCAAAAAGGTAGACATAATGTGGTCTTTAATTTTTAAAAACTTTCATTTATACTCTTGCTGCTGTGGATAAAGCCTGCTCTTCGTTGGAGAGAATCCTGGGGACAAGGATATTTGGATGCTTTTAAAACAGCAGTTAAGAAGGAGGGAACCTGGACAGGCTGCTCCTTCAGGCAGCCACAGGTGAGGCCCAGCTCCTGCCTCCAGTGAGTGTGGGGGTCTGAGGTCCATCTTGGGAGAGGCGGGGCTCATTTCAGGTGTCTGGGTTTTACTACCGCTTTCTGTGGACTTTAGGGCATGCCGTCACCCAGGCTGTGACAAAAGGGCTTCACACCATTAAATTCAGGACGCATAAGAGAAGAAATGAGGGGGCTCAAGAAGCATGCCGGTTCCAACGTGGAAATGTGACCTGCCGAGGAGGAGGAGACGGGAGGGCAGGAGGGTCCACTGCTGCTGGCCAGCTGTTGCAGGAGGAGTTCAGTTCTCGTGGTGGTGCTCCTCCTATCACCACCACAGTATCCAGCAGCAGGAGGAAGCAAACGCAGGGCGCAGGCCGAGTTCTCACACTTGAGAGTGTGTCAGAAGCAGCCGGGCCCTTGGCTCAGAGATGCAGATTGCACACAATCAGGTGGAACAAAGGAATCCGCAGCTGATATTGATGCTAAGGAGCCTAGGTGCATGGGTTGAGATCTTGTCTTCAGCAAATCATTTAACCTCCTGGTGCCTCAGTTTCCTCATCTGTAAAACAGGCATACTTATAATCCCCACATCAAAGGCATCGGGGTGTATTAAATACACTAGTGTTAGAAAAACTCGATAGGGAGTGCCACGTGAGCATCTGTTGCATGAGCAAATGCAGACGTGTTGTGTGACTATGTGCACCCGCGCACACTCGGCTCCTCTCCCTGCCCTCTTTCTTCCCAACATAATGCAGATGTATTCCAGCAGCTGACACACTTCGAGAGGAGAGATTACTTTTAAGATCCTGAGCTCCCAAGGGATGGGAATCTGTGGGTATGAGACGTTTGACAGGCGGCAGAGGCGTGCTATGCAGAAGGGAGGCTCCCCGGGGCGGGGTGTGGGGAGCGAGCTCGGGATGCAGCTTCTGACTGGAGAGCTCGCAGGCAAGGAGCCGGGGCTGCTCAGTTGTCTCCTGCAGCAGACAAAGCAAGAGGTTTCATGAGAGCAGCAACCTGCTGCCTGTAATTTTCTAGTCCTTGGAGGCCAGGGACAGAGGGAAGCGAGAGAAGTCAGGGAGAATCTATTTCCCACGTCCCTGTTGGAGGTGTTTGACTCACCTGAAGTTAACACTAATAGAGCATTTGCTCAGCAATGTCATCGCTGAAATAGATGTGTTAAATTTAAACTCCCGCTGCCCCATGCACGCATTCGGCGATGGGCCTGGAAACAGCTCTGACTTCAGCGCCCTCTCCCAGCTTTTCCCAGCCAACAAGGCTTAGGCCACTTTGTTTTCTCAGGTTTCAGCCTTGTCCAATTTTTAGATGACAGTCCTTTGAAAACTTGAGCAACCATATTGTTTTTCTTCCAATCATCAACTTACAAGGTAAAGACAAAGCTGTGAAAAAAATTTATAAAAAGCAAAGTTCCTTCAAATCCTTGTTTTCCAGCCAGCTCTGGCTTTAGTCTAAAGCTCTGTCTTTTGGGGAGAAAATCCCATTTGCACATTTCCTCCTAGCTGGCTGGACTTGTCACGGATTCTTGGGTGACGTTCAGTCGGCTGCCTCGCTCTTTGGCGGAGTGCTGGAACCCTCTTTTGGGACTGTGTGAGGCATAGAGGATGACTGTTGCTCACTCCTGCCCCCCCATAACTAGATCACCCTTTTGCAAGAGATGGATAAAAAGACCGTTATAGTTTTGAGCACTACATCTTTACTTTGCATTCTAATTAATTTTAATATAAAACATGTTTCTGTTACAGAAGCAATATATTATAGAAAAATTGGTTATTCTTCAAAAAGCACAAAGTAGGAAATAAGACCATAAAAGAAAGAAAAAATAGAAGTTGTGTGTTTCTTCTGTGCAGACACATTTGTCCATCTTTCTGTCCATCTCCTATCACACCTCTTCTTTCCTTGCTTCCTTCCACCCTGCCCGCTTTCCATCCCTTTATCCTTTCATCATGTATCCATTCAAGCCAGGAGGAAATAGTAGCACCTGAGGAACACAGTGCAGCTGGGCCCAGGTGGTGGCATTACTGTAACCACAGCTACTCAGGGAGTTGAAGCAGGAGGATCTCAAGGGCAAGGCCAGCCTGGACCACTCAGGGATACCCTGTCTTAAAATTTAAAAAAGTAAACATCCCTGGAGATGCAGTAGCTCAGTGGTAGAGCATCCCTGGTTTCGATACTCACTACTGCGAAATAAATAAGTAAGCCAGCAAATCCATGAAAGCAGAGCACCATGGTTGAAAACACAAGCACTTCAGTGAATTCCCTTGTGCATCCGAATCCTTCCTGTGCCATTCAGTCTCTTTGGAACCTTGGGCAAATTTTTATGGCACTTTTTTTTACATTTATGAGATGGGGTTAACAGCAGTGCCTACCTACCTCCTGTGTCTGTGTCAGGGTGCAATGACATCATCCATATAAGATGTTGGCAAAACGCCTGGCCCAAAGAGGTTCTCATTAAACACCAGCCATCTTCATCATCTCTACCCTCTCTTACTTAATAGAGCCTCCAGCTCCATCAGAAAGCATGCTAAAAATGCTTAATACAGTGTGTAGCTGGTATAATTATAAATGTAGTAATAAATATGCACGTGTATTTTTCGTTCATGCTACTGATATCCATTTCATAAACTCATATTTAAATGGTGTTTTAATGGCTGAAACCCATTCTATGATACAAACCAGTCATAACCAAACTCTACCTATTTCCTTAGGCCACATGACATTTCTCTCATTGTGATGCTGTGAGAAACATCTGTATTCACACTTGTTTCCTTCGCTAAGGTTCCAGAGGTGGGACTGCTGGTTTTAGGGCATATGCACTTCAGCACTTAGTAATGCCACCACAGCGCCCAGCAAACCCTGTGCTACTCTGCCTTTCCAGATGGGCTCCACGGCCTGCTTCTCTGCACTCTTGCCAGCCTTATGGGTTATCTCTGCAAACGCCTGCCATTCCAGTAGGCAAAACATAGATCTCATTGCTGCTTTATTAACTTGCTTTCATCTAATTAAAGATGAACTTTGCCTTATGTTTTTTGACAATATTTATTTCTATTTCTTAAAATTGTCAGCTGGTAATGCTTGTGCATGTTCTCCACTGGGACGTTTGTTCTTTCCTTAATGATTCTGCCAGGGCTTAAAATTTTGACTTTCTAATGAGAAGGTTTTGGAATTTACTCTCTTCCAATTTCTGAAACTTGGACATGGGCTACGTGCACTGTTCTAAACCCGTCTCTGTGTTCTGGAATTCCCTCAAGCTTGCTGACAGTGCCTGTCAGTCAGGACCGTGGCCAGCCAGGCACTCATGTCCATGAGCCCATTCCTAAGTGCCTCCGGAAGACTCACCTCCCATCTTGTAGCCGGTCTTGTTTTTGTCACTGTGATTTTTCTCGGTCCTAAATTTCAAGTTCATTCTTCTCATTGAGGAAAAATAGTAGGTGACAATAGTAGCAACTTCCCCTTTTATTACGCCTTTTATGTGTCTCTTCTTGGTTGTGTGCGTCTCTTTCTTTGTACTTCTTTTTAAGCCTGTGCTTGTTAGACAGGCTGTACAAACCCCATCTGTGCGGTTCCTCACCCCAGAAGCCTCCCTTCAAATACACTGAAGAAGCTGCCAAAAGCTTTTCCTTTAATATCTGGAGAAAATTGCTTTAGACTTTGTGTCTAAAGATTCATCTCCATTAATGGTCCAGTGCACAGGTCAGGAAACCTCTCCTTACAGGACCCGATGATACACATTTTCAGCTTTACAGGCCCTGCGGTTGCTGTTGGTGTCACAACCACTCCACAAAACAAGGCAGAGGTCCAGTTTGGTCCAGCAGCTGTTGTCTGCTGGTTCTAAATGAGAGAGGAGACTGGGGCAGGGATGGCGAGGGAGGATGGGCATTCAGACATACTGCTGTCAACAGGAGAGCCCTGGACTAGCAGGCTCTGCATCTGATAAGGTCAGAGACTCCCAGGAGACTCGCGGGCCTTCCCCTGGGTCCTAGAGATGAGAACACAGCTTGGCCAGAGAGCCTGAGCAGACAGCATCTGGGGAGGTGGCAAAAGGAAAGGAGAGTGTCCAGGGGAGTGTTCAGGGGAATGTCTTCAGCAGACAACCCCAGCACCCTGAGAGCAGAGATGGCTTGGGTGTGGGTGGGTCCCTGCTCTGCCACCACTGAGTTGATTCTGACCTTAAATAATTTCCCTATAACATGTTGCTGTTTTTTCAGAAAAATATGTTTTGCATAAAGGGTTCTGTGCAGGCTATTTTTCTTGCTAATCTTGCTGGGTTTCGCCTGTTTTTTTGGTCCTTTCAGTTAGCCCTAAGGCATTATTTTTTTGTGAGATCTAAGCTCTAAACAGCACCTAACAACCTTCCGGAAAAGACATAAGACATGCACACTGAAGCCCTGCCCATCTGTGTCCTCTGTGACTTTGTAGTCAGGCAAATCAGATGGGAGCTCTCAAGCCTCCGTTTTCATAGTAAGCTTCATGAAATATCTGGAAGAATAAGAGCAAAACACTGATCTGTCTATAGGATACCAGGAGGGATACCAGGAGGCCCCTGGAGTGGAGGACATGGGGTCATGTGACTGTGTTCAAATCCCTTCTTTCCTCTCTGTCAAATGAGGGGATTGGATCAGAAGCAGAATGGCAAATGTCTGGCAAGTGTCTGGTCCCCTGGTCCCTGTCACCTCTGACAGCCATGGCTGCTCCTTCCTTGTCTCCTGGAGATAAAGCCTTCTCATGTGGGGCTTCCCAGCCTCACAGAACTGGGTCCAGAAAAGCCCAGGCTGTGTGGCCTCTGAGGCTTCTCTGGGGCTGCATTTCTGTGAGTCCGGTAGCAGGCAGGGAACTCGGACACGCCCCGCCCTGAATGGGGACAACTCATCGCTTTGGACAGCAGCTCTGACGGGTCATCTGTTCAGCTGCCCTTAAGTGTACTGAAGCCCCTTGAAATGTACACTCTGCCGGGTGAGCGAGTCGCCGTGCTGCTGCCTCTGCCCTCTGTGCCGCGGTGATCCAGAGCCTGCCTGTGGCCTCTCTGAAATGCCTGTCTTGGGCAAGCCAGGGAGGGGACCACGTAATGTTTCATTGCCTGGAGTGTTTTCAGGTCTTGTGCCTGTAATAGATGTCCTGAGCTAATAGTTTGTCTTATTTACTGCCCTGGGCTGTAGTCATTGCTGTGGCTGACCACGTTGAGAAGCTGCTCTGAACATTCTTGTGTGAATGAGCGTCACTCTGGGGATGGGTCTTCTGCTCAACCTTGTTTTCCATTGCAGAGATTAATTGCAGAAGAAAAATCTCTCCTTTTGTTCTGCAAATACTCCTTGGGTACTTAAATGCCATCATCCTTTCAATATTGATAATTTTGGTTTACACATGAAATGAACCATAGCCGTGTTGTCTAAGAAAATCTAGGAGTGCCCATTTTCTTTCTACCTGCCTTCTATTCCTCTATCACCTGTCATTTATCTATCAAGCATAGGTTCAATTTTTCCTGCTTCACCTGTGAGTTAAGGGAACTCACTTTTACATGACTGGAGGAGGAAGGCAGGCAGGGGCTAAGCTGCAGCTGGGGAGGCTGGCAGTCTTGCAGCCTGTCATGTGCAGATACCAGAGGTGGTCTCTATGTCTAGGATCATATTGCTGTCACCAAAGGAAACAGGACAGTTTTTTCAGGTCTTTGGTTGTCAGTATTCATCAGAGAAAAATATGCCAGTTGTTCAGGTGACACCTCTGTATGTTTGATATTAAGACCTGGTAGCCGTTTCTGATAGCAGAGGCACACAGAATAGAACTAGCTCCATCTACATTATATTTAAATATTACTTTAGAAAAAAAATTGGGTGTGTATTTTTTTTAAATGTTCAGGTCTAATCCCTAAGTCTTTGATCTACTTTGAATTGATTTTTTTTGTGTGTATGTGTGCAGAGTGAGAGATAAGGGTCTAGTCCCATGTGCATATCCAGATTTCCTAGCACCATTGTTGTAAAAGATGGCTCTTCTTTAACATATGTTTTTAGCACCTTTGTCAATGGTCAGATAACTGGACCTGTGGGGTTTGCCCCTATGTCCTCTATTCTGCTCCACTAGTCTTCACATCTGTGTTTAGGACAATGCCTTGCTGCTCTTGTTACAATAGTTCTATGGTATAATTTGAGACCCAGTATTGTGATGCTCCCAGCCTTGGGTTCATTGCTCCGTATTACTTTGACTATTCTGGGTCTTTTATTCTTCCACTGATTTTATAACTGTTTTTTTTTTCTAGTTCTGTGAAGAATGTCTTTTGGACTTTGATGAGTACTGCATTGAACCTGTAGTTTGGTTTTAGTAATATGGCCATTTTCACAACATTAACTCTGCCTATCCAAGAACATGGGAGGTTGTTAGATCTCCTAAGATCTCCCTTCAATTTCTTTCTTCAATTTTCTATAATTTTCATTTTAGGAATGTTTAACTTCCTTGTTTGGATTTACCCCCATGCATTTTATTTGTTTGGATCCAGAATTCTTTTTTGAGTGAAGTTTATTTATACATTAGCAAGTTCATTATTCAAGTAATTAATGAAAGCTATTGGGTTTTGTATGTTAATTTTGTATCCCGCTACTTTGCTAAATTTATCAGCTCTAGAAGTCTTCTGGTAGAGATTTTGGGCCATCAGTAGATATTCTTTTGCTATTTGTATCCCTTCTCATGCCTGATTGCTCTGATTGGAGTTTCAAGAACTATACTGAATAGTAGTGGTGAGTGTGGACACTTCCTGTGTTGTTCCTCATTTTGGAAGAAATATTTTCATTTTTTCTCTGTGTAGTCTGATGTTCGCTTTGCATATGTTGAATATAGCTCTTATGATGTTGAGGTAAGTTCCTTCAATCCCTAGTTTCTTCAGTGTTTTTAAAATGAATGGTTGTTGTATTTTGTTGAAGGCTTTTTCTGTATCAGTTGAGATGATTGTATGATTTTTTTTCTGCCTTAATTCTATTTACATAGTGAATTACATTTTTTGATTTGTGTATGTTGAACCAACCTTGCATTCCTGGGTTGAAACCAAATTGATCATGGTGTACAATCTTACCAATGTATTTTTGAATGCTTATTGCCAATTTTATTGAGGATTTTTTCATCTGTGTTCATCAGGGATATTGGTCTGTAATGTTCATTTCTTGATGGGTCTTTTGTACCTGGTTTTGGTAGAGTGATTATGGCATCATTTAACAAATTTGCGAGTGTTCCCTGGCTTTATATTTCATGGAACAATTTGAGAAGAATTGACTTTGGTAGAACTCAACTGAGCATCCCTCTGGTCCAGGACTTTTCTTTAAGATCAGTACTCAAACATATTGGTGCAGTACTGACTTCCTTTAAAAGATTTCCTAAAGCTCAAGGAATAAAAACAAGAATCAATAAATTGGATGGTCTTAAAATAAAAAGCTTCTGCACAGCAGAGGACTATTCAGAGGGTGAAGAGAGACCCTATGGAATGGGAGATAATATTTGCCAGCTCTTCTGCCAGGAGAATAACATCCAGAATATATAAAGAACTACAAAAACTTAACACTGAAAAGAAAAAAAAAACAACAATAAATGGGTAAATGATCTTAGCAGACATTTGTCAAAATAAAAAATTCAAATAGCCAACAAATACATGAAAAATATTCACTCTCCTAAGCAATAAGGTAAATGACAATCTAAATTACACGAATTTCATCTCACTCCAGTTAGAATGCAAATCATTAATAAATACAAATAACAATAATTGCTGGGAAGACAAAACTCTCATAAATTGATGGTGGGATTGCAAGTTAGTACAAATGCTTTGAAAGACAATGTGATGATTCTTCAGGAAACTAGGAATGAAATCCACATATGACCCAGTTATTCCACTCCTTGTTATATATCCAAAGGAACTAAAATAGGCATACTCTGTTGATTCAGGCATACCAATATTTATAGTAGTGCAATTCACAATAGCCAAGCTATGGAACCAGTCCATTTTAAAAATATGGACTGAAAATATTTTAAATAAAATTTCTTTAAAAATAGTACAATCTGGAAGTCTGGTTGTTTGAAATTTAAAGAAAGAGTGCAACTAAAATGCATGCATCCGAGGGGCATGGCCGATTTAAGGTTTTCCAGTGTCAACAAGACATTTGTGTAAGAGTAGATGCTCCTCTTTGGGAAGTGACACAGACCAATGACCTCCACAGGAAATGTATGTAAGAGAGAAGGGAAGTCCGGGATGCTGCCTCACAGTACTTGGTTTCTGCATCTTCAAGACCCCACAGCTTCAGGGCTATAGCAGTAAAGCTGACTCAGAAATGAAAACCATTAGGACTTATAGACCATTCCACTAAGGCTCGACTGCAGAGCCACTGATCATCAGATCTTGGTTTCAGGCTCTGGCAGGGAATCCTTTCCCAGAATCCTGGTGTAGAAGAATAAAGAGTGATCACAGTTGGCTTGGGTAATCATTGATCTAGAGCCTGATCCAAAAGAAATGCTCAGGGCAGGGAGGACCCAGTGTCCTCCAGAGGTGGATTTGCCTAGGATAGGATTCTATGTGACCGGGAGACCCAGCCCCTCATGGAGAGTGTGAGCTGGGTTACTCAATGCCATCTGTAGCCTCAACCTAGGCCCTGGACTATATGATCATCCCAAATCCCGTTTTTGTTGTTCCTTTGCAGTTAGCCTGAACAGCTAGAGCAGGGTCTCTGAACTCAGCTTTTTGGGGATCTCCTTCGGAATCTTAAGTCTCAACATGGCGACATCAGCAGATGAAATTGCTCCATGACAAAGAGTAAAATCAATGGCCTTCTTAAAATGGGGTTTGCCAGGACCCCTGCATTTGCTGTCCTTCTTAGTCTTCAGGGCAGCTGTGTTCAGGCTGCCAGATGCTCTTATATATGCATGAAGCGTCGGCACCTGAGGTCTGGAAAGGTTAAGCCATAGATAACAATATTTCATTGCTGCAGTCTGGCTGGGCACAAATCACGAGCCACTGAAGCAGGAACAAACTTCATTTCTGAACTCTACCAGCACACTCCACACGCGCTCCCAGGAACTCCCCTGAACCCCACGCGCCTCTCCAGGAACCAGCAACCGGAAAATCCCTCCTCCGGCACTTCCCCAACCAATGGGAACTCTCCGGGAATCCCCGCGAGAGCTCAAGCGGAACTCAACAGGAACTCCGCCAGAACTCAAAAGTCATCATCTTCATGGCTCGCTAGCGTCACCTCTCAGCCACTACTTCTGGCAAAAACGCCATGCGTCATCCGGACTCGGCTGTGGCCCTCAACATTTCATGGCTTGCTTTGTTTTTGCTTCTGGGATACAATTTTTTTAGTATCTCAGGACTTACTTCAACTACCCCGACTGACATAGCAGAGTTTTCTGGCCTGGATTCACTGGGCCCCATTTCCTATCAGAGACTCTGGATGAAATGAGATCCATGTTGAAACTTATCTAGAAAATACAGGTTCCATCTCTCTTGAAGACCACCCATTTCCTAAAAATTGAAGAGGCCCTCCAAGAAACAAGCAGGCTATGGATCCCAGAATTTCCCAAGCTTATTTTACTTTATGGTGCATTTTAGAAGCTTCTAGAATCCCATTATAGAGCTGTGGGCGTCTCTGCAAGGTTAAGACTCAAGCATTGCTTTCTACTTGTCTTGGACTGTCCTACATTAGCATTTGAGAAGCTCAACACATTGTGGGAAACACTGCAGTCCATGGTCCATGCCTTGGGTCGTACAGAAGTTCCCCAAACCACAGGTGGAGTGCACTGCCATCGCCCCATCACTACTTAGGCAGGGATTTTCATTTTGGGGTCAGAAAGTACCCTCCCAGTAGAACCAGGAGAGCTTAGTGTTACCAAGCCGTCTGTGTCATGGTGTGATACAAGTTGTCATGATCAAGCAACATCATGACCCCCTGCAGGATATGAGATTTAGACATCCCAGGCCCTTGCCATGGGCTACAGAGACTGAGCACTTGCATGCACGAGTACTCCTTGAAGTGTCCCATAACCTTGGAAGTGCTGTCACTTGTCCCTATTGGGTAAATGAGGATGGAAAGGCTCTGAGAGGATTGCTGTTGCTCAGTGGTTTTAATCCCTCACCTCTCACTGTTGGCTCCACAGGTGTGAGTGACATGAGGTCAAAGTTCAGACTCTGGAGCTTAAATGCCATCTTCCAAGTCTCAGCTTCTCCTTATGAGCTCTGAATCCCTGAGCAGGTTACCCAACTTTTCTGTGCTTTGGTTTCCTCATCAGTGAGATGGGGGTGTTAAAACCCTTTTCTCCCTGTGGTATCTCGGATCAAAGGAGTCAGCGTGCAGGATGCCCAGAACAGTGGCAGACGCAGAGAGCACTCCTAAGACCTCGCTCAGCACTGCCTTCTCCCATGCACGGCACTCCTGCCCACACACCCATGGGCCCTGGCCCACCAGCCTCTTCCCCAGCATTGGTTCTGCATGACATTTGGCTGTTTGCAAAACTCCACATTCCATGAGCAAAGATTTTCCTTCATAAATGCTATTTCCAGGGGCGTGTCTGCCCTGAGGACAGTTCTCGTAGGGGAGAACAAAAGTATTTTTGGCAAATGACAGTCTGGTCCAAGTAAGTGAGTCATGTCACTAAGTGTCTATTTTGAAGGATAAAATAGGCATTTCAGTGTACAAATCATTGCCTCATTATTCTTTTACATACAGAAGGGAGTTTGGGGTGGGACCTCTAAAAAGCACAATAAAAGCACTGCAGGTTGTTCTGTCTTTTAGGATTTAATTAAAAATAACTAGGAAAACAACTAATTGAAATGCTCACTGCATTTTTTTTTTCCCATGCAACAACATGCTGACTGAGTCTTCCAAATTACTAAAGCAATCAGGCTGTCCCGGGAGCTTGGATCTGGTAACCCTACAGCTCTTTTTATTCAGAATGTTGGCATTTTTACGCTAATGTCAAATATGATAATTATTTTTCACAGATATTGAACTTAATAGAGTAATTGCTAAACAAATTTCCACGTTTGGCTCTCCAAGACAAAGTTTGTAAAATTTGTGAGCTGTGAACAGCAGCTTCTCTGTACACTTGCCTGACAATTGTCAAGAAATCTGTCCTCGATGAATGGGAGGGGACAAAATGAATCCAGACATCAAAGTCATTGCAATTCTCTCTGTGGACAACCAGGATCCCTGAGTCCCATGTAAATTAGTCATCACAGATTGAAAACAAACAAGCAAACCTGTGCAGAGAAGCCTCAGGATCCCTGGAGCCAATCAGACATTCAAAGGAAAAGACTCAGTCTTAATATGTTTCAAATCACACAAATACATATGTGTTGACATCAGAAGTTTCAACAGACATGCTTAAAATAGGAGAAATGCAAAAATAGATACCAGGCAATTTTACTATGGCCTAGCAATGGGAGGAGAAGTCTGCACCAAATCTTTGCTTTGGAAGGAAGCAGCTGTGTAAAGTGGACAGGGTGGCATGGGGGCGGGGTCAAGCCACAGGTTCCAACCTCCGCTGGAGTGTGAATGTGACCAGCAGATCACAGAAGGTTAGTTCCTCCCTTGGGGGCTCTCGGGGAGACGTGGTGTACCCAGCTTGCAGAGGGATGGGATGGCTTTCTAATTGGCACACAGGAGAAACAGCCTGTGTATTTGGGAACTGGGTTGTTCATTCTTTTTTTTTTTTTTTAGCCTTTTTTTAATTGGTTGTTCACAACATTACAAAGCTCTTGACAAATCATATTTCATACATTAGAATCAAGTGGGTTATGAACTCCCATTTTTACCCCAAATACAGATTGCAGAATCACATCGGTTACACATCACATTTTTACATACTGCCATATTAGTAAAGGGAGAAAAAAAGGGAAATCACATGGGGTGTTCATTCTTGACAGCTCCCTCTGGGCAGGAGCTGCTCATGAAGACAGGACCCAGTCATTCAGTGTCTCTGCAGCTGTCCTTGGTCCCTGGGGCACAGCACACCACCCATGCGCAGGATTCCATTTGGCTCAGTGGAGCCTCTTTCTGGACCCTTTCATCCACCTGACCTTTCCCAAGATCCTGACTCCAGAGCCTCCTTCCGCGGTTCGCCTGGTCCAAGTCCCATCCTCGTACCCCCGTTCCCATCCCCTGTCTTCCTGCTCTAGTCTAATCCAGCATCCAGAAGGCAGCCCACCTGCCTCCAGCCTGCCTCCCTCCAATCCCTTAGCAGGCTCAACAGGCTCTGTTGAGTATTTCCCGTGTCCCAAGCTCTGAGCTAGGAGGTGGCATGGGCCTCTGCAGAGGTTCCCATCCTCCCACCCCCACCCCGTCCCTTCACTCAAGGGTGGTGCATAGGACATGCCTCCCTTGCTGGTCGTGTAGTTGGGAGAAAGTGAGCTGAGGCTCCAAGGCAGCTGACAATCCGGTGGGAGAGACAGATAACAAACAATCATATAATCCAGGTGTCGATGGAGGTGCGTCCACAAAAAAATGTGAAAGAGGAAGTGGGACAGAAAGTGACGGAAAAGCCTGAGGTAGGATGGCCACCGCAGGCCTTCCCAGAGCTGCGTGTCTCCAAAATGTGGAAATGAAATGAGGGGTAAGTGGGAACGTGCTCTAGCCAGAGAGGAGCAGGAGGCCCAGGCCGGGTCTGAGGAGCAACAAGATGGGAGGTGAGACTGGGGAGAGGTGAGCATTGGGAGGGGAGAGAGTGGCAGGAGCATGGGGATCTGCAGGGCCTTTATGCCTTTGTAAGGAGGGTGAATTGTATTCTTCATCAGGGTGACATTTCCATGACATAAAATCACCCATTTTAAGATGGGCGCTTGAGTGGTATTTAGTATATCGACAATGCTGTGTAACCATCCCCTCTATTTCAGAGAAACCCCATCCCCGGGCGGACACCCCCTGTGTTTTTTTGATGCCATGATAAATACCTGAGAAAATCATCTGAGGGGAGGAATGGTTTATTTTGGCTCATGGTTTTGGGGGTTTCGTCCGTGGTCAGCTGGCTCCATTGCTTTGGGCCTCATCATCGTGGAAAGGTGTGACAGAGGGAAGCTGCTCAGCTCCTGGCCGCTGGGAGCACAGAGAGAGAGAAAGGGAAGGAGCCAGGGACAGCACATTGGTCTCCCAGGGCAGCCCCCAAGGACGGCTCCCTTCCACTAGTTCTACCTCCTACCTTCCCACCACCTCCAACGGCCATTCCATCAGGAGTCCAGGCGGGTTAACCCACTGACGAGGTCAGAGCCCTCCTGGTCCAGTCGCTGCCCGAGGGCCCCACGTCTGAACACTGTGGCAGTTGCTTTCAACATTGAGTTTTTGGGGGACACTTATATTCACCCCATCCCTCCTCCTCAACACCTAGCAACTTCCAATACCGCTTTCCGTCTCTGGCTTCACCTTTTCTCAATATTAAAAGCACACACACGGTCACGCCATTCCCTGGATCAACATCCCTCCCCATCACACTGAGGCCCTCACCGGCTCCTCCCCGCCCTCACCATCAGTGCCTTCATGCTGCACAGTCCAGTGCCGTCCATCTTACTGCTGCCCTCCGAGATGCAAGGTCCCACCTGGCCGGCTCTTCTCTTCTCTTCTCCGTTTGCACAGCTGAAGACCCTGCACCCACCCACGTCCTCAGTGAAATCCCCGTTCCACACTGAGGCTCACCCTAGTGCTATGTGTTCCGTGGGACTAAGTCTAAGTGACACGTGTCCCCCTCGGTGGAAACAGGAAAGACCCGAGGGAGTGGAGACCAAGCAAGCACAACACTAGGCCTGGGCCTGTGGGCCAGGGCAGTTTCTGCTTGCTCGTATCCATGACAAACTGGTAGGCCAACACGTTGTGTATTTAATAAAACAACTCTAAGGGAGGTCTTCCCAAGCTTTAAGACCTGCAGGGAAGTTCCAAGGTCCCCAGTGTGAATGGGGTGCGTCAAGATGCCACAGCACATAGGTATCTAAGAAGGGGGCTTTGAATACTCTGAACTTGTGACAGCCCCAAGCCCTTTGCACGTGTGGTCCCTTCTGTCCCAACTTTTTGTGAGGCTGATACCTTCTTGTCATCATGTCCCAACTCAGATGTCACCACCTTTAGTGCCCTTGCCTGATTGCTTATGACATCAATGTTTTATTTTCCTCGTGTCACATTTCACAATATGACACTATCTTATTCATTCAATTTGTCTCTCCCTTCTCTCAAATAAAGCAGGCTTCACAGACAGCCTTATCTTCCTTGTTCACTGGTGAATTTCCAGCTCTTTCTATAACAGTGCTGGCCATGTGATAGTTAGGGTGGTCTGGGTCCTCTCAAGAGCAGACACCAAGACGGGGTTAAATGACAAGACATTTACCAGGAGAAATGCTTGGCAGAGAGGGAAAGGGAGGGGCCCAGAGGCTGGCAGAGCCCAGCCAGAGTGTAGTCTGACCTCAGTGGACTGAGATTGTCCTGAAGGTCACACCAGCCAGCTGGCAATCTGAATGGCCCACTAGTGTCCCCTTCAGCTGCAGAGATATAAAAGCAGAGTGGCCCTTTTGTCACAGCTTGGTCCGAGGGCCTCACCTAGGCTGACTGTGTTGGAGGACTCCCAGGTGTGCTCTCTGGAGTCTGTGTAAGTGACAGCCAGGGCAGGGGGCATTCGTGTGTGCGATGCATTGGCCCCTGCCCCTAGGGTACACTAGAAGACAATTTCTTGGTGTTTAAGAGATTATCCTTTTAATAATTCATTGATCTTAACAACACAATACATCAATGGTTTACACCAAAGTCATGTTTTATCTGCAGTGCACTTCTAAATTGAAAGGTACCATAAAATAGCACTTAACTTTTGGAATCCTTATGTTATCTAAAACTCAGCTTCGTATTTGTTTGATGATAATGAATATCCTATCTATCATCTAGTAAAGCTCTAATTTAGGAGCTCAAGAATGAACGGCCACGCTGGTGGGGGGCAGCGTGTACGTGTGCGTGAAGGCGTGCTGGGGTGGCCTGAGAGCTTGTTGGCACATTCCGCACCGACCAGTGGTCACGCAGAGAGCGCATCTGCACTCCTGCCTCAGCTGGCCCACTGGTGTGGACAGGGTCCTTTGCCAACAAGAGCATGAACCGCATTCTCTTATTCTGAAGAAACACAATGAGCTGCTCTGTCTTCATCTCTAGATTCTATCCAGCATCTGCCAGGTTTCTTTTCCTTCCTTCTCACTTGTCCTCAGTTACCTCACAGTGTCCTGGTGAGTTCTGTGAGCCGGTGATTACAGGGCACAATGGTCATGTTGCTCCTTTAGAATGCAGGTGGACGTCTGCCCATGGGAGCAGGAGGCCCAGCCCTGTCGTCTGCCCTGGGCCCACTCACTCTGCTCGCATCCTTGAAGTCTGTGGCCCGGGAACATGGCCCCGACACGACACACTGTGTTCTCCCCCTCACAGTGCCTTCCCACCTGCTGTTCCCTCTGCCAGGAGGGCTGCTTCTTGAGTCCCTTCCACATCACAGCTTTATTCCTGGTGAGCAGAAAGAACCAAGAGGGTAGATCCATGCTTGTCCAAAATGCTCACTGCATGGAGAATGAGAATGTGTGAGAACAAATCAAGAGCCAGCCGCTGCGGGGAGAGCTAGGGCTTGGGTTCTCAATGATCTTGGCTGTAAGCCTTTCGGTGAATTGCTGAGGCCACAGGGTGGTTGGCCCTGGCCTGGGGAGTGCCTGGGCCATGACCTGGAGAAGAGGGCAGGGGAGTGGATTCTATCAGGAGGCTCAGCTCCTCAGGAAGGCCAGGGATGGGGACATAACTTCAGAGGGGGCAGGATGGAGAAGAGGATTTTTGTGTTCTTATTTTCCCAGAATAAGTAAAACTTAAACATGTTTGTATCTGCCAGCAAGTGGCCAGTGGAGAGGAAGTGATTGAAGATGGTTGAGAGAGAGAAAAGGTAATTGATGGGCCGATGTCCCTGGGGAGACAGGAAGGATGAAATCAAGAGCGGGGGTCAGGAGGTGAGCCTTCCAGAGGCCAGCGTGGAGGCAGGTGATATTTCTGCCCAGCTCTCAACTTTGGTGTGGAAAAGCGAAGGAAACATCAATCACTTCCTTTTTGGCCAGGTAAATGCCAAGAAATTCTAAGGCAGAAACTTCCCCAGGCAGGAGGCTTGGAATTAGTTGTCAGGATTAAGCATAAACCAAAAGGAACACGGAAGTCGTAAGCACTAAATCCCAGGAACAGAGCCTTTTCAGATCAGGGAAATGCATCAGAGGATGATCCCACAGCCTGGCACGCCCAGGAAACTTCCAGGTGCCCGGAGACCCACCAACGCCCCGGGAAGCTTGTTTCACATGGGCCGAGATGTACATTGATTTTCTTTTTTTTTTGATTCCTAGAGATCTTGTTCTAGGAAAAGAACAAGATCTCTTGGAATCCATCTGGGGATAAAGGGTCTGAGCAGTAGGATGTGTTGACCTTCTGCTGGCATTGTCTTGCTGTCCTCGACACAGCTGGTTTGCTGGCGAAATAGAGGCCCAAATTAGGAATCTCCTCCAACCCTTCAAACACGATTTACCTGATTAACAAAATCTTGGTGGAACAGAGGGTTTCCTGAGGGTGTGAGTGTGTGTGTGAGTGTGTGTGTGTCTGTCTGTCTGTCTGTGTGTATATGTGATGAGTGACTGGGCTTATTGGGTACCTAGGGGTGAAGGGCAGGGGAGCTGACCTTGTGTTTCATCTCAAGTGTCTGATGATGTATAAGACTAAATTATAAATATTTGGAGAACAAGCAAGTGCATGAGAAAATGGATCAAAGAATGGATGAACCTGCCCTCTACAATCTAGGTTCTGGTATGGTTCCCTCCCGCAAGAGACTCTCTGCTTGGGATGTCACACATGCCCCATAGATCTTTGCATAAGGAATAAGTGATAGGCAGCCGACACATATTCATTGAATTAAACGAATCAATCCCTATTCCACCCATAGGGTGACGTTGACATATCTTGAGTACTATGTTAATATTGAATAGAGCAAATGGACCATTGTGTACCAGGTTGGTACCTGTTGTCAGGATAGTACTCAAAACAGACACAGGCCTTGCTCCCATGGAGCTTAGGACCCCACAGTGGTTTTGTTGAACTCTTAGGACACCGTGTCCATCTCTGCCATCAGGAGAGCAGGTTTCCTGTGCAGCTACCTTTCATATACAACCCCTGATGGTCCCAGAAAATCCGAGAGGTATTAGCAACCTCACACTCTCTGAGCTAAATCACAGAGGTTTTTTCAGTGACTTGTTCAAGGTCACATGACTCTTACGTGGCACAGTGAAGAATCAAATACAGGTCTACTTCCAAAACTTGGACCATTTGTCCATATCAAACTGCTTTTAATTTTTCCACTTTAAAGTAGGAAACAACTAAGTAAAAGGCTCACAAAGATGTATGTGAAACAATTTGTAAAAATTTAAGAAACTACCATTTTCATACCCCAAGTCTGTACGCACATGTGCCTAAAGTGACACAAAGCAGTTCTTTATGTTCTGAGGGGGTTCCCCTCCTAAGGTAAAATAGTCAAACTTCCTGGGAAGAGGGGCTCCCTGGGGATTGGTCTTTATAAAATAAACAAAAATCAATTTTGACTTGTTTTCTAATCATGATAAATGAAGCCAGGTTAGAGAAAAAAGTTCCAGCATTAGTTGAAGATCATCTTGCCAGGATGCACTGGTCTCTGACAAGCAATTAAGAAGTCCTCTGATTGTGCCTGGCAGTGCCACGGCTCAGCACCCTCCTGATTAATTCTCATTTTCATTCTTTCCTTGGGATTTATTTACTCACTCCACCTGGAGTGCGTTTAGCTCCTTACCACCCTTCCCCCTTTCCTGGCGTGCTCCTTGCTGGCTCCCTGAATCTGCACACCCATTAACGGGCACCATGCTCATGCCTGCTGCTGACGCACCTCCTGGATGGGCACTCACTCAACTTCTTCCTCCATTGACTCCCCCATGGCGAGGTTCTCCATCGGAACCACCTTTGTGGTGCTCTGCATGGTCCCCCAGCAGTTCTTTTACAACCCAGGCTGGCCGGCGGTTACTTTGGTAGGAAGAGGGTTTATTCATGGTGGGCTCTCAATGATAGGTTGGTGGTGCACATCAGCAGAAAGCCTGGAGTTTGGACAGATTGGAAGGGTCTTGGGGAAGCTAAAAGAGATACAATCGGAATCCTCATATTTGTCTTTGTGGCTATTAACTGTTGAATCCTTTCTCGAGTCCAGGCACTCTGTCTAAATGTATCTTACATTATTTCCTTGAATCCTGGCAAAAGCCCTAAGAACAAGGCATTGGAGGCTTCCCTGTAGAGACAAGGTGACCGAGATTCACAGAATGTGAATGACATTAGCATAAATGGTGAAACTGGCCTTCCAGCCTTTGTCTATTGACACATTCATGCATAACCCACAGAGACACAGACTCCAAATGGCACCACCAATAGCAGCAGGCTGCACACCTTCAGGGCAAAGCCTTTGGCCCAGCTCCTTGGCTGGATTGAGTCTGCATGACCACCCGACTCAATGATGAGTCTCTCAGAGCTAAGCTCTGTCCTGGCCACTCGTCTCAACCTGCCTTCTCAGCCTGGCAGTGACTTGGTGAGGCTTGGCCCAGTGAAGAGACTTGCTCTGCCTATTCCAGTGGACCTGCTGCTGGAGGAGTGGTCTCATTCCTCCTCCTGGGTTGCTCCCAGCCATTCCTCCTGGCTGCCTCATTCCTCATCCCAGGGAATGGGATGCTGGGATGAGGGCAGTGCAGCATTTTCCTACTGGGAAAAATGGGTCTTCCCTGGACACTTTCTTCTTGGAACCCAAATCTACATGTTTTCTCTCTCCTTGGGGCAGTGCATGCAGGGAAATGGGTACATACCACACTGTCTGGGACCTCACAGTCGTAGTCTGGGGTAACCCTAGAGCATGCTGGTGAGGTAGGCCTTATTTTCCATGTCCCATAAATTAGAACCCTGGGGTTTGGAGAAGTGGTACAGGTCCCTTAGTCCTCACAGCGGGGACATGGCAACAACCAAAAGGGGACTTTTTCCTGTTTATTTCAAAGTTCAGTCTCTCCCTCTTCCTCTCCCTTTCCTCGTTCACCCCTCCCTACTTCCTTGTTTCTTTCTCTCTCCTTCCCCTACCTCCACCTCCCCCCAACACACTCTCTCTCTCTCTCTCTCTCTCTCTCTCTCTCTCTCTCTCTCTCTCTCTTTCTCTCCTTTCCTTCCTCCCTCTCTCCCTCTCCTGGAAGTTATAGGATCATGTGATTTTCTTCTAAACTGCTTTTTCTATTAAAATTATAACCTGTCATTAAAATATTTAAGCACACAAATTAACTGGTGCTAATTATGATATTTCAAAAGGTGACAAGCAATTAGAGTGAGATTTCAAGAAAAAAAATCTCCCTAAATATAACTTGGCATCTTTCGTAATAAATACAAAACTTTGTCAATCACTTTATCTAACCTTGATGCACCTTAGGTCTAGACAGAACATAAGTGGTGTTTTTGGAAATTCTGGTACTAAAGAACATCCAAAGCCATTGCAAGTAGCTTTCTGTTTACTCTCTCATGTTTTCTCTAAAGAGAGGTTGGAATGATGACTCCCCCTTGTCCTGGGAATGCTCTCTCCTGGACACCCCCATTCATTCACATGCCTCCTAAACCTTTCCTACTACGTGGAGAGCTCAGGCCAGGGAAGATCACCTTCCAGCAGGACGTGGGGGTGTGGACGCAGTCTGCTGGAGTGCAGTAGCACATGTGCAGATGATTGTCATCTTGGCCCCTCATTTCTGTCACTCAGGCCTCCCTTCCCATGATGCACCAGGAAGCACTATGGCTGGAAGGCCTTGTTCTCCAGAGCCTCCTTCTCCCCTGCCCCTGGGTGACTTGACTAGCAGGCCACTGCTCCATCAGGCCATGATCTCCCATGAGGGCAGTGCAGCACCTGCACCAGGGAACCTGGGTTCCTTCCACAGCTCCAGCTTCTGGCTGAACTCACTGCCCTTGGTCTTACCGAGTCTCTGAGATGCGTGTCAGTGACTCTGCAGGGGAAGTGGGAGGAAGCAGAGGCAGCGCCATGCAGCGTGTGCAGAGTGTGTGTGCATCTGAGGGCACTTCCATAAACGTCCAGGGTGCTGGGGGGCAGGGAGGTACCAGGCCTAGAGAAGTTAAGTAACTTGGCTAAGGTCACACAGGAATTTGTAGCATCCCCAGATAAGGAAGGGCAAAAAATCATTAATTTTATTTTGTATCTGACAGTCATTTTTAGAGAGGAGAAAAGTTGTCAAAGCAGAAAGAAAAAAGAATTTGGGATGTTATACAATGGTGTGTGTGTGTGTGCGTGTGTGTGTGTGTGTGTGTGAGAGAGAGAGAGAGAGAGAGAGAGAGAGGGCGGGGGGGGGGTGGAGAGAAAATTATAAAAAGTATCAAGTATTTAAAAATTTACCCTCTAAAGAAAAGGTAGAATTTCCTGAACAAATGTGTTCAAAATAATGATCAATTAGAAAGTATCCAACACCATGCTTCCTTAAGTCACAACTACCCCATATCCATATAATGCAAACAAGTTTAAATTTTCCAATAGTTGCCTCCGAAAAGTAAACCAGGTAGAATTAATTTTAAGAATAACCTTTCACCCAGTATATCTGAAATGTTATTTCCGCATATAATCAATTTAAGAAATCATTGAGATATTCTGGTGCTGAGTCTTCGATATCCAACTTGCATTATTTCGCACTTCTAGCGCATTTCAATTTGGGTCAACCAGGCTTCAAGTGCATAGTAACCATGTGTGGCTTATGGCTCCTGAATTGCTCAAAGTGGCAAAATTTTTTCCTTTTTGTCTTTTCCTGGAATCAATCAGAATGTATTTTTCAAGTGCATATTTAAATAGAGTATACTCTGATTTTTTTAATGCATGTATCTGCATGTAAGCTTATGTAGCATCTGCATGCCTGGTAGTATCTGCCCCTCTGCACATCTAGAGAGACGGCTTCTCCACAGAAGCACAGGGAGAGGATCTCTGATGCTGCATTTTCTTATGCCAGGAGGGAGGTTTCACATTATTCCACGTCAGGCTCTCAGATGTCAAGGAGCCCTTCATTAGAGGGTTTATAGATGAACCGTCTCCCCATGGAGCCTGTGGCTCAGCAGACCCCCGAGGTGGCTGCCCCGATCTACACTTAGCACCTGATTGGTTGCTGGTCCCCATTCCTCCAGTGTGAGTGATGAGTGTTGACAAGTGAGCTTTTGCTACCAAATGAAAGCACTGACCATTTGTTCAGGAAAACCCCGGAGGCCATCATGAGCCCATTTGTATTGCACGAATTGGTATCCACCGTGTCCCAGCAAGAATGGAAACCACACACGGTGTTTCCCTGTTAATGGACGTGAGAGGGATGTGACAGCACTGGGCTTCTCGTTGCCAGGAGGTAAATCAAAGTAGTTGTGCACATTAGTCTCTCGTATCTCTTTCCTTGAGGTACACTAGCAGACTAGGACACACTCCAGTGGCTTACAGCAGGAGTTTGTTTCCTCCCAGATGTGGCAGCTGGAGCTCCCAGTCCAGGTGTGGCGGGGCGGTGCTCCCTGAAGGGCCTCTCTGAGAATGCTCGTGGTTTCTTCCAGCTTTAGCAGCTCTGGGCCATTCGTGGCTTTCCTCGGCTCATGGGCCACAAGGTGGAGGAAGTTTCTGCTTCCTCCATCATGAGATCCTCTCCTCTGTCTCTCTGAGTCTACGTGTCCTTTGATCTTCTTGTAAAGACACTGTGTTGAATTTAGGGCCCACCATAATTCATCATGCCCTTCTTTTAACTTAATCACATCTGCAAAGACCTTATTTCCAAATGGGGTTGTGTTCTGAGCTGCTGGATGAACATGCATGTTGGAGGGACTTCGTTCAACCCAGGACAGCTGCTCCTCAGTTTCCTCCAAGATCCTGTGTCCTAGTTCAACAGGTCACTTGACACTTCAGAACCTGCTCAGCAAGTTAATCTGGAAGGTAGAATTTAGGAACAGAAATAGAATCTGATGAGAGCCTAGGTCGGTGGAATCCTTTATCTGAGTGGAAGCTGAGTCCCAGAGACAAGGAGAAGCAAACTGGCCAGTGCACAGTCTGGGGGCTGCAGTGGGTCTGTTACCCCTCCTGGCTCCTTTCTGGGCTCCTAGAAGCCCTCCGTAGCATCTTGAGGACTTCTCAGGCCCTCTTTAATCATAACCCTTTATTGTATTGATTAAGAAACAGGGTTTCGAGAGAGAAAATGAGTTCTCCAAATTTACACCACAGTTTGAACCTGAACCTTCTCGATCATCATGTGTCCATCAGCACATGGACACATGACGGTCGAGATGGACACATGATGGTTGAGAAGGTTCAACCATCCTCCATCAGCAACAGGGAAAGAGAAAAACTATCGCACATTAGTCAATCTTTCTTCTATTTTGCCCAACTACAAAAGCAAGTCTATGGTGAGGCCAGAGCAACATCACCTCATGTTGGTCTTCTCTTTGCATCTGGAGGAAGAGCCTGCCTAGAAGAGCACTCTCTGAGTCAGAATGCAGTTAAGTTTCTTCATGGGTTTTTTTATGGCTTCTTTTAAGTAAAAAGATGAAAGTTCTTGATTTAATAAACAAAGAAAAAAATGATATGTTGAGGTTGCTAGATCCATGCTAAGAGCATGTGAAATTGTGAAGGGGAAAAAACCATTATGGTTATGCTACCACACCTCAAGCTGCAAAAGTTATGTCTACAGGATGTTTCTTAATTGTTTCTTAATCAATACAATAAAGGGTTATGATTAAAGAGGGCCTGAGAAGTCCTCAAGATGCTATTGAGGGCTTCTAAGAGCCCAGAAGGGAGCCAGGAGGGGTAATAGAGTCACTGCAGCCTCAATCTGCAAAAAAAGTTATGTTCTCAAGTAAGATGGAACAGGCATCAAATGACAGGGGTCAGTAATACCATTTAGGCATCCCCTAGGGGTCTGGGAAAGTATCCCCAAGGGATAAAGGAGATGCCTACATATACATATGTGTGTGTGTGTGTGTGTGTGTGTGTGTGTGTGTGTGAGCACACAGACATCTTCACCCATGTGTCTGTACCTCCACTGATATGTAGAATTTTGCAGCATAAGTGTGTCAAATGTAAAAGGCATAGTACCGCGCACGTTTCAATCATTCCTGCTACACGTATGGAGTATCACATCAGTTGACAAGGTTTCCTCTGTTTCAATCATCAAACAAATGCAATTTACACATTAGCATTTTAAGTCATTTAACTCATTTCATCTGAACATCCTTACATATGTTTTATCGATGAGGAGGCAGGGCTTTCTTCACAATTTTTATGGATACCCATGTGGTCAATGTTGTTAATATTCACTGATATCTGGTCCTTTTCTGTTCTCTGGTCACAAGAAACTATGCTTTCTACCTCCTTGATGTTGGCTGTGACCCTGGAAATGTATGTGGGAGAAGCCATGTCACTTCCAGGACAAAGCATGTGATCTCTGGGCTCAAATCCTCCATCCTCCCTTCCCATCCCTAAGATGCTGGCATGTGGTCACCTGCGGTCTGGGTGAGGGTGATCATCAGACCCCTGCCATTGACCTGCGGGGCACATGGCAGAGGCAGCCGATAAACCCTTGTTGTCTGACATCACGGCAGCTTTGGGGTTGGATTTTGTCACTCTACAACCTCGCCTGGTCCAGCTGGTGCTCGGGGCTGGGAGCAGCCCCTGCGTGTCCTTCAGCACCTGTGACAGCATCCCCCAGTCATGAATGTCTATTGCAAAGTCAAAACGTCAGGTTGCTTTTATCCACCAGCCCCTACCTTTGTCCCTTGGCTCCTCTGCATCTCTTGACTTTAGACTCTCTCTATTATTTATTCATGGTTTATTAGATAAATATCTTCCCCCGACAAACCTGGAACTCCCCGTAGTCTGCTGGTTCTTTGGCGCAAGCCTCCGGTGTTAGCGATTGTTTCATTAAACTCCAATCTCAAGGCTAATCCCTGCTGGAAAATTCGTTCTGTCCTATAAGAAGTCTCCCAAGGCTCCAGGTCTCAAACCACTAAACAGGCCGCCCTGTTGTTTAGTGGTGCTTATTGGTGGCCACGTGACGTTGTTATTTCTCTCTGCACATTTCTAGTGTGATTCACACTGTATAAAAGGATTACCTTTTGGCTCAGGAGGTACAGAATTAGAGAATGAGATTTCTGAAGCCCTGTGCTCTCCTTCAGCACGCACCAAGGATATCCACTCCTGTCCAGAGGCCAATGATGCGACAGGATCCGAGGCTAATGAGTTGACTTGGCTTTGACCTGAGCCTGTGCCGAAGCCAGTGGGTGGGGGTTGCTTTGTGGCCAGCGAAGCCCTCAATACAAGTTAGAAATAGGGTGAAAATGTGCACTTGAGGAACACTCAGCGTTCAGCCCAGCTGTGGGGTAAGGCTGGCCCCATCGCTTGTGGCCACAGCTCCCCATGTGGTGGTGCATCCTCTGCTGATGGGAACAGATGCAGGTCAGAATGAAGCCAGGGCCAGGAAAGCTCTGCAGCTGAGTCCCATCGCTTCCCTGGGGCCTGCAGTTCTTTCCAACTTTCCTTCATTCACTCATCTCAACAGGGCATGAGGCATAATATGGGCCATGTGAGAAAGAAACTGCCCAGAGAGGCAAACTGAGAGTCCATGGTTTAGATTCAGCCACCCTCTGTACCTTATCTATTCATCCTGACTCTCCCCCACCATGGGCTGCAGCAGCTCCCTGGTGGCCCAGCATCCTGTCTTCACCTCTTTGAGGACAAAGTGGTCTGAAGGGGCCCTGCAGAGGCTACAGTCTGCAGTCTTCATCCTCTCTGACTCTGCGACTCCATCTGAAAAGTGGGAGAATGACAGAGGTCAGGAACAAATGAGGTCACCCCAACAGATAGTCACATGTTCTGAAGATTCACATGAGTGCATTGGGGCATTCAGGGTATCACTGTGGCCATGTGCTCCCTGCTGAGTCTAGATATGCTCAGACCCCTGCCCCAGGCTCCTGACCTGGAATCTTGACTTTTACCACCAAATTCCTCATGATCTTCCTGCTTTGAACTGACCCACCAGCTCTCCCTGTGTCTTGGAGCCTTGGCTGTGCTCACTGCTCTGGATTGCTGCTCCCTTGAGGAGCCAGACTCTCCTGACCCTCCTGTTCTCATGGTCCATGACTCAGCCCTGGTCCACCTGATACCTCATTGTGTGGCTCTCTGCGCGCCCAACCCTCACTGCTGTCTGCTGTCCTGTCCTGCCATTGCCGTGGACACCTGTGGGGACAGCAGCTTTCTTCACTTGCCTTCTCTACCAACCTCCAACCACTCCCTTAGCCCATCACTGGCCTGTGTCCCTTCCTGGGATTTAATCAAACACTGCTGCTTCTTGTCAATATGTTGCTTTTCACAGGCTGTTCTTCATATATTTTTTTAACAATTTAGCAAACTCTTAATGATGGAGACTCAGCATTACGGGAACCCTCTGTCACATTTTGCAGAAACAAAATTGGAGTCAAAAAATTATCCTACTCCATTCTAATATGAGTATGGATCTCTACAGCAATGGAGTTCGGACAATGAGTGAGTTAATGAATGAATGAATGCAAATAGGTTGATGTTTTCCCAAATGACTGGGGTCTTTTAACCTAGTGTAAAATCTTCTTCTAGGTCAAAGTATTTCTTTAAGTAAATGAGTGATTGAAATGAAAGATAGGGACATACAAAAAATAGTTTGATTAAATCTTCTTAGCTGGATTTACTCCACTGAACCCCAGGAGGAATAAACTATAATTTGGGTCTTCTATGATTGTGTTTAAGGAGAATGATTCCTAGAAACTAGACTCTTCATGTTTTTTATCTGGACATTGTAAAATCTGTTTTTAGTCCTAATTCAAGATGCCTGAGATTGAGGATGAGTTGGGGATCTCATTATTTGCATTGATAAATGAGACTTTCTAATTAAATATTGGTTTAATAAAAATAAACTTTAAAAAATTAAAAAGGAAGTAAAAATGGAATTCAGATTTAAAGTAGATGAAATGGCAAAAAAGTGATACTGTATGATTTAGAGCTTCACTTTTTCCCAAAAGGGCAGGTGGTAGACCTACCTCAAGAGAAGCCGGATTGGTGTTGAGCTGGCTTGGGAGGGTTTGCTGCTGGCTAATCTGAAAGTGTGCAGGGATGCAGGTGGGGCCTGGGCTCCTCCAGCCACACAGTTTGCACTGAGAGTCTCTGGTTTCCCAGCTCCAGGGTGGCACCTGGCTGCCCAGCCCCGTCCAGGGCTGTAATAGGGAGAGAGAGTGGGTATCCAGGCTGTACCCACTGCAGCCTGCTGTGAATGAAGTCCATGGAGCCTGACTGACAGTTGGGAACAGGCCTGAAGGTGACTGTACTGCAGAGGCCAGGACTGCAGGTAAGCCAGGGCCGAGCGCTGGCTGGTGTGAGGAAGCAGGGTGTGCCTGGGCAGGAGGGACAGACTTAACTTGGGTCCCCATAAGCAGATCCTGAGACAGTGGCTCCAGGGCAGCTGTTCTCTGGGAGATGGAGGAGACACAGGTAGAGAAGTGGGGGACTGAGCCAGAAGGAGGTGACACAGCTAGAGGGGTTGGTAATAGTGAACCACTAATAGCACTGGGGCTCCTGGAGCTTAACTCCTGAGGTACTGTGGGAAACTGGGACAAGCATGCCCAGCTATCCCTGCAGAGGGCAGGAAGTGCTGGTGTGGAGACCCCCTTCCTGCCCTTCCTGCCGGTGCGTGGTGTTAAACTCTGGCAAAGCTGAAGCTGGAGAAGAAAGGCAGGGTTGCTGTGTTGAGAAGGTGGATGGCCCAGGAGGACAAGGAGCTCTGACAAAAGGAGACAGGTTGGGTGGCATCCAGCTCTGCCTCCTTCCTGCCACACTGAGCCAGGCTCCTGCTGGAGCCCAGCTCCCATTCTAGAGGGGGCTCCACCTAGCACGGCGGACCCCTCCCCAGCCCACTTACTAGTGATAATAACAATGTTTGAGCCGCTCGGAGTGCTACGTGCCCTGGCTGCCTCCTAACACAGGCAGTCTGCAGAAAAATGCCTGTGGGTGAACGCCGATATCATCCCCATGTTTTTACAGAGGGAGAAAAGAAGCCTAAGGTCCAGCAATTTTAAGCAAATTGTCTATTGTCGCACAGCTCATAAATTGCAGAATTGGCCAATTTTTTTTTTAACTACACTGCCCGCAAGTGCCTTACCCATGATTCTTGCCAATACTGCTATCTCCAAAAGGACCCAAGAATCACACTTGTTAACCCACTAGTTAACAAGTCAAAATAATCCCATGTATTTTGATTTCCATATATTTTTTCCATATTCTTTGATCAAATTTACAGTATTTTAAAATACCAACCAAATAAAATATTGCCAGAAGGCAACAAAGGAAGGGAATTAAAGCCATGGTGATTTTTGAAGGTAAGTGCTCCCTTCTTGACTGTCAGGCGGTGCAAGACCAGGCCGAGCGGTGCTGGCTCTGGGGTGCAGCTGTGGGACTCTAAAAGCTCACGGGGCAGAGGATGGGGGAGCCTCGCCCCACTGAGACATCAGTGTTCTCCACAACAGAGCTGGCCCTGCAATTCATGAACCAGCCTCTCCAAATTTGTTTAGCTTGTTGTTTATGATGTCATTAGACCCAATGACACAAGAGGTGTCACCATGAGTATCCGGCAAGTCTGATTTGAATCCTCAGCAAACATGTAAAATGTCTTCCCCTCCCTCCTCCCTCCCCCATGCTTTTCAGGGATGGGGAACAGAAGTAAATGTTAAATTTGCATGACATGCAGTGGTCTAAACTGCCACTGAATTCTAATCCACATAATAGTCTTTCCTTTTTTTTGCAAGTGGATGATGAAATGTAACCCAGAGACAGTTTAAACAGAACTCGGGCTGGGCTGCTCCCCACAAAATGGCCTAATTTGGTGGTGACGGCATTGGCGCTGTATGTGCAGTGATCAAATCCTGCGTTTTCAATTGTCCTTTCTATGGTCAATTAAGATAGTTTTAGGATATAGATTTAAAATCGAGTTGTCTGATGTAACAGACTAAAGTATGCCCTCCAATTACAGGAGAATGTCTTTTTGTGACAGTGGCTCTCCGGGTGAGTTTTATGGGCTTCTATTTTTGAAGTTGACTCAAAGGGTCTCAGCAGCACATTTTGGAAATGGTTTTGTAAACTGTAACGAAGGTATCTTTCTTTAACAGCTTCCTGCCCAAAGACGCCTGAGTGCTTTACAAACTTATCAAAGTGACTTACAGGGATCGTTTTAGTCTCTGCAGAAATACAGGGGCCGAGGGAGCTGCAGTCACTGGTGACAAATCTTAGGTGCTGGTTGCCAGTGGGGAGGAGGAGTGCTCAGCATCTAAAGCACCCTCCCCGACTGACTGCAGGCCCCATCAGAGGGCTCAGGAGCTGGGGTCCTGTCTGCTCTGCTCTCCTCGGTGGCTCTTCCATAAAAAAAGGATCAGGAGAGGCTCTCCAGCCTCTTGCAGCTGGTTCCTCCTTGGACCCATTTGTTTCCTGCCAGGCACTTTAAGGTACCCTCAGACAAATGCACTCCAGAAGGGCAGGTCTCATTGTCTCTGCTTTTCGGCACAGTAGACCACCAGAGGGGGAAACTGATTCCTGCAGGCTCCAGTGCCAGGAGCTGTCTGGCCCAACGTGCCCAGAGTGCAGGGCCGTCTGCATTAAAGGACATGTTCAAGCATTTCTGAGCAGAGGTCCCTTGGCCCTGTATTAGTAAAAACTTTAAAATAATTCATATTTAACATGCCAGGCATTTCCTTGATATGACGATGCTTAAATGTTGCCAGAGGGCATCTCCTTTATCCCAGAGTCCAAAGTTCAGGTCCCTGGAGCAGCATTTACTCATCACCTTCCATGTACATTACTGCACTCAGAGCACAAGGAGGGAGACACGAGCTGCCCCCCAGGCCCCAGGCGCCCAGTGCAGCCAGCAGGAGATTCATGAAGGAATGGCTCCAATGAAGGAAGACCCTGAGAGGGGCTGTGGACCCACAGCCTGGTAGCATTTCTGTAATGTTGATAGCGCTCTCACACATTCCCTGAAATAGTTCATTGCTATGTGTCTTGATTTTGAAGCAGGAAAGGAGGAGATCTAAAGAATCTTCAGAGTTGACATTTCCATGTGCTTAGGTAACACAATTAGGTTTTTTTTTTTAAATAAAATTGAACTGACCAAGGTTCTGATTAATATGTAACAAACTAAAATTTTACAGAAGTACTCCAAGCCTTAACAGAGCTGGATCCTCCCCAGGTGCATACTCACAGGTGGAGGTGATCACTGGCAAGCCAAGGGCACAAGACCTATAAGGCTGTTGTCTTAAAGTCCAGGTGACATAAATAGGGGGAGCAGGGTCCATGAGGACAAAGGTTGAAGGTTGCTGCCTTCCCCAGAAGGTCAGCGGAAGGAAGATGTCACACCTAAGCAGGGCAGGGCCACATGACTGCCACTGAAGGGGCTATATCCTCTGTGGACTGGCCGGGCCGGGGGAAGGTGGTGTGCAGGTCCCTGTGGGTGAGCCCAACACAAGGGCAAGATGGTCCAGCCAGACAGGGGCCTTGGGCTTGGGAAAGAATATTTAAACTCAGAGAACATTTTCAACATTCCTTTTTAAAAAAAAGATACACTGATAGGGAGCATAGGAACAAAATGGAGCTCCTACAGGGGAAGTTCTCCTTAGAGGAGTGGAGGTCTGCGGAACAGTTGAGAAAGGGGAGAGAGGGGGTGGGAGGGGAGACAGAAACAGGGAGAACATACAAAAGGCATATTGGGACAACACATGGGCTTCAGTAATAAACTCAGTTGAAAGAGGGTATATAAAATAACCAGCAAACATGCGATCCTGTACTGCATGGGATCCCAAGGTTCCCCGACAACAGCACACTCCAGATAAGACAAAGATTGCAGGAGATGTTTGTGCAGGCAGCTGCAGGCAGGTCTGCTCTCAGGCAGATGGTGCCCTGGTAGAAAAGGCAGAGTAAATGCCAGACCACACCGACTCAGGGTACTTCCATTTCTGTGATCAAAGGAAATAATCATCACTCGGTAAAAGGCTTGAACAAACATAAATAGGAGAAAATTGGAGCCCAAGATAGTTGAGAAGATGATAAAAGTGCATCCTATTGATTTAAGTGAGTTCATATCCACAGGACCAGATGAATCATTTCTCAGAGGCCACTTGAGAACACTGGGACCAGGATCCCAGCATCAGTTCCTGTAATTTTGGAGACACCATGAGGAAGAGATGTGTAAGGGGAAAGGAAATGAGTGCGGCTGGCAGGTTGTTAAAAATAGAGGATAAAGACCTGTGACGCCCCAGGACCTGTGCTCACGGGCCACCCGCCACCAAGGCATCTCTGCTCACTCGGGAAACTCTGCGTGAGCACCTGCTCTGTGCTGGGCTCCAGCAATGCTCCAGAGGACAAAGCAGGACAGCTGCCCCCAACAGAAGGCAGAGTTGAGTGCAGGGATTATTAAAACAAGTTATGTGACTTCTGCAAGGACAATAGTGTGACCTGGTTGCTAAAGTGTATGAACACAAGAGCAGGAGGTGTCACAACCCCCGTGTTACTCAAGGTGTCTATCTTTGCTCAATCAAAACTGGCTGAAGCCAAAGGACATTTCATGGCTTAAGAATGTGAGAAGTTCTTGGATAAGCCTGGTGTCAGGCCTGGCTGGTATATAAACACAGATGCCACCCACTACTAGGACTTCATATTTCTACTTGGCTTTCTTTGGCGTTAGATCCATTTCTCCAGTCCTGTTTCTTACAGCCCCTCCCTTCATGGTGCAAGATAGCTGCCAGCAGCTCATGCACACTCAATCTTCACAGGCACTTCAGTGGAATGGCTCTGTATTATTCCCCATAGTTCTAATAAAAGTACAGAATGAAGTTCACCTTCATCAACAGGGGTCGTTGATTAGTTATGTGGCCAAAGAAGAACAAATACCCTGATGGTCCTGGCCTGGGTTTAAGTAATGCCTCACCAACAACCAGGCATGGAGTAAGTCTACCATGGACAGGGGAGCAGGGAAGTCCCCTTTCTGAACCCTGCTGGTTAGAATCCACCAGAAGTGTCCAGGGTACACTTTCTGTCTTATTCACTATTTTTTTCTTTCTTTTTTTCCTTTTTCCTCCCTTCTTGCCCTATTCTGTTATTTTTCATTTTTTGCCTCATTGTGCTGGCTAGAGCCTCCAGTACAATGCTGGGTAGAAGGGTGCACAGGGCTGGCATGGTCTTATTTCTGGCACTGGGGAATGTTTCATCATTAAGTCATCCTACCACGAAGGATGATGTGCCGCAGTCTTGGCTGGGCACAGAATCACGAGCCACCACACAGCTTTGTAGATTCAAACAGCAATTCTTTATTCCCGAACTCACACCGGCCTCCACACACGTTCTCTCGCAATCCCAGTTCTCCTGCCACCCAATTCACCTACTCCACGAGGCTTATTTCCCAAAATGCTCTCTGAATCTCACGAGAGTTCAACAGGAGCTTAGGCAGCAGGAACGCCCTAATTCCAGCAGCAATAATCCTCAACATCGAACTTCCCTAAAATCCAAGGTCTTAAACTGGGAACGCCTTAAACTTGTCTTAAACCGGGAATGCCCTAAACCCAAGGATTGGGATACTTCCTCAAACTGCAGGATACACCCTAATCCTGGATCCACCCTCGTCCTTGGGCAGGGTCACCTAACATGCAATGTCAACAGCGAAATTAACATGGGGTACGCTGGCAAGGAAATTTCCTACTTGGTAATGGCCCTCAGCAATGATGTGGGCCATGAGTTTCTCTATGTGCCCTTCCTCATGATGAGCATTCCTTTTATTCCAGCTTTGACAAGCTATTTCATTATGAATCAACATCCTGGTTTTTATCACATACTTTCCTTCCTTCTCTCCCCCTCCCCCCCACCCAGGGGATTGAACCCAGGGATGATGCTTGACCACTGAGCTGTGCTGCATCTCCCGGCCCTATTTATTTATTTAAATTTATTTTGAGACAGGTTTAGCTAAGTTTCCAACTTGTGATCTTGCTGTCCTCCAACTTGTGATCCTCCTGCCTTACCCACCCAAGTTGTTGGAATTGTGGGTGTGGCCATCACACCCAGCTATCAAAAGATGATTGTGGAGTGTTTCTCTCCAGTGGTCTATTAGTAAAATTTATTGCTTAATTTATTGCTTAAATTTCTTGAAAATTAAGCTAGCCTTGGATTCCTGTGGTAAAGCCTCTCTGGTCCTGTTTATTGAGGTACAGAATTCTTTTCACCTTTGTGTTCATTTCCTGTAACAGTTCACCACAGGTTTGGCAGCTTAAATAGAAATGTATTCTCTCCTGTTCTGGAGGCCAGAAGTCCAACATCACTCTCCCTGGGCTCAGATCAAAGTGTCTGGGGCCTCAGTCTCACTGGGGATCTGGAGAGAGGCCATCCTTTGCTTCTCCCAGCCTCTGGCGGTGGCCACATTACGCTGTCCGCAGTCGTATCACTCCACTCTTGAAACGTCTCTGCCTGCTGGTTTCTCATCACCTTCTCTGTCCCCCAGTGAATCTCCCTCTGGATCCTTTCATAAGAGAAGAGTAATGACATTTAGGGCCCACCTGCATACTCTAGGACAATGTCCCAGCTCATAATCCTGCATTTCATCACAGCTCTGAAGACCTTTTTGCTAAATCAGGTGTCATCTACAGTTGCAGGGATGAGGACCTGAGATCTTTGGTCCCTATTCAGCCTCTTACCTTTGTTGTTGGATTTAATTCACTGACATTTTGTTGAGGATTTTTGTTTGTATTATAATGAAGGTGCTGCTTCTCAGGTTTCCTTTGCTGTGAGTGCACTGCTGGCTTCAGAGAATGAGTTGGGAGGAGTTCTCTTTATTTGGGACAAGAATTTGTAAAATACTAGTAACATCATCATATT
This sequence comes from Spermophilus citellus, assembly GCF_964194105.1. Taxonomy (NCBI): domain Eukaryota; kingdom Metazoa; phylum Chordata; class Mammalia; order Rodentia; family Sciuridae; genus Spermophilus; species Spermophilus citellus. The sequence goes on from NC_138200.1 coordinate 64,721,937, forward strand.
TTTCTTCTTCATGTTCTTCTTCTTCCTCCTCCTCCTCCTCCTTTGTGTGTGTGTGTGTGTGTGTGTGTGTGTGTGTGTGTGTGTGTATGTGTGTGTTTCAGTACCAGCGATTGAACCCAGGGGTACTTAACCACTGAGCCACTCCCCCCAGCCTATTTATTTATTTATTTTTATTTTGAGACAGAGCCTCACTAAGTTGCTGAGGCTGGCTTTGAGCTTGGGATCCTCCTGACTCAGCCATCGAGTTACTGGTATTATAACTGTGCAACATCATGCCAGACTTAGTAATACTTTTTTTCTTTAAGTACTTGATAAAATTCACTGGTGAAGCCATTTGGGTCTGGATTTTTCTTTGTAGAAATATTTTAAATCACTGATTTATTATTATTATTAATTTTGTGGTTTCAGGCTATTAAAACTTTTAATTTCTTTTTGAATCTATTTGGGAATTTGTGTCTTTCTCCAATTTGTCTATTTCATCTAGATTGTCTAATCTGTTGGCATGCAATTATTTTTAGTAGTCTCTTTTATCTTTTAAATTTCTGTGAGATCAGAGGCAATGTGCCCTGTTTTCATTTATTAATTTGGTTATATAAGTCTTATTTCTCTTTGTTTTGTTTTGGTCAATCTTTTTAACATTTTGAAGATCCGACTTTTGGTTTCATTTATTTTTCTCTTTGGCTTTTTTTACCCCATACTTTAAAGAAACCCCTGGAAAATTAAATTCTATCATCTGTCGACACAACCATGTCCAAGTAACCAGGAAAGGTAAGGAAGGCATGTAAGAATTGGATGCAGGTCGCTTGAAGGCAGTTTCAGAATAAGAGAATAGATTATCCCTCTTGCCAAAGTGTTGAATCGGATCAGTGCATTTGGAAGCCACAGAGCACCATCTCCAGTGTGACCCTCCTGGGACACAGACTCCACCTCAGCCCAGGACCCTTGCCTCGCCAACTGTGTGCTACTGGCGCACTCCTGGAGCACACCCTCCACGGCTCTGGGGCCAAGGGCAGTGTGCGTTTCTTGAGCTGCCCACAGGGGAGGAGCCTCAGTCCAGGCCTGGGAGTGGGAGAAGCACTTCTGGGCCCTGCCCATGTGTCCATGGCCAGACCCCTGGAGGAATGGGTCAGTGAGGGAGGGAGGTGGGTTTGAGGACTGATGTGCGGTACCTTCAGCCGTATCTGGTCAATAGTGAGGGTTCGACACTCAGAGCGGCTGCTGCTGTTATCTTTCTTGGGATTTTAGCAAGAAGTACAACCTGACGAGAATATATCAGGCTGAAGTCTGAAGAGAACAGTCCCCCTCTCTGGGAGTTTCTAGGCTGAGACGGACTCTTTGGGAGGTCACAGAGTCCTGCCCTTGCTTCCTTGAACTCTGAGGCTGCTTGAGCTCACGGACATCAGACAGACAAACCAATTTCTCCTGCTGTCCTGAGACTTGGAGGAAGCGCTTTACCCTTGTGGGGGCTGGGTTTCCTGAGTTCTATAGTGTGTTAGGGTAGCCATGAAATTGGGCAAGATGAGTCACGTGGAGCTGCAGAACAAGGCCGAGTGTGTGGAGAACGCCAGCCCTTAGGAAATATCTGTTTTCTTTCCTTCTACTTTATTTCCTTTTTTCTTGTTTCCTTTTCTATGATATAGACAGTAACCTGTACGAATTGCATTCAAAATGATTATATGCTGTAATTAGGATAAAGAGATAATTCCTGGGTTGGAAATGAGCATGACCATTGTGCAGCCTCCCAACACCTTCTCTTGGCTATTGGTCACAGCATTCCATGATCCCGGCCCTGTGGGCAGCTTCCTGCTCCCCAGGACTCAAGGCATGCATGCCATAGCAACGGGTTTCTCAGAACGTCCAGAACCATTCATGGCAAACAACTCAGGAGTCCGCATTTCTCATACTCCAAGTTGATGGATGGTAACCAATTAAAAAACCTATTTCCTATAAGAAGATGATAAATGTAATTTTGGAAGCTCCAGGTGAGCAAAGCAGAGGATAATGATATGTTTTCTGTGTGGTTGCTTTCAAACTACAGACGAGCAGCCTGGGTATTCAGAGTGTAAAACCCTCCCCGAGTTCATAAAAGTCAACATTATTAAGCAACAGGAAGTTTGGCATTAGGATAAAATCTACTCCCTCATCCAGCGCCTTCAAGAGGAGAAAACCAGCCCAAAACATTGACTCAGGGGGTTGTGTTGAAGCCCGGCTCTCCCTCGTTCTATGCAGTTGTGATTTTCATTTTTGTGACGTAACTTTATTACTGGGAGCCATTACTGCCCACCCCATATTGTCAACTGGTCCTCACGTTATTCCAACTCGAGAGGAACAGGTGCCATCTTCCTACTCTGAGAGCTTTAAAGATAACCCAGATGCAGGTGGAGGGCAGGTGCCTTCCTGCGCTGGGCTCCGGGCATGAGGCCTCCTGCACCACGCACCGCCTGCCTGAGCCACTGCGGCCCGCGCTGCTCAGAACACGGGGCAGTATAGTAAATGATGCCTGCCCGGAGCCGAAGAAGACGGTTGGTTCCCATGAGTAAGGGAACCAGCACATTCACAGTGTTTTAGGGACAACCTGTCTCAGATGCTCATGGTGGTGTTATTACCCCCTCGTTAGAGCTGATAATTTTGTTTTTAAAGCACTTTGAAGACATTCATTGGTACATGGCTGAAAAAAAATATAGAGAGATATTTCTTTTCTCCTTAAATTCTTCCCATGAGACTTTAGATCTTTGTAAGAATAATATTCTGATTATTCAAGTGGGTGGATTTGCAGTCTTCTTTTTTATCCTTTAATCATCTTAAGAGACCAAGCATTCTTCACCAAGAAGTGCTGCCATGCTCCTGGTTGAGGGGGAGGGCAGAACCCTCCAGAAACCCTGGCCTAGGTGGGCTGCTGTCCCACCAGCTCCCACAACACCCATTGTTCCCAACTCCTACCAAAGAGGCAGCAGGCAGAACAAAGCCAAGAAGTGGCCTGGATATCGGAGACCACCCAGGGACCCCTGGCCGGGAGTACAGGAAGCTGCTGAGACCCCGTTCCTGAGAATAACTGCCACTTGGAAGTGTGCCCAGTGTTGCCACTCACTGTCCCCAGGAAAAGCTGGAAGCCAGCTGTGGTGTCTGTATTCAAGGGAGAAAGAAGGACCAAGGGTGAACTGGCCTTTGATCTGCCCCCATTTGCCCTGGAAACCCCTGATAGACTTCTGTGTAAATCTTCTTGGCTAGACCAGGTCACGTGGTTGCTCAGGCTACACAGGAGGCTGGGAGAGTGAATATTTATGTCCCTAGTAATTAAGATGGAAGCAGGTTAGGAGAAAACATTTAGGAACCGTCGTTGGGCCAGTTAACCTGAAGCACTCGCCAAGGTGTTATCACTGCATCGTCTCCTTGTTCAGGAGAATAAAGCATGTCAACGAGCCAGACCCTCAGCGTATAACCAGTCCACAAGGCAAACCCATGGCTAGCTCACAAGCCCTCTCTGCCTTTTACTTCAACAATATACTGTCCCCTTATTCCGTGGCTCTAGAGTCTCTACCAATAAGCACTGGTCTTACCTTATTATTATTGTTTTGTTTTGTTTTCTCCATCTATCCATCTGCTGGAACATTCCACAACCTCTTTTTGTTAGGTAATGAATTTTCCCATTTTAAAAGATTAAATGAAGACACGCAGAACTGCATACTCGCTCTGTTGACACAGGATAATCAGCAGGGGAGGTGGTACAATCACAGATGGCAGCAAAAAGTGAAAACAAAAGACATTTTAATTCTTCTGTGCAGACATTTTTGGGCAAATTGATACCTTTCACTAGGCCAGGGGATGTCAGCCCTTTTTCCGTAAAGGATTGGACAGTAAATATTTTAGACTTTCAGTACCATGTGGTCTTTGTTGCAACTATTAAACTCCACCACTGCCCTGTAAGAATACCCCAGATAATAAGTAAATAAAAGGTCCTGGCTCAAGACTGGCCAGCTGATCAATAGTGTGCTCACCCTTACCTGAGGCTTTTAAAAGTATTAGAGCATTTTCATGCCCTTGTGCCTGCTTTCCTGAAACGTCAGAGGTCCTGCTGGGGGACCCTGATTTGCATGGTAAACCTTGTGGGAACCACTGTGTTCCCACTACTGGAATCCCAACAATATTCTCAGAAACAATGTCCCTACTTTCTCTGTCCTCACTGTGAAGCTCTGTCCTTGGCCTTGGGCTTGGCTCTTTCTCTAGACATCTTGACTAGACTGCTAGAAGGTGAAAGCAAACTCTTGGCTTGGGTCCATGAGCCGTAAGACAGGAACCCCTCTCTACTGCTCTCTGTCTTCCTAGTTACAGTCATTTGCTCAACAACTTACTGTCTGTAGTGTGCTCAGGAATCTGAGGTGTGCGCAGGACTTCTCCAGGCCACAATGCTCAGTCCTTTAGCATTAAGATGAGATGATGGACCTCGTAGTGTATTTGATCACAGCTCCCAGTTATGACTGGGTTTGTAGATGGTTCATCTGTACTTTATAGTGTGGGCTGGGGTAGCCTGAAGGCTGGGGTTACTCAGAAGCTGAAGCTGGACTCATTTCAAATCTGGTAAAAGGTTGGACAGTAAATATTTTAGGCTTTCAGTACCATGTGTCTGGTGGTGGATGCTGGCTCTTGGCCAGAATATCCACAGGTGGCCTCTCCATGGGGCTTCTGGGGCTTCCTCACCGGGTGGCAGCTGGTGGCAAGAGTGATTCTGCCAGGAGAGCTGACCCAGCAGCTCATGTCATGGCCCAGGCTTGGAAGCACCGCATCACAGCGCTCTGTAAGGTCTGAGAAAGTCAGAATTCCAGAGATCCAGGAAACAGAACGCAGATCCGGCTGCTCAGTGAGAGGCACATCACCATCACCAGCATGAAGAACAGGTCACCTGAAGAACATCAGAGAGTTAATATTGTTGCAGCTATTTGGGGGAAAATTCAGCCTTCCACAAATTGCATGACATGACCTATCCAGCCGGTGTTTGGCTGTCTTCATAAATCCCTTTAACTGAAGTAGTTTAAGAACACCTGGTGTGGCAGAGCCTGCAGGACTGAAAGGCAAGATTTGGTGTGGAGATGACCCAAAATAGATGATGAGGACTTGACACATGCGGTTCCCGCTTCCTGTAACTACCCTCCTTCCTCTTTCCCTGGGAAACTCCTGCTTTAATCTCAACCAAGAAGTGACTCCTGAGTAAGTCTCCCTCCTAAGTGCTCCCACCCACCCCCATGTCACCCCGTCATCCCTTGTCACACCACGCTGTCACCGCCTGGTCCCATCTCTGGTCCCCCTCTGGATGGTGAGGGATGACAAGCAGGAAGCCTTGCCAGTGTTTCCTGCCGCTCAGTCCTCAGCCCAGGCACCCTGCCCAGGACGGGCAGCTGAGAAGCTGTCCATTTGTGGAACACCGAGTGGTCAGTGCAGATGGGGTCTCCTTACACCTGCGTGCGCAACAATGGGTTACTGACCGTCCAGAGAATGGACTGATTCATCATCGATAACGTTTGAGTCCTTTGTAAAAGGTGGCCTTTGTGTTAGGTACTGAGGCCTTGGACAAAGTCGCTCACGCTGTCCCTGGGGAAATGTGGAGTTCTAGTAACAATTCATGTGCATTCGTTCCCACCACATCCCGGGCTCACTTCTAATGGCTTTTATTCTGTGTTTCTCTTGCTTTTCATGCCACGTGATGGTGATGGCGACACACCTACCGCTGAGAGTGACGAGTTCTTTTCTAAAAACTGATCCTGCCACTGTCTGTGCTGCACCCCCACCCAATAGTGCGTAGTGCACAGTCTGTAGTGTGTGTGTGTGTGTGTGTGTGTGTGTGTGTGTGTTGGACCTAAGTTGTTTGAGGACCTGTGCTAGACCTGTGTACACTCTTATTTACTCAACCACTCCCATAATTGATGGACATGTGGGTGGCCTCTAGGTTTTCACTTGTATAGGCACAGCACCCATCACATCCCTTCACACAGCCCCCTGGATGTAGGGTTGTACTGTGGAGATGGCTTTGCTGAATAAAGATAGGCCCATGCAAAATCTTGGCAGAGACTACCGAGTTGCCTTCCCACACGTCATCCAATTTATTTGCATTTCTTTAAGACCTGATCCCTTGACTGGTGGGTTCTCCCAACACAAATAAGAATTGCCCAAGATGGGGTTTGCTAGTTTCTCTGAGATCACCTTGGACTCAAGTGATTCCCAAGGTTGAATTGTTGATGGAAGAGTCCAAGCTTGTGCTTTTTATTACACCCAACATCAAGAGAGACCACTGGAAAGGCTGGAGGCTGGGGCTTGCAGGGTACTGAGGTCAGTGAACTCCCTTCTCGTGGACTCCCTAGGTGACACGTTGTGTGTGGGTCAAGCCTCCTTTCTTCTGCTGTTGGAATAGGAAGAGATGCCACCCTTGACTTTGGCACTAGCAGTGTGTTCAGTGTGTGCAAGGAATGGTCTCTCTTGGTGTTTTTGACTTATAGGTTACGTTCCAAATCTATTTTAGAACGGTTATTTCTATGTTTAAATTATTGAATCGCCTTCAAAAGTAGTTTTAGAATCTGAATCAGGTTGACTGTGTTTAGACTGTTTATGGAAGTACAGCGTGGGCTGTAGACTGAGGTCTGTGTTTCCATATGTTGAACCCTAACCCCAGTGGAATGGGATCCAGAGGTGCAGTTTGGGGGAGATCGTGTGGGTGAAGCCCTTATGAGTAAGACTAGTCTCCCTGACACTGCTCTAGCACACGAGGACAAAGTGAAATGAGGGCCACCGTGAGCAGGAAGCAGGCCCTCGCCAGACACCTACGTTGCTGCTGCCTTGATCTGGACCCCAGACTCCAGACCTGGGAGATAGAAATTCCTGATTTTTTTGTGGGAGAGCAGTCTATATAATCTTATTACTGCTTCCTGAATGGAGCAAGACTAACTATATACAGAAAAGTGGAGAAGCCACAAATCTACAGCTGGACATATTTTCACAAACTAAACACACAAGTAGACAGTACCCAAAAAAGGGAGCATGGCCAGCTCAGAGGCCCCACCTCCTCTCTGTCGGAATCCACGGTGGTAGCCACCATTCAGACTTTTAATAGCAGGGATTGGTTCACCTCTTTTGTACTTTATGTAAATGGAATCATTCAGAGTGTATTCTTTTGTGTCGGGCTGGCACTTTGTCTTTTTAAATACCGTATAGATCAATAGCCAACATTTAGCAAACATGGTGCACCAGGTACTTTTCCAAGCACTTGGTGTGTATTAGATTAAACACAGTGCATTAACTGTGGATCACATTGGGGTGTTTTAAATTTTACTTTGAAGTAACTCTATAGTTTGTGTAGGGATGCCAGAGAGATATAGTTCTTTTTTACACAACCAATTTATTCATTTTTTTAAACAACCATTAAAATTAGGAACCATAAATTACAAAGAGAGCTCTCTATCAGCCGTCTTTACAGTTGAGGTTTGTAATTATCCTGTAATAAACATGTTATGATGTTCTGAGGATTTTGAACAGTTATGCCCTCAAATGCATCATTTTAAACTAAGCACTTAAAATTAATACTATGAAGTTTTGGCGATACCTTAATAAATCAATATCCAAGTTCGCCTGAGGTGAGAAGGGCAATGGGACTTAATGGCCTCTCTATCCATTTCTTTTTGAGGAAATGATGAGCCATCCGAGAGGACATAAATCACTCCTACTCCCAATTAGATTACAGTGCAAGGTTTAAGACCTGCCCTTACCTGCAGACTCTGATATTAGACTTGTGGCTGTACCATTTCTGCTCCAGGGCAGACTTCCTGGTATTCACAGCACGGACGAGTTCCCAGTCTACTACAGAAGAGGCTGGGCCTCTAGTGAAGATGATTCCAAACAAAGTGGGCGCCATCTTTTCTTATTAGTGATCCTTGGGGCATAATACAAAAAGACTCTTGGAATTGGGTAATTACATGTGTGCCTCTGCTTAAGAATCCTGCTGTGAGTCTAACTTACACTTAAGCTGTCCTCCCTCCTGGGACAAAAGGTGTATCCAGCCGCATTTAACCAGTTACCCACACAGAATTTTCTCACCATGTAATTGCAGTAAATACAAAATAACATTAAATTCTCTTTTGAAAGGATGTCAGTTTACAATTCAATAAGAAACAAATGATTATAGCCCCTGGAAAATATGGATAATTCTATTTTCCAAGGCTAAGCACACGCATCTTTCTGCATCCCTCTTTGTGAACCCTTGCTGCCTGGGTCTAAGCAGAGGCTGGCAGTTTTACAAGCAAGAGGGAAGCAAGAGATGGACTTGTAGGACTCCTTGGGTGTTAAAGGAATGAAGATGGTCTTATAAATTCCACAGGCTGGAAGGCCTTGCACATGCTCAGTGGCTGTCAAGGAGCCTGCCCATGAGGAGCTGTTCAGAAAGCATCTGCTGAGTAAAAAGATGCCACCTTTGGACCCCTTTTTTAATCACTCCTTTTTTGACTGGTCAAAGTGAGAAGAGTGCAGCCGTGTGGCATGTGGACAGATAGGTGATGCCAACTGAAGGAAGCTCCAAGGAGAGCATTCTGTGCCAGTGGTCAAGAGCACACAGCTTTGAGTCATGTAAATGTAAGCAAATAATTTAAAGAATTTTAGTATTTTTAGCATAAATGTATCCAGTGAAATATTTCACATTCTTTTCTTAAAAGTATTTATTTTTTAGTTGTATTTGGACACAATACCTTTATTTTATTTTTTTAATTTTTATGTGATGCTGAGGATTGAACCCAGGGCCTTGCACTTGCTAGGCGAGCGCTCTACCACTGAGCCAGAACCCCAGCCCGATATTTCACATTCTTAGGTTAAAGAATAAAATTCAAACTTAACTGAGAATCTTGTCATTTTTGCCACTTGTATTGCTGGTTGTTGTTGGTGGTGGTGGTAATGAGGGTGTATGTGTGTTTTGAAACTCTATCTCAGATCCACGGGCCTCATTTATACAATGTAATTCCTGAGAGAAGGGGATTCTTTTTCACGAGTCATCTGAGTTTGGCTATCTCTGGCTGATCTACAAGAGAAAAGCTTAACTTTGTCCATGAACTTTCCCATTAAGACCACAGATGAGTCCTTGCTGAAGAATTGTCAGAGCATCTGACTATCCATAGACAGAGTAATCAGTCTACCGTTGCTGATTGGAAGACTGAAATGATCTGATGAATCATTAGCAATAATGCAATAGGAACAGATGTCAGTGTCTGTACTTTGGACCAAACAAAGAAGTGCACTAGTAGATTCAGTCACCAGTGGGGAGCCATGCCTACTAGTGGAGGCATAAATGAAAGCAAGGGTTAGCATTTCAAATTGGCTGAGACAGCAGGGTGATACATCACCTATTCATGTTCTTTTCTATCTTTTATTGCATGCCGTTGAGTGATGGGAATGTATGGATCTTTAGGATGATGGGATCAAACCATTCTGTGGAACTGTTTTCAGTCGTGGGGTGGAATCATTCACGCTTCTCTGGTGTGGAGACCTGAGTGTTATTGGACAAGTGAGAGAGAAGTACTTTCTAGAATATTCTCCTAGCACTTGGTGGTTTGAGAAGAAAGTCAGAGGACCTGCTGGGGAGGTGTGAGGTCATTTGAGAGCTCATTTCTGGACCAGTGGTTCTCCAGCTGGAGCGGGTGTCAGAATCGCCTGAGGGTCATTACAGCAGATGCCCGGCCCTCAGAGCTCCTAACTCAGAAGGCTGAGAATTTGCATTTCTAACGTGTTCCCCCAGTAGTGTGCTGCTGTCTAACTTAGAGTTTGTATTTAATAGTTCTTTTCATAATTACACGTGGCTGTGACCAAGGCATACATGGGGCTGGCAGTGTGAGAGTAAGAGGAATCAACGCCACTTGTGTGCACACACTGGGTTCAGGGCAAGACCCGATGGGGTGTGAGAGCCTTGGCCCATCCATTTGCCCATTGGGTGTTAAGTTCTGGAGCTCTTCTCTAGCTCCTCTGAGAGTTCCCTTTGAAGTCCATGGGAACATGGTGCCAAGAGCAGAGACACTTCTTTCTTAGGAAATCGGAGGCCCTGGTCCCATGCTACAACCTCAGCATGGTACCACCATAACCAAAATGGGCCATGGGCTGGTTGGTATTCAGGCTTTTGTCAAATCCTCTGCACCACCCAGGAGATGACAGCTTCCGGGCTCTCCACTCTGTGTCAAGAAGGCAGCAGTAAGTAGCCAGCACTCAAGTAAACCCACAGAGCCTGTTCCTTGCTGCTGGGGACCTGCGATCGTCATTGTGTTGTTTTCTATGGTTTGTTTTTGATTCCCCCAGAGCAGCTACGGCTCCAACCCTGACCCATGCCATGTGCCAGCCTCAGGGTTATCGAGACCCACTTATTAAAATATTCACGATCGCATCCAGAGCCGTCTCCTTGCTTCCTTCTGCTGCTGTCTCACTTGGCTTTGGAGCTCAGATGAGGCAGTCTTTTAATTGCACATTTTCTTTCTCTGTCTCTGACACACACACACACACACACACACACACACACAAACACACACACACACTACCTGAATCATAAATTCTGTGAGGACAGGGCCAACATCATTCATTTTTACAGATAGGCTGAATGTGGTACCCAGTACAGCGGTGGTACGTGACATGTGGGACCAAATGGTAAGAACGTACATTGTTACAAACCAGCAGTCGGACGTTGCTGTGGTCTTTCATTGCTGTCTCTGAATGTCCAAGGACTTTGAACAAAATGCAGATGACCTGGAGTCCAGCCATAATATCTGCTTGTCCACTTAAAACTTATTTTGTAGCAAGGACAGTATCTGTATGGTTTGTGGATCTCATGTTGCTTATTCATTTTTCATATCCATCACACCTGTTTTCAGTTTGTAAACAACTTATTAAAACACAATTACACAAAGGTAAGGATTTTAATAAGACAAAACATAAGGCAAAAACACAATTGTTGAATATGGTTATGAAAGCCTAGTACCAAATTTACTTTGGTTTCCATGTAACCATGGAAAAAAATGGAAATGTCTTAGCTTAAATAGTTTGCAGTGTTGACTAGAAGAGATGGAGGAAGAGACAAGAGGAGAAGGAGAGGAATAGGCTGCTGATAAATGGGAAGAGAATACTTTTCTCTCCTTGGCATTTATTTCTGGTAGAAATGTAAGCAACTTTACAGAAAAGGGCACTGAGTTACCCAGGGAATACCTTTCCCAACAGCAATTTTTCCAGAGGTATAAACACATCCTTTGCCCAGGTGCCTTGTCATATTTTTCCCCAGTGAGGATGTGAGGAAGGCTGAGCTTCCAGGGGTCTGAATTGTTCAGGAATAGAGTCGGGTGAGCCCAGAGAACTAAATGATCACTGTATCTTTCAGATAAGCACTCGAGCATCAGTGATCTCCGCCAGCCTCAGAGGGGATGATGAAGTAATTTCAGCATTGAGTTTTCTACAGTGTCTATGGTATAAAAGGTTGTGGTATTGAAAAATAACTCAACTTCAATGTCACCTTGCCTGGCATCAGCTGGTCCAGTGGGGACACATGAGATGCCACGAGTTTGTGTGTCTTAGCTGGGGTCCTCAAGAAGAGACCAGGATGTAAATGTATGTTTAAGAGGTTCAGGGAACCCCAGAAATGGACAATGATGTGGCAGAAGGAAGGTGAGTCCAAGCAGAGCACAGTCTTAAACTTCTATGATCAACTTAAGGTTAATCCCAAGAGGAAACTCTGGAATGACATAGAAGACATGCTTTGGGGCTGAGGAAGGAGGAACTGGGATACAAATAGACCAATTCCTTGCAACAGTGGCATTTATTCTAACTGTCTTGCTTGAGGACTAATCTCAGGAAAAGGTGCTGATACCAGGGCACTTCCCACCAGAAGGCCTTCCTGCCTACAGGATGCACAGTCTAGGAGCTAGACTTGCCCATTGGCATGAGAGCCCCCAACCCTATGTGTTCCCGATGTTCTTTGTGTCCCTGGACAGTCACAAAACACGGAAGGGGGGCTCTGGGCCAGTGCTATCTTATTCCAGAGGAGGAGACCTGCTGAGGCGAAACTGGTGGAAATCCTTCTCAGTCTCCAGAGAATGGCTTCCCTTGGTCCTTGGAAAAGCTCTCAGGCACAGCACTGCACATCCTGCAGAAGGAACTTTCTGGAACACAGTGAGATGGGGTGGGGCTGCATTAGAAAGAAGCGGTCACAGCTTAAAATAACTCCGCAGGCAGAGACCTCCAGTTCTTAATCAGCCGGAAGACAGTGATTTGCCACTTGCATTCTTTTACCTTAAGCAGGAAGTCTCATCGTAGCTTTTGCCTATTTTAAACACCTCTCCACACTTGCTAAGCCACCTCATTTTTTTTTCTTAACAAAAATGGAATTTGACTCTAAGATCATTACTTGCCGCAGGCACCATTATCTAGTTAAGAATTCCCCAAGGTTTCATTTCCTCTGGGATTTATTTTTAGGGGAACCTTCTATTTATGTGAGACAACATAGCTTTTCATCTACAGTAATGGTATGGATTCCTTTTTAAATAAATATATTTAAATTAAGAAGTAAATATGTGGAAAAAAATCTAATGACATCACAGATATTTCTAGAGATGGGTGGTGTATACTGAACAACTGGCTCTCCGGGGAACAACATGCTCATGATTGTAGGGTCTGCCTACTTCTGCAGGGTAAACACTCCCACCACGCTGGGTTCCAGGAGGCCAACAACAAATCATGGAGCGTGGATTTGGGAAGAGTTGGGCACAGTTGTCACAAGCTGGCAGAAGCCAGTGCCAGTACCCCTCTGGGTGCCACTCGGCAGTCGCCAGCTTTCCAAAGATGAAGGGCTATTCACAATACATTCTGTGGGTAGAAAGAGGGAGAAGAGCCTGTGTTCCCTTCCAAACAGCCCAAAAACTTGATAATGAGGTGGCCCCAGGAATGCCAGCTGGCAGCAATTAACACACGTGCAGGTGAGATCCCCAGGTTCCCTCCTTCCAGGGCAGAATCGATTATTTTCGACCCAGACAAATGTAAGAATTGAATGCTATATCCTCCTGTCTCAATCTGGGCAGATCATATGACTTAAGAAATTTATCTTATCGATGCCTTCACTATCTTCTATTTTATTGGAGTATAAGGATTCAAAATAATTTCTGATTATCTTCTGTATTTCTGAAGTGTCTGTTGTGATATTGCCTTTTTCATCCTGTATACTAGTAATTTGAGTTTTCTCTCTTCTTCTCTTCGTTAGCATGGCTAAGGGTCTGTTGATCTTATTTATTTTTTCAAAGAACCAACTTTTAGTTTTATCAATTTTTTCAATTGTTTCTTTTGTTTCGATTTCATTAATTTCAGCTCTGATTTTAATTATTTCTTGCCTTCTACTTCTTTTGCTGTTGTTTTACTCTTTTTTTTCTAGGATTTTGAGATGAAGTATGAGATCATTTATTTGTTGTTTTTTTCTTTTTTTAAGGAATGAACTCCATGCAATGAACTTTCCTCTTAGAACTGCTTTCAATGTGTCCCATAGATTCCAATATGTTGTGTCTGTGTTTTCATTTATCTCTAAGAATTTTTTAATTTCCTCCTTGATGTCTTCTATAACCCATTGATCATTCAGTAACCTATTGTTCATTCTCCAAGTGATGCATGATTTTTCCTTCCTTCTTTTATCGTTGATTTTCAGTTTCATTCCATTATGATCAGATAAGATGCATGGTATTATCTCTACTCCTTTATATTGTCTAAGAGTTGCCCTGTGACATAATATATGATCTATTTTTGAGAAGGATCCATGTGCTGGGGTCAGGCTCCAAATTCCTCAAAAGGACACCCATAGCACAAGAGTTAATATCTAGAATCAACAAATGGGACTTGCTCAAACTAAAAAGTTTTTTCTCAGCAAAAGAAACAATAAGAGAGGTAAATATGGAGCCTACATCATGGGAACAAATCTTTACTCCTCACACTTCAGATAGAGCCCTAATATCCAGAGTATATAAAGAACTCAAAAAATTAGACAATAAGATAACAAATAACCCAATCAACAAATGGGCCAAGGACCTAAACAGACACTTCTCAGAGGAGGATATACAATCAATCAACAAGTACATGAAAAAATGCTCACCATCTCTAGCAGTCAGAGAAATGCAAATCAAAACCACCCTAAGATACCATCTCACTCCAGTAAGATTGGCAGCCATTATGAAGTCAAACAACAACAAGTGCTGGCGAGGATGTGGGGAAAAGGGTACACTTGTACATTGTTGGTGGGACTGCAAATTGGTGCAGCCAATTTGGAAAGCAGTATGGAGATTTCTTGGAAAGCTGGGAATAGAACCACCATTTGACCCAGCTATTCCCCTTCTCAGACTATTCCCTTAAAGACCTAAAAAGAGCATGCTACAGGGACACTGCTACATCGATGTTCATAGCAGCACAATTCACAATAGCAAGACTGTGGAAGCAACCTAGATGCCCTTCAATAGACGAATGGATAAAAAAAAATGTGGCATTTATACACAATGGAGTATTACTCTGCATTAAAAAATGACAAAATCATAGAATTTGGAGGGAAATGGATGGCACTAGAGCAGATTATGCTAAGTGAAGCTAGCCAATCCCTAAAAAACAAATGCTAAATGTCTTCTTTGATATAAGGAGAGTAACTAAGAACAGAGTAGGGATGAAGAGCATGAGAAGAAGATTAACATTAAACAGGGATAAGAGGTGGGAGGGAAAGGGAGAGAGAAGGGAAATTGCTTGGAAATGGAAGGAGACCCTCAGGGTTATACAAAATTACATACAAGAGGAAGTGAGGGGAAAGGGAAAAATAATACAAGGGGGAGAAATGAATTACAGTAGAGGGGGTAGAGAGAGAAGAGGGGAGGGGAGGGGAGGGGAGGGGGGATAGTAGAGGATAGAAAAGGCAGCTGAATACAACAGACATGAGTATGTCAATATGTAAATCAGTGGAAGTATAACTGATGTGATTCTGCAATCTGTATACGGGGTAAAAATGGGAGTTCATAACCCACTTGAATCAAAGTGTGAAATATGATATATCAAGAACTATATAATGTTTTGAACAACCAATAAAAAATAAAATAAAATAAAATAAAAAAGAATTGAATGCTGCCAGCAGGTTTCCTCCATTCCTGGGGTCCTTCCTGGTCTCCTCCAGAACAGGGGCTGTGAAATCCGCCTCCTCCACTGCTTCCCACTATTCTCAGTGGTTAAGCCCAGCTCCCGGAGTCTCTAGACACATTTGCCCCATTCCTCTGATGCTGTTGCTATGGACATTGTTGGTAGTATTTGTGATCCTTGGCTTATGTGGGCATAGTTCATCTCACTGTCGGTCTGAAACCATGCCTTAAATTTAAAGATGAAGACCTCAGTATCAGTCCTTGTTCAGGCCCTTTAAATATGTTGCTTTGGGCAATCTGTCCTCTTACTGAACTCAGTTTTTACATCTGTAAAATGGAGATGATAAAATCAGCAACCACGTCACGGAGTAATCATGAGACAAGAATAAGCTAATGACGGTTGCTGTTGGTGCCCAAGGATGGAGTTGGGTACCAACCTCAGCAGTTGCCATCACAGTTGTTATCTTGCTATTACTGTTGATCCCCGGGATTCATCTGAGTTTTGCAATCTCTTTGGAGTCTCTTTCATAGCTTCTTCTTGAATTCTAGATTTGACTCAGGTGAAGTTGGCAGAATAGAGAGCTGATCCTTCTTGCTTGCCTCGCCTTAGGTGCTTCATGCATCTTTCAAGATGTTTATAGAAAACTAATCAGCATCTACATTTGTTTTCTAATTTTCTTTTGCTCGAATATACCATGGCCACTTGATTAGCAATCAGCGCTGTGTTGGCAGCTACAAACAGGCCCCATTCCTCCTAATCAGGGATGTAGGAAGCAAAGCGCTGGTGTTTAAAGGGAACCCTTTTTTGAGCTCTTGTCCCATGACTCCTAATTGTTGTATTTCTCAAACTCAACCCAGCTGCAGGCTTTATTAGGGAAACATTTATTCAGATAACAAGACTGGAGTATGAAAGAGGGGTAATTATTTTGCAAATGCATTTGAATCACTGGGTGCTGTGGCACAGCTCATCCCCCCAATGGAGAAGGTGCACATTCAGTCCGGAATGCTGCTTTGTACATGGACAAATCAACCATCATGTGACTGGAAAGTTCTGGCGAATGCTTCCAAACAATGATTGAATGAAAAGATACCCTCAAAATAAGAAGCCCAAAAGTGGTTAGGAAGCTCCGAAAGCTGACTAGGGTGAGCAGAACGCCTCGGTTTCTTTCATTCTCATTCACTCGTTCATTCATTGTCTATCAAATATTTTGAGCTTCTATTATATACTTGGCTCTCAAAGAGCTTAATGTCCTAATAGAAGAGAGAGAATGAAAAATGCATCTGCTGAATGTGAGCTGGGATCTCTGATCCTGTGAAACCTCAATAGCCTTGGCCCAAACCTCCACATCACTCTTCAGTGATATGGGCAAGCGTTTGGAATTTCATGGTGGTCCTTGCATACCAGGGCTCACTCTAGCTCCAAGATGATGCTCCAGCTCATCCGATTGCTTTGCCTTATCAGCCTCCCAAATTCATACAAAGCTTCATTTGGGTAGCATGCATTATTGAAATTCTAGAAAGTCAGATCTGGAGATGGCATCAACTGCCAATGGAATATTAAACATGATGGCACTTTGTGCCTGCACCCAGATCCCCTGCCGCCATCTCCCACGCTCCAACTCTCCCTCCGTGCTTTCCCACCCACTAAGCCACCTGCCTCTGTTGTGAGATGAGAGTCTGTCTTTGGCTCCTGCTCCTTCGATGAGTTCCAGTCTCAATTCTTCCATCCGTACACAGCAAGTTGTTCTCCAGGATGTGACCCATCATCCCATTGAAAAAAAAATCCCCTTGGGGGTAAATTTAGGGATTTCTTCATGTATCCCAATGTGTGTGTCTGTCATATGTCTGAATTGAGTCTGTCTTTGTTAGTGGATCCTTTTATATTTTCTTGCTGGTATCATTTGATAAACAGGTGCTCTACATTTTAATAAAGACCAATTATTCTTTCTATTTTGGTTATTGCTTCTTGTGTCCTTTTTAAGAAATTATTTACATGGTCATGAACATTCTCTGGAAAGTTTTCTTTTATAAAAATTTTATTTTTATTGATGCATTATAATTACACATAATAGTGGGTTTCATTATATCTTACATGCTCACAACATAGTTTGCTTAATTGCATTTCCAGTACCTTCTGAAAACTTGATTTCTTTAACTTTCATTTTTGATTTTCATCTCAAATTAATTTTGTGTATGGTGTGAGGTAGAAATCAATATTTATTTTTTCTAGTTGCTCTAGCACCATTGATTGAGAGGCCCCCCTCTCCCCCTCGGCTCTGCGTAACTTCTTTATCGTAAATGACATGACCACATCTATGTGGTCTATTCTACACTCTTCTCTTTTTCTGTGGTCTTGGTATCTGTTTTTGTGCCCATGAAGGGCTGCTAATTTTCATCATTTTCCCTTTTATGTAGACATTTCTACACATCCTGTGTTAAGTGCTCTAGTTATAGAAATGCAGACTCTAACACATCCCAGAGAACTTCAGCTAAAGGGAAGAGGGTCGGTGATGGCTTTCCAAGCAGATGTGTCAGTGGGTGGAAGAGCCCTTCCCAGGCTTGCCTCCCAGGGTTGCCCCACTCGGCAGTTTACTCTCTTTCTGGTGGGTCCTCTGATTTGGAATCCGTAAACCACACTAGGTGAGCACTGGTCTGGAAGCAAGAAAGATGCTCAAGTCAGGGAGGAACAGCCTCCCTGTACAGACGTGAAACTTGAGATCAAGAGTACAAGTAACTTGCCCAAGGTCACTGAGCTGGTGATGGTAAAGTCTGGATTGAATCCGGGTTTTCCAGTAGGTCCATCTCCTTCCAGGGACATGGCACTGCTCCTGGTACAAAGGCTCAAGGTCTCTGAGCTTCCAGGGGCCAAGCTTGGGTTTGTTCTCAGTTCTTTAACTCTGAAGTCTGTGCTCTATCCAGCATCCCTGATGGCCCCTCTGGAAAAGCTGAATTTATCTGTATGCCTAAATAAGAATGAGCTAATCGATTCCCATTTTAATATAACTCTGCTCTAATACCATCAATATGTGTCCAAAAACTCTTATGGTGCATGACTAACGGCACTTTTGAATTATATACATTTAATTACATATTTGATTTGATAGTCTAGCATTTACAATTACCGTCATTTCCCACTTAATGATCTTCCATTCTTACTGTCTAATTGTCTTTCTTATAGACTCCTTTCGTATGCATAGGAAATAAATATAGGCATGATTTCTTATTACCATGTTTATTTATCACATATTGATTTAGTGCCATGAGTCAGATATGACAGTCTAAAGTCGATAAGTTCTCATAAAGTACCCTGTATAGGATAGACCACCTGAAGTGTAGCTTTGGCAAAATGATTGAGATGTCTGGGAAATATTTTGTCTTCTGGTGTGTAAACCTGAGTATTCAATAGTGAAAGTTTATAGGACTCAAATGGAAAAAGAACTCATGGTCAAAGTTGTAATTATTATCAGGAGACCCTGAAAATCCTTTCGGGGTGAAACAGGTAGCTTTATCCTTCTCTGTGGGGCTCTGACTGATGGCTTGGCTATTACCAGGAAATGTATATCTGATGCAGTATCTGTGGATAAAACCAGCAGCTTCTATCAAGTGGATCAAATATTTATTAAGCACTTATTATGTCCAAAACACTTTGGGGAACAAAGAAATATAAGCCTGTCCTTGCCCTTAAGAATATATCAATTGAGATTCAGTTTAGATTGTAGCAATCAATTACACAGATGTGTCTGAGTTCAGCATCTGCATGCTTGGTGTAAACAAGACAAAATGCACTAATAATGAGCCCAGTCTCCTCCATCAAGTGATTTGGCTTGCCCTGTCATTCAGGGGGCCAGCATTTTCTTGCATCTGTTCCAATTATCAGCTTCAGCTCATTCCACAATCTCTGGAGAAAGAGGGTCCAGACACCGTTGTCCTCTGCATATTTTTCAAGTCCTGTTTCCACTGCCATGAAGGCACTCAAATAGCTGGTTATCAATCCAGACCCCTAGAGATTAAGCATTTAATTTCTCTTGATCTCCAGCCTGAGGAAATAAGACAATTCGTTACTTAGCTATTATTTAATTCATTACTGTCATTAAAGACCAGGAGAATTGTCAGACCAGGACTGAGAGCACAAGACAACTCTCCTGAGAGCACAATGACCAGCCTGGGAGGGCCCTAACTGGGGTTCCATTCTGGGATTTGGTTTGACCACATTGTCCAGTCCTGGGCTTCTGCTGACTGACGTGCAGCAGCGGGACTTGACTCATGGAAGGGACCTCTGTGCCACCTGTTAACAGTGCCTTTGGTCTGCAGTGTGCTCTGATAGACTCCTCAGGGGCCATTGGACAGGAGATTCACTAACAGAGATAACCTGGGGGACTGCATTCTCCAGGCTGGGATGGGCATGAGGACAGCTTCCCGGGGACACTGGGCAGTGTCTGGAGATATTGTTTATTGTTGTAGTGGGGACAGGTGTGGGAGGGGTGCCTGGTTAACGTCCTGTGGGTAGAGGTCAGGGTGTTGCCAACATCCAGCCATGCCCTGGACAACCTCTTACAACAGAATTCTCTGACCCAAAATGGCTCATATTCCCAAATTAAAAGCTCATTATCGTTGCCTTTATAACTATAATATTTGTCTGTAGGTCTCTGCAGATTTATTTATTTGATTTTAGTGGATTAGTAAGAGACAGCTTGATAGATTTCTCTCTTTCTCTCTCTCTCTCTCATTACTACTGACCTATTTCCTTCTTCATTTCATAAAATATTAGGTGATGCAGTTTATACATACCACATTCAATAAAGTAGGTAAAAGAATTTCTAAAAATGCATAGGAGGAAATATAAATTGAAGTAAGCATTAGCAACTATAGAAAATATACTGCCTAACAAGCGGACAGGCGTGGTTTATAAAATTCATATAATTTTCTTTGAGTTTCCTAGTGGCCAGAAAAAAAAATGAGAATAGTATTTATACTGTTTTTGTTACTTAAGAGTAGAAAATATACTAAATAAACTTTTTTGGAGTGCAAAGACATTTCTCACTTTAAACTTCACGTAGGACAGGAGATGACAAATTTTTGTGAAGGGACAATAGGAAGTATCCTCAACGTTGTAGGTTATAATCCTTACTGTTGTAATTGTTCAGCTGTTTCAGTCCCAAAATAGCCCTAGATAGCATGTAAAGAAATGGACAGGGCTCTATTCTAATAAAACTTTATTTGCATAAACACGCTGTGGGCCAGATTTGACCCCCAGCCTGGATCCTCAGCAACATCCCTGATGGAGTGAGAAACGGGTTACATCATGTTCTAGACCACTGGGCGAGAGCTCAGACTGTGCTGGAGAAGATTTCCTATGAAGACAAATGAACAGTAGCAAGGATGACAATGAAGTTCCTCTCCAGAAAAGGCCTGTGCTGTAGAGCAAGGGTGGTGCATCATTAGGTTTCTGTTTAGTTGTGCCTCTGGCAGACCCTCCCTGTGAGCCGGGGAGAAGCCCAGTGCGATCACCTCCCTCCTCCCCTGTGCTGAGACTCTCAGGCAAGGGAAGGAACTTGGTTCTGCTCCTCCTGTCTTGCTCGGTGCTTAGATGTCTTTGGGGTGAGGCACAAGAGTTCCCTCAAACCGTTTCCTAAGGATTGGTCAGACAGAGCCATGATCAAAAGCTACCTCCAGACCGTGCCTCTGAGCCCTTTCTCAGGGTGGTCTCAGCCTGGCGCTGAGGCTCTGGGAAGTTGTGGCCCCTCCATGGAAGGAAGTGTCCTCTGCCTTTGTCCTTCTCATGCTCAGCACTTGGAACATCTGTGGTGCCAATCCAGTCTCTTTACACCATGTGCCTCTTCCCCCAGTTGACAGAGGTTCTTGAAGGAAGAGTATGTCTTTCTGGTCACATGTCCTTTCTGATGGCTATTACAACATCTAGCCCAAAAGAGACACCAATTATTTATCAATTCAGATACCAAAAATGTAGGTGGATGAAGGGATGAATGCATGAATGGAAAGAGGGAGGAAGAAAGGGATGGATGAATGGATGTGGAGGAAGGGATGTGGAGTGGCTAGAGGGATGGAATAGAGGGAGGAAGGATTTGCAGTTCCTCAAACATTTAAGCTCAAACATAAGTAGCAGTGGTGCTTGCAAAGTATTTTCCTAAGCATTCTGACCAAAATTGTTCCACTTCCTCATAAAGTTAAGTTTAACCTTGATTTGGTAACAACAAAAATCTCAAGTCAGTGTATCTGATTTATGCTTCAGTAACATTTGCCTAGAAATTCACTGAAAGTCAAAATGATTTATGTATACGATCACTAGAATGAAGTTGAGAGTGTTTTTAAACAGAATCTACATTTAGATGTGTGTATACACACACACACACACACACACACATAAAACAAAAGATGCTCTAATAGATGAGATATGCATGATTGAATTGTTGCTAATAACACTAGGTCAGTCTTTATGAGTATAGATGTTAAAATGAATAATGTTATTCTTGAAAAGTAAGAGTGTCTCATCCTCATTCCTATCTCTGCTAGTTGTTGGATACCAACAACCACCGGTTTGTAAATGAATTTTAGGCTTAAGCTTGTAGGATCTCTCCCCTCAGCAAGGGCTGGTGATCCTTCCTCCCACCCATTCTGCATTTTTAATTTCTCCAGCTCTCTCCCTCCTGCTGTCCACTGTCATTCTGCCATCTACCCATTAACTCCACTACTGCAGGGGAACAAGATCAGTGACGTGGGAAGAGGTGGCCAAAGGGTACATAATTTCAGAAATAATAAAAACAAGTAATTGTAGATGCGAGTGGATATTTTTGGATAATGGGAGAATGGAAATCTTAGATCATGGAGTCAGGTGTTACCCAGGCTTGTGTCTTGAACTAAAATAATTACCTTATGGTTTCTCAGTTCCTCCATTTGTCATTACATGTCATTCTGACACCTCCGCCTCAATTAATATGAATGGTACATAAGTAGGAACTGTTTTTAAAAAGACGCTTTATGAAAACTTCCCTTTCAAGAGGGAGGTTTCAAGGAGAAAACTTATGAGATTAAAATTTTCTTTGGCTGTAAAGTATCAGAACCCATAAGCAGACAGTTTCTCTGTGTGTTACTCAAACACTAAACTTGCAAGTTTGAGAGTCGAGGTAGGAATCCCAATGTGGCGAAGTTATTTTGGTGCCACTTTCCCAGATTTAGAGTTTGGCTTCCATGTTTCCAATAAGAATCGATTCCTCAGATGGAATTTTATTATGAACTGCTAAAAATGGCATTTAAAATGGAAACCCTGACAAGTATGGATGTCACATGGCAGCAATGAATTCACGCTGGGACTAGCTGGGAGTGTATGACATTTTAAGTGTCTCATCGCTCTGAATTCATTTGGCATTTATGGTAATAGAAATGACCATATTGAATTCATTTGGCATTCATATGGACTTCACATGTATTTATGGGGATGTAACATGGTAATTTAACATTTACTGTGCTAAGCATTATTTAATGGACATTGAAAGACATTGTCATGCAATGCTCAATAGAATCAAGAACTCCACAGTTAATCTTCTGTCAAAGAAATGAGGAACCACTTTGATTCCCCAAGCAGGTGAGCAAATTATTTGGATAAGCCAAAATTATGTATTTACTCCACCAAATCAGCTTTCTAATTTTTTTGAGCCAGGAGGCTGACTCTAAGATCAAGAGAGAAAAGCAGACGTTCAGTTGACTTCTTTATATTCTGAAATTGTCTGCACACACATTAATCTCAGTCTAAAAGTATTAAGGACAATTTTCTTGGAACATCAGCAAATTTAACATACGGCACGCCTTTCATAGATTTATCTTTTTCCCCCTTTCGAGTTCAGTGTGGTCTTAACATTGTTCCCCCAGATGAATTTCTGTTTTATCCTTGCAGAAGAACTATTTTCAGAACAAACAAATCATTATTTGGGAACAATCAAAAGATCAAAGGCACGAGGATCTTTTCGGGATAGTGAAAGAAGAGCTCTGCTCCGACCAGTCTTTTGTTTTTCTCCAAAGAACAGTTATTTAAGGACACAGCATAAGGCAGACTTTGCTGTTATTTGCTTTCAAAGACATTGCTTCGAAGGCTGTGACCTTCTTCAAATTTTCTCCATGGCCTTCTTCACACCCCTCAAAAGCAGAAGCTTTATCAAAAATTTACAAAAAGGTGACCAAGTAACTTGTCTTCACGGCACAAATTAGATCAGTGTTTAACTATGATTTTAGAGTACTGGTTATTTTATCGGAAATTTACTGAAAACTTTTTATTAAGGACTAGAAAGACAAAATATTTATTTTAATGACCTGTACCTTATCTACATTTTTTAATGAATTCAATTAACAATGCTTTCAAAATCACCATACAAGATTATGTTACTGTGAACATCTTTTGACTCTACTTTGTGGGACTGTTTTCAAATCTTGATCAGGTTACCCTGAGCAAACCTCCCTTATGACCCTGAGGTTTTTGAGAGGGGAAGTGTATTGCCTGTGGCCACTGTATCAAAGCACTTCCAACAGGTAGCTTAAAATAGCAAGTCTGTCTCACAGTTCCACAGACTGGAAGTCCCAAGCCACCGTGGTGGCAGAGCCCTGGGGAGGAGACTTCCTGCCCCTTCCAGCTTCCGACCCCTGGGTCCCAGGTGCCCGGGGCTTACAGCTGAATCATTTTAGGCAGAACTTCTATCTTTACCTGGCATCCTCCCTGGTTGTCAATACTTCAGACATTTCCTTTTCTTATAAAGCCAGTCATACTGAATAAGGCCCACTCTGAAGACCAGATCTTAAATTGATTATATCCAATTTCTAAATAAGTTTGCGTTCATAGATGCCAGAGTTAGGTAGAGGCGGGGTCAGACGTCTTCTAGGGGGACCCAGTTCAACACATAATCAGAGATCTCATGACAAATTGTCATGGGGTTAGTATTTCAGTGCTTGTCCTTATTTTTAAGATTATCCCCTGTGATAGGCACTAAGATGAAAACCAAATTATTTGCCCTTTAAAGCTTCTTTGTTGTCTTCCGATTGTGCTAGCAGCAGCCAGAGAAATCAGCATCATCTTTTACATGTCTAACAGAGATTGTTCCACAGCTTTCTCCTCCTTAATCTAAATGCATCCCTTGGTCCCTGTGATGTGACATTTTTGTGTTAATTGTAAGTTGTTTGCTTCCCAAACCCAAATGGAGCTTCTTTGTTTGACGGGAGCCATGATTCTTACAAAAAGAAAAGAAACAAACTGGAAACTTCATTTGAAATCCAAATCTGTGTTCACCGTGGTTTACTTGTGCTCTCATTTAATTTTCTCTTGGAAGCAACAATAGGAATCCACTCTGACTAATGTTAAGCTACTAAGGAAAAGTAGAACTCTTACTGTTACCAATATTAGTTTGCTATATCAGAGTGCCGCCAACCCAGGGGCTTAAACAAGATAAGCTTACTGTAAGTCGCA
Source organism: Spermophilus citellus (assembly GCF_964194105.1). NCBI lineage: Eukaryota > Metazoa > Chordata > Mammalia > Rodentia > Sciuridae > Spermophilus > Spermophilus citellus. The sequence continues at coordinate 64,746,546 of NC_138200.1, forward strand.
CGTGGAGGCTGGAGTCTGAGAGCAAGGTGCAGTAGGGCTGGCTCCTTCCTAGGAATGTAGGAATCTGTTCATGCCTCGCCGCCCCTGGTGGTTTGTTGAGAGTTGTGCACTCTTGACTGCGGATACCTCACCCCATCTCAGCCTTCACTTCGTATCATGCTTTTAATGTATGTCTGTCTCTGTGTCCACATTTCCCTTTTGCATAAAGATGCCAGTCCTATTAGATTAGGGACCGCCCTAATGACCTTATTTTAACTTGATTACCTCTGTAACAGTCCTTTCTCCAAATAGAGCAACGAACGGTTAGGAATCGAAAATCTCTTTGGAGGGTATGGGGTTAGAAGATATTTTAACCCATGACAATGGCTAATGGCATGGCATGGAATCGGTTCATGAACGGAAAGAAACTAAAACATGACTTAGTGCGAGAATTTGTGAGCCTTCTAGAACTTTCCCACTGATTGCCTCAGCTCAGATGTTGCCTATCACCATGTCTCTGTGTCTTGAATTTAAAGTCTCTGAGGGGAATTTTATTGGTCTGGTTTGGTTCAGGCCCCTTCCCTTGGGTCAATTATCTGTGGTCAAGAGATGAGGATACAGGACCCGATGGCCGTGTGTTGGGGGGGTATGGGTACGGGCATACTTATGCACATGCATGTGTGGAGATTGTGTCCTGTGCAACATGGTTGGGGTCACTGTGAGACTGGTCCCTATCACTGGAGAGTAGACTGCAAGTATCAGTTGGCTTGCTCCAGTCTGCCCCAAGCTGTGCTGGGGACCTGGTGACTAGCACTGGGTGCTGATACTAAGCTATTCACATCATTGAGACTGAAGTAGGAAAGGACTCCCTCTTTTCTCCAAAGGTCAGCTCACAGTGGGGTGTTGCTACCCTGGCAGGGTTATCATGAAGGACCACGTTTGGATCTTCAGACTCCACTGCTGCATGAGCTCAGGCCCCGGGAGCCATTCCCATTTTGTGTGGCCAATCGGGAGTTCCTCCAGTTCTTGCTAAGGGGCAGGGGGTTTGGTGAGTGTTCCAGAACACAGGGGACAGGAATCCTTACATCCTGGGGAACTGGCAGGCTCAGTGGGAATGTCTAAGTTGTTTGTGTCCTCCCCAGAAGCCACAGGGGGGCCACACAGAGACAAGGCCAATGGCCACTGCATCTGCCTGTCTGTCATTTTTCCTTAATGCAAGTTTTACAAGATCCCTTCCCAACAGGGTCACGATCATAACACATGTCATTTTGTATACACTTCGCTGGAACAATGCATTGGGCTGGGGTGCAATTAAATGTACAATCACATTTGGAGATCAAAATTTCAAGAGGAATTTTTACAATGAAAAATGCAAAGACATTTTTCCTCACTCAAACAGCCTGGTGACATGCCCCTCCAATTTCTTATTTTCTTTGAAGCACCAGTCCCTTGTAAACAAGGACCCTAGACTAGACGTGCCTGTAGGACATGGGCCTGGGTTCCAGTACCAGTATGTACCATGTGAGCATGGGCAGTTCTCCCCCTCTGGCTGGCCTCAAGTTTCTCCTCGATGAAGGAACGGTTTTAAATCACTGTCTTCATGACCACTGTGTTCAATGTGGTAACACTTGGAAAGAATTGAGCCTCATCCCTGGAACATAGTACACTCTGGGTGCTGCTTGGTGTTCATGCAGGAAGTGATCCTGGCTCTAGTGCATGTTCAGATCCCAACAATGTGGGAAGTGTGCTGCGTGTTATTAGCAAAGCAGGGAAGGATACGGTTTTTCTGCAGACCCTAGAATATAATAGCAATTAAAGTCTATCAATTATTTATTATGTGCTTGGCAGCCTGCTAGGTATTTTCCATGGCTTCTATTATTTAATTTTTGTGCTGACTCTGCAACCTTTGTGTTGTATATCCATATTACATATCAGAAATCCTCACGGGCCAGATATAGCCCACAGGACCCTATAGATCTACTGTCCAACAGCCTCTGCCTTCCTTGTGCCACATGATGCCAACCTAAGTGGACCATGCCAACCTTGGTTTCTCACTCTCTTAGCTCAGGTTAGGTGTTCTATGCACATAAGTTAGGGACCCAACAGAGACAGAAGACACAATTGAACTAACTAATAACGTGAACAGCGTATCATAATGCTATGTGGACCAAGATAGAGGCAGGGTGCCAGGAGATTATGGGGGTTCAGCATTCTGGGCCTCTATGACTGACTGCAGGCCTGCTTTTTAGAGTGACACAGCCAGGGTCAGAGACAACTGTGTGCACAGGGTTTGCAGGTGAGGGATGTGGCCAGCCTCATGACCTCAGAAAGGAGATCAGTGCACGGATACCCCATCTGGCTGCTCCTCCACCTCTGGTCTCCAGCTGGTGTGCCTCGCTTACTGAACCCCGCTGGAAGCCAGAAGACAAGGCTGCCAGGCGCTGTGCCCAGGGACAGAGTGGGGCTGAGAAGGGAGGGTGCAATAAGAGGGCCAAGCAAATGCACCCAGCAGGTGTGCCTCCAGTGCCATGGGCCCTGGGCAATGGGCCGTTGAATGTCCCTCGTGCCACGGTGCTCACTGCTCATTCCTTCTTCCCATTTCTTCCATTACTGTTCCCGTAGACTGTGATCTCTAAATACTGTAGTGGCAAACCTGAACTGGCTCAGCTGTTAGCGAAATCCAGCCACCTTTAGATTTGAGGCTATTTCATTGTGAAAAGGTCAAGATAAAAAAAATTGCATTACTAAACATCCATTTATCCTTTATTTTCTCATAATATAAGGAAAGGTTATTGCCCAGTAAGATAATAAAATTTTATTGCTCCAATTTTTATAAGCAAAACAAGAATATTTCTTAATGAATTTCGGTTGATTAGATTATCAGTTGCCAACGTCGAGTTCCTGGGTCTTTGGAGACCAGGCTGCAACAATGGAGGTCTGCAAGCCATTTAGAATGTTTCAGAAAATCTAATAATGATACTTTTACAAGTGATAAAGCTTCACAGACTAACAAAACCATCAAGATTCTTTGCTTTTGACTAGAATGATATTAGCTCCATGTGGTGACCTTAGTAATTTTATTCTGATCAGAAGCTCTGATTGGCAGTCATAAGTGTCTTTGATTAATAAAACATGAGAGAGCAAATGAATTATTAATTAATCTGTGCAGTTTGCTAGATAAAGTCTTTGAAAACCCAGAGTCAATTGGAGGAAAGTAATTAACTGGATGCTCAGTAGTGGGCAAGTGGGCACTTGCTGCTACGCCTGAGACCGGCTTCCAGGGGGCCAAGAGCGTAGAGAAAATTCAAGTCCATTATTTGTTTTCAATAATAACAACAGTAACAATAATAGTGATATAGGCAGTCATTATGTGGTGCTGAAACGCTCTGTGCGAGATATCTTATTTCATGCTTCCAGTAGACCTCGGAGGGCACTCGATCCCCTACCGTGAGTCAGTCTCTCTTGAAGCAGCCTTGACTAGAAGGGTCTGTGTGCAGGTAGTGTATGTGGCAAATGATGCTAGGAAGCCCTGGGGGAGATGGAGCGTTCAGCATGGGAGGGGAGGGGAGCCAAGGCAGAGGCACTGTCCAGCAGCCAGCTGCTTCAGACAGCGGAGACCCAGTCCCCTTGGCATGACCAGGGCCATGTGGAACATACCTCTGAACTGCATGAACCGATGGGGAAGGTGGGCCTCCATCCCCCAGCCCCCACGTGTAATTGGTTGGGAGCTATGTCCTGGGGCATCGACTCCCCAGAACCTCTGATTTGTCCGTCCTGTATGTGTGTGGGTTCTGACGGCTGGAGAATGCCCTCAGGCGGCAAGTCACAGGGGAACAGGAAGAAGGCTCTGGCCGTGTGGGAAGGTATCCCAGGTGTCAAGGACATCCGCCGCACTGCTGCCCTAGGATGAGGAAACCAAGACTTCATGGTTAAAATGATTCGCGTGACGTCCCAGAGCACTCATGGGGACATGTGGTTCCATGGAGTTTTATCAGTGCCTGTGACAAGGGACTACCTACGCAAGAAGCACAAAGAGCACATTCTTATTTTTCCAGTCATTTTTTTACATCAGCTTTATTGAGATACAATTCATATAGCATACCATTTGCTCATTTAGAGTGAACATTTCATGGTTTGCAGTACACAGAGTTGTACAGCTATTACCATGATTGATTGCTGAGTATTTTCATCACCCTAAACTAAACTGTATACGCATAAGTAATAATGCCCATTTCCCCCATCTCATCCCTAGCCCCTGCAACTAAAACAAAAGTCAAAAGAAAGCTCTTTCAGTCTCTCTATATTGGTCTTTTGTAGACATTTTATATCAATGAAACAGACAATAAGTGATATTTTGGGTCTGCCTTCTTCTCTCGCTTAGTATAAAGTTTTAAAGGTTCATATCTGGTGTAACCAGCATCCATATCTTTTTTTTTCTGTAGGTAATTAAATCCACATTTCTCACATGAAAAAAAAAATAATACTCATTTCATGGATACAACTTATTTGTTTCTCCATCATTAATTGATGGACATTTGTTTACACTTCCAGGCTATTATGAATAATGTTGGTAGAAAATCTGCCTATAAGCCTTTGTGTTGACGTCTGCTTTCATTTCTCTTGGGTATCTACCTGGGAGCAGAATTGCTAGGTTATATGGTAACTCTATTTTCAACCTTTGGAGGTTCTGCCAGATTGCTTTCTAAAGCAGTCTGGGAGTTTATTGATGGCTTTAATCTGCTGCTGTTCAATTAAGCAAGCTGCCTGCCTCACACTGTTTGGCAAAGGAGAAGAATCACTAGTGTACACTTGGAAGCATAGATTTCTAAAATTCTGAAAGCCTTCAGGAAGGTCATCATCTGGGCCTTATCAGAGTTGACTCGAGTTGGTCCTGGCTTTCAGTGCCTGCACGTCTTGCTTTTTACTTATAAATGATTAATACTTCAGCCTCATCGTTATCCATTTAGCTTTTGATTACGTGCTCTCCGCCTAACCCTACTGGGTGTAGTGATGCATGGTTTCATCAAGAGTCTTTTGGCCTGTGGTTTCTAAACAGCTAGAATTTAAAGCATAGACAGGTGGCAGTTTATTAAACATGCATTCATTTTTGTTTTTGTTCTGCACCTACTGTGAATTAGACACTGTCTAGGGGGCTGTGGATACGGTGGGGGGGGGGGGGACCAAAACAGATATGATCCAGCTGGAGAAAAAGAAGCCCAGACAGGAGCTGCTACAGAAGGTGCACCCTTCAGTGGCTGCCGGGATCCTCTTCTGAGCAAGCACGGCTGCAGCCCATAATTCACTCTGAATCTAAGGCGAGCCCTGCTCAAAATGGCTGCGTGGATGAGGCTGCTGTTGTCCTGCTAACTGTAAGCCCATGAGAAAGAGATGGAAAACCTCTCTCCATGAGGAGCTCACAGTGTAAATAGGTGGGATGCCTGGGGGTACAGCTCCCACCAGCTAAATCAAAAGAAAACCTGCTGCTGCTGCTGAGGATGTGGGATGGATGGGGTTCTACCTTGCTCCTCCCAAAATCTGAGTATGATTTCATGGAAAAATGAAGAAGCCTGATGCTTCCCGTGGTTGTAGGAACACTAAATGACGGCTCTGTATGAAATAAGCAGGAGTCAAAGCCATCAGTGTCATTTAACAATGGATTTATGATTTTTTAATTCCACGAGCTGGACATGTTTTTGATGTCCCACTAGTACATCAAAATCCACAAGCACAAAATTAACCTCCCCCTCTTCCCACTGACACCCACCCTCAGCGCAGTCCTGAGCCTGTCTTTTCCCCAGCCTGTGTTTCCTGTTTTAGCAAGTCAAGGGTGCTACTCACTGTGCTGTTGCCAAAGCCACAGACCTGGTCCTCCCTCCAGCTTCCGCTCCACAGTCAGGCCGCGAGTCTCCTTGACCAAGCCCTCTCCGTCTCTCCAAGGCAGATTGGCTTCTCGCGTTCTTGGCTTCACCAGCGTCATCTTTGAACAGCAAACTCTTCTCCCCAGTTCTAGAGGCTCCACTCTGCAATCTTGCTCCAAAGGGCAGCCGAAGGGTCATTGTAAGGCTCAGAGGAATCACGCCCCACTCCTGAAGAGCCCTTCCTGGCTGGGCATGGCCCACTGGTTCAAGTCCCTCTTCCTGGACGGGTAAAGCACACCCTCCATGCCCAGCCCCTGATGCTTCCTCTGGTTTTATGTTCACCACGGCCCTTGGCAGATGTTCAGAGCTGAGCAGAGCCAAACCAAATTCCTCCCTTTCCTAGGAAGCTGCAGGTTCTCTCACATGGGAGGCCTTGCTTACCACCAGCTTGGAAAAGCTCATTTTTAACTCCAAGTGGCCAGTGAATTCCCCAGCCCGTGTTCCATTCTTTCCATGGAATGGATGAGGACACAGATTCAGATGCCACAGAAAAGATCCCATATGCAGTGGCTTCAATGAGATAGATGTGTATTTCTCTCCCAAGTGGAGGTCCAGGCAGAGCAGTGCTGGGCTGTGGTCGTCCCTCTGTGTCACTTAGCATCAGGGTGGAGACAGTGGCGAAGGCAGACCTGTCAGGGCACCCCAGGTGGCTGCTTCTGCTCTGGTGGTCCTAGGTGGCTCACCACCACATCTCACCCCGAGGTGGGAGGCAAGCCGTGGTGTGGGGCTTCCCAGGAAGGCCATAATTGGGAAGCTGCATCTGCACCCACTGCTTCTGCTCACGGCTCACACTGGCGAGCAGGCACATGACCGAATCTTCCTGCTAAGAAAATTAGGGAACATTTGTCGTTCATTGGGGGGCAAATAGCAATTTCTATTATCTATTTTATGTAAATTAATCTGGGGAAATTAGTGAACTTTCCTTCCAGTCATGTACAGCCTTGGCAGAGTCGAGAGCACTGGAGTCACACCATATTTTGCCAGCAAAATAAATTTCCAAACCAACAGTGTCAGATATTGGAGCTTCCGGCCATACGAAAGTCACTGGGAGGCTGGCAGGTGTGTGCCCACTTGACAATTGTTGAAACTGAGCTCAAGGGGTGAAGTATTTCCCTTGTAACTCATGTTCACCTCGCTGTCTTCTGAGTCCATGTCCTGGCCGAGCGCACGTGCAGCGCGGTGTATCAGCATGATTACGAACATGAGCTTCAGGCCCAGAAGGGCCCGGATGCCTCACTTATCGATGAAGTGACATTTACAAGTTCTTTAACTCCTCTGAGCTCCATCTCCTCACAGAGATGTTAATGCACCGAGTGGGATAACGCATGGGACTGCCTAGGAGACGCGTGCCCAGTGACGTGCACCCAGCAAACAGTGGCTGGTATTTGTTACTGTGGTAAACATTTCCTCGCTTTCCCACTCTTATCAGTTTATTATCACCTTCGGAGACTGGTGGCTGAGGAGTGGGCGCACAAACCTTTGCATATGCCCATGTCTTCAAGGACCAGCAGTGGTCAGACAAAAGGAGGAGAGAGTGCACGCCCTGCCTGAAGGCCTTCAGGGACATATCTAGACTGGCAAACATGGCTCTGAGTGTGCAGCCTGAGGGCTGAGCATGCTTAGAGTGAGTGCAGTCCACCCCAGCATCACCCCGTGGAGGCTGAGGGCTGGATTCCCATTGAACCTCACTGAGGGGGTTGAGACAAGAGGGTCTGAGGCAGCCTGCATTGGGTAGTGCCCTGGTGCAGGACAAGGCTCCCCAGCAGTGTTCGTGACCTGACAATGATACCAATACCTGGCATTTCCCTTTCATATGTAACTATCTTTCACAATAGCCATACAAAGTAAGAAAATTCTCCTTTCTTTGGAAAGCCTCTGCTTTACAATGTATGTTTACCTCCCTGGGTCTTTCCTACATCTTGAACTTGTGTTTTGTTTAAAAAGATAACAGGGGAAAGAAAGCATTCCCGACAGCAATAGAACTCAGTGACGTTCATTTCACTCAAACCTGTGGCACTTTTGGGGGTGCTGCTCTGGCTCCTCTGTTACTCAGTTCCTTGTTGCTGCTGTGACCATTCACCATAAATTGTGGCTTGGGACAACCCACAGCATCTGTGAGAAGGCTTCCTTCCTGGAGTCTCTGGGGACATTCTATTTTCTCCTGCTTCCAGCTTCTAGAGGGTCACAGCTCCTTCCTCCATCTTCAAAGACACCAGAGAACATCTCTCCGGCCACTTTTCCTTACTCACATCTCCTGTGGACTCTTGTCTTCCACTTCTCACTTTACTTCCAAGGCCCCTGTGGTTCCACTGGGCTCCCCTGGACAAGCCACTGTTCTCCCGACTTTAAGGTCAGCTGATCACCAAACTCAGTCCCACCTGCCAGTTCCTTTAGTGATGGAAGCATACCCATTCTTTGTCTTGCTGAGTGGTATTCCACAGTATGGGTGGGCTGCAGCTTACTTAGCCATTCATGTTTTTGAAGGGCATCTGTGTTGTTCCCATTCTTAGAAATTATGAAAAAGGCATCTATGAACTTTTGCATCCAGGTATTTCTTTGCATAGTCATTTCTGCTCACTAAGATAAAAGCCCCAAAGTGCAATGGCTAGATTATAGTAATTGTGTATTTTATTTTATTAAAAGATTGATAAAATGCTTTCCACAGTGGCTGGACCATTTTATATTCGGCTGGAGAGCTTTGAACCATGAAGTGATGAGATCCTATTTATATTTTAAAAAGCAGTGTCTGGCGGCTGGGTCAAGAATGCCTTCAGGGAGGGCAAATGTAGAAACAGGATGTCGGGAGGAGCCTTTCTATTGGTCCAGGTGAGGGATGAGTGAAGGAGTCCTAGGGCTCGAAGTGGAGAGGTTGCGGTGGTGGGTCAGAGGTGGATGTGGAAGACATAATTGACAGTTGCTGTAGAGTTAATTGCTCGTAGAAATTGGGAGAAGGAGAATGTTTGAGGACGATGTTTCTGCTTTGGGTCTGAGCAGACTGTGAATGATGGTGGTCCTCGCTGTCTAGAGCATTGGAGGGCACTGGGCAGGAGCTGCTCTGACGAGGTGAGGGCCATGTTTAAACCTGTCAGGTTTCCAGGTGCCAACCTCCAGTGGGCATTTAGAAATAGGAATCTGGAGCCAGGGGAGCAGTGGGAAGGTGGAGGCTGAATGGACAAAAGGGTTTGTGTCCATAAATGTGCCAAGTGAGAAGCAGAGGGGAGAACTCTACCTAGGTCTCAGGAGCACTTGTCTTCCTGGGCACCGGGAAGAGAGTGGCACCCGGCCTCCATTTCTACAGCAAGAGTATGGTAATCTCAACAATGTGCCACTCTGAAGCTAGGAGCAGCGGAGACCAGCGTTCACATTCGGTTCCCAGGGAATTGTGCACATCACAGAGAAGGCTTCAGCTTGTGCCTGTCTTGTAATGTGTTTTCTTTCTTTCTTTTTTAATACCTATTGTTAATGCAAACAAGTCCATTGTGGTTTTAATTATAGGAAGAACTCAATACAAATCATTTTTAATGCACATGTTCCTCTTCTGTGTTGTGATATGGAGTGGCAAATAGGGTAATACAAAATCTGGATAGCTGCTTTGTTGGCGGAGTGTTCCAGACTGGATTCTGCCTTGGCAGTGACTCGTGGGCACTGCAGCTCAGGGCCAGAGCAGAGGTCTCTTCCTCTTGCTCTTTAGTGACTCTTGCTGTGCCTCTACCTTCCCGTGTCCGTTGATTTATTATCAGCATGGCACAACAGAACCCAACAGAGCTGAGCTGTGCCATTCACCTTCCATCTCCCCAACAAGGAAACAGGCCCCGGGGTGAGCTCAACTTCCCACAACCAGCTGCTGTGGGAGACTGTGCTGCCGTGCCACAGCCTGGTCTCCTGACTGAAGCCAGCAGGGGTTTTCAGAGGTGCAATGATGAGCCTGCCACTCAAACCCTTCCAAACTGTGACTCCCACTACTTGGAAACTTTCCATTTTTCCCAGGTCCCAAGAATAAAGTCTCTACAGGAGTCTGCCCTTATCTGCAGCTGTGCCTTTTTGAGGTTTCAGTTCCCTATGTACTCTCTGAAAATATTAAATGAAAAATGACAGAAATAGTCTTAAATCACATGCCATTCTGAGTAACACAATGACATCCTCCATTATCCCACTCAGTTGGGATGTGACTGGCATGTGACTCATCTCTTTGTTCAGTGGATCCATACTGTATATTCTACCTACCCACTAGTTACCTAGCATCTGTATTTGTTATCAGACCAACCATTGCAATTTTGCAGCATTTATGTTCAAGTAATACTAACCCAGTAGCCTAAGCCTACATCACGGTGCCTACGTGGTCCACCTCACTTCAACTCATTATGTAGACATTGTGTCATCTCACATCGCCACAAGAAGAAGGGTGCATAAAATATGAGATATCTTGAGAGGAAGAGATCCATTTTAACTTGTCTTTTAAATTATAGCATATTGTTTGTTCCATTTTATTACTGTTCTTTCTAATCTCTAACTATACCTCACTTATAAATTAAATTTTATCATAGGTATGTACATGTAGGGACATAGTGTATGTGGGCTTGGTACTGTCTGCAATTCCAGGCATCTCTGGGGTGTAGTAACACACCCCACCCATCAGGGGGCGCTACTCTACAAGGGTCTCCATGCAGTCTCAGGCCATCTTCAGGCCCAGAGCTCAGCACTGCCCTGGGATGCACCAGATTTCTCCCCCTTTACACTTTTATGAGCTATGTCTGTTCTTTGAGGAAATTCTCAACACCTTCTAAATAATCCCTGTGCCCAGCACACCCCCGGTTTCACTCTTTCATGAACTCTCTGGCTCCCTGTTGAACTGAGCCCCTAACTCTACCTCTTAGGTGACTTCCTTCCCTCTTGTGTTCTCTCAGAGTCTAACTTCCCTTTCATCTCTAATCACCACCGTAATATGTGCAGCCAGCCCTCCAGATCCATGGGTTCCCCTCTGTGCAGTCAGCCATCTGCAGATCAAAACAATGTGGAAAAGGTTCATCTGTACTCCACAGGTATTGACTCACCTTTATCCCATAAACAATGGCGTATGAGAGCCACCTACCCAGCATTTGCATTGTATCAGGTGTTGTAAGTAATCTAGGAGGACTTTGAATACACAGGAGGAGGTGTGTGAACCATGCACACACCACAACCTGTCGTATCAGGGACTTCAGCATCTACAGACTATGATATCCAAGGGGGTTGGTCCTAGAATACGCCAAGGGACAACTACAGCGAATACCATTTAAACCATTAGCAGTGCACCCCTCGAGTACCAAGCTCACATGGGACTCACGTTTGCTCACTGACTCCTTGGTACCTAGAACAGCCCCTGGTGCAGGAGTGGTGGCTAAATGCTCCGTGTGTGTTTATGACACGCGTGAGATGCCTGTCCCTGGAAGTGGGCAGCCCCCAGGAACAGCGTTTTCCTGCTGATGTCTGAAACCCTTGGTGCTGTGTCCCTATGGGAGCAATAGCAAAGCCACGCTGAAGAACAGAGGCCCCGGATGGCCGGTCCTCACAGCTGGATGGGCCATTTGATGAGAGTCCGTGTGCACCCAGTGGAGCAGCGGGCCTTTGAGAGCTCCTGAGTCACTTTGTATGGGCAACTCTCTGCCTCTGAATTTGTCCAGTGTAATCCTCAAACACAAGAAGGAAACCCAGGCCCAGAGGAAAAGGAACAGAGATCACTGAGATCTGAGAAACCCATGGCGGGCCACTCTACGTGCAAAACCATCTGAACACCGGGGCTCCATAAAGGAGACATAAACTAATGTGATTTTCTTGAAGTCCCCTGTATTTTATTCTGTAATTCAGCTCCATTTAGGAAATGGTTTTATCTTGAATGATCCCAAAGGGCTTACTAGACTGAAAAGGAAAATATCAAGTAGACTACATCTCCAAGCCCCTCCCAGGCACACTGGGATAAGGACCTGGGGGCTCGCTGACAGCAGGTAGCTCCTATAGAAAGCAGAGAGTGGCTCATCCCACCAGCTCCAGGGAGAAGAGGGAGAGAGAAGACAATTGCCCACGTTGGCTGAGATCACAGGGGCTTTTTGTATTGCGAAGGCCGTGGCTTTCTTCCTCCCACCTCCTGAATTTAAGTGTCATCAGTGTGGCCCCCCCCCCCCCCCCCCCCCCCCCCCGTGCTGGGGGAGAAAGCAGCTCCCAGGGCTTCTCAGTGAGGAGAGCAAGACTCCTGGGTAAAGCCCTGGGGGTTAATGGGGTCCGTGGGGAGTAGCAAGAGCAACTTAAAACTTGTGCATTTTTAAAAGTACCACGTCCCCTGGAGTCCAGCCCGCAGTAAGAGATTTCCCACCCACTTTTACCTGCTCCAGGATTTTCATTCTTTTTCTTTGTCCCGAGTCGGACCCGGTGGCACCAACTTTCCCTGCATTCCTGGAGACACAGGGGCCGGCGGCTGGGGGAAGGCAGCTACTCCTCCTCGCCGTCTTCCAAGAAGGGCGCCTTGCAGGGAGGGGGTAGGTACGGACTGGAGAAGTGGCAGGGGGTGTAGCTTCAGTCACCATCTTGTGCTGCTGGAGGACGCACAGCTGCCCTGGGAAGTGGCCGCTGCCCCGTGTCTCTTCCCTGTCTGCAGCTCCCAGTGCCTGCCCTGGGCGCCCTCTGCTTCCCGCCCAGCTGCCCTGGTATTGGGACCTCCTTCTCTCCCCACAGGACCTCCCAGAGGCTGGGAATCTGGGTCAGCCCAGAGAGCGCTCCTCCAGTCAGGCTGGAGGAGAACAGACGGAGGGGCCAGCCTTTAGTCGGGTTTTATGATCATTCATTAATTTTCCTATGGAACATTATTTTAAAGAAAAAGTTGGAAACTAGTCCCCTGGCCCTCAGTAGTGACACAGGTAAAGCCTGAAACTTGAAGGAGTAGAAAGAGCTAAGTACGCCAGCCCACAAGCTGATGGGGGTTCTTAGCCAACCTGAATTCTGGGACAGACCCAGGAGCCTCCCGCGATATGTGAAGTATTTAACTTAGTGACTGTCTTATCCACATCAACCTGAGAAGTAGGTGCCATGCCTTCTATTTTTTGAATGAGAAAATTAAGGCTCAGAGAGGCTAAGTAACTTTCTCAGAGCCACAGAGCCAATCAATCTGGGCTCAAGCATCCAAAATCAGTTTGGTTTGCCCAGGAGCCTTTGTTTTATAATTCTGTTTTACATAACACAGAAAGTGTTTTTGCTTTTTAACTTCTGATTTTGAAGTGAATTCAGACCTACCAAAAAGTTGCAAATGGAATGCAGTGTATGCCTTCATACCCTTCATCTGGATTTCCCAAATGTTAACGTTGTACCACACTGTTCAGCTCTCCCTCTCTCCCCGAAAACACTGGAGATAAATGGCAGAGCGGTGCCTCTTTCCCTTAATCATCAGTGTAGCGTTTCCTAAAAACAATCATTTCTTTCTCATAGGACCTCAGGACAATGATCAAATCAGGAAATTAATACTGTTGAGAAAGTATTATCCACTCTAAAAAACTTATTCAAATTCAGTCAATCACTACATTTGTGTTCTTTACAGGAAAAGTACACAATATCTTCCTGGCCCAGGATCCAATCCAGGCCTGAAACCTGTGTTTAAACCTCATGCCTGCTGAGCTGGGAACAGTCCCTTGGCCTTGCTCTGTCCCTTGGGATCTTGACATCACAGGAGAGCAGGCCAGCTGTTTCCTAGACGCCCTGTCATGTGGTTCTGGGTGACACGTTTGTGACCAGATTTCACACTGGCACTGTGTCCTCAGTGCCTCCCGTCAGGCGGGACAGAGCCTTTCTCTGCGTCCTCACTGGTGGCCTTAACTGGGCTCTTAGTGTGGTATTGGCCAGTTTCCTCCTCAATATTTTCAAATCCATATTAAAAACTATTTTTTTTTCCATTTGTGACAATAAGTATCTTAGGAGGACATTTCCAGGCTGCACAAAGTTCCTGCTTCTTTACAGGTTTTCTCCTGCTGAGTCCAACCTTGTCCAGTATTTTGTCCAAATACATTTCACCCCTGTGGTTGCCGTATGGTGATTTTTCTCATTACATGATTTCCAAAGAATCTGCATGTCTTAGTTGCCATTTCCCCTTCTCCTTCATTTGTTAATTCATTTTTACATTTTAAAGTTAAGTCAGTGTGGTCATGGATTCCTGTTTATTCTGTGGGGTCATAGTCTGTCACGGTCATTATTGATTCCCTTGTTCCAGTTGTGCGAGGTCTGGAGGTGGGTCTTCAAACATGTGGTTTTTATACCCATGTATCCTAACACCTGGATTTTATTGCTTCTTAAAATGTGCCCCCTCTCCCTCCCTCTCCTGGATCCTTTATCTAGTGAATGTGTTTTCCAAGCAGGCCTCAGACCCAGTGATCCAGTTACTGCTGGTTCTTGCTAACTAATTCTGGAAATAAAATTTTTTTAAAGCCAGTGGTAGGGGTGAGGGGAGTTAAATGGCAGCTCCCCCCGGGAGGCCTCGCTCATGGCCAGCTAGCTGCTTGGGGGCCCGAGGGACGGAACCTGGGACCTTCCCTGACATGCTCTGTTTTTTATTTCTCTCTACTTTCCAACCTCTCAGTCTACCTCCGTTCATTAGCCTGAAAGTATGGATTCAGCCTCCCAAACCCACCCTCCTCCTGGGAAGCCCCCTCCCTCCCGGGCAGAACTAATTATTTTCTTCTTGGCAGCGCTGTAAGCCCTTGGTGTGGTCTTTCATTATAGCTTCAGTCCTATGGTCTTATAATTATTTTTGATACTCCATCCCCCTCAACAGGCTCTGAGCTTCTTACATATATCTGCATGGAAGTGACAATGGACATTCACTGGTTTAAAGTCACTAGAAGCTGTGCCCAGATTCTGTGTAAACCAGAGGTTGGCCCCCTTGGCTGCAGAGGCCAGGCAGCCTTGCGGGCAACGTCTCCGGAACCCTTAGACTCTGCCGCCATATGGACAGAGCTTCACCAACCATTCATACAAGAAGAGACGCGCCTGTGTCTCCATAGAAGTTTATTTACAGAAATAGGCAAGCGGCTGGATTCTGCCCTAGGCCCACAGTCTGCTAATTCCTGGTCTCTTCCATCTGCAGGTCCTCTCTCAGGCTGAGCTCTCTTCCTCAGAAAATCCATTTTCCCCAAGTAACTCCTGTGTGTCCTTGAGGTCTCAGCGTAAACCCGAGCTGTATGGGAGGAAGGGAGAGCTTCCTGTTCTGTAAATAGATCAAGTTCCAGCCTGTATATTTTAAAGTACCCCATCACATCCCTGTCATAGTACTCTTCAATGTGAACTATAAATATTTATTTTTGTCTTTGATGCCTTATGAAATATCATTAGAGCAGGTTGTTTGCTTCCTGTGCCTGTGGTCTCAGCGCTCACTCAACTCATGCTATGGACACTCTGAATATTTGTTGAATGTACAAAGGAATAACAGCAGGCTCTCTCATACAACAGCTTGCAAAATTGTGGGTACCATGCCCACACCCCTGCCACTCACCACTCCAAGGCCTGTCACCGCATGTACTTCCTGGAGAGCAGACACTCTTTGGGAGCAGCTCTCCACGGAAGACCAGCAGGAGCAGGAGTATCAATACCCCGGCTCCCTCACCCCCTGGATGCAACTCTAAAGCTCTGAAAGTGGCTTCCGGGATTCTCCAGTGAGCTCAGTGCCTGTTTCCCACACGGGCGGCTAACTAAACCAACCCTTTAGTTCCCTGCTCCCCTGCACCGTCTCATTCCTATTCTGTATGGTGCTCCTTCTCCTAAACAACAGTGTGTGTGGAATCCTTGTTTGAGAGTCCACCTCTGAGACAGCAAAACATAATGTTCACAACAGCCCTGCATGATGGGTACCCTCACCTTTTATTTAATTTTTTTTAATTAAGAAATGCAGAGCAGATGGATGAAGACCATCTAATAAGTGCATAGACGAATCAGAGCCTGGGCCTCAGACCTAGGACACCAAACCCTGGACCTAATCCACTCTGCCATGACATCCAGGTGTTCGACCAGTGTGCGTCCAGTGACTAGATGGCTGAATGCAGTTCTGATGTAAGCCCACCCCTCTGATTCAGCCCTGGATTCCAAGGGCTTCTTTTTAGTCACAGCATGATGCTGACAAGAGCAGTCTGTTTAGTAAGGAGGAAATGTAAAAAGCACAGGTGTGCAAGTGGGTTACTTCCCTCACCTCCCCGTGCCCAGGTGCTGCCTCACCCTGATCCTATTCAAACAGGCAAGTGCCCTTCAAATCCCAGCCTCCCACAGGTGGTTCCCTGTGGCCAGGAACCTGGTTCACAGCGAGGGCTCTGCTCAGAGGAGGATGGTCTGTGGAAGCCACTTCAACTCTGGCCGGCATTAACCCCAGCCCAGGAGTCCCGTGCTGCTGGACTTGAGCCCGGCTTACCTCACAGTCACTGTGCAGAGGTGCACAGATGGAGTTTGGCCTGAACAGGGTCTATGCAGAATGCATAGCTGGGCTGAGGTTGGACCCCAGAGTGCTCCAACTCCAGACCACTAAGCTCAGGGCAGGACCAGGGAGAGGGCAGTGGAGGATGGGTTGGGAAGACCAAGCACAGCACTCACGCAGAGCACAGGTGTGGGCACTTGGTGAGATCTCCTCTTGGCCACTCTATTTCTACTGAGGCTCTTGGTTTTCTGAGTTCCACATTGAAAGTAGCACTACCAAGCTTCTAGCATATTCTTTAGCAGAATGACACCCTGGTCTCTAAAGGCAGCCGTTGGCAGCCTTGGAAGCTGGGGAGTCAGTTCACCACCGTGCCCCCCACTCCCCTCACAAGCAGAGTGGGGTAGGCACAGCACATTCCCCCAGAGCTGTTGCAGGGAGAAATTGGGCAACTCCATGTGACTTTCCAAGGACAGTGCCTGTCACGTGGTAAGCATTCAGCACATGTCAGCTATTTTTAAAATCGCAGGTCGTAGTAGTCCAGAAACATCCATCAAGGCTGGCACCGTTCCATGAGTCAACGGCATTTGGGTGCCATGGTTGCTAAGGCAAGCATCTGCCGTGTCTCTAGACCCCCGAGAGCGCGTCCGGAGCTCTGCTGCAGCCCTAGGAAACACCCATCCGAGTCTGTGTCCTCACACGTGATGCCCTTAGTGGACCCAAGCCAATTTCAATAAACCCTAGCAGCCTTCCAAAGATCACTTCATTTTCTTTTTAAGTGTTCAAAACTGTCACTTTGATGATCAGTTCTGAAGTCTTGACCCAGAACAGCGTCCGTCTTATTACGGAATCTCAGAGCCCACTGCCACCTTTGGAACCACCCAGAGACACCTTTCTGTCCCTGGTTTCGGCACTCCTGACTTCTTCTGAACTGAATTCATGTACAGAAATTGTTTTATGATTTCTTTACCCAACTTTGGGTTTATTTCCTGTTGTTCCTCTTTTTGATTCAGATGCTTATTTTTTGGTGTTTTGTCTTGAGGATTGGAGACAAAACACATACTCAGGGGGTCCGCCTTCTCTTTGCCACCCTGTCCTTTGCTCACCTGCAAGATGCAGGCTTTATCGCTCAACTTTCTGTTCTGAACATGGCTTTAAAGCCCATTCGGGTATCCTTAGGAATTTTCCTATGTGTCAGCTCCTTTGAGACACCCCACTCCAGATGTCTTGTTTCTGAGAAGTTCTCTGTTCAGTTTAGCAAAACACACATTAGGCACCTACTGTGAGGCAGGCATTGTGCTGCACTTGAAAGACAAAAGGAAAACAAGATGCAGCCCTGCTGTCAATTGGGAGTAGAGCAGAGTGGCCCAGGCCAGCACATGGGGCCCAGGCCAGAACTGGAGCCCCCAGCCTGCGCTTCCACCTGGCTTCACAAGGGAGGTGGCGTTGAATAAGACTCACTCCCCTTTCTTTTAATCTTCTACCCCTTCATTTCTCTTCTTGAATCCCCTAGGCACCCTTTAACAGCTTGTGCAAATACGTCTTCGTGCTTGCGCAGAAGTCATGCAAAATGCATATTGCCATTTTGTGTATATGTATTTAGCTTTTTAATTTGATGTAAATGATCCTGTGTTACATATCCGATTCCATTTTTAACTTTCCTAAGCACTTTTTAAATGATGCATTCACACCAGTGTAAACATCTAGGTTTTTACTTCTAATTGCTGCACAATGCCCTGGACTGTGCCTGCTCCTTGTCCTTCACTGTGGAACCTCTGGGTGGCCTCTTGCTCCCACCACCCCACATAACCACAGCGACATGCTCTGTGATGCACCCATGGGTGTGAGAAGTTCCCCAGGAATTTCTTTATCTAGAAGGCAGAATGATGGCCCGATGATGTCCTGATCCCTGATCTCTGAAAATACTTGGTCTCATATGGCAAAAGGGACTTTAGAAATGTGTCCTTGGAATGGACTGAGCGTCCTGGGTCAGCCAGGTTGGTCCAGTGTCATTGGAGGGTCTTTAAGAGAGACAGACAGAGGCCACAGAGATGGCGTCAGAGTGATCTGCGGATCCTACACTGCCGGCTTTGACAAAGGAAGAAGGGACAAGAGACAAAGGAGCAGGGCAGGAGCCCAGCATCCTCCAGCGGGAACCAGACCTGCCGACTGCATTTTAGCCCAGTGAGAGCCGGGTCAGACTTCTGACCCCAGAACCAAAGACCATCCGTCTGCATTGTTCGAAGCAACTGGGTTTGTTCTGGTTTGTAACAGCAGGCCTAGGAGGCCCACATAACCTATGCCAGGCTGATCCTGACCTAAATGGTCCCAGGTTGCTCTCAGAACGCCCAAGGGCCCTCCTTGGGCTAATACACTCCTCTGGACTAATAACATACAGAGGAGAGAATTGCGGGGACTGTGGGTGACAGAAGCACTGTTCTAGGACTCTGCCCTGTGGGAAATGGAGGCCCTGGGCACCACACTTGGCCCAATCCAGCTTTCTGATTTCCATTCGTTTGCTAGGTATGAAGTGTGACCAAACCTTAAAGAATCTTAGGCAGTCTTAGTACTGTGAGTACTGGCCCCAGTCAGGGCTAAGCATCAGGCTTATTTCCATAGTGCTATGTAACTCTAGACCAAGTTATTAGTCTCTCTGACCCTCAGTGTCTGTCTTCTGGGATGTCAGGGATAGTAATCCTGCCTGCCTTGTGGGACTTGTGCAAGGCTTGCCTGGCACCACAAATGTGAAACCCCTGGAGCTATGCATGGTGAGTAGTTAGCACCCCATCAATAACCATGGCCATGACTCTGTTCATCACTACTGTAACTCCAAGGACATTACAGGTCTGCTGTAATCTTCACATCACAAGAGAGAAAGTTTGTTTTTTTCTAATCTATGGTATCCGTTTCTGACCTGGCTCTCCTGCTTGGAGAATAGCGAATTGCAATCTGTTTTTACATTTTTACATGCAAATGATTTATACGCTATTTTCAAGTAAATCTCTCCCTCTCCACCACCCACCCTGTGCACACCCCTATCCCTTAAAAACAGTGGTTTCCTCTTGGGGCTGTCCAGGGATGACACACTCAGCACAGCTGCTGTCCTGCCATCTGTCCTGCAGGCTCCCCTGCACACTCCTCTCGAGAGGACTGTGAGTGACAGAAGCACTGTTCTAGGACTCTGCCCTGTGGGAAATGAAGCCCCTGGTCATCAAGGAAAGCAGATGCCTGGGGGCACTGACCCAGGAGACCAGAAAAGCATTTTTCTAGAGATTTGCTGAGAGTTGAAATGCAGATGACTTGGAGACCAAGGGAGGGTGTCCGTCAGGCAGCCTTGGGTGACCCAATAGGAGAGAGCGGAAATCATATCTGAATCCATTTTTCTCCTTGGCTTCCCTCTCTAATAGTTCAGCCCACTGGTCAAAGCCAGAGGGTCAGAGCACTGGCTGAAGCCATAAGGTCCCCTGTAGGGTCCCAAGCAGGGTGGGGAAGGGAGGAGGGGGACCAACAGGGCTTACCCAGCACAGTTCTCTTTTGCCAATGCCAGACATAAGATGGCGCATTGGAGGTAACTAAATACAACTCCAGACTGAGTTCAGGATGACCAAGCAACATTTAAAACCAGGGAACGTGCTTCCTGAGGACTCACTCCACAGAAGCACAGTTCCCAGGACATCTGGGAAGGCAGGCTGTGGTCTCCATGTTCTGGGGAACATGGAGCAGCTGAACCTTGACTTGCTCGAGCAAAGTGCCCTGACAGGGCTGAGCCCCAACTCCACGTGTGTTCCTTGGGGTGCCTGGTCCCCAGCAGCCTTCTGGACCTCACCTCTCAAAGTTCAAGACTTTTTAATTGTCAAGGAGCTGTGTGTCCCTGGGAGCTAAAACTTACCAAAGCCTTTGCGTCAGGAACTCCCGCAGGCTGCTCCCTGCATTCAGCTGGGGACTGCAGCCCTCTGTGCTGTGGGGCCCGGCACCTGGGCAGCCCAGTGGAGGGCCGCCTCCCAGGACCACCCTGCATCCTGAGGAACAGCAGAGGGAGGCAGCTTTCCCCAGGGGCTCCATTTCCATGGAGACTTTTTTCCAGTGAGCAGGTTGCTAGTCATTTAAAAATGTCTCAGAGCGAGGGAAACATAATCAAGTTCCTCTTTGCCTTTTACCTGCAAATCTCAAAACTAAATTAACTCTCACCCTCTGTGAATCAACCTCGTGTCCTGATAAATCCATTCCCTCAAGAAGTCTCCAGCCATCTTCTCTCAGTTCTCCATGTCACAGACCACAGTTTGGGTTCCAAATCCTCCCCTTGATAAGAGCCTCCAATTGGGAGGCCCTCTCCCTGTTCTCCACGTGTCATCACTGGAGGGACCCGTGTGCATGCCTGGGGTCTCCACCCCGTTGTGTCCCTTTCTTCTCTTCTTTTTTCTAAGCTCAGCCCTTGAAGACAGTCCTTCCAGCCTGGTCCATGGGGATCCTGCTCCAGCCCTACACACACACACACACACACACACACAGACCCATTCATCCAACCAGAAGGGACATATGTCAGATCCCATGTGCCGACTTTCTTGTAGGTGTTTTTCTGTCTTACTGCATCTGCCAAAGGGGGTGCTCGCTGTCACCCCTGCTGAAGCACTGTTCCTTCATTCCTAATGTGCTACCCTGTTTCCACCCTTCAGATTCTCCAAGGCTCCTGGTGGCTTCCTAATAACCATTTTACATGCACCTTAATCTCTGAGCTCCCCGCCTTGAAATCAGCCCTCCTGCGGCTTCCTGTTCAGTTATTCCTCCTGGCTCGCCATCTCAGGGCTGTTCCTTGCCATCTCTCCAAACAGGAAAAGAAGAAGGTGTATTCCTCGGTGGAAGGGCATGGTATATGAAGTTGCATTTCCTTGTCTCAAATTCTATCGTTAGCACTTATTAGCTGTGTGATCCTGACAAGTTATTGGGAAATTTAATCTGTTTACTCATTTGTAAAATGGGGATAATGATGCTTTGTAGGGTAGTAAATGAGTCAATTCATGCTACTATTTGGAGTTGTTCTGGAAAATAAGAATCAATGCTGTTAACGTCTACAAGTTGACATTTTCCAACATTCTGGCATTCAAACTATTAGTTTCTATTGCTGTATAACAAATTATACCAAATTTAGTGGGTTAACATAACACAAATTGTGCAATTCTGGAAGTTCTAAATCTCACTGGGTTAAAAACCCAAAGGCAGCAGGGTTCTAGGAGATTATGCACTTTGAGCTTTTTCCAGCCTCAGGTACACCTGACCTTCAGGTGCCCAGGGCCTGCCCCACTTCAGACCAGCAGCCTGGCACCTCATGCTTCTGTCATCATGGGAACCTCTGAGATGGCATTGGGCCTACTGAAATAATCCAGAATTATTTACTCTATCAAGGTCACCTAGTTAGCCACTTAATTTCCTTGCCATGTGACCTAACAGGTTGCAGGAATTAGGACGGATGGACAGGTTTTTGAGGAGGGCATTGTTTGCTTATTGTAAGAATTACTTTTCCAGCTGGGCGTGGTGATACACATCTGTAATCTCAGTGGCTCAGGAGGCGGAGACAGGAGGATTGCAAGTTCTAAGCCAGCCTCAGTAATTTAGTGAGGATCTAAGAATCTTAATGAGACTGTCTCTAAATTAAAGAAATAGAAAAGGGGTAGGGACGGGGCTCAGAGGTTAAGCACACCTAGGTTCAATCCATAGTACCAAAAAAATAAAATAAAATAACTTTACATCATTTATTTAGACAACCATTGAAGTCTCTCTGGATTCAATTACCAGCTCCAAGCTGATTCCTCCTTCTGATTATCCACCTGGTCCAAGTCTTAACTCCAGGCTTAGGCCTGCCACGAGTTGCTGGTCATCTCTGCTGGGCTGCTTTGCCCACAAATGCTAGTAAACTGGTCAGAATCTCAGGACAGGTTCTATTGCTTCTCCCCACAGACTTTGTCTTATAATTGGCTCAAGTTCCCCAGGTCCCTCAGTATTTACCAGAGAATGAGGATCTCTCTCCCAACTTCCAGTGAGTAGAGGAATATATTAAAATAAAAAAAGCTTTGGTTTGGTACAGTGGCTCCCGCCTGCCACCCTAGCAGGAGACAGGGGATCACAAGTTGCCAGCTTCAGCAACTTAGCAAGACCAAGTTTCAAAATAGAGAGGGGTGGGGAGGTAGCCCAGTGGTAGAGCACCCCCGGGTTCAGCCCCCAGTGTGAGTGCATGTGTGTGCGTGCGCGCGCGGGCACACACACACGCGCGCGCCTCTCTCCCTCCGCCTGAATGGAAAGGATGCTCTTCTGAAAGACCGCTGTTGCTTTGCTCAGCGTGACAGCCAGGGGACGTGCCCTGCACACCCCCACCTCGGGGAGTTACCTGAGCAGCACTCTGCTCGGGCCATGGCCGAGTTCCAGCTGAGAACAGGCTCCTTTCCAGCTGCTGTCACAATGAGTCCACAGGCCAGGGCCGAAGGCAGATCCGTTCCTGGGAGACTCAGAACTCATCCAGCGTTGACGTTAGGTCTGAGGCTCCCCGAGGTGTGGCGGGCCCTCTCTTAGACCGCAGGGCAGTCGAGGGCTGTTCCGCTGTCCTCTCTTCCCCCGTCTTCGTCCAGGCTCCGACTGGCCTCTCGGTGCCATGGTTCTTCCTCGTCTTCCCAGCGACCTCTTCGTTGTCTCTCACCCAGGTGTTTCCCCTTATAAAGCCATTGCTCTTTGTTCCCAGCTGGCATCTGCTCTCAGGGGATGGGGACGGGGACAGGGACGCGGACTCACGCGTCCAGGTGGAGGGACACGGGGTCAGGACCTGATGATGAAGCGCGCTTCCCTCGGGTTCCTCGCGTTCCGGGAAGACAGGATTCACGATTGCCAGGAAAGGAGTCATCAGACATGCAAACTCGCTGGCACCGGGAGTCGGAAGTGGGAGGAAAAGGAGATGTTTTAGAAACAACAGAGGGATCTGTGAGACAGGACTGTTGTGAGGTGATGTCACGTTGACACAAATTGACAGCTAATTGACTGCAGATTGGGGAATACTGCAGCAGGGGTGTGTGAGGGGAGTGTGCGCAGCACAAACAGCGGGGACAGGTGTGTGGAGTGTCTCTCTGAATCCACCTGCCCTGTCCACATTGCTCCTGTCCCCCTTGCACCTGGGGAGGACTGGACTTGTTCACTGAGCCCTCAGCAGGAGGAACCATGGGTGGAGGCTCCAGGAAGCAGAATGAGTTCCGTGTACAGAGCTGTCACCATACACCTCACGTGCTGGTGGCTGTACAAAGGCTCCCTGCCGCATGGGAGCTGGACTGGGCAGCCCATAGAGCTTCCATCTCAGGGACTGGTATGGACTCAACCTTCTTCTGAGCACCTGCCTCAGCAGATTTCCAAACATGGCCACCAGCTAACCACAAGAGAGGCTCATAAAAATAACCCAGACCTTCTCAACGTGGAAGGAAGGGACATACGGAGGGCAAGAGCTACAAACTTGGATGAGACTGTAACAGATGCTGGCCAGGTCAGCTTGAAAACCACACTGTGTTATTGACCAAAATTCAGGGAACTGGGCCAGATTTTAGGTCTATTTCACCTGTGTCTTCATGTTCATAATCTTTTGTGCTGAATGGGAAAGATGCTCTTCTGAATGGCAGCTACTGCTTTGCTCAATGTACTTTGTTTAATGTACTTGAGAAGAATTTCTCAGAATTCTGAATTCTCAGAATTTATCAGAATCTAACAAGAGTGATTCTAAATTCTGGCTCCGCTATTTATCTGCTGAGTGATCTTGAGTAAGATTTTTAACCTTCAGAAGCTCGGTTTTTCCTAAGCTGTGTATGGTGACGGTACATCCTTGCTCGGTCTACTAAAATGACTGAGTGGCATAATGACACTGGCTTCTGCTCATCACGGCTTCCAGCATATCGGTTAGCTCATTTATTCCTAATAACCCTTTGAGGTAGGTTCGACGATGGTTCCCATTTGTAGATGAAGAAATGAGATAGGAAGATGTCAAAAAACCTTGCTAAAGTTTGCAAGGGATTGGTACAGAGCTGAGGTTCAAACCTGGGCAACTTACCCAGGAGCTTTCGTTTTTTAGGACTTGCCCCCCCCTATTGTCCCGGGGAGCACTTTACTCAGAGCTAGTAACTGTGAGCTCAGGTGTGATCACTGCTTTCACCCTGGGGCTCACCGTGCAGGTGCCACGATTCCCCAACACCTGCAGTGCTTCCACAGCTACTTACAAAGCCAGAGCGCCCGTGTCTTCATTGTGTGCTCAGCCCTGTCTGGGTGACAGCGAGACAGCACACCTCAAGGCCTTTACTTACTGGGACGGGGAACACCAAATTCAGAACCTGCTCCTATTGAGTAAGGTCAGTAAGCAGTATTATTTGCTATATTTCCCCTCAGCTTGAAAAAGAATCCTTACAAAATGTGAGCCTTTCAATCCTGATGTTCTTTGACGTCTGTGGGACACACAGTTGCCGTGCCATGGCCAGCGCCAAGGAGGACTGTTGTGTAATACAAAGGCGGGAGGTGAAAGGCAGCTCTGGGACAACAAGGAGGATGAGGGGCTGATTCAATCTATTCTTCAGGGAGAGCAGAATTCAGAGATCTGGAAATACATAAGGCTTGGGAGATAGTTTCAGAGGAGAATTTGTATCATCAAATTTATAACCTAATGACTCGAGTGAGGATAATAAATGGTGCTTTGGTGACCACTATGTCCAGTAAACATTTTCCCAGCTTTCCCTCATTTCCCCTACAGAGAAATTCTCACCCAGGCCCTTCAAGGTAAATGTGTGGCTTAAGACACGGTCAGGTCTGGGGTTGGGCCCAGTTTTGCCACTTCTCTTTGGGGAGGTACTAGACAGGACCCTCACCTCTCTGAACCTTGCAGTTCTCCTTTCTGAACTGTGGATCCTCTGCTCATGTCTGCTGTAAAGATGTTATGGGACAAAATGTGACAGGAAGTAAACTCAAGGTGCTCCTGGGCCTGGGTTAGGGCTCGGCCACGCATTCCATAGGCATCACTGATGTTCGCAGAGCAACATGGGCTTTCACATCCTTACGTCTGAGCCTCAACAACACCTGGAACCTGAGTGAATCCCAGAATTGACTTCTTTCTGTTGGGTTGAGTGGCAAACTCATTTGATTCAGTGAAAACGAGAATGCTTTCTTGCAAATGCCCATCAAATAGATACCTGCGATCCACTCCACAAATATATGAAATCCACAGCCACACTCTGCCTCTTGCCAGCTCTCTCAAATTCTCATGGACCCAGTGTCCAAAATACCTCAGAACTTTAGTGCTTTGCCACAAGCAGCATTTCTTTCTTCCTTGCCTAGCTGGTTTGAGCTGGGCCCGGGGACTTGGCGCTCTACCTTGAGTCGAGCTTAGGTCTGTCTGCTTCCTGCACCCTCACTCTTCTAGGGATAGCAACGCTGCAAGCCCATTGGTGCAAACCCACCTCAAGCCTCTGCTTCAATCCCATCCAAACACTGTGGGTCTAAGCTGGTCACGAGCTAAGCCCAATTTTGAGATCCCAGCAAGGGGAGGAATACACCAATACTGAAGGGCAGGGCAGAATCAGGATGGTCTCTTCCCACCTGCTGGAACTCCAGATTCCTTTATCAGTGCTCAGCTTTCAAGTTGTGTAGGACAGACCGGCTGGTAGAGTGATGCCAGCCCATGGTCGGGTCACATGGAGCACAAGAGGACGTGCTGGAACCCACCTCGGCTTGATGGAATTAGACTTCAGTGACTCATGCAGGGATTAAAAGAGCCCAGCCAGCCCTTGGCACAAAGCAGCAGCTCTATGTCAATGCTCACTGGAAGGTGAGTCACCTGAAGCAGCTCCAGAGAGCGGGACCTTTCCATGTCCCTGAAGCAGCCGCCACGTTCTCTCCTCTGTGGTCATTGACTTGCTCACAATTAGGTTGCTCCATCTTTGTTTTTTCTGGACTTACTTTTTTATTACTTTACCGTTTTTCAATTCCCACTACATCCCATAAACTCCCCCAACAGGAAGGGATTCCGCTGGGTTAATTAGCTCCCTTTCAACCTTTCGGAACTGCCCGATGGGATATGCTACCACCGTGGTAAGTGTCAACCAAGGAACAGTTTCCTTTTCCTGTTCCCATCAGTGGCACAGCCACAGAGAACTAAGGCGCAGGAGGATTCCCTCTGGCTGTACCCTCAGCAGGCGCCCGGGGCTTGCTGTCACTTAGAGACTCAAGGACTTCCTTGACTCACCCAATCCTCTCTTTGCAGGGCTGCATCCTGGGATTTGAAGAGAGCCTCCCTCTCTCTCACTGAGAGGTCTTTCTCCCTCTGAAGTGTTAATCACAATCTGATAAGACAACAGCCCTCCTCATGGTTTTTCTACCCCTTGCTGGCTAGAATGTCATACCTCCCTGCCAGAGCCCAGCACTGCCAACCCGAGCAGGGTCATTTATTACATCTTACGGAGATAACACTTCTTCTTACATCATTGAGGATGGATGAGGGCCCAAGGCAGCTGGCCCCAAACCTAAGTTCAGAAGTGCTGTGTGCATGTGTGTGTGCGCACGCTTGCTTTGGTATAAAGAAATAACTGTAGTTTTCATTGTATAAATCTTTCACCTCTTTTGTTAGGTTGATTCCCAAGTATTTTATTTTTTTTGAGCATATTGTGAATGGAGTGTTTTTCCTCATTTCCATTTCAGAAGTTTTGTCGCTGATATACAGAAATGCCTTTGATTTTTGCGTGTTGATTTTATATCCTGCCACTTTGCTGAATTCATTTATTAGTTCTAGTAGTTTCTTTGTAGACCCTTTTGGGTCTTCTAGGTATAGAATCATGTCATCTGCAAATAGTGATAATTTAAGTTCTTCTTTTCCTATTTTTATGCCTTTAATTTCTTTCGTCTGTCTAATTGCTCTGGCCAGTGTTTCGAGAACTATATTGAATAGAAGTGGTGATAGAGGGCATCCCTGTCTTGTTCCAGATTTTAGAGGGAATGCCTTTAACTTTTGTCCATTCAGAATGATGCTAGCCTGAGGCTTAGCATAGATAGCTTTTACAATGTCAAGGTAAGTTCCTGTTATCCCTAGTTTTTCTAATGTTTTGAACATAAAGGGATGCTGTACTTTGTCAAATGCTTTCTCTGCATCTATCGAGATGATCATATGGTTCTTATCTTTAAGTCTATTGATGAGAGAGAAGTAGAAGAAGATCTTAGAAGATGGAAAAATATACCCTGTTCATGGATAGGCAGAACTAACATTATCAAAATGGCGATATTACCAAACGTTCTCTATAGGTTTAATGCAATGCCAATCAAAATCCCAACGGCATTTCTTGTAGAAATAGATAAAGCAATCATGAAATTCATATGGAAAAATAAAAGACCCAGAATAGCAAAAGCAATTCTAAGCAGGAAGTGTGAATCAGGCGGAATAGCGATACCAGATTTCAAACTATACTACAGAGCAATAGTGACAAAAACAGCATGGTACTGGTACCAAAACAGGCAGGTGGACCAATGGTATAGAATAGAGGACACAGAGACTAATCCACAAAGTTACAACTATCTTATATTTGATAAAGGGGCTAAAAGCATGCAATAGAGGAAGGATAGCATCTTCAACAAATGATGTTGGGAAAACTGGAAATCCATATGCAACAAAATGAAACTGAATCCCTTTCTCTCGCCATGCACAAAAGTTAACTCAAAATGGATCAAGGAGCTTGATATCAAATCAGAGACTCTGCATCTGATAGAAGAAAAAGTTGGCTCCGATCTACATATTGTGGGGTCGGGCTCCAAATTCCTTAATAGGACACCCATAGCACAAGTGTTAATAACAAGAATCAACAAATGGGACTTACTTAAACTAAGAAGTTTTTTCTCAGCAAGAGAAACAATAAGAGAGGTAAATAGGGAGCCTACATCCTGGGAACAAATTTTTACTCCTCACACTTCAGATAGAGCCCTAATATCCAGAGTATACAAAGAACTCAAAAAGTTAGACAATAAGATAACAAATAACCCAATCAACAAATGGGCCAAGGACCTGAACAGACACTTCTCAGAGGAGGATATACAATCAATCAACAAGTACATGAAAAAATGATCACCATATCTAGCAGTCAGAGAAATGCAAATCAAAACCACCCTAAGATACCATCTCACTCCAGTAAGATTGGCAGCCACTATGAAGTCCAACAACAACAAGTGCTGGCGAGGATGTGGAGAAAAGGGTACACTTGTACATTGCTGGTGGGACTGCAAATTGGTGCGGCCAATTTGGAAAGCAGTTTGGAGATTCTTGGGAAAGCTGGGAATGGAACCACCATTTGACCCTGCTATTGCCCTTCTTGGACTATTCCCTGAAGACCTTAAAAGAGCATGCTACAGGGATACTGCCACATCGATGTTCATAGCAGCACAATTCACAATAGCTAGACTGTGGAACCAACCCAGATGCCCTTCAATAGATGAATGGATAAAAAAATGTGGCATCTATACACAATGGAGTACTATGCAGCAATAAAAAATGACAAAATCATAGAATTTGGAGGGAAATGGATGGCACTAGAGCAGATTATGCTTAGTGAAGTTAGCCAATCCCTAAAAAACAAATACCAAATGTCTTCTTTGATATAATGAGAGCAACTATGAACAGAGCAGGGAGGAAGAGCAGGAAGAAAAGATTAACATTAAACAGAGACATGAGATGGGAGGGAAAGGGAGAGAAAAGGGAAATTGCATGGAAATGAAGGGAGACCCTCATTGCTATACAAAATTACATATAAGAGGTTGTGAGGGGAATGGGAAAATAAACAAGGAGAGAAATGAATTACAGTAGATGGGGTAGAGAGAGAAGATGGGAGGGGAGGGGAGGGGGGATAGTAGGGGATAGGAAAGGTAGCAGAATACAACAATTACTAATAGGGCATTATGTAAAATTGTGGATGTGTAACCGACGTGATTCTGCAATCTGCATTTGGGGTAAAATTGGGGGTTCATAACCCACTTCAGTCTAATGTATGAAATATGATATGTCAAGAGCTTTGTAATGTCGTGAACAACCAATAAAAAAAAAAAAGACAGAACCGGTATCAAATGAGCAGGTGGGTTCTCCCCGGTGAGGAGAGTAGAAGGAACAGGGGTTTTCCTGGTGAATCAGTTGAACAAGAGGATCAGTGTGGGACCCTGGAGGTAAGGGGGAGAAGCTGGAGGCTGGAGCTGTGGGGGCAGAGCTCTTAAACAGCACGGAAGTTTCTAGCAGGCTTGGAAAGATCCAGAAAGAGAACAAAGAATTGAGAACAAATTCTGAGTTGAAGCTCGTTCCTCTTCATGTCTCTAGTGCTGAAGACATCAGGCAGCCCCTGAGGGGGCCCTGTGGAGGTAGATAAGTGAATTAACTTATTAAGTGAATGAAACACTGGAGTGCAAAGTCAGCTTGGCGTTAAAATTCAGGGTGAGCCTTGTGCTGAAAGAGAAAAATCAACTTCCCAAACATGCCAAGCAGACGGAGGGCAAGGGATAGACAATCAGGAACCAGTGAACATGCAGCCTGTCCCTAGAACACTGCGGAGTTGGGAGAAGGGAAAGGCCCAGGGAATGGGGCTGCCCCGGGGCCATGTTGTGTGGAGGTCTGTCATAGGCAGAGCCCTGCTTCCTTGTCTCCCTGGGGGGGTGTGCAGTTTGTAGTTAAAACTCCAATAACACCAGTGATCACTAGTCCTGAATCTTGGTCGACTGTGGAATAGGTCACCCTGCTATGGACAAGCCGGTGTTTTGGGGACAGGAAGGGGATCAAGAAGCCATGGGTCTCAGGAACATCTAGTCCTACAAGCTTTTTCTGGGTGGGGCAATGGCAAGATTAGCAGGCAAGGTGGTGTCACGAGGCTCAGAATTCCATCATTTAGATCCTTCTTTTTCTCTGGCACTTCTGCTGGGCAGAGCCCAGAGCCCAGACCAGGCCATGCCAGCCAACAATCTTATGGAGAGTTTTCTCTTCCCGTTAACCCGCAAGGAAGAGACCTTGGCCCCCTGGTGTCTTCAGAGTTCAGGATAATGCCTGGGTTTGTACTTACGCTGTTTGGGCTCAAGCCCCCTGGGGAGGGGTGAGTCATTCTCATCTCCATCTTGACCAGTTTTCTCTTTAACCAAGTATTGTGCGTTACATTTAAACTCCACTCTAATCCCTTAGTTTCCTATGAAACTGACCTGGTTAAAATCCCTGGGATCCAATTATAGAAATGCTCCCAGGCCCTGCTCGCCATTCAACAGCAGCTGAGCAGGGTGCTCGTCAGCTCCTGGCCGCCCCTGCCAGCTCCCCTAGAGGGCCATGTCTTGTCTCAAGGTTTCGAAGCCCAGATTCTTTTCTTGTCAACCAATGTCCTCGTTTCAGCTGCCAAATACATCTCTGCGTGCTGGATCACACCGAGGTTTCTGCTCTTTCTCGGCATCCTCCTACTTCCCCCTCAGCAATGTTGCTCTGATTCAACTCCAAGCCCCTGTGTCTAGAAGTCAAGGAACCAACTGGTCATCACTCTCAAATCCAGCATTTCCCATGTTCACCTTTGGAATAGGAAAATCAAATATTGTAGGAAAAAAAGTATGCAAACTGCACCTTTAACGATGGTGATGTCATTATGCCTCCCATGGAGTGGCACGGAGGAAACAATGAGGCAAGTCAGCAGTCCCCTGGCCCCGGCTACTGTCCGTCTGTCCAGGTGCAGCCCGTCACAGGAGTACACTGGCCCGTATCCCTCCGGGCTCACCCTTCGGGACTTCAACTCACGCGTGTGACAGTCTAAGGAAGGAAGCCCTGAAGGTCGTGTGCTGTCTCAGTGCGGCCCCTTTGTCCGGCTATCAGTGGCCTCCTTGAAGAGCAATTTGAAACCGTACTGGGCTCTCTGAGGCAGGGGCAGTGACGGTGCCTACACAAGTTGGGGGACCAGGAAGCAACGGCAGCATCTCTGCCTGCACCTGCACCCTGGATTGGGTGAAGCCCAGAGGCCAATGCACCTCTCATCTCCCGTGGGCTGACCCCTCACACAGTGACCTCTTAGATGGCAGGAGAGTCTTACAAGCAAATAGTGACCCACTAACCGACAGTTCCCCATAATCTTGTTAGCTACTACGTGGATCCAATAATGCTGATTTTCTTGTGGATAAAAGACAAATTTAAGGCAAAAATTGAAATATTTTTAAAATGTATTTTAGTATGCTTTACTTTTTATGCAAGATGTAGACAGAGTTTCAACACAAATCGGCTAACATGTGGATTCATCTTCCACTCCAGTTCCAACTCCACCTCACGTGCCACCAACCCTGAGGCCATTGTCCAGTCTGGCTTTTTATCTCTTTCCTGCTCTGCTCAAGTCCAATTTAGCACTTCTGAAACCACAGTCCGCCCCAGTCCCTCATCCCACCACCACCTCCAGGACACCACCACCTCCAGGACATTCTTTGTCGACACTGGCCTTGGTACATGGGTGCTGCAGTGAGCTACTGGGGCAAACCCTGCTCCAGGGGCATGATCCCTCCACTGCTGACGTGGACACTGTGTGGAGCGCAGCGTAACCTGAAGGACCGCGGATCTCAGCAACATCAGCAAGCATCAGAGAGGATCTTACATGTGAGCAGACCAGGATTTTACAGTGTTCCAGAATCATATCCCCAAGAGCAGGTTGGACTGTGGAAGTTTGAATGCAGCCCATCTTCCCTCAAGCATAGCAGAGGAAGAGGGGAAGGGAAATTTAAATTTTTAATTCTGCCAATTTAACACGTTCTCAGAATGCGCGTGGAAGATGCACAAAATCACCAGAAAAATCTCCCTTAATCAAAAAAATATAGAGTAGGAGCTGGTAGACCAATCGGGTCAAAGATGTTGGGAAAGGGTGAGGAAACCATTTCTAGCCAAGAAAGTGTTTTTCACTGATTGTCGAGCTGAGGAAGCCAAAGAGCATTTCCTGGAGGCAACGCTGCTCTGGTTAGATTCAGGAAGGATTTTCCTCTCTGGTGCTGTAACAGGAAGTGGCGAGCTTTGGAATGGAGGCACCTGGAGGCTTCCCGTTGTGGGGAAGCTGCCCTAGCCCAGCTCTGCCGTGAGCCCCCTGGGCAGGCGTGCACCTGTCTGAGCTGTAGTGTCCTGAGTGGGAAATGAGGAGGTTGGCTTGAACCAGTAGTTTTCCAACCTGACTGAGCATCAGCATGGCCTGGGGTGCTCACAAGACACAATGCCGACTCTTGAGACTCCATGCACTGGACATTCCAATAAATACAGTCAGGAGTGAGGATGTGAGTAAGTAAAGCACACCTTTAGGCTAGAGTCTCACCTAAGTGGACCTTGATGTTAAACTTGGGGAAAGGCTGGATTACAACCAGTCAAGGGGCTGGTGAGAGTAAGTTGAACCTCAGAGAGGATCTTACATGTGAGCAGACCAGAATTTTACAGTGTTCCAGAATCATATCCCCAAGATCAAAAGTATTACCTAAACGTGTACAAGTCGATATCTTGGTCTGCTTTAACTAATTGGTCTATAAATACATTTTTAAAAGCATCTTTTCCATTCAAGTAGATGTAAAGGGAATATATACACGGAAACAGTTGTATTATGGTTCTTGTCAGCAAGGAAATTAAAATCTCTTTAAAATCAAGAAACCAATAAACTGTAAACCCCATAAGATGTAAATGGTAATGGGCAAAAGTTAGGAGAAACATAGAATCAGTCCAGGCCGTGATGGTATCATCCCAGATAGAAACGAAGATAGAAATGCCACCTGTGTTGGTCCCATGTCCCTGACAGAGAAGGGCTGGGACCTGAAGGGTTCAGTGACCCTGTCTGGGACAGCCCCACCTGTCCATCTGCTCCAGGCTCCTCAAAGTCTAGCGGCCACAGTCATGTCTGCTCTGGGGCAGGGCTCACGTGGCCACACTAACTTCTTTCTCTTTCTTCAAGACTTCCAGGCCCTGTCTTCCTATTTACATGTGGGTTCTTAATACAGTTACTCTGATGACGCTCTGCCTTCGGCTCTTGTTATCTGTTTCTATAACATTGTGTGACGAATTTACACTTTTTCTCCCAGAGGCAGCCTGGGTACCCGCTTTCCAGACTCGGTGGGAGGCACCACTTGGGGGCGTTAGTTCCACTCAGAGCTTTGCTCCTGGAACTCAGACGTTTGGCGGGGTACCTGGACACTCATCAACCTGGAGGTACTGACCTAGGCTGTGGCAAGTTCTGAATCAATACTGTCTTTGACTCAGCCAAAGCAGAGACGTTAAGACAAGTCAAGGGAGACAGAAGCACGTTGGCTGACGGGTGACAACTCTGGGACTCCATCGGAGACTTCCTTGCTGGCCTCATTTCCAAACCCACATCGGCCTTCATCGCCAAGCAGAGCTTTGGGGTGCTGTTTGAAGACTTGCCACACAAGAACTTCTTTTAGGTTAATAGTAAACAGTTGTAGCGGAGTCCTCTGGAAGGGATGCCGCGTGAGACCCTGGCTTGTGCTCAGCGTGGGCCGCTGCTCAGACAGGCTTCAGGTGTGCCCTTCTTCTCACATACGGAGAACAAAGTCGGTACCATGGCACTGAGAAGCAGAAGACAGGCCACGGAGACGAAGGCTGGCAGACACAGCCTCTGTGGAAGTGGCAGGGGTTTTCAGGAGGCATCTTGCGGGGCTAGGTCTAGTGCCTAGAGAGGAGCTGCGGAGCTGGAGCTGGGTGGAGGGAGCACTCCTCCCCCCGGGCACCCCAAGGGCCCCCAACCCTGATTCATTCCCAGTGTCCCTCCTCAGGGATGGAGATGCCTTCTGCAGAGCTACCGGCCGTTCCCTCTGGCGCTGGTCTCAGGAGAGGAACAGCATCTGGCTCCCACCCTCCTCCTAATTACCCATCTGTTTGTGGGGAGGGAAGGAGTGTTTCATTTCCTTCCCTCTCAAACGTTTTTGCGTGCTGATGTGTGAAGACAGCAGCTGCACCTCTGAGCCAACCTCACCCAGGGCACCACGCTTACTCCACACTCGCTGCCCGCTCACCGCTCAGCCAGCGCCTGGGGTCCCAGGCAGGTGGCCAGGCATCTGGAGCCCTCAGTCTCTAACTCCTGCTCATCTCCACTCTGTGCGCCCTGAACTTTGCTCGGGACTGACCCAGCTTCCGCGTGGCTCACTGATTCAGAGCCGTGGAGCCTCGTGGGGTGCCTGAGATCCCCTTTAGGTGGGCTCAGGAATCTGCCTGCTCCATGCTGGCTCAGTTTCTGTTGGCACCAGAGACCCCACAGGGTACAGTTTTGTACCCCATTTCCTGACCTTTGCTCCGCTGGTGACCACTCTGCTGATTTTCCCTCATTCTGGAAGCCCTGTTTAGGAAGAGCTTATGTGCCAACCAAACTGCATTTAATAAGCAATAATTTATTCATTTCCTATTCTAAATAATTAATCCAGTTCTATGTAAGAGACAGAAACTCTTATTCCTCTTTGATAAATGGGATGGTCAATGTAAATTGCTATGATTCAAGCCTCACTTTTTAGCTGGCCCAGAAGATCTGGCTATGGAGAAATTTGACAGTTTAGTTCTATTTTTTTTTTTCAAATGCTGAAGCATTTCAAACCACTATTAATACCTGGGTATACTGGCTAAAGGAATCATTTTGGACATAGAAACACAGAGTTAGATTCCACTTGGCCTCATGCTAGGTACATGACCTTGGGAAAGTTTCTGAACTTGTTGCAACTCAATTTCCTCATGGATAAAATTGAGATAATTATACTGATGATTGTGTAAGACTAGCATGAGATAAAATGCATGATGTTTACAAAGCACTACCTACAGAGAGGCATGAAGCAAGAAATCAGTAAAGGTTACCTGCTACTATCTCTATTTCCAACCTTTTGATCATCATTATCAGTAACCACCAAAACACAAGAGGCTCAGGAATGGGGGATCCCATTAGGAACCTCCATTCCTGGGTAAATAGCCTGGGGACTTACCTGTGGCTGGGACCCCTCGTAGTTCCCACCATCTCTCTCTCCATTCTCTCTTCCTCTATAGCAGAAGCAATTATAGCTGGGCACATAGGCACTCAGCCATGGACTCCTTTTTCAAGGCACTGTATCCTCTAGGTGTGGCCAGGTAACTGGGTGACAGTGAAACTTGAATGGGCATAACGGTTGCACTCTAAGGTTTGCCCTGAGTTTCTCCTCTTTTCCTGCACATGGATGGGGTGGTGAGTCATGTTCAGTAAGAAGGGCAGCGTGCTGGAGATGGCATGGGAACAAGACATGTCCCCAATACCTTTAAGTCACCAGTCCAATTCTGGATCTAGACTGTTATGTGCAGGAGACAGAGACCTCGTGGTTGCTTTAAATGACTGA
This sequence comes from Spermophilus citellus, assembly GCF_964194105.1. Taxonomy (NCBI): domain Eukaryota; kingdom Metazoa; phylum Chordata; class Mammalia; order Rodentia; family Sciuridae; genus Spermophilus; species Spermophilus citellus. Next base: position 64,782,222 of record NC_138200.1, read on the forward strand.
ATCTCGGGGTCACTTGGTACAATAATAGAGTACAGCCTAAAAACACACCAAGCATCTCTTTTCAAAATGTACCTGATATTTTTCCAGATATACAACTTCCTGAAGTCCAAAATCATATTACCCCAGCCCAACATGGCACACTTTTGATTGGATAATACTAGGTGATGACAAGGACCTGCCGCACTCACTGAGAAAAAAGACCATCGACCCCTCAAGGGCTGCAGGGGAGTCTGTGTTTCTAACTCTGAGAGAGCATGGTGTGCTCACATTGCACAGGGTGGTGAGAGGCAGGTCCAGGCACAATATGCACAGCCTCGTCAGGACGTGTAGGGCTGTTTGTCAGGTGGAGTTGAAGCTGAATGGACCTGGATAGTCTCCATCTTCCGCTTTCTCCCTGGTTTGTTTCTGTGGCTCTGCCTTGCAAGACTAAAATGCACACCGAGCAAAAGCACAACAAAGGGAGAAACCTTCATGCAGATGAAATAATGCTTCCATTTTAGAAAGAAAGGCAATTCGTCACTTGAGGTTTTCCGGGTGGAGCAGTGACTAGGAGGTTATTATATTCCTTTCCTGTAGTACATCTGAAACACTTAAGAAATAATCAAAACTGTGAGCAGTATTTAAAAAAGAACAACCCCCCTTCCTCCCACCACTGCTTTACTCCATGAGTCATCGGCTTCCTGAACTGGAAGGACACCGAACTTCATGGGTATGGGGACATCAGCTCTGAGGAAAACGTGAGCTTCTTTATGTGGAAATCTTCAGTGGCCTCACAAAAGCCAGCCCAGGACCCAGGGTGGCCCTGCCTTATCGCTCTGCCTGGCTGCTCTCCATGTCTGTTAGAATTTTCTGATTTCCTGAGAAGCATTCGCTGTCTTTATGTGGAGCCAAGTCGTATGTCGGAATCAGCAAAAACATTAACCATGGCACCAACAGAAACAGCCGCAAGTTGTTTCATACCTTATAAGGAGGTTGTCTTAGCCTCATGGTAAAATTGAGGGAACTGCAGCTCAGAAATATTACAAAACTTACCAAGAGTGACTTGGAAAATCGCAGTGAGAGTGATGACCGTGATTATGGTGGTGGCATTGAAGGAGGTGATGATGACGTTGGTGGTGATGATGTTAGTAATCATGATATTGGAGGTGGTGATGATCATGGTGGTAATCATGGTGACCATGACAATCTTGGTGAAGGTGAAAATGATGGAGACAGTGATGGTGGTGATGATGGTGGTCATGATGGAGGTGATGATGGTGGTGATGGTGATGGTTTGATGGTTGCGGAGGTGGAGTGCTAATAACAGTGATGGTGGTGTTGATGGTGATCATAATGATGGCGATGGCCGACGGTAATGCTGGCATTGATGATGATGACGCCATACTCTAGGATCATTATAGTGCTAAACATTTTAACTTACAGGCAAGTGTGAAAACTTAAAGTGCTCAGTGATGTTTTTACCTTTATAAGTGTTCAGTAAATATCGGCTTCAGGGATAGGACTAGAGCAAAGGCATGAGATATTGTCTATAGGTCAAAATTTAAGGGAGGTCCCCCAAAAATTCAGTAGTCAATAATATTTTAATGCAATACTTTATAAAAATAAAAATTAAAGTAAAATGCATTAGAAACAAAATATCAATGTTTTAAATAAAAAAGAGACCCCTGCCCTTGCACAGTTCAGTCCATTTCCCACCTCCTAAGCCCTTCCCTTAGCTAATAATTTTATTTCATCCTTGAAATAGTCTTGAGCCTGAGCTGTTCTTGTCCCCCATCTTAAGGATGAAAATACAGAGGCTCGAGGGGTTTTCCCCAGTCACACAGCTAGGTATGGAAGCCCTGGGATTAAAGCTGAGATATACCTAAAATAGAAGTTCAGGTTTTGCCCAGTCTTCTACCTGCCTTCTAACGTAAGTTTTTCTCAGTCACTACAATTTTTACATCATTTTATTTGTGTTTATTTGTTTGTGTACTGGGGACTGAACCCAGGGGCACTATACCAGTGAGCCAAACCCCTAGCTTTTTTTATTATTTTTCTTTGGAAACAGGGTCTCACTAAGTTGCATAGGGTGGCCTTGAACTTGCAATCCTCCTACCTCAGCTTCTGGAGTTACTGGGAATTCAGGTGGGCACCACTGTGACCAGCAGTTATTTTTAAATAATGGAGAATAAAAGAATAACTGCCGGCTGCAGCTCTTACCAGGCCAACAGTGTCAGCTAAGGTGATAACGATGCTGTGGAACTTTGAGAACCTGCATTTATTAAACACCCACTCATTTACATAATCCCTTCAACCTGTTCAGGAGCTCTGTATGGAGGGCATCAGAGTTGTGTTCCACAGACGGGGTCTTAGAATCTGAGTTGGTGACCAGTCAGCCAATCTGCAGGAGAGCTGAGACCAGCATGAGCGTTCCAGGCTGGGGTGATGCTGTTCCTTCTGCTCCCTGCTGCCTGCATGTGTCCCTGGAGCCCCACGCTCCCTATAATTCCACAGAGGAGCCCTCCTTGGAGATACCCAGTTTGTTTGTACCCCATTTTCCCTCCTGCTACTACGTCCTGAAATGCATTAGCACATCAATTATAGGAACATCTTGAATTTTGTGTGATTTTTAATTCAGCATGCGTTAGCTGAAGACATTCTGGAAAGCAGAGGGAAAAACCCAAAGAAATAAACATTTCCATCCTTCAGAAACAAGCAGGGATGTCATTGCAATGAGTTTTTTCCTAGTGTTTTAGCTTGTTTTATTTAGGGTGACCTGCTTTTCTCTCTGTCCCCTTCTAATAACAGACTGTGGCAACAGGAGCTCAAGGGAGATCTCAGAGTGGGATTCCCTTGACTCCCGTCCTCACTCTGCCTGGACCTTGCTCCGTCCACTTCTCGCCCCACCCTTGGCTTCCCCACCAGGCCCTCCTCCTGGGTCGCCCTCCTCTGCTGTGAACTGATGGGTGTTACCCCAGCTCTCCAACAGAGGAGCCTGGATACCCAGCAACTGAATAAGAAGCACTGCACATCCCAGACTAATACAGACCTCCACACACTGTACATCACCCAGGTTTGCAGGGCTCCCCTGCATTTCATTCATGCATCCCCTAAATTCAGAGGAGCCCAACAGAACCCTGCAACTTAATTTTCTTTTGATTTGTCTTTCCAAGAGATACATCCCTTCTTATTTCTTTTTTTTTTTTTTTTTTTTTTTTTGGTACCAGGAATTGAACTCAGGGACACTCAACCACTGAGCCTCATCCTCAGCCCTACTTTGTATTTCATTTAAAGACAGGGTCTCACTGAGTTGCCTTACTTTTTGCTGAGGCTGATTTCGAACTCACAGTCCTCTGGTCTCAACCTCCCGAGTTGCTGGGATCACAGGCATGTGCTGAGACAAGAGGACTGCGAGTGTGGCTCAGGGGTCGAGTGCCCCTGAGTTCAATCCCTTCTCATTTCTAAATGTTGCTAACTGCTCTTTTTGTTTGGTTTGCAATCCTGGGGGTTAAACCCAGGGCCTCACGTATGCTAGGCAAGTGCTTCATTCATCCTGACCTACAGCCCCAGGCCTTTTATAAATTTTATTTTGAGACAGGGTCTCGCTAAGTTGCCCAGGCTGGCCTTGAACTTGCCATCCTCCTGCCTCAGCCTTAGAGCTGCTGGGATTGCAGACACATGCAGCTGTGCCCAACACTTTCCTTAGTATAGAAGCCACTCTGCAGATACAGTGTCCCTTGTTCACCTGAGTAAGGACTGGAGAACTTTTAACAAAGCCTCCTGCAGCCACCTCTAGGTCATACAATTTTACAGGATAGTGATTCCCCTTCCTCTTTGATTTTCTTAATAGGGATCCAATATTGGATATAGACGCCTAGTGCATGTTTTTGCATATGTGCATGGTTTAACATCAAGATAAATTTTTAATGGTACCAAGGCATGTATTTAAGGAAACCATAAAACATTGGAAGAAATCAACTGCAGGTAAAATTTTTAATGATCTTGTGATTACATAGACTTTAACCATGTCATCCAAAGTCAAAACTGCAAGCTGAAAATTATATAATTGACCACATAAAATGTTAATGCTTTTGTGTAATAATAAAAAAAAAAAAGCTCTAAAAGTACGAAAGCAAATGACATGCTGGAAAAATATTTGCAGCAGGTATCCCGGGAGGAAGGTTCTCTCCTGAGCACTGTGTCCTCGGCCCATCTTCCATCTCTGCATGTAATTTTCCTCATCAATAATGTGGGACCAGCAAGGCTGCCTCAGGGAGTCCTCTTGAGAAGCAGATGGGATGAAGTGACACGTAGCAGTGGTTCTGAACCAAGGTGATTTTGCCTCCAGGAGACCCTTGACAATATCTAGTGGTGTTTTTTGATTGTTTGGACTGGGGTTTGCTTCTGGTGTTTTGTGGGTACAATTCAGAGATGCTGTTGGACATTCTGCAGTGCAGAGGACATCCATGTGGAGCAGATTCTCCTGCCCCGGATGCCAGGGTGGTGTGATAGAGAAACTCCGGTCTCCCAGAGGAGGTTGCTCCTTCGGTGGTCCCTGATACATCCTTTCTCATCTGTCCCCGTCACATCCCTGTCCTGGGTGCACCCACTGCACACTACTTATCTCTTAGGGACAAAGCACCATTTGAGATACCTCCTCCTCACACAGTGTCCATTTCCTGTCCCCTCTCCCCTCCAGCCTCCGTTCCCAGCCAGCCCAGTGTGCCACCTCTCCCAGAGCACTTGTCTCATGAGTCTCCCTGCCCTCACTTGGGACTTTTTACCCCATTACATGAGGACATCCTACAGCTCTGCTGGGACACTCAAAGGCCCTTGAGAGAGGACGTGACTTTGCATTCACTCTAACCCTGCAGGCTCTACTTTGCATAGAACCCACACGGGGGAGGCCGGGAGCTGGTGTTGCTCATAGAAACCATTTAGGTGATTCTGATTCTTGATCGTTCTTGTAACTAAGAACCCATTTACAGCCCTCTGTTTGGACCACTTAGCATTAGTCATCTGGTAAAGTTTGAATTCCTCCAACCCACCGAAGTGAGTTCATTATCTGTGAAAGTGAGTTATTTGGTATGTTCCAGCAAATAGTGATCCACGTTGATAATGGATATGTTTTCATCTCTTCTTGCTCCAGTGGGGCAGAATTCAGACTGCCATTGCTCGCATGAATGTGGAGCCACCAGATCGTGGACAGGGCCTCTGTCCCATCACTGCCACTGTCTTTTCAGTTTAAGAAAAGTAGAAATTGACGGGGAGACATTTATGTAAATCAGTGTGGTTCCGAGGAGTTATCTGGCAACTGTGTTAATGGATGTGCCACTCTGAGCAACGAATCCCACATTTTGCTTCTGCTGTCAGGGGTTCTGTGTGGCCGTTTACACCTGCTGTGACGGATCTGACAGGGGACACTCGATGTCAAGTCTGCTTTGTGCATGATGGTGAATCTCGTCCAGTCCTCGGGCCCCCATGGACCATGACAGCAATGACCACTTTTAACTGGGGGAGCTACGGGGCACTGCCAGGTGGGAAGAATGTGTGCAGTCTCTCACTAAATTCCTCAGCACAGAAGTACACACAGGCTCATCATCAGACAGGAAGAGGATAAAGTTCACCAAAGTCCCAGTGTCCCAGGAACTGTTGGTACTGGACTCAATTCATTTATTCAGCAAACATGAGCTGGGCACCTTGACGTATTTACTTTCTTGCAGGCATTGATGATGCAGCATAGGCGTAGTGGGGTGAATGTGGCCCCCAAAAGATATGTCCACTTTCTAACCCCTGGAACCTGTGCATGCGACCTTATTTGAGGAAAGTGTCTTTGCAGATGTAACTAAATTAGGGATATCATGACAAGATGGCCCTGGATCAGTCTAGGCAGCCCTGAACCCATTAGCAGTGTCCTTTTAAGAGACATACAAGGAGCAAACACAGAGAGAAGGAGAAGAACAGTAAAGATCCATCAGAGGCTGAAGGAAGCCGGGGGTGGACTCTCCCTGAAGGATCTGGAGGAAGTGTGTCGGCCCCTTGCTCTTGTTGCCTGCAGAACCATCAGAGAATAGCTTGCCACTGTTTTTTAGGTCACAGAGTTTGTGGTCGTCTGTTATGGTGGCCACAGGAAACTGGTGCCGTGGACCTCACAGGCGAAGACCTGTGCCACGGCAGTGGTTTTGTTCTGGCAGGAAATAGGTGGAGCTCATTAGGTGCTGGACTGTGATCGGGGATAGAGATGATGCAGGAGAGAGGGGCTGGGGTGCCGAAGGGTTCACGTTGGAAATGGAGGACCCATCTGCCAGACCTTAGCGAGAAAGGGGATTTGTGCGGAGACGGGAGGTGATGAGGAATCCCGTTGTGAGGACATCAGGAAGGAAAGTCATTTAGACAGAGGCAAATGCAGTTGCAGAAGCCCGGAGACTGGAACGTGCCTGGTGTATTGCAATGTAAGGAAGCACAGATGAGAACAGATGAGGTAGAAGTTTGCCTGTGTTTGTCCCTGTACTTGACACGTGTCAGCTGAGCGTGCACCAGAAGTGTTATTTGGTGGCATTCTCACAACACCATAGAGAGGGGAGTCTGAGAGCCCCACTTTATAGATGAAAACACCAACGTGAGGCTCAGGATGACTCTCTCATGTATGGCAGCCCTGGAGAGGAATCAAAATTTGATGCCAAGCTCAACATCCTTTCCCCAACATGAAATGACTTACATAAATATTTATCTTATTTAAAATTTGTCTGCAATATTGAGTCCCCCGTGACATTCATGAATGTGAATAAGCCCCACTTACCTGAGTCCAATGGAAGAGTGGTTTGCATTGATAGTTGCTTTAGGGTGGCAGGACAGGCTGTGACTTTAGGAAAGGTCAAGGGCCACAGATGGCCATTTCTCATGAAGTCTGGTAGCATTGGATTGATCATTTATCTCCTTAAGTGACTTAGCTGTTCATAAACAGGGACGAAATAAGGAATGCTATGTAGAAAGAATAAATAAGATAAAATCAGGATAGCTGCATATTATCATGGCTGCAGCAACTGAACGTGGAAAAAAACCAGAGAAGCCACTTGCCCACCTGTTGACTTTAGCTCTCAGACCTCAGTGGTTCCCGTGATCACTACATGCTTGTCCTGGGCTGTGACAGGGGAAGTAAGAGCAAGGCAGGCGTAGGAGCCATGGCAGAGCTCCGCCCCTCAGCCCTGGCCTGAGAGCATGCATGGCCACGGTTTCCTGGGCCCCTTGACTGCTCTTCTCCAAGGGCCTCTGCCTGTTTGCTGGGGGTCGTTGGAGATCTGTGAGCAGAGCTCACCCAGCCCACTGCATCTCCTAAATGATTCTCTATAAACGGGGACTTAGGTGTTCGTGATGTCTCTCCGCTGCTTCTTTTATGTTTCCCTTGGTTTGTTTTGGGGGAAATCCTGAGTGGACTTGCTTCTTGGAATTACTGTAGTGGTCAGACTAATAGAGGAAGAAGCAGGGGAATGGAGACCATGGGACCAGTCAGCCTGAGCTAGTCTCTCTGTAAGAGCTCTTCAGAAAAGGCGACTTCAGTAGGCAAGAGGGAAGTTCTGCCTTGATGAAGACGTGTTCACGGGCTGGGCACGGGGGCTGTGGAGCTGGGGTTAGCAGCAGCAGCAGCAGCAGCAGCAGCATGCTCCCAGGGGAGTTAGGCCCTTTCCTGACCCAGTGGGCACCGGTGCTCTCCTGCAGCCATTCTGGGAGAGGGCGGGGACACACAGGAGGAGAAGGAGTGAACCAGGAAGGCTGCAGTGAGCTCTGGAGACTCGGAAGAACAAGGGTGTCGGGAAGAACTCTGACCTTGCCGGCTCAGATGTGGGCATCCACACTAGTCAGGACCTTGGCTATAAGCTGTAATGAAAGAAGGTCTAAAAATAGAAGCTTAAACAAAATAGAATAAGTGTTCTTCCTCATAATCCAGTACAGGGCAGGTAGGTAGCTGTCCTCAGTGACCTTTAGGAACTCACGTTTGGAAAAGGTCAAGGCTACCCATTGCCATGTCTCATGATGACTTCAGCAAGTTGCAATAGCCTTTTGACTCCAAGAGGCATTGAACCGACAGTTTATTGGACCCATCCTAGGGTGCTGTCCCATTTCCTAAGTCCAACACCATGGCCAAGCTTTTGAAAGTCAATAGACTTTGTTAAGGGGGCAGGGGAAGAGGAGCAGAGCACCTGCTTTCAAGTGGCACTGACTGTAGGTCCCCCTCTCGTTTCCCTTCATCCCCCTATCGGTCAGATCAAGGTCACAGCTACAACTGAGGTGGCGAAGTATGGTTTCTAGGAAAGCAGCCATATACCAGGTAAACCCCAAGGCAGAGGTGAGAGTCCATAAATACAGAAAGGCACAGCCCTCCCAGAGGCTCTGGGCTGCAGGACACTGCTGGATTTGGGATAAAGAGTTTGCTGTCTCCACTTAGAGAGTTAAAAGAAACTTAAAAGAAAAAAAAAGTTAAAAGAAAGACTTTCTCTACCAAAGCCCAGGCCCTCAGGCTCCAGGCCTCCTTACTCTTAAGATTTCTCTGTCGTCATTCTCATTTCCTTCCATTCTCATCTCCTGCCAGTGTTGGCTTAGCTGCGGGCAAGGGACCCTGAAGCTCAGGGCCACAACCCCCTCTGAGCCAGTCACTCCCACCACAGCCCAGACTTTCAGGTGTTCACTTCCAATGAACAATGGCTACTACTTTCCAGTTATGAAGGACAAAGGGAAATCTCCATTTATTCCTGTGTTTGTCTTCTTCACGCCCTTGATAAACAGGAGCTGTCTTGCACATACAGCTCACATCAGAAACAGGGTCGGATCTCACCACAGTTGGGCACTTCTCATGGGGGGTTTCCTGGCTGATTCTCTATCTCAGATGGGGGTGCGGGGAAGCCCTTTGCTTCTTTTGCTTTCTTTTGTTTTGATTGATTTCTTTAAAAAAAAATGTTGATGGTGGGTTTGGTCCTTTAAAATAACTCCTGACTCAGTGTTTAAGTGACCTCACAGAAATTATGTGATAATTTTAAGATCATCCTCATTCACAACTGGTTCAAAAGGAAAGATTTAAAAATATGACTTTGGCCGTACCATTCAGAATATCTTCAGCCTTGCATCAATGTTCTACTTTGTTTTCAATGTGACAAAAGTCCTTAATTGCAATTGATCACATGAATTAAAATTGTTTTAGAATATACTAAGTCCAGGATGGCCACTGCAGTTCCTGGCCCTGAGGTCATAGTTTAAGACCCCGCATTTTAGTTGCACAATGCTGAACTCAGCCGTCCTTTAATTTTAAATTTTAAGGTAATTCTCATTTTCTGAAAGCTCAATGGGGCACATTTATGAAAAACGAAAAAGGAGGCCCCAACACGATTGTTAATTATCACGAAAGAGTTGATCATCCCATAGGAGCACGTTTTTATATCCAGGTGATAATGTAACCTTTTGTTAGTACAGAGAAAGAAAAAGCTGAATCAAAGAGGCCTTCTCCCAGGTGCATAAGAAAACAAAATTCAGACTGTCTCATAAATTATCTTGAATGACACAACTTACATCCCCTCAAGGCAACTCCTTTGTGGAAAACGCCAAAGCCTGCCTTTCTGGGGCTATCCAAAGGCTAATCCAGAAGATGCAGTTGGGGTGGGCGAGGCTGGCCAGGCCCAGGAGTTGGTGCAGCTTTGGTACCGCCCTTCTCCGCCCCGTGTTTCTCATCTTTGTGCACAGAACAGATCCAAAGGAGGATCGTTCACTTTTAGAATCAGCTTTGCCCTGAGAGAATCTAAACAAGAAAATAACAAAGTAGCATAACTCTGGTAGAATTCGTGGGGAGCCAGGTGTTCTTACTAATTTTAAAAAACTGGTTCTTTTCAGAATGGTGCAATTTTATTTTCAGAAATTTGTTTTATTCCAATAAGATGGTTACAATAGACTAACTCCAATTCCTGAAATTCACTCAGCTAGGAACGGCCTGATTCACCACTGAAATTCTGCCCTGTCCCGTTTCTTCCAGAATGCCCAGGCTTGAGAGGGAGTCCAGTGAGGGTACAGCAGCCCCCGTGGGCCTCCACCCTGGCCTGGGCACTGCAATGGGCACTCTCTAAGCAAGGTCTCACTTTCTCTTTGATGTGGCCCCATCCCCTTGGGTTGTATGTATCAGAATGAAACCCATCTTCCACATCAGTGGGGGAGCACTTGCCTAGAGTGGGAGGCCTTGGGTTCCATACCAGCACTACAAAGCAAAATCAAAACAAAACAACACACAAAAAAAGTGGATTAACTTAGACAAGATATGTAACTTGTCAAGTTTTGTCTAGAATCAGATCTGAGCCCTGTTCCAGAGTTCTCACTCAACTGGGCTGCTTCTCTGAGAAAACTTTAGGGGCCAAAATATGTCTTCTGAAAAAAGGCCTTAAAATCATTGTGCATTCGACTTTCTTGTCCTTGCTTTCTTCTACAGTCAGCCTGGGCAGACAACGGCAGCGAAAGGTCATATTATAATATAGTATATTAAATGTCCTCTTCCTCCACTCTTCCTATCTACCTACCTATTTAGCAATTGTCATTCATCTTTAAGTGGCTGTTGCCTGACAATAGCTAAGAAAAGGATGAAAATGAAGGAAATCCATCCCTTCCTGGATTGACTCACTGTGTGCAGAGAGCTGCCAGTCCCTGTGCCTCTCCATCTCCGCCGTCTCCCGGCTTGCCGTCTAGTGAAGGAGGCTGGCAGAGAGCAGTATGGTGAGACACAGACTATGGCATGCATCCTGATAACGGGAAGTGCTGACGGAAAAATAAGACCGAGAAATGCTGGCGCGTGGATGTGTGGAGTGTTAGATGATATGTCCAGGAAAGGCCCGATGACAAAGGAGACAGCTGAGTGACCACTGGAGGAAGTTAAGTGTGGAAAGAGGAGCTTTGGGAGTGCAGAAGAAGCACTTGGAGGGCAGTGGGCATAGAAAAATGCCAGGGTCCTGAAGCAGAAGCAGGCCTGGGAGTTGGAAGAAGAGCCAGCAGACCCGTGTGGCTGAGCGACTAAGTGACGCGAGAGGAGAGACAACCAGATCATGGAGCGTGTTGGAGGTTGGCCCGACAACTTGACCTTGACTCCACCTGAGAGGTTTGGGGTTAGAGGAGTGACATATTGGCGTTCTCCTCACTGTGTTGAGGCCACTGGGGTGAGGCTGGGCAGAGTGGGACTGGGAGTCCAGTGAAGAGCTTCCGCAGAGGCCCAGGCACAAGACGATGGTGGCCCGGGTGGGCCTTCCTCTCTCCTTACACCGTCCTGCCTCCGTTTCCATGTCCTAGATTCATCCAGCAAGTCTGTCTCATTCAAGAGAATGAATGACTGAAGACACTTAATAGGACCTTTTGACGTTAAAATCCTCTGTATTGCACCGTAGGAGGCATATCTCCCTCTGAGGCTCGTCTTCTTCTGAGAACAGTCGCCAAAAATCAGCCCTTTCAATGGAAGCACAGAGGATCAATAAGAGCTATTTTTCATTTGCTTAGATTATGATGTGTATTACAGAGAAGTGCAGTGCACTGACTACGGTTCAGTTGATTACTTTAATAAGTAACACTTGCAACTCTTTTAGATGTCTTCCTCTATAACAGGTGCTTCACAGAATCTTATTTCCTGAGATAATTCTAGGCAGTATGTATCATTACTTCCATTTTACAGAACAGGAGATTGAGGGTCAGAAATGTCATGCAAAATCTTGCAGAGCTGGGAGGGAGCACTCTTCATATCTGAACCTAGGATCACTCTGGCTCCAAAGCTGCTATTCTCTTCTTGTAGTTAATGAATATTCTTTTTTAAAAAAAATTAGTATTAAATAGTACTTATTTTAAATTGGATAATGGGTATTTAGCAGACTCATTGAACCAGTAGCACAGATTATCCTGAGATTTTCATGCCAGCTAGGAGATCACCTATGGAAGGTTGCACATCCCTTATTTGAAATACTTAGGATCAGAAGTGTTTCAAGTTGTTGTTTTTTTTAATTCAGTTTGGCATATTTGCATACACATAATGAGATATCTTGGCACAGGACCCAAGCCTAAACATGAAATTCATTTAGGTTTCATAACCAACTTTTATGCATATCCTGAAGGAAAATATGAACAACAATATTAATGTATCTGGGTATGTTACTGCAACCCACCATGCACGTGAGGTCAGGTATAGAATTTTTCCCTGTGACATCATGTTGGTTCTCAAAAAGCATTGTATTTGGGGGCATTTTAGATGTTTGTATTAAGGATGCTAACCTTGTCTCAAGAGTGATCACACTTGAATGTGAACAGATTGCCAGGTTCCATCTCAGAACTTCTGATTTAGTAGAACTCTGATGGGCTCGAGATCCTGTACATCTAATAAGCTTTGAGGATGCTCAGGCTGCTAAGAATCCCTGGTCTATGCTGCTCTCATGCTGTTTGCAATGAACAAATTGAAGATCATGAGACAATACGATTTTCAATGATTACTAAACTGACCCCCTTCACCTCCTGCATTCACTGTGAGCAGAAGCATTAACTACACGGGTCTCTAACTAACCCTCAGGAATGCAAAGTCCAGAGTCTCTTGGCCTTTTTGCTTGTTTGAATTGAAGATCACAATCCCAGGCTGCTATCTTTGTTCTCACATTTTCTCCCAATTTATCCCTTCTCGAGAACTTAATCAGGAGGAACTCTACCCCTCACATAGCTTCCATTCCTCCTGCCCTGTTCTTTGTGCTTTTCCATTTTGAAAATTGTGTTGTATTTTGTAGTTACTCAGACTTTTCAAAAACAATCACATCATGGGTGAATCTGCCGCAAACAGGACTGCTGAAGGCACTCATATGAGTACCAGAAATATTATAGGATTATTGACTATTGACTATATTAATTAGTGGATGTGTATTGATTGAATAGTGAAAGACTATAAGCAATGTGCCCGTGATGTAATGTGAACTGCAGAACTTGGATAGACTTAAGTTAGTGATGTAAGAGTCTACCCCAGACCTCACCCAGTTATCAACTGCAAGCACAACTGAATTAGGACTTAAAAACCCAGACTTTTGGGGGCCGATGGGACTAACAGGACCCAGACAGAGAGACGGAGACCTCCATTGCTGTTTACCCCCCTGCACCAGACTCCTACAGGCTGGATCAAGTTCTAATGTCTCAGACTCAAGACACATCACAGGTGAGTTTCTGGACCCTTGGGTGTAGACTCAATTAGGACTTAGAGTTAGAATGTGTGTCTGAAGTGTGATGAGCATTAATAAAATAGATTTGATTGAATCTAACTGCGCCTGAGACTGAGTCTATAATAACTGCTCACGACAGGCCCTCGTGGCATCTACCCAGAGCCCTGCTGAATCAAAGAGATGCTTTTCTCTAAAGGAATTAGCACTGGCCTATGAACCTGGATTAGCCACATCTCCTAGGGAGACCTTTCTGTTCGTTTTTAATGTCAGTCTCAGAGGTAGAGGACCACTTGGGTTCTCATCCTCCAGGGTGAAACAAATGCCTTCTCTCTGGCTCTTCATGGTTCAGCTCAAACCGGAGAACTTGTGTCTCCCTGAACCTGGCTTCTCACTTCTACTGTCTTCCCTGTGGTGGGACACTGTCACCTTCTTTTAAATGCTGACTTGCTGACCGACTGCTCATCCTTCAGGACGGCTGTCACTGTGTTCTGTGTTGGGCATATGGAATCCAACACCCTTGCCGAGCCTGAGTTTGCAGAGTGGGCGAGAGACAGGAGCTGTGAGCTTTGAGTGACACCCCTGTCTAGAGAAACGGGTTTCTTACACTTGTCCCAAGCCACCCTTTAGGCTCAGTTTCTTGTAAATTGGGAAATAATAATAGTGTCACACACTGTTGTGAAAAACCAGCAAGATGATGAGATAATGCATGCCTTGCCTTAACACGATGACGCCTTGTGGAAAAAGCTACATAATATTAAATAGAAATCAGAAGTTCGTGGTCCGCTTAATTCTCAGAGGCTAGTTAAAAATCAAGTTGAGCCCCCACGCTCTGTAAGTTGAGACACTCAAAGCCCTCTCTATAAATTCCTACAGACTTGTGTCCTCATGGTCCCTCTAACCTTGGTGTCCTGGGTCTCAAAGACCATCTCCTTTTCCAACCTGGGTCAGCCAGGCAGGAAATATGGCTCCTGCCCCAAGTTGCCCAAGAAATACAGCATTCGTGAGCCAAGTCAAGTCACTGAGGGTTGGAAAGGAAGGAGGAGAGGGAAGGCCGGGAGGTCCCACATGTGTCCCTTCCTCTTCTCCTCCTCACCCCCCTTGCCTGAGTTGTTCTTCTCCAGTTTATCTTTCCTTATACAGAAAAATCTCTTCAATAATCACTGTACTGGACCCTCCCAAATTGCCACCCCTCAAACCCAGCCAAAGATTCCGCATAACTATGGATCTGGCCTTTAGCTGGGTCTGCCTTCCAGAGGGGGACTGGGGGTAAAGGAGGAAACATCTATCCCTCCCAGCATTGATAATATTTTCAAAGTTGTTCTTAATGAAAGAGGGGGTGAGACCTGGCCTCGCTCTCCTTTTACCTCCACCCACCTGTGATGAGTTCAGCTCACCTGATCTCCTTCCTGTGCCCCTTTCCCAGACCGGAACTGCATACTTGATACTCAGGACCTTTGAGTGTTGAAAGAACTCCTAGCCATGACACTTTAACTTACAAGGCGGCAAGGAAGACCACGGAAACCATCCAACATGAACATACAAAATTACAGAGGAAACTGTGCAGCAGTTTAAGTGGGTTTTTTCCTGAGCTCATTGGTTTTAAGTACTTGAAATACAGAGTGACCATTATTTTTCATGTTCTGCTGGAGCATCTGGCTTCATGGAGACATTTAAACATTTTTTTTGGTTGCTCTCTTTCCTTTCATCCCTTTGCTTAAAAAAAAATTTGCTTTTTGTTAATGAGCCAAACCCTCACCAGAGGGGAAAAATAAATAGAATCACTATTTCTCTGTCACTTTTTGGTTAAATAATTCCTGTTAGAGTTCTCATAGAAAACTAAATTTTCAAATGGTTTCACTTAGAGAATGCAGAGAAAAATCATACATGGTAGTCCTTTGGGGGAAAATAATGATAGACCCCCCTACAAGAAAAGAAACAAAAATTAATGACAAGTCACATTTTAAAATGACGAATCACTTTAAGTGTGAGAAACAGACCTTGAAGACAAACAATTTTGCTCCTGAACTTGATCAAAAGCATGAACAGCTAATTTCTTAGCTCTAAATTAAATTATTGCTTTAGTTACATAAAAATATAGATATACAAAATACCCATCTGCTCCTCAGGGTATATTCATCTTTTCTATGAGTGCTTGTCCATATATTTAATGATGATAATGGATTTTAAAGGAGTATTTAAAAACCTAAGCCTCTTGAGATTCTGTTTTGAATGGAAAATTTCTCCCAGAAGATTGTATCTTAGAAAATGAAAGGCAAAGCACAAGCTTGAGAGAGCATTTAGGCAAGTGTGTGTGAGTCATTCTCCCTGTTCTGCTGATTGTCTTTGTGGTTAATCATGAAAAGCAGAGTGTGAAATATGAGTTTTCTTGCCTGAGCACTGGAGTGGCTTAGAATAGATCTCTTGGGAAAAAAAATATGACCTTGGTCTAAAGCAGGGGTCAATCAACTTTTTTCTGCACAAGGCCAAACAGGAAATATTAGGGTTTGTAAGCCTGGCAACCCATGGCATGTGCATGCATAGTGTGACTGTGTTCCAATAAAGCTTTATTTACAAACATGACTAGTGGGCAGGATTTGGCAGGCGGACAGTAGAGTCCCGATTCCTGGCTTAGAATGACACGTGGTGTGAGCCTGTATGAGAGTGGGTTCAGCCCCTGAGTTGAACATCTCCTTGGGTCCACTTTAGCCAGCCAGCGAGCTGTACTTTCCTGTCTACACAGTTGCCACAAAAAGCCAAACTGGGTGTGACGCCCACATATCTACACAGCAGCACTTCCTGTTCACATGATTTCTACACACCTCAGTCCCCAATCCAGGAATATGGGATTAAGGATCTCAGTCAAAGCTCTAAAGAAATCTGCCTACCCTGTTCATCTCACCAGACAGAACAGAAAAGCAGAGTCAAGAACAAGAGTTGACCGCTCAGAGTTTGACACTGGCATGGCGTCCATATGAAACAGTTCTCAGATCATAAAGGACTGACCCTTGGAAAGTGTTTGTGGCGTGTCCATGTGTGTCGGACTCTGTGCTGCTGCTGCAGATGCTGACTAGGTTCCTGCGAGCCTGGAGGTTTTGCTCTGGTGAGGAAGGCAGATGATAGAAGAGGGGAGAAGGGAGGGAACTGAAATAGGAAAGGACGGGGTGAGTTGAGCTGTCCCTTTAAGCTGTAACTCTGCCAAGTAACCGTGTTGTGGTAGAAAGAAGGTCAGCCTCATCTACAAAAACAGATATTCAGTCAACAAACACACACATACCTGGCCCCTGCTGAGCCCTGGAGAAAGACTGGTGCACAGGGTGCTTCTCTGCCTTCTAGAAGCTCAGCTTGGTAAGGAGAAAAGCAAGGACAAGTAAACTCCTAAGTATCCTGACCGCCTAGCAGTGCCCCCAAAGGAATTAGAAGAGCCGTAGGTGAGATGACTGACCTAGGATTCCTTGAAAATGCCCAAATCCACCCCATACTTTCTTCCAACCATCAAACTGGCAAAATAAATAGATGCTTTGTTGTCAAGAATTGGTGTGGGAGAAAAGAACTCTCATACTCTTTAGATCAGAGTCCAAATTGATAAAACCTTGCTCATTTGCCAGGGCTACAGAAGTTTTAAAGGACATTTTATTTAAATCAACAAATGGGGGTCAGGACGCATGCACCAAATGTAGCACATCAGGATTGACCTTGACATTGCTGGTCACTATGAAACAGAAAACGCCTCAGTGCCCAGCAGTAGGGGACTGTTTTCATGACCCCGTATCTACACTAAGCAGCACTGTGAAGTTCTGGAGAAGAATGCAGAGATCTAGCTCCTGATGTGAACGAATCAAAATCTATCTAACTGGTGCAAAATATTCTCAACAGATATTAAGATCAAACCTACACATTAAACTGCATATTTATGTATGTAATTTGTAAATACATATATTTGATAGAATATATGTCAACTGTGTGTCTAGCGGGGGAAGTAAGGGCTAGGTGGGATGGTAAATGGGTATGTTTCCCATTTCACTCAACTACAATTTAATCTTTTTGCACTTAAAAAGACTATTAAATAATACATATTACAGGATGGGTTCTACCATTCCACCCAGCCCTCACTTTCCCCACTAGCTATAGGAATTGACTTAGGGTCTATCAAATTTGCAAATGATATACAGAGATGTGCAGTTTATATATGTTTGATCTTGATATTTATCAAAAACATTTTCCACCAGTTAGATAGACTCTTATTCATTCACATCAATAGACAGATCTCCCTCATTCTTCTCCAGGGCTTCACAGTGCCTCTTAGTATAGATAGGGTCATGAAAGCAGCCCTCGATTGCTGGGAATTATAAGTGCTCTCATAATTCCAGAGAGTGCTGCAACTCAGTCATCAATAGAGTGACCAAATCGACACATCCTTGAAGTTCCGCGGGTGCTTTGAACACTGCTTCTTTAAAGATAGAAAAAATGTCTTCCCTTTATGCCTGCTATCTTCCAAAATATGTAAAGTCATATCCTAGTGATAGTATCTGAAAATCAACATAATCCAAAGGTCCTCACTTTGTAATGTTTGCAGTAAGACTCCAGCATCTTAGCATTTAAGTGTTTTCAGATTACATCCATTTAAACATCTGTGATTCATTATGGTAAATATCACAGTTGAGCGAGACTGTAGGCTTCAGCTTGAAGCACACACACGCGCACGCGCACACACGTACACACACATATATATAAAGAAGAAGCACAAGCAGTAAATCTCAGTAACCTTAGGTCTTAACCTGCCATGGGTCCGTGCAAAAAAGTACACTTCTAGACACGTGGGGCCTCCTATGGTCACAGTCATATACCGAGATCCCATGTAAGGATCCTTCAATTGCAAAAGTTGCCCCTTTTGATGGAAAGCTACGGTTTACGTTTGGTTCCCATGCTTCCCATGGCCATTCAAGTGTGTGTGTTGCGGGGGCACAAAGCCTTCAGCTGCACTGAACTTCCCAGGGAGTGTGTGAGTGCTGCTTTTGTGGAGAGAAGCAATCGCAGGGAAGTGGGATACCTTTAGCAAGTGACAAGATGCTCTTGGCAGGCATCCTCCTTCAGTCCCACGAGGCTGGAGCTAGAGACGATGCCATATGGCATCAGGAATGCAATAAGAGTCTCTTGGCAACTGGAGGATGAATAGGCATGACCTAAGGGCTGATCATCTTCTTGCTTACATCAGAAAGCCCATATATGCATACAAAAATTAATTGTCCTTCATGTACTGCAAGCCAGATATGGTCTTGTCAACTAGACAGAACCAATTTGTAATCACAGCTGATGAGGGTCTCATTCACTGCAATTAGGGAGGAGGTGAACGAATTAATTGGTTACAATCAAAAAGAATCCACTGATATTTTTTGATCACCAACTCTGTACCAGGTCTAGTGCTGAGCCAGAGAG
Organism: Spermophilus citellus; assembly: GCF_964194105.1. NCBI lineage: Eukaryota > Metazoa > Chordata > Mammalia > Rodentia > Sciuridae > Spermophilus > Spermophilus citellus. The sequence goes on from NC_138200.1 coordinate 64,800,833, forward strand.
ACAGAGATGAGGTTGTAGGAAGCTCGGGTCCTCACAGCACTCCCAAGTTTTTTCTATGTCTTTTGTAGAAAAATCCGAAAGCATTTTGAACATCCTACCCTTCATTTTCACAGTGTGGAAGGAGAAAGTTTTCACAGTGTGGAAGGAGAACGTTTCCACAGTGTGGAAGCTGGTGCCCTGCAGACTGTAGTAACTTGCTGGGTATGGATGTTCCCGAGCCACCAACCTTGTCCATGACTTGGGCACACACCCTTAGGAAGGAAACCCATTGCCTCCCTAGAGGATATTCATGAGGACCCAAGTGCTGCTCTGCCTTCTGGAAACATTCTAGACCCTCTTCTGCAATCCAGGAAGCACAAGTCCATCTCTGCCTAGAAGCATTTCAGGCTTCCCCAGAAAATGAAGGGTAGTATGTTCAAAATGCTTTTGGATTTTTCTACAAAAGATGTTCATCCACATGCTGGTTACAGATGATCTACAACTTCTGTGAAAACCAGACTTGACATTCTGAAGACCGTGTATGAATATCTGTGATGATTAAATAACAGAACAGCAGGTGTGGACCTGCAGTTAACCCACATCTTAAGAGTTCTTTGATAAAAGTCAAGTACAGATTAACAATACATTTCTCTTTTCTTCCAGTCTTTAAACAAACCATTTTAATAAAAGCCATTGACTATGCTTGGGTGTTCTGGGCTGCATGAAGATTGATCTGGGCCCTTTCTGTGTGTCTTCCTTGTCCCTCTTCAGAACTTAAATGTTCCCTAAACTATGACCCCTAAAGTCTTCTGGATTTCACTCCTAGGGTTTTCCCAGTGGGTTTAATCACTTACACCAAGATTCTACTTCACTGAGTTTTTTGTAACTCTCTTCATTTCTCACTTTTGCCCCCCATTGAGTCATGCACATCTAAAGAAGAACTTTCAACAATTATTATGGATTCCACCATCCTGAAAGCACCCACCTCTTCCCCTCTCTCCTGGGTCATGAGACAGGATTTTATGATTGATGTAGACAGCAATTCTACAGTTTTACTATATATATCTATCTGACCATAATTTTTTTTCTCAATCTCTCCGAACCTTGGATTTCCTCATCTACAAAATACTCCCTTCGTGGGAGTGTTGTAGAATTTAAAAAAATAATGTTCATGAGGTATTTGACCCACAGCTTGACAAATAGAGAATGCTCCATAAATGGCAACTGTTATAGAAGATAAACTTCTAACATGAATAGACAACATTGTATGTTTCATAAAATGACTGGGACACCTAGGGAGATCACTTGGGTAATCACCAGTGTCTGTCCTCATGAACCCTTTGATGGCCACCGTCATTACACAAGCCAATCTGGTGTGGAATGGATGTAGATGTGGTCTTGAAGGTACCCTCAGCTACCAAAATAAACCAAAGCCTGGTGATTTGCATATTTTTATACCCAGTTAATTTGTCCAATTTTGTGGATATAGTAGCTTGGAAACAAATTCACCAAAATTGGCTTATTAAATTTTATGTGAAAAAAATCCAATTTTATAATAAAACGTATAACATAGAAGGTCAATTATCTAGAATGACACATTTATTTTTATAACAAGAGAAAATTAGAAATTTGCTTCCTAAGCAATTTTTGAGAGCTCATATCTTCAGTAAAGTTGATAGTCCTCTCCTTGGATGACTCTAGGAATGGTGAGCCTGTTCATTGGTTGACTTTTTCTCACTGCTAGAAAGAATTTATTATATTGAATTATGATATGTCTGCTTGTAATTTCTACTATATGGCACTTATTTGGCCTTTTGACATGATGACAAAATGGAACACTGATTCTTCAATATGGCATCTCTCCAGATAATCATGGGGTCAGCCTTCAGACTCTAAATATCATGAAGGTAGATAGTGAACTTATTCATTTTTATGTTGACATTCATCCCTTAATGCCTACTGTCTTTCACAATGTAAGTGAACAAATGACATTTTCGATGGGTTACCGGATAAATTTGTTGAGCCTTAGAATAATAGAATTTCCAAATTGTAAGAGACATCCTCTAATACTGGAATGTATTTCACAATATTATTGCTAAATAGTCATTTAGCCCCCCCCCCCGGAAGTGTCCAATGAAGAGCAAATTATTTCATACAGAAGGCACCTTCTAAATAGAAATCTAAATTTCTTTAGGCTTTTCCAGTATTTTGGCAAATTTGAGGTTAAATAGATATTAATATTTGCATTGCACCGACTCACAGTTCCCCAAATGCACAATTATAGGTCCTCAATTCATCCTTTATTGTGCAATTTCTGGAAGACCTTAGGGCATCTTCACATGAACCCACAAGTGCTCCTATGTCTTCTCCTTCATTAACATTCCTGGGAAGGTCTTGGAGGGAGTCTTTTTTTGCTTCTCTCTGTGTGAAAAGTCCTTCCTCAAAATCCCTAAGACCGCTAACCCCTCAAGATAACTGAAGACCCCCTATAGCTGCTTGTGTCTTCTCTATCATCTCTGCACCAGGGCAAGGCCAAGCTGTATCCTACTCAGAGAGAGGTGCGCCATGCTGTCATTCACCATAAGAGTTTGCTACTGGGAACCAAAGTAATGGTGCTCGAGAATACTGATGTCATCTGTGGTTTATGACTCTTTGAGCTTGTATTTATAAATTCCTCTTCCCCTGATCTGTGGATCCCTGGGGCTGGCCAGGCAACCAGTGCTGTATTCTTCTCTCCATCTTCTTTCTGACTCTGTGCCTCTCTAGATCTCATCCAGAAATCACCCTCCTTTTAGGCCCCATCCTCTGCAGGCTCACGTACAGGTACTTGGGAAATCGCCAGACTGCCAGTCATCGAACACAACTGAGCTCTGTGTCCCAACACAGGCTCACCCCAGAGAAGCTCGGAGGAGGAAGGCAAGCGTACATATAATTTCTAGGTACATCAGAAATGAAGGGCTTTTTAAGAGACATGGACAGCAATGAGGAAAAAAAAAATCAAGAGGAGATCCCTGTAAATCCAAGACTTGGTGATTCTCAGACTTGCTGAAACCATGATTTCTGTTTCGCTGAGCAGGTGACTTTCAAATTGACTTACTCAGATCTTCACATGAATTTGCCATCGTTCTCAGTTTTGTTTGGGGAATTTTAAATTTGCTTAGCTGCCAAGTTTCAGATCTGCTGTTTATTCATTCAACAAACAGGGCTGAGTGTGTACTGTGTCGGGCACTGTGCGATATACAAAGTAATTCCAATTTGAAATACCCAATTCATAGTGATTAGAACCACCCTCGGGTAGGCAATTCACAGCATCCTATCAGAAAGCAAACTGCTATGTTTTGAAGAATCCATAGCAAGAGGAGACTGTAACACCTTGACAGAAAAGAGCAGCTTCAGAGCTTACAGCTCCATTTTTAATAAGAGACAGAAAACTTCCCCTGAAATCAGATGTGGGTTCTGTCTTTTTCTAAGAGGAAGCCCGTAAGGGTTTACATGGCAAAAATAGGTTTTGGCTGAGGATCGCTTGACTGAATCATTCATTATATCTTCTGCTGTCATGATAGAATTGAAACTCTATATCAAAGTTGGAATTGACACGAGATGGTATTAAGACTGTTTTATGTGTAGTGTGCACCTATCAAATTTACACAGTCTTTGGAGACGAAATCCACGCCTGGGTCCATCCGTCATGGTTAGCAGCACTCCCAGAATCCTGCAGAAGTGGTGGTTGTCGGCACTGACTCTGAGCCAGAGGTTCAGCTGGGACACAGTCCAGAGCATTCGGGAATCAGGAGAGCGGATGAGTCAAGGCCAGGGGATGTGCTTACTGTTCCTCCCCCAGTCTGACCCAGTGTGGGAGGGACTGAGCTGTGTTGGTGAAAGCTTGCTCCACCAGAATGCCTGAGGAAGGGGCATCAGGGAAAAGGAGGCCTGGCTTTCTGTTCCTCTCATCCGGGCAGGTCCGAGGAGCCCCAGGATCCGGCTTTGTGAATTCTTTAAAAGGAAGTTAGTGCCTCTGGATGCCAGTGGGATGCTGAGGGATGTGAAAAGCAATTAAATGATGGTCTGCATCCTGGGGAGAGTCCATCTGATGTTTCTGAACTAAATGCTACTTGAGTCACGAGATGGCTTTCTGTGCCCGCAAACACTTTGCAGATCAACCAATATACAGGCTCTCCATGCTGATGGGCAGTTGAATTCTATGTTTGTGAGTAGGCAAGGGGAACAGGGATGGTGGATTCCCTTCAGGCTGAGACAGAAGAAGCCATTTACATTCTGCTATGCAGGGCCAGTGCCTCGTCTCTGAAGATGACTAGTGCAGGTACTTCTGCAAGCCCATGAAGATGATAGAGAATTTTCGAGGCCGTGAAGGCACTTGGGTACATTGAGGTCAGCTCTATATAGAGCATTCACATGGTTAAACTTGACATATGCTACAAATCCGGGTTATTCTGTGGCCAGCACACCACTGCTGTAGCCATCCTCTTGTGTGTGGGTCCAGAGATCCTGGAGGAACCCACACACCTGCCTGTGGACAGGCTCCAGCTCCCAGGATGACAGATACAGAATTACTCAAGTCCCAGCACAGGCAAACAAGCAGTCTGAGCACTAAGGCTGGCAGGCTCTACAGCTTATGCGCAAACTCAATCGCAAGTCTCAACGGACAGATTCTACCTTTCCTTAAGACCATCTGTCTACCTCAGGTGAGAGTGCATGACTCACAGATGGACCAAACAGGCCGGAAGAACACAGGATCCATGTATGGGTTTATACCTGTCTGTATGAGCAGAACTAGTCTTTATTTTGCAGATAAATTTAAATCCACTTGCATTTTCATATTTCCTGGGATTATAATACAGCTTAATTTGCTCCTTCACCTGTTATTTCTAAATGGAAAGAAATCTATGCCTTTGGGATTTTTATCCCTAAGAATCATATTCAAAAGAAAGAAATAGAAAAGCAGAAAATCAAGGTCAGGAAGATTAAGCCCCTTAATTCATGTGCCAAACTTTCCATTTTGATTGTGGTTTTGTCTCCCAGCTAAAGTTTGTCTTTTTGTGACATTTGCATTAAGCCCAGAGGACATTTTGAGTGGAAACACGCTGAAAGCATAATTGAAACGCTGAGTGGTGCCTGTCGTCTAATTTGCATTTTCCCCCAGGTGTGGAGTTTTCACTCTCCCCTCTCTCCTCCTGGGGTGCTCAAAGATTATCTCAAAGAATGATGTTATGCAATTGATTCCAATAAATCCTCAGGTTCAGTGTATTATAAGTATCACTTTTTTCCTTTCCAGAAGCTATTTGAAATGCCACCATGATAAACAACATGCCGAAGTCATTTGTGAGTTCAGAACAGCGCAGCTAGTCATTGTCCCCCAGATAGAGGTTCCAAATATTTGCTGCTCACAAGTTTAATTGTTTATTAGAAATTTTCCTTTATGTTATCCACATGGTGTCATTTAGAGCTACTTAGGAGGCTGTTTCTATAGAAACAAATATTTTAAAATAGTCATCCATTTAATTTCGTCCTTAAGTATGTTCTTTGAACTCTGGACCTCCAAACACACTTTGTCTTGATCTCTGCTGAAAAGCTGGCGAATCACTGATACTTTGGTGGGGACCACCAAGCTAATACTGTGAGACAATGTGATGATTCTGTCCCTTGAACCCTTTAGGGAATGGAAGATGAGAGGATTGGTAGGAAAATAGTCTGTGTTCTCCAGAAGGAAGAAGAGGGGAAAAGGTGTGGTGAATTCTTTCTCTTTCGCTGAATGATTCCTCCTATATGTGAGATCTGTCATCTAGCTATTGCCAAAGTCACCACCACAGGGTGACCTCCATCGGTGCCTTTCCTAGGGTTGGCATCTGCCAAGCCTTCTTCCTTTATGTTGGGTGTATTGGTCCACCCCAGCCATCTGGCTGTCAGAGCCCCGCAGGTCAAAGGCTGGTCAGTGGAGCCAAACAGGTCTTTGTCGGGCTTAGGAATGGGCGGGAGAAAAGCAGCCCCACCCACTTTCCCAAGGATGCAGTGAATGTCGCCGTGAGGGTTTTCACGGATAAAAGGACATTTATTTTTTAGTTGACTCTTTAGATTTATTTTAATGCATATTAGGAAAAATAGACTTGGCATATTCAACGTGAGAATAAGGATCATCCTCTGTTTCCAGAGAGGAAAAACAGTCTTGCCTACAGCTGATGCCAGGTGATAATGGGCAGATTCAGGGCAATCATGAAGGCCAAGCTCAGGGCGGGCAGCACTATTTTAGGAAACATCATCCCTTAGATTGACATGAAGTCGTCCTTACAGACAGTCGGTTTGGAGTATTTTAGTACAACTGGGTCGGGTGCACTGCGGGCAGCACACTGGGATTCACCCTCTCCTGCTCTTTCCCTCTACAACTTCTGGTGCAAGGAAGGAAGGCAGGGCCTGAGCAAGTAAGACCAAAGCACTCACAGGTGGGCAGGGCTGGATCGGAATCAGCCAGAGTCTCTGCCTGGAGTCCCTGTCTCCATGGTAACTGCATGTGGCCAGGCTGGAGCAAGGGCGCCTGACCAGCACAAAGCCGAAGGACACAGGGCAGGGGGACACCAGCCAGAAGAGGGAAGCTCTGTAGGGCAGGGAAAGGGGGGGCTCCCCTGGTGCCCAGAATTATGGGAACACTGATGGTGATTCCCGTTGGTGGAGCAGCAGCCCTGACCCAAGAGCTGTGTGTGTGTAGGCACAGACTGTCTGGTTTCTGCATCCCACAGGGATGGTGGTGCCCGTAAGGGGGCATGCTATTATGCCCATTTCACAATTTCACAGCTGAACGTATCGAGGAGTAAAGATTGGGTGGGGTTCAGTTGTCCAAGGTCACAGGGCTCCTCCAACTGATCCAGGATTCGAAAAGGGCTTAAAAATAACAGTAGAACTACTTTATTCAGGGTATGGGAAGAGCAGGTGCTGGCATGCTAGGTACCCCCTTCAGTGCTAGGAATGGTGGGTAAGTGTGAAAACCTGGCACCTTGTCAAACAGTTTCCAACCTAAGGTCTTGGTTCTTGGTTCTGTCTGCACTTCATTTGACTAGGGGGGCTTTGGAAAGATCCAGGTGCACAGCGCCCAGCCAGCCCAATTCTGTCTATTCTCTGGAGGGAGAGATTTTTCAATGCTCCCCTGATGGTGTCATAGATATTGGCCTTGAGAAAGATTCCCTGGTCCAAAGCATCTGCTCCTGAGTTCAGGTGGTGTTGAAAATAGGCAAACGCCTCCCCTCCCCCCAGTGCAGGCAGCTCCTTGGCCTGGCAGGGAGGTGCTGTGACACACGGGGCCTAAGAAGTGCCAGATGCTGGGGGTGGATGTGGCCCCCAGTGTGCCTTCACCCACAGGATTCTTGAGAGGCCCAAGGGGGTTGACATGGGCTACTGTCATTTCTCTTCTCCTTCATCTCTTCCTAGGAGTAGAGTGCCCAGAACCTGGGCTCTCGAGACAGATCAGGCTGGGGGCATGTTCTGGCTGTATCCCTTCCAGGATGTGTGGCCTTGAACAACTTAGTCAGTGTCCCTGAGGCTCAGTCTCTTCTAGAAAGTGGAAATGATGCTTAGAGAGTCTGTACTGTACATTCTCAGTGGGACTCTGTTACCCCAAATGGCGTGAACTAGGTTCTTGTGGGGAAGGGCAAAATTTGTTCTTAAAAAGAATAAGATTCACATGCAATATATAAGCAGATTTAAGTGTATCTATGATATTAAAATTTCACGAGAGTGGAGGCAATTAGGAGGAAATTTCTGGAAAGGCTCCTAAGGGCATAGGTAATTAAAAAAAGAAAAAAAAAAAATGGGAGTTGAGAAACCCTGCTATAGTTTAGCATCACCCTGAGGCTGGGGTTGCATGGACGGACTATACTGTCCCTGGCCCAGAGCCAGGCCCTCAGGAGCCACTCTGCAAATGGTAGGTGTTGGAGCTGTTATTTGTCCAAGCACCCTTTCATCCCACCTATGCTTCAGAGCTGCACAAAGCTTTATTGGAATTCTGGAGAAAGATAAGCACCCACCCAGGACTTCATCCATGTCCAAGTCAAGGCCAAATAGGAGGCCAAGTGCCATCATGAATCCGTGCACGCAGGGCCCAGAATGCAGAGGGGAGTGAGCATGGTTGGCTCCTTCGTCCCTACCCACCTGTACTCTGGGGCTCAAGCACATCAGGAGGCTGCTGGAAGCCTTGTTCTCAGTTTTCAGTCTTGCCTGTAGCCTCCCCGACTGGTGGCATGAGAGAGGACCCCATTCACCACTGTGAGAGCATCCTTTTGCCACTGGAGAGAAACCTAGCTAAGTGGCATCATTATTGATGGCCTCCTGTATGGAGCAAAGCATTCTGTGTATTGCTGAAAATGTAAAGATGAATGAAAGAATCAGACTCAGTTTCTGCTCCTGAGTGTGGGAAAACAGAGACACAAAGTAGACATATTGGTGTAACATGATACAAAGGGCCCTAAGAGCTGGAAACTTGGAGAACAGCTTGAGCTGAATCCTGAAGAATGATCAAGAGTTAGCAAGGGCCAAGGAGATGAGAAGCATCCTCTGTCTGCCCAGACCATGACAAGCGCATGAAATGGTAGGCCTGGGGGCAGGTGCAGGGAAGGTGTGAGGTGTGAGGTGTGAAGACAGAGGGCAAAGGGAGCTGCCAGACGGCCTGGAGTGCAGATGGCCCGGAATCCCGGGTCCTTTGGCAACGAGGGTCCACATTCTCTCAAGAGTCAGGTGGAGGCACCTCCTGTAGTTGCCAGGGGCCTTCTCTAAGGAGCAAGGCCTTGTGGCCCTCAGGTCCCACTTCACGGGAGCATAGCTTATCTATGAAGTGGGAAGTTTATCTCCTTGCTTCTTGCATTGCCTTGCCCTCTGTGCTAATCTCACTGGCTTGTGCCCAGTTCCCTTGGTGCCACAGGATCTTTGCATATTGTGTGAAATAGGACCCTGTTACTTATAAAGGTATTGGATTAATGTCTGTCTCCCTCATTAGATTTCAAACTAGGGACTGTGTTCATTTGTGTCCAATGCTATAACCTCAGCATCTAGCCTGATGCAAGCTCTCACTAAGTATCTGTGGAAGGAAGGAAGGAAGGAAGGAAGGAAGGAAGGAAGGAAGGAAGGAATTTGGCTGTGTAATGAAAACTCTCACACATATTGTATTCCTCTCCCTTGTTCCAACCCTCCCTATCCACAGGTCAGGGCCAAAACCCCCATGCTGACCACAGGAGCAACACATTCCCAGCAGTCCTTGCCATTTAATTTGCTTCCAGTGGACAAATGCTAATTGGTGATGGTAATGAAAGCAGCCCCTTCATTTCCAAAAAAGCCGAAACCAGGCATGCCTGCGACGTCTTGGCTACCAAGGTGGTGAGGGAAAGCAAGAAAGTGCCCCGAGAACCGCAGACGCCCCAGCATCCAGCTGTGTGCTTATGCAGAGATGCCTCTGAGCCCTGCCCAGGGGTGCACGGGCAGTGCTGTGCAGGGTGCTTCAGGGCTGGTGGGAAGGTGGGGGCAGGACTGAGCACAGCACGCAGGGTGCAGACCCTCAGGTCTGAGAGGACCCAGGAGGCTCAGCTCGGGTGGGTGTTCCTTTACTGAGACCATGTGGTGATGAAAGGCACGTGGACCAGGGCTCAGATCTTGTTTATCCTTTATAAACCCTGTGTGCTTGGCCCCTCTTCAAACCTTAGTCACCTTACCTGGAAACTGTCAGGAGAAGGAATCAGAATAGTTCTTATTCCTAGTCATCGTGAGGCCTGAATCAGAAATGTCTGTAAAATGCATGTCACTGAGCCTGGCACGTGGAAAGTGCCCCATCCACGCTCTCCATATCACCATCTGATAAGGCGATTGTTGCCTTAAGCGTCATCTTTCCAGAGCAGAAAGATCAGCTCGGTTTGTCAAATATTTATATGGCTTTACAGTGAACTGTGACCTATGTAGATGTTGTCACCAAAAGACAGAGCAGAAAGTCCCTAGTAGCAATGTTTTAAGTGACCCAAAATTGGAACCAACTCAGGTGCCCATTGATAGTAGAATAAGTAAGCCCTAACTGAGCCTGGCACAGAGTGGATTGGGGTGCCGCGGTCCAGATACTGCAGAGTGTTTGGTGGTCAGGATGTGACTTGTGGCCTTGCAGATGAATCTCACAAAATGTGATGTAGGATGAAAGCAGCCAAACACACAGGGCATGCTGGGTGAAGCCACCTCAGTGACACGCACACTCAGATGAACCCCACCTGTGGACTCAGCCTCTGGGGAGGAGGGTGGAATTCTACCCATGAAGGGAGGGTAATGTGCTGTGGTCTGAGTGATGGGTCCTAGGGCACCCATGTTGTACAAATTCATTGGTCACACAGTCTGATTTATGCACTCTTCTGTATCTGCGTTAAACTTCAATTAAAGGTTTGCCAAATAAGTAAGCATCTCAGCAGAGAGCATGTAACCCCCTGGCCCACGGCTTTGCTTTTGCTTTAGTCGATTTCGGTTACTTGTGGTCAACCATGAGCTGAATTCAATGGGAAAAGGGGTGGGGGGGATTGGTCCACATAACTTTGTTCACAGTATGTTGATTTGCAGACTTTTGACATAACTTTTATGCCAGTGTATTGTTATAATTATTCTATTTTATTATTTTTATTATTGTTAATCTCTCACTGTGCCTAATTTATAAATTAAACTTTATCCTAGGGAAAAAAAAACATAGTCTATTCAGGTTTCGGTGCTATTCGGGGTTTCAGAGATACACTAGGGGTCTTGGAGTGTGTCCCCTTAGATAAGGGGAACTATGGTCGTACGTTTCTATACTGGGGGGAGTGAGTCTACTCCTCGGCTTACGTACCAGGGCCCCTGAGTCCACAGCAGAGGCAGACAGGCAGGCAGCACGGGGCGGATGGTGGAGGCCCTAACAATGTAGTTGTGTGCTAGACACAGAAGCTCCCAGAGGGCAGCACAAGGGCCATCACACCAGTGCTGGCGGCAGGACTCCCGTGTCCCACGTGGTTCATCCAGGAGCCACTTTCCGTCTGCCTTCCCACACGTGGCTGAGCCATAACTGCAGGAACTCAGCTCCTGTCTCCCTCCCCACATCACCACCGCCACCGCCGTTGTCCAGCCAGGATCACTAGCACACACCAGGCCCCTGGCTTTCCCGGCCTCTCTGTCTGCCATGCTATAACCCAGATTCACCAAACTGCAATCTCAGGGTTTTCACAAGGCTCCCCATGTGCTCCTTGTGCACCTCAACCCTTGGGAAACACTGCTGTCCACTAGAACCAGAGCACACACGGGATCCTGACCCGAGACACACTGAAAATAGCCCAAGCCTGTCACGAAGCACCACAACTTAGTGGCTCTCCCCAGTTTGTCTTCAAGACACACCTGGTTTCACTTCCAGACTTTCTTTCTACTTCCCAACATCCCTGCTCCATTTCCAATTGGCCCTTCTCCAAGTGCTCCTGGTTGCCTGGTTCTCATTCCTGAATCCATGCCTCAGAATAGTCTGGGAGGCCCTCCGCCCTATTGAGAGCCTCCTATTTATCTTAAGTTCCAGCTCAAACTTTGCCTCTGTGAAGCCGTCCGCCATGTTCCCCAGGACTCTGTGGTTCTGCCCAGCAACTCATCCTTACCAGAATTAGATCACCTCCCTAAATGTCACTCTTCCATATCTGACTGTTCACCCCACCCACTGCCCTCAGGGCAGGGCCTGCCCTGCATCCTGGCATTCTCAGGGCTTAGCACCAGCTCAGAACTGGGAGGCGACCAAGGGTGTGTTTTGACCGAGTAAAATCCATCAACACACAGTCACGGTCACCCAGGCACCAGTGGCCTGCTGTGGGGTGAAGGGCTGTGGTGGGGACCCTCAAGGTGACCTGCACTTGATAGGTGAGAGGTAGCAACCTACCCATGCTTTTCTGTTGTTTTCTATTCCCAGTGACCTTCAGTGACTGTAAAGGAAATGACAAGCTGCGCTATGAGGTGTCAAGCCCACACTTCAGGGTGAACAGCGATGGCAGCCTAGTTGCCCTGAGAAACATAACTGCAGTGGGCAGGACCCTGTTTGTGCACGCACGGACTCCCCATGCTGAGGACATGGCAGAACTCATGATCATCGGCGGGAAGGACATCCAGGGGTCCTTGCAGGTAACCTTGGGTGCAAGAAGAGCACTGGGTCTTCTCTCTGTCTTATGTGCAAAATGGATCTTTATTGCATTGGCTAAGATTATTTTCGTTATTGTTGTTGCAAATGAGAGAAATTCAACTTAAAAATGGTGGGGGAGGAGCAGTAGGAATTTATTGATTTATGTAACTAATATATTTTAGGATTATCTATGTACTGGTGCTCATATAATGGCAACAACTTTGGTTTGTGTACATCGTGTTTTGCTGGGTCTGCTCGGAGAGGCTCACCTCTCCCTGCCTCCCAGGGTGGAGGTCTCTGCAGCTTGACCTCGTTCTCCCAGACTGAAGCCACTTGAGATAACATCTGTCTCCACTTGATGATGGTAACGAAGCTTTGAATCTCATCAGCTCCTGAGTCCTTCCCTGAACTGACCTCTGAGTCCAGTCCACTGAACTGTGATGCTCTAATCAACCATGTCAGGGTCACGTGTCTTTTCTTGAAACCAGGGTGGGGTCATCCCCACCCCTAAACACATGGACAGGGAGTAAAGGAAGAGTAATCCCTCAAAGTAAAGCAGAAGCTAGCTTCAGAGGAAGAGAAATGGACGTGGGGCAGGGAAGAGTGCAGTGTCCCATTGGAGTTGTGTAGCAAGGCCATTGCATATGGAGTGGCTCCCTCTTTTGCCACACACCAGCATCTGTTCCCATCAGATGCATGTGAGTGTGGATCCTTACCATCCCCCACACGTGTATACAGCACATGAGTGCCACACACTGCCTCTTGGCCTCCCCGATTCTGTCACTCAGAGGCTTTGTGCTGCACACAACTGACTCACCTATCCTCCTTCGCCAGGAGCTTAGAGTCTCTGGCTTCTTGATTAACAGATGTTTTGAAAACTACTCAGCAAACTAATGATGATGACAGTGTGGCCCGCGCTTGGTCTGCTTGGCCTTTTCTGTGTGACCCTGCATTTCCTCAGTCTTTCCGTGCCTGGGGTTCACGTATCCTTTCTTCATCTGCCACCCATGACCCTCCCTGTCTGTGATCTGGGGTCTGGTTCAGTGATCGGGAGAGTCTTATAACTTCTTGGTCTGCAGACTGGAGGGTGCACAGGCTGGGATGGCACCTCAGTGGCCATTGGCATGGGAGCTGCCCCACTCTTCACCATGCTCATGCAGACATGGCTGATTACCCCCGGCATGACCTGAGTGTCTTCCCAAAGCAGTGCTTCAGGAACCTACTATCGATTCAGCATTTAAAGATATTTCTATGGATGGGATAGGATCTATTTTCCATCACAGAACTAGATCCACTCAATAATTCCCCTTCCTACCCGTGAAACTGTAGTTAAGGGTAATTCATAGCCCAGCAATGAATCTACAGCACTGCCATTTCCACAGTGTCTCACTCACCTGTGACGTAAATGACTTGGCAAATACATAAAGAAGCGGAGTCACCACTATGTGCAGCAAAATGTGCTCCTCAGAAACATGAGGCAGGGTAGAGACTCAGTCAGGGGCTCCCTAAGGGACCGGATGCGTCTCATTGGCAGATGTTCCTTGTGATTGGTGGCTCTTTATATCCAGAGAAGACAAGGTCATAGTGTTTTTCTTGAAAGAGGACAGAAGGGATTCTGGGTACTTCCTAGGATAACTCCCACTCGGTGGGCTGGGAGGCCGGGCTTCACAGGAAGGGGCTTGACCAGGAAAGGCCACTCTTCGAGGCCCAGGAGGCATTTCACAGCAGCAGCTCATCCAATTCCCGGCTGTTTTTCATTCTCCTGCATCTGAACGCACCATCCACAGAACTTGGTTGCCATCATCTGCTTCCTATAAGCAGAGGCTGCTGCACCACTTGGCACGCCATGCTCAGCTCCGCCCTTGGTAATTCCATGAGGTGTGAACACTGGCCTTGTGAAGGTGCCCAGCTGTGTCTGTGCATAACAAGCCCCCAAAAAGAAAAAAAGAAAGAACAGGAAAGGAAGACAAAATTGGTAGCAGATGAACCCCTCTGAGGAGAACAAAGACGTGGATAGATCTGTAGTTGGTGATTTTTAAAGCCATATTGTGTGTGGCCCAGGGGTCTAACAGGGTGGGAGTCAGCTCAGCGCTGGCTGGGGAAGGACAATGAGTGTGCACAGGCAGGGAGGCAGGTGCCCGCTGCTCTGTGCCTTGGGCAGGGTGGGTCATGGGAAGTGGGCAGTGCTGTGAGAGGGAGTAGTAATGGTTAGCTGTTGGCCACACCACAGTGAAGTCCAGCCCTGATGCTCATGGACACCTGTGACAGCTCAGCCTGCTGGGTTACTCTTTCAGTCCACAGAGAGGGGTGTTATTGGTGCCATTATCACCTGCATTCATGGGTGAGGAGACCCAGAGGCATGAGACTGTCCAACACTGGTCATAGCAGTAGGTGACAGAGCCAGGGCTAACCCTAGCAGCATAGCTCAGGAGCCTCCTCTTGACCTCTGGGACAGAACACATATGCCCAAAGGTCATCTACCACAGACACAATGACAACAGTAGCAATCAGGGCCTGAGACCCAGACTGGCAGATTATCAGAACCCATTCAGGGTCCTCTCCCCATGGTGGAAGGTGGCAGACCCTCCCTGTGAACTCTGGTCCCACTGGGCATGGCTCCTCTGGGCCCCTTGCATCCCATGTCTGCTCAGGCCGTATGATGGGCGGGGCCACTGTGCACCCTGGGGACACTCCCTCTGTACCCTCAGCCAGGAGCTCTGCAGTTGCAGAGGTAATTTGCCACCCTCCATCCCCCAAGGGTCATCCTGCCTGGTACTCACACAAGCCAGCATCTGGTGCCAGAACCCTTGGGTGAATCCAGCGCTGCTCTTGCCTCAGCTCCGGCTTCCTGAGCTACGTACAATATGGGCTTGCGTGGTACCAGCTGGTAGAGGTGCCTGGAGGACAGAAAGACTTAATACACGCAGAGCCTCAGAACAGTGACCCGCATGTTTAAGTGCCATGCCGATGGCAATTATTCCTCATAACAGATTGTCAGAGGCAGAGCTACTGTGCACATTCAGTGAACCCGTGAGGCAGGGTGAGATGACCAGTCCTGCACCCACACCCACCAGGGCCTGACACCATCACTTCCACACCTGTGTGGGATTCCAGACAGCAGGTGACTGCACTGTGGCCACCTGTCCCTCAAATGCCTACTCCTGGATGAGGAAATCCTGTAGTTAGGGGTTCTGCATTTCTATGAGCCCAGGTAAAAAATACCAGCAGCCTTGGCAGTATTTAAAAGATAACTAAGAGCAATTTACATTTCTTTCCTGGAAGTCAATACAGGGTAAAACTTGACCCAAAAGGAAAACTGGATTCTTAATCAAGTTGCTCAAATTAAATGCAACAATAATAACTGTATCTATGTCCCCCTTCTTTTTTGTTATGTTAAGAATCCTTAAAAATAAAGAAAGTTCTGACGGATACTGAAAGGTGAACTTGAAGGCTGGTTCCTCTCCGGCTGTTCATCATCACCGTAAACACACAATTTAAAAGGCAAAAATTTGGCTGCTAATCTAGTTTCAAGAGTCAGTTTGGAAATAGTTCCTAAAAAAAAATAAAATAAAATGAGCAACCAGAGAAAGGAACCACTTGAGGGAAATTGTTGATTTTATTGTAAACTTTCAAAATACAATTATGAAACAAGTCTCCAACTACCAGAAGTCCTTAGCAGTGGTGCTGGCTGGTGTGTGGCGTGCCCTGCCGGGATCAGTGTTTGTCACCACTCCTTCCCAGAGCTCAGATTCCATTTGTGTAGACCTTAAGGGGGTCCTGGGTGGGAGACCCTGAAGCAATGGCTAAGCGCTCCCTTCTGCCCACACACATGCTGAAGATACTTAGCCAGATTGCTTTGGACAATATTAAGGGGAACCTAGAATTACCACAAATTTGCATCAAATCACACATTTACCAGCAATCAGCCATATGGTACTGCAAAGTCACCTAAATCCTTGTCACTTCTATACATTCAATTCCCTAGTTTTCCTAATCTCACATTCTAGACAAAAGTGTTTCTGCACATTTATTACTTGTGAGATAAGCTCCAATTTTTTTTAATCCCAAGAGGACCATTTGCATCCTCTGTTTATTTTGGCCATCATGCCATCAAACCTCCAAGTCACCTGCCCCACCACACACAGGTGACCAGACTTCACTTCTTCAAAGCATCCCAGATGCTTTAAAAATGAGAGTCACCAGCTACCGTGAAATGAATCATCTTTCTCAAGACCTTATCACACTGATAAGTGGACTGACTCAGAGTCTGTAGAGCTGGTCAATTATATCGATCTTGCTTACAGGAAATATGTTTTACAAACATCCCAGTGGATGACCAATCTGTGTGTTTACTGTGATTGCAAAGAAATGATGAGTAGAAACTTAATATGCACTGATTTAACAAGTGCAATAACTTCAAAACCCTGTGAATTGCCACTCTACACAGCAGAAGCCTCCCCAGTTACTACCATGGAAAATTAGTATCAATTTAACTGTCACCCAAATTGGGAAAAATATACGGCTTGAAAATTATTGTAGGAATCCAAGAATTGGACCTTAAATAGGGCATTAGGCTGTTGTGTTTTGACACATGCCTAAACTGCTGTGTTTATGGCTCTTAGCTCCAGGGTACTCCTCAAACTCAGATAAAAAGACATCCTCCGATTCATTAACTTAAGTAGATAACAGAGTGCTTTGTGGGTCAGTATCTACGAAAACTATATTCTGAAGATTAATTTTAATTGAAATGCTTGGGGGAAACTAACTGATCTCATAGAAAGTGTAGATAACTGAAATTGACTTCTTTTTGGCTTGTGAAAACTCAATTTCATTTTGTACAACAACAGAGTCCCACAAATATACTGTGGATCATCGTTTATCATTTTAAGGTTTCTTATAGTCACATTGAAAAGAAACAGGGGAAATTAATTTCAATAATGTTTCATTTAACTCTGTATGCATATGCCTATCATATATGTATGGTATCATTCAACAAGTAATCAATATAAACATTATTAATTTTTTTTTGAGGTGTCAGGGAGGGAACCCAGGGTCTTCCACATTAATGATGTATTATTTACGTTCTTCTCTTTCGTCAGCGGGTGGCAGGCCTGGGAGTTGAGATGGGCCTTCGGGTTGGCTGTTACCACTGCTATTTTGGTAACTGACATTTGCAGCTTCATTGGTGCTGTTATTATCCAGTGAAAACCTGAAAGGACATAAGAAAATTAAAAGGCAATTATGAATAAAAATGAGTCCATAGTTGAGCAAAACGCCCAAAGAAATTTCAGGTAGAAGGACAAGCCTTATGTTGTCATGGTTTCCTAATGTAATTCTTGGCCAAGGCAGGATCCTGGCTCATCCTCATGGTACCAAGTCTGGGAAAATGCTTTACATTTATATTTTATGAATTGTAATTTGCTATTTTAGTTCCATAGGCATTGTCTCCTCACACCAGTGCCTGGAAGTCATGAGGTTTTTCTGCCCTATAAGCCAGGAAACTGAGACCCATAGACACAGGTCTTAGGTCATGGAGCTGGTCATGGAGCAGTCCCACTCTGCAAGTCCTCCGTGCTCTCCGCCAGCAATGGGGCTTCTCAAGTGCATGGAATGGAATCCATCAGAGGGAAATTGTGCCCTGCCTTCAGCGACAGGACACAGTCATGAGAGCCAACGCACTTTCCAGGCTCTCATGCCTCTACCTCTTAGAGTCTACCATGATCATTCCCCAAATGCCAGTGGATCCTGAACGTGAATACAGAGAAGGTAACATCTGGGACTCCAGGAGCGATGCCTGTGGAGACACTTGGTCACTACAAGTTTGCAGCTAGCGGGATTGCTCTGATTACAGATGAAATGACACAGAGAAGTCTCAAAGGACGTAGAAATCAGATTTAACACCACACTGAGCCATGCTTCTGAGAAAACCTTAGGTAGGTGGGCAGGCCGTGTTGTCATTTTGCCTTAACAAAAGTTTCTCTAGGAATAAAACCTTTGGAAGTAGAATCTTGTGGAAAGAGCACAAGGTGTCCACATGGAGCCCCAAAGTCCATGCAGAGTCTGACCTTCATTTCCGAGGGGAGCAGCTCTGATGATGGGGGACCACAGTCTCCTCACAGACCACGGATGTCCCCAGCTGGTTCCTCTGCTTCAATACTCAAAAGTCAGGTAGAAAAAAAAAAAGCGGGGGAAAATGTGTCCTTTTTTTTCAGTCCTTCTCAAATCAGCAGTTGGGACAATCAGATTATGTGACCTCAGCCAAATGTTTAAGGCAGAAGCCTAGGCATGTGTACAAAGTTAGGACAGAAAAGCATCATAGTTCTGACGCACCATCTCCCCCATTGCCTATATGAGATAGAAACTGTAGGTATCTGCAGACACCTCCCCGCCCCCCACCCCAGGCTAGACTCTAGGTGCTATTTGATCCTCGACTCAATCATTTGTTCAGGCAGAATCAGTTCTTGTCTCAAGCCATCACCTGGACAAACAGGGAGCACCTTCATCCTACCCAGGGCCTGATTTTATTATAGTTTATTTGTTCTTTTTTTTCTGGGTCCTGTTAAAGAAATGGAGACCTCATTCCCTCTGGTCCATAACCTTGGGGTGAGGGTGGGGGTGCTACATTAAAAAAAAGTGTTCATATCCCCTTAGGGCCCATAGCAGGGGCTGATACTGACATTTGCTGAATCGTGTCTGTCTGTCTTTATGATCTCAAAAGCAGCCACAATCAAATAGTAAACATTATGTGTATGAGGCCATCAAAGCATAAGACAGTTGCTTTTATTTATTTTTTTAGCAGAAAACAAATTTGTTAAACTTTCTTTTATTCCTATCATTGAAGAAAGATCAGTTTTCAGGGAAAAAAAAATTTTAAAAAAAGAAAAAAAAACACTTTGAGTAACCCTCCCAGGCATTTTCAGGATTCTGCACATCGGTAGACCCGAACAGAGAAACAATTGCAAGTGCACCATGATGGTCTCCCAAGGGTCTTGGCGATTCTGGTCTCTGAGGACTGAGAACAGAGCCAGTTGGAGGGCCTCCCCTAGGGGCTGGCATAACTATACATATTCCAGGGCTGCTCATGCCAAAGGGGCTCAGAAGGCTTGGGACTATTTTCCAAGCAACTGTTCCAATACATCCTTCCAACCGGCATCCCCAGCCGGACGAGCTCATTGCTCTGACCTGCCTGGCCCCAGCCCTGCCCTCAGCCTTGTGGCCTGAACACGAGAGTGTGGGGCCTTTCCTGCTGCCCACAGAAAAGATGGGACCCAAGGTCCCGAGGGCTTCTCCTCTCCAGTGGACCACCCAGCTTCCCTGCCTCCCAGGTTTTATGGTAATCAGATGGATCCTTCAACTTCCCATCGCTGGCAGCAAATCCTCTTGACAAGAAGTGCCCTTTTGTCAACCAAATCCGTCTTCACGTCTGGCGAATTGGACTTCTGTGGATGGCAATTTTTCACGACTTATTTCCTTTGAAGACACAGAGCTATAAACAATGCCAGATCTCCAAGAGACCGAGAGAGAGATGGCTGCGGAACTGTAAGCAGGCTTTTTGGAGGCCCACCTGCCCATCCCTCTTGCTCCAGAGGCCCCTGAACCCTGCTGTTTTTCACACCTCTGCCATAAAAGGTATGACAGCAAATCAGGATCCAACATTTTCCTCCCGTGTTGTCTGTTCTCCTAAGCTCTGCTTAATATAGACCACTGAGATGTGGCTGAATTTTTGCTCCAAGTCCCTTGATTCAATCTGACCTTGTTAGCAAAGCCACGCCCCTGACAGAATGACTGTTGGTCTCATTTCCCTAATTATCTGGGATTTTCTCTTCTGTTCAGGCCTTTGGATAATATTTTTTCTAAAGAAGGGAGAAGAAAGTAAGAAATGAGACCCAGAAATTGAGTCAAAGAAAAAGAAATGCAAAAAAAAAAATAATCTATATTTTTTTCTAAATTCTACATAAATGTCACAAGTTTGGTATTAGTTTATTTGATAAAGTAAAATTACATGCTCCAGAGGGCACTCAACTGACTTGTTCATTGTTATAAATCTAGCACTTAACACGATATCTGGCCCTGAATAAATAACTTATTTAATGCCTTAACAAATGCCACAGATGGAATGAATATTGATGTTCATAATGCGGATCATAGCCAACATTTATTTAGCTCAAACTCTATGCCAGAGACCACTCTACGGACTTATAGTAAGTCATTTAATCTTTACAGCAACTCTACAAAATAGATAGTGTTATCTCCATTTTACAAATGGAGAGAGGTGAGGCACCCAAGGTCACTGGGCTGAATACTTTAGAACCCTGCTTCGTACTCAGACTCTTCAAAAAAAAACATTTAATAGGACATCTTATCCTTGTCAAAATAGAGAAATATGAGCTGCATACTCTCACCGGAGTGTAGGCTTAGATTGGCTGAAGAGCTGAATCTAGAAGGTGCACGGTCATCCATCAGCCTGAGCGGCTTCCGCCTGCAGGCCCTGGACCATGGAACTGCTTCCTCCCAGGGCTGGGGACCTGGATGTGAAGACACGCAGGAGAGTCGGAGGTTTTGATGGCCCTGGGGTCCTTGTGGGATAGCCTGGGGATTCAAGAACTTGGGTGTCTACAAGGGGAGACTGAAGTCAAGAAGGCATGAGGGTGGGCCAGGTGGGCGAGCAGCTGCTGGGGGCCGGGGGTGTGGGAAGCGCCCGGCTGAGGCTCACAGTCGCAGAACTGGGCCAGCTGCCTCCTGCAGGTCCCCGTCCTTCTCTCCACTCTGCCTTTCGTCCTTCACTTACCGCTTATCACCTTGGGCGCCGCCAAGACTCTGCCCTGGGCCTGAAGGAAGAAGCCTGACCCCGCTGCCCACGGGTGTCCATAGCAGGCCCTCCAACTCTCTGGGCTGAGCAAAGGACACCACTCCTCTGGAGCTTCTTGGTTCCCTTCTCCCACACTACTGCCTTCCCTCCCCCTCTGAGGAAGACCCCTCTCTCCCCTCATCCCTGGAGCCCACTCCTTTGAGCCTCTTTTCATTAACGCAGCTTCGGTCCTCTCCTCCTCTCGGAATCCCCCGGTCGCCCTCACAAGCACCCAGTTGGCCTGATGCTAAAGCAGACTCCCAGGAGCCACCTCACCTCACCGTCCTTCAGTCTTCTGGAAAGGGGACTTCACCCCTCAGCTCTGCTTCATTGCTCACTCCACCCTCAACGCTCCTAGACCAGTTCCTGCCCTCAACCCTTTGCTGAAAATGTTCTTTCAAAACTCATGGAAACCAAATGATGGATGTTCTTGAATGTCTTTGAGTCCCTTGCCTGCTTGAATTCTCTGAAGCATTTGGCAATTTATTTTTTTTAGTTTTATTTTATTGAAGTGAAAGTCACATAAAATTTACCCTTTTATTTATTTTCATTGTTGCTGTTGAAAATATTTATTCTGTTTTGATATTTTTTTTCTGTTTAGAAGTTTTTAGGTAGATATTATGGTTTGGATATGAGGTGCCCCCCAAAGCTCAAGGGTGAGACAATGCAAGAAGGTTTAGTGGACAAATGATTAGGTTATGAGAGCCTTAACTCAATCAGTAAATTGATCACCTGAAAATTTACCCTTTTAAATGGCATTTTCATGGCACATGATAGACTCACAATGTGGTACAACCACCCCCTCCATCTATCTCCAAAAGATTATCATCACCACGAAATGAATCCCCATACCTGTTGCTGTTGGGTCTCCACGATGCCCTTCTTCAGGTCTCCAGTGACCACCAGTCTGTACCCATTTTGTGTGTTCCATAAACAGAATCATACACTTTGTGGCCTTCTGTAACCAGCTCCTTCTGCTCAGCATAATATTTCAAGATTCCTCCCCATCGTGCCTGGACCAGAACTTCATTGCTCATTAGGACTGAATGATATCATACGTGCAGGTGAGAATTCACGCACATATTCATCCATGGATGGCCATCCGGGCTGTTTCCACCTTGTGACTATCCTGAGCTGTGCTGCTCTGCTTTGTGTGAACCTGTATTTGCTGGAATACTATTTTTTCTCCTCTGGGGTTTGCCCCTAGAAGGGGAATTGCCAGCTCAGGTGGTGATTCTGCTTACCTTTTCAAGAACCCAGCAGACCTTGTCCACAGCAGCTGAGCCAGCGCACCCCCTCCCCCTGCACTCGACCTCCCTGCACCCTCCAGATGCTATACCATGCTGCGCCCCCACTTCCCATGTGGGAGACCCCTTTTGTTTCTCCTCCTCCAGCTCGTCTTCTTGTCCCTGCTGCCACCGCAGGGGACTGTCAGCACTCTGTCTTGACTTCATCCCCAATCTAGGACGTCTCCAAGTTTGTAGCTGGACCTCTGACCATGAGCTCTTCCTGTCTACCTGCTCGTGGCATCTCCACCTGTACACGCACCTGCCTCCCTAGGTTCGTGTGTGTCCCCGCCGTCCCTCATATACCTCAAGCCTCATCTTCCTCAATGTTTTATATATATATATATATATATATATATATATTTTTTTTTTTTTTTTGGCACCAGCACCCTGTCTTCCCAGGCACCCATGCCACCACCTTAGATATGTCTTCATATCTCCCTACCTGAGAGGTCAGGGTCACTCCCCCTCTTCCCTCTGTCCCTCATGTGGTTTCTGCCTGCTGTCTTCTTCACAGGGCAGTGACCACTGGTCTAAGCATGATTTCCTTCTCTCTGGGTGTGGCAGGGCCTCTCCCTCTTGAATCTAGCCTCACCCCCCCCACTGTGACCCCACTGACTTGCCTGTGATTGCTAAGGTGACTTCCTGAGGAGTGCTTGGGATCAAGTCCCCCCTGCTCCAAGGCCACCAGGTTCCCACGCCTCCTACACAGCGTCCAGGTTAACCCCAGCTGCCCTCTCATTCTCCGCTCCCAGCTCCCCCCACACGTGATTCTCCCACCACAAAAGCTGTTATCCTCCATGTTGACTTGAAAGGATGCGATCCTTCCATGTCTCTGTCTCAGGATGGTGTCAGTGGGCTGCAATAGTTTACAGGAATCAGGACCAGTTTAGGGTTCTGATGTCAACAGAACCATTGACGAAAATCTATATTTTTAGCCAAACAAATGCTGTATGCCAATAGGTAAATCCATTGCTATGGATTTCTCTCTCTCTCTCTCTTTCAAATTTGTAACTAATTACGATGAAAATAATGTTACAGAAACATGCTTGCAAATCTTAGAGTTGTACAACTCCCAGAAAAGGGGCCAGGGAGCTCTACAACTGGAGTCTCCTTCTGATGCCCTGGATCCTTTACGCGCAGGCCAGGTTCTTCCTTGGATGAGGTCTCTCAGCAAACCTGTGCCCGTGGACTCCAGCAACTGGATCCAAGGCTCATCTTCCCACTTTTAAATGTAGCTGGAGTTAAAACTCGCAGTGCCTGTCACTTTATTTATTGCTTCATTACAGATGAAGTATTCCAATCCCCAGGGAAAACCAAGACCAAAAATGTGCTGGTTTTCCCTGAGAGATCCTCCCTCATCTTCTGGGGTTTCTTTGTTCCTGGTGAATTCTGACAATAGCTTCTTTGGTCAACCATTTAATTTTTTTTTTTTTGGAGGGGTTTAACTTTGACTTGTTGATGCTAATGCACTCCTGATGTGCAGAAAGGAGAATAGTTCAGATATTGTAAAGGAAGGGAAATATTAGAAGCATGAATAATTTATGGAGAAGTAGTTTAAGCAGCTAACTATGCCATGCATTCTCCCCTTATTTCATGAATGATCCCTATGCCAAGTCCACACAAGTTAATGTTTATTTCTGGAAACCTTTACCAAAATGAGCAAGAAGTAGTAAATGCCTCATTATGCCCTCACAGTGCCTAATGACACATTATTTTCTGTTATAAAACTTCAAGGTTTCCAAAGGCATTGTTATAAATCCAAAGTGTCAACGTTTCTTTGGTAAGAAAAAGCATCCTATAGAAATAAGATGTAAGATTAACAATTCAGGGTCATGTATTTTCATCTCTCCCCGAATTCTACTGTACGTGGCAGTGAGCTGCAATCCATATATTTTATAGAAAATATGCTGTGAAGACCCATAAAACATTTAAGAACATTTGGAAAAGCAAAAAATGGGACCTTCAGAAATAAAACCTTAAATAAGAAAATAGAAAAGACAGACCATCAGCAGTGATTAATAAAATAGACATTTTATAAAATAGTCCTTGGGGAGGTAAGTAGGCCGCAGAGATTGAGCCAAAATCTAAAGGCTTCCTGGCGACTCTGCCCACCTGAGTGGACGAGGCAGTGAAGGGCAGTGTTTAATAGCTCCAATGCTGGAGTCCCATTTCCTGGGTTTAAATCCTAATCCTGGAATCCATCAGCCTTGTGACTTGGGACAAATTATCTTAGTCTTTTTGAGACTTAACTTTTTCCATTGGTGAATAATTATAAAAATAATACTTCTTCCAGACATCACGAGATTTGCCTACTGGGACACATGAGGTCCTCAGTATGGTGCTGGCTCATGAAGCTAAGTGACAGTAACTAGTAAGGCGACAGTGCTGTAGGATATGTGCGCGTGGTGTTCTCCGTCATACACAAAGCAAGGAACAGCTATTCTGGCTTTGCCTGTCACCTAACTTGGGAGTGAGGAGCTGCCCTAGGCTCAGGTAGGGCTTGGACAGCCTCCCAAGGCTTCCCAGAATCAGATCTCCTTTCTCCACTTTCCACCTTGTGTCAGTCCTATTTGTGGACGGTGTCCCTCCTTGTTAACAAAGACATACTCAGATTCAGATAATGCAAACAGACAATTTACCGAGGTGAAGGGGAGCATTGAGGAACCCAGGAGAAAACCCAGGAACATATTTGGTAAGACTTCCAACTAAAAGCAGTAGTCCTTAGGCTGGATTTTAAAATTACAGCTACGTATCGCTTCATGCAGATACACATGAAGTGCAAGAGGTAGAAAGACTGAAAGTTAAGGAATTTAAAAAAATGTAAAAATATTAAACAAAAGTAAGTTTTATGCCTATGGTATTATCAAAGGAAATTGACTTTAAGGAAAGAAGAATTACTAGAGATGAAGAAAGATATTTCACTATTATAAAACTATACAACAGGCAGATATAATCCTAAATTGAAATGCATTGAATAACATATATAAAACAAACTAATATATAAAGTAGAAATAATGGTAGAAATAGAAAAACCCATAATCATAGCTGGAAATGTTAATACAAGCCTTTACGACTGACATCACAATTAATCTAAATATAAACAGGGATAATGAAAATTCCAGTAACATATAACAAATGCAAAAACTGCCAATTTACATTATTTTCAAGTGGAAAAGCCACTTGAAAAGCCACTTGTGGAGTGGTTACCGATATATGGGGTGCTGGTCAAGATGACAGAGTTCATTCAGAGTATGCAATCTGACCACTGTGGATTGAAACCAAGAATCAATAACAAGAACTGGGACAGATCTACCTGCCTGGAAACTAAGCAGTACACTTTGAAATATTCCGTGGGTAACCTAAGAAATAATGTAGAAAATATTTCAAATGGAATAGAATGAAAATATTACGTAGAAAAAAAACAACCCTGCAGATATATTTCTGATAGAGGATAAAATTCCAGCCTAAGTGAATGTACAGATCAAAAAAGAGAAAGTTTAACTTTCAGAAAATAAAGAGGACTAAGTACTAAAGTCAATAACATAGAAAGTAGATATATAATTGGGAAAAAATCAATCAAGCCTCAAGTAAGTTGTTACTCTGAAAGATGCATAACTCAATAAACCCCTAGTAAATCTGATCAAGAAATAAAGAAAGGCACAGTTACTAATAAATGGAATGCAAAAAGAAGCATCACTAGTAATCCTCCAAGTATAAAATGTCTGAGAAGAAGGTGCTGGAAATACATCTATGAAGATCAGTTTGAAAGTTAAAATTGACAAATCTAAGAAATCTAAAAGCTCAAAACTCAAAATACATAAAAGAAGAAATGGAGATTTTGAATAGTCCTACATCTATTCAGTTAAAACTCCAAAGCCTAAGAAATTTAAGGCCAAATGGCTTCATGGTAAAGTCTACCAAATTTTTAAAGAAGAAACTAAACCACATCCTATATAAATTTTTCCAGAAAATAGAAAAAGTAAAACTGTAACTCCCTTTTTTAAGGCCAGCATAACCTTTATCACTACAGAGCCGACATGAACATGGAAGGAAAGGAAATTATAGGCCAGTGCCTCTTGTAAGTGTACATGAGAAGATGAATAAATTCCGCTTCAATAAAAGTAAAAACCTGTTTTCATCAAAGCACACCATTGAGAATGTGAACACTGGCTGCTGATTGGGAAAAAATAATTATAATATATGTATCCATTATAGGGAATTTATCCAGGACACATTAACAACTGCTCCAAAACTATAACAAAAGGGCAGAGGACCCATTTAAAAAATGGGGAAAGGATTTTAACAGGCCCTTTTCAAAAGAGAGCATCTAAACGAACACTAAATGTATAAAAAGGCTTTTAATGTCATTAATCCTCAAGGAAATGCAAGGCAAAATTGCAAGGAGACTATACAGAGACAGAATTATCCACAAATGCATGCGTGCGTGCACACCAAAATGACTTAGGGAATACCCAACTAGTAATACCGAGTGCTGGCCAAGATGTGCAGCCACCAGAATTCACACATACTGCAATGGTGAATGTCCTGTGATCTAGAAATTCTCCTCCTAGATCCACATCTGAAAGAAATGTATATGCGTGCATACCTATAGACAAAACACTGTGCATGATAGCCCCAAACCAGAAGCAACATGAGAGCCCGCCAAGGGCCCAAGGGACCCATGTAGATGGGCATGTAAGATAGACAGTATGTGGAAACAAAGGCAAAGAAATATTATTATGCCCAAGATCATGGTTGAACCTCATAGACACAACGTTGCCTGAAAGAATCCAGATGTGGAGGTGAATACTCAAGTGGATGAAGCCTAAGTTTGGGCAGAATTCACCTCTAGTGATGCAGAGAACCCAGAAGCATGGCTGCCTTGGGAAAGGTGTGAGCTAGCAGGGGCCTGAGGGGAGCTGTGGGGCTGATGGCGGAGGTGTGTCTTCACCCCAATGGCCGCGCAGGTGCGTTCACTGCATATATATCAAAAGAAATTATCAAACTATACATGCACGTCTTTGTAATTTAATATATGAATGACACATATTATGGGTCAATTAAAAAGCTAGAAGTAATTAAAAGAAAGTGGTGATTTGGTGACTCTTCCTATGGTGAGTTAGTAGACGATTCTTTCTGCTATTTTCTGGTATAAAATGAGCATGAACTCGCCACCAAGGCTGGGGCCTTAGCAGGGCACACAGAGCCCTTCCTGACCAGCCAGCTCCCTTCCCAGCCATTGCTTCTGCCCCGCTCCGTCCTGGATCTTCTTGAGACTTGGTGACACTCACTGAAACCTCCTGAGGTCAGACCCTCCTCCCTCTCTGGAGTCCAAGGCCACCACAAGCCAAGTGCCCCAACACACCACACTGAGGCTGGAATGTGGACCTAGAGCCTCCTTAATGCCATTACAGGGTGCCGCCCTGAATTCAGAGGCATTAACACTGGGTAGAGGCTCCTCTGGGTTAAACACCATGTTGGGTTAGGGTGTGATTGCCTTTGCGTAAACACCAGAACTCTCTAAGGAATTTGTTGTTGTTATTCTGTTTTGTTTGGGGTGTTTCTTGTCTTTGCTGTGCACGGTGAAAAAAACTAGATTTCACTTCACACATCAGATTTTAAAAAGTCCCGTGGAACCTGGTATGGTGGTCCACACCTGTGATCCCTGCAACTCGTGAAACTGAGGCAGGAAGACCCTAAGTTCAAAGCCAGCTTCAGCAACTTAGTGAGGCCCTGTCCAAAAAAAATTAAAAAATCAAAAATAGGACTGGGGATGTAGCTCAGTGGTAAAGCACCCCTGGGTTCAGTCCCCAGTTCCAAAATAAATAAATAAATAAGTCGGTCTGGGTAGCAAGAGCCTCTGCTTGATTTCCACGTGTGCCATTGGCTAATGCTTCTAGAAAAATATTTGCTCTCTGACGTTTTTCTTTTCCTGTGTTTCAATGTATGGATGTCCAGTATTCTACCCGTCTTCCCCGGTGCTCACGTTCTCAGACCTCCCTGATCCCAGGGTGCTTCGTGTTCTGACAATTCTCCCGTCAGAGTTCCCACCCTGTGCTGAGGGATGGCCAGAGTGGAAGAGGCCTGGCCTTGGGGGCCTCCTCTCCCAACTCCCTGACCACACAGGGAGAAGTAGCCATGTGTTTCCATAACGATGCTCTTGTGCCGTGCTCATCTCCTGGCGAAATGGAGCTGGACATGCAGGAAAGAGAAGAGATAGTCTCGGGTAGCACATTACAAACCAGAAAGCTTTTGAAGTCAGCATCTGGGCTGGTCTTAAAACAAATGTGCAGCCTGAGAAAAACAATTACTGCTGACACCACTGACCTCACAGACACTGTGTGGTGATGAGATTCTCTCCTCCAGGACTCTCACGAGGCTTGCAAGGGTGTATTCCTGCTTTGCTTTGCTTTTTCCCCTGCTTGATGGGCTCCCTTTCTCTGTGCTAATCCATTTTTCTTCCAAAGATGGATGCACAGGTTGTATAGCATTGGCCTTAGTTTGAGTCACTGGAAAGCAAAGCCCAAGACAAGGACTTGAGGACAGGCTCATCCTCTGGGAGGTGGTCCTAGGCAGCAGAAGTGAGTCAAAGGGGAGAGCAAAACAGGGATGAACAAAAAAAAAAAAAAAAAAGTCAGAAAAATTGTATCCTGTATGGAGGTCGCACCTGTACACAGTGGGATTTATTTCCTCAGTTCTCAGGGCCTCAGGGAACCCTGTGGAGGGCCTCTGCATCATCCGTCTGAAAAGGTGAAGGGCCTGGAGCCTCATTCGCAGGCTGCCTGTTTCCCATGAGTTGAGAGCGGCCTCGGGTGTGTTAACTGCCTTGCGTTTAGGGCAGGTTCCTCCCTGCGTCAGAGAAGGTCCAGGGCAGAATGCCTTGTAGCCAGGCAAGCCCATGGTGGAGCCCTGAAGAGCCAGGCAAGTGCGTGCTCACCCAGAGTGTCCAGCACGGCTTCAGCTGAAGTCAGAGGTGGCAAGGGGATGTGACCCAGGCACCTGGGCACCTGCCATAGACGCGGTCTCTGCAGGGAGATCTGACTCTTGTTAGATGTCATGGCTCTAAGCAGTCACAGAGGTGTGTGGCCAACCAACGTGGTTCAAACTGGTTGCTCCGTGACACCTTAGTCACAGGACAATTCCTATGAGGCCCGCAGGGCTGACTTTCTGGACCCTTGACACACCTTGCATCTGAAACAGAGCTTGGAGACTAAGACGTTCCTCCGAGAATGACCTGCTCACTTAACCTGCTTGAATCTTCTTGCCTCACCATCTTTGTGAATGGTGAAGACTTTTGCCCTTCAAAATCTAAATGGGCTGTAGCTGCAGAACTTCTCAAGTGCTCTTAAAGAAGCTGACTTCCTGCTTCGCCAACCTCCCTGTAACTTATTACCCACCTAGTCACGTAAGAGAGATGATGAGCTGAGGCTTGTTTTGCCACAACTTGGTTGCACTAAACTAGAGAAAACCATTTGACCTGGACAGTCGATCAAAAATTATAATCTGTCCCCAAATATCTAAATCTACATTCTTGAAAATCTAGCCTTTCACATAGAGCTCAAACCTGACTTCAATCGTGAGTCGCGGACTCCACAGGAAGAGGAGTGGGAGGGACAAACGAGGGAGGCTTCCTGCTGCTCCCCAAGCCCTTACCGAGAGCCAGGAGCAGTGCTGGGCGCTGTCCCTCTATTAATGGATAGAGTTCTATCTAATTCCCAGACAGGCTTGGAGGGCGACCTAGGTGTCGAGAAGGCAAGTGATGTGCCCCAAAAAAAGTCAGTATTTTTATTTTCTGGAAGTTTCATGTAACTGCCCTGGAGAGCAGAGCTCAGGTTGAATCCGAGCCACTGCCCGTACCCAGGCCATCCTACTCACCTCACGACATTAGTGCCCCAGGTCTCCAGGCCCAGACACACTGGTTTAGGTAAAATGATGAAGTTGGTTTAAAAAAAAAATCCCTTGTCTCATACCTACTTCTGTTTTCACAGTCTGTTTGGAATCTCCAGGTTCCAGCTGGGACCCTGTCATCCTCCACGCAAGCTTGATGGCCTCTTCTTGGCCTTCCCTTCCTCCCCTTGAACCACATTCCGGGCTGCTCCACTTGCCTAATAGCCAGTTTCTCTCACCCGTGAGCAGTGTGCCCCATGGCCAAGGTGCTCATGCTCGATGGCGATGCCTGCTACTGTACACATCCTGCAGGGTGCCTGGCACACCGTGGTTGCCAATGACAGTCACTTGGCAGAATGAATGAAGGAGTGGGTGGGTACACTTGAACATTGGTCCCTGTTTTATAGACAGGAAACCTGTCTGGTTCATTCTGACACTAGAGTCTTCCCCAGCATCACCCAGCATGGTGGAAGAGAATTGGAGGGAGAACTCAAATGTCTGGGGCCCTGGTCTAGCGTATTTTCAGTCTCTAATGGTGCATTGCCTTCCTATAGACACAGATAATTTAATAAGCATCCTCTGAGTCATCGAAGAGGAGACTCTTACAGTAGACAGTGGAGGCTCCACATCAGAGCAGCAGAGGGCTGCGTGGGGGCTGGGTAGATTTTCTGTGTTACTTAAATCATGTCATGCAAATTCCTAGAATCACATCATGATTCTTGCAAATCTTCTTTCCAAAATGGTTTCCCATTGCCCTTCTCCCTGTGCCAACCCCAAAATACAGTGGGATGAGGAACTGTCAGATCTACATGCATGCAATGAGTGAAGGGTGCTTTCTCAGCCCAAACTTCCTCCAACACCCCCTCCACTGTGTGCGAGGAAGATGCTCTTCCATGGACTGAGGGACAGTGCAAGAGGACCCAGGACACCCACTGCAAAATCAACACCACGTGACTTTAACACTATGGAGCTTATGTTGCTCTTTGTACCACAGCTAAATGAAACCTCCAGCCCATAATGAGCAGAGAAACACAAAAAAGTTGTTTCACCCTAAATGTGGCACTACAAAGATGTCTGTCCCAATGACCAGGGGAACTGCACGGCAATCAGACTCTGGGTTTGCCAGTGCTTGTGCTGATGTCCAGTTCCTCCTGGCACTGAAATGTCACATGTGACCAGGAGAGGATTGTCTGGGAGAAAGGGTCTCTTGGGAGGCTGTGGGGACTGGGATCAGGGGCTGAAGCTGAGATAGTGAGTCTGGGCAGGATGACAATTTGTGGAGAATAAGAAAATGAAGAAGGAGGTGTTTCAGCAAAACACATGTCCTAGGGATGGCCTGGGCTCCGCACCCGATGATGTCTGGTGACCTGTCTTGGACCAAAGCTCCGGGCTTTGGTCTGGGAGGAAGGAATCTTGTCTGGGGAGAGTGGTGTTGTGGGTCTTTCCCTCAAATCTGGTTAAATACCACCTTCTCTAGACGCCCCTCCCACCTTACTTGAACTGGATGTACCTTCTGCCACAGCACTTGGGGAGTGTGTGTGCTTGTGTTTTTCCATTCTCAGCCTTGTCACCATTTGTGGTTTTTAAAAGCATTGTTTCTTTTCTTGCTTTTTGTGCATTTCCCATTCCCGTTGGCTCTCGAGGTCCTTAACACTTAGCACCTGGCACGTGATCAGTACTGCACAGAGAGGGATTGAATCAACTGTGCGCTTCTAAATGAACAGCTGTTAGCCATAAATGTGTAGTGGCTCCCGTGACATCTGATTGCTGGGTTCCAGGGATCTACAGGCAGAATGACAGAGGACACAGGCTGTTTTCTTCCTGGTGCAATCAGAAGCAAAGGAGTGACCATCAGAGTAACTGTCAGAGGGCTGTGTCAGGTGCTGTGTGACAGGAGCATTGGCAGTCACACAGGTGGGAAAGAAGTGCTTCTCCTACCTAACACTGCACTATCCCAAACCTAGAGACTTCAATGACGGCCACTCTGCTTGGTCATGTTTCTCCGGGTCAAGAATTCCAACAGGGTCTGCCTGTTGTCAACTCTGTCCTTCACTCGGCTATTTTCAGCGGTGACTTAGCCAGGCTGCATGAGCCAGGAAAGCTTCACTCATGCATCTGGCACCACAGGGCTTTTTCGTGTGGCCTCTTTCCATGTGCTGTCTCAGGCTCCCTCACAGTGAGTCAGTGTCTTGCCTGGCGGTTGGCTTCCAAAGGGAGTGGCCCAAGGATGAGAAAGCAGAGCTCTTTCGGTCCCAGGTCTAGCAGTTACACAGCACGGCTTCCATGGTGCTCTCCAAGCAGCCCAGGATGATCCCAATTTCAAGAGGAGGAGACAGACTCCTCTTGTTGGGAAGATTAGTAAAGCATTTGCAGCCATTTGTACCCCATCCCAGGAGAGACCTGAGAGATGTCACAGCAGGTTCTGCTGGTTCTTGGCAATGGCATTGGGGGCAATTGGAGGGAGGCGTGGACAGACTTGTCAAGGGTTGTTTTGAGGCCTTAGACAAGGGAGGACCCATTTATGGCTACCTGGTTACTCTCTGGAAAATTATCACAAGTGTTACAGCTTAAACTATGCAAACGTATTGTCACACTTTTAAAGGTCAGAGATTCAGAATGTGTTTCACGAGCCTAAAGCCAATATGTCAGCAGGTGTGATTCTTTCTGAAGGCTCTAGGGAGGCTCCATTCCCCGTCCCTTCTGGCTTGGAAGCTGTTTGTCTCCCCTCCCTTCAACTTCAAAGCCAGGTGTGAGGAATTCTGGGGCCGGGGTGGCCTGGGAACATTGAGGTAAGTTGGGGAAAGGCAAATTAAGGGAAGAGAGTCAAGATTTGATCTGACAAACTATGAGAAATTCATGAAATGTCCAAGAGGAGCTGCCCAGAAAAGTCAGAAGCACATGTGATCCTCACTTCCCAGCTGGAAAGGCACCTGGGGTCCATCAGCACAGATACGTGAGGATCACTGAGGCTGTTTAGGAGGAGAGTTCATGGCAGAATTATCCAACAGAAATATAAAACGAACTGCATATGTAAGTTTAAATTTTCAGGTACCCACATTTAAAAGGTGAAAAGAAGCAGACAAATTGATTTCAGTAATACCTTCTTTGACAGGATGCATCATGTAACGGCCGTTCTGTTATTTAGTCCATAGGAGAACAGTGAGGTCGTTTGGACGACTCTCCTGCACTGAGCTGAAGAACTCCAGTACATCAGCACAGGCCCAAATGCACTGGCTTTCCACTTCTGTCAAAGTCTCTGTAGAAGAGCTACAAAATAAAATACAGAATATTGTGGTTGGATTCTAGAAGTCATTAGACAGGGGAAGCTTAAAGGTCCTTCTAAGCCTAGACACGAAGTTTGAATTTGGCTTTTACATAAACAATGTATATGTAAGTGCTCCCTTTCTCCCAGGTGCATGGTGAGGCTGAGTTTCCCTCACCAGTGGCGAGGCTGCAGGGGAATCCACCATCCTAATTTGCAGGAGCCTGAGCTCAGCACCCACCGATGTCAGGTGGCCTGTCTTGAACAGCAGCTCCAGGCTTTGATCTGGGAGGAAGGAATCTTGTCTGGGGATAATGGTGTTGTGGTCTTTTCCTTGTGTCTGGTTACCACCTTCTCAAGGATCCCTCCCTATCACCTTACTTGAACTGGATGTACCTGGTTAAGCTTCTGTTACAGCACTTGGGAAGTGTGTGTGAGTGTGGGTGCTTGTGTTTTTCCATTCTTGGCATTTGTTTTATGACTGGGCTGTTCCTCAGCAAGCTACTCTGGCTTTCGAGAGACAGAGAGGTACCCCAAGATTTAGCGCTTCCTGTGCTAATACCGAGAAAAGTCCCGGGTTCACATTGGGAAGGCATCCCACCAAGGACCTCTCAACCTGTCAACCCAAAAAGAAGAACCACCTCTTAGAACCGATAACTCATGAAAGGGATTATGAAAATCTCCACATCAATATATTACTTAGCAAAGAGACATATGCATGACCAGGACAGAAAACTCCAGGTGCATGTGATCAGCATTTTTCCTCCTTCTATGAAGCTGGTCTATTAGTTTATAAAGAGGGATGGCTGTCACAGGCACTGAGATACACAAGTCCAAGTGCTCAGCACATTCTCCTCCAGCCTGAAGTCCATCTATTAATTTACAAAGAGGAATTACTGTCCCAGAGCTAGGGATGCTCCAGGTCCACTAGTCAGCACATTGTGAGCTTCTCTTCCACTCTTCTTGGAAAGCCAGGTTATAACCAGAGGCTGCTTTGCAAGCAGGGCATGTTGGTTGGTGCACGTATGAAGGCATTGGGCTAAGAAGGCCTGCCGGCAGCTCCACCCATGGGCAGACCACCTTGGCTGCCAGAGGCTGGGAGTCTTTGCTTCAGCAGTCCTCTGCCTCCAGGACCCTGCTGCCAGCATTGCCTCATGAGCCACCCTGTCCCTCAGCTGCACAGGTGACTCAACTCTTTATACCTGGCTCACACTCAGGGCTGAAGACATCTTCCAACTGGCAGCCTAGTTCCACTTCCCCGGGATCCATTTCATCTTTGTCACATTTGTCTTTGTTCCCATTCCAAAGGGCAGGCTTTGCCCCCTTCCTACCAAGTCCTAGGGCCAAGAAGGCAGCACACCAGTCCCTCATGACCTGGATCAGCAGCATGGAGATGTGGCATAGTGCAGGGGGCGGGGCACATCTTCAGGACCGAGAAGCACCTCGGCCTGCTGGTGGGTTCTTCTGGGCCACTCCTTGCACCGCCTGAGCCCCAGCTTCCACATCTGTAAAACGAGAGCTTGCAGGTCAGCCGAGTCGAGTATGAAACTATGGCAGACAGGGAAGGGGATAGGCACGTTGTCTGAGACAGAGTTGTTGTTTAATGAATGAGAGCAAACAACCAACTCATGACAATCATTTTCTGTTAAAATTTCAAAATATTAATGTTTTACAACCTAGACAAACAAAGATTAATGGTCCAAGAGCCTGACTGAGCTCTAACTTTAGAGATAAAATGTACACCCTATAATATTTTTAGAGCTGTTGATTTATTACTCTCAGGGGAAGCATGATTGAATAACAAAAGCATGTTGGGAAAATGTTAAAGCAGGCAGGATGAGGAAAGTCTCTCAGTGGACGAGAAAAGGCCAAGCCGTAGTCGGGCTTCTCATTCTCCTTTCTAGCCAGTGTCCCAGGTCCCTTTGCGTCTCCTTCCTGCCCTCCCCCGGCCTCTGAACACTGCAGTGCCTCAGTTTCAGATTTCCTCTTTCCTCCAATCTACCACTTGCTCTAGCCAAAATTCTTGAAGGAGGACCCAAGGTTTGTGTCCACAGCTTGAGCCTAGGAAGCCCTCCCTCTTGCCCTGTGCCGCAGGGCTAACAGAGCAGGAGCAGCTGTTACCCCCAGGGAATCTTCTGGGCCGCATGCTCTATAGGATGGTGCACAAACTGTCATTTTATGGAAGATACCCCTCGGACGTAGCAAACTGACAGCCTTGGCCCAAATGGACAGCGAGAGACATGAGTGTGGTCAGATCTCCGGGGTTGAATCGTAGCCTATATCAACTACACAGGGGCCATAATAATCATTTCTTACATTTTCTAAGTTCTACATATTGGAAGCATTAACTCACAGAAGGTCTAAGGAACCCTAGGAGAGTGCTATAATGATTTGCATTCCCACTTTACAGAAGAGGCACTGAGGCTTATGAATGAAAACTGGCTGACTCAAGGGAGTCACCTAATGTTATTACGTGGGGCTTCTCGGGACTCTCTAACTTCAGAGACCATTCTCACAGGGAGGACACCGCACTGTCACAAGTGGCGTTCAGAATGTAGGAGGGGTGGACTGAACAGGTCAAGGATGGTTTTGCAGCAGGATTCTCACCCCAGCGCTCCTGCCTGCTGCACTGAAACTCCTTTTGCAATCTCTAAACAGAAAGGCCCTGGCATTCAGAACCAGCTACCTGACAGCTCCCATGGCTCAGCAATGAGCCATTGCTACCACCCACATAGACTGGCCTCCATGGTCTTCATCTTTATCTTTAGTGATATGATTTTCAGTATGCCCATAGCTTGGCAAGAATCAGGCAGGCAGTTGGCATGGGGAGGTTTGGAAGGTCTGACGTTCCTGCAGAGCTGTGGTTTATTTGCAGGCTGCAAGATCATTTAGCACAGGGACTGTGTTCATTCTGCTCACCACTCCT
Source organism: Spermophilus citellus (assembly GCF_964194105.1). Taxonomy (NCBI): domain Eukaryota; kingdom Metazoa; phylum Chordata; class Mammalia; order Rodentia; family Sciuridae; genus Spermophilus; species Spermophilus citellus. The sequence goes on from NC_138200.1 coordinate 64,837,169, forward strand.
CTCTTCTCTCTGCCTTAGCCATTCCCCACTCTCTTTATTCTTCCATTTCTGCCCAATGTCTAAACTTCTGAAAGGAAATGTGGTCTTTTGCATCATGACACACGATCGCCACCAACTGGTAAGAATGTTTGCACTACAGAGACGACTAAGGTTTGGGCTGGGGCAGAAACGGTTCATTTCCATGCTCCAAGGCTCAGCGTCCAGGTACTCAAGTCCAAGGAGCATCAATTGCTTTAATTTAAGGTAGGCTTTCATAATCCCAGATGCACGTTCTTAAATTATCCTGTAAACCATCAAATAAAATGATTTCCTAATTGTGCATTATTTGTGACAATTCCAATGCGCATCTTCCATTAGAGGGGTAATAGTTTCGCTGTTATTCAGATGAAGTTGCCTATATTCATCAGCATTCCAACACTGGCTGTCTCCTGGAACTTTAATGCTGAAGGTGAATCTCAGATTTCTTTTTCATAAATGCAATTTGTAAACATGATCTCATCATTTTGTCAACACCACTTTCTTTTTAAGAATCCCCTGAAGAAGAAGCACCAATGACAGTCCAGCTATTGTTTTATGTGCTTTGCAAGTATTTAACATCCCCCTAAAGTAGAAACCATTATTATCCTCCTTATTTTAAGAAGATAAACCAGGGCATGAAGAGGTAAAGACGCCATGCGAAGTCATGTATCTAAAAATGCAGAGCTAAGTAGGATTCAAACCTGAAAAATCTGGCACCAGAATCCTATCCATTTGGCTCTGAGGTCTCAGAAAGGCGATTGCTACTCCCTCTGGCCTCACCAATCTGCCTATTTCTGCCTTGGGACCAGCCTCACCCTTCTGTGCTCTTACCAAATACCCTGACTACCCACCCATTCTAGTGATAACCCCTGGTCAGCACCAACAGAGCGTGGTCCCTGCGTCTCCACCCTAGACTACAGGTGGATTACTAGACCCGGATCCAGTTGCACGTGGGAAGTAGCAGACAATTATTTTTGAGAGGAACACAAAGCTCGTAGACCAAATGTTGATTCCTGTCTTCTAGAGAGAGAGAGAGAGAGAGAGAGAGACAGGCAGAAGTCAGCAATCAGAGTGGTTTCCTGGGGACCAGAGGAGGAAATAAAAGAAAGGAAAAGAAGAAAAATTGGGCCAATACCACTTGGAAAATTCTCCCAAATCTTCAAAGATAATTTCATTTTTCCCCCCAAGGAACTCGATGCTTCTTTAGATAGAAAATTGTTTTCACCTAAAATACCACATAGCTGTCCCGGAGTCCTCTTGCTTCTTGTCATGCTTATTAGGAAATTCAGTTCTCACAGCAACAAATCTCAGCTTCTTTAGCTTCTGGAAAACTGTAAAATCATTAACTATCCCTTAAAAATGTATTATTGGAAATATACGTGGTCTCTGCCTCTTTATCTGAATATTTTGACATGAGCCACTGTGAACTTGATACTGACCGTTTGAGGGTGTTGAGTACCATGATCTTCAAGGTTCCTTCCAGCCATAAGCCATGAACTTGGATTAAATAGCACCAAGAATATATTGAAATTTCCCTTTATCTTCCTTTGTTCTAAAGAATAGGTTAACATGTATTGATTTTATTTCACAACTCACACGGAAATGAGTGTTTCACTGCTGACATCGTTTATGATCTGTAGTTTCCATTCTCTTTAACAGCCCTGGTGCAGTATTAAAAAAAGTATCTTGGTCATAAAATCTGTTTTTGAAGCCAAAGTTGTTTTAGAAAAGCAAACACAGCTTATATAATCCACTTTCTCGGTAGTAGCTTGGTTCAGGAAGGGAAATGTGATTGGAGGTGCACAAAGAAGATACTTCCCTGGGACACTGCTGGACCTATGGTGGCTTTCAAGAGAATGACTGAATTCTTCATACTCATCCGTGAGAGGATGCAAATCAGAAAGCAAGGGAAAGCCTTGGAAATCCAAGTTGGTTCAGCAAAAGTGTTATCTTGGGCGGTAGTATCTGAATTAGACCAGGTTAGGTTATGCTGCAGTAACAAAGAGCTCCCCAAATACTGATGACATAAACAACAGAAGCTTTATTATTGCTCATGATACATAACTGATATAGGGAAAAGAGTGATGCACCATGCAGTCATACCACATAGGTCACAGCAGCACAGGGCTATCATGGTTGCATCCATATTCTCATGGGAAAGAAAGAGAACTTAAAGGTTTTGTCTTACAGCTAAGTACTCACCTAGAAGTGACACACCAAGGTTCCTACTGTAATTAATTCATTGATCCTAGCAACAACATAGCCCATCCAACTGCACAGGGGGAAAAAGTGCAGTTCTGCACATGCTCAGAAGAGAGGAGACCCAGTTGTGGCTGAGCAACAGAAGCCTCAACCACAATAGCCAATGTGGACCAAATGCCTGGTCTGGGCTGGGCAACAAGTCAAGACCCCACCAACCACATGTTGCTCAATCCCCCTGCTACCCCATAAGGCATGTGCTTCCATGATCTCTTTCCTCAGAGAAGGTGGCTGGGAATCCAGGAGGCTAAATGTGCCCCATGTACTCACCTACCTCTAAAGAACCAAGTGGCACTGCCACACTGCTGCTCCCTGAGTGCCCCTCCAAATCTTGGCCAAACCTCCAGACTCTCTGCTCTCCCAGGGGAGGAGCACATCCCCTGCACAGACAGGGAGGCATGATGACCAGGAAGCTGCAGGCACCGCCCGCAGGACACTGGGAAACTAATGATTTAGGGAGCTGGTTTTCAAGTCCAAGACTGTTGGACCGAATAATCATTGTTTCAAGTCACAAGCATCAAAAAGTTACTCAATGTGAGAAGATATTTGGGAAAATTTAACAATGTTGAATGTTTGAACAAACATTTTAAAATATATATCAGTATATGTGCATATGGAATTGATTTAAGAGGAAGGGAATGCAGGAGAATCCTGAAATCATTTGTATGTATGAGGATTACATATAAACTAACCTCTGTATAGATTATAAGTTAATACATAGTTTTGATACTATCCATCTATTATCTATACACCTATATCTCCATTTATCTGACTAAACCAGAGTCCAACAGAAATATAATTTAGAGCACCTATGCAATTTTAAATTTTCTTGTGTTGGCATTTAAAAACTGAAAAACATCTAGATTTAATTTAATAATACATTTCAATTAACCCAATATAAGCAAATATGCTCACTTCAACATATAGTCAACTTAAAATTATTAATGTATATCATTTTTGTGCTTAGTTTTTGAAATTTTGCATCCATTTTATACTTTGAGCATAGCACAGGGTACTTGTGAGCGCTGAGATGACTCAGATCCTAGGAAAGGAAACCACTCCCTGAAGAGCCACACTAACTCGAAATACCTGCATTGCAGTCTAATGGATGCACAGAAAGAATTTTAGAGCCAGGGGAATTTAGATGACTTCTAGGGCAGTCTTTTGTTCCCCAGAGATCTTGTTAAAATGCAGATTGTGACCCAGTAAGTCTGGGGTGAGCCTGAGCATCCACACTTCCACTAGTGGATGGTAATACTCCGGTCCACAGCTTTGAGAAAACGAAGCCCCATTTTACAGATGAGGAACCTCGAGCTGAGAGAGGTCAGGTGACCCCAGCAGGCTTGCACGGTGAATGTGCAGCTGGGGTTTGGGTCCAGGTTCTCAGTTCTGAAGCATGCACTGTCACAGTGCCAGTGAGAAACTGAACTTGCAGCAGAACCAAGGTCACTCCCTGCCAGCACCGGGGTTCCTTCTGTGGTGTGTGAGTGTGTGTTCAACTTTCCTAGTCACTACACATGCTACCTCCCTTTGGCATTAAACAGTACTGGAGCCTTGAACTTGTCTGTGTATTTAATAACCCATCACAAAAGTCAGGTGGACAGTCACCCACATGGTGATGCGCACCCCCACATCCTCCTCTGTGTTGGCATTCCCTAAAATTTCTGGGGGACTTACCAGCTACATTTAGAGAAGCTGCTTTCAGAGTCCCTAATGCAGACTTTATTCGCTAAAGATCATCTATTGATTTGGGCAAGCAGAGAGACACCGTGGTGTCCCTGGTTATGAAAGGATCCTACGTAGGTTACCCCGAGTTCACAGCTCTCCACAGTGATGTTGAAATCTGGTAGCATAGTTCCTCGGCGATGTCTAATGTAGCCTGAGGTAGCAGTGACCAGAATATGACAGACTCACCCCATGTTGGTGCCTGATGGAGTGACAGGCATGAGGAGTCAGAACAGCAACTGTCCACACCAACAGGTTCCACATGTGGGAGTGTGCAGCGCTCCCCCACAGCCATCGTCTCACATCAGCCTCACTCTGCGACTGTTAGCGCCATTTACAGGTGAGGAAATACAGCATATGGCATGAGTGAGTGGCTGGCAACTAGAGTCCATTTGAACCCACACCTGCCATTCTAAATGCGACATGCACTGCCCAACAAACACTCAGTTAAACTAAGGGTGGGAAAGAGACCGCTGCAGCACCTCTTGCCCCACCCTCATGCCCCGGCCACCAGAGTTGACCTGCAGCAGTGCTAACATGGGCAGCCTGGCACGCTCACCTGACTACCCAATCCACAGTGCCCTGGGCCAGAGATATCCCAGAGATCCTCAGCCAGTGAGGGATGAGCTCCCCAGCATCCTTGACCATAGTGGACACTGCTGGACCATGTTCCACCCACTCTCAGGGGCTCCTCAGTGGGACTGAGGTCCCGTGGCCCGCAGCAGAAGCTCACCGATGAACATGCCTTTTCTCCACTCGTCTCCACCCTGTCTCCCTTCCCCACTCTCTCAGTCGCACTTCCTGGCCTCACCTTCCCCCCAAAATACTCACCCAAGTCCTTATCTCAGTGTCTTCTTTGGGAGGGAGCCTGGGTAGCCCTAGGAAGATGTCCTGTGACAACAGCAGGAGAGTCCCTCTCAGCACTAGTGAATGTGGCTTGTGAGCTGGGCCCAGGGGCCTAACCGTGTTCCCCTGGCTTGCCCTGGTCAGAGAGAGTACAGCTGTGGTTGCTGAGCTCTTCAAAAGATACATGTCCAGCCCTGGTGTAAAATTATTTCAACTTTGTGCACTGCCAGGGTGCTCAGGGGCCTGTTTCCATTGATGTTCCCACAAGACAGGCTTCAGCCTGGTGTGTATTCAACTACTCAGGAATTCCCTGAAAAATGTCTCCAAGGATGTGCCATGCTTGGGATTTTCTCGGTTTTCCAGTAGAGACAGAACAATTCTTGGGAGGATTTTCTCTTTCCCTGCGGGATCAGATCTCCCTGTGCTTCTGGGAGACCTCTGCAGATAGAGAGCATGTGCTAGAAGTCAAACCAGCTCAAGGCTTTGAGACTGAATGAACATGAACATGGACAGAATTGCAGCAAAAATCTCCTAAATGCAGTCGTAAAACTAAAGTTTACCTTTAAGTGGCAGGATTGACAAATCCCAAAGCATGAAAGAGACAAACAAACAGTCTGAGTGTGTTGAGCGGCTGAGAGCTGGCAAGTGGCAGAGCCAGGACTCTGATCTGCTCCTTGCAGACACCCTGCCTGGTGATCGGAAAACTGGAAGGAAAAAAGCTAAGAGTTCCGACAAGACCAAGTGGTCCATCTGGGCACCACACTCAGCACGACGCAGGACCAGGCTGGCTTCCTCCTGCACAAGGAGCTTTCGAGCATTGTTTGATAATATTCCAAAAAGAAAACTGTAGCGCCAAGTTCCCCAAATGTTTTATATAAAACCAGGAGATGACTGAGGCACTTCTGTGCATCCCCAGGGGCTTCATGGGAGTTTCTGCCAGTTCACACACTTAGCACTCCTCAGGGCTGTGGGGCTGGGCAGACGGGCAGGACACAGTGTGCTCAGCAAGACACAGATCCGTCCAGAGCCCTCAGGACCCAGCCGGCCATTCCTAAAGTTATTTCTGAGCCCTCTTGTTTCCTTCATTTAATTATGAATGTTTTCAAACACAAAGTGGAAAGAATTTTACACCAAACAACCACGTACCCATCAGCTAGATTCCACAATTAGATTTTGCATTTCAGTTTACTTGCTTCATCCTACTTTTGGTTGGTTGGTTGTCTTTTATCATTGACATGTGTGAGTTCTTTACATATCCTGGTACTAGTCCTTTGCCACAGATATTTCACAAATATTTCACCCCAGCTGTGACTTATTTATTTCTTTTCCTATGGTGGTTTTGGATGGGCAGGCTTTTTAATACTATTAACATTTAATTTGAATGTTTTATATTTACAGTTATAGCTTTCTGTGTCTAGGCTGAGAAATATATGCCCACACCCATCAAGGGAAGGCATGCCCCTGTGTTTTCCTGAAAAACTATATTTTTAACTTTTACATTTAGACTTGATTTTTAATCCATTTAGATGTCATTTTTATGAATGGCATGAGACAGTAGTTCAGGTTCATTTTGTTCCTCTTATGGATGTAGTTTTTCTAGCATATTTGTGGGTGGTAAATTAAACACCTACCACCTTCTTCATTCAAATAGCTTGGCACCTGTGTCAAGTCAGTTGACCACACTGTGGAAGTCTAGAGCTAGGCCTCCTGTTCTGCTCTGTCGATCTCCTTGCCCGGCCTGATTCTGATACTACACTGTTTCGTTGACTCATTTTACAGCAAATATGAGGCAAGCTCATTCTTTTTCAAAGTGATTTGGATATTCTTTACATTTCAAAATAACTTTTAAAATCATTTTGACAGTTTCTGCAAAAAGCCTGGTGGGATTATGATGGGTTTTTGTTGAGTCTGTGGACCAATCTGGAGAGAATTAACATGTAAACAATACTGAGCTCATGAATATAGTATACCTTGGCATTCATTCAGATTCTTTTTAATTTCAGCAATGTTTTAGTTCTTAATGTGATGATCTTGAACATCTTTTGTTAGTTATTTTACCTTATTGTGAATTAGCATCTGCATATTAAAGAAAACATTTGGCCTTTGTTTTTTCAGGATTGGCTTATTTCGCTTAGCATGATATTCTCCAACTCCATCCACTTACTGGCAAATGTCATATTTTCACTCTTATTTAAAGCTGAGTAATATTTCATGGAATATATATGACACATTTTCTTTATCCATTCATCTATTGAGGGGCACCTAGGTTGGTTCCATAGTTTAGCTATTGTGAATTGCTGCTATAAACATTGATGTGGCTACATTACTGTGGTGTACTGATTTTATGTCCTTTGGGTATAACCAAAGGAGTGGGGTAGCTGGGTCAAATGGTGGTTCCATTATGAGTTTTCTGAGGAATCTCCATACTGCTTTCCATAGTGGTTGCACCAATTTGCAGTCCCACCAGCAATGTATAGTGTGCCTTTTTCCCACATCCTCAGCAACATTTATTGTTGCCTGTATTCTTGATGATTGCCATTCTTACAGGAATCTAAGTGTAGTTTTGATTTGCATTTCTCTAATTGCTAAAGATGTTGAACACTTTTTCATGTTTGCTGATGAGTTGTATTTCTTCTTCTGTGAAGTGTCTAAAGTTCCTTATTGATTGGGTTATTGGCATTTTTGGTGTCAAGTTCCTTGAGTTCTTTATATATCCTAGAGATTATGTAAATTCAAAGAATTTACATAGTACTATTTCACATGAAAGGCAGAAAACTTTCGAACTTATAGATCTATTTAATACTCCATACTCCCCATGCTATAGTTGCGACATTTATATTTTTTCTTTAAAGAGACATAGATATTTTAAATAAGAGGATAAAATAGTATTTAATATGTACCCAGGTTTTGCCCTATTCTTTGGCTCTTATTCTTGCCTCAATATCAGGTCCCTTCGTAGCATCAGAACACCTCTTTCTTTCTTTCTTTCTTTCTTTCTTTCTTTCTTTCTTTCTTTCTTTCTTTCTTTCTTATTAAGTTGCTTAGGGCCTTGTTAAGCTGCTGAGGCTGGCCTCAAACTTGCAACCCTCCTGTCTCAGCCTCTTGAATAACTGGGATTATAAATCAGATGTTCTTTTGAATAAGTACATTTATATTTTGTACTATTTCTGAGAAATCTTCACCCACTAACTATATAGTGATAGTTTCAATATTTTTTTTGCCCTCATCCCTGGAACAAATATTATCCATGTTAGAATTTTTGATATTGTCCCAGATGTCCCTGGAAAGCAATGTTCTTGTGTTTTTTTTTCTATTTAATAATTTCTATTGGTTTGTATTCGGACAATATTCTTTCATTTTCATTTTGCTACTAAGGCCAATCAGTGAATATTTTATTTTATTCTTTTTAATTTTTTAATTTTATTTTTGTTTTTTTCTACTTATCTGCTGAAATTTCCTATCTTTTTATTATTATTATAAGTATATTTTCCTCTATGTCTTTGATAACAGTTATGCCTATTTTCAATGTGTTGGTTTTTAATTTCAGCATCTACATAGCATTAGACTTGGTCTCCATTGATGGCCTTCTCTTTTAGAAACGGGTCACATTTTCTTGTTGCTTTTCTTTAGGTCAAGTAAATCTTGGATTATGTTGTGAACATCACAAATGATGTGTTTTAGAAAACCAGGATTCTCTCTCAAAGAGAATTTTGATGGTTTTTAGTTTGGTTGAACTCACATTCACACTCTATGCCTGAGCTGAGTGTCAACTTAAATAGAGATGCTTGGGGACTCCCACGCACGCCTGGCCAGGGGTCACCATTCACAGAGTTTGGGGTACGGTTTATGCCCACAAGTGGGACACCCTGCTCTGGAGTTTTTCCTATCTGGAGATTCCCCACTTACCCCCCAGTGGATGCTGCCTAACTGTCCTCTCTTCTCTGAGACCGCAAGACTGAGTTTTCAGTCAGAGATTTAGTTCCCACCTAGCAATGGTGGCCCTACTGTCAGCTGACAGCTGTGAAATGGGGCAGTCTCTGTCACCTCCCTCCAGCATTAACTCCCCTCCAGTTCCTTCATACTTTACACTTCACTCTCCGGGCCCCACGGAGAGTTGATCACACGTGGCTAAGTGTTGGTAGCTGGTGTCTCTCAGAGCACTGGCCAGGCAGGATGTCCCCAGTTAAACCAGGGGTGGGGTCTCCGGACCTGGCATTTTCAATGGCTTCAGAATATGCCATTATAAGGGCACATCATTAATTCACGTTGTCTTATGTTGATGGTTATTCATTATTTTTATTGTTTTCTGCTATGACTTTGACTGGAAGCAAGGGACAAGTGTTCTGAATTACAGTTTGCTCATCTGTAAAGTGGGATGACAGCAGCAGCAACAACGAGGTGCTTTGCTGAGATGGAGAAATAACCCCTCCACTAAGCCGCGTGAAGGGACTTAACTAAACTCCGTAGTTAGAGCACCTGTTAGAGCTCTGGCATGTGACTAATTCAAGTTGAAGATCAGTCTGCTCTTCCCCTTGTCCTTGCTGTTGTCATTACCTGGCTGCCCCCGCTCATAAGCATACAAATAAAACACTGGAAAACAATGGGCAGGTATGCAAATGAGTTTCTTTTTATATTTATAAATAAATATATCGTGAGGATTTATATTACTCAAGTCGTTTTTGAGAACATGATTTAATGGTTACATAATATGCTAAACAATCCATTGGTATTTGGGTGACTCGTGGTTTCTGGAAAACAGAGAAAGTTATGTGTCTATGTTATATAAAAGTCTCTGGAAGGAATTTTTTACAAAACCACCTTATTTCTACTGGAAACCTGGTGCTTACTGCATAATGTCAACCAGGCCAAGTTAAGCAGCACATTTCAGAAGCTGAGTGCTCATTAGAGTACTTTCCTATCGACCTCATCCCTGTTACGGAAGGTGAAGTGCTTCCTCACAGTTATTTTATTAAGGTCCCCACAGCAGTCCTGTGGCCTGGGCAAAGGTCAAGGAGGCTCTGCCTTTTGCAGATTGGAGCAGCAAGTGTCTTAATGATGAAGTGCTCTCCACGGTCATCCACCCTTCGTCCAGGGCCCCAGGCTCGACCCTGAGTCAGGGCAGCTATAATCCTCAGACTGCAAGAAACAGCCAGCTATTCAGGCCCAACTGCTGAGACCGGGAACCCAAACCCAGGAATATTTAGATGCCCATGTATAAAAAATGTAGAGAAAACTTGATTTTTCTTCTATTCCTCATTCCCATGCCATGTATTTTACTGAATGAATAAATAAGTGTGTGTGTGTGTGTGTGTGTGTGTGTGTGCCTTCTAATGAGCTAGGTGTGCCCCTAGGCACTCTGCACGCACCATGGCTGCCAAGAGCAATCCTGGTGCCCAGTCTGTGTGGTAGACCCTATTGTCAGTCCCGTTGTAAAGATGAGAAAACTGAGGTTCAGATAGGGTGAGGACACAGTCCCGTGGCCACCTGGATCAGCTGAGGGTCTGCTGCTGTAACGAAGAGAAGCCCACTGGGTCTTGTGCAGCACTGAGAAGTGGGAGAAGTTCAGATAGGGTGAGGACACAGTCCCGTGGCCACCTGGATCAGCTGAGGGTCTGCTGCTGTAACGTAAGAGAAGCCCACTGGGTCTTGTGCAGCACTGAGAAGTGGGAGAAGCACCGAGAGTGGAGGCTCACTCTAAGCCCCAGGGAAATCTTCACATGATGGTGTCAGAACCTTTGCACCAAGCTAGTGGGCTACTCTGCAGTCCTTAAGTGAAGGATGCCTTGGGAGACACACGGGGTCCTTTAAGAAAGTGGATTCAAACCAATCAAGTCATTTCGTCAGTACTGATTGAGCACAGACTACGTATCAGCTACCGTAGAGGACCTCATAGAGACACCCGGGAGTGAGGCACACAGGGTCTGTGTCCCCTGTGCTTAACGGTAGTGAAGAGGTGGCAGGAAGTGAGGGAGGGGTCGCAACTGTGCCAATAGGGGAGCCTCAGGTGCTGGGACATAGAGCAGGGCCATCCAGGTTCGTCCAAGGGTCACATCCTAGAGCCAGAGCGAGGGTGTGAGCACGCTTCTAGATAGAGCACCAGGTTCTGTCTTACTGCTACTAGAGGAAACCTTGACTGGGCAGTGTGAACAGTGTTGAGGGTGGACAGAAGGCTGGGAGGTAGCTCTGTGGTAGAGTACTCACCTAGCACACCTGGGAGCCTGGGCTCCACTCCGAGGACTAGAAAAACTAAAATCAAATGCAAGTGTGGAGGCTGGAGGCCCTCCATCAGGGCACCGTCCTGGTCAGGTTCTTGATGCAGAGCCCTCCTTTTGGTTCACAGATAGCTGCCTCTTGTTGCATCCTCACAAAGGCGAGAGAGAGAGAGAGAGAGAGAGAGAGAGCGAGAGCGCGAGCACATGGGTCCCTTCACCTCGCTAGGAGGACGCCAGTCCCACCATGAGAGCTCCACCCTAAGTCCATTTAGGAGACCTCATCTAAATCCACTCACCTCCTAAAGCCCCCACCCCCAAACACCTCCACATTAGGGAGTAGAGCTTCAACATCCGAATTTGGAGGAGACAAATATTTGATGCATAGCATTCTACTCCATCATCTCCCCAAAATGTGTCTTTCTCAAATGCAAGCACATTAATTCCACCTCAACAGCCCCCAAAGCCTTAACTCATTCCAGCATCAACTCTCAAGCCAGGTAGTAGAGGAGATGAACATTTTCTAGATTCAGAAAGATCTCTCTGAGTTACAGCAATGGGCAGCAGCCACAGAGATGAAAGTGCCTCCTAAAATCAGGATGTACAAGAAGGCACAGAATCAGGAGGTTTGGCCTAAGAATCACCTATGAGAAAATGTTCCTAAACCACAGGGTCAATACTCATGAGCACTGTATCAGGCTGCTGTATCAACAGCAGCAATGGATCCACACATCTGTGTCATAAGGCATGCCAAGTGGAAAAACACCGTGAATCTACTCCCCGGTGGTATTTTGAATGGTGTCTTCTCTTTCCACAGAGTTTTCTAGTAAGATTTTTTTTTATGGGGAAATAAGCAATAAGTTTGGGAGTAATTAACTTGATTCTTAATAAGAATGACTCAGATCCACAACAGGAGCTGATGTGCTATCCTGCTCTCTGAATATCATCACTAAATACATGGTAATTGGATACTGGTGAGTTTAGACTCTTGGTAACAGAGCAGTGATTGGAATGCGTCGGTCTGGGAGACGCAGCTATAAATACAGTGTCTTCCTTGGTTCTCAAAGCACCCTTGAGAGGAAAGCCCAAATGGGGTGTCTATGTGCAGTCACTGAAGGTGTCACCTTCTTCAGGAGACATAGGAGCACTGGTGACAGGCAGGAGTGTAAGGGAATGAGGGCAAGACCGGAAGGAAGCAGGGTGGGTAGACACAGCTCACCTGTGCAGCTCCACATGCTGGAGGAGGAGTGCAAGGGCTTCCCCAGATGGTGGATGTGGAAACTGAGATTTGCAGAGGTCACTGACATGCCCAACACCACAGAGCACATCAGTCCACTGAAATCCTGTTGTTCTCTCCATTATGAAATTCGTATTGGAAATTACGGCAGTCCAAAGAGAAACTCCATCCAACCATAGCAGGAAACTTCTTTTCAGTGTGAGCTCTGAGCCATGCATTGATGAGACTTCCACCTTGATGCTCAGAACCTTCTTAACCTTAGCAGCTCGTGCGTCATTTAACATGCCTGATATTAATCATCTGATTAGGGAGCCAAATATAATGAAGGGAATCCAGCGATTACAGCAGCCCTCTGCCTATCTCAAGTTATATTTTATGAAGTCGAGTTGTCAATATTAAATCATCAAGAAAGATGGCCCCAGGTAGTCTCACCATCTCATCAATAACATTTACCAACTGCAGCTCTTTAGGGACTGGAAATTTACAGTGAGTTCAGCATGCTGCTGTGGGCCCATCGTAATTTTTATCATATTCCACGACGGTGCCAACCACCAGAAGAGGCTGTCCTCAAATCTCAATGTGACAAAAATCAATCTTCAGGTGTAAATTCAGGTGTCATAGGTGACATTTTCGCATCAGATAAATTGCTTGTTTTGAACTAATGATCACATAAACAAACGTTTGGAGCCACCTGATGGCATTATTGGCTGGGGAAAATCTATATGCCTGGGGCAGATTTAGCTGGGGACAGTCGCGGGAAGGATCTAGGACTTGAGCAGGTTGGGGTGTCAGGAGTTTTATTTGGCCTCTTCTTGCCTTTCTTACTTTCATTTTCATCCCAAAGCATTCTCTGTCTCTGCAAGATCCAGGGGCTCTGCAGCTGAAGCCCTGTGCGACCATTTCCTCTCAGTGCACCTGTGGGGGAGGGGAACCACTACAAGTCTGCAGAAGGCAGTGTCTTCTTAACTTTCAGGATCACGGAGAGAAATGTGCTTGTGTGGTCAGCCAACACGAGTGTGTGTCACCCAGTGATGTTTGGCTGCAGGAAACCCCAGGCCTGGCTAAGAAGAGCTGCCACAAGTACAGGCTGTTTGTCTTGCTTAACAGGAAGTCCCAGGGCAGGGCACACCAGGGGTTGGGTGAACAGCTCAACAGAACCATGGGGAGGTCAGTTGTTCCTTCATTTCATCCCACCATGCTTCATCTTGTGGCCTTAACCCTCATACTTGCCCCCTCATGGTGGCAAGATGACTGATGTGTACCCAGCTGTCACATCAGCAAGATTGTGATCAGGAAAAAAAGGTGGGCAGTGGTGTTTTGACCTCTTCACATGAAGAAAGCCTTTCCAGAAATCACCGGAAGAGGTCTGCCACTCATGTCTCATAGGCTAGAACCTTGTCACCTGAAACAGCAAGATGTGACCATCCCCATGGTGTCCCCACCAGAATTCAAATGTCACAGCAGAATTCAAATGACACAGCCAGTGACATCCCTGTGGTCATATGGCCACATGCATGTATTTGGGGAAACTTGGCTCTGATCTCTTGTCTTCTTGGGCTCGCTACATGTTCAGATGCAAGGGGCTATTGATGGGGGTAGTTATTATATTCAACATTCTCTTACGTATTGACCCTCACGAGTTGCTAGTGGCCCCTGAAAAGCACCTCAGTCCCAGGTCACCCTTTGACTAGGAGAGTCAGACACAAGTCTCAAATCATCGCAGCCTTCCACACCTGAGCAGTGTGACCAGTTGCTATCATGGAGGAGAATGCAGGGCACCAGGGCCTCCTTCTCTGCTCCAGGATAGGCAGACGGTGGCCTGAGTGATAAATGACAGCAGAACACCAAACTCAGCCACAGGTGTCTTCAATCCATGTCAAGTTTAGGGCAAAATGAAGAGAGGTTTTCTCAGACCTGATCTTGAGAGCGTAAGACAGTCAAGACCTTTCCTCAAGCAAATGCAGAAGAAGCCTAAGTCCAGAGAGGGTAGCATGTCGGTGGCTGAGAGCCGTGGGTTCCACTCCCAGGCTGCCACTCATGAGGTATGATCCTGGGCAATGCCGAGACTTGGTTTCCTAATCTGTAAAACAGGGAGAGCCACCGTGGAGATGCCGTGAGACCTCGTTGAAAATGGTTCATGGCTGCACAGGGCAGCTGCCCTGGCCAGACCCTGACTGAGGGCTGAGTGGAGCTGAGCTACTCACTTGGTTCAATCCCAGTTGGGTTCCCCATGGCTCCAGGTTCGCCACCGCACCAACTCCTCATTTTCAAAGCAAGATCTTTTGACACTGCTGCTTTGGCCTTGGCATTTGGACCGTTCTTTGAAGTCAGGGTTTGTTTCTGCCTCACTGATAGTATTCGCTCCAAGAAATAAGTACACACCACTATCTTGAATCCAATTCATGATACCGCTGCTAGAAATAACACAGACAACTGGATAAAATGATACAGTAAAATGTGTTGTGGAAGGAAAATTGACGGAAAGATCAAATATTGCTGCATCATGGAAAAACTGCAAAAAATATCCTCTGAGAAATTAGACTTAGTGGAAAGAATGAGAACAGAGCAAAATGACAATGGCCTAAACCAACCAGAGGAAATTTTCTTATTGACTGGAAATTGATGCAAGAATCAAGAGTTCTTGTCAAAAACTGAAAAACTGGACTTGGTAAATTCAAGTTACAAAAAAAAAAGAGCCTACCAAATCAGAACTTGCCACTGGTACAATTTAATTTGGCAAATAAATAAATAATAAATAAATAAATCAATGGATCAAATAATTGGCATAAAATTTACATAAAGAACAATTAATCCCGATGAAAATAATTTCAGCAATGTAAAATTGATTTTTCTAATTTGAAATTATGCTGTGCAGAAAATGATCAGTGACTTAATTTGGCTTAATGGAGTTTGCTTTGAGAAATACTACCAGATGAACATTGTTGATACGATTCTGATCCATTGTAATTGGTTTGAAATGTGTATAAAATGCTGGCCAAGACCAAACAATGGGATTCCAACACTCTACACTCCTTCTGAGTATATGGCGCTCAACATGCAGCCAGGAGCATTTGCAGGTCCCCACAATCACTTGCTAACCTTCTCATGTTTGCTTTGAACTTCTAAACCTGAGAGCATGTGTTGTCAACACTGAGGTGCACCTGCTATTGAACACAGAGCGAGGCTCTCACAAGTGGCTCCCTGCACACCAGGTCCCCCCTGCTGGGCAGGTCCCAGGGGAGGGGACATGGCTTACCTCCCTGAGCACTTGCGCTGGGGCAGTGGCCTGCTTGGGAAGGCTTCCCTGTGGGAGGCCAGCTCCTCACCTGGCATGCAGAGGTACTTGGAGAGCACCTGCTGTCCTCACTTGGCCTTAATTCAGACGTGAATGCCGCCTTTAGTTCGAGGCAGGGAGACCCTGGCAATCCCTCCGTCTTTAGCTCGGGCTGACACGGGTGGGCTCCGCTCTGTCTCATGGCTGCTGATGCTGAGTGTGCCTCGTTGATTTCATGGGCTGTGTGCTCCCTGCTGCCTTCTGTGCTTATAACTCACAGAGCTCTGACTTTAAATGTCAGGATTGTCACTTTAACAATGGAGCAAGGAGCAGGCCGTTGACATTCTTTGGACACAGTTGGCAATACCCTTTCTTCTCCTGTAGCTGTCTCGTATTTCCAGGTGACACTTGCCCAGCAAACATCATCACAAAGCCCAGAACTTAATAAAATGTGTCCTGGCCCAGGACTAGGGCTACAGCCATTTCTGATAGGATCTTGGGTAAAATGGATCCCCCTCCAAGCCTGGGTGCCTGTCCTAGGAAGTCAGGTTATTATTACCCACTTCACAGGATTGTAGTTTAGAATTAAGTATCGGCACACAGACGGAACCCCTCCAAAAATGTGGGGTCCTTTTCATGGGGCAGCATTTTTTAAGCTCTGTGTGTGTTCATCTGATATTCTGAAAAGTTTATAGATTAGAAAATAGTTTTAAGCAAAAAGAATGAGCTCCACGGCAGGTTTCTTGACAGCATTTAGAAGCTTTTAAGTAACGATTACCAATATGTACAGCAGTTTAGAACAGAGATTACCCAGCCCACAAGCCCACCACCCACTTTTATCAATAAAGCTTTATAAGAACACAGCTTCGCCCATTTGTTGGATATTGTCACAGGCTTCTTTGGTACAAGGACAATTGGGTAGTTAGAGCAGACATAGTCTGGCAACAACGTCTAATGTCAATATCTGGTCCTTTTAGCCACATTTTCTGACCACTGGCTGTTTTTGCCAGTTGCCTTCCATATCTACAGATGAAGATCTAAATGTGTATCTGGTTCACCCTCACAGCTGTCGATGAGGGGGCTCATCCCCACTGCATAGACATGTACACAGAGGTTCTCAGCTCATGAAAGGCAGGGCCAAGTATTAACTGGAGCCCATAACCCTCATCCCATGTTTGGTCACTAGCATTCCACCTTCAAGTGCTTTATGGGTCTTACTTCCCAGTCAATGCAAGGCCTGCTCCTGCTCCCTCTTTCAGCTCCTGCTGGATGTCCAGGCCTTTCTAGCCATGAGAGACGGTCATGCATAGGAGGCTTCCTGCAGTTAGCTCCCCTTTCCAGTTTTCAGCACACCACCCAGGCTGGGGACCTTTGGGGCATTTGCTCTGCCTTCCCAAGCATGACCACATTTGGAGCAGCATCCTGCCCCTCAACAGGGAGCCACATGTCTTGGTCCCTGTCCTGGAGGAGGGGAAGGAACGGAAGGGGTTCAGAGCATAGAGGAAGTTTGTCTGCAGGGGACGCTCTTGATTCTCAGCCTGACACGGGCTAGAGGCATACTGGGATACAGTGGGGTGGCTCATTGGCCAGCCACTTCTCTGTCTGACTTTGCTCTAAGGGATGGACGTAGGAGAAGGAATCGAATCGGCTTAACAGAGACACAGTCAAAAGTTTCAAGACTGAAGTTGATGAGCGAATCTCAAATATCCATTCAAAATACCTGCTGTCTTGTACAAGACCCATCTCTGAGGGGGGTCTAGGACACAGCATTTCTACCAAGACCCCAGGTAATATCCAGGGACTATATTTGGAGTATCAAGGTATCAGGGAACTGTTCAGGACTCTAGCCTCCCTCAAAGTCAAAGCTGGGAGCATGGAATGGGAATGGACTCCTAAATTTAAGCTCAAGGCATGGACAGGCCAGCTCAGGCAGGGACTGAGACTCACACAGCACCCTGTGGCTGCGAGGCTTCGGCTGGGGGTCATTCCTCTCCACACATCTACACTGTCCACCTGCCCTCTTCCTGGCTCCCCTCCCTCTGGATTCCCATTTGCCTGACTTTCAGGCTCCTCCTTGTCCCCAGCCCAGCCCCAGCATGTTCTGCGGGTGAGACCATGGCACCCTGGTGCACCTGCTCCCCCAGTCTTGGCTCTCTGCTCAAGTTCAAGTGGGGAACAGTAGGCAGCCACGTTCCCAGTGCAGAGTCTTCAGCCTCCATGACTCTGTCAGATCTGCCTGTGAGTCTTCCCGGACTGTCTGCTCCCCCTGCACGAGCCAGTGATCACCACTTAGAACAATAATTGGACCCTTTATTTCCTAAGAAAATTTGGTTTCTAGATCAGACTTCAACATTCATTATAATACAGACTAATAAAAGCAAATCTGGGAACATGTGCTTTTAAAGCTTTCATGTTGTAAAATCTGTAACAACACTAAAGACATTTGGGGAGGGGGGAATGCATCCATGATCCCCCAGCAAAGCCCTGTGTGAGACCCTTTCATTTCTCACCCAAGCGTGTGACACATATATAAACATGTGTGCGTACAAATCTATACTGGATTTTTCCACTTATTATGTGATGGGTATGTTCTGTGGTGCTGCATAAGCTTTGTGTTTATTACTTTTAAGGCCTGTACAGTATTTCTTCTAGCTGACAGCTCGTAATATTTGCAAATATAGAGCACATTTTCTTTGCAAAACATTTCAATGAGTTCTCTTTTTTGTTTTCTTCTTTACTCCTCCTCCTTCTCTCTCTCCTTCCTTCCCTTTTTCTTCTCCCCCTCTTTGGCTTGCACGTACTTTTCTCTACACACACTTTCTTCATCTTCTTTGGCCATGGGCATTGGGTAACCTTTAACCATGTGTGGAATTATGTCCTTAGGTTAAATTCTCAGTCAACAGGAAGAACATTTCCCCTTAGGAGAAATTCAGTGGCCAAATGAGTGTGGTGCCGCCATGCTCCATGAGAATCTCCAACACATTCTATGTCTACCTGGCCAACAGGTCATCCCCACAGCTGCCTTCCTTCCTGGGGCATCTGGAGGGAATGCCAACTGAAGGTGAAGTCAGTCAAGCCAGATCTTCACTCTTAGCTTACCTTGAAGCCACGGGCGAGTCTTCCCAAATTGCTCTCCATTCACCTGATTCTCAAGTACACGGCTTAGATAGTCATGCCCCCCTCATTGGTTAGCATAAAGAATCCATCCATTAGAATATCAGTTTCTTGGAGGAGGGAATGTTCTTGCTGCTTTGTTCGCTACTGTGTCCCTAGCATCTATACCAGTGGCTGGCACAGGGTAGGTGTTTAATACATTTTATATGTTTGATGATTCATTTAAAAACTTATAAGATCAGAAAGAAAAAGAAAAAACACCTTTACTCCCCAGAGCTTGAAGCAGTGGTTCTCAAGCCTTTTGAGGATAAAGCATCCATTACAACTGCATGTTTATAAATATGATTTCACAAATAATTTCACTAAGCCCAAAGAATCTCGACATTTTCTGTGGATACCAGGTAATGCTGGCGTTCACGTAACATCATCTACCAAAATAGTGAGCGCTCTGGGCCGCTTGGCACAGCCCTCCTTGATCGTGGCCTGTCAAAATTGACATTGTTATTCCTTTGTTAGGGCAGCAAATTTCAGGCTCAGAAAGATTCAGAAGACTCCCCCAAAGTGACGCAGTTATTCAGTGCAGAACAGGGGCCAGAACCTGGCTCTGTAATTCGAGTCTCGCACGTGCTACGGCTTCCTGCACCACTGGTTTGCACAACCTTTGCCTCTTAGAATTTGACGGATGGTCATTGTTAGTGCAGATCATTTGGGCCCCCTCGTAATGATCAAGACGCTTTCACCAGCAAGGTCTCGGATGATTAGGACAAGGCAGGTGCTAATGCCATTCTCAGCTTCATCTGGAAATTTCTAACTAGAGTTCATTAACTTGTCAGCCCTACTTCCTTTCGAGCACCACACTGATATAATAAAATAGTGCAAATCAATAAAAGCCTTAAACAGGTGCCATCGGTCTTCCTTTGTGAGTCTTTTTCTTTCTTCTTTTGTTACTACCACTTTCTTTCTTGGTCACTTTAAAAGTAAAGCTCCCGTCCCTCTCATTGGCTGTGTGATTCTGTTTTCTCTGTGTGTTTGAAGTTATGGGAAAACCAGGCACGTTCAGCCTTTCACAAACACTTCTACTGTGGTCCCAGAGTTGGAAGCTTGCCTTCTCCAAATGCACCCAGAAAGTCTAGGCTCTCCCACAAGCTCCCACATCTAGCAATTAATTTTTTTGTGTATGTGTAACATTTCTCAATAAGTGATGTGGGTGGAGATCAACAAGTTGTGAAGAATTGTTTCATTTATGAAAATTAAGGTGATACTGTTTTGCCCAAGCTTTGCACAGCAGCTAAAGCGTTCTCCACGTTGTGGGGAAGCATTTGCATCTGCTGAGGGGGATGGGAGGTAGGAGGCCTGTGGAATCCATTGTTCTGTTCCTTTCCATCCTTGCCCACTTGCTCTGGCAGGGACTGCTCCTTGCCTGCACTCTCTCTCCATCCCCTGCGTGTCTCTCCGCATCCCCAGCACTTCTTACACTGTTGGAATAGTTGACCCTGTGACGTGGATCTTTCTAGCTGGACACGTGGACTTTTCCCGAGGAAGTACAAGCTACTTTCATATGCTGACTTCTTACCAGTGACATGGAAAGTAAGCCAAATGGTCCCTTCCATGCCTGTCCTCATTCGTGAACTTACTGGAAGGTTTTACCTCCTACCTACTTCCCAGGGTCTTTTCAGGGGATTCCCAGTCAAGAACAATCTATAACACAAGGAAAGGAATGGCTGCCAAAATTACCAAGGAAAACAAATCCCCAGAGCCTGAGTAAGAGTACACTGTGAGAAGAGGAAGCCCCGAGAGAGAGGCAGAAAGCAATGGCTAAAAATGATTAAGCAGGATGACTATAATCCCAGAGAGAGGAGTTACAGACATGTCCCATGGAAGAAGAGGACTTTGAGCAGGGCTTTCGAAGACAGGTAAGACGGAGCCAAGGGCCAGACCTATTTTTAAGGTCAGGATATTTGAGCCTTTTCTTACGGGTACAGGATAGATTAGTCAATAACTAATTCCATTACTATTATGGATAACTCCAGAGTTCCAGGTACAGGGCTCCCGCCTAGAGGGGAAGCTGGGAAGTGAGCCCCTAGACAAGTCCAGCCTATCTGGGCTGTGCCACGTGTAAAGACTTCTGACTGCTTCTGGCCCCTGCTGGCTCTCTTTAGTGTTACAGGTGGAGTCCCAGGAAATGGTCTCTCTGGTGGTGGTTGGCATGTAGGAAGCGTGGGGAAGTGTTCTCAGGAATAGCACCTGCCATTCTTTGGCATGAAAGATACAGGGCTGGGGGGAGGAGCAAATTGGCCTATGATATACTCACAACAGAGACATCAACTAATTCCATGGGAAACCCTCAGAGTTCCCAAGAGCTGAAATTTTACACCTCTATACAGACTTGTCAGGGAAGGTAGGATCTCCTGGGCAGCGTGGAGTCCTGGGCAGTGGCTGTCCTCAGCAGAGGCCAAGTCCTTCCGTCGGCTGTTGGCTGCCAACATCTCAGCAGCTGCAGGAATAAAGACTTCACGATGCACCCTGCATGCCCTCATGAGAGTCCTGCATGGTCAGCGACCCGCCCCTCCCTGTGGAATGCATTCAGACTCAGTGGGCACCTTCATTCCAACTTGTCAGGGAGTAGCATGCAACAACATTTCCTTGATGGATATACATTCCAAGGATCAAGTCCACCAATACGTCTTAGGACAATGGCACTCCTGATAGTAGTTGTTCTAGAAGTTGCCAAAGACTAGTTTGACAATCATTATCTTGGTCCTCCTGTGGAAAGAATCATCAGAGAGGTAGTCCGTAATCTGTAGCACATCTCTTTTCCTTCTTCTAGAAAAATAGTATTCTTTCCCTCAAAATGAACTTCATGGTCAACTTGAGAAGGTTTCTTCATAATGTGCTATCAAATGTTTTAAAACCAGCTCTCCCTAAAGAAAGAAAGAAAACCACACAGTTTGTTCTGTTTGCCAATTACAGTGGTGTAAATTCTTACGTGAGGCTGATTTCAGGTACCAATGTAACATGAAGGAGTAGGGAAGAGATGGTACACATCACCTGCTGTTTCTTCTCATTCCCCAACCTTCCTCAAACTTCCACCTCAATAATCATTCCCCCCAGGCTATCAGCAAGGTAGTAGTACAGGAAAGATCCAGCCCAGGTGCCAACAAAAAATTAACAATAAAACTGAATGAATTCCTGCAGTTATTATCGCCATGTGTTGGCAGTGTTTTAATATGAGCGATGAAGTATTTTTCTGCCCCAGGAGGAACACACCTACCTCTGCTCCATTGGTAGACGCTAACAAATTCTCTCATTAAAAACTCTCTGTAAAGTTGCGAACTTAGTGTCTCATCGTGTTATATTTCCATTACTGTTACCTCCCAGCAGACTGTGATTTCTTTAAGGTTTTGTACTATGCTTGGGCCTCACCACACCTGGCTTGAATCCTTGGCATATAATAATAGATGCTCAGTGCAGGTTTATCGATTGGTTCACTGCAAAAACAGGTACACCTTAGTTAACAGAACCAGAATCATGAATTCGGAGGGTAGGGTTCATTAAACTTTTATTGAGCAGTGTGTTGTGTCTGAGTCCCTGTGATCAGCCCTGTGGGAGGAAGCACAGCAGCTCCAAAATGGATCTTCTCCTAGAAGCAGTCAGAGGCAGGCAGTACTCGAGAAAATGCTGAGAGGTTCAAAAAAAGTGTCAGAAGTACAGAGAAATGCGAGAGCAATGTCACTTTCAGGGGATCTGTTTGAGCTCACTGCAAACAGAGTACTTTAGTGTTCTATGAAGGCCAGGCCTCTGTCTAAGAAGCGGCAGCAAGAGAAAGGTGCGAGCATCAGGGACCACGCAGTGGGGACACGCTGAGCTCCCAGGTCTGGAACTCTGCAGGTGGGATATGCAGAGCTGCCCGTGTGCCTCCCTGAGGGCATCAGCCTGTACCCGCCATCGCCATCACCGTGGACCAGGGCGAGGTGTGGACTTTGTCCTTGCTCACCTAGTCAGGTCTCAGGAGTTCAGCCACCAACCACCTCGAGCTGTGACCTACCACACCCCCTCTGAGAGCAGCCCAGGGACCGAAGAGGAACATATCAAACATCACCCCAGAGACAGGGTGTGGTCAGAGGTCTGCAGGTAGATGGGCACACTTTGACCGTTCCCCATTCCTACCGTAACCAGTGATGGCGAGCCTCTGCTCTGCACTATAGCTGAAAGACAACCGCAAAAATGAAAGCACAATTATAGAACAATCATCCCTGGGCTGCGACCGCATTTCGTGAGTACTTTATTGCCACCACGACCCACGATTTCAATTTTCAGGACTAAGAGTCTCGGCAAAGTCTGATTTAAATCCGTACTATGAGAGCCTGTGCTTTACAGGCCTGTGCCAGTGCAGAGCACGTCAACTGGGGTTGAATTCCCTTGGACTGACCGACCAGACCTGTGTGCAGGACGGGGAGCAACGAGACGGCCTGTGTTAATGACACTGTGTGCATTGTGGGTCTTATTTGTCTTTCACTCCTGGTCACCCACAAGAACAGTTCAAGACTACTGTCCAGTTGATAGTACTCGAGGGCTTTCATATCTGAGTTTCTGTTGAATGGAAAGGATGCCCATGTCTTTGAGAGTTGGAGACCTACCAAAGTCTCACTTTTAAAAAAATCTTCTGACCGTCTTTGAAATTTAAAAAAAAAAAAATGATCTTAATCCTGTCCTTTGATAATGTCAAGATTGAGTGTCCTTCTGGAGGAACATTGATACAGTCTCAAATCAATAGCAGCCTCACTTGGCACTGTTCCTCTGTGTGACTTGGAAAAACTGTTTCACCTTGAAAAAAACTCAGTTTTGCTTAAAAAGATCAGTATTAGAGTAGAGGAGGGTGATGCGATTGCCTTTGTTTTTATCGTTGAAGAGTGCATTGAGTCTAATGAATGAGAAATCCCTGCCTCTGCACACCCACAGCCTAAACCTGTTAAAGCTCACGTGATCAGCATGCACAACCCTGGAATTCAAACACTCTTCAAATGCTTCTAATCTTTTGTAATGCTGATCTTTCCCCTGTGAGTTTTGCCTTTTTTAATCCCTTATAAAGACCTGAGAGAGGCCGAGATTATAGGGTTGCTGCCATATATTACACTGCTCTTCTAGTTTTTTTAATAAGACTTTGCAAGATGAAAAGTCGAAGAATTGATGTCGACATGGTCGCCGTCGGTAGAATAATGAGCCATCTCACAACTGCAGCCGAGTCACCAGGGCAGGGCTCGGGGCAGCCTCCCGGTAGCAGCCCATCTCCCACTAGTGTCCAGGGGCACGCTGGGTGCCTGGGTGGTAAGACCTCCCTCCCTGACTTCCTCTACTTTCCTGGAATGACCAGGGAAGGCTTCTGAGCCAGTGGCCTCTTGGGAAGAGCATTCCAAGTGGGAGGGATGCTACAGGGAAAGACACAAAGGAAGGAATCATCAGACCTGTTCGGTGGCCAGCAGGCAGCGGCACTCAATCTAAAGGCAATCACTCCAGTAGAAAAGGGAATTAGAAAAGTTGTCAGAGCTCCAATTTGAGAGGGCCTTGGATGTCAGGTTAGGAGGACAGTAGGTCACACTACAAGCAAAGAAGAGCAGTACTTCATGCGTTCACGTCTTCTAGCAACTAATATCCACGGTGTTAGTCAGCTTCTCATGGCTGCGACCAAAATACAAGCAAGTTAGAGGAGGAAAATTTTATTTTGACTCGGGGGTTTCCATCCACGCTCAGCCGATTCCATTACTTACTTATTTCCATTACTTAGAGCCTGAGATCAGGGAGAACATCATGGCAGAAAAGCCTGGTGGGGGAGAGCTGCTTAGCTCATTGCAGCCAGGAAGGAGAGAGAGCAGGGAGGTAGGGAGGGACGAGGGACAGACAGAACCTGGCCAGACCTGCCTCCAGTTTCACCACTATAATTTCCCCCTGCCTATAGATTTTGTCTCCCAGGATCTCATTTAAATCATTAATCCACCCGAAGCAAGTCAGAGTTCCCATGATCCACTCTTCTCACCTCTGGACATTATTGCGTTGCCTTATACATTCCAGATCTCAATCATGACATCCCTGACCACCTACTATGTGCTTCACTGGAGGAGGACAAGGACGTAGGGCAGGAGGGGAGAGACGGGGGGCTGCTGTGGAGATGGTGCAGATGAGGGATGCACGGGGCCCACAGATCTGGCACGGGATAGTAGCAAGTGGTCCTTGGGGCCATGCTGAGGAGCAGGGCCTCAGGAAACCTTCTTTGCTTTGTCTGGTGGCGGTTTCTTTAAAACTTGGAGCATACGTCTTTACTGTGTTGTGGTCGGCTTTCACATCCTACCCGGGCCCTGCAGTGTAGAGCGAGGAGCTGACACGGTGGCCCTCGATCCCCCCACATCCTCGCCTTGCTGCCACCATGGGTCTTGCTTCGTCCTGTGTGGCAAATGCTGCAGCATATTGTTACTATTTTATTTTAAACAAGCAACTATCTTTTGGAGACATATAAAAAATAGGAAAGAAAACATATTTACCCATGTCCCCTGTTCCCTGGGCTCCTTTTGGCTTCGTGGAGATCCGTATTTCCATTGGATATTTTCCTCGGGGCTGACGGATGGCACACACCTCTTATGGTGAAGGTCTTTTAGTGACAAGTTATTTCAACTTTGTATATCCCCAGAGTATTTATGACTTCACCCTTAGTTTGGGGAGACATTTGTGCTGGGTATGAAACTCGGCGTTAACTTCCCCCTTTACATCTCACAAAGCCTTTCCCCCTGTCTCCTGAGTCACATGGTCTGTGACGGGGAATCCACAGTCCCCCTTATCTTTGCTCCTCGGGGCACTGTGTTTCTTTTTCCCTTGCTGGCTCTTGGGATTTTGTTTTTCTGGTGTAAAGAAATCTTATTATGACGAGAAACATCCTGAGGGGCAAATCAAGAGTGTGGAAACAGAATAAGTGAGCTCTGAGAAGAGTTACAGAAAGATGAGCCTGAGTGCGTGATTATCATTGGTAGCTTCTTCCTTGAGCCATGGATGATCATTTCAGGTGCAGAAGGAACATCAGTAGGGAATATACCCTAAAAGAAAAGTGATATCTAACAGTTGAAAAGCACTGCATACACACATATGTGTGGGTGTGCAGACACTCACCCCCACATATGCACATAAAGTTGCATTTAATAAGTAGACTCTGTCTGTCTTCCAAGACATGTGAGCAATTGGGCTAACAGATGTAACATGAGTGTGTTATCCTACAAAGTGTAGGTGCTGAACAAAGTCAGTGCTCTACGTGTTTGCTATTATGTGTCTGTACACACACATTCATCCTAGACCCACAACCACCTTATGAGGCAGCCAGTGCTGTTCTCTATTCATTTATTGATCATATAGCATATTGTCGTAATCAGCAGAGCTGGAACTTGAATGCAGGCCGTTGGGTTAACAGTCACAACTTCAACCACTGTTCTGAGCTGATTTTTACAGAAAATGGAAGCCAAGTACAGCAGTAGCCAGACCAATGGGCAGCTCTGTTTGAAATAGCCCACAACAGGGGAAAGCGGACAACCCGCTTTGGACACAGAGGATCCTCCTTTCAGGGTACTGATCTCCCAGCCTCAGGGTTAGAGGGAGCAGTTATCATGACAGAAAATGCCCCGGGTCTCAGAGCTGAACCTCCAGGTGGCACTTTAGTGCTGATCTACTCTTTGGGGTCACCCAGTGTGTCTCCCAGAAGACGGGAACCTTTTCAGGCGAAAGGGAGGAGGCCACAGACACGTGCAGACCACACGTCAGCCCGGCCAGATGCAGGAAACAAGGAAGCAAGACGCTCTGCGTGATCTCGCTGCCCCACTACTCTGCTAAGAACAGACGTTACTCCATGAGAAGATTCTAGAAGCTAAGCCCTTCCTTTCCTTATGATCAGTAGAATGACGGCTCTGACAGTCTTCCAAACCCTTCTTTCCTTGAACTTGGAACCGTCCCTTTCATATCTCCTGCCTGTGCCTCAGCTTCTTCACCGCCCGGAAGCTAAGGACAGCCGGCAACTCCTAAAATGCTGATTTGAATACTAAATGAGATCACTTACCTGTGGAGGGCCCAGGCAGGGCCTGACGTGCGGGAGGACTGGTGGGGTGCGTTGTTGGTATTGTCGACTCTGAGTTTCCTACCTGGAGCTCCTATCATGGCCACCCACACCATCCAGGCCATGTTAGCCTTGCGCTCACCCGACGCCCTTGGCCTAGGGAATCTCTGTTTCTGCTCACAGTCAGGACACCACTGAGCATCCCAGTGGGTTTCACGGCTCCACGTTGGCTCATTTTCTCTCTCAACTAGATGAATTCATCACTCACTCGATGCCTACGTTGCTTGGGCACGACCAGGTGCCAAGAGCTGCTCTGGTTTACTAGGTTAGGTGGCAAATGAGAAAGATACATATAAAATCCCTGCCCTGTGACTTGTGTGTACTGGTGGGGACAGAGAGGGACAAGAGTGATCAAGTGAAAATGACGTGGCCTGTTAGATGGTGCCGAGGGCTGGGGACACAAAGCAGAGGAGGGAGGAAGTCTGTGTCATGCCATTCGTACACTGGGGTCAGGGAAGACCTCACTGTGCGGTCAGGGTTATCTCGCCCATTTCAGAGGCAAGGAAACTGATCCTCAGGGAGGGGTAGTGACTTTCCCAATCAGAAACCGCAATTCCCAGCTTCGGGTCTGGTATCTCTCTACAGCAGGCAGAAGCTGAGCTCAGTTCATGGTCCTGGGCGGACCCCAGGGTTCCTGTGGTCCCCTTCACCATCGGCCAGGCCTGAAACAGCGTTTTTCCACGTCTTCTGGGTTCTTTCCCTCCTTCATGGCCTAATCTTGCTGATCTAATGAGCTTTAATACCTCACTGAAGTGAGAACGTAGAGCCAGCTCAGCCAACTGAATAATCCCAGGGTAGGTCACTCTTGCCAGTACCTTCATGTGAGTTAGAAACAATTATCCCTTTGGAGGACGGGGGGAATCCAGCCCCCATGGATATATGGCTACAGAACAGAGGGTGAATTTCATCCTTCACCCACTTCCTCCTAGAACTTTTGTGCAGTGCACAACCTTCACCACAATACATGGCAGCTTGATGGCTTTTCTAATGCAATTTTGTATTTCACACACCGTTTAACTAATGGAAGTCACATAATAAGGAGTCAGCGAATCATGGTTGATTACATTCTTTCTCATTTTTCATTTCTTTATATGATTAAGATCCTTTGGTTTCAGTTCATGGTAAAGATATAGGTTATTCCACAAAGATGGTATTTATTGAGCACCGAGTATATGTCAGGTCTTTGGGCACAGGGGATACAGCTGTGGAATACTGACACATAAATAAATACTGCATTTATGGGGCTTACACTCTAGTGGAAGAGACAAATAAAAACAAAAAAAAATTAAATATAGGTATAGTACATTAGATCATTCTATTGCAAAAGGAAAATTAAAGCATGGAGGGTATGAAGTTTAAGGATAACTGTTTCAGAAATGTAGGTGGGGTGGCTGGGGCCGGCCTCGTACAGGAGGGCACTTGGAAGTACCAATCTGAGTGAAGTGGAGGAGCTGAGTGGTAGGGAGAGTAAGGGCTCCCAAAGATGCCCACATCCGAGTCCTGAAACCTACCAGCGGGTCGCCCTTCAGGGCCCAAATTAAAAGGTGACCAAGTTAAGAACCGTGGCATTGGGAGACTCTCTGGATTTTCCCAGGGGCTCAACGTGATCACATGCATCTTTATAGGGGAGGCAGGAGGCGGGGGTCAGAGAGACTGGGAAATCCTCCCTGGTTGCCATGAAGGGAGGAAGGCCGTGAGTCCTGTAAGGCAGGTGGCCTCACAGGTGGCCTCACAGAGCCTGGAAAGCAGGGCACCCGCTTCTCCCGCAGAGCCTCAGAAGGAGCCAGCTCCCACCTTGAGTCCACCCTGCTGGAACCTTCTAGGACCTCTGACCCCCAGGTCAGAACTATAACAGATCTGCTCCTAGCCACACGTTTGACACCATTCGCTGGAGCCGTAGTGGGAAGCGACACGGGAACTCTAGCTGTCTCGAGGACTTTCCGGGCAGGGAGCAGTGTAAGCGCCTGGCGTGGGAAGGTGGCTGGGCAGCCCAGGACACCAGTGCAGCTGGGCTGAGGGAGAGTGGCTTAGCAGAGCCGGGGTGACAGGGGCACGGGACAGCACACTGTAGGCCAATACAAGGGCACGGGTCTCTCTCAGAGCTCTAGAGGTCCCACTGGGGGCTGTGAAGCTGAGGGGTGGCATCACGGGGGCTGGCGGGGAGAGGGGTCCAGATGCAGGAGCAAGGTGGTAAGCTGGGACACATCAGGAGGACGGTGCAGTGGCCCAGGCCACAGGAGATGCTACCAGGGTGGTGGCAGCTGGAGGGGGGCAGGGCAGTGAGAGTCACACTTTTAGTATATTTTGAGGATGGTGCTCATTAACCAGAAAAAGAACAAAGGTGTCACCCGCTGGCTCAGTGGGACAGGATCTTGCATCACCTTCTTTCAGTAACTGCCATAGTCACTTGGAAAGGTGGGGGAGGTAGACGGGCAACAGCAAAAAGGTCCTGGGTGCGAGTCCTCCCCTCCACTGGCAGAAGTGTGTGCCTGGGCTCACCGTGTGGCACCTGCCACTGGGAGAGTAAGGACCCGTGTCCCCAGCCCGGGGAGTATCCAAGGAGAAACGCTTGGCAAGACCCGGGCAGTTCATAGCAAGTGCTCAGAAAATGCGCCCGGGTGCTCGAGAAGCCCGGGTTTTCAAAGATGTTTTCCTGCTGGAAAGTCGCTGAGTTCAACATGGAGAGGTTAGAAAAGCAAGTAAAATCCACGCGCTGTGTCCTGGGGGCAGGTGCACAGAGGATCTGGGTGCCCCACTGGCCTGGTTGGTCCCGTGGCAGGGACCTGAGCCCCGTTCATTATCAAATGGCTTCTGTGGGCTCCACCCTGACTGCAAGCAGGAGCCGGCACCTCCCTCAAGGAGGACTGGCGGCGGCTGTGGAAGACGCTCGCGCCTCTCCTTGAAGCAGTTGTTTTACTATCCTGACGTCAGACCCCTGGGCCCGGGAGCCTCAGATGTCGGAGAATATCAAATGTGCTTTTTCTCTTCTCCTCTCCTTTTTCATCTGACGCACCTTTGAACCTTCAAAGGACGCAGTAATCAATGACGTGGGGAGACCCGCGCCATCCTGCGTCATCCTGGAGACGAGTTTATTCGTGTCAACTGCAAGCGTGGACCTGAGGTTGGGGCTGAATTAAAATGCGAGGCTCTGAAATCCAACGGAAAACACAGAACAAAGCGAGGAGAGAAGCCCCACAGGCCGGCGGGAGACGCTTTGCTGATTTGGGGTTTGGAGGATAGAGCTCCATAAAAGGGATCATCTGCGCCACGGAGGAGGAGGAGGAGGAGGAGGAGGAGGAGGAGGAGGAGGGGGAGGAGGAGGAGGGGGAGGAGGAGGAGGGGGAGGAGGAGGAAGAAAAGAAAGAGAAAGAGGAGGAGGAAGAGGAAGAGGAGGAGGAAGAGGAAGAGGAGGAGGAGGAGGAGGGGGAGGAGGAGGGGGAGGGGGAGGAGGAGGGGGAGGAGGAGGAGGAAGAAAAGAAAGAGAAAGAGGAGGAGGAGGAGGAAGAGGAGGAGGAAGAAAAGAAAGAGAAAGAGGAGGAGGAAGAGGAAGAGGAGGAGGGGGAGGAGGAGGGGGAGGAGGAGGGGGAGGAAGAGGGGGAGGAGGAGGAAGAGGAGGAGGAGGAGGAAGAGGAGGAGGAGGAGGAGGAAGAGGTGGGAGGTTTGCGGGAGGGGAAGTGTACAGGGGAAAGACAGGGATGATTTAGGGAAGGTTGAGAATAGACCCCCAAACAACAGAATCTCGAATTTCAATCACACTTAAACGCTGGTTGAACAAAGGTGGCGACTGACCTTAGCTTCTGATCTCCGAGTTTGCAGCCATCACATCCAGAAGTCAAGCCCCAAGCGGGCGAGCTGGTGAAACGGGAGGAACAGGGACCAGAGGAGGGGGCTGCGCGGAGCTCCTCCTTTCCTCAGTACTGGGACCTGCTTCCTCCTTTCTCCTGTGTTTGCCTCTGAGAAAGGGGCTCCACCCTGGAGGAGGGCCCCGACCCGGGTTGTAGGGGAGGCCGCTGGGGAGCCCTGCTGTCCCCTTGGATCCCAGGGAGGGTGTAAAATAAAGAAGCCCTGGGTTTACATCTGATGAAGCCACCCACCGCCGTTTTCCTCCAGTCCGTCCTGGAAGAGCCGGCCCCGTCCAACCCTGTCCGTTAGTCTTTCCTTGAGCTGGCCCAGTGACCTGGAGCCTCACTGCAAGCTGGCCGGTCCATCCACATCAACAGCCAGCGCTGTCTCCTGCCAGTTAATGGGGGGATTCAGCTGCGAGGGAGAGGAGAAGGGTGTCCCCCCCACTCCGCTGATCATGTGCCCCAGGTGCTGAGGAAGGAGGCCACCCCAAAGAGGGACATCTCAGAAGCACCTTTGGAGTGAGAGAAGGTCACATGAGCTCACTGTGCCATATTACATGGAATTTATTAAACAGAGGCTGGTGGTGAAAGCCAAAAACTAAGGCCTGCATTTGCAGAAGAACAGGGTGAGGCTGTGAGACCTCCAACTCTCCTAACCCGGAGAGCGACACTGGAAATGGACACCAGGCTTCTACTGTGTGCATGTGCTTTTCCAGGAAGGTAGAGGAGGCCAGGGTGTGAAGGCAAGGGTCAGAGGAGGGTGTCTTAGTTAGAGGGACATGTGAGTGAAGACACAAGGCTGTGATAGAGCGTGCCACCGTGAGGCAGCACCCATGTGGCCGGCACCACTGGAGCTGGAATCAGACGGCCTTGGCATTCAATGTCTTTGCAAGTGGTGACTCATGGCAATGTGTCACAGGACCTTTAGAATGTTCAGGACCTTCAACCAAGTAATCGTGACTTTGTTAGTGGGAAGATGAATTTAAAAGATGTATGCCATGTCGCATGTGTCCCCAAGTCTCCCCGCGTCTGCCCGAGTCTGCCCACGTCTGCCGCGTCATCGTTACTTCTTGGTATCTTGGAAAGTTCTAAGTAGAAAAAGTAAGCAAGCTGATGAAACTTTGCCCACAGTGCATTTTATTCGAATTTTATTTGTAGTCACAGCAATCAGGAGTACCTGAGCCTAGGAGAATGACAACAGGGGGCCGTTGAACACATGGGGGTCCATCCACATCATGTACCGTGCACCTGCTAAACCTATGTTTACAGAATTTGCAACATGAGCAGGAAGAAAAATTGGGATTCTCTATTAAGTTCCAAAAACAAAATATAAAATTCAACAACAGAAAAAAAAAAAAAAGTGCGTGAAAACCTGAGAAGAATGGAATGCTGCTCTGTGTGTCTGTCACCCGGGTCATAGGGAGATTTATTTTTCTTTTGCGTGTTCATTTATCTTCTAAAGTTCCTGTAACGAACCTATTCTGTTTTGAAGCAAGAAACAATGAATTTCAAAAATGATGTGTGACCAGCTACAGCAGAACAGGCCCACGGTGGTCCACTGTGGTCCACCCCTCCTTGCATAAGCCGGAAACTCTGGAGGGACAATGAAAGGCACATATGCACACACACCCTCAGACTGCAGAGAGTTAACCAAGGCTGAAGGTAGGAGAACCGGCAAGGGAGTCAAAACCTGGAGCACTGAGACCTACAGAGGGGACTTCTCCAATTAGGTGGTTTTCTTTGTCCCTGGCTTTGCTCCAGGAGGATTTCCAGCATGAAGCAGAGGGGTGCCCAGGCAGGTGACTAAGACTTTCTTAGAACACTTGACTTTCTGGAGAAAACAGCAAGAGGAGAGAATCTTAGATAGGAGAGGGCTTTGTTGCAGGTGGTGGTTGTGGTTCACTCCTTGGCTTCTAGAAATGGCGCGGCCCATCCTAGGTGCTCAATAAATACTCGTCTGATAAACGACTTTGAGGAAGAATACATCTCAGGGATTGATCCACTGTCTCCCAAGAGGACCAATGCGGCTAGCCTTCTCCTCAGCAGAGCACAGCTGATTCTTCTCCACAAGACGCCTGGGAAGAGGGTTTCAGCCTTTCATCGGAAAAATATGAAGCTCTTTTGTTTAACGGCCAGAGACCTCCTCAGGCGAACGCTCATGTGAGAAGCTCAGGAACTGAAAACAACCGAGGTGCGTGATTTCTCTTGCTGAGTCTTGATCGTGGGGCATTTTGCTTGAGGATTGGGATTGCAGATGGAGCTGATCTGTGCTCGGGTCACTCATGCTCTCCGCTGGCTCGGTCCCCCTTCCCCTCCCCTCCCCTGCCCAGGTGCGTGGTTAAGGTCATAGTTCTGAAGCACACACACGCGCACTCCCACTATACTGTGTGCACTTGTGGTGACAGAGGAAGCCAAAGACCATGAAGGAGGGGCAGAGAGGAGGGTGACTTTGTCCATGTCCCGCCCCTGTGGCCTTGGGCTCTGCCAGTAGAGTACAGGTGGTCAACTTCCAGTTGCCACTTGTGCATCTCTTTGCCCAACCACAAGTCCAGAAAACGAACACCCAAGGTGTTCATCCCACTTCTGCAACGAATAACCAGTGGGGCTGGATCTAAACCCCCAGCCCCTCACCACCGTGCCATGTGCTCTGCGCTGCCCCCCAGGGTGCTCACCAGGCTCCCTGCAGGAGCTGCCTGCCCTTCACTGCCTGCCCGGTCCATCCTCCTGCCGGGATTTCTAGGTTGGGGTACCAAATAAATCACTTGCTCTCAAACCCTTATCCCAGGGTCTGGCTTCTGGAAAGCGCAGACTAAGAATGTCAAGGTCTACTATCAAGAATGTCGAGAATGTGGTTCTACTATCCAGTCATGAAGAGCCCTCAGGTGGGGTGCAGTGGAGCAGGTAAAAGCAATGATCAGGGCAGGATGTGGGATCATAGGTAAGGAAAAGAGGGATCCCTGGGAGAGATTCCCCAGGTGAAATCCACACGGTCTGGCAACCTGCTGGAGACAGTAGAGTGGAAACCAAGGTTCCAATCCTAAGAGGCCAGTGTGGGGCCTCTCAGCTGAACAAAGAAAGGCCTGTGACTTTGGCACAAGCCCAGGGGTGGGTGGTGGGGATGGTGCTCTGGATGAAGCCCCGGCACGTAGAGTTTGAGGTGCCTGCAGCGAGTCATGTGTTGGTTGAGGGACAGCACGTGGCAAGCCCCCAGAGCACCCCCTGCATTGCACAAAATTGTTTTTCCAAGGCAAGTTTCTAACAAGGCTTTCTTCAGAGGCCCGTTGCACATTTATGAGCTCACACAGACAAGAGTGGTGCGGACCCTGGGTCCGTGTTCTCCCATCTAGAATCCTACTCAGATTCTCACAGCTGCGCAGGCAGGAGTGCATGTGTGTATTAGAAAAACAAGCCCATCTGTAAAAGGCGGCAAGATCCCTCCAGGTGTTCAGAAGTAGCTATTTAACATGAATATTTTATCAATGGCAGAGCAGATAGAGGGAAATTGTATCCATTACATTCCCATCACCATCACACGTGGTTGAATGGACTTCTGACTAAAGAATCCAAACATGTTTAAAACATTTTTCACCTCCAACAAAACCAGCAGAAAAGTCCTGATTTGTGTTGTTATTGCTCCCACAAGCTTCATGGAAGATTTCAGAGGCCGCTGTGTCGCAGACACGTGGCTAGAAAATTTCCATCCAAATCCTGTGCTCTGGTTTCATTTTTTAAGTAGCAGCTCAAACACACACAAGTCGATGTCTTAGGGGAAAAAAAAAAAATGGTAGAAGAGGTAGAGTCATTATTTGTTGCCATTGTATTTGTGTTCTCATTTTAAGTTCAACGTTTCAAATACGGAGTCGGATCAAGTACCAAACAGAGCAGGAAACAAAGGCTCCCGGAGGGTGACCTGATAGGGACCACCAAGGACCAGGCCAGACCCCAGGCTTGATCACAACCATTCCATCCATCGGGACTCAGTGTCCCCAGGTGCCCTTGAAGCCTGGCCTCTCCTGCCCTCCAGTGATTCTCTGTGTCTTGCCCTGTCTGTGGCAGCCCTGCTGGCCTTTGGTCACCTTCTGCCCCTTGCCTCCTCTCCTTCTGCTGCAAGGCGGGAGCCCTGCTACCCTTTTCTGGATGAAGTCCTTTCCCTCCCATCTGAACCTCATTGCCGTTTCCGGAGGAAGCAGTGGGTCCTGCTGCATGGCCCAGGGGGTGACCTGCACAAATGCTGGGCAAACACGTCCGGATCACCCCTCCTCCCAAGCCCATCGCCGGCCCCAGGTGTTGGAGCCTCGCTCTGTGTCCATCGAATGGGTCTGTGCCACTTAGAATGCGGAGCTCTTGGCGATGACTTGTTTGACTGCCTTGTCTTCAGTTCAAAATGGGAAGCTCCGGGCATCTCGGGCCTTTCCCAGTGTGCTCTTTCCTCAGTAGAGACCACCAGGCCTGGTCTCAGGAAGGCTGTCAATAAAATCTATTGGGTGCCTACGTAAAGGCCTAAACATATGCAGAAATGAGAAGTAGAAACTGCCTTCAGTATGGGTATAGTCCCGGGGAGAGAGTAAAAAGCACCTCCCTTTTGAGAACATAGTATCATAGGATCATGATAGGAAAACAGTGTTCAGGGGAGATCCAGAGGGAAGGAAGGGTATTGCACTTAGAGCAGTGAGTCAGGGAAGCCTTCCCTGCAGGGAGCCATTTGAGGAATACACAAGGAATGTTCAGGATGCAAGAACCCAATGACTGGGAGGGAGAGCCGGGTGTGTTGGGGAATCACATTGTGTCCCCCCCCCCCAGGCTGGCAAGGGAATGGCTGGTATGGGCAGGAGTTGCAGAGTATTGGGAAGAACTGCGTGGTGTTGTGCGAGTCCACTGCTGAGGCTGGCCCAGGGCAAGTGAGGGGTTAGCACGGGCAGTGGCAAGACCATATCATCCTTGGGCATTTCACTCAGGGCTGGAGAATGCAGGTGAGACGGGACCCAGAGAGGCACTTGCTGTATGTAGTCTATCATGAAAACCTGTGACCTTGTCAATAGATCATTGCAACTGGACCTCAACCAGTACTCACAAAAGCAGCCCCTTCTCCCTGTTACATAGTTTTATGAAATCTCAAAAGCTAAAAAGCAAAAGAAGAAAAGGAACGTGACAGGAACCTGTCACAGCTGACAGCTGAGGTGCCCGGTCTTGCTTTGCTTCATCTCATGTATGTTAAGCCCAGATCTGGGTCTTCGCCACTGCATTCGATGAAGGAAGTGGACAACTCTTATTCCTCAAATATCAAAGTGCTTAAACACACTTAACTTTGGTAAAATGGAATTTGAAGAAAAGAGTTTTCCAGAGTTGCAGGGCTTTGTTCCTTTGGGGCTAGTGACTGCAAAACGCTGCACTTTGCTTTCTCATTTTATCTACATCTGGGTCTTCTCGATCTCTCAGTCTTCATGTTTTCATTAATTAAGCATAATCCAATAACTCTAGCAAACCAGCAGCCAACAGCACACCAACCTTGTTGTTGGGAGGGTGCATACGTTCTGGCTTTGCCTGTCTTGTGACTCCACCCATTCCGGAGAAAGCAGGTGAGATTGAGAGACTTCAACAGAGAGGGAGGAGGAAGAAGCTTGGGGTGGTTAGAAAGCTGTTTCCTCATGGCATATGGACACGTGTGTTTTTTTTTTTTTTTGTGGTTTGTTTTAGAGAAGCAAATGTGGTTTAGGTCTTTATGTGTTGGAAGTTAGAAGAAATAACAAAAAGCAAGGGTCTTTAAGCCTTCATCTCTTCCTCTTGAGGGGTAATGTGGTTACTTCCTTTCATTTCTCCTTTACCCATAATATTCTAGCAGACACCATTCTGAGTGGATTCTGTGTTCATGCATTGATTGTTTTCTTGTGGAAGAGCCCTAGCAGTTAAATTACTTAGTAAAGAACATGAATACATCAAAGGCTATCATAGGTAGTCTCATTAGTTTTTGGAAAAAAAAAAACAATCTCTGCATTTGAAGCAAAAAGGCACTCATTTAAGAGCCTCATGAACATCATGTATCTTGCTTTTTGAAAATATTTACCAGCTTTACATTTGGCATATTAGATTGCTAAGATGATGTAGGGATATTTGAGCAGGAAATTCACTGTAGGAGGAGCAACTTATAACTTAGAGTAAGTGCTGAAGAGGGAGGCGTGAAGGATCCGTGTGGTTCTGGGAACAGTGGCTCTGGGAACCCGTGTCCTCAGCACAGAG
This sequence comes from Spermophilus citellus, assembly GCF_964194105.1. Lineage (NCBI taxonomy): Eukaryota > Metazoa > Chordata > Mammalia > Rodentia > Sciuridae > Spermophilus > Spermophilus citellus. The sequence goes on from NC_138200.1 coordinate 64,874,073, forward strand.
GAGAGAAAGGAAGGAGGAGCGTGGGGGTGGGGCATGCAGGGGCAACAGCTGACCAACCTGAAGGAGCAACACTCTTCACCTGTGGAAGGGATGGACTGCTCCCAGGCAACTCCAGAAAGCGCACCCAAGATCCCTGAGGTGATTTCAGCTAAAGAAAAAGACATTTCTAAAATGGTTCTATAGATTTGGTTGCTTTGCAAGGCATTGACATCCCAGGATGAAAGAATCAAGCTCTTGTGGCAGTGTCATCATTGTTCTAGAGAGTGTTCCTACATCAAAGGGGAGGCCAAGGTAGAATGTCAGGCACCCTGTTCACTTACTCACCAGGCGTGATTATGGGATAGATCAGATAACCAAGGCACCATGCCAAGCCCGTTACCTGATCTCCCTAATTCTCACAATGACTGTGAGATGTGCTGGGTCCTCCTGCCTTCCCAACACTGGAGACTTCATCGTTTGCCACAGGGACACATGTGCCCTGTTAATGGGGGAGGGGACGGACCATTAGAAGATCTTGCTGGATGCAGGAAGGAGAGCTTCTGGAGCCACCAGCCACATTTCAAACTCCCCTGACGAAACCTGAGCTTCTTTTCAACATTGATAAGAAACTTCTGGCCAAAGCAACTTCTCTTGTACCCTCACATACACACTGGAGACAAAGGTCATGCCCATGTCCCTGGGAGCTATTCCTACTGGGTGCTCAGCACTCTGATGTTTGGTGTTTGCGTCTCCCAGGCAGGGTCATTTTGATTTTGGATTGGTCTCTGATGATGACTGTCATTATTCAAGAATCTGGTTTTGACATTGCTGGTGATCGCTTCTAGAAAGCACACCTGAATGGAGATGGGATCCTGGGCTCATACCCATTCCTTCCTGTCACATGCCAGCTGCCCTGGAAAAGTGTGTGGCAGTGTCTACAACAGCAATCTGATCTCATGCCACCCACCCCATGAGCCCACCAGCCCTCCTCGTCCCTGTCCCCCACCTGTAAATGTGTTCCATAACCCCCTCCATGAAATGCTATGTGGGACTCATGGGGGCAATCTCCATGTCATTCCGTTTTACTGTCAGCTTAACTCCGTCCAGTAAATAAATCTACAGTAATGACTCAGCTTGGCTGACATTTGGCCTCCAGAATACTGGGAAAATGGAGAGTTGGAAATGAAATTAGCTGAGCTCTCCAGGCTCCTAAATTTGATGCAAAAAGTTTGGTATTTGTTGATCCTTTCTTCCTTAAGTAGAAAAACTTCAGCCCCAGGAGGCAATAAAGCAAACTTTAAATCTTGCCCCGGGTATAGCAAAGCTGGCTGAAGCATGCATTTGATTGCATACAAAATGTGAACAGAGTAGCCAGAATTCCCCCCTAGCAACTTCCAAGCAGGATGAGCTCAGCTGCAAGAATGCAATACATTGCAGATGGGCTTATGCTGTCCATTCATTTGCAGAAATTTGTAGACAATTAAGCTGTCCCCTGAGTACAGGTAGTTGCTCTGGTTAGCCAGGGACTGGCTAGGATTTGCTGTCTTTCCTCCACAACATTACAGCCATAACTCTCCAGTGTCCTGGGTTAACTGGTCTAAGGAGTCCCCTACGGGCCTGCCAGGGTGGTGGCCACCAGCAGCCCTAGGGCAGGTAGAGCCCAGTGTTCATAGCATGGCGGCTCTGGAGTCACTGAGGCTGAGGAGCTAAGTGGCTTTGGAGGAGAATCTTACATCCATGGTGACTGCACAAGAAGACAAGGCCAGACATGAACTTCACAGATGGAGTCGTGGTTCTGATGGACCCACTCTCCTGTTGGAAAATGACCAATGAACAGAGGAGGAGACTGGACTTATATAGGTTATACTGAGAGGTGACTCAGTTAATGCCAGAGTGTGTCTAATGGACGGTGTGCGGTCAGCGGTCAGTGGGCCAGATGGAGGGTGTGGCGTCAGTGGTCAGTATTTGTGCATGTCCCTCTGCAGTATCATTGTACTTTTCCTGAGAAAGGACTTATTTGGGGAAGGGCCAACACTTTGGCTTCTTCCTGGAGCCTGCCAGTCTGGGCTTGGAAGGCTGTTTTTCACCAGGGCCTGTCTTCTCACTGGGAAAGGATGAGAGGAAATCTTGGGAGAGGATTCCTTTTTCACTCCCTTTTCCCAGGGCTTACTATTTGGGGGTTTGTCATTCTCTGTATCTAATTCATGGACCTCAGGAACACAGCACCGTGGTTCTCCCTGCAAGGTGCTGACTGGATGCAGGGAGAATGCAGGGTGCCTGGTATGGGGCAAGTACCCGGCAGCGTTTCCTCGGGCAGACTTGGGAGGATGCCAGGTAAGTGCAGGGTTAGGAAGGAGACCACTGATGTCATCTTGAGTCTTGAGGCTGGACTTGGTTCCTTCAAGTCAAACCCCAAAGCATCACAACGGTGTATGGAAACACCGGTGGCTCCCGCTGCCTTGGGAACAAGTGTGGCCTTTTTACCTAGACGCACGAGGCTCTCCACAGCGGCCTGGTGACCTCTGGAATCTTCCTTCTGCCGCAGTGTTCCAGCTTCTGCAGGGCTTGGCCATACTAAAATGGCTCCTGTCAGCCGACAGCTTCGCCTGAGACTTGGGAATGAAGGAGAGAAGCTGGGGCTTCTCGTAGGACTTGTGTGGTTTTTCTCTGGCTTGATATGCCACACAAAGACAGGGACCAGGAAGCCAGAGGGCCTGGGCGTCCCGGCCACGTCTCGCCTGCCTCTCTGAGTGTTGGGCTGTGAAGGTCCCCACAGCTCCTGGTCTATGTTCAGGTGTGGAGATTCTTGGGGGGGGGGTGCTTTTGTTGTCCTCAGCTGGGTACTGTGGGAGCGAGCAGTGACGACCAAGTCCAGAGCAGGCATCTTGCCATTCTCCTTGAGTCCGGGGACACCTTGCCCAGTTAGTTCACTCTGCACCTTGACAGGGGTCACAGGGGGACTCTCTGGAAACAGACTTGTGACTCACAGTTCCTCAAGCAGGAAGTATGCTGGGCAGTGGGGAGGAGGGCAGGAAGGGGCGGGCAGAGGCCAGGCGAGGAGGAGCCTCGTGCTTGCAGGAAGCCAGTGCTCCCTGGAGCGCGGTCCCACCTGGAGGCCTTCACGGGCCCCATAGCCTACCAGTCGTGGGTTTTGCTGCTTCCCTTCCTGTTTCACAGTCCCCACGTCAGCAGTGAAAAGAGGCCCAGTCCGTGAAAACACCATGAGATCATAATGTCTTCTGAATGTCCAGGGCAGATGCAGGCACACGGCCAGCAGGGGACTCAGGTGGCCAGGGTGGGTGAGCAGGGCAGGGATGGCGAATGGGCAGGAGGTTTCTTTCAGGGTGGTAGAAATGTTCTAAAATTAGCTGTGATGATTGGGCAACTCTGGGAATTTCCTAATAACTATTAGGATTATTTGCACATTTCAAGCAGGTGGATTCTATGGTATTTAAATTATACTTCAATAATACTTTTAAAATGTGAGGGGCAGAAGGCCCCAGCAGGGGAGCCCGCCCTTCCCTTTCTGCTGATCCCATGCTCAGCTTCACGGCTGGGGAGGCCCCGGGTGTTCCTAGAGGTCGGGGTTGGGGAGAGCAAGAAGTGCTCGCTTCGCTCCGGCTTTCAGTCTGACCACTCAGCGGTCATGATTTTTCTTGTGGTCAGGGCTCCATCATCCTCTGTTCTCAGCCTTCCCATGGCTCACACGCACCTCACGCACAGTGAGAGCAGAGCTGGCTGCACAGTGGACACAGCTGTCCAGGGTGTCCAGCCCCCTCCCCAGGCCTGCTGCCTCGTGCCCTCCCAACACTCTGCTCAGGTCAGGTGCTGCCCCACTGTAGCTGGGACCTGCCTCTGCTGACCCTCCTCCTGAGGCCCATGGGCTCCTCCTCCTCTGTCCTCCAAGCCTCCTTCTCGGCCCTTCTGGGCCCCATCCTGAGGTCAGCACATCTCCCCTGCACACTGCCAGGCCCTCTCCAAGGGGCTCCTGATCTGTGTGTCCCTGTTTTCTCTGAGTGCCACCCCACCCCCGACTCTGGACCGCAGGCTCCCTGAGCACAGAGGACGGCTTGTTCTGTCACACTCTTCCCCTCCCGGATGCCTCAAGAAGGGCACAGTAGGTATTTTTTTGAAGACACTGATGAATTAATAAATATAAATCTAGACCCTTTCCATGCCTCTCTCCTCCCCGTGACTCTGACCCTCCCCCATCACCCCGGCCCCTTTTCTGTCCCTCACAATTTCAGGTCTCCCTGTATTTCTCATATCTTCTTGTAAACTGTACAATGGGACACTCTAGGTAGCGTCCAGTTCCTCCTGAGCTTGGGGAATGGAGAAAACAGATGAGGCTATAAACCCAAATTCATGAGACAGGAGGATGAAGGCCAGGGAGACGGGGGCTGTTTGGGTGGGGTCCACTTCTGCAGTAGCCTCTGGAAAGCCCTGTCCTGTGCCTGGAGCAAGACGGTCAGCGTCTGCTGCTGGCCTCTAGGTGGTCCAGGCTCCAACACTCAGAGGGATCACTATCCAGAGAGAGCAGAGGCTCAGGGAGGACGACACGGCCTGGTGGCAAAGGTGTCCCCAGCAATCACTCTCTTCTGCTTATCTCTGTGTGCATGTGACTCTCCTGTGGCCGAGTGGCCATGTTTATTGGGTTGTGTGTTGTAAGAAGTGTGTGGGAAGGTGTGATGGGTATTGTAGGCATGGGATGTGGGTCTGCTGCCTGTGCAGGTGTTCGTGTGGGTGAGACCCTATAAGTGGATTCTGGTGTATGTACCTGGGTGTGTGTAAGCCCATAGACGTGTGAAAGTTTGTGTTTGATGTGAGAGAATATTTCATGTCCGCATGCATCTAGCGAATCTGGAAATCCAGAAGTGGCTGCGTGTAGGCAGGTGTGCTTAGATCTGGCTTTAGGCCTCCCACTGAGAATGACTCACTCCTAAAAGGGACACAGTGGTCACCCCCACTTCCTTCCTCCCGTCTCCTATGTTAAGTCCCATCCATTGCTTTTGTGTAGTTCTTTAGAGAGCACTGGCCATGCACACGGGCACTTTCCCTTCCATTCCAGCAAGTGAGAGAAATGGGGGATTTGCTGTGCTCTGGGATCTGGAATGAAACGAGAAACATATGTGGGTGTGGACTGTGCTCTCTAAAGTGACGCTGGTGAGCGTGGTGGCACCTGGGTCTGCCTATGGCCCATGGCTGTCAGTCAAATCAGGTTTGATGCTCCTAGTTGACTCTCATCACACAGAGGTGCATGGCTTCCAAGCACACAGACAGATGCATCAGCACAGAGCTGATCCCAGCAGACACCTCAGGAGCATGCGTGTCAGCTAACATGCAGTGACAGACACACACACAAATCAGGCAGGCAGAACCCCGGACCTGAAATTCAGTGATGGACAATACCGAGGTTCTGCCCACTACGTGGGAAGAAGGTAAGAGTGGGTGGAGGGAAAGGGTGCACACCCTGGTGACTCAGTTGCATGCACAGGGAGCCTCTCTGGATCAGTCACCGCCCCACAGCCTGTCAGGGCCACAGGACCTTCCCATGGCTTGAAGCCCCCTCCTCTTCTTGGCACTGCAGATTCAGGCTGACTGCCTGTGCTTGTCGCTCACTCCTGGGGTACTGTGAGGGGTGGGCCAGTGGACTGGGAGGGGGCATGGTGGGTGGCAAGGACAGCAGAGGTAGATATGGGGCTCTGGCCCATGAGGACAAAAGATCCCTCATCTGCAGGGGGAACGTAAGCAAGCCCTTTGAGAACAAGCCTGGAGTGTGTCCTGAAAAGGCAGCATGTCATCTCCCTGTTCCCGGGGCCAGCGAGTGGGGCCTGGTGGCTCCCTGCATTCGCACAGGACTCAGATCTCTCCAAGCGCCCTCCCAGACACTCCCTCATCCAAGGCTCGTGATTTTTCAGCTATAAACGAGCCGTGCGTGTTGCGCGTGTTTCCCACTCTCTCTCCACCCTGGATATCCCAGTAGGATCTGACACTGGCTGCACAGCAGTTTAGGGTGCATACAGCCCACTCGTTTCCCATCGTCTTCTCTGTTTCTCTGTTTCTACCTTCTGTGCTTTTTCTTTTATGCTTGTTTTTTTTAAAAAAATATTTATTTTTTTAGTTGTAGTTGTCAATACCTTTATCTTTTTATTTATTTTTATGTGGTGCTGAGGATGGAACCCAGGGCCTTGCACGCTCTAGGTGAGCGCTCTACCGCTGAGCCCCAGCCCAGCCCTGTGCTGGTTTTACCCTTCCTGTTCTTTTCCTGCCGTCTGTGTACAGATGCCCATCTGTCTGCCTCTGCTTGCCCATCGCACATCTATTGCTTTCTTAGAGACCAGTCTTGACCTTGGAGGTCACTGAAGTTTTCTTTTTCTATACCATGTACCATTAACGTAGGACAGTGTGTCCAGTACGGAGTTCTCTATGTTCCTACATATTTTATCCTCTACCTTCTCTCTCCAGTTGAGTGCCTTGGATGGACATATGATCTCTCTGAAGTCTCTTCACTGATTAAGGAGGGTTATGATTGGCTCTGGGGTCTGTTGCGAGAGACCTCGTCTCTGCATTGAACACTTAGATTGTTTTTCACTTTTGCCCCTTATAAATTATGTGTCACTAAGCATCTTTCTGCACACAGTTCTGTTCTTTGGAGTTGATCATTTGGATGTATTCTCAAGTGAAATTACAAAGTAAAGGATGTGCGTGTTAGCAAGGCTCTCAAAAAATAATGCTTCCACGAGAAAGTGTCTAGTTTATGCTCCAGCAGAATCAAAAGAGGGACTATTTATAGAAGCGTCCAGAGACCTAGCTGATCTTGGATTTTTTAAAAGTAAAATTTCTTTTAAAACTATAGTGTGCACACACACCCACACATACACACACTCACACACAGAGACTCCTATGGGGCCAGGGGATAATGATGGCCTGGAGTTATTTTTTACCATGTGACTTTGATAGAAACTTGCCTAAAGTTTGACGTGCTTACTTGTAGTGATATGGAAGAAAACTATAATTAGTATGCTGTGTTTACATTTTGAACATGATACTCTATTCAGCTCTCTTTCAGTCTTCTGCTGGGGTCAGGGAGAGAGCCTGTGCTTGGTGCTGATGCCCCTGTAGTACCACCCAGACCCTTCTTTGCTCCTTCTAGCAAGAAAGCTCTCTTTACATATGCAGAGCTTTCTGGCTCAACTTTTATCATATCTGTCGGTCTCCAGTGTACTTATTTTTATGTTTTCTTCTTTTTATATAATGTGATACTGGTGCTTGATCTAAAATAATTATATAAGATTCCCTTTGTTAAACACATGTATTTAATTAAAAAGGTGGGTTACCGACAGCGCTAGGCTGGGAGATGCCACTTGGGGAGCACATTCCAGCCTCTGCCCTCCAATAGTGCCGCCCTTTGAAGAAGCCTGGGCTGCGCAGCTGCCTGACACCTGCCGTGGCTTGGAACTCTATGACTGCCCCTTGGTCCCTGTCCACTTGGGAGTTTAAGGACCTTTCAGGTGGTCATGGGAAGAGTCAATCAGTGCAGTTCCACCCAGGTGAACGGTCCCCTTCTTCAGTGGATTGAGAATGGAGACACAACCACTGAGGATCAGGAGTGTGCTATGAAGGGAGGGATCTCGGGCAGGTATCATAGCTCAGTGACAGCTACCGTGAATCATGAGCCTGGTTCTAACTGTGCCCTTGGAATGCCAAGGAGTTGAATCGGCAGGGTCCAGCCATGCACTGGTACAACAGAGGAGCCTGCTCTCAAGGCCAAGGGCTGTGCCTTTTCTGTGGGAGATTTTAATCCGTTGGTTTCCTTTTCTTTTTCAGGATATATTTAAATTTGCAAGAACTTCTCCTGTCCCAAGACAGAAGAGGTCCATTGTGGTGTCGCCCATTCTAATTCCAGAGAACCAGAGACAGCCCTTCCCAAGGGATGTTGGCAAGGTAAGTCAGAGGAGTGACAGGTGGGAAAGCACACTTTCAATTAAGGGACCCGCGCGCAGGCCAGGCTGGCTGGTGACCAGCTGAAACTGGCCTCGACTTCTGTACACAAGAGGCCAGAAGGATTTGGGTGAGAAAAAAAGTTCAAAAGATCATCCAAAAGGCAGGGTGGGCATGTGCACAGACAGCACAACAGCTCTGAGTCTGGCAACCTGGAAATCTGCGTGGTGGGAGACATGCTGTGTGACATGGACTCTGTTCCTGAGACACAATGGCCAGGTGACCAGCCAGACAGGGCCCTCAGGACAGCAGTGTTGACATGTGTCTTCACTGAGATCCTTCTTTTCCAAAAGTCTAGGTCTAGCAATTCCACTGGGTCAGCTCTCTAAAAACTGAGCCGGATCAAGAGAATCCAGTCACCCTCCCCAGATCCAGAAACACCTTTGCACAAATCAGAACAACTGTGCTGGAAAGATGTAGTCCCTGTGAACCTGGCCACAGTCCCCCTGTTGAATTGTCTCAGAAACAGAATTTCAACAGGTTGAGTTTAGCGATGGGGTTGGTTGTTATTGAAGATTCGTCAATCAGGTGGCATCCCACCTAGGAAGTAGCCAGGCGTCCTGCGGAGCTGGCAGAAAGGGTTGGCAGTGAATACAGAAAAGGCTAAATGAGTGGGCATTTAATGACACTAAATGAGTGGGCATGTCAAAGTCACATGCCTTGTAGGGTTGCTGTGACCTGCTGGCTTGGCCACTGGGCCCTTAAGCCTGGTTGCCATTTATGTGTTTGAAAACAGTGGCATCTTAAGGTTGACGGCGATCGAGTGGCATGAACATGACTCACTGTCTTTGGTCTGGTCTGTTGGACCAGGTGCAGGAGCTTAGTCCAAAATATTGTCTTCCTGTAAATTTAATTGACCATTTGCCAATACGTTTTCCCCCCATTGGGCAGTCAGCCTGGAGAAGCACATTTTAACCTGTGAGTTATTTTCTGGTGAACCTGAAATTTGAACACGGGCAGTTACTTGAATGAATGATCTTAATAGCTGGTGTAATTAGTCTACTAATTCATTTATTAAATAAAATGGACAGCCTGTTACACACCAGACCCCGTGCTGGGCCTGGGCGACTGTGGCTGTGAGCAAGTGGACAGCAGCGCTCAGGTTCTACTGGGGTGACCGACACTCATTCTCATGAATAAGCAAATAAGCAAGAAAATTAGAGAATTAAGAGGGCTGTGAAGACAGAGCACAGTGACATGAGAGCAGGAGCCCGTGGCAGGACCTGGGCTGGAGGTGGGGGTGTCTGCACAGCTGGTGGGGCTGCTAGGGACGGTGACATTGGAGAGAGCTGGGAGGGTGAGACAGGGACAGTGTGGAAGGCCTGGGTACACACGTCTTGGCAAAGGGAACTGTAGGGGAGGCCTGCGGTGGGCAGGGAGGAGAGGCTGAGCGGGCAGCGCCTGGGGACCCAGGGCCCTAAGCAAGGCCGATGGTGGAGGGGGTGAGAGGCCAGCTTCCCCGGGAGGCCCTGGAATGTAGGGGTTTCCACAAGGGAGCAGCGGAGGCTCCCCAGGGAGTGAGTGGGACCAGTAGAAGGGAGGGGAGGGATTGTGGTGGGCCGTGTGGGAGATGAGGGTGACTTGGAAATCTGTTTCTATTAGAAATCAGAAATTTATGATCCAACATCCTGGCAATCGCTATTAACTTCAACTGCTCCTGAGCCGAAGGTGGCGTTTTAATTCTGTGTCCCTAGTATAGTTTCCTTCAGTCTCACAATCAGCCCGCAGTTTCTTGCTGGGTGGCTTTCCCAAGAGTCCTTCCCAGAGCTGCTGAATGGCCCCGTAAGTAAGGTGCAGCCACCATGGGCCCCTGCACCCTTTCTGATGTTGCAGCCTCCAAGGGCCATGATGCCTTCACACTGAGGATCACCTCTTGCCCCTTTTGTGTACCCACTACCTAGACTCCACAAAGCCACTGCCTCTACAAGTGTGATAGGTGACTAATGTCACAATGTGTACGACCCCCAAACCTCCAGGGGTTTCTTACAGAACAATTGCTCTGCCTTGCAAAAATCTGGTTTTCTTTTTTGTCTACACCCCTGAAGCAACACATTTTCCTCTCTGTGCAAATGATTTTCATTCATTCGCCTTATTCTTTAAGTCTTCCCTCTTCTCCTCAACAGCTCCGCCTGTACCTGATAAGCTGAGCTCATTAGAGCCATGCAGGAACACATAGGTGGTGTCCCCAGTGAGTGCTAGGGAGTGGGGACAGGGCACAAGGGAGGAAGTGCTCTGGCCCACAAACACCTCCACATTCACAAATAGGACATTAGACGCAGGTTTAGAATGCTTCTTGGAGAAGAGATTCTGTGGCTAACAAAAATGTAAACCCACTTCGGTTCCTTGGCTTCCCCCAGAAGCAGACCTTCAGCAAGAACTCAAACACAGAGAGTTCATTTAGAAGGGGGAGGGGAGACCTGTAAGGAAGTGAGACAGGAGGGGCAGGAGCCAGGCAAGAAGCTCAGGTTCCAGCCCTTGACCATGGGGAGACTCCAGTCTCCAGGGGAAGCTCCAGCAAGTGCTGTGAAGCCACTCGACTTACCCTGCCCACAGGGCAGGTGCAGGGATTTGTACACTGCTCAGTATTCACCCCCGCCAGCAGCCTCGGGCCTGGGTGTGAATACTCCAGCACACCCAGCCTGCCCTGTGATCTGTGCACAAGCACATCAGCTTCTGAGGCTTGGAGGCAGGCTCTGGGCAGAGGGGCCAGGGAAGTCTGTGAGGAGTTGGGTGGGGCCAGGGAACAGGTTCTGGCCCTGGTGAATCCAGCTCCATCACTTAACCTGATACAAAACTTCCTGCTGCAGCCTGGGATTTCTGTGCCTTTGTCTTATTCTCTGCTCTCCTGTTGTCTCTTGAACTGACTTTCTTGTGTCCTTGGGCCTTTGAAGCCCAGTGTATTCCCCTCTGTCCATGTCACATCTCTGAAATCAACCCAGTTCTGGCCAACACACACACACACACACACACACACACACACACACACACACACACATTCAACCTCTGCTCCCTATAAGGCCCTGTGTGGGGAACTGGAGGCGTATTGACCGCCTGGGCTGCAGAGCAGGGGCCGTGTCAGCCCGTTTGCCCAGCAGCGTGCTCAGCACTTCCCATTTCCTTCATTCAGTTCCTGTGGCCACCCCACAAGGGACATCTCCCAATGCCAAGGAGGCAACGAGCCTTGGAGGGACCAGGCAGCCCATCTGAAGCCACACGGCTGGTTAACAGCAGAGACGAGCTTTGTGTTGGCTCTTTGAGATTTCAAAGTCTCTGCTCTTCACCAATACGTGCAGGGGCTGCTTAAGCCAGGCTGAGAGACCTCTTCCATGTGATGTAATGTGCTCGCTCGCTGACAACCGCTCCCTTTAAAGCAACATTAAAATAAGTGTAATTCTTTGGCATGCACCAAAAAATAAGATGCAGTATGCGTGGTATTCAAAAGAGAAGTACACTAAATGGTATGGTAAAATGGCATGGTATGGTCTAGTTGGCAAACATTGGATTCTTGCTGCAAAATTCTTTCAGCTTTCCTATATGAATTTCATAATTATTAGAGAAAATTAAGTTTAACTAAATATCAGACTGTACTAAATGACACAGGAGTTAGCATGATGATATAAAGACACTTATCTTACATTTCAAGAGGGTGAATGGAGACTAGGTATCTGTTCTTGATTTTGTTTTTGTTTTTTTGATCATTCACAATCTGAATTTCTTTGTTTATGTTTTTAAGTTTTTATTGGTGGTGCAGCATAACTATACAGTAGGGTTCATTGTTGCATATTCATGAATTCCTGTAGAAAGAGTTCCCAGTGTAAGGGTCCGGCAAAGCGTCGGAGAAAGAGACCACACGAGACTAACTTCATGCAAAGGCAAGGGGGATTTTATTAGGGGGATCCGTTCCAACGCGTTGGGGCTCTGTGCTCACTCAAGAAGGGAGAGCAGAGGTCAAGCAGAGCTTAAGTACACTTTTTGGAGAGGGTGGGGGGCTTTACATACATCAGAACAAATCATCATGAGGCGCGGGGAAATTGAACAACAATTCTAATACATGATTAGTCCATTCATTGGCGGGAACAGTTTGGGCAGGGGTGATTGGTCACTTCTAAGTGGGGTACACATTCAAACTGATTGGTTCTGGGGCCTATATGCTTACATGCCATGCTACCTGGAACCCTTAGCTATTAAACAACCAGGGAATCAATGGAGATATTTACTGGGCAGCTCTCGCATTGTTCTAACAACTTCACAAAGATTACAGGTTCCGGGGATGGCAGGAAGATGGTAACAATAGACTATTTAAATTCTAACAATGGTCTTTTACTTTTTAGCCCAGGCCTTGTAATCTAAAAGCTTTACATTGCCCTAGTCTTTTACACTTTAACTTTAACTCAAGATTTTGCAGCTTAGAAATTTTACCTTTACACCAGTACCCATGGTTACAGACCCCAAGAGCAAGGTGCCTAGGGAGGGTGCCCATGGAGAACTAAAGACCCACAGAGAAGCTGGAAGGCTGTGCGGTGGCTCCAGGGATTGACAGACTCCCCATGATTCATTTATCTGCCAAATAATTAAATAGGCAGGGAGCAGTGGATTCCTGGAATCGGGGGGTGCTCCCCATCCCAGAGGGAGTCCTCTTCCAATCTCAGTTGGCTGTGTCATGCTGCTTGCCCTACCCGTTGGTCAGGAGCACAGGATGAACCAAGCTTTGGGGACATGGCCCAGCACCCCCAGCTGTGGGAGAATGGGTTGCCTCTTTGTTTCTGGCTCTTTCCCATAGTACTTCTGCCTTAGGAAAATCTCTCCATGTTTCTGAAGAAAGGGAGACACCCTGGAGGGCACAAATGCACTTCCTCAACCTCCTGATTTCCCTGGTTTTTTAATTCAAGACAGAAGGGAGGAGCTGGGATCATGTGCCCTGAGAGACACATGCTGCCTCCAGCAAGCACCTCCCCCACCCTTCAAAGTGTGACTATTTCAAAATTTGGGCCATAAATAATTTCTCAGTTTTTCCAACTTCTGCTGATAAATATTTGATTGCGTCTTTAGAGATATTTTTATTTTGGGGGCCTGACTGATGGGGAACAGGGGACTGTAAGTCTTGCATGACAGCACAGAGGTCTTTGGGAGATTTGTTTTATTCTGTTTTATATTAAGTTTGAAAGACAAGTCATTTATGAAATGCTTATTAGATATTCTACTTTCATCACAAACCCTTTTCATCAAAACCAATGAGCGCACATTTTACTGAAAATCCTTTTTTATACACCTATAAATTGGTAGAATGGGCATTTGGAAGGACATCTCTAACCCCGGATGGAAGGAATATGTAATTGGACCATGTGCTCTCTGAAAAGGGAATCAACATAGATCATTAGACCAAATCGTGGAAATCACTCAAGCGGGGCTCTGCTTTGATTGTGTCACGAGTGTGAGCCCTACAGGAGGATGATTTACCGCAGTTCTGGGAGATTCTGCAGAGGTCTGGAAGTCGAGTTTATTAGAGGCCTCCCCACAGCCAAGGATTCCTGCGTCCTGCTATGCCTACTGCTACAAAGAGGGGCCATCGAGTCGAATTTGCTTCGCTCCATTTCATAGGCATTTGCATCTTTGGAACCCATGGTGCCAACTGCAGCTTCAGAAGCTGGACTGGAAGCTTAGGCTGGGTCCCCAGTGCCCCCTCCTCACCCTGTGCAGAAGTGCAGGCTCAGCATGGCTGGCTCTTTCGGTGGCCTGGTGTTTTTTATGCAGTCAGCTTTAACCCTCTGCCCCTTTTAAATCCATTGCTTCACACCCTTTGTCAAAAGCTCCATGCACACTTGTCAGAAGTCTCCCTCTATTCAGTTTTTCCCTTTTAAGGAAACTAGCAATAATTATACACCCCATATAGCTAGTACACAGGAGAGAAATTAGAATACAGGGGATCCAAGATGCCCACGGGCTCAATGCTCAAAAATTCTTCTTGGAATGAACCTCAGCGTTGATCCCATGAAGGTAAGATGCACGACAGATTCAAAAACTGTACACACGCAAAGATTGGAAGACATCTCATTTGTAATGTTCGTATTGATTTCCTATTAAATTAAATATTTTGGATATATTGGTATAATTAAACTCAGTGCCATTGTCTCTTTTTATCTGTTTTGAAATGTAGCTTCTAGGGGAAAAATTGATTTAAAAGGCCCATTGTCTTTCGACTGGACAGTGTTGGCCTACAGCCTAAAGTCATCCCCTCCGTGGAATTTTTGTTCGATCCCTTCTATACACGGCCTCTCATCTCTGATAGCACTTACGTGTTGTAAGCCGCTCTGTAATTTCTTTTGCCCTTTCCTTCCCTTCCTCTTGACTGCAGTTCATTCGGCATCGTGGCCTGGTAGAGTGCCTAACACACAGAGGGGTCCCTGCTTCCATCCCCTTGAATTCTAGCCATGTCTATGGCAGGCTGCATAAGCATTCACTGGCTACTGATTAATTAAAGTGATCATAGCCTGGTTTGTTGTTAGAATGGAATTAACAGACCATTATATGATCAGTCTGGATATTTCCAACAAATTTTAATTTTCTACAATGGCATTGAGGCCACCAGTTAAATTGCTTGGCTGTCAAGCATTATGTCAGGTCATAGAAGCATTCTCAACAGATGGAGATGAATTTGATGTTGATGGGTTTTGCACATGTGTGAGCATGTGCATGTGGATAGAGAGGGAGAGAGAGAGAGAGAGAGAGAGAGAGAGGGAGAGAGAGAGAGAGAGAGAGAGGGGGGTGCGTACCTGGGTTTCTGGACTTCCTGGTACATATGATGATATTTTTAAACATGAAGACACTTAAAGCTTTCACAACTGAACAGAGTCAATCCTGTTTTGACTATCTCATAAAAGCTATATCCACCAATAGTGAGTGTCGCCCTCCTTCTGCAAAGTTTAATTAATGATAAAACAAATTGAGTTGTTTTGGTTTTTTGCCAAATGCATGTATAGGCAAAAACGTCCTCCATGATACACATCCAGCCACGAAAGGCCTTTGAGTGGAGGGAGGAGGCAGCATTTTAACCCCGAGTTTATCACCTTTTCAGTTCTCAATTGGAAAGCTTCCTAAGGCTTTGATGTTATGCACATTTGGCCTCAGACTAAATTTATATTTAATTATTTGTGAACATTAAAGGAGCTGGTGTTTCAGCTTGAATCAGCATCCTGGACTTGGGGGCGGGGGGGGGGCACTGGGAAGCGTTCACATTCAGCCAAGTGTTCAATACCTGATGAGTGTCAGATCTGAGCGGAGCACGGCCGGCCCTCATCTGTTCATCCTCACGCCAGCCCTGTGGCGTGGGTGACGCTGCACCACTCTCAGATGAGAGGCTGAGACTGAGAGGTTAACTAGCATGCCCAGGGTGACCCAGGAAAGGGGGCGGGGCTGAGACCCACACCCAAGACTCTCCAGGGCTGAATCAGTGGTTGACCCACCACAGTGAAAGGGACTCAGTGTCCTTGGGCCCCTGCCATGTGCATTGCACAGTCACAAGGATTGCCGTCCGACTCTCACACACCTCAGCAGTCAGTATTTTGTCTCAGTGAGGAAATTGAGGCTTAGAGGTGTGGCATAGCCTGGGTCAGCTTGTGGGTCAGCTTGTGGGGCTCCTGTACAAGGTGAGTCCCTGCCGTGTCGCCTCCTGCACAGTGGAGAGCTCTGGATGGATGTCACACCACGTGGCAAGTGTGAGAGGTTCTGTTGGGGAAGGGGAGACGAGTGAGGATGGAAGCCCAGCGCCCGGAGAGTCGGCCAGGCGAGGGCCCCTCCCAGCGCCCCCTTGCCCTTGGCCAGCCTACCTACACCTTGTCGGTGATAGGATGAGCTGCAGGGTGTCTGGCAGCCTGGACACAGATGGTCACACTCCCAGGAGTTGTCTGACATTCCGCAGCTCAAAGCCAGATGCCTCAGGCAGCGACATCTTTGTGACTGTCTCCTGAGACAGGTGACCCTGACCTGGAGTGTTTTCTACTTTCTTTGGTATAAACACTCCCAGAGTGAACAATTTTAAGCTACCAGCTTGCAGAATTCCTGAATATTTAACAACAGGTTTTCCAGAAGGAGCAGGAGTTGGTCCAGCGCACTGAGCACTGACCTCAGGGCCCATAGAATGTGACCTCAGTGGGGGAGGGTGCTCTGGCCCCAGGGGAGCCATGCTCCATGGCATGCACCCTCCAGCTTGGAGAACTACCTGACCCTCCCAGTGGTCTCCCCAGGACCCAGTTGGTCTCTTTTGCAGGTGAGCCTGAGGGTCACTTTTGGACAACCCAGCTGCTTTCAGAGCCTTGAGTTTCTTGTCCAAAGCCACAAAGCATGCAGAGTAGACGTGGCCCCTGAGCCTTCAGGATCACATTTCTCCCTTGCACAGAAGCCCCCAGTCTGTCTCCTGAGGCTGCCAAACGCTGTGGAAATTGCCCCCAATTCTACCTGGAAAACGAGGACGGGAGAGACGGAATCCCCCGCAGGGAGGAGCCTGAGGAGCGCCTCGCCAGCATTCCCTTGAGGTGTGTGTCTGCATGAAGGGTCAAGGCCAGAGGTCAGGTGGACAGACGGACAGCAGCCGCCTGTGCCTGGCCAGGAAGGCCGCCTCTGGCTGCAGACAGCATGCTTCTGTTGGGGTCTCTGCTGACCACCATGCTCAGAAGGAGCCAGGAGAAGATGAAGCCAAAGCAGGCAGGTCCAACTCGCTTATTTTTCTTGTCGTGAAGGCACAGCTGACTCAGTCAACAAGGCTGTGGAGGAGCAAGCCCCAGGTCACAGTGGGAATGGACGGGCCCTTCCATGGTCACATTTCTAGTCCCAGATGAAGAGGAGGAGACAGAAGCTGGGCGGTGGAGAGGCTTAGGGATGGGGCATGGGTCCGGGAAGAACCCCTGCATTTCCTTCCCAGGCTTGGAAGTAGCCTGGCCCCTGGGGTACAGCTGTGACATGAGGCTGGCCACTGGGCTGAATACTTCCCAGGCCCCATCCCCTCTGTGAGTGGGGATGGAGCAGACACAAAAGCCTCCTGTTACCAGGTGAGCTGCTCCCACCTGTGGGTATTGCACTGCAGATACTGGTGTTTCCTGTTGTGCTGGGGGAGTTAAATGAAGAGATGGAAACAGAGCCTCCGCTTAGGCCTCTTGAGTAGGAAAACGCTCCTCTGTACCTGAAAAATTGAGCTTCACTCTCCATTCAGTCAGAGATTTATTGAGCTACTACTATGAGCCAGGCACCATGCTATCTGATGCTCTTGGATTCCCCCTCAAAGAACAGCCATTCAGGGGAGGACAGACCTGTGCACAGGCTAATGAGCCCTTGACAGGGAGCTCCAGGGGTCTGGAGAAGTCAAATGGGCAAAGGAACAACCCCCAAGGGAATTCCCGCATGATGAGCAGCAGTGGACAAGTGAAGGTGCAGTGGAAGGAAGTTCTCCAGGCCGCGGGAGAGTGTGATCCAGTGTCCAGCGAGAGAGGACCGCGTGTGAGAGGAGTGGAGAATGAAGGAATATGGCTGTGCTAAATAAATCAGAAATTAGTCTAGGGGAGTAATTCGGGGCTGGAAGACAAAGAACTCTCAAAACTACTTGACCCAGTTTGGACCTTTTTCTACAAACGATGGAAGCTGGTAAACTGGGAGGGATGTGATCTGATCTGCATGCCAGGGAGCTAGTCTGGTTGCCATGGGTAACACCTGAGGCTGAGGGAGCCGGGAGCAGGGCACATAAAGATGGAGGCTGCAACCACAGGCAACAAAGGGCGGCTGGGCAGGGAGAGGTGGGGCAGAAGGTGCCAGGAGGCTTGGGTGGGTGCATGGATGATGGGGTGAGACAAATAAAAGGGTCCCTCTTAGCTGGGGACATTAGATCTGTATGTTTCTGGAGAGTCACCTGGGGAGTGTCCCTCTGGACCAGGGTTTGGCTGTGTCGATCCCCACCTCCCAGAGCTGTCTTTGAGGAGGCTGCTGTGCGGCCCTGCTCTGAAGTGCCGGAGACCCTCCCAGAGCAGCAGACCCACCTGCAGGCTTCGGGTTCTGTGCAGGAGGGAGTTCAGCTGGCTGGAGGCTGTTCTCCAGGGAATGGACTCATGGCGAGGCGGCAGCAGGCACGTGAGACCTGGGCTGCCCAACCCGTCCCCTCCTCTTCCTGGGCTGGAACACAAGCCCGGGCTGATGTGCGTCTAAGGATTTTACTTTAGTCTTTCCTAACTGTGGATCTTTTTTTTTCCCCTTTAATTCCAGCTCAGAAATGCACAACAGCTGTGTTCGCTGTTGGCCTTCTAGCCTCAAATTCATTCTAAATACATTTCTTCTTCATAATTTCTTCTTTGAATGCTGATGTTTGGCTAGGCATTAGTGTACACAATTCAGATGCTCTGTGTTGCTCAAATTTTAGTTCATTTATTTGACAACTTGAAATTCCTCGTGAGTGCTGCTTTTATTTTGTTATTTACATCTGGATTCATTCCTAACATGCCACAGGGGGGAAAAAAAAAACTGCCTTGGTTTTTTTAAATAACATTTTGTTTCTCCTTATAAGAGTAATACATGTTCATTGTAGAAACTTAATTTTTTTAAAAAACACATGCATTTTAAAATAATATCATAAAAATCTTCTCGGGTCCTTCCGTTTGTGATAACCAGTTATGACCTCACAGGACTTTGCTTCTCGGCTTTTTAAAGTACATGTGAAGCTATGAAGGCAGGCTTCCTGACCTCACGCCCAGGTGTTTGCATTCCATGGTCTGATCTGGGGCCTGTGGACACATGTACTTCTGTGGCCCACTTTGGGCACTGTCTTAAACATAACTGTGTGAACACATGACCATATGGTATTCGTTGTTGCTTTTTTTTTTTTTTTTTATTCAGAAGGTCTCAGAACCATCTTTCCTGTCCTTCAGCCACTTTTCCAGTGTATTCTGAAAGAACATGTAGCGTTATGGCCACCATTAGTCTGGCCCTTCCTCAATCCCAGGGCTTCCTGATTGGAGTGTACAGACCCCAAAAGGACACATTTATGGGTCTGCTGTCTTTGTACCCTAAGCTATCGTATTCTTGCTTTGAAAATATTGTTAATAGAAGCAACCCTCTCAATTTACCAGAACATCAAAGGATTCCATGACTCCAAAATTGTTTAAAACGTCTCAAACCATCCCTTATGAATGGTATTTAGTTGTTCCCATGAGACATCTCCCAGTTGTAAATCTAGTTACCTTACCTGTCACCACTTGTAAACCTCAGCATATCTACGCATGCACGTAGGTGTGTCTATCTTATGCATATATGTTTGATGTCAGTCTTTACCTCAAAAGAAAACCCCAGCCCATACACGAGGGTCAAGAACTGTCTTAACAGCAAATCTCGGGAAAATGAGAAGTTGGCCGTGTTAGTCAGCTTTGCATCGCTGTGATGAATACCTGAGGAAAGCAAATTAAAGAAGGAAAAGTTTATTTTGGCTCATAGATTCAGAGGTTTCTGAATCTGGTCCCTTGGCCCCATCATTTGGGCCTGTGGCAAGGCAGAACATCATGGCAGGGGACACGTGGCAAATCTTCTGGCCTCATGGCAACCGGGGAGCAGGGAAAGAGTCAGGGAGCTCACCTTTAGAGCCAAGCCTCCCCCAAACCCACCAAGCCATGAATCCACCAATGGATCAATCCATTCTGAGGTCAGAGACTTTATGACACAGCCACCTCCCCAAGCCCCACTCGGAACCCCGCTGCCTTGGGAACCAAGCCTTCACCATGAGTTTTGAGTTCCAACTCACAATGTAGACTCACTCTGACCTGAAAGCTTTAAATCCACCCGTCCCTCTCTGAGGAGCCCTTTCCCTGTCCACGCACCCCCCGTCCATCTGGCACCACCAGCTTCGCCCCCGCCACACACACACCGTCCTGTTGTCCCTAGTCTAGAATGCCTTTGTTCTCATCAGCCTGGTCAGTGGTTGTTTGGGACCAGCCCTGATATGGGCAATTGAAGAATGGCTAATGGGGTGCGGACTTTCCACAGAGCTCGGGGACATAGAGGAGCACGCCTGGAGCCAGTAGCTCTTCCCATGGTCCCGCCGCCATTCCCACGCTCCTTCATCAATCAAGGCAGATTCCTTTGTGATGTCTTCTAAAGATTTTCTCTCCTGGAGAAGGGCACTGGGGTCAGTGCAACGGGACCCTCTTGTGGAGCCACTCTCCTAGCAGCCATGCACAGGTCAAAGGTCTTCTCATGGCCTTTACAAAGGAGAGCTGGGTGATTGATGGACTTGTCCAGTGCTTCAGAGAGGTGAAGATAAGACTCAAAAGACTCTTTATTGAAGTAGAACATGTAGGTGACCCAGATCATGAAACAGAACATGACCAGCTCACCAAATGCTCCTCATGTCCCCTTCCAGGCCCCTACGGCGCATCTCCCAGGTGGGACCAGTCCTGACTTTAATACTGAGTTAGTTTCCCTTGTTCTGTACAAAATGTAAGTGGAATCATACAACGTGCAGATTTGTGTGGCTGTTCACTTAGCATTATGTTGATAAGATTAACCCATAGTGTTAGGTACACATGTAGAATCATAGGTATGTGTTTTCTGAATATATCACACTTTGTCCTTTTTCCTGAAGAGTGTGTGGATGATTTCCAGGATTTAGTGATTGCAAACAGTGCTTCAGTGAACCTTACTGGGCAGGTTTTGGGTGAATGTGTCTGCACATTTCCAGGGAGTATGTTGCTGACCATGAGAAGTTACCT
Source organism: Spermophilus citellus (assembly GCF_964194105.1). NCBI lineage: Eukaryota > Metazoa > Chordata > Mammalia > Rodentia > Sciuridae > Spermophilus > Spermophilus citellus. The sequence goes on from NC_138200.1 coordinate 64,894,787, forward strand.
TGGTGTTGATAGATTCTGCCCAAGGGTTACCTAAGTAGTCATATAGAAGTTGAAATTTAAATTCATTCTTCTGACTCTGTAATATATTCTGGGACAGGAGTATTAATTTATTTTCTTCCTAAAAATATATATATATATACACACACACATATACACCAAGGCAGGAGCAGTGGTGCACACCTGTAATCTCAGCAGCTCGTGAGGCTGAAGCAGGAGATTTGCGAGTTCAAAGCCAGCCTCAGCAAATTAGGGAGGGCTTAAGAAAATCAATGAGACCCTGTCTCTAAATAAAATACAAAATAGGTCTGGGGACATGTCTCAGTGGTTAAGTGCCCCTGAGTTCAATCCTCAATACCAAAAATACACACACATAAGCACATACACACACACACACACACACACACACACATACACATACACACACAGTTTCTTTTCCATTCAGGGAAATAAATAAAATATATATTTATATTAAATATAAATCTATATCTATAGATAGATAGATAGATAGATCGATCGATAGATAGATAGATCGATAGATCGATCGATCGATCTCCAGTTCCTTTCCCACTCAGGGACATGGCTGCCCAGGCAAGCCAGTGTAGGACCTGCTCCCTGAACTTGGATCCCTTAAGAACCTGGTGCCATGAGGACTGGAGAGATTGGCTGTGGCCTTCATGGTGTCCATCCATGTCCAGGCTTCTGGGGTCCATTCCATGGAAACAGGCTCTGCTCCAGCCCCCTCTCCACTCCAACATCCCAAAGGTGTAGCAATCTCTCAGTTTTGTGGGAATTCTTGGCCAAAGTTAGAAAAACCTCCTTGTTCTCAGCAGGCTTTCATTTAACTTAATTGGCTATTTTATAAGCCATGGAATGAAAAGTTCAGGATCCCAAGACCCAGGCACCATGTCCAAGTGAAGACCTGTTTCCTTTTCCTGGTCAAGATTCCACTCATGATCCCAAGTCATCAGCCACACTCAGGGGTCAACTCCCTGCTGGCGTGAGGACTGTGTACTCCTCTGAGCTGTCCTTCCTTAGGTGGGGCTTCAGAGCACTGGCCACACTGGACATTACAGTTGACCACCTGTAGCCTTTTGCCCCACCATGCTGGAAACCCAAGTCAGCAGGTGCCCACTGCCTGGGCCACGGGCACCCGTCGAGACCTGGCAGACTCAGATCCCAATGAATATTAGCTAGAAAGACGAATGAACAAGCAAATCACCAGAAAAGGCCAGCTGCAGGGTCTCTGCCCATGCTGCACATCAAGGGCAGGGGGTCTTACACCCTCACGTCTGCTTGCTGGTGCGGGTATCTATCCTTCTACATGCTGAACAGATCTATTAATTTGGGAATTGATAAAAATATTTCATTACATCAATCACTGTTAATAGATAAAATGAGGAATGGGATAGGAGAAAGGATACATTTGAAAGAGTCTCAGAAATTTAAATGTAATATCTGATCACGTATTTATGCCCTCGTCACATAATTCATATGACACAACACGTTACAGGAAGGATGTTTTGCAGGGTGGGTGCACTCCCTGCAGATAGCTCCATGCAGAGGATGGTCCTTGAGGTCAATATTACAGGTGACCAAGGCAGAAATGCTCTTACAGAGTGAGCCTTGCATGTGCCCATGTTTTCATACAGTGGTTTCACGCTGTAGTTCCCTGTCTTAAAGTAAACCGAAATCAACACACCCATCTAGGAGTCAGAGGAGGCTTTTAGCATTTTAACCATCACAACAGAACTCTGCTGCACTCTCGGGCAGGGGCAGCTGAGATCGGACGCCGTATCCTTGGCCTCTTCTTCTGCTGTGGATCTCTGGGTTTCCTTCAGGTTTCCCTGTCTCCTCCATTTCCAGGCTTTCTTGGCTGCCTCTCACTTTGCTGGCCCTCCACCTGCCTCTAATAAGTTGAACTCACCCTTAGAACTCACTGCTTTGGGGTGCTGCAGGCAGGACGCCCTCGGCAGACGTGCCCCCATCCAGATGCATCCTGAGGGGCTGAGCCACACCTGCATTTGGATTCCGGTCTGGTGACCAGCAGTTTGACTCTTGGACATGGCCCTGAAGCCCTCCAAGTCCTGCTTATTACATGAGATCAGGCTGGTAACACCTCCCTTCCAGGTTTGGGGGACAGGATGAAGTTGCCAGTGGTCACCTCCATAGCCAGTAAGTGCTATTTTCCCCCTTTGGGGGACAGTATCTAACATGGCATCTTCAGGAAAGACACATTTATTTTGTTAAAAACTTTATAGTGCATCTCTTAAGTTCTAGGCAAAAAAAGATACATTTTGACTAACTATTTTTCTATTTGTCTACTTTTTAATCCTTTCAGGGCTCAATTTTCCTGAAAATTCATACATGTCCCCAGCTGTCAGGACGAGTTCCCTGCCTGGGCTGGGAGTGTCCACCCAGTTGTCTGTTTCCAGAGCAGCACCCTGTTTGCAGCGCATTGACAGGAGCGGCCTTCCCTCCCCAGGTCGCAGCTGCAGTCCCCCATTCCCTGTGCTGTCTGGGGCTGTGGGGCCCAGCTCTCCACACAGAGTGGCGAATGGGTGTGGGAACGTGATCCACCCTACTTTGGCATTGTAGGGCTGGCCATGCAGATGGCCCTTGCTGCGAATGCAGGCCCCCGGACGGTCGCTCCTGCCCTTGCTGGTACAAGCTCAGGGACTTAGATTCAATTTGGGGTCTGCACCCTTATGCTGCTCCTTGGATGTATTTGTCCACATGAAGGGGGATGAAGCCCAGAGCAGGAGGGCGGCCAGTGCCGTTTTCATCACAGTGACGGCTATTTGTCAGGGTGCCACGAGCCACCAGGCTGCTGGGTCGGCTGCCAGCTGCTCATCGTGGGGACTTGGGCAGCAGCACCATTTGGTTTGATTTTATTGCTTGAAACCCAACAGTTATGACTCCACCAAGCTTAATGAAAAGGAGAAAATCATTACCAGAGAGGGCATGAAATTGTGAAAATCAGGGGCTTTGAAAGTCTGTGCTGGGAGCATTCCTGGCACGTCGCAGTATTGTCATTATTAGCGCTAACAATGCAGTCATTATTTTTGTGCTGGCTGAATTGTTCGATGGGAACCGAGGGGCCATGTCAACACAGTTCAGCAAACGGAAACAAACACGTCTCACTCCGGGCCCTGCCTGGCCTTCCTCCCCTGTAGCTGTTCAGTTTTCTGGAGGAACAGCTACAGATTGAAGGCATGATTCTAGACCCCTGGTCACCCTGGACTTTGTCCTCTCCCTCACCCACCCTCTGGTTCAGTCACTATTCATGGAGCAGTTATGGTTCTAGGCCCTGGGAGCACAGGGGCTCCCAGACCAATGTGTGCTCTGCCCTCGCTGATACAGTGCATTCCGCTGCAGAAGGTGCCAGGGGAGGGACGGCGTTGGCAGAGGGCTTTTGTAGTTGAGCAACTCAACCACATGGTTAGTGAAATGAGGCCTCTTATGTCTCATAGCAAGAAGCCCAGAGGAAGGAGCTTTAACTGGTTGACCTAAGTCAGATCGGACATCCCTTCGGTTTCAGTCTTCCTATGACCACCACAGCTCAGGCCTTCATTCCCAAGGTCAGGCAAGGGTAAACGGAAGGTGGTAGGCCAACTTTATCTGTTTTCCAGAAGCTCTCCCAGAGATACTTGCTTGTATTAACCAAACAGGATCCCCTGGAGAGCGCCTCTAGCTACAGAGGCAGCCAAGGAAGCAAGATTTAGATGAAAGTCCTGGCAACCCAACGCTACTGGAGTTATAGTTTCAAAGAGGAAAAGAAGTCCTGGAGAATTTTAAAAGCAGATATGTTCACAGTTGTTAAAAAAAAAAAAAAAGACCCAGTGAGACTGAACTCCAACGACAGGGAGAGCGTTGAGAAGTGACATGAGAGACGTGGGGGAACCGATGGCCCTCCCCTCAACACATGTGCAAGTTTGATCCATCCCCAGAGGTTGGCCTGCTCCCCTTCACCCTCCCGGGACGTCCCTGCCCAGCTGAGGCCCCCTCTGCTCAGGGCACCCAGCACCCTCTAACTGGGCCCGTTGCCTCCAGCACCTGCCTGCTGCATTCCATCCACCATCTGTGGCTTTTACAAAGTAAAACCTCTTAAACATCCCTTAGACCTCCAGGTGACTCACGTCCAAACGTCCCCGTGGCCCTTGGAGTCACCGCTGACCCAGCCTCCATGCTGCTGCCCCTCATCCTCCTCCTCCGGCCATCTTTGCCAGCGGCTCACGCCCTGAGGGTTCTAGAGATGGTCAATGTGAACACACACCCTCCCTCGCGTCCTCCCCTTCTGGTCAGTTCTAGCACCAGCAGGAGCCCTCTCTCCAGGCTTTTCCTCACTGTTGCTCCACCCTGGGTAGGTGCACGTTACTCTGGAGGGCTCAGATGTCCCCTCCGTGTCCTCTTGCCATTGGTCTCTGAGGTGGTGGGCAGCTATGACCTTGGTTACTCTCATTGCTGCTCTGGCCTGAGCTCTAACCCTGACCTGAGCCACGGCTGGGACCTCACTGGAATCAATATGGACACCTGGAGTCAGCAGGAGACTCAGGCTTCACTCCTCCAGGGGCTAGAGAGACAAGGACAGGCACACGGTCCAAGAGGACCCAGGCTGGACTCACCCCTTTGTGACTGGCTGAACAAACTAAGAGGGCAGTAGGAAGGGTAGGTAAAGTCATGGGCTTTGGGCACTAAGCAGAGTGGGTTTTGAGAGCATTCTGAGTCCTGGTGACTGTCAATCATCAACTCTGCAATGCAGTGTCGCTATTAGAAGTATTAAGAGTATCTAATAAGGGTAATTTCTCCATACTGAGGCACTCTAGTGGGTCAGGTGTGTGGCTGTCATTTTGATTCAGAGATGGTTTTTACCTTTAAGCTTCTAATATTTATCCTCAAAGGTGCTATTTGGCACATTCAAGAATATGTCCTCATTTGTAAAGGCCCTTTTTGGCTTCCTTTAATACGTGAAGAAGGTTGATCCCCATTCTAACAATAATGGCTGGAAGAAAATCTTACTAAGCTCCTCATCTTAAATTAGGGAAATTGAAAACCACCATTGAAAGAGTGGACCCCACATCCACCAGAAAATTAATTCAATTATAAATACCAAGATTGGCCGTTCTCAAATGTGCATGAAGCATCCGTAGTTAAACATTTAAGGAATCTGTCCTTATCTTGTTACTATGACTACAGGTTACTCCAAGATACATTGGTTTCGGTGGTAACAATGGACTTCCATTATTTCCTCTCTGTATTGAAATATTCAGCAACCAATTTCCTGTAGCTGCATAATAAATCATGCAAGTGACCCTGGAGTTGGACATCAAGGTGGTGAGACTGCATGTGCTTAGGGTGATCCCACTGGGCAAACAGAGGGTGCGCGTTGGCACTCATTTGACTGAGAAGGGTAAGGAAGCCTTTCATGGAAAGAGACAACGATGACATCTCACAGGAGAGTGCTAGCTTCAATATCAAGCATTTGGTATTACTTATTCATCCAGTGTATGGCAGGATCACACTGTGAGGAAATCATAGATTTGCAAGGGCAAAGGCTGACAGGAAGATGGAAGAATTTCCTTCAGATCCTGTTGAATACCCATTATGTGCCAGGCACGTGTTTGATAGGACCCCCCATACCTTACTCTTTCTATTAGAATTCTTGTTATTATTTTTGTGCATCACCAAACATCGAAAACCATAAGGATAAGGAAGAAAACAAGTGTCCCTGGGCTCCTTAAACCCTCTCGTCCATCTCATCCTCCAAAGTTCCTGGAGGCCCCAGAAGACTAGGAGCAGTGGTGCTACAGCTGCTCTTGGCAGCCCTCAGCAGTGCCATCTTTCCTTCCGAGTCTGTCTGCAGTGCTGTCCTGCGGGTGACTGGACGTCAGCCTCTCTCTCTCGGGGTGTTTGCACCACAGAAAAGAAAAATGCTGCACATCCCACCTCCCCACACGCTCTGCCCAGAGCCGGCTGCTAAACGCTCCCCAGCACTGCGCAGATACAAGCAGGGACCTGTGATTCGTCTTCACATTTCAGACTGTTTTCTCCTCTGTGTGTGTCTCTTTTCCCTCTCCTGAACACTTTCCACACATGTTTGGTTGGATTTTGCCTCTGTAAATTAAAATGCAGTTTAGATAATAGCAGTTGGTGAGCTTCTCTCTACCTCCTTCACCCGGCACCAGGCCACCAGCCTCTCCTGCCTGGACTTTGTCTATGATTTTGTGACCAGTCTCCTTGTGTCCACTTGTGTGGCCCTCCAGTCCAGTCTCCATGCTGCAACTGGAATGATCCTCTAAAAGTGCAAGTCACTGAAGCAAACCGAAGAAAAGAAACAGAAAAAAGGTCAGGGTTGAAATTGATTAAAAACGGGGAAATAATAGAAAAATCAACAAAACCAAAACTGGCTTCTTTGAAAAGGTCAATAAAATTGATAAGCCTCTAGCCAGGCTAACTAAGAAAAAAAAGAGAAGACACAAAGTATTAACATTATAAATAAAACATGGGTCCTTAAAACTGATTCTGTGAGCATTAAAAGGTTAATAAAAGAATAGTATAAACAATTTCTAGGCTCCAGAATCTGCTAAGTTAGATGACATGAACAAACCAATTCCCTGAAAGACATAAACCATCAAAATTCAAATTAACAGCTCTATATTTATTAAGTAATTAAATCAATAATTAATAGCCTTCCAAATAGAAAAGCATGAAGCCCATAAGGTTTCATTGATGATATTTACTGAACATTGAAGGAACAAATAATATCAAGTATTCACCATGTCTTCCAGAAACTAAAGCAGAGAGAGTACTCCCTAACCATGAGACCAGCACTACCTGAACACCCAAATCATACAGAGGCTTTATAAGAAAGGAATCTACACCCCAATACCTGTATTAAGATAGATACAAGATTTTTCAAAATATTAGCAAATAAAATCCAACTATATAAAAAATAATTATGGAGAACAACCCAATAGGATTAATTTCAGATATGCAAGTCTGGTTTAATACTTGACAATCTATCTATGTGATCCATTAGATCAACAGGATAAATTTAAAAATCATATATATATATATAAAGTCAATTGGTGCAGAAAAAAACACTTGAAAAAATCAAATATCAATTCATGATTAAAATTCTCAACAAACTGGAATTAGAGGAGAATTTCCTCAACTTGATAAAGAACATCTACCAAAAAAACCTGCAGAAAACATCTTACTTTGTGATGGCAGGCTAGATGTTTTCCCACCAAGATTGAGAAGAAGATAAGCTTTCTACCCCTATTCAACATCACACTAGAGTTCCCAGTTAATGCAATAAGACAAGAAAAGGAAATGAAAGGTATACACATTGGAAAGAAAGGCATAAAGTTGTCTTTATTCATATCAATGACATGATTGTCTATGCTGAAAAGAAAAAAAAATCTTGAGCACTTTTATTGAGGTTATAGGACATAAGGTCACTATACATAAGCCACTTAGTTGCTTTTCTAATTAGATTTATACTTAGGCAAATGTCCACCAACTATGTACAGGAAACATACATATGCAGAAAACTACAAAACTATCATGAAAGAATTCAAAGAAGATAAATAAGGGAGAGATAGTCTGTAACCATGGATTAAAAGACTCAATATTATTAAGATGTCAATTCCTCCTTCTTGATTTATAGAGTCAGTGTAATCCTAATCAAAAATATTGGCAGGCTATTTTGTATTGGCAAACTGACTCTAAAATGTATATGCAAAGTTAAAAGATTTAGAAAAGCAACAAAATCCTGAAGGAGAAGAAGAATGTTGGAGAACTTAAATGACCCAAATTGAAGATTTAACTTAAAGCTTGAAATTAGGTAGTGTGGGTCACTAAGACAGTATGATACTAGCAAAAGGATAGCTCAGAAATAGGTACAAATGACTCTTTGTACATTTGTCTTTTGTTTTTTTTACAAAGGTACAAAGTCAATTCAACAGACAAAAAATAATATTTCCCACAAATCGTTCTGGAACAATTTGATGTCCATGCAGAAGAATAAGGAGGAGGAATGGGAGGAGGAAGAAGAAGAAAAGGAGAAGATAAATAAATGCAAAGTAAAAAGCTTCTAAAAGAAAACATAGGGTAAAAATTCTGGTGACCTTGGGCTTGGTGATGAGTCTATAAATAAGTCACCAACAGAACATACGAGACATGAAACACAAAATTGATGGGCTGAGTTTTACTAAAACCTTCTGCTTTGTGAAAGGTACTGTTAAGACACTGAAAGAAGTTACAGACTGGGAAAAATTGCAAAACATATATCTGACAAAGGATGTGTATTCAAAATACATAAATAAACTTTAAAACTTAACAAGAACATAAAAAATGATTAAGTGCAAAAGGTTTGAGTAGATATTTCACCATGAAAGATACTCAGACAGGGGATGGGTATCTGGAAAGATGCTCCACATTCCATGTCATTAGGGAAATGCAAATTAAAACAATAAGAGGCTACTACATACTTATTAGTATGGTGCAGGAAAATACTAATTTGTGGCAAGTATGCAGAGTAGCACAAACTCATTCATCCCTGGTGGGAATGCAAACAGCACATGCACTTTGCAAGGCCGATTGGCGGTTACTGAAGCTAAACATTATCTGACTACATGACCCATCAATCATGCTCACTGGGTATTGACCCAACTACTTGGAATACTTCCCTCCTCATGAAATCTTATACGTGAATGTTTGTAGCAGCTTTATTCGTGATCACTAAAAACTGGAAGCAATGAAGATCCTCTCCCAGAGCTAAGTGAATAAACACACTGCCACATCCAGACAGTGGAATGTGTAAGGGCATGAGCTGATGTTAAGTGAGTGCTTCTGAGTGGAAGAAGCCAGTCCACGAAGGCTACACACTACGAGATTTCATCTGCATGACATCTTGGAAAAGAAAAAGCCACAGAGGCAGAATAGCCATGATTCCCAGAAGCCTGAGGACGGGGATGGTGTTGGTTGAATATGCAAAGCACAGGGGGATGTTTTAGGATGGAAGTACGATTCTGTATGATACTGTAATGGCAGACACATGACACGAAGCATTTGTCAAAACCCATAGAACTTGACAGCCCTGAGATGCAAATATTTGCAATCTTTTTAAAAATATCACTTAGGAGTCTGGGAGATCTGAGGATGGCATGAGGAACATACCAACCACCGCAGCAGCAATCTAACAGTGTTGCGAATACACGGGACAGTGTCCCAGATGGGAGTCGGGGAGACAGCCATCCTAGAGAACTCTGGAGACAGGGAGAGGGGTCCCTAAGACTGAAAGCAAGTGAAGCTGTGCGTGAGCACTGTACCTCGTTGATAAAGGCCTTTCCCACGCAGGTGCAGGTTAACCCTTCTGACAGACATGCACGTGTGTACTAGATTGAACAACTGGGTAAACAGACCCAGGATGGTGGAAGTCCACTTTCTGTTGGTGTGGAAGCTTACAGACAAGCAGGAGAAGAAAGGTAGAGATATCTGGGTGGTTAAGGAACAATGCTGGGGACTTGGGTATGAACCATGCCCACTGGTCTACAATGGCTGCCTTGAAACATAATTTTTGAGGAAGGACCCTGCATTTCCATTCCTCACTGGAATGTAGCCAGCCCCACATTGAGCAGCCATGCTCTAAATGTTTTTCCCCAGTGTGTTTTGTGGGGGGCTCTCCTTTTCCTTACGTTTACCCTCTCCCTGTCCCACCTCACCCATTCCCTTAACTTCAACACACGACACCCTGAACCCCTCCCAGCTACAGCCTGAGTCTTCCCAGCTCTGCTGATGTCCATCTGCATTTCCAACTCCTTGCTTTGCATCTCCAGGATTTCCTCAGACCTCTGACACCCACTGTGCCTCCAGATGAGCCCATGTCTAGTCACCTAGCGTATCAACCTGCGTGTCTTCAAGACAACCTAAATGCATATAATCCAGAGTCAACCAAAATGTAAAAATGAAGATAAATAATCTCAGGATCATCTTGGGAATCTTTCCTTTCCCTCGCCCCATTCAGCTGTCACCAAGGCTAGCTCGCCACATCTGAAATTCCTCTGTATGGGCTCATGGACCCTGTGTTCACTGTAGGGCCCTTTTCCTCTCTTGGTTCTAAAGGGGAGACCCCTCCACCTGGTCTTTCCTACTCTCATCCCTCCATCCTCAGAATCCCTTCCAGGGTGAGCTCACAAAAACACAAAGTGGATCATGCCAAGGTCTTAGCAGCTTCAATAAGCCAACCCTGGCCATGGATGAAGTTCAAACTTGAGTAACCCAGAGCCCTGCCAACATCACCTGGGCCCTCTGTTTCTTGTCATCTTAACTCCCACATCCTTAGGGACCATCTTGTCCCTGCATCCTGCTCCCTCTGCTTTCCAGCTGCCATGAGCTGACAGCTTTCCTCTGCCGTGCCCCTCCGCCATGCTATCTGGCCCCACTCAGGCCTAGAGCAATACAACCAGCCAGCCTTGGACTGAAACCTCATAACCATGAGCCAAAATAAATCTTTCTTCCTCTGAGTTGCTTTTCCCAGGAATTTGTCAGAGCCATAAAAGGCTGATTCACACAGTGCTCAAAACTCCTATTATGAAAGCTTTTACCAATTCCACCAGGACATTAACATGTTTTAGGTCCTCTAGAATTTTCCATGAAGTTTTGCTCTTAAAACACCACTTTTGATCTGAGAAGATTTCTCTCCTACTTTACCCTCCATCCTAGACTGTAAGTTTCCAATATCAGTGATCCTATGGTGTTCGTCTTTATGCTCAGCATGGTGCAAAGCACACAGTAGGGGTGCATATCTTGCTGCAAGTAAAATAAGTCAATTCTCGTACCACTCCACCTCACTAGGCCTCCTTGCCCAGACACTAATAAAGCACTCCTACATTCCACAAGTTTAGCAAGATGAGCAAGGCACAGAGTATCCCTGCAGGACCCTCACAGGCCCACCAGGGAGACAGACCCCTGGCTGAACAGTGGTGTTACAGCATGACCCATAGCACTTGTACGGCCCATGGCCCGGCCACGTCAGAATCCCCTGAGGGGCTTCAACAAAGGTCTCAGACTGCGCCTCACACCCAGTGAATTACAGTCTGTGGAGTCTCCTCTACCCTCGTCATGTCATGCCCTTCCCTGGTCACTCTCCTCCAAGTCACTCAGCCCCTGCTCCCTCCCACAGGGAATATGCCCTGGAAAGTACATCTATGGGGTAGTGTCTGTCATTGCCTAAACCTGGAAACAGATTCCTCTAATCCAGTACTTGCAAAATGAGGTGAGATTTGGACAAGAAATCTCCAGGATTGTTTCCTAAGAGATGTTGACAGGTTTCAAAGAAGTGGTCACTTTTTTTCTCCCCAGGATAAAGAGCTTTAAAAAATATAAGTCCAAACTACTTAACCTACTAGAAATAAAATCAGTAAGAAGCTTTTTGAAAAACAAACAAAAATGATTTAGGATTTAGTCTATAGTCACGGACTTTTGGAAATCCTGCTTCCCCAAAGAACACTAGATTAAAAACAAAACAAGAGCCTCAGTCTTTTTGTAAATGTGCATGAGAATATCATTTTATCATTTGTGATTAAACTGCTATGAGAAACACAGAACTCTGGGAAATTCTGGCCACATCTTCCTGAAGTTTCTGATTGATGTTTAACATGCCCAAAATGACTTTGTGGAATAGTGCTCTATTGGAAACCAGCTAAGTGACTAAGAATAAGGACATCATTAAATAAATTATGGGATAGACATAATGGACTATTATATAGTCATTAGAATAATAGTCCCAAAAAATTTCTTCAACATACAGGAAAATGCAAAAAAAGATTTCACAAAACAGTGTCATAGTACCGCTTCAGTTTTGTTTTTAAAAATCTTGCGTCTCTACCAAAATGTTAGCAGTAGAATTTCCAATGGACAAATATTTAAAGGTGAGTCCTTTAAAAGTTCTTGTTTAAATATTTCTTTTTTTTTTTTTTTTTTGCATTTTCCATAGGGCCAGACTTTATTTTTAGAGCAGTTGTTCAATTGGTCATCCAATCTAGGACACTTTTGAGAGGAAACAAGGAATCTCTAGAAGTAAGGTCATGAGGACCACAAGAGAGCTTGCACTGTTTTGGACAAACATGATATACGGCGGTTGTGGCTAGAACTGTGTCTCCCAAATGCCCGTATTGAAGTCCGGACCACTGGTATGCCAGAATGTGATGTTCTTTGCAAATAGAGTTGACACAGAGGTGCTTAAAATGAAGTCCCACTGGACTAGGTTGGGCCCTTTACCCAAAACAACTGGTGTCCTTATTAAAAGGGGAAACATGAATACTGACACAGACACACAGAGAGAACTATGCGACCACGAGAGCAGGGACTGTGGCCCTGTGTACACCAGCCAGGGAACACCAGCGACCAGCAGGAGGGAAGAGACAGCCCTGCAACGCGGCCTCCCTCGGAGCCTCAGAAGGGACCAACCCCACCAGCACCTGGGTCCCAGACTTTGAGCTTCCAAAACCACAGACAATACTCTTCTGTTGGTCAAGACACTCAGTTTGTGATGTTTTGTTATGATAGCCCTTGGAAACCAGAACCACGGCCATGGCAGTTATTTTATATTTGGAAAAGAAGGAAAATTGGGGTTGAGTAGCAAGAGGCAAGGATGATGATCAGGAAACAAGGAGCTTGTTCACTCAACTATTCCCAGGAACAGGTGTTCCTCCTCCTGGCCCTGCCCCTCCTCCTAGTGAGCCCAGTCTTGTTGAGTCACCTTGGTCAGGTGATCCTCCTCAGCCCTTGCAAGGGGATTGGAAGCCACAGGCACCACTTAGAAGCAAGAGATGTAAAGACCAAGACCGAGCTGTGCCCCTTTGCCCCTTGCTATGAGACCAGCTGTGCCACCTTTGCCCCTTGCTATGAGACCAGCTGTGCCACCTTTGCCTCTTGCTATGGGACCAGCTGTGCTACCTTTGCCCCTTGCTATGAGACCAGCTGCTTCTTCAGCCTGGGTCTTGGAATGAAGCTGTCCTGTACTGGACATGTGCCAGGAGAGAGGGCTGGATCTTTGCAGGTGTAATTCAGTGAGATCATGAGGTCGTTTGTTACCGTAGCAAAATTTATCCTAAACTGACAGATTAAATAATACTGAGCAACTATCAGTTACCATGTCAGGGATGAAATAACAAAGTAGACGCCGATCTACTTTTTCATCCTGCCAGTGAAGAGCTCATATTAAATTGCATTGTATTTGCCTCTAAAATATGAAGAGTTTCGGTCCCAGATGTGTTCTATTTTTTGTAACACCTGCAAGTAAATGTTAAACGATGTTATTTCAGTTGGTTTTTCCATAGCAAAAATCGTTAAAAGCTCTCATATTCAAAGTAGTTCTTGGAATCTTGAACTACATGTACAGTTATAAAGTTTGCCAATTAAAATTTTATGGTTTAGGGGGAAAAAAACTCCTCTGAAAAATAAACCTAAGTCAATTATTCAGTTATTTAATTCTCATTTGGAAAATAAGATGTTCAGACACTATTAAGTTATATTAGGAAGGAAAAAACCACTTCTGTGGAAACAGTCAAATTTATTTCATTTACTGTTAGAGAATATTAATTTCAAGGAGCAAGATTTGAAAGCAACTGAATTTGTCAAAGGCAAGTGGGTCCTTGCTGAGAAATGTCCAACAGCAGCAATTTACAGGTATAGGACCCTGCAAGGATGGAGGCCCTGTGAGATGGGGGGGGGTGTCCTGGAGTCGGCACCGTAAAGCAAAAATTGCATGATGTCAAAATTACCCTCCAAGGTCTCTTAAGTGGCCCCCAAATTGCCTGGCTCTGAGCCTTTAGAAGTTCAAAAGCCAAGAATTAATGTCATTTATTTTTCTGGGACAGTGAAGGCCAAGGTATAATTTGGAAGGGCAAAGGACAATGTCTTTGTGTCCTCTTCTCTGTCCTCTGTTCTCTCTCTGGATGGCTCTTCCCAGGCTCTCCTCTCCCGCACAGAACACACAGCTGAAGTCAATTACATTGAATGTGCACATTTAGGAACTCCATCTTCACTGTGGCTGGGGAAATGCACAGGGAACCCATCCTGCACCCTGCGGGTGCTAGACACTGGTGGGAGGGGACCTCCAAGGAGTGGGGAAGACAGAAATGCAAATAGAGCATATAAATAGAGTGGCCAATCAAGGCAAGAGCTGTAAACAGTGGTTCTCAAACTTTGGCCGCGCCTTTGAATCACGTGTCAGATATTTTAATGTCCAAGACACACCCTAGATGCACCCCGATTGCCAATGACATGTAACCTCTGGGTAGACTCCCAGGGGAGTCCATGCACAGCCAGGGTTGGGAGCAGAGGCTGCAGCTGGCAGGAGGCACATCTGAGGTGAGTCTGAAGATGGGCAGGAGTGGTCTGGGGCAGTTGAATCTTCCAGAGGCTAAGGGAATCTCAGTTCTGAAGCTTCCTCAGTACCCAGAGACTTTGTTTGCACTTTGCACATGGCACCACCATCATTAAAGAATAGCCAAGCTCCTGGGGGTGAATCAGTATGCGCCATAATACACAGGCTTCCCCTCAACATGCCCACACCTTTTCATGGCTTTGTTTAAGCACCACTGGTTGTTTGAAAGGACAGGTATTAATGGATTCCATCTGATGATGATTCATTCTACAGTTCCAACATGCATCTCACCCATATAATGAAAGCATCTTCCCTCCAAGGCTCTAATCCTGCAATGTGTCTCACCTATGACACTGCTTGACGCAGGCCCATCTACAAAGGCGGCCGGTACTCTCGAGTACAAAGCACTCCTTGGAGGAGTGGTTGCCCGTGCATCGAAGCCGAGGAAGGGCGCTCTTTTAAGATGAAGAAAATTGATTTTGTTGTGGTTGTTGCACAAAGGTTGATGTTTTCAAAGACTCCAGATAAGAGGCGCCGCGGGCAGCTAACAAGCTCCTAATAGGACCAGATCGAGTTTTACCCATCTGCTACCAGGGCCTGACTTCTGCTTCTGGGCGGCAGGAAACCGGGCGTTGACAGCATTTGGCTTTGCTGAAGGAGCCTCCCCCAGCCTCCAATAAATCTTAGGCTACTTTATTCCTTATTCTTTCAGCACAGATGTTTTTATGGCCACGATATATTTACACTAATTCAGAGACTTGCCATCAAATAGATAGGCGCGTCTCTGATCCAGAAGGCAGCCCAGGCCCTACTCCTGCGTGTCAGATGGAAATAAGGCTGCCTCCTTCCACACCACCCTCTTCAAAGGAGCAATTTTCTAAAATTTGAACAAAGGTATCATATCATCATTAATCAGATGGAGACTTTCTTTCTTTTATTTATCATCCTTTTCACATCAAGGGCAGTGGATGCCAGAACTCACAACCCTGTGGTGTTTTCAATATAGTGCTAAATCAGGATTCTTATTATCGGATCTCGGTTCAGAGTTGACTTTTGAGATTAATTTGAGTCTTTTTTTATTACTTTTTAATAGCTAATTGTCATGCAGTTCATATAATTGACAGCATTGTGATTCTGATCAACCAAGGAGATGGTGGCAGATAACCCACCAGTCTCTCTCTCCTGGGTGGTCCTCTTGCAGAGCAGGAGCCCCAGCCATATAGTGAACCCTGCCCACCGCCTGGGCATGGAGTGGCAGCTGCAGGAGATTAGGGAAGCTCCCGTTTGGGACTAGTTCCTATCTTGGCCGATTGGATGAGTCAGAGAGATTTTTGGAAACGTCTCAGGCTAACCCAATTTACATTATAGTTACACTTTAATTGCATTTTAAAGTCTAAATGCAGTTGATTGTGAAAACTGTGTCACATCATTTAAGGAAACTAGAGCTTTCTTTTTATGGAAATGCAAAAAAGACCAGCAGGGTAACATCACATAGCCCAGCGGTAAAGGGGGATCTGGCCTGGACGCCCCTTCTGATGGTCCTAGAGGAGGGGTCCAGCAGGTGCCCCACACCTTTGACCCTTTCACGCTTGCCTTCTCCGCTGCAGAGAGCTAGGTGAATGTGGACCTTCAATCTGGGAGAGAACCTGGCTCTACCACAGGCGCTCACCGCCTCCCGGGGAAGGAAGCATCCTTCTCATCTCATTTTTAAAGAAAAACATTCTCTGTCTTGGCTTCTGCTTCCCTCGCTCCCCCTCCTGAAGTGGCTCCTCAGTCTGCATGTCTGGAGGTGCTTTTGCCCTGGAAAAATCCACTGGGGGGCTTCCTTTGGGCTCCGGGCAGCCAACTCCCTTCCTCTGTTTTGTTCACATTTCGTGGATGATACGTTTATTCTTGGGGTCTTCATTACTACGTCTATATTAATAATTCACAAATCTGAATCTTATCCCTTTCCTCTCACTTGAGTTCCAAATCTATTTTCGTCTCAATCCCTAGATAGTCAGATACTCTGAAATTGATGCGTTCATATTTTGATTTCTCCTTTTTCTTTCTACATCTTGTACTCCACTTTTTATTTTTTTCGGTCTATGTTGGTAAAAATCTCATATTTGCCCAAAGTAGAGAACTGAAAATAATCTGGCTTTTAAAAATACCCTGGAAAAAATAGACCATTCATCAGTGTGCTGATTCCATATCTCTAGCACCACGAATTCGTGTGACTCTGGTAGAGTTAAATTCATTCCCGTCTTTTTAAAATAAAGCCAATGAAAGACCAAAGAGATGATTACAAAGTGAGTGTTCCCACAGAGCTGCTGAGTCCCCACCTTTATTTTGGCAAAGCACCTTTTCATATGTCACAAATACCTCCTAAACAATTAGTGGGTTCAGTGGGTCAGCATTGTGGGGTGGGCGGTTGTCTAAGGATGAACTAGGGTCTCTCTGAGGAAGATAATTAGGTTTTTGGAAACTCAAACCCATGAAAAAGTGGACATTGAAAACTGAGTCTTTCCCATGGATTTCTGAGCTAATGTTCACATGAAAGGTCTATAACAGACATAAGAAACACAGACATTTCGAATGCCGGGACTCCGTGGTCACTAAAAAGACTAGAAGTCTCATTTCTCATTTGAGCACGCATGGCCTTGATTTAGGTCAGTGTGTTAACAGCTCGGTTATGGAGCAGGTGAGGCTGCAGCAGGTGGGTGCACGGCTTTGAAACCCCTTACACAACCCACCCACAGCACCTCGGGGATCGCACGATCATGGGGTGCCGTGATGCCAACGATGAATTCTGCAAGAAAACTGTATCAAAAGTCAGTTAAGGTTCTTCTCCTGTAACAAGTACCTCTCTGCGGGGACCTTGATGACAGTGGGGGCCGTGTGGGCCTGGAGGTATATGGAAAATCTCTGTGTCTTCCTCCTTGTTCTGCTGTGAACCTCAAACTACTCTAGAAAATCCAAGTCTTAGAAAAACAAATTTGGTGAGTGTGGCTTCCAAGCAGGGAGCAATGAGTTTTGTGGTTGTCACAGGGACAGACGGGTGACAATGGAGACGAAGGCAGGAGCATTACTTGAGTGGCAGGCCTTCAGTCTTGTGAATGTTAGCAGATGGACTTGACCTGTGGTGTGGACTTAGATCAGAGGCTGCATTTTGCATATGGCCAGAACGGCACTTATGTGGCCTTTCAAAAGGCCAGTTCCACAGTGATCGGCACCACTAATAATTCCATAAACTTCTCCAGTTGCCTTCAGTGGTGTGACTTCTGATCTGGAGGGGAGAAAGGGGGTGATATTCTATAAGTATCAATTTTCAAAAGTCTCTGTTCTGCTGGCGTTAACTGATGAGCTCAGGGAGGCTTGAAACCTCCTCTGCACAACAACGGTAACCATGGCAACCTGTGCTTTCAAGGATGTTGAGGATGTTTTTAAACACAAGGTGAGAAAAACACTCTCTGTACAAATGTTTGCCTGGGACCACATGTCTGATTCCACCAGGACATTTGCTTTCCTTTACTAGAATTTGACGCAATGCTGAGAGCTTTTCCATTGGAGGAGAAATTGGGCAACCGAGGTGGTCACCAAACAGACCACTGTCCCGGCTCTGCAATTGAGACTTGCTCCCTGCACAGGCTGGGTGTCAGGTGCCTGGCATCCCCTATAGTACCCATGAGGAAGACTGGTGACTCCTCTGAGGGCTTTTGAATCTCCTATGCCATTTCCCCCTGGGATTTTCCGAGGCTATGTGGGACCACTGTCAGCCCTAGGGCATTAATGAAGTCCTCAGGTTTCCATGAAATGTGGGATTCCGTAGAAGACCGGAAGCTGACCTGCGGTGTTCAAAATGTGCACGTTGAGCTTCCCCAGCAAAGGAGCATGGGGTAAAGAGAAGAGGGAGGATCAGGATTTTGAGCAGCCAAATGTCGGCTGTGGTTTTCAAGTGAGCAGCACTGACCCTAGTCACACTAGGTGGGGACAAGGGGCCTCCTGAGGAGGCAGATTATCACCAGGATTCCTGTTGGCAGTTTGGAGCTTAAAGGACAGGCACTTCAGACACCACAAGTCTAAGTGGCCAGCCTGAGCAGCGTGGCTCTTCCCTCTGCTGTCCCCTGTCCCCACCTCTGTGAACCCCCCATCTGACCCTGAATGGGTTTGCACATGTATGGACCCGAAAAGAGGCCCACCCTGTCCACATTCTCGATTTCCTGCCCATCCATCTATGCCACTCTTACAACGTCACTGTCCCCACCTAACTACATTAACAAGAAAGCCAACCTAAACATCTACTCGAGAGACAAGCCTCCAAAGCCTGAGATACCACATCAAATATGACACTGTGGTTAGTTGGGGACACTGCAAAAGATCAGACAGAGCCTTATTAATGGACTCCCTTCTGCACATGGGAATCCCTTTTTTAAATTTTTTTTAAATCAATGCTGCTTTCTCTCTCCACTTCCTGGTTCTAGTTTAGAAGTGAGGAAAGCCTAATTCTTTTGTCCAGGAATTAGGTCTTGTTTTTAAACAAGAACCGCACCTCTGATGTGACATTCAGGGACCTAAGGGCGTTCTTTCCTCCCCATCATATAATCAAGAACAGACTTCTTTTACAGACAATAGAATAACCCTGTGTTCCATCTATGACTCGTGAGGACCAGCTTTTGTCACCCTGACATCATCATTAGCATCATTGCTTTTTTTAACTTCATACCATTGAATCCTCCCAACGGAGTACTAGGCCATTTACTGTGTACCATTTACAGAGGAGCCAACTGCATCTAGGAGGCTCTGAGTGCTTTGCCTAGGAATGCACAGCAAATGAATGATGAAGCTGGAAATTGACTCTGTCTCGAATGTGAAAGCCTAGTTCCCCTACCCAGCATCGGGGGTCAGGCAAGCAAGGCACGGAAGGGCTTCCCGAGAGTCAGAGGGACACCCATGAGGTGTCTACTTAGATGCTTATCAAACTCAGATCACCTGAAGGTCACCATCGAGCTTGCTAAACTGGGTACCCCAGACCCTACCTCCGCCACCACCTTCCCCACCCAGCACACACACGGATTCTGCTTCAGCAGGTCTGAGCTGAGTCAGGGTTCTACATCTCTGACCACCTCCCCAGCTGATTGCCTTGGAAGTGGTCTGCAGCCACACTTGGAGGAACGGTTTTATAAAGACCCAATTTCCTAACTTACGGATCTACCTGGGGCCTCTCCAAAGTCCAGCACACTCCCTGTGTGGGGAACCCTCTTGGATCCCTAACTTTCTATTTCTAGATTTGATGTGGGGTCCAGCCCTTCTCTGGGCACACCTATCCTCTGACCCACTGTGTCCCTGAGACTTGCACTCGGCTTGACATAGACTAAAGTGGCTTGTGATTGTCACCCCCTGTTGGCGAAAGGCTCCAGGCTGTGTGGCCCTCACCTCGTGCCATGGTCCTCATCACCGTCACTGAAGTAGAGCCAGGGGATACCTTTCAGCCCTCTGCTCCTCCCTGGCACACGCACTGCTGTTTCCCAGCTCCTCCGCAGTCAGGTGGCGCCATTTCACTAGTACTGGCCAAAGCACCTCATCTCCCTTCTGTTCCCTGCTGCGGGCGACCATGGTCATATTTCACATGGTACCAGCAAGGATTCTTCAGCTGTTGTATAACATGGATCTCCAGCCCCCCTGAACTCACAGCCTGAGCAAGACAGAAGCAAACCTTTGTTTTGTTAAGCCTCTGAGATTTAGCTCTGCTTGGATCTGGGTTTTTATTTCGTAGCATAGCCTCGCCCAGTCTAACCTAGCCCTTCTCCTCTTCTGCCTCCTCCTCACAATAATCCCATATATTTATTATGAGGGAAAAGTGTACCACGTGCTACACACCATACCAAGCCCTCTGCAATCACCTAGTTTAGTAATCACCCCAAACTACACGGAGGACAGTCATCACCTGTATTTTATACTCCCACCCTGTAACTGATGGGATGAAGTGACAACCCAACAACCTGATCCCAAAGTCCTGGTTTAGCCAAGCATTGTAGGGCAGGTGGCTGAAGAGCCAGGGTGAGTGCTGTAGATTCTTATCACATATAATCCTCTGTGGCCCCTAAGAAGCAGCCATTGTTATCTTGACCTTCCAGTGGGGACACTGAGGGCTGGGGAGTTTAGTGACAGTCACATATAGTGCTAATAATAGGTCACCCAAGTCCCTCTGGCTCTTGAATAAAGTATTACTTAAACCCCGAACCAGAGTCTGGGCAGTGATATTTATTTCTCTGAGTCTTTGTCACAAACATCTAGAAGCCCTGCACACATACAGCAGGGCTCAAGATTTCAGACTCTTCAGATTTAAACAGCAGCTCACCATGCACCGCTGTGTGACTTTGACTTAGTTACTTAGCCTCTCTCTGAAAAACAGATTGAATGAAAGAATGCTGGGAACACACACAACTCAGTGCCTAGCACCAAATAGGGGAAATGAGTGTGATTAGAGGATTAGCTCTGTCTGGTTAGATATGGACCCCAGGTACCTCCACCCCCAGCTCCCTGTCACCATCTCACCGAGTTGTCTGGTGCTTTCTCCTATAAAGGAGGCCGGGGGAGTGGGGCACATTAGCTCTGCTTTGGGTTTTCTCTGAATTCCTTTGGGTGGTGTTGGGGTGGGCCTGCAGCCCCCAGCTGCTGGAACCCCTCCAAGATGGCCTTCTGTCTCAGTTCTCCTGCTGACTGTCTCTAGTGACTCCTGAAAGACCAGGAAAACTGGTTGGTGAGAGAAGAGACGGGGACCTCAGTGGGCCCACCTACAGTTCCAGGAAGTCATGAGATGTGGGCTGGGGCTGCTGGGAGAACCCAAGGGGGACATAGAGGTCTCACTCCAGCTACTCTGAGCTAGGAACAACCAGTTTCCTTTTCCTTTGGGGTCTGGGGGCATGAATTATGGTCACTCGTCTCCTCTAGTGGGTCTAACAGGATCTGGATTCGTAATCTAGTTGGAATGACAACTTGACTCTGGTGGAAACGGAAAATAACAGCTACAACCAGTGACAGAGACTCCTCGCAGCCAGTACCATTTGCTGAATGACTGCTGTGCACTGAGCACCACAGAAAATGCCCACATTTAATGTCCTTTTGAAGTGGCCATTGTTATTATTCCCATCTTACTGATGAGAAAACTGCAGCTCAGAGAGCTCAAGCTGCTTGCCCAGGATGCCCAGGATGCCCAAGCAAAGACACAGCTGGCGGCCTGATTCTGAAGGCTTGGGGTTGGCAGCACACACTGTGCCCAGGCAGGCTGTGGTCTCACACAGAGTGTGTGTGGGTTCTCAGTGGGAATGAGGGGACCATAAAGAGTGGGCTGAACTTGGCCTAGGGGGATTTGGGAATCCCTAGAGAAGAAGGGCTGGGAGCCAAGAAAAATGGCCAAGCCCCACGAGATGCCATACACCAGTGGCACACCTCGGCTCATCCTAGAGACCCAGAGTCTCTCCCTAACTGTCCCTCCAAAAGCCCTTCACAAAGGATTCTGCACACACAGTGGTGAGACTCTGCCTGGCCCCTGCCCCTCTGGGAGGATGCAACCCACATGGAGAACGCTGGGGACTCTAAGATTCGCTGAGTGCAGAAGAGGCTGGGTTTAACCCTCCGTTTCTAATTTGCTCTTGGCCATAGCACACTTTTTACTAGGCAGACAGTATTGATGTCTTCTGGAAGGCACTCGGGGCAGATGTCAAGGGAGGCTTGAGGGCGAGGTATTGGAAAGCTGTGGAGCAGGGGTGCCAAGGTGGGGAGACCTGGAATCGGCGATTCAAGCCCACAGGGAAGGTAGGGCCAGAAACAAATATCAGTGAGATAAAAATAAGCTGGAAAAAAAAGGAGGAGGAGGAGGAGGAGACAGGGCAGGGGTAGTTTGTAAGGCAGCTCAGAAATGAGCTTTACTTGCCAATGTGACCTCACACCATGAATTAGAGACCTGAAATTTAGGAGAGAAGAGAAACTAGAAATGAGGACTTTTTGTCCCTACCTTCTTTTCCCAGAGGGATAGCAGAAACAGAACAATGATGAGGACTGTGGATGTGGCAAGATCTCTCTGTAGGAGGCAGGAGACCCAGCAGCAGCTGAAATAAGCAGTCAGGAGCTGGGTGGTCCTAGAGCAGCCCAGGGAGACGGCGCTGAGCTCAAAGCAACAGTGTTTAAAGGGGAAAAATGGAAGTTGTGATGTGTATTATCTGCCAGAGAAAGTTTCCATCTTCCATTAGCCACAGACCGTTGGGGCCTGAATCTTCAAGTGTATTTTGGGCAAGAAAGTGTCCCCGGTGAGCCCGTTTACAGCAGTTGATCCCTAGCAGTACGGGAGTGATTTTCCCGATACTGTGAGCAAGTAGCCAGGTGCTGCCCAAGTACCTGGGAGATACCAGACCTGCTTCCTGGAAATCTCTCAGTGGTGTTTAAGAGATGTGGAGGAGGGAGAAGGGGCTTAAGCAGAAATGGGCTTTGAGGATGGTCAGCCTTGACTGGAGGAGTAACTGGGCCAAGATGACCAGGAAGAAACTGAGCCTCTGCGCCTCCATGAGTCACTAGCCACCAGATTCCTCCCTCTCCTCCTTCCAAGGTCAGAGACTATGGTCAGGGCTCCTGCCCACCTTGTTTCCATACAAAAAGCATGTTTTTAGCTTCACGATGAAACAGGAACGCACATTTCATTGCTCTTCACAGAAACACATTTGCAGTATTGCAAACCCATGAAAACATAGAGCAATTGCCTTCTGCACCCCTAACAAGCTCCCTAAAACTATACAAATGAAGCAGTTGCATCCATGGCCTTGAAGATGCCTGTTTGTTCCATGTTTATTTCAACAAGTGGGAATTCTCATGAAAATGAACGTGGGGTGTAAGGAGACACTGCAGACTCTGCCTGGAGCCGCCATGATCCCCCTGGGCCCCACAAGGGCGAGCACACAGTCACTGGCAAATGTCCTCACAGTGATTCTTCCCTGCTCATGACTTAGGCTGCGATGGATGGGGTACTCGACTTTTGTTTGTAATGAAATGTGCCCTTATTAGGAGTTGGGAGGATCTGCTCCCCAAAGTGGGTCTTATTCCTGGACTGTGTACCTGTGTGAGTTCTCTGAATCCTCCCGTGCCCCTGCCTCTAGAGCTGTCCCACCAACCTCCTCACAGGCCAAGCCTCATTTGCCTTCATTTGTCCCCAACTACCCTGTTTAACACTCTCCCTTCCTCTGGTTCCCATTGTCAAATACCTTTGCTGGGCATTACGCCCATTCAATGGTTGTTGTCATCTAAAAATGTAAATGTTGTGAATGAACATAGCATTCTTCCCCCAAAAAAAGTTGTTCAATTGCCTCTACCCTTAGGCCCAATGCTAAGAAGAGTGGCCATTTCATAAATGTGTATCCAATGGCAGATCAACACTATCCGAAGGTGCTGACTCTAGTATTTTCTTTTCCAATTAACTCATTCTGATTGTAAAAGTAAAGCATGCTTATTATTAGTTAACAAATAAATAAATAAGAAAATAAAATTAGCTTGTAAGTTTAAGTTAGAAATATGAGCTGCTGCAAGAAATCCAATAAGTGGTCCAAAGTAGGGGGGGCCAGGCAAACTTTACTTCTGCCAGAAGGGTGCACTAGGGAACCTGACCAGCAAGGGGCCTGGTGGGCAGTCCACCTGCTTATATCCTTAACACAGTGCCGCCCTTTGCCCTGATTGGAGGAGCTCAGGGGTACAATCTATATAATTGGCTAATTTTAAAATTGGGGCAGGCAAAGGAAAGGCCTATAATTAAAATGTTTACAATTGGATCCAATTAAGGCTGTATTCCAAAAACAGACGGCTTGACTTTCTATTTCTTATATTTACTAGTCAGACATAGCCTCTGATAACATTTTGCTATTTTTGCATCTATTCGTTTCTATCCACAGGTGTCCATTAAATTTATTATATATGCATATGTGTGTACATATATTTAAATATCATAATCTATATACATGTTCAAATACATGCTTATGTAGGATCAAGTGATGTATTCAGATCGTATTCCTGCTTTGAAAAACTTCACTTTATTTTGTGGGAATGCTTTCTTCATTGAGTGCTTCCAAATCATGGTATTTAATGGCCACATTAAAAAAAAATCTTTTGAACTATATTGAAACTTTCCATTATTGTTGGTTATTTGGGTTTCCACCAATAATTCATTATTTTAAAAATTCTGTGAAGATAATTTTGACACATAGATAACTGTCCACCATTATCCAATTTCTTAATATCAAAATTCTTTACAAAGAAATGCCACTCAGCTTGATTCCCTGCATAGAGCACAGGGCAGGTCCTGTGTACCCTTTGCACTCTGGCATTAAGTGCTGAGTTTCTTAAGTCTGTCCCTTTGTTACATTAAAATGACAAGGTTCCATTACCTTTTATGCCGTTTATAAAGATTGCCAGCTCTTTGTTTCTGCCCTGGCCCTGGGTCTTGGGCAGCAGCTGCCTGCTGGGCCCCTCCCCTTTCTCTATGGAGTGTCAACAGTCTCCCTGTGGATTTGTAAAGACTTGCTGCTTATTGTGGATATTAATCTCTCACCTGCTGTAGGTCTGTTGCTATTTTTTTACAAGTTGTTATTTGAATTATTTTTGTTTGATTTGTTGTGACACTGATTTTTTAAAACCCTTAGTCAGACACGCTACCATTTTTCTTTATGTTTTCCCTTATTTATGCAATTAACGTCCTTGACATAATCCAAGATCAGAGGCATGTTCAAACATACTTTGTTTTCTAAATGGTTATGGCTTCTTTTTCACACGTCGGATTCTTCAGTCCATCTATAATTCATTTCGATGAATTATTTAAAGTCCCGTTTTGAATTTTTATCCTCCAAATTCATTTTTCTTCTGAATATTTTCTTAAGGATCCACTGTCCCCGGTTTTGTGATAGGGCCTTTGTGTGATATGAAGTTCTGATGTGTACACCAGTTTGCTTTGAAACCATCTTCTGTGTTGAATTTTGTGACAGTGCCACATTGTCCCACCACTCACAGCTTTATAATGGGTCTTAATTCAAGATAGGGCAAGCCCTTCTAAAACATGCTACTTCAAAACTGCCTTAGTTATTTTTGCCTTGATTTTTCCTTTAGAGAGAAAAACATCATCATTTTTTTTCCAGCTCCACCGTCTATAACTGACACTTGCTTTCTCAAAACTGATGTCACACTGTAGACAGGAACAGAAATCAGGGACGGTGAGAGATCCAGGTGCATAGGAATGGAGACCCAGGTGCCTGGACAGGAAGACAGCTAGGGAGCCTCTGCCCATTCTCCAGTGGGAGCCTCTACCCATTCTCCAGTGGGAGCCTCTACCCATCCTCCAGTGGGAGCCTCTTTTTTTTCACTTGGCAGGCAGGAGGAACTCACTCCCTAGTCTTCCTCAAATCCCTTCATCAGTCTTTGAGGTTTTCCTGGTAACTATCTTCATACTTACAATTGTGGGAGCTTTGAACATATTCCTCCAAGCACATTTTAGTGGGAGACAAGAAATTTTACTTCTCAGGTTGCTGGACAGATTCCCTTTTTAAAAAGCATCATGTCTAAGCGTTCATTCCTGCCACCGTCTACACTGTAAAGGCTTCTTGATGATGCAGTGAAATGAGAATCCGAGAAGACACCACATCGCCCAGTGCCCCCATGGAGGGGAGGCCTAGGAGACAGAAGCATGAGTTCACTTCCTGATTGGAGGGGATTTTCTAAGATGGCTGCCCCTGTTAACTAGTTTTTCAAAAAACATAAAGAGAATAGAACCAGCATCATCCCAAATGACAAAATTGGCAGATCCTCCCCTTAGCCCTCTTCCCTCATTTCTACTCATTTGGATTCTCTTTCCTGCCACCCAACCTCCCCCATTCCAGTCTTACCGGCCTTTTCATATGAAAGGAATCTTTTCTAATAAGGTCACCCACTCTGGGAAAATAGGCTGTCCATAAATAATCTCCATTTCTGAGATTAAGATTTGGCGAGCCCTGTGCTCGGGCAATGGCTGGCCTGAGATAAGCACACAGCAAATTTCGAGATATCTGTGCCTGCATCTTCATTTCCTTGTTTCTGTCTCACTTTCCTGTATGCCATCAAGAAATTTAGTGACACTGGAAATAGCGTGCTCTTCTCTGGGCAGGCGTCTCCCATTTCCTCAGGACCCATTTGTCTTTCTGAAGCGGGGAGTCCCTAGCTGTAAATTTTCAGGCAGCATCATGAGAAGATTAACAGTTTCCTGGCGTCTTGCTTGCAAAGGTTTGAATACTGCTTCCAGCGCAGATCAACATATGAAATTGAACATTTAACTTACACTTTTATAGTGCCATCAACTTTCTCAGCATCTCTTCCTCCATGATGCCTTATTAACCTCATTGCAATTCTGTGTGGTGAACAAGGCTGGCATTAACTCCATGGTAGAAGGTGGCAGCCTTGGGCTAACTAGAGGCCTCCAAAAAATCCCACACGTTGATTTTTAGTCCCCAAGACCTCAGAATGTGACCTTATTTGGAAACAAGGTCATTATATATAATCAAGTGAAATTGAAGTCATTAGGATGGGACCTAGTCCAATCTGACTGATGTTGTATGAAAAAGATCCATTGGGAGATAGACGTACCCGTGGGGGAAACGTCCTGTGAAGAGGAAAGCAGAGATCAGAATAATATATCGGTGGGACAAAGAAAGCCACAGGTTGCCAGAAACCACGGGAAGCCCTCAGAGCCAACCCTGCTGACACCTCAATCTCAGGCTTCTGAACTCTAGGACTGTGAGGTGGCATTTCTGTTGGTTAAGTAGCTGGGTGATTAATACCTTGTCATGGTAGCTCTAGCAAAGATGCACAGCAGCCAATAGAAAATGCAGAGCCAACTGGCTCCCCAAGGCAGGGCTCAGCTTCCTCGGATGATTCCATCCACTGACCCTCCTGCTGCACCTGGAGTCCTTGTTCCATCAACCATGCTGAGCTGGGTTCAAGGCAGCCCAGCCTGACAGCGAAGGGGCTTTGGTGCTGGACCAAGCCAACACTCTTCCTGCTCTACCTTCAGCAGGACCAAAGTTCATGTTTGGTTCCCCTCGGGGACAGTAGCATTGCACAGAAAGCTTCAGGTCTCTGGTGTGACGATTAAAGCTAATGTTCATGAACCTTGTCCCTGAGCCTGGCTCGGGCTAGATGCCTGATGAGCACTCACGTAATTCTCACCCTGCCACTTGGTGAGGTCAGTGCTATGACCACCCTCATTCGCAGATGCCCAACCAGGGCTCTGGTGATAACTTAGCTTATACAGCCACTGTGTTGTGAATCCTGTACTTGAATGCATGCATTCTGACCCTGGAGCCGGCGTTGAGACCACTCAGAAGTGTGGAAAGTATTGTGTTAAAAAGAGTGGAAGTGTTTGCAGCAGGACTCTTCAGAGCTTTGAAAATGTTCTTATCTTTGGGAATCTGCAAGGGGTTGATTAAGTAGGTGGCATTCTTGAACCATGAGGTTCTTTCTGATCCAAAATCTCTCGGGCCTGGTGTTTCATAAATAGAATTGCCAGATAAAATATAAGTTGAAATTTCAGATAAGCCATGACTGATACTTTAGTATAAGTATGTACTAAGCATTACCTTGGCTTGCTAATACTTAAAAATTAGTTATTTTTTATCTGAAACTCCAACCTGCAGTCTACATAAAAAATGCTTTGGAAAGTGAGGGGCAAACATCCCCAAATCTGCCACTCCCCCAACCACCTAGCAACATCTTTCTTTAGGAAATAAACAAAAATCTGCCCCAAACCGAAGATTGGCCCCATGGCCTCCCCTGTGACCTTCACCACATCATCTTGTCATCCTGCGCCCTCTTACGACATATCCCCGCTTGGCTCTGGACATGACTTCATAACTCATGTCATCTCCCGACCTGGACAACAGGTGTATCCTCAGCTCTCCAAAGCGAGCATCACCCTGGTGGGCAGAGACATGGTGGGCCAAAAGCCATCTGCCGCTTCCATCCAAGGAAAGGCGGGCACTACAGAAGACCCAACTCTGATGCCTCAAGGTGGGTTAGCCGGAAATCTGTGGCATTTCTACTACATTTGCATTCCAGGGGAGTTGCAGGCCTATCAAGTTTAGTAGGAAATGGATTTCTAAAAAAGATCGGGTTGGCCCGGTGTCTGTCAAATCACTGGAGCATGTCTTCAATCCTGGGGCCGATGATCTGTCCTGCTCAGGACCCTCCCTCCTCTTCATGCTGCCTCAGTGGCCCTGCCCCCAGTCCTAGGTCGCATCTTCTTACTCGACTTTACCTTTAACAAAAAAATCCGGTTGTCTTCCCAATATATTCCTGTTATCTTGAACAATGTTTCCGTTATCCCGAGCTCTATGCTGTTTTGCTTTGAAGCAAAGCAGAGATAAATGAAGGTTTGTGATTCAGCATGTTTCCAAGCTGTAGCGAACGTCACCCTCCTTGCCAGGAAAAGGGCCTTCCTGCTTCTACCTGGAAGCTCAGTTCAGGTTGCAGCCTTGCAATCCCTAGTAAAGTAGCCACCGTCACATATGGCTATTAAAATTTGCATTTCAATTAATTGAAATTAAATAAATACTTCATCTGCTGCAGCACACTGGCCACGTTTTGACTACTCAGTAGCCACGTGTGGCTACTCTACTGGATGGTGCAGATTAATCTGTTGCCATCACCACAGAAAGTTCACTCAGTAAGCCTTGGGCTGGGATCCCACCTTAGCCTCACACATGCCAAAGAATAATGCATGTGATTTTGGGCAGAAGTACCAGCTATGTTTGGGTAGGAACAGAACTTAGGGGAAATATTGCTAAAACAGGGAGGGCATGTGGGTCATTTCATCTGGGCTACTCATGGTCAATTATTAATGGACTGATTTGGCTAATGATGGCGTCATGTCCTCAGCTCCCTCTGTTACCCACTGGTGGAGGTGGAACTGCAGCCACACTATTGATTTGCCTCTGCTGCTCCTTCTAATGAGCCCGTGTGGACAGTGGGCAACAGGAAGAGATGGGCCGCAAGGCTTGGTGGGTGGAGCAGCAACTGTGCATGGTGGGGGCACCACTAGCCAAAAGAGACCTCCTGGTTCCAGCTGGGTGGCCTCTAAGGGACTGAGCAAATCCCTACTTGCTGGTCCTTTGCTTTGAAGATAGCTTTGAACAAGAAAAGATTTACTCAGTGGAAAAAAAAAAAGAAAGAAAAGAAAATGTAGTTAAGTAAAACAAACAAACAAAAATATACCATTCTGACCCTGTCAGCCAGGTGGGTCATCGACACATCAATTGCATTATAGCTCTCCACACTTTCTTTATGCACATGCATATATTACACAAGTAAGATCATAATATGCAAACAGTTTTGTAATCTGCTTTTTAAATTAACGTGCATTGACACAAGTCAAGATGATGGCACAACATTGCATTCGCAGCTTGACTGTAGTCTCATGACCATGTTTTAGCTCTTGTTTGGCATTTGGTGGATTTCCAGGTTTCCCCTAACTTTAAACATCATTCCCCTGAATGTCTTCAACTTTGTGCATGTCCATAATTATTTCTAAGAAATATATTTCTGGAAGGAAAAGTACTGTTTCAGGGGCCTGGGGAAGTATTACTAAGGTTTGGGATATAGGTCTTTCATTTCTTTCTGAAATGGAGCCATTGATTTTAGTCCTTAAAGACAGTTCTTGGGTCAAAATCACCTGATTTCTGGATTATAGCTCTGTAGTCCTTGGGGGTCTGAGAGTCTGAGAGACCCTCAGTTCCCTTATTCCCCCCCAAACAAACCTGAGTCAGAGGTGGCCTCAAGTTCCAAACTATGGGCAATGACAGTCACCCTGGGAAAGATAAGCATAAGACACTGCTGTCTGCCAGAGCTTCCTTGGCAGCGGAGATGTCCTGTGTCTGTGTATCCTGTGTGGTGAGCACTGGCTGTAGCTGGCTATTGAGCACATTAAGTGGGACTGGTGAGACTCAACAGCCAGATTTTTAACCTTTTTAATTTTAGTAGCCACATATAATTAGTGTCTATCATTTTTGAACAAATGATTCTACAAATCAAATATACATGCAGATCTTTGCCACTTGTTCCTTTTAAACATGGCTTCTGATAGCATTGCCCATGAGTATGTGCCATGTTCTTCTGCTTGTCCCGAACTACCTTTTGGTCCCTTGTCATTTCCCCAAGGTTAGGGACTAATCAGTGGATCACCAGTGATAACCTGACTCCCACCCCCAGGCATGGTACAGCACCCAGGAGGCCCTCAGTGAATGAGCAAGTTAAAGGCAATCACCTTTCTCAAACTTCAACTTCATCACAACAGGCCACAGCATATCCCCAGGCCAGTCTGTTCACCCAGGAGTGGAGGTCTCTTGAAGACCTTGATGGCAATAGTACCTGCCCTTGATGCTGTTGGGAGGGCTGAGCATAATGACAGCGTTAGTGAGGTGCTGGGCACCCCATCAGTCTCCAGCCAGTAGGGTGTTACCATTCCAACCTAGTGCAAGGCTCCCTGCATGTAGGGGTTGTCAGAACCCATGACTAGTGTCCAACAGTGGCTTTAATCATCTTAGTGTTACATCAGGAGAAGTGGCTTGAGAACCTGGGGTGTCAAATTGCCCTGGATCCCCCTATTGAGTGTGCTTATCACCATGATAATTCTCCACGATTACTCTCTAGCATTTGCTTTCCTACCATGCTGTGCTCACGAAGGAGAAAGGATCTTTACCTTGTTCACTGCTGTATCTCCAGCGCTAAACTCATAGTAGGCATTTAATACATCTTGAGTGATAGATTGAAGGAAAGTGGGTAGTCAGGTGGGAATGAAGGAAAAGCCTAGCTAGGAAAAGCTCTGTTTAGATGGATAACTAACTTGTGGGCCACTTAACAGCCAGTATTGGCTTCTCTGTTGGATAAAGAGAGGAAGATTGATCTAGATTAGGATTTTCCAACCTCAGCCTGTTATTTTAGGGAAGGTACTTCTGTGCAGGGGCCTGACTGTCCAGTACTTTATAGGGCGTTGAGCAGCACAGCCTCTACCTACAACAGGCAGAAGGGTCTCCAGGCATGGCCAGAGTTCCCACAAAGGCAAATTACCCCCAGTTGAGAACCACTGATTTTAAGCCAAATTGGAACTTCCCTCCAGCACCATGAGTTTAAGATTCTACTTGGGCCAATAATTTCTGAGCGTGAGAATTTTCTGACATTTTGTAGATCATTATAGAATTATAAGAATATTTCTAGGTACTCATGCAAAGCACTGTGGCCTGATTATCAACTTAATATTTGGATCACTGGGCCATTAAAATGCTGATTTAAAATTCAATTTTCTATTTTTAAAAATGACCACTTTGTGAATTATATCTGTTTTACGGTTGATTTTATT
This sequence comes from Spermophilus citellus, assembly GCF_964194105.1. Classification (NCBI taxonomy): domain Eukaryota; kingdom Metazoa; phylum Chordata; class Mammalia; order Rodentia; family Sciuridae; genus Spermophilus; species Spermophilus citellus. The sequence continues at coordinate 64,926,571 of NC_138200.1, forward strand.
TAAATAGACGGTATAATTTCACCCACTCTGTGTTCATGAATAATGCTTGTCAGAATGCCTGCTAATGACCCCAGCAATCATAGCTCATGTCTATGGGATCTGTAGTCACTGGCAGGTTGGCTTTGTTTTTGTTCATCTCCCACTCCTTTTCCCTGAGTAAGACCTTTAATTAGTGCTCATTAAGATTCACAAATAGCCTGGCCTTGGCTTCTCCAGGCATTCAGTCTATTCCCCACTAACTTACTAAAGTTGCTTTTAGAAGTCACGAGAGAGACACGCATTTATTTTCTGGAACAGCAAGTTCACACATGTCATTGTTCAGGGAAAGTAGACCTTGGCCAGAAATGGAGGTAGACTGCTGCAGAACGGCGTGTTCACGGCCCTGTGCACATTGAGGCTTGGTAACTGCACTCCTCTTGGTGATGGTGGGGTTGGAACCTCACCTCAGTGCTGTGGTGGTGGCCTACAGGGACTTTCAATCCCCTTCGTTGAAAAACCGCCTTTGTAAGGAGCCCAGAGACTCAAGACACGATCTTTTGGGATTTGTCATCCCATTAATGTGACATTAACATTTCCTTCGAGGTGGGAGTGCGTCCTATTGTGTGGCAGTGTTTGAAAGCTGCATGTTGCTGCCATGTGTTCTCCTGGGGTCAGACCATTGCTACCCTTTGCCGCCAGAAAAGGGAGTCTTGCTGGGGGTGTTAAATAACCACACAGCCGGGTTGGAATATGGATCCTTGGATTCTGGAATCTGCAGTCTTCTCCAGTACCTACATGGCCTCTAGATTTAGGATAAAATACAAATCACTTATCTTTTCCAGATTAAAAAAAGCCTTTCTTTTCTTTTGGTACTGGGATTGACCCCAAGGGCCCATTGAGCTGCACCCCCAACCCTTTTTATTTCTTTCTTTTGAGATAAGGCCTCGCTAAGCTGCCCAGGCAGTCCTCAAACTTATAATCCTCCTGCCTCAGCCTCCCAAGTTGCTGGGTCATAGGTGTGGGCCAGCATGCCTGGCAAGAGAAGTATTTCTTAACATAAATCTAAAAGTTGGCTTAACATATGTATTCCTATCAAAGTAGGTTAAGTTTTTTAAATTTCCAGCACTTATAAATGGGAAATGATTGGAAAATAACTGCCTTTCCTGATTGCTTTGGGTACACAATTTTAATCTGTAGATTTTCTGTAGTTCACTGTTTATAGCTTTGAGAGCATGATTTCCCTCCTTTAAAAGTTAGCTTTGTTTTAATTAGAAAACACAATGACTTTGAAGCCTGGAGATTATTGTGCTTTTAAATTTTATTAGACTCACTGTAGTTTAGAAATAATATTTTTTTAATGTAAAAATATCCTTTGCATCACACCAAACTAAATCAATCAGCTTTTGTTAAGAGAATTCAAAGTCTTGAGATAAGGGTTTTTTTTAACTGCTGTATTCTTCGGAAAAAAATAATAAGTGCAAATGGAAAAATGGGTGTGTTCTTTTCCATGTCTTTCCCTCATGAACGCAAGGTTGGAAATAAGCAAGAAAAATGTTCTAGCAATTTTCCAGGGGCAATGTCACAATCTGTTTTCTTAAATAATAATAATAATAATAACAACACCAATGCATAAGGCCAGCTTCAGTGGTTTACAGCTCAGACTTAACCAAGGACCTCAGTTTGGTGACTGCTGCCTGCATAATGCCAACCCCAGTGCCCACCATCCTTCATTATTATAGAACCTGCAAGTCCCGGAGACCATGCCCCATTGTGCAAACACATAATTGTTAGACCTGTATGCCAACTTTAATTCCAGAGTAATGGTTCCTCTAGGTAATGGTTTTTTAAAATAAACAGACAAAGGCCACTTAATTCATGAGACCACAGTCATCTGCTGGTTTTTTTTTAAATCTACAATTTGCAAGAAAATGTTTTCTTTTCTTTACAGAGAAAACAAAATCCTGTTAAAGGAAGACTTCTCCCAAATGAAGCCATTATAGCAGATTTAAATTCCTGCATTACAATGTTGACAATTTAACAAGCATCCTATTTGGGCACATTATTGGTTTAAAGAAGTAAATCACAAACATTTTATTTGCCACTAGCACAGGGTATTTCAAATCCGTTTTCCCCAGCACAATGAGGTGTTTAACTGAATCGTTCTATTGACTGAAGTTTGATCACGCAGTCTGGTATTTGGGTTGCAAAAGGGTGGGTGAAGTCAGAAGTCATTGCATCTGTGGCTGGCTCTGCAGCCAACAAGAAAAGTGAGATCAAGAAGTCGTTTAGTGCTAGAGGACTGTTTCTTCTCAAAGGAGGGTGTTGAACTGCAGTGTGCCCCACACGGGCTGGGGAGCTTGTCTGCCATGTTGGGGGAGTCCACGTCACCACCCTCGCTGTTGAACTCAGTAGGTCCATAGTGGGGTCCAGACACCGTCCTGGGTGACAAGCTCCAGGTGTGCTAGCCCGAGGCCCAGCAGCCCTGTGAAGGAACCACCAGTGTGGCTAATGACAGACACCCTGTCAATTTCAAGCGTCTCTCACCACATTTGGGACTATAATATTTGACACTTTTACTTTCCTTCAGTAAAACAAAATGCCCCTCAATAATGTCACTATTAAAATGTACTAAAGCCAGAATCATGTCCGACTGGTTTTATGAACTCAAAATGAGAAACATTGAGGAAAGTTCAGTGTTGAAAAGGAAAAGGCCAACCAAGAATCAGACATTTTGTGGACCAGAGGTGCGTAACCTGGTTTGTTTGCCCCTGATCCATGAATGAACTTTAGATCTCTGAACACCTGAAGTGACAAAGTGTGTGTGTGTGTGTGTGTGTGTGTGAGTGTGTGTGTGTGGTGTTTGGAGAGAAGACCATGCTTTGTATAGACTCCCCAGGGAGATGGTGACTGTAAAATGGTTAGAGCTTTGTTTTCACTTCGTGGTGATTCTGCACACAGAGACCCTGAGGTGGAGCCCACCTCTGCTACTAACTACCTGCAAAGCCAAGCTGGGTTACTCTTGGAGCAGGCTTGACCAGCATCACAGGCTTTGTGTTGGGCCACATGAAATCTATGAAAGGAGCTATTGCCTGGGACTTAAAAATTGCCCAATAAATATTAGCTCTATCGCCCTAACCAGTATTCCTTGGATGTCTTTATTGAGCAAAAGCAGTTGTGGATGAAGCATTCAGAAAGGTAGCAGGGACTCTCTCACCTCCCCACCACCTGCCAGTCATGTCCTCTCTGGATCTTTCACCAAAAAAAAAAATGGCAGGCAAAGCTTGCATCATTGTCCTGATGGCTCTGGTCTGCCCCTGAAGCCACAGGCCTCAGTTGCAAGAGAAACTGAAAATGTTCTAAAGCCAGAGTTACCTACGCTGCCTCCCCTGTGCCCAGGTGTGCTGTGCTCTGCTGGGAAGTAACCCATCCTTTGAACTCCTCTGGGTTTTGTTCCAGGGTTTAAATGTCCACGAGTTCTGTCAAATGGTCCTGTGTGTTTACTCTACAGTCCCCCTGTGAAAGATGGCAGTGGTAAAGGCTACCAGTATCGACTTTAGTCTGCGGGCCCGAGAGACCCTGGGTTAGTCCCGCTGCCAGTGATCAGAAGGAGCATGTTTAAGAATTCATACTCCGAGTGCTAATTGCATTAGCTAACATTTGTATAGCACTTTGGAGTTTACAGAGTGTTTTACTTCTATTTTCCTATTTAATCCTCACTTAGGACTAAAAAGTTAGTGGCACTAATGGGAATGAGCCAAAACCAATTTCAGAGTGTTAAGTACACAAAATTATAAAGTAAAATGAGACTGATAGCCTCTAGTCCTGAGGAAAAAATTTGTCTCTTTACTTTGCAATTTGTCTTGTATTTAAAGGCACTCACAGGCTCCTGTTCCTGACTTTTCTACCCCGAGTCTGCCCTTTCATTTTGGTTTTTCAATGTAGCAGGACACTTGTGGCAATTTTCTATCTGATTTGAGATGAGGAGATCTTTGGCCAGCAATGTCCAAGTGAGAGAATTAGCTCGGCTTCTCCAGTCGTGTTCCTTGTATATCACGACAACACAGCCCCGGCCTCAGCTGAGTGTGAAGGAGCATTCGAGGAAATTTTCTTCCTATTTGTATTTCAGCCTTAAAAAGGGAGAAGAGATAGAGTGGAATTTTTCAGCCCTTTAAGCGGGAAGTACTTTATTAGAGATAAACACAGAAAGTTTTAAATATCGTTGGTATTAGTCAAACATAGCAGCTTTTGCCCATTGTCTGAAGAGCTCTCATCTGCTAAGTTGCAGACCTGTGACCTCTAGATAAAGTTTCCAAATGCAGAAAATATTTATCTGCTTGCTATGACCTTCCATGCACAAGACATGAGCCATGGATTTGTTTCCTAGGGAGCTAGTGAGTGAGGAAGATCTATAATTAAATCTGTGAGTTCTATGCTATCCATGGGAATTGGGTACACACCAAGTCCTTTGGAAAAACCCAGTAATATTACTACGGCTGCAACTGGTGGAATTAAACCAACTTTCCTTCCGACACTTTTAGCAGCAGCAGCAGCATCTTAATATGGAAAGGTGCCTGTGCTCCTCTCCAAGGTGGGCCTGTGTCCAGGCTGCCTTCCGTCACACTCTGACCCTGCATCCCTCCCCCAGTGCCCGCCAGTGTTCTCCAGGGCAGTCTGACCTTGGAGCAGCCACTCAGCACCAGGACTCTCAGCCAGCGCTTGTCAGAGGTTTTCTGAACCTCAAGATATGTTTTCAAGTAAAATCTTACCGGAAATCCAACAGGTAAAGCAAATACAGGTGAACTGATGTGGGCTGGAAGAAGGGGAGGGAAGGGGTGGGAGCAGAGCCCTTGCTGGTGAGGCTCTGAGTCAGGACCCCAAGGCTCAGGATCAGGACGTCCCTAGGGCACCCGCTTCTTGACCTGAGCGGCAACAACTAAGCCAAGTAACTGAGGGTGGAGACGGAGCTGAGCCAGAGACACAGCTCTCTGTGGTCCGCCGTCCGTGGCCAGGACAGCAACAACAGAAGGACATGAGCACCGTGGGTGAGAGCGACGTCCAACCCTGCTTGGAGATGTCCTCACTAAGCTTCCTGTCTGAGGCCACCTCACCAGGCCCTCGCTGCAGGGCCTCGCTCAGACTGCTCATCTGCTGAGCCCAGGAACAGGAATAAAACTCCCTCGGTGCCCTCCTTTCCATGGGGTGGTGCCACCTGTATTGATCCTCAGCCAGAAATGAACCTGGTGAAGTCGAGGCAGGCGCCCAGGGCCACTGGAGAGAGAGCTGGCAGATAGCAAGGCTTGCTGTGACCCTGGGGATGAGCATGGCACAGGATGCTGACAGACCTGGTACCTGCACACCTACCTGCCACACCGTGAGGACTAGCAGTGTTGTGATCTCTGAGACTGTGTGTGCGGGTCCACGTGGGGAAGCTTGGGCATTTGTAAGGGGAGTACTGGGCATTAAACTCAGGGGCCCTCAACTACCTAGCCACATCTCCAGCCCAATTTTGTATTTTATTTAGAGACAGAGTCTCACTGAGTTGCTTCGTGCCTTGCTATTGCTGAGGCTGGCTTTGAACTCCCGATCCTCCTGCCTCAGCCTCCCAAGCCACTGGGATGATAAGTGTGCACTACTGTGCCCGCTCCCTAGCTTGGGCATTTTTCATTTTACTGTTGTTGATTTGAGCTTTGAATATACACAATTGTGTGTGAAGTGTGTGTGTGTCCATGTCTCCATGTCTATCTATCCATCTGTACAGACTCTGCTCATTCTGCAGCTGTTGGTGGCAGAGCTTGGGTCTGTACCTGACTGGCATGGCTCCCAACGTGCTCTCGCTTCCCCACACCAACACACCTCCTCTTGTTCTTGTTTGTTTTAGGGCCACCTGTGTGTCTTAGAACAAATCACTCAGCTGCTAGGACTAAATTTGCTGCTATGGAATTTTTCATTTAAAAAAGAATCAAACTATGGCATCAAAATTGGTTTTGAGGACAAAAACAAAAAAACCCAAACGTGAAGCACCTGACCTCCCGCACATAGTAATTTCTCGTGAGTTGCCATGTTGCTGTAGAAATCATCAGCCCTGATGTGCCTAAACAGACCTATGAGAAATTCTGATGCAAATTCAGAAAAAGGCTTCAGAATCAGTTTGTCACATTCGATGGCACTTCCCAGGGAGTTTTATATTGTACGGGCAATTTAATTTCTCCTAAGTTGGGATCTTCAACCGTGGGACAGTGTCATGTTGCCCAGGGACTTTCCCTGAACACAGCGCCTGCATCCTTAAGAGGCTTGTTAACTCTCTTTCTGCCACTTACGTGTTGACCTCGCCTACTTCTGGGGTGTGGGCAGGTAATCGAGAGCAGGGCTCCTCCATAAGCAGGTAAGTTGCTTGGTTTAATCACGGGAACCCCACCCCGGGCAGGGGCAGCGGGCACAGCTCTTCCCCAGCTGATGGCCGAGCCCTGTGCTATGGCTGGTCACCTGTGCCGGCCTTCCCTGGCCACACCTCCCTGAGCGCCTCTGTTGTGACCATGGGAAACCTCCGAACCAATTATCATCTCCCTTTGGTTCCAGCCCTGCGTGTGGAAGAAAAGAAATCATACCTTCGAGGAGGTGTTTCCTCATCAAATAGTGTTTGGTGGTGAAATTAGTGCTCTAAGCCCCCAGGGTCTCACGGTGAGAGGCTCCTTAGGTCCCTGGTCGCCGTGACAGCCTTGCCATCCACCTCTGCCGTCTGAGTCTTATTTTGTTGGTTGCTGTTGCTCTGTTTTTATTCTGCTTTTTTCCTCCCCCTTTTTGTCTGTTTTGACCCATCCCCCCTCTGCGCAGGACAGTGGCCGTGGTCAGGTTGGCCACCACTCACATAAGTCACAACAAGTTAAGTTTTGTGGGGCTGCGGTGGCATCAGATGAGCAGATGAGCGCAAGGTGAAGGAGGAAATTCAAAAGCTTGACACAGACACCCAGGGGGAGCCGGGTGGGCCAAGGAGCTGAGAGCTGCGACACCCCCTAGGAGCCGCAGAGGGAGGCCTCCGTAGAGACAGGAAGGACAGCTAACGAGCTCCGTTGCCTACTCTTTCGTTAAATCCTTACCAGGACGGTTAGAAGGAGGAAGGACCCTCAGGGCCCCTTCACAAACCTGGCATGTTTATATTTCTTTTATGGTGCGTTTTCAAGTTTTATTTTACTTTTGAATGGCACATAATGGTTATGTTTATGGGACACCATGCGGGGTTTCTTGGGGAATGCCCTCAAAGGCCGGCGGGTAGGTTTCACTCTTCCCTTTGTCACTGATAAAACCCTGACTTGGGCAACAATGGCTACTCGAAGCCAGGCTTCCTGACTCGCCTGCTTTCACCTCTGGACACAGATGAGCCGGAAGCCTCGGGTCCAGGAAATAGACTGGCAGGGGGGGCTTGGCAAGGGCACCTGGAGCCGACAGCTGCTTGGCCAGGAGAAGGGGTTTGCAAGGTGGAGCCTGTGGGAACTGGGGGCTTAAGTGACCCATTCCTCTGTCCAGCAGAAATGTCTAGAGTCCGAGCTGCATGAGGACAGCTGCAGACGCTGTGGACATGGCCCAGGACAGAAAAGACAAGTCAGCATCCACACAGGAAGCACACACAGAGCTGTGGCCACTGTGAGGGGGGACAGGGAAGATCAGGGGCTAGAGATGGAGCAGACAGGGCGGGGTCTAAACAGCAGGTCAGCCAGGCCCCCAGTGGGAACTGATGACAGGGAGGAATGCATCGGTCTTGGGGATGAACATCGGAGATAGAAGTCACGAGGCATACAAACTCCTGAGGCAGGAGTGCTTCTGGAATATTCTAGAAACATCAGGGAGGGCCAGATGTGGTGGCTCATGCCTATAACCCCAACTGCCTGGGAGGCTGAAACAGGAAGATCACAAGTTCCAGGCCAGCCTCAGCAATTTAGTGAGTCCCCAAGCAACTTAATGAGATGCTGTCTCAAAATAAAAGGGTTGAGGATGTGGCTCAGTGGTTAATCAGCCCTGGGTTCAATCCCTAGTACCAAAAGAAAAAGAAGAAAGAGTGAGGGGGCAAAGAGAGAAGGAGGGAGGCAGACAACAGGAGGCAGGCCTTGTGCCTGGAGCAGAGAGGCCAAGGTGAGGCTGTGGGACAGGAGAAGTGGTGTGAGCAGATCCCTGAAGTCCTTGTAAGCAGACATGGTGGAGGACAGACGTGATCTGGCCCATGTCTTCATGCGTCACTCTGGCTGACAGTGGAGAATAGAGGTGACAGGGATGGGAGCAGCTGTGACCACTCTGACCTTGGCCCAAGCCGTGGGGAGGAATGGAGAGGAGGTGACAGCTCCAAAGCTGTGACATCTCCAGAGTGCTGTCCAGTCTGGCTCTGCTGGCCAAGTGCTGCTGCAGCCAGCAGGCTCCGTGTCTCTGTGTGCACCCCTGTACCCTGCTCCCATCCCCAGGGCCGTCACCGCCTCTCCATGAGAACACCACAGCTCAGAGATCCAGGGCCTGCTCAAAGCCCCTGAACCTTTGGCCCTCGGTCTGGCTCCCAAACCTGTCCTTCCACCCAAAGGAGACAGAAAATTTAAGACTTTGGGAATTTCTTATTGCATCAGCATAAATATTATTTAATTTCCCACACACTCAGATTTTGTCTATTTAAAAAGACTATGAATCTTTCCGTTTTGAAATCAAGATGGTCAGGATTAATGACACACCATAAAATTTTACAGGCAGTCATTAGTGCCTGCGTGGCTCCTCGGCGCTTGGCGCTCCACGGTGGCTTGGGCTCCACCTTCTCCTCTCTGTCTTCTCCTCAGAGCAGGATTCGGCATCGCTGACCAAGACCTGGAGCTGGAAGGAGTGAGGTGGGGATGAGTCCTCGTGAACCTGTGTTTTAACCTGGGCAGTCACAGTGGGACCTCAGACGCGGCAGCTCGCTGACATTTCCCCTTCCCACAGAAGCGACAGCCCGTCTCATTCTCCTGTGCACCACGTCCCCTTGATCAGCTCCTTTGCCCCTCACCTCCCTCCCAGCTCCTGACGATTTACTTCAAAGTCTAAGTCCTGCACAGACTGCCTCCCGGCTCCCTCCCAGCTTCGAGTTCTCTTTCTTGGATTGTCCTCAGTATTAGCTCACTGAAATGACAGCTCGCCACAGTGGCTGAGAAGGACTCCGGCTGGCCTGGACAGAGGAGGAATGTGACAGAAACCCACCCAAATAGCTGAGGAAAGAAACCCACCGAATATCGATGGGCACGTGCTCAGGAAAGCCAGGCCACCATCGGCTTCAGGACAGCTGGACCAGAGAACTTCCTTTGGTTCTTCCCTTGCATGTTGGCCTGAGTGCGCTCCCCTACTGTAGGCTTTGCCCATCTGGTCAAGGAAGATGGTCACAAAAGCGCCCGTCTAGCACATGATGGAGGCAAGAGGAAGCATCCCTACCAACTTTGGCAGAAAAAGCCCAAATTTCAGCAAGTGCCCATTGCTGAAGACATCTCTGAGGCCAGAGAAATGGGTTCCGTTTGCCAGAAGTATAACCCTTGTTATTCTGTTAGCACTGGCTGACTGTCCTGGGACAAGTGGGGCAGCTGACACAGAAGGGGTTAGAGGCCAGGCATGGTGACTGATTACAGGGACCCCTGTAATTCCAGCTACTCAGGAGGTTGAAGCAGGAAGCTCACAAATTTGAGGCCAGCCTCAGAAATAGAGAACAAGACTCTGTCTCAACAAATAAATAACTAAAATAAGAAGAAATAGGGGTGTAGGTCAGTGGTAGAGTGCTGGCCTAGCATGCATGAAGCCCTGGGTTTAATTCCTGCTACCACAGAAAAGGAAAGGGGATTAGAAAGCCTGCTTGGTAAACATATGTTTAGCTAGCATCCTTCATCATGGTTCTGCCAAAGTCAGGTTGCATATGCAGCTCAAGACTTTATCCTAAAGAGAATATAGGGTCAGGTGGCCAAGGGCAGGACTTCTTTTCCATTGTAATTCACCTAGCCACCATGTCTTAAGTACCTACCGTGGTGCTAGGTACCCATGGACGGTGAATACACATAGACTCTGCCCTCAAGGATGCGGTCTATTGGGAGAGGGGCCTCTTGAAATTGCAGAAATTAATCAATTTACATGACTCTCCTCAGTGCTAACCAAGAAAAAGGAGAAATAGCCCCAAGTGCTAATACTCTCTCTTGAATTGAGTTATTTTTCCTAGGCAATAAAATTTGAAGATTGCAATTAGTTAACCATCATGAAGACAAATCTTCAAATATTTCTTTCACTGTGGTGACATTTAAAATGCTTCCTGCTCTACCGAACAGTCAATTGGATTTTCCCCCATCTTTCCATAAGGGCTAATTGCTAAGCAATTGATTGAATCCCCTTTTGTTACTGTGTAATTTACTAACCTGGCCCCAGCAACTGCCTTGGCGTTTCTCAGTTTGCTCGTTTTGGTCACCTACAGGGCCGGTTTGAGGTCGAGATGTTCTTATTTGGTTAAACTTTTCATACTTGAATCGATTCAATTGCAGAATGTAGTGATTCGGAGCAAGGGCTCAGAGGACATGGGACAACCGGCCCAAGCCTCGGGCCTTTACCTGTAACATGGGGGGGGGGGTAGGACCCCGTCTGGTGAGGCGTGGCGGAGGCCATGTGAAGTGGCCCTCCTCGGGGTTCTGCACTGCTGGAATGTGCTCAGCTTGGTCAGCAGTCTAGGCCCCCACTTTCTCAAGGCTGCTGCTGACGCCTGCCTGTGGGAGCTTGAACACGGTCCTGAGTGCCAGTCCCCAGGGTGACAGATGGGCACAATTCAGCCACCCGCTCTGAAGGAGGGTGCCAATGTGATGGGGCTGGTGTGAGGGTGAGAGGAGAGAGCAAGGCCCCTCGGAGCGAAGCCACCCCGGGACGGAGCCAACACGATCACAGGACGCTGGACGGCTGACATGGCATCCCACACGAGCGCCGTCCTCACCTTCTTGCCTCCTGGGGACTCTCCGGGAGGCTGACCCCTCGGGACTCATGTTTTCTAAATACAAGGACGGTGGATCTTGGCGCACAGCCTGTCCCCTTCCTTCTCACAGCGCTCAGCTGTGTCCCTGGTTTGTCGGGGACTGCACTGTGGGAGGCTGTGGGGCACAGGAGGAGCGAAGGTCCTGCCCCAAGCTGTCCAGAGCCGTAGCCTTTGGAGGATCTGTCCAACAGGGTCCTGGTGCGCTTTGCCATTTTTAGATGTTTTCGCAAGACCAAAGGTCACACCCGCTGCTTGGTGAGGTTCCCACTCGTCGGAAAACACAAAAGACCTCACGCTCTGAGGAAAGTCATTTCCCCAGAGCTGAATCCAAAGAAGAGATGTCTGTCCAGGTGCCATAAACCAGCAGCCTGAGTCTCCTTGTAGAGTGACCAGAAGCAGATTCGACAGCACCACCCAGCGGCCACTTCTAACCTGCCCCAGGCTGTGGATCCCGAGAGGGTGACAGGCTGTGCCTGCACTTTCATGGTGACCTGAGGTGTGTGTGCAGGTGCACTGTCACTCAGAAAGAGGCCCAGGACAAGGCGCATCAGGACAAGCACTGGTTCCTACTCAGAGGAAAAACTACATCTAGAAGGGGAAGGGCAGATAGTCTTTGCAGAGTTTAAACGGTACCAGGGTCTTCAATCCAGAACCATGGGAACCATGGTTAAAAAGAAGGACTTATTGATGTGCTTGGACCTGTATTTAGAGATTTAGCCAAGACAGAGCCATCTGGGGCGTGCGCATGGGGTCTGCCTCTGAAGGCACATGGCTGGCTGCCTCGTGAGTGGAGGGCCTCCGCACAGACAGGAGGTGCTGTGAATGCAAGAGCCCTCAGCACCCAGGAAAATGCAGAAGCTACGCTTGAATAAAAGGCAGCAGGGTGTCCTTGCTGACCCGCCCCCCCCCCACCGGCTAGAACATGAGCCATTCAAGAAGCTAGCTTTTTACCTGCACCATCTCACGCTAATCTTCCAAGAAAGCCTGGGGAGGTGATATCCCTATTTTTACAACAGAGGAACTGAACTGAGACTTAAAGAGATTTAGTGATTTTTCTCTGGCATACAGATAATAAATGACTGAGCAAGAACTTGACCCCAAGCCCTGCACACCACCTTCATGCTCTGACTCCCTTCTTGTGAGGATAGTGCAAGGATCATTGGCTTTTCCCTTCTCTCCATGGGGAGGGGTCCACTCTTTCGGAGCAGAGCCCAGGTTGTGTACAGTTGGAGGGACCTTCTCCCATTTTCTCTGAATCCCAACCATGTGCACATGAGTGAAATTCACGTGCAGAGTGTTCATGAGCTACTGCGTCACCTCCTGGTTCCAGCTGCTCCTCTGACTGCAGTCACTGGCTCCTCTTCTGCCTCCCCTGCCTCTGACCCAAGCAGCGGCAGAGCAGGGACTCCAGCCTGGCGTTCCGCATGCTTAGATTTGATTGACAGCTCTGCTTGCAAAGCCCACCTCAACCGTTTAGCGTCCTGCTTCCTTCTACGGGAAGTGAGGCTAACAGTGTCTATTTAGATTATAAAAATTATTATGAAAATATAAGCAAAGCTCCTAGTAATGCACTTGTCCCAAAACAGGAACTTAACTAATATCAATTTCTCCCTCTTCTTTGCCTCTTCCTCCCACAAAATAGAGAGCTTCAGAGATACTGTCTTCTGCATCTCAGTATTTATAGTTTGAGTGATTCTACACTTTGCAATCCCCCAAAGACTATTGATCCCAATGATTAAGAACATGGAGACTAGCTTCGCCAAATTGTACCTTGTGGGTGTGGCCCTCAGGTGGCCTCGGGCCTCCTGCCTTCCGACTGCTGCCCTTGCTGTGTGTACAGAGGGGTTTCCTTCCTTCCTTCTCCATTTCTCCTTCCTTCCTTCCTCTTTTCCTCTCTCCTTCTTGCTGTAGTGTGTGGATTAAGCCCAGGGTCTTGCACATGCTAGGCAAGTGCTCTGCCCTGGGCCCACATTTAGGGATTCAGGTGCACCCTGACATGGTCACCAGGACTCCCACCATCTGGGGTTCTCTGAGTGAGCACCTTGGCTTTTAGGGCTGTCAGGGTGAGGATGGTGTTAGCAGGGCAGCCCTAGCATAGTTTTTTTTTTTAATTTTTGATTTATTCTAGTTTGTTATATGTGAGAGCAGAATGCATTAAAATTCATATTACACATATAGAGCACAATTTTTCATATCTCTGGCTGTACACAAAGTAGAGTCATGCCATTTATTGTCTTCATATATGTACTTAGGGTAATGAAGTCCATCTCATTCCACCATCTTTCCTACCCCCATACCCCCTTCCTTCCCCTCCCACCCCTTTGCCCTCTCTAGTGTTTGTCTAATCCTCCCATGCCTCCCCAACCCCATTATGAATCAGCCTCTTTATATCAGAGAAAACATTGGGCATTCTGTTTTTGGGGATTGGCTAACTTCACTTAGCATTATAGTCTCAAACTCTGTCCATTTACAGTTATGTAAATGCCATGATTTTATTCTCTTTTAATGCTGAATAATATTCCATTATGTGTGTGTGTGTGTGTGTGTGTGTGTGTGTATCTCCATTCATCTAATAAATGGGATGAATTCAAACTGAAAAGCTTCTTCTCAGCAAAAGAAACAATCAGTAAGGTGAATAGAGAGCCTACATTTGGGGAGCAAACTTTTACCCCACGTACATCAGATACAGTACTAATCTCTAGGGTATATAAAGAAATCAAAAAGCTAAACACCAAGAAAACAAATAACCCAATCAATAAATGGGCCAAAGACCTGAAAAGACACTTCTCAGTAGAAGACATACAATCAATCAACAAATATATGAAAAAATGTCCAACATCTCTAGCAATTAGAGAAATGAAAATCAAAACCACTCTAAGATTTCATCTCACTCCAGTCAGAATGGCAGCTATTAAGAATACAAACAACAATAAGCGTTGGTGAGGATGTGGGGGAAAAGGCACACTCACACATTGCTAGTGGAACTGCGAATTGGTGCAGCCAATATGGAAAGCAGTATGGAGATTCCTTGGAAAACTCGGAATGGAGCCACCATTTGACCCAGCTATCCCTCTCCTTGGTCTATACCCAAAGGACTTAAAAACAGCATACTCCAGGGACACAGCCACATCAATGTTTATAGCAGCACAATTCACGAAGCTAAACTGTGGAAGCCCAGGCACAGTTTTAAAAACAAAACCTGTGTATTCCTGTCTCCCCGCAGAATGCTCCTTCCCCTAGAGGAACTGGTGGGAACCAGGAAGAGAAGAAACGCAGATGGAACCATGTCTGCCCCCCCCCCCCAGCCGCTGTGGGTCACTTCCCATTCAGGGCTCTCTCCTGTGACAGCCACTTCCGCTGCCCAAACAAAGAGGGCCAGATGTAGCTGGCCAATTTGTCCTTGTCCCTTTCTGGGATAAAAAGAAAATGACTTAACTGAATCTTTTTTTCTTTAAAATGAAAAGAGATTTTAAAACATTTTAGTAGCAAATAGCTGTCTTAAAGTAGGTGAAATAGGAATCCATCTTGCTCCCCTGCCTTCCCAAAGTGGAGAGTTGGGAGAATCCCATGGGAACAAGTAGGTGGCAGCACCAAAGGAGGGGTCTGGGGCTGTGTCAGGCACCGCAGGTCAAGAGGTCAGGAGCCCCTCATCCACTGTCCCTGCCGTCCCCTGTCTCCATGCTCATCCCTCCAGCACTGACCCATTGCAGTGGAGTTTTAAAGCTAATGGCACTATCTTCCCATATAGGTAAAAAAATAATTGCATAAATGTTCAAATAGAGATCATGATAAGAAGATTCTTTCTGTTTGTTATCCCACCTTGGAGAATCTGCCCCAAGGAACAATTCAAACTGCAGAAAATGTTCTTTTTTTTTTTCAAGAAGTGTTCTTGATGGCTTTATATGCATTGTTCACAATTTCAACAGCCAAGTGCCCATTATTCTTAAAATGGTGGTTAAATGATGGTTCTTCTCCTAGAGAAACTGGTGGGAACCAGTAAGGATAGAAACAGAGATGGAACCATGTCTGGCCCCCGAGCCGGCGTGGGTTACCCTCCCATTGAATATTAGGCAGCCCTTAAAAAGTTGGTGATAATAGTAGAAGAATGCTCATGACACAATACAAAAATAATGTGAGGATATTTTATACTTTAATGCCGTTCCTGGCAGAGCCCATCAGGGATTTCTAGAGGTACAGACAAGCTTATTCTGACATGTATGTGGAAAGTCGCAGGCCCAGGACAGCTAGACAATCTTCATGAAGAAAAGCAAAGTGGTGCGGGCTGGGTCTAGCTGATGTGACGCTGTGAAGCACCGGCAGTCAAGGCGGTGGGCGCAGTGGAGGGATGGATGTGTAGGCCAGTGGAACCAAACAGAGAAGAGAAATGGACCCACGTGAGGGTGCCCAGCTGACCCTCAATCAAGGCGGCAAAGCAACTCAGGGAGGAAGGCAAGCACCCTCAAGTGAGCCAGACAACGGGTGCCCAAGGCAACAAGAGCCTGAGCCTGAGCTTCATATGAAGGCCAATTCAGAGTGGACCGCGGCATAAAAGTAAAGTGTGGAACTGTGAAATGTTTAGGGGAAAAAATGGAAGAAAATCCTAGGGATCTGGGCCAAAGAGTTCTTAGACTTGACCCTAAGAGGACCCTATCAAAATGAAAAGCTTTTGCTCTATGAAAACTTCCTAGGAGAATGACAAGATAAAAAGTAGGAAAAAAAAGATTTACAAGCCGTGTATCTGACTAGGGATTAGTGTCTAAAATATATAAAGAATGCATTGAATTCAAAATAACAACAAAAAAAACCAATGAACTAAATTAGAATATGGGTAAAAGACATAAATAAACATTGCACCGAAGGGGTTATGCAGATGGCAAATAAGCACATGAAAAGACATCCAAACTCATCAACTGTGTGAGCAATGCAAATTAAAACCACAATGAGGTACTAGTACATACTTATGTTAAAATTTTAAAATGATAATAATAACAAATTCTGGTGAGGACACAGGAAACTGACCACTCACTACTGTGATGAGAGTGTAAAATGAGACAACCATTTGGAAAACCAGTGTGACAGTTTCTTATGAAACTAAAGATATGCAATGACCAGGGGACCCAACATTTGCACTTCTAGGCATTTATTTGAAAAAAGAAAAAAAAAAACTTGGTATTTACACAAAAACATACGCAGTTTTATTCACAATAGGGAGAAACTGAACACAACCCAGTTGTCCTTCGACAGGTGAACAGTTAAACAAAATCTGCCACATCCATACCACAAAATACCACGGAGCAAAAAAGAAAAAAAATGAATGAATTATTGATGCACACAGCTTGGGAGAATCTACGGGGAATTATGGAAAAGATCATCCATTCCATAATGGTCTATGATTCAATTTATATGTTTTCCAAATGACAAAATTTTGGAAATGGAGGTCAGATTAATGTTTGCTAGAAGACAGGATATGAGGGGACAGGTGGCCTATGGGGGAGAGGAGGAGGTGCTTATGGAAGGGTGACATCTGGAATCTGGGGGTGATGGATACACAAACCCATACATATGGTAAAATTGCATAGAACTAAATGCATGTGCTTGTGCACACACACACACACACACACACACACACGTGCAAATACAACTGGAGGAACCTGAGTAAGATCAGATGTTAGTAGGTGAATTGTGACTCTATTAGTTTTGCAAGATGGTGCTCTTTGGGAAACTGGGTGAAGGGTATTTCTTGAAACTGCATGTGAATCTACAATTATTTCAAAATAAAAAAGTAAAGTTAAAAAAAAATATACACACACACACACACAGTTTTGTGTATTTAAAAGACCAGAAAAGAGTCACCAAATTGTCATGACTATAAAGTAGACATTGAGTATCTTAGTTTTTGACTTTTCACTTTGGTTGGTTTGTCAGATTTTTCTAGTGTGCATGTGTTAGTTTCACAAAAAGGAAAGAAAAGCAAACTGCCTTTTTTTTTAAGTTCAATGTCAAGAACAACTATTTACAGTCCTGTTTTTAGTTTATTCTGAAAGTCCCTTCATTCCTCTCCTGTACTTCAAATATAAAAATAAAGCACGCACACACACACACACACACACACACACACACACACACACGCACACAAAATCACCACCTGCTTAAGATGCTCAAGAACCATTGTGTTAGACTCAGTGTCTGAAGCTCAGAGTTGATGATTTGCAGCTGCAGGTGTCAGGAGTCTTGCTAGGCTGGGCAGAGATTGGGCCTGGGGAGGTCATGGAGTCCAATCCTTGTGGTTTCTGTGTGTGATTATGGTGTACCCCAAGAAGGCGCATCTTGGTGAGTAGTTTCAAGAGTGAAGTGTTGGAGAGAGACAATAACGCGGCAGGGACTGCTGGGCGACGTGTCTCATCCTGCCTCCCCTCTGCACTACCCTTTGATGCAGACATAATTTGAGGAGCCCCGAGCACAGGAGGGGTAGAGATGAGTGCAGCGTCTGTTGTGGGGGAACAGTCTCCGGAGCCTATAAAAGATTCAACTCCTGCCTCCCCTTAGGAGAGGTATCCAACCAGTATTAATATTTTAGAAATACTAGAAGGTAGACGAGAAGCCGTTATTCATCACCAGCACCTCCATGGTACTAAAATTAAATAATGGATTTTTTTAAAGACAGAATTGCGAGAGTTGTGGAACTATAAAAAATATTCCTCTCTTGGGGATGTTGCATTTTTTGCTTTTATCTTTTCTTCTCCTCTTGAGAACATTTTGATTTACTTCTGTGATAAGCTTATAACAACTAGGGAACTTGGGAGGCAGAGTGAGCTTGGCTGGGGGAGGGAGTTAGGCAGCTTACAAATGAGTCTGGTAAATGTGTTTGGCTTCAAGTAAGAAAGTGCTGGGGCTGGCCAAGCATCCGTCTTCCATTGTCGGGGGGCTGTGCATGCAGGCATCAGGGCCGTGGTGCCCACAACAGTAAGAACCCGCAGTGCCACCTGGGCTCAGGGTCTGTTCACAGGAACCTTGCAAAGAAATGCCAGCCACCCCTTCATATTCAGCCAGACCCTGGAGACAGCCCGCCTGGCTGCTCTGTGCCTTCTGAGGCATCATTTCAGACAGTGAAGGATCAGGGGGAGGGCAGGAGAGTGGAACTGACCGTCATCTGGAGTTCTAGAGTGGCCCAGATGACCTCAGAGGGTTCCATTTCTAAACTAACTGTGCAACCCTTAGTGACATCACGTGGCTGAGTCTTCCACGCCACCCCACCCCCGTCTGAGGCAGGGAAACCACTGTGCTTTGTGGAGCACAGTGCGGGGGAGGTGGCCAACTGGGCTCAGCAGAGATCCCTAGAGACCCTTGCCCACTCGATGATGCACCTATCCTCAGCTGTGCCCACCTTCAGACTCAGGATCATAGCAGCTGGGACTGGGGAGGGACCGTAGTGTGCCTCTGGCACCGATGCCTCCAGGGCAGCACTATGGGCAGACAGTGTCGACCTGGGTGCCACGGGGCAGCCTTGTCCATCAACAGGCCGTTGTGCCACCAGCAAACGCCCCTGGGTGCATGAGCCGAGCCTGTTCACTGGCATCAGGTGGCTTTTCTAAAACAAGACTAAGCCAGTCTCTTCTGCTGTCCTCAGATGGTGCACCAGACATTACCCATTGCCCCACCTTTCTGTCTCCAACCACTCATGGGCCTGTCGGTGCTCACCCAGGACAGACCTTCTCTCAAAGGTGCCCTCTACACAGGGTCTCTACCTAGCCCCACAGCCCCATGGGAGAGAGTCCACTGTATCACCATCTGTTCAGGGGTCGCCACCAACACTGCAGTTGCTGGGCAGGTGCCTTTGCCCAAGGTCGTCTTGGGGGATTAGTCATCTCGCTTGAGAGAAATCTGATGCCTATTCAGCTCCCTACAGAGACTTGTAGGTAGAGCTCCTCCCGAAATTCTTCCCAGAGCCTCTGTTGGTTCACAGCTGGTGTGATCTTATCTTCTTGAAAGCCCCTTATAACAGCATGTCTTAGAACCAGGCACAGTAGTGCATGTCTGTAATCCCCAGCTCCTACAGAGACGGAGGCAGGAGGATCCCAAGTTTGAGGCCAGCCTGGGCAAATTAGTGAGACTCTGTCTCAAAATAAAAAGGGCTGGGGATGTAGCTCAGGGGTAAAGTACTTGCCTTGCATGCACAAGGCCCTGGGCTCAATCCTCCATAGGTAGGTAGAAACATATTTTTAAGAATTTATAATCTTCTGAAGACAAAAGATATTCAAGCAAGTTGATTTCACTACATCCATGGGCCTGTTGATATTCAGGAAGCAACCTGCCCTATTCTTGAAAGTGCGTGTGTCATTGAGATCATTGAATTAGGAGGATGACTCAAATCAACTTTGTTGGAGGGTGTGAGCCTAACTCATGGATGCAAGTCCAAGAAGCAGAGTGGATCCTCCCCAGAGATTGACAAGGCATTCTTGAGCATCGTAGCTCTGCTCATTGGCTCATGCACTCTTTCTCTTTCTTTCTGACCCTTGGTCTCTTGTTTCAGCTCTCTTTACATAACTTCCTTATTGATTAAAAAACTATTTGAGAGTCTACCATGGGCCATGCTCACTGCTCATAGCAGCAAATGAAGCAGAATCCCTCTTAACTCGGTGCTTATACCTAAATAGTGAACAAGACAACAGACATGGATGTGCAGGAAACATGTCAGTTCTGCGAAGGAGAGTCCACAGCAGGGGATTGAGCTGGAGGACAATAGGGAAGAGAAGACCCCGCTGCTTGTGATGGGTGGCCAGGGACGTCCTCTCTGAAGAACTACCGTAAAGTGACATTTGAGGAGCATCCGTGTAATAGCACGTACAGACATCCATCTGGAAAGATCCTGGTGGATGAAAGGCATTGACCAGGCCTCATGTAGGAAAGGAGTGTGTGCTAACTTGGTGTCAGAGCGTAGTTGGAAACCAAGGGTGAGGAACAAGATGAAATCATAGTGGAGAGATCATCCACTCTCTTCCGTTTCCCCTGAAGACTGTGTTCCTTGCCATGGACTTATGGTCCAGTAGGGTCTCACCCAACGTGGCAGACCCAACTTCCAAGCCAATATTTCCCTTAGGATCCTCAGTCTCTGCCCCAATCCTGGGCTTCCCAAAGAGAGGATCTGATCAGACAGGCAGACTCTTCCTTTGGATAGGAGCCTCTGGGTCAGAAGGCAGCAACCAGGGGCTGAAATAGAGTAGAGAAAGGCCTGAACATGGCACCCTGAGGGGAAATAGCAGCAAAATAGAACGAGAGGGTGCCTGTGGACACAGGATGAAGACAGGCAGAAAGCAAGCGATACACTGAATTTTCCCGGACTTTAAGGGGATGAAGGACCCTTGGCAGCTGTCAATCAGGGCAGGATCCACTTGTGAGCAACAGTAGTTCCTTTAGAGAATGAAGAAGCCCAAAGCTGTGACCTCATCCTCCTAAGCAAGTACATAGCAGAGAATATCAGGCTTTCCGATGAAAAGGATTAAAATTGTCTATATTTTTTGATGCTACTTATGCTTCCAAGCATCAGTCTTGCCATTGAAATTTGTCCTGAATTAGAAGAAGTAAGAGGAGACCTGTTGGAACTTTCCGGAAGTGCAGGCTCCTGGGACTCCCAGGGAGGAGCGGCTCACTGCTCCTGCTGATTGCTTCCCAGTGGGAACAGCTCCAGGTTCATAATGCTGATTGTGTTACGGTGCTTTTTCTGAACTGTGGTTCAAATGAGTCCATAAATATTTGGTTTAACCCTCTTTGGGAACCGTAAAAAGTTGAACTGATGGAGGAGAAAGGAGTGAGTGGAAGCTGGAAAGAAAAGTTTGGCCAGTTCGTAAGAGATTAAGTCTGTCTATTCCAACAGCGTTCAAGGGCAAGATTAATTTATTATCCTTTTAGATGGCGGAACACATGCCGAGAGCTTCAAATTGTGCCATTACCTTGACAAAGCTTGGGGGAGCAGGGCGGTGAGAGCATTTAGCGATGTTGCTGCCAGGAATTTGATGTACAGAGGAAATGGGTGACCCTTCAGATACATATAAATCTGGAAGCCAGACATTGAAGTCCCTAATCCTGGCTCCGCCACCGACACAGACTTGAGATGAACATCCCTCAGTCCTCTTGGAGGGGTGCCGCTCAGAGAGTCCACATTGGGAGCTTCCCCATTGGTTCCAGGCTCCGTTATTCCCATGGGCACCCATGTCCAGCCCAGCATATGCCCATCAGTTGACCACATGCATATGGCTCAAGGCTCAAAGTCATCATCTAAGCTGACGATGACTAAGTTTTGGAGACTCTGTTTATCCCTCCATGAAGTGGAGATTAACATCAGTACCTATCTCAACAAGTTGCAAAACTAAATGCACTAATATGTGCAAAGTGCTTAGAATAATGTGCAGCAGATAGCTGGGTTCAATAAATGGTGACCTGTGTTGTCACCATCCCTATCATCAACAGGCGTAACAAGAATAATGTCCTTACATCATTGAGCATGCTTGTGTTCCTAGGCATCGCAAACACTTGCCATACTTGTTTTAGGACAGGCATTGTTTCCTTTTTTGCAGAAGAAGAGTATGAGGCTCAGAAAGGCCACACAACTGCTCATGTCATGAGCTCTGACCTGGGGCAGACAGACACCTGTCTCACTGTTCTCTGTGTTTTAGTCAGGATAGGTCAGGCTCTGCTGTGGGGATAAGAAGCCCCAGATTTCTGTTGACCAAGGTAACACAGATCAGACTGAGCGCCACCGTCACTGTGGGTTGTGCTCACCATGGTCTTTGTTCCTTATTTGGGACCCAGGTCAGCACGGGGAGGCAAAGAGACCTGGGATAAGAACACCAGAGCTCTTCAGGTTTTTGCGAGGAGTAAACCAAAGTGACACGTGTCACTCTCACACTTCATTGACCAAGGCAAGTCGATGGCCACAAGTGACTGTCAGTGGTCAGGGAAGGATAGGTCGAGGCTCCCAGAAGGGGAGGAGCTGGAGCCCGTAGGGACAGCCTCAGGGACTCCTTTCTGCCTCCATCAGTCTGACCCTGGAGTGGAAGAGATGGCAGGTAGAGAAGACCTAGCGACTTCACCAGAGATTGGGGGCCATCTTGATCCGTGGTAGAACAGCAGGAGGCGAGAGCGAGGAAGATATTCTGAAGGGCACAGGAGCGGAGGCCTGGAAATCTCACAGTGCACCGGGAACCAGACTCAGGAAATGACTCATCAGCATCTCCACTTACTCTATGGACAAAAGGGCTGCAAAATTGTGCGAAATGGACTTTGGTGCCAGACAGGTACAGCACAAGGACTGGGTCACAACAGTGACTTCTTCCTCTTTCTCTGCTGTAGCATCTCCGTCATCGCTTAGCTCAGGGTCTGCAGTGTGTGCTGAACTGTGTGCCCTTGGGGGCTGGGAGTACTCTGGAGTGAAAAATGATCTTAATATTCTGAATGTGAAAAAAGAAGGTGTGGAGGGAAGACAATGCGCTAGCGGAATTGTGTTCAAGAGGGAAAACGCCTTGGTAAATACAAGGGGACAGCAGATGACCACCAGGCGGAGGGACGGGGCAGGAGCCCAGCTGGGTCATTACAGACAGGTGGGCTCCCGCCGTGAGCGCGGCAGGTGCCCCTTCCCTGTGTGAGGCTGTGGGGTGGGGGTGTTTGGGGAGAGCCGTGAAAGGATGGCGAGTTCATACTCAGAGACCCCCATGTCCTCCCAGGGGAGGGCCTTTGTGGTGGGCAGCCCTCCCCTCCTCCTGGTCTCTTAACCTTATAACCTTCTCCTCAGCAGCAAACACAATGACAAATGCCTGGGAACCCTTCCCGGCCACCCTGGGCAATCTGACACTTCCTCTGGCACTCTGGGCACCACCTGGGACTGGTGACCACCTCACATGACTCCAGCCACTCGCCGGGCTCTGGTTCCCACCTGGCGTGTCCAGGATCAAGCCTGGCCTGCTGTGCATCCCCAGAGACAGCCAGGGTGTTTCCAGGGAGAGCTGGGCTCGAATTTCCACTCAACAAATGCCTGAGCCATCACCTTGTTCCAGGAGCTGGGTTTGGTGCTGGGGGACAGCAGCAAGTACAATTAGACATGGCCACTGCCCCCAAGAGCTTGCCGTCTAGTCAGAAAGATGGTGTCACGTCACAAAATTCCCAGTTACGTGTTGTGAACAAGAGGCAGAAAGTTCTGGAAGCATGTCCTTGGGGATTTAACTGTGGGGAAGCAATGATTTGTCCCAATCTGGAGACTGAGGCTGTTGACCAGAGTTGTTTTCTATGATTCTCCAAGAGGTCCTAACCTGCCTTGTCCACCCAAACCCTGGAGGTGAAACAGGACAGGATATGAATTAATTATGCTCAAGTTCAAAGGCCTCTTTCTTTCCAGACATTGTGAATCTGGAAATCAACATGTGAGCCAGGCAGGGAGGGTCGGAACAGCTCAATTGCCATTATTAGAGGTGACAGACCTGGAGCCCTATGCCCTGTGCAGAGAAACCCACTGTGGTTTACCTGTGAGTCGAACATGTGCAGTGATGGTGCTGCGTGCACTCACATCACCGTGTAACCCTCCCATCATTTCCAGAACATTTTCATCTTTCTCAACTGAAGCTCCACACTCATTAAGCAATCATCCTGCAATCCTGTTCCTTGGTGAGGCCTCTTCTACCTTCTGTCTCTGTGGCTTTTATGCTCTGTGTACCTCATTAAGTGGATCGTGGAGGTTTTCTACTTCTGAGGGGACCTGATGCCCTCAGTCTCATCCATGCACCAGAATCTTCTTCTTTCTCAAGGCTGAATACTATTCCATTGTGTGCATCCACCACGTTCCACTGATCCCTTCATCTCTTGGTGGTGGCCTACATTGCTTCCCCACCGTGGTCACCGTTTAGACATGCACAGAATACTCATTCTTTCCCTGTATCTGCACATGGATCGTTTAGTAATGATATTGTGGCAGGCCAACAGTAAGTCTTTTAAAAAACTTTCGAAAGTAGAAATTTCATAAGCCACATTATCATATAGTAAATTGTAAATAATTAAAATCCCTATAAACACATAGAAATTAGAAATGCTGTACTAAAAATAAATAAATAAATACGTAAATAAATAAAACCCTGCAGCCCTGACAAAATAACCAAAACAGTATAAACTATAAGAAAATAAAAAATGCAATGAATGTTGAGTGCTTTAGAACGAGGCCTGGGGTCAGATGAATGTCTTGGATAAATCAAGAAGGGGCCTGGGGGTAGGAATGACGGTGACCTGAGATGGCCATCATCACCCTAAGTACATGCGTGAAGACACACACACAGAAGGAGGGAAACAAAGACACACTGTGACTTCTCGTGGGGAGGCCACAGGGGGACACAGGGCTCCTCATCCTGTGGTGCTGGGGCTCCATCCTGCCCTGTCCTCTGCATCTCCAATGATGGGAACAAGTTGGTGAGGACCAGCCCTGATCCACACAGTGCTGTCCAGCTCCGGCTCTGGGGACCGCCTGGGCAGGGCCCAGTGTGCCTCCAGTAGGGCACTGGGACCAGACACTGGGCTGTCCTTAGTTCTCCATGTTAGCCTGTGGCCTAGAGGTGGAAAGGGGCTGACCAGCATGTGGGCAGGAGCAGGGATGGACGTCACAGCTGCTCAGACTGCCAGATGCCTGCACGTCTCCAGGCCAAAGGCATACAAGGTCCAACCCACAACAGAACCGGTCAGGGTTCACAGACCCCCTTGGAAGACCAGTCTAAGAATACACACCAACGCCCTTCAATAAATATGGGTGAAGGCTCCAGGACGGTCTTCTCTATGAGCAAAGAGTAGAAGGCCTATTCTAAACAGCACGTACACAAGCTCCAATGAGTCCTCTCATATGTTTTAAAAAGTTATCCTTCACTGTATTAATAATACAGGATTGCCAGGTGGGGTGGCACATGCCTGTAATCCCAGCAGCTCAGGAGGCTGAGGCAGGAGGATGGAAAGTTCAAAGCCAGCCTCAGCCTCTTAGCAAGGCCCTAAGCAAATCAGCAAGACCCTCTCTCAAAATAAAAGATTAAAAAGGACTACTGATGTGGCTCCATGGTTAAGGATTCCTGGGTTTGGTCCCCAGTACAAATATATATATAATCAACTTTCCCTGTATCTGCACATGGATCGTGTGTGTGTGTGTGTGTGTGTGTGTGTGTGTGTGTACTTTTTTATAAAACTGAATATACTATAAGGAAAAATACCCTTCCTACCTTCATGCCCAAAGCACAACATAATTCACGTGTGTTTTATTCTCTTTGGTAATTTTTTTGGGGGGAGGGCTTTAATTATTTTCTAGTTTACTTCAAAAGGGGGTCTCTACTTAAAGACTATAATGGTAGTAAGCGTCCCTTTTTGACTCTTAGGCACCCCCAGATGCTGGGAAGCTCACTCTGAAGCATCACAATGAGAGAAAAAGTGCTGGTGTTGCACACGAACATTGATTTCATTTTCAAAAAGAGATACCAGTGCAACAGGCCTTATTTTTATTTTTAGTTTGTGAGTTTATAAAGCATTTTACGGTCATACAAAAACATGCAAATAAAGTTGTACTTCTTCATTTAAAGCGTTAATCAAGTGTCTTCTGTGTTCCAAACCCAAGGAAAGTGAAAAAAGAATAAGAAATCAATAGCCAAGGGGCAGTGACCACCACCACCTGCCAAGAGCAATCTGTTCTCTGTGCTTCACAGACCGGGCAGTGAGGAGGCTAGGGCCCAGAGGAGGGCCAGAGTAGGTGTCCATGGAGCAGGGCAGGGGACAGGAGAAGCTAGGTGTGGGTAATCCCCAGCCCTGAGTCCAGGAAGGGACTCCATGAGGAGGGGACCCCAGCAGACAGGGAGGGGAACCAGAGTTCTGCGAAATGGTCCAGAGAAAGTGGGCAAAGGTCAGGAGGTCTGTAGCTCCCGGTGGCCAGGCAGGCAGAGGCCCATCGAGGGGGAGTGCCTCTGGAGTTTACCTGTGAAGGCAGTGGGGAGCCACAGGCAGCCTTGGTCAGCCTCGGGCTTGCATTTCAGAGTGGCTGCTCTTGTGATTAGGAAAGGAGATGGCAAAGGGACTCAGACCTTGAGGCCAATCCAGAGACCCCAACACTCACTCACACACGGTGGAGCTACTTATTGGATACCAATTGTGTACCACCACTGTTCTGGGCCTTGAGAACAAATAGGCAAGGCCTTCTAGAAACCTGAGCCAAGGTGCTGACCATGGCGGGCCCGGGGGCAGGGCTAGAGCAACAAGGACACCCCGATGACACCGTGTTTAACATAGTGGTGTAATTTCCAGACTGAGATCGGGGACCGGTGCCAGCAGGACGAAGGGAGAGCTGGGACCCCCGAGCATCCCCAGGATGCGCCATTGAAACCACACTTCACTAACGGCCATGGCAGGTGCTGGGTCTTGGATCAGAACAGGGTGGTTGTAGAAGAACTGGTGGCATCTGAGTACACAAATCTGTAGCACGATTAGTAGGGAGCGTCAGCGCTGCCGTCTCATTGGTGGCCAAGGTCCTGTAGTTAAGTAAGGTGTTCACATCAGGGGAAACTGCGGGAAAGGCACGTGGGAGCTCTACCCTCTCTACGTTTCTGTGAGTCTAAGATCACCCGCCTCTGAAAAGCACTGTCAGTAGAAAGACTTCAAATCATTCTCAGATAACAATCCTGTTTATTTAAACACTCAAAACTGCCACATGTTCTGAGTGTAGACATGCAGATGTAAACTCATGGAAAAATGCCTTAAAAACATGTCCAAGTGAGCAGGGCGCGACGGCGCACACCTGTAATCCCAACGACTTGGGAGGCTGAGGCAGGATGGCAAGTTTGAGGCTAGCCTCACTATCTTAGGGAGATCCTGTCTCAATTTTTTATTTTAAAGCCAAAAGGACTAGGAATACAGCTCAGTGGTAAACTTCCCCTAGATCACTACCCATAACAAAACAACAAAATGAAAAATGCCATATGAATTAATATCATTAGCTCTTTGCAGGAAAGAATGGAGGTGGGACCAGGAGTTAGCAGGGGAACCAAAGGGGACATTGGCTCTGCCCAGAGCGTTACCCCCCTGAAGGTGTGTGCAGCAGGAAGGACCCTCAGACCCAGCCCGGCAGCCAGGACCCACCCCAGGCCTCACACCTTCCCAGCCTCCGCATTGATGGCCAGGGAGCCCGAATGCCAGGGGTGCAGCAGATGTCCCCTGGCCCCTGGGTTCACGTTCTTTCGTTCTTTCTCACCATTAACTCCCTTTTCCATTTCAACTCAGAGGACAAGGAAAGAAAGACTCCCACTCCAAGAAGCCGCGTCTCCTTAGGAAGGGTAACAGGAAAGCCGGCTCCCAGGGAGGCTGCGTGCAGCAGGGTGTGCACGGCTGCTGTGGGCAGGGCTGCTCTGGCCAGAGGAGCGCCGACTGCTCACCCTCCCTCTCCGCAGACAGCAGCAGCTGTTGATGGGCAGGCTCAGCTGCTGCGGAGGACTGGGGACAGTGGGGACAGCACCAGGCCAGCTTCAGGAGCCAAGTGTGGTACCCTGAAGGTTGTCGGCAGCCACACTTGATTGGCCTGGGACCAGGGTGGCCAGGCTGGGGCTGGTAGCCATTGTCCACTCTTCTTCCCCAGCTCAGGGAGGCGGGAGTGAGTCTGTGCCTGGGTCCCTCTGAAGTCCTGAGGGTCCAGGAGGTCAGAGAGGCAGTGGTGATTCTGGGCCTGAGCACCCTCCTGAGGCGACCCTGAGCTGGGAGCCCAGCTTCCCCCGGAAGATCCACCCTCCCCCTCTGCTTCCCTCTCCTGGGGTCCTCCAGGCCAGGGCCTTTCGGACATGTCGAGACGCTGATGCTGTACCTTGGGGAAAGCAGCAACTCTGTTCTGCTGAGGTCTTAGGAACCAGATTTTGAAGTTCTTGTTACTGCTCTGTTTGGAGGTAATGGGAGGGATTGAACCCAGGACCACCTACCTAACCACTGAGCCACCTCCCCAACCCTTTTTATTTATCATTTTGAAACAGGGTCTCTGTAAGTTGCTTAGGGCCTCACTGAGTGTTAAGCCTGGCTTTGAACTTGTGATTCTTTTGCCTCAGCCTCCCAAGTCGCTAAGATTACAGGTGTGCATCACTGCACCCAGCTACTGCTGTGTTTAAAACTGGCCCAGAAAGAAGGTGGCAACAGACTCAGTGTATTTTCAGCAGAAATCTCCAAAGAACAGTGGAGAAACCTAGCTTCACCAAGAACATGCACCAGCAGGGACACAGTCGGCTATAGCAGTGGTCCTCGGCTGGGAAGGGGGGTGTCAGGATCATAAGAGGGGCTTGTGCAAGCGCCAATTGCCAGTCTCTGCTCTCTGAGTTTCTGAGGCAGGCGGCCTGGGAATTTGCATTCCAACCTATTCCCAGGTGATGCTGTGCTGGCTGGCATAGCCAGTTGTGCTGGAGAGAAGGAACCCTGCCCTACTTGTGTGGGTGGTCACACTCTGGGGACAGCATCCCTGGCTGCGATTGCTCCTTTAAAATGCAGCCGGGGCCAACATATTTTCTAAAAGGCAGGCTCTTAGGAGCTCAGAGGGAGGCTGTGAGCAGAGGCCTGGAGTCGGTGCCTGGCACCCTCCCTGGGGATAGGTTGTTTTGATCCAAAAGCAAGTGCTACTTGAGCAGGGTCCTCTCTCTCTGAGACCTGCTTCCTTGAGGTCAAGTGGCTCCCGCTCTCTGAGGCAGGAGGAGGAAATGATCCACACCTGACCTTGGCGGCAATGGAAACAATTGCTCAGGAGAATTTCCAAGTCTAAAATTGAGCTGTGGGTGCCGAGCAGCAGGTAGAGAACCGGAGGTGGTAATGTCTGCCCCCAGGGCCCATGATGCTTCTTGACTTCCCCACCCCTCCTGAGCAGGGAAGGGCCAAGAAAGAGCAAAGACCACCGAAGCCTCTCCCGGCATGTCCTCACCTGTAGGCCTATGGCAGGCAGGTGGGGCCAGAAGTCCCTTCCTGGGAATGTGGTCTCTCCCTAGCTACTGCAGGACGCCATGTCCTTTTCCACTAGACTGTCCTGTAGGTGGGCAGGGTCTGTCTCAGGTATGCGTGGAGAAGGAGGCGGGGTTTGAGTCCATGCTGGGGGAAGTCCATGCTGGGGCATGGCAGAACGGACTGTGCCCAGCTGTCCCAGCTCTCTTCTCTCTTCTTGAAACAGAGAGGTTTGAGAGTTTTGTTTTTAGAAAGGAAATCTGTTCCCGTAGAGAGGGATTCCTTTTTTTAATCAGAGCTAGATGCTTTTTATGCCTGGAGGTGTCCAAGTGACCTACTGAACAACATCATGCATTTTGTTGTGATTATCACAATTAGCCTTGCAATTGCTGGCTGTCTTTCACTGGGCCCCTCCTGTGTACTTTCCACTGTCTCTTTAAACCCTGGGATCCCTGGGACATTAGCCTGTTACTCCCATCTCACAGATGAGGAGAGCCTCAGGGGCATGAAGGTCCATGGTGGTCACTGGCGCAGCTAGGACTGGGACGCCTCTGTCTGAGCAGTAGCACTCCTCAGTAAGCAGCACCGGTTGGTGTCTGCCCCGCCGTGTGCCGGGCTCTTGGCCAGGAGTTGGCATCTAGTAGTGAGCCCCGTAAGCTGTGGCTCTGGACCTCCTGGAGCCCCCCAGCAGGGGAAGTAGGTCAGGAGAAGATGTCAGGTAGATTAAATCAAGGCAAGTGGTGATTAAAAATGCTTTTCGCCACAAGGTATCACATGCCTTATTTTTAATGATCGTATTTTCCATTAATCTTAAAAATGCAAGCAGAGGTAATTGGCGTTTAATTAAAACCTTCAGTGTATTTCAATAAAGAACATTTTAAACCAGGAAAAAACACAAAACACCAAACCAAACAAAACAAAAAATTGTCTTGTCCTTTGGAACTCAGCCTTCCAGCCAGGTAAACCATCGAGTTCATGCTGCCTTAGGCACCACTGCCACCTGGTGTCAGGCAGCAGAATTGCAGGTGCAGGCTTGGAGACATCCACTGATTCTGGAGGGTGCAGATTGACCTGCACCTGGCCTGGTTGACTGTTTCAGTAGGTGATGGTACATGTGGAAAGTGGTTGTAGCTGGTTGCAAGTCAGCTTTATTTCAGCTCCATGTCACCAACTGTCTGTAGTGTTTGTGACGTACAGGTAATTTCCTTATGATCAAATCAACATTTGTAAATTCTTGTGATAAAGTGAGATTAGATATATAGAGATAACCTGGGTCTAAACTCTAGAGCCAATTTATACAAATAATAGTTCTTTCTTTAACTGCCCAACTCCCAATATCACAAAGAGACCCCCATAACGTGGTCTCTGGCTTCCTTTGGCCTCACCTCTACTCAGACCCTGCTGACGTCTCACCATTTGTCCTTTGTGATCCCTTATGCCTGGTACGACCTTCTTTTCCCTTTACATTTTTTTTTTTCGTGTGTGTGGAGCTGGGGACACTGTTCAGGACCCAGCCTGTGGTAGGCAGGTGATCTGCTGCTGAGCTACCCCCCAAACCTTCCACCTTTACCTTCTGAATTTACTCTTCAAATATCAAATCCAGGTCAACAATCTGGGGAGAATTTCCTTAAAGTAAATTCAGAAATGACAGTGTCACATGGCAGAGACATGGAAGATGTGGCTCTGGATCCCAGCTTCATCTGTTGGTAGCTGTGACCTCAGCCAACTTGCTAAATGTCTCTGTGCCTCAGTTTTTACCTACTAAGTAGGAATAACTGGGGTGGGGGGGAACACCTTCCCCAGAATTGTTTCAAGATTTAAAAAAGAAACAGATCTGAAGAGCTCCCTCACTCTGAGCCTCTTACCTGTGTATGTAGGGGCGGTGGTGCTGTGGCCGGGACGTGGTGTTGCCGATGACGACTGGATGCCCGTGAAGACCTGGCCCTGATCAAGGCCCCCCAGTGTAGGATTGTGAGCAAATGGTTTCCATTACCTGTTTAGTTTTGCTTGCAGAGGAGAAAAACTCCATCTCCTGAAGTTAAAAATAGTATGAATGTCCAACTTTGAACTTCCTGCTGTTCTTGCTCTCCTCAATCCATCACTGTCTCCTCCACCTGGTTCACTCCCCACCCCCCGCAAGCTGCAGAGATCCGAGTGTTAGGATGAAAGGTAGTTTTGCAAGGCTATTTTGGGCAATGCTGCTGTAGGCAAATCCCAGTCCATCAGGCACCTTTGTGTTGGCACCTGAGAGAGAAGACTGGTCCCCAAGTGTTGTTGGCAATGTACTGTCTCTGTATCTTCCAGACAGTCTTAAATGTCACTCTGTTTCTCTGACCAGGTAGTCGATAGTGACAGACCTGAAGGGTCCAGGTTCCGGCTCACTGGAAAGGGAGTGGATCAAGAGCCTAAAGGAATTTTCAGAATCAATGAGAACACGGGCAGCGTCTCCGTGACACGGACCTTGGACAGAGAAGTGATGGCTACTTACCAAGTGAGTACTCTCCCCACACACCCTGTGCGCACGGACATGGCTTCTGAAGGGTTTTCTTTCTGCTGAGTGATCATTGCTGCGCCTCACCAAACCCAAGATTGTGTCGCTTCAGGGTGTCTCTGTAAGTGCTGGATGGATGTGGATCCAGAGAGGGTAACATGGAGGGTCCCTATCTTGTCAGTAGAACCCCCAGAGCCGATCAGATTCTGGGTCCTGGAGACCAAGAGAGACACTTAAGGGCAGCTCAGAGGAGGCCTGAGCCTTTAGATAACTTTGCTTTCCAGAAACCAGATTGCTGATCAAGAGGTGTAAACCCTCGGACGTGACAGGTGCATCCTTAGAATTCTATCCTAAGGACCCTGAGAGAATGTTATAAGATTTTTGTTCAATGATCCTACAGCAGGATATGGTCCTTAAAGTGGAAGAATTGCTTGGTGCTCAGCAATAGGGTCAGATTGTGGCTCTGTGCCAAGGCAGTGTTCTGCTGCCATGTAGAATCCTCTGGAAGGAGTGTCAGCTATGTGGGGAGATCCAAGGTACCCCACGGAAACAGAGCACTCACTCCGACATCCACTGTGAAAGAGAAACCAGAGTGCTCATGGTTGGGCTGGGTGTGTTGGATTCCTCTTTGGTTTTCTTACCTGCCCCGCTGGTTTGCTGTGGGTTCTGAGTGAGCGGAAGGTGGTTTGAGGTGCTGGAGACATAAGGTGCTGGACAGATGTAAGGGGCTGGGGTGGTGCACAGGGAAGCCCTGCCAGGCAGCAGGTCCCTGCTGAGCAGCGCACCCCAGATCCTCAGTGGAGGAGGAGGCACCTCCCAGGTTCCCTCTCTAAAGCCTGGCTGAAGGGTTTTCTGAGCATCTGCAGGGGCACCACCTGTTGGGGGGCACCAAAGATGAGGCACAAGTCCTCAACGGAGGCCCAGTGGGGTCTCTGGTTGCTGTAGAAATAGAACATTGATTCCCTTAGACATTCCTAGCTCTGGCTGGCCTCGCCAGGAACTAGAAATCACTGGCAGCAGATTATGGATAAATGCACCCTTCTCTTTCCATGCCTGCCTTGGGGATACCCCTGAGGTTTCAGGTGCAAGGAACTGAGGAAAGGCAAGGCATACTTCAGTGTGCATGGCACAGTGGTTGTGACCTCCTGGACCAGGGAAAGGCCATCCAAGTCAGCACTGCCGTTTCCTGACCTGAGTGATCTCAGGCAACCCACTTACTCTCTATGATCATGTGACTTGTCCTTGAAGGACAGATAGAATTCACACCTCTAAGGACAGTAAAAGATGAAGTGAAGTTATTTTGCAAACATTTGGCACAATGCCCAACACTTAGCAGGTACTCAATAAATCTCAATAAATCAAAGCTACTCTTGGTAATTATTTTCCTGAATATTTCTGAATTTTCCAGTTAAGTTCTTCAAATTTCTAACATCAGTTTCCTAAGTCCAATCCTGAGAATGTTGACATCTGCCACAGACATGATTTCTCATTCTGATGTTAGACAAATATGTTGCCGCCCCTCCTTCAGTATCAGAGGGGGATTTCGTACGAATCTGTGCTCAGGAGCTCCCTGGGGGATTGGAGACACAGGACAAAGGATATGGAACAGGAGGTCACCTGGAGCATTCCAAGCCCTGGAGCCAGGACTGGTAAAACCAGAGAGGGAACATAGTGCCGGTGCTCAGGTGTGAGACCTGGTGCCTCTTGGGGGACCCTGGTGGGGGGGTGCTTGAAACAAGGGACCCTGGTAGGGGCTGCTTGACCGTTCGGATGCCTCTGTGGCTCAATGACCTGTCTGAGGTCTGTGCACTCCGGGAAGGGTTCCAGAAAAGTCACCCTGCTGGGCATCCTCCCAAGTTCAGAGACAGACTCTGGGCCACCATCTGCCAGGGCCTCAGGGAACATTCATAGATGGCACTGACCTCGATCTTCAAGGACGGGAAGAAATCCCCTGAGATGGCAGACATCTGGGGACAGTCACAATGGCAGGGAAAAGAGCTCAAAGAGTGACCTCCAGAGCTCATGAGAGCCGGTCCTGGCTTCCTGGATCTCTCCTTCCAGTGCCCAAGCTTCGTTCAAAGTCCACTGATCTTAGTCTCTCACCTTTGTGCAGCATGGCATGCCAGGAAGTGGTGCCCCAGGGTGGTGTGGCTTGGCTTACCCTGGCACAGGGCCGTGTCCCACTGAAACTCAGTGGGAAGGCAGTGTCTCACTCAGGTGGCCCTGGGGCCACCATCCACCCTCAGGAGGGTGCAGTGTCGCACGCCCCCTCCTCCCAGCCTCACCCCTTCCCTCTAGTCCTGTCCTGCCCCCTCGTGTCCTCACTGAGGAAGGTCTCCTAACTGCTGCGCATGGTTCTTCTGTCTCTGGACTTAGTGACAGCTGCTCTCTGTGGACCCGCTTTGACATGGGAATGTGCCGACCCCACGTTCCAATCTCCTACTTAGACGGAACTCCCTGTCTTCCTGGTGCAGCCAGGGCCTCCATGTGAGGGTGATCAAGGTGGAGTAGAACCTGGGCCTCTGGATCTCCACCCTTTAGCTCCTCTTCTGCAAGTTTCCATGGCGGAGAACATGAGGACACGCGGAGAGACGTGACGTGGCGCCAATGTTGTTGGCTTTTAGAGTTTTAAATGCTACTCACGCATAAGGACATGTCAACGTGTTGACATTTCCCACATCCAGCAGGAAAGCATCTTGGTGACGGAAGCCACGGGGATCTGCGTGACGAGGCGTCATCTGGGGTACACGTGTTCTTGGCCCTGATCCTGGATCGTCATCGCAGCTACTGTTTACTGAGCGCCGCCTGGCAGACGGCCTGCCAAACTCTTCGAGTACGTTCTCTTATTTAATCTCTTTCACACAAGAGACTTCAGAAGTAGGAGTTAACACCATTTTACAGATAAGCACAAAACCATTACGCAACTTTTCAAGGGCTCACAGCTGGTGTGTATTGGATTTGGGATCCATGGCCCTCTCCCCAGCTCGGAAGCCCTGCAGTCTCAACCACGAAGGAGCGCTTCTTCCTGCCTCCACCCCAGCCAGGCTTTGACCCCAGCGGCAAGCCCCCTCTCCTAGGACTGTCACTTGTTGGGGCTGGGAAGGGTCTGACGGGCTGGATGACCTATTGCTTCTCAAATACCATCTTGTTCCACGACCCTCTGCCACCCTGCCAGCCCCTACCCAAGCCCCCAGAGGGCTTCCCATGCTTCTGACCCACAGTGACACCTGGCAAAGTAATTTAGCTCTTGCAGGATCCAGAGCTGACGTATTAATGCAAAGCTTCCTGAAATATTACTCATTATTATGCATTTTGCCAGCGTTTGAGTGATTTGTGAACTCGTCATTGGAATAAAGCACTGTAAATGATTCATGAATGACCAAGTTTATGAAATTCTATAAAAATATTAGCAGGTGGTAATGACTCCCTCACACCATGAGTGTCATCTGCCGGCTACAGATTTGTCAACAGGGGATGACAGGAGTGGGCGACAGACTGGCAGGCAGGTGGGGCCAGATGGATAGCTCGAGGTGGTCTCCACCGGGGGTATGAGGCCAAACAGGAAGCAGGACAGATGGCAGTGGTGGGCAGGTGCCCCCAGCAGGAGGCTGTCTCCCTGATCTGGCGCCCATGGTAGAGATGCACAGATAACCGCGGATGTCAGAGTTGGGTGGGAGAAGAGGACATTTACTGAGCACCTATTTCATGCCAGAGAGCTCCCCTGACCCGCACAGACCTCTGAAAATGCTCTCTTGTCTTGTCATTACCCATTGGCTGATCGAGGACCAAAAGTGCTCCCAAGACGTATTATCATTGTCACTACCAATGCTGGTGTCAACCTTCTTGACTGTTGCCATGTGCCAAGGTTTGTGCTAAGTACCTAAGTGGTGATCTCCTTTACCGTCCCTGAGGAGGAGTTTGGTGCTGTCGTCATGCTCAGCCACAGAAAGGCGGCTGCAAGGCCTCCCAGTACAGCAGGATGGCCGCGTCCGCTCCTGGATATCTGTGCCGGTTTTCTCCCACGTGACTGATCCAGAGTCAAAGTTGGACACCGTGGCAGTCGGCAGCTCCCTGCTCCTGTGCCTCCTCCCCTCCTGGGCTCTCCCGCCGCCACCCAGTGGAGCTCCAAGACATTCCGACAGAAAATGCACGACCAACGCTCCCGCGGGCAAGGCAGAGCATGATGTCAGTGCACACGGGATGCACATTCACCCAGGCCAGGGGGTGTTTGGTTGATTGACTTGTTTATGACAACGTCCCTGTGATGCCAGGATGTTCCTCCATGGGACTATACTCCCCCAGACTCGTACTGGAGACGCCCCCAGCCCTGGGTTGCAGGGGCCAGCTTTCACTGCTCTGGTCAGCCCTGAGGCCGTTTTCTCAGAAGAGGTCAACAAAATCCCCTCCAACTAATCTACAAATAAAGGGATTTATTAAGAGTACAGGTACCAGCAGAATTGCCTAAGGGCCACGTGACCTGACTCGAGGCTGGAGAAGGTGGCCCTACAGTCGCTAAGGTACCATCCCAGTGCAAGGTCTCAACTTGGGCGCTATGGGCATCTTGGGTTGCGGGGTTCTGTGTCATGGGGCTGGCCTGGTGGTCGCTGGCGGTTTAGAGCCGCACAGTCCTGTCAGTCAGAAAAGCCTCCAGAGAGCTCCAGTCATCTCGATGTGGGGAGGAATGGAATTCCCCCATGTGAGCAGGGCTCTTCTCATGGTGGCATTGCTGCCACCCTGTCCTGCTACTTTTGCACCAGCGACACTCAGGATTGGACGCAGCCACTCTGCTTGGCTGCCAGAAGAGCCAAGTGACTCTGTGCCCTCATGTACCCTGTGGACCCCAGTCTGCAAAGCACAGCTGCAGCTTCACGCCTCTCTCTGCCACATCCACACCACCTGATTTGTCCCTGCAGAAACACCTGGATCCCACGCAGGCCTCTAGCTGCAGGCTCTCAGGTACAGGAAAGCGGCTGGCCAGGGGTGGGCTGGAAGCTAGCTGCCAGCGGTGGCCTCACACAGATTCCTGGTCCTCCTGTTCCCAAGGAGACCCAGGCCACACTTGGGAGGGTGGGCTTTCACACCTGTGATCTTACCTTCTGCTGTCATTATGGTCCTGTCAGTCATACTCTGGTGGCCTTAGAAAGAGCTCTGAGTCACAGGAGACAAGGAGCTTGGGTTGGAGCCCCAGCTTTGGTGGTGGCCCTACTGGGTTCAAAGTTTTGACTCTGCTATGGGCTGAGCCACAGGAAATTGCCATTTGGCAGGTGGGTGAAGGGAGAACGTCAGCACTCATGTTTCTTCCCAAACCGCTCACCTTTGGCAGGTTATGCAGGTCTAGGTCTGTTGTTCCTTCCTTAGGGTGCAAATGGGATCAGGGTACCATCTCCCCAGGGTGTGAGAGCCAGCGGGTAGGGACTCAGCGTGAGGCTCAGCCTGTCAGTTGGTGCTGGAGCTGGGAGCCATGCTGTCACATGTCAGTTGACAATTGAAGCTCCCTGTGGGCACAGCAGAGTGGCAGCACTAGGTGTCCAGGTGGCAGTCAGACAAGTGACAGAGCGGGCATGTAGAAGAGGGTCGGCCAACGGGGCAGCCTCCAAGGCATGGCCCCAACTGGCAGCATACCAAGCCCAGTCGTGGGCTGGATCAGAAGCCCTGGGGGAGGGTCCTGCCCTCTGGGATTTGACACACCCTCCGGGTCTTTCCAAGATGCCCTGAGAGTCACTGGTCTAAATATTCTCACATTGACATCGGTACAGCCATTGGATTTATTAATCCACCTCCATGAAGGTGACCTTTGAGCCAACATCCTTACGGTCCTGCCAGCACTGTGGCCATGCACACGTCTCCAGTGCCATGCCTTGTCCTGGGGAGCCCTCTGCCCAGCCCAGGCTCCTCAGAACTGCCTTCTGCTTATTCCATTGATGACTCCAGGGAGCCAGGCAAATTTGACCAGGCTCCTCTCTGGGGCCACCTGACTTGGGAGGGCTGTGAAAGGCAGCCATGCTGAGTCTTTGCTGATTTCTTAGAAATCAGCCTGAGGCCAGAGAAGCAGGTGTCCCCAGAAGATCTAAGCTGGTGCCACCAACTCCTCAAGGGGGACACAGGCCTGGGCTCACAGAGCCAGCCCTTCTGCCCTTAACACCCGTGGTCTTCAATGCTAGGAGCCACAAGCAAATATACAATGTATGGCACCTTTGGTTGTAAAGTGACGCCAGCTAGCCACTGAGATGATTATGTTAAGATTTACATTCATATGCAAATTGGACTCCCGCTGTTCACCTTGGCCTGCTACCGGACTCATGTTACGGACTCATGTTACCAGACTCTTGGAGAGTTCCCATTGGTTGGGGAAGGATAGTAGGAGGAAATTCCGGGGGAGGTCCGGGGGACCCCGGGGTTCCGGTCGGCGCGCGGTTCCGGTCGGACACCCTCGTGGGAGGACCGGTTTTTGACTTGCTGGCGCTGAGAGTGTTAGCGGCTTTTTCAAAATAAAGTTTTGTTCCTGCTTGATTGGCTCGTGATTCTGTGCCCAGCCAAGACTGCGGCATTTGGCGGCCCGTACGGGGAACGCCTGAAGCTTAGAGGTGAGTAAATTGCTCGCCCCTGAGGGAAGGCGACAGGATGGATGACCTTCTCAGAAAACAATGTGTTCTTGTTTTGATTTATTTTGTTTTTATTTCGAGCTCCCTAGCCCTAGAATTTTCTCAGGCGAACTGGAAAAAATGGTTGGCTCAAGGTTTGAAGTTATTCAGCCCTGAGAAAGAGAAAATTGATACAACCATTGTCTGCTCCGTCTTTGTTTCATTCTGCTTCGGCTTTGTTTTATCCTACCTTATTGGGTTAGGTTATAGTAGATTAGAATCCAATAAAAAACAAACCGAAAAACTGTTAAGTAAATTGTTAGAGGTCCAGACTATGGTAGAAAAAACGCTAGGTCAAGCAAAAGAGAAGGTCTCTCAAGCTAGTCAGACAGAGGAGAATTTAAAGAAAGCAAGCTTAGAGGACAAGCAGCCATCAGGTGGAGAATTACAACAGGAGGTTGCTACCAACTCCGTTCTATCACCAGAGGGCGTAACTCAGCCAACAGCTCCATCTACCGCTGAGCGGCCCTCAACTACCGTAGTTGATGGACGGAATTCTGAGGCAGGACCCCAAAGATTAGCATGCCCTGTACTTGAGCAGGCAGGAGGGCAACGAATTCACCGTGCTTTAGATTTCAAAACAATAAAGCAATTAAAGGAGGCTGTAACGACCTATGGGCCGCAAGCTCCCTTCACAATAAGCATGGTCGAATCTGTTACCAACTTGGACATGACACCAGCAGATTGGGCTAACATGTGTCGATCTGTGCTAAACGGAGGACAATATTTGTTATGGAAGGTTGCCAATGAGGAATTTTGCATGGAGACAGCTAGGCGAAATGCAGAAGCTGGTTATCCTCAAAGAAATATAGAAATGCTTTTGGGGAAGGGACCTTATGAGGGTCAAAGACAACAAATTGAATATGACCCTGGTGTGTACGCACAAATTGCTGTAGATGCAGTTAGGGCATGGAAAACTTTACAGGGGCATGGAGACTTACAAGGTCAATTATCTAAGGTAATACAAGGAACTAATGAACCTTATGCTGAATTTGTAGATAGACTTATTCAGTCAGCCTCTAGGATATTTGGAAATACAGAACAGGTAATGCCATTTATAAAACAACTGGCTTATGACCAAGCAAATCGTTGCTGCAGAGAGGTCATTAGACCATGGAGACATGAGGATTTAAACACATATATTAAATTATGTAGAGACATTAATGAACAGGGGCAAGTCTTAGCAGCAGTACAACAGGCTTTAGATGCCAGGCCAAGAACATGCTATAATTGTAATCAAACAGGACATTTTAAAAGGAGTTGCCCCATAAGAGGAGGGTTTAACAAAGCTGGATATCAAAGGAATAGAATACCAGGTATTTGCCCACGATGCCGTAGAGGGAGACATTGGGCTAATGAATGCCGTTCTCAAACCACCATAGAGGGTATTCCGTTATCAAAAAACGGACAAGGACCAAGTGTTTACCCACGATATCGTGGAGAAAGGTATCAAGCTCCATTGCCAAAAAACGGACTAGAGGGCCCAATGCCCCGGGGCCCCAAACCACAAATATATGGGGCAATGGAGGAACCCAACAGCCCCATCAAGGTAGTGCCCAGGACGCATTATCCATTAAATCCCTCATCAGACAAACTAGAGGGAGCGCAGGGCTGGACATCTGCGCCTCTGCCAGAGCAGTACTAACCCCAGAGATGGGAATTCAAATCATTCCCACAGGAGTAAAAGGACCTCTTCCCCAGGGAACAGTAGGCTTATTATTGGGACGCAGTTCTTCTACACTAAAAGGACTTATGATAAGTCCTGGGGTAATTGATCCCGATTATGAAGGTGAAATAAAAATTATAGCTAGTTCTCCAAGAGGTATATCAGTAATTTCACCAGGAGATAGAATAGCACAGTTATTAATAATACCCAGCCTGCATGATAAATTTTCCAGTTGTAATGTAGAAAGAGGTTCCAAGGGATTAGGCTCCACAGGTGTAGATTGGGCTATGCTGTCTTTGAATTTAGATTCTCGCCCAATGCTAAAATTAAATATTCAAGGACATGACTTTAATGGGCTGCTGGACACAGGAGCTGACCTTAGTGTCATCTCTCGTCAAGAATGGCCAAAATATTGGCCATTACAACAAGCCACTCAAACGCTTCGAGGCCTAGGAGTGGCAACAAATCCCCATAGAAGTGCTATGGTATTAGATTGGAGGGATCCTGAAGGATGTGAAGGAACTATACAGCCCTATGTATTGGATCATCTTCCTGTAAATTTATGGGGACGAGATGTCCTAGATCAATTAGGATTGACATTAA
The DNA here is from genome assembly GCF_964194105.1 of Spermophilus citellus. Classification (NCBI taxonomy): domain Eukaryota; kingdom Metazoa; phylum Chordata; class Mammalia; order Rodentia; family Sciuridae; genus Spermophilus; species Spermophilus citellus. Next base: position 64,966,905 of record NC_138200.1, read on the forward strand.
CAAATAACATCAATCCTAACGCGCCCACTACTAGGGCTAAACAAGGCTTTAGGAAAGAAAAAAGATTAAGAGAACAAGAACAAGGTATGACAGCACCTATTCAAATAGATCAAGAAATAAATAGACATGAATTGGGTTTTCAGAAAGGGCCACTGAGACAATCAAAATTACTTGGAAATCAGAAAGACCAGTGTGGGTTCCTCAGTGGCCCTTGACTAAAGAAAAGATACAAGTAGCCCATGACTTGGTCAGACAACAGTTAGCGGAAGGACATATACAACCTTCCGTATCCCCCTATAATACTCCCATTTTTGTCATTAAAAAGAAATCTGGTAAATGGAGATTATTACAAGATTTAAGAGCCATTAATAATGAGATGGTTATTATGGGACCTGCTCAATCAGGGATTCCTCAATTGTCTGCTTTACCAAAAACCTGGCATGTTTTAGTTATAGATATTAAAGATTGTTTCTTTTCAATTCCAATTCATCCCGAGGATAGTCCACATTTTGCATTTACTATCCCTGCACTGAATCATGAAGGTCCTGATCAGAGATATGAATGGAAAGTACTCCCTCAAGGGATGGCTAACAGCCCAACTATGTGTCAAATTTATGTTAATAAAGCAATCCAGCCACTTAGAAACCAAAATCCTGAACTACAAATATTTCACTATATGGATGATGTGTTACTGGCACATAAAGATAAAAACACATTACTAGAATGTTATGCCACACTTACAAATTTATTGAAAAATTATAATCTAGAGATAGCAATAGATAAAGTACAATTAAATCTTCCAATTAATTATTTAGGAGTTCTATTATCCTCAACCATGGTCCGTCCACCAAAAATTCAAATACGAGTAGATCAACTCAAATCACTTAATGACTTTCAAAAGTTATTGGGAGACATAAATTGGATAAGGCCTTATCTAGGCATACCAACAGGAGAGTTAGGACCTTTATTTGATATTCTAAAAGGTCCATCAGATCCAAATTCACCCCGCATGTTAACGCCTGAAGCAAGAAAAGTATTAAAAATCATTGAAACATATATGGAAAATATGCATTTGGATAGAATTGATATAAGTTTGCCTTTATTATTTATTGTACTACCAACAAAAAATATTCCTACAGGAGTATTTTGGCAAGAAGGTCCATTATTGTGGATACATTTATCTTATTCCCCTAACACTATTCTTACTAGATATCCTGAGGCTGTAGGACAATTAATACTCAAAGGAATAAAAGCAGCTAAGGGAGTGTTTGGGATTTCTCCCAATAAAATTATTACTCCATATACTATGGATCAAATTGATGAGTTAGCTAATGAGTTAAATACTTGGGCAATAATCCTGTGTAAAACTAGTGTTTCATTTGATAATCACTTACCATCTAATCCTTTGTTGTCTTTTTGGTCTAAGCATCCTGTAGTTTTTCCAAAAATGACAAGAAAAACCCCTATCATAAATGCTCCAAATATATTCACTGATGGGTCAAACAATGGTACAGCAGCAGTAGTTACTCCTGATCAAACTTTTACATTTTTAGTACCCAAACAATCAGCTCAAAAGGTAGAGCTTAATGCAGTATTACAAGCTTTTATGATGTTTAAAGATTCTGTATTTAATTTATTTTCTGATAGTCAGTATGTAGTTAATGCTATTAATTCCCTTGAAGATGCTGGTAGGATTTCCCCTTCCTCTACTGTTTTCTCTTTGTTTTCCGATATACAAAGTCTAATCTGGGACCGAAAAGATCCATTCTTCATAGGTCATATCAGGGCACATACAGGATTGCCTGGAGCCCTTAGTATGGGCAATGAACTAGCAGATAAATCTACACATGACATACATATTTTCTCCACAATAGAAGAAGCTATAAATTTTCATAAAAGGTTCCATGTCAATGCTAATACTTTACAAAAGCGTTTTAAAATAACTAAAGAACAGGCCAGACATATAATAAAACAATGTCAAAATTGTGTGACATTTTTACCACAAGTTAATCTTGGAGTCAATCCTAGAGGACTAATACCTAACCATATTTGGCAGATGGACGTCACACACTTGCCAGAATTTGGAAAATTAAAATATTTACATGTTACAGTTGATACCTCTTCCGGATTTTTGATGGGCTCCCTTCATGCCGGAGAAAAAACTAAAGATGTTATAGCTCATTGCTTACAAAATTTTGCCACTGTGGGCGTTCCAAAACAGTTAAAAACGGACAACGGTCCTGGTTATACTTCCTCCTCTTTTAAACAATTTTGCTCATCATTTGGTATTACTCACATAACAGGAATTCCATACAATCCACAAGGACAAGGCATAGTTGAAAGAGCTCATCAAACTATTAAAATGTACTTATTAAAACAAAAGGAGGGAATTGGAAAGGGGTATATATCCCCCAAAGATAAACTTAAAATAACCCTTTTTACTCTAAACTTTTTAAATTTAGATTCATCGGGACTTAGTGCTGCGGAAAGACATTTGTACCCCAAAAATGTACATAAGCCTAAGGTACTTTGGAAAGATATTCTAACAGGACAATGGAAAGGCCCGGATCCAGTGATAGTCTGGAATCGGGGCGCTGTCTGTGTTTTCCCACAGGATGAACAGCAACCAATTTGGATTCCAGAGAGATTAACTAAAACAATTTCTACAGAAAAAGAAGATGATTTGACTCAAATCCATAACAGCTGACATCCAGAGCTCCAGCTTGGCTATTCTTACATCGGCGACAGTGATTAACCAAGGTGTTTTTTTTTTTTTCAGTATCTATTTTATTATTGCATTTTTCCACATCATAAAGTTCTATTTTATTTTTGAGCTCATACAAACCTAGGTTAATGTTTTTCTGATCAGTTTTATTTTTTGACTGTGTTTTATTTTTTTTTATTTATTTATTTATTTATTTATTTTTTGACTGTGGAGTTTTTAAACATTGCAATGGAGATTTCACCTAAGTATAGTTACAAGGCCTTTATTTACTATTGTCTTATGTGTTGTATGTTGTGTGCACACTTCTGTTTTGTGTTGTATGTCTGTATGTGTGTATGTCCATATTTCTTATATGAGGAGCGCTCATGAAAAAATGGATCCGAATTTTTTCTTTATTCACGTGATTTATATGGTTTAATTTAAATTAGGTGAACAGCTGTTTATGATTGTTGTTAAAGATGGTTAACAGATCTGTTTGTTTACTAATTTAAATTTGGTAAACGGCTGTTAAGGATTGTTTTTAAAGGAGTTTAACAGATCTGTTTGTTTACTTTCACCTTTTCTTTTTATTATATTTAATAATTCTGTTCAGGATAATGTCTCTTTACCATCATTGCCAGAATTTCCATCTCCATCCCAATTCCAGTGAAGACTGAGATAAAACCAAACTACAGCTTCTATGATAGCTATCACAGTAAACTGTATAAACTGATGCATCAATGAATATAACTCAACAAGTAATGCTATCAAGGACTTGATTTACTTTGGGAGGATATGGACATATTGATAGACTCCTCCAATTTGAACTGCTTGCAGAACTTGCCTGGACTATATATCAGTTGCATACATTGTGAAATATCATCTGGTGCACCGAATTGTGGTACTGCTGGCATATTTTTGCTGATGGTGTCACCAGTGATGCAATTTCCTTGCCAGCTCACCCCATGTTTATTGTGGTAATACTGGCATATCTTTGCTGATGGTGTCACCAGTGACGCAATTTTTCCAAAGGAGCCGTCAATTGGCTTGGTGTCGTGGCATTTCTGTATCCTCCTCCCTTCTACTAGTGATGGTCTAAATTTGGGGGCCAACAGAGGTGAGGCAAAGAACCTCACCCCCCCACTGGCACCAAGGCTAAATTTGGGGGCCAACAGAGGTGAGGCAAGAACCTCACCCCCCCACTGGTGCATAGGCCTATCCACGAGCATGGCTGAATGCTGGACCGGTAGTCAGCGACGGGTTGCTCTGATTACAGTGGATTCAACCTAAGACAGGAAGCTGACGCCTAAAGGTCAGTTCTCCCATGACGGGTAAGAACCATATGTTAAATTGGACAACCTACCAGGCACGGTCCCTAGCCACATTGCTTGTTGCTTAATTAAACAGAAGGGGGCAGATGCTAGGAGCCACAAGCAAATATACAATGTATGGCACCTTTGGTTGTAAAGTGACGCCAGCTAGCCACTGAGATGATTATGTTAAGATTTACATTCATATGCAAATTGGACTCCCGCTGTTCACCTTGGCCTGCTACCGGACTCATGTTACGGACTCATGTTACCAGACTCTTGGAGAGTTCCCATTGGTTGGGGAAGGATAGTAGGAGGAAATTCCGGGGGAGGTCCGGGGGACCCCGGGGTTCCGGTCGGCGCGCGGTTCCGGTCGGACACCCTCGTGGGAGGACCGGTTTTTGACTTGCTGGCGCTGAGAGTGTTAGCGGCTTTTTCAAAATAAAGTTTTGTTCCTGCTTGATTGGCTCGTGATTCTGTGCCCAGCCAAGACTGCGGCACTTCAATGAGGCCTTTGTGGTGCTTTCCTCCATGTTGGACTCTCCTGGAGACAGCACTTGCCTAGCATGCAGGAGAACCTAGGGTCGCTCCCTAGTACCACCAAAACAAAACCAAGCTACCAGCCTAGGCTGCATCTCCAACCTCAATTCAGAACATCTTGGGTGTGAAGGGCACCGGTATGCTATCCAGCCTCTCCAGGCATCTCCACGGTGAAGCCAAGAGAGAGAGACACCAAGTCAATATTACACATCCACACCACACTGTAATCATAACTAGATAACTAGCAATGACACCCACCACGTAGGTGTGTTGGGAACATCAAATGATGAGCTAACGTAGGAGTTTCTAACATAATAGTAGAAAAATCATCCTGTTTCCCCTCAGTCAACTGCTACCTGAAGCTAACTACTTTCTAATGTCTCTTTTAAAAGAAATAGGAATGCAGAGAAACAGGATTTGATAAACAAATGAATAGTTGTCTTCTGATGGCTTTAGAAAATAAGTAATTCAGGGTTTAGCAGCAGCCTCTCCCCCCCAGCTCCTCCGAGCATCTCTGTCAGCTCTCGGGTTCAGCTTTCCACATTTCCGAGCACTTCATTTTGCAACCTGGCCTTATCTGCCAGGTGCAGCTGGTGAAACTGAGGCATGATGAGGTGGAACGGCGCAGCCTTGGCAGCCCGGTGCCTGGATTAGGCTGCAGAGTTGCTCCTGCCTGATTATTTATTTGGTCCACTAAGCAAAGCCGCATCCTCACTCAGGGCTGGGGAAACACATTTTTCTCAACTTCATTAGCACAGACTCCTCCAAAGAGGCTCAACTTGACTCCTGGCAGGCGAGGGAACCCCACGCCCTTCCACTTGCTCTCCCCTCCCCTCCCTGGGCTTTCGTCCCAGCACCTGGCAGGCTCAGCAGGACTTCATGGAACCAGCCCAAGGCCAGATTCTCCTTGTTGACTTAGGTGACGAAGCCTAGTCGGCTTCATCACTGCTACCTCTTCAAATGACTTGGTGGCATTTTCTCTCAAGGTACTGAAGCATTACATCAGAACTGGAGAGCCTTGGGGCACTGGGAGAGCAAGTCAAGTGGCCGACTGCTCTGAGGCCAGCCTTCGCAAAACCTCCTGCTCTTTCATTACCCCTCCATGATGAGCTTGGTGGCAGCCCCTCTGAGCCTGGACCCCACACATGCGGACAGGACATCCATGCCAGACCCCATCACCACCACCTCTGCTTTCACCAACATGCATAAAGAAACTTATTTATTTATTTATTTAGATGGTGGTGATAGGAATTGAACCCAGGGCCTTGTGCATGTAAGGCAAGCCCTCTGCCAACTGAGCTATACCTGCAACCCTAACAAATTTCATTTTTAATTTGCTAAGATGAGCAGAGGAGGGAAGGAGGGGTTCGTTGGGCTGTGGGCTCAGAGGTAAAATAGACAGAGGCTGGTTTCCTCCAGCTTCTGTGGATCAGAGGCCCACGGCTTGGAGGCTGTGCGTGATTGAAATTGTTGGTGAGAAACTCTGAGACTAAGGTGGAGCCCATTAAAGTAATTTAGAAAGACTGGGGAGGAATTGAGGCTCGTGCACCATGGCTGTAAGGCCAGGACAAAGGTTGATGCAGCTGGGAAGAGTCCCCCCAGGAGCACCTTCAGCACAGCAGCCGACCACCGTCCGAGGTGAGGCTCCTGCCAGGTGGCCAGGGGGGGGAGGAGAACGCTGTAGTTGGTAGTTGGCGGCTTGAAGGCAGCCATTGATCAGGGACCCCTGTGAAGCCAGCCTGGGTCCCCAGGAAATACCCGGGGGATAGTGTTGGGAGGTAGAGGGGACTGAGTTCCCCCAGCAGGTCAGAAGCTGGGAGTCCTGGGCTCAGGGACAACCCAAGTGTGGCCCACTGCCCTTGGCTCGCCCTCCTCGCCTGAGCTGGCTGCCCAGAGCTTGGACCTGGCTGCAGCAGGTGCTCCACACACTGGGGTTGAAGTGGGGAGAAGCTGCGAGCAAACGCTCAAGGCATGAAGGAGCGGCCTCGTCCAGCTGGGCCTCCTGCCCCAGTGCGGAGAAGGACAGGAAAACCAGCGGCAGGGGCCAGCAGTGGGGCTGGGAACACCGAGGGAGCCCACGTGCCAGGGCAGCACGTGCCCACGGCCCCTTCAGGCAAGAGCTCGGCTCAACAGACTCATCACAGGCCCGACGCGGGCCACGCCTTTCCTAGGTGCCAGGAGAGAGCAGCCACCCACCTGCAGCCTGCCTGCGTCTGGCCTCATGGACCCTCGGTGACTGGGTACTAGTGAGTACTCAGCACCGGGGGCAGGGTGGGGTCAAAATGAGCTGAGAATAAACAGAAAGACCAGACCGGAGTGCTGAGGGGAGGGGCCGCTTGGTCCAGGAAGGCCTTGATGGGAGGTGACATTAGGGAGCCTGATGGAAAGTCCCCTGAGGGACCCATGACATCAGGGTTTCCCAACCAGGGTCAATTCTGTCCACGGGATCATCAGGTACTATCTGGAGATGTTTCTGGTGTCACAGCTGGGGAGGCTGTGAACCGGCTCGTGGGTCAGGGTGCTGCCCAGCGTCCTGCCCTGCCGGGCAGTCCCACGTGTCAACCGAGTCCTGTTTGGACCTGCGTCGGGCTGGCCACTTAGCAGGTTTGGAAATATTTCTTGGTGTGTTTGCTCAGATACTCAGTTGGCTCAGGGGTTTGAGAAGTCTGTGTCCATCTGTGGGCACCACAAGGGACATGATCCCTGTCCTTGTCAAGTCTATCGTCCGGCCTTGTAACAAATCAATTCCACCCCATGATAAGGGGCAGGGAACAGGAACAGACTCAGAAGAACATGAGGTCAAAGCAAGGGCTCAAGAACAGAGAGCCAGGTGAGAGGGAGGGGACGGGGCAGGAAGAGGGTTCTGAGATGGGACAGAAGAGAGTCGCGCCCCTCCAGGATGGGCAGGCCATGTGGGCAGTGGGAGCACAGGAGGGCGGGTGGAGACAGGGAGGGAGGCTGCACAGGTGCCCCTGAGGACAGGGCAGCTGCTGGAGGACTGCAGGCTGCAGACTGGCCTAACCAGATGCAGATTAGACGCGGACAGTCCCGCTAACCACGCCAAGGAGCAGGAGGCGCTGAGTCCTGTTTCTGGGTCTCTGGATCCACAGTGACAAGTATCAGATAAAGACCATTTTCAGTGAGGAGCCTGGGAGGTAAATGGGCTAATCCAAGTCCCTCCCAAGACAGTACGTCCCCTGGGTGGACAGTGCAGAAATTGGAGTGGCGTGGTCACACAGCCTTGCAGGGCAGGGTAAGGAGCTTAGGTTGTGTTGTAGGGAAGCCTTGGCCTCAGAGGTTTTCAGTAAGGGAGTGACAGCCAATTTGCATTTCAGGAAGATAAGATTTATTTGAACAAGTCAACAATAACATCCAAATTACCATGAAATAGGAATTAATTCAAAATCGCACTCATTTGTTGAGAACCCACTACCTACCAGGCACTGGGGGAAACGCGAATAAAGGAAAAATCCTGCCTTCCCCTGAGCTCTGCCTCCGAAAGCCATTCTTCATTTCTAGACCTGTGTGTGGAGGGCGGAGTGTTTTATGTGTTGCAGGTCCTCCACGCTTAGTCTGGCTCAGTCTCCAGGCCAAGAAAATACTCTTTTAAACTCCAAACTTCCAGTGCTTTCTGCTGCAGGGGTTTTTCGGTGGGTCATCTCAGAATTACTTCTTGTAGCCGCTGGCCAGAGCTGTTGGCTGTTGATTCGTCTGATTAGTATCTGTTTTTAGATCTTTATTATGAGGAGGGCTTATCATTGCTCACAGTGAAGCACTAGGTACCAAAAGATAATTTCCATGTTATTCTTCTTTCTTCTGAAGATGCAGATGTTGGCATCAGGGGCTCCTGTAAGCATCGGGCCTATGTTGGAAAGATGGCCTGCTCACCAGAACCCTGGCTGATGCTCTGCAGCTCAGGGGTGTGTGTCCCTGCCAACGGGCAGAGCTGGGCCTGTTCATGGTGTCAGAACAGAGGCTGTGGAGCTGGACTGGGGGAATGCAGCCTCCCAGGATGACGGCTTAGCCTGGGGGTGCGGGTGAGGCAGGTTGGGGGGTGTTGCCAGGAGGATGCTGGGAGGAGAGCCCTGTGCTCTTTTGAAGTTGACTTTGTTCTCCTTTGATTGACAACTAGTTCTTGGGAACAGCACTTGGCCAGAGGGTTTGAAAGGCTCAGAAAACTGGCCCTGGGCCTTTCACAATGAATCCCGAATACAAGCCCGATCCTGAGCTCTGCTGAGGTCACCAGGTTCCTGCTCAGTGTCTGGGCCCTGCACTTGGAGGCTCTGGCCATCAGCAAGGAGTCTTGCCTCTACAGTGGTGTTGACTGGGATGCGGTGCAGGAAGCACCCCTGCACCTCACAGTTCCTGGGGCGGCTGGGTGGCGTGGGGGCAGTGCCACAGCATGGCTGTTTTCTCCTCGAGCTTCATCTCCTGGTGCCCTAGTCCCAGATCTGCCAGACGTCTGGGAAGCCATCCCCGTGGGCATGGAACTAGGGGAAGAGGTGTTTCTTGGGAGCACACAGTGGGGGTGCATCCTCTTTGTCCCCCGCAGGAGGTCCTGTCCCTGAGGGAGAGGGAGGGGACCTGTGGTGTGAGTCTGCAGTGTGGGTCCATCCAGAATGGACATCCCCTCACATGCCTTCGTCTTCCCTGGGCTCCGGCCTCACCCAGCCCTCTACGCTGAGTTGGGTCAGGGAGAACATGGGAAATGGGGAAGGCCGTCTCCTGGAACACAGAAGCCTCTGGAGACTCTGTACCTGTGGTCCCCCTGAGTAGCCCCTTTCTCTACCCAGCCCACCCTCATGCCCCTCTCCCCAGGAAAAATTACTTCAATGGACTGGGGAGGTGGGGTCAGGTCATGATATGCGGGAATGCAGGTGTGACACAGGGGAGGGGGGAGGGAGAAGGCCCTCACTGACACCAGGTCAGCCGGCTCTTGTCCTGGGGGCACAGCTGGTTTCTCCAGGGCTCCCTGCTGACCAGGAGCCGCCAGGCCTTTTCCTGAACGTCAGCCAGGGGCTTTGTGAGGGTCATTTTCTTCAGACAAGTGGGTGTCAGGGAACGGCGGGGCCATGGTTCCCAGATGTGTTTCTGGGGGAATGTCCAGCTCCAAGCACTGCAGCCACCTCTTAGCTCAAGGTGGCCCCCCAAAGTGACCTGTCCAGGGCCATTTGTCCACTGCAGGGGCAGGGGCTGCTAGACCAGACAGCTCCAAACAGATTCCTGCTCTGGGCCGTGAAGCCCCACCCACCCACTATGTGCCCTTCCTGACAAAGCTTCAGGGTTAAGGTCCCCGCTGTCCTGGGGACACTGGCCTAGGTGGGAGGAATCTGAGAATGAACCAAACATCTTTGCAACCTGCCGCCATCTCAGGTGCTTATGTTCCGAAGGACCATAAAGGTAGAGGCTGTTTTTGTCCATTTTTGTTGGGGAAAGCGAGGCTTCAGGAAGTGTCAGGAAGGAGGTCACATGGTTGGTAAAGAATCAAGTGACAAATGTGCCGCCTTCCCTCCCGAGCCCAGGCTCCCACACTGGCCCCGTCACGCACCAGGCCGGGGCTGCTCACCGTGAACCATGATTCTCCACGGCTAGATGCTGGCTGCGGACGGGCGGCCGTGTCCAGAGACACTCAGTACTTAGGGCCTTGGGGTGCTCTGCCTCAGGAGGGTGGAGGCCAGGAATGTCTGCACACATCCCACGCACGGGACGGCCAACCCGAAGGGTGGTCTAGCCCCCCGTGACAACCGTGTGGCTGCCACCGCTGTGTGGCTGAGAAACCCTCAGGAACCCTGAAGCCATGAAGCAAAGTCGTCTTGCGGGTGGCACCCTTTCAGCTGGCACCTTGGCAGGCAGGTGCTCCTGGCCAGGGTCCCCGCCCTGAGGTTGAGTCCCGTGACGCGGTTCTCAGAACTCACCACTGCCCATTTTTCATTCTGTGTTGTGCTGTTTAAAATTTTTTTTTTTCATTGCAGAAGACAAATTCCATTTCCTTCCTCCTGAGGGGAAGCTAATTCCAGCAAAGGCCATTTGTCTTTGGTACCTTAAGATCTGGATAATTTACTGCAAGTTTGTTTCTTATTGAAAATTATGTAGATATTATTCAGAAACACAATTTCCAACTCTATGGCACACTTAAGCGGATTATATTCTAAGTGCTAATGTGTGTACTAAGGAGATCTGCTGTAATGTTCATTTCTTAAAGATTTTTTTTTTAATGACTCACTGCCTTTGAGACCCTCCACCTTGGGCTCCGTGAAGTGCCGAAGGATGAAGGTATTTTAAATGGCCGTTGTGTTGTTATGAGTTGTTACCATTCAACTGCAATTCAAACTCGTGACACTTCATGTAGATTTTATGATTAATGCAGAGATAATCTGCACTTACATGTGTTTATGATGTTGAACTAGTAGTTCCAAATGTGCTTCTTCGTGCTTGGCTGGAGTGTGCCCTTCTCTAGAGCTTGTGGACACACTGTCCTTCCCTGATCATGTGAGTTGAAAAGGGACTCGCTGTCCATCTAGAACAGCTTTTCCAAGCTATTTCTGAAAACCTAAGAAGTAAAAGATGCCCGCCAACACACAGGGACCCACCCAGGTTCACGTGTATGCACATGCGACTTCTCTGCTTCCTTGGAAACACTGGATACACTGGAAACTGTAACTGGTTCTTTAACTTTCACAATGTGCATTTGACAAAGTAAAGACCTGCAGTGAAGAAACTTGGTCAAGTCAATATATCCCCCAATTAAAAAAAGAAAAAAAAGTCTATGAGAACTACTGATGTTAAAGAAATCACACTTTAGTTAATATTTGAGGAAAAGTTGAATTGATGGAACCAGAGTGTTTGGCTTGGAGATGCCCAGTGAGGGCTCTTTTGCCTTCCTGAGGTGCTGTGTGGTTAGTCTTTCCAGAAAAATGAAGTCAGAGAAAGATTCTAGCATTAGTTAATTAGAAACAAATCAATGAAATTGATGGGGTGAAATGAGGTTTCCGTTGCTGTCTGCTATTTCACTGTCAAGGAAGGAGGGAGTCGAACAACTGACGAATGAAGAAATAATTGTGGTACACCCATACAATGGAATATCATAGAGTCACAAAAAAGGAATAGAGATATGTGCTACTGCGTGCACACACCTTCAAGACACTTTAACTGAAAGAAGCCAGATGTAAAAGGCTCCATGTTGAGTGACTAGTTATGAAATAGCTGGGGCAGGGGAATCCCCAGAAATACAGTGAATGAGTGGAAGGAGAGGGAGGGAGGAGGGACAGGGAGAAACTGTTCAGTAGAAATGGGGTTTCTCTTTTTGACTAGGGGACTATTTTGAAACAAGACAGAGACGGTCATTGCTCAACACTATAAATGCGGTCCATGCCACTTTAAAAGGACTGTAGATTTTGTACAAGTCATAAATGATTTGTAGATTCTTGCCTCAATTTTTAAAAATCAGAGGACATGAAAAGAGCTGAGGACGGCTGGAGTGGAAACCGGTGTGAGGCCCGGGAGGCCCGGGAGAGCGTGCTGCCGCATCGCATTTCTCAGGGGAATGGGGGCAACTTGCCCACGTGAAAACACTGAGGGACTTGTGCACCAGCTCATCAACGACGTCTCTGCTCTCATTCGTTTTCTGCTGCTTGGCTTCTGAGCGTGCTTTTGTCTGTGGCTGTCTTGACCCGCGGTGCTTGTCTTGGATCTGTGAGCTCCGGGAGGGCTCAGCCACGTGCGTTACAAGGGCTTTACTGTGTTGGCACAGCGTTTGAAAATGAGGAACCTAGACGTCTTCAACCCACCTCCAGCGCCTGGTTGGTGTGTGGAGCGGCGTGTGCAGCACACACACAGCAAGCTCCGCAGGGTGCAGTCGAGAGGGCTCCTGTCTTCCCGGAATCGTGTTCTCAGGGGAAACGGGCTGAAGTGGCAGCACTGACCGCCAGCACTGGTAGGTCTCCTCTGCCGGAGGCTGCGCTCGGGGTTCATTGAGTGCAAGTCAGCAGCATCTCTGTCCCTGGGAGCACTGGTCCCGAGAAGCCACTGTCACACACTGTGTGCATCAGGCCCACAAACCCACCCTCAGGTGGGTGGCTTTCTAGAAGGACTCAGTCTCAGCGGACAGTTGTCTTCATGGCTAAGATTTATCACAGGGAAAATGGTCCTGAGCCGAATGGTCAGCACCAGAAAAACACGTGGGCAGGGTCTGGGGCACCCGGGCACAAGCCTCTGAGGCCCTCACCAGCATAGCCACTTGGAAAAAGTCAGAGGACAGCCAAAGGTGAGCTGTGACAACACATGGATGTGTGCCCTGCCAGGGACACTCAGAGACTCGGGCCCAGGGTTTTCATGGGGGCTGGTCACATGGATCACGCACTAAAACTCCCCACACCCAGAGGTTGGCATCACCCACACTGTGTGCACGTTCAGGCACAGCGAGCCCCTCTCACAGAGAAGGTGCAGACCCCCCCGGATGCCAGCCAGGACCAAGCTTGCAAGCAACCCTCTCAAGGGACAGCAGTCTCAGGCTTGCTGTATTAGCTGTTTTGTACCAGGCTAAAACAAAACCAGATGTTCTGTAATTAAACAGCTTCAAAAAACCTGAATTGGCCACAGTGAAACTGGTTTCTTTACCTCTGACCACTAGTTGTCCACACTTGTTTGGCCAGGAGTGCACCTGCTGTCTCCTAACAAGGTGTCTCAGAAGGTTTGGCTTTAGAGGGAACAACTACGAGAAGTTGTTTCAGGAAGTGGTGTTAGTCTTGCTCAACTTAAGGTCAAACATTGGAGGAGACCCACAGTCAGAAAGGACAGTTTTAAAACTTATAAATTATCTTTCCCACTGCAGCACTGACCAATAATTGTTCATTGAAGTCATGTCTCAGATTTTGATTGGAGTTACTAAGAAAAATGTGCTGAGGCCGAGCTGGCTTCCTCTGGAATTTGAAACCTGAGAAATACATTTAGACTTGGAATTATTAGATATGGCCTTTATAAACCTGAAATCAGGCAGTTGTCTGTTAACTTATCCGGTTTTTCATTTGAAATGGAAATTGAATTGTTTCTCTATACAGGCGACACTAACCAGGGTTGGATCTCAAGCTTTGAAGTATGATTTAAATGTATTTTTCAGCATATTAGAAACTTCTGTACCCGAACATTGAACTCGGCACTCCTGCTCTGCCCCTGGTTAGCAAGGGAGCCCTGTGTCTTCTACTATTTGAACCCACACCCCCTGTTCCATTCCTCCTGCTCAAAGACAGGGCTGTAAGTCCTGGCATCTGGCAGACTCTGGGGAGCAGTGCTGGAGGACAAGTCACCCCAAGCCCAGGGTGCCTTGGGAACATGCCCTGAGCTCTGCTCCCAAAACACCCGAGCTCAGCAGACCTAGGTCTCAGCTTCCCCGATACTTCATTCTCCAGTAAGTCACATGTCCACAGAACCTGTTTTTGACACTCACTGACCCTGGTAAGAGGACGCTGTCCTCTGACCCTAGGCTGCCGTGTGAGGCCCCTCGTCCTGCTCCTTCGTCTCTTTCCAACTGTATTTGAAGTGCCCCATCAGCCGTGGTACGATGTTCACACCACAGACAGGAGCAGGCACTGTGAGCCAGGGCCTCCACCTTTTCAGAGAGCAGGCCACCGACACCACCAAACGTAAAGACATTGCCTGGCTCCACGTGAGGCACTGTGGAGACCGCATGGGTTTGTCTCATCTTTCCCCACAGCAAACTCCTGAGAGAAGTGCCCTCGTTGTATCTGACTTACAGGTTAAGCAAATGGACGCTCTGCTCCGGGGAAATCACCTAAACCCAAGGCCAAGGAGAGGCTCCAGACCTCGAGTCTGAGAGCAAGTCCGCGTGGTCTAGGGAGGTTCGCAATGGAATCCTAGCTGATGGTATCTTTTCAAGCAAGCGTCTCTAAGTGACGTCTTTTCCAAGGCTGTGGTGTTGAAGGTGGGATGGATTAAAGGTCACACAGTTTTCATTTTTGGAAACTTTGAAGTAGGTGCTAGAGATAATCCAGAGAAAGGGTCAAGAGGCAGGTCTACCTTCCGGTTTGGTAGATGGATGAGCCCTTTTGCATGCAAGGTGCACACCTGTGAATTCCATCACATTTGAACTTCACATTCTCTCTACAAATGTTTGGTTGACAATGTCCCCAAGATCGCACTGGCACTAACCAGCCGAGTAGTAGTTTGTTTGCAACAGGAACATCACCATGGACAGTCATCCTGAGGTAACTCAGCGAGGCCTTTAGCAGCAAACCTGTGAGCCACATGACCACACCCGTGAAGTGTTGGGGCGACAGGAGTTGAATTCTCACTCCATTTAAGAAGAAATGATTTGGGTCTAAGGTTATATTTTCCTTAAACCTGAAGAAATATTAAGATTGTCATTACCAAAAACTCTTTTCATTGACCCAGTAAGCATTCAAAACACCATTTTCCCTTCTTGTTACTTTTTCATTTATTGGTTTATAACTAGTCAAAGAACACCTGATGTGTGCCAGCGGCTCTCCCAAGTGTGGAGAATGAAGGTGTGAAGACGGCTAGGGCTTGACCTTGGCGGCTGTGTCCCAGGAAGGAAGGGAGACCCCCGGGGTGTGGGGAGCGCGGAGAGGGCAGGAGAGGAAGCAGCTGAGAGGCAGGGTCAGAGGCTGCTTCAACAGGCTGCAGTGTCCCCGGAACCTGCACGTGGAGTCTGCAGTGAGACGTGCCCAGTGGAGGGAGCGTCTTGACCTTGGAGTGAGGAGGCCATGGGGGTGGAAGTTAGCAAGGGAGGTGGACGGGAGAGCAAACAGAGCCCGGAGGACAGCCGTGCCTAGATGGTGTAGGTTGCGGGGCTAGGCACTGCGGCTTATTCTTGGGGGACACCACAGGACCACTGGAGGAGCCAAGCAGACTACAGACTTCATCCTCTATCCAGGCTCCGGGTCTATTTATAGGATGAAGGTCAAGACTGTACTCTTTCTGTCTTTAAGTGGCAGGGAACTGACTTCAGTTCTTTGTGGAGAAATCAGCAACATTGTTATGCAAACGCGGCAATCTGCATCATACCTGGCTTCTTCTACCAGGTGTGTTAATCCCCAGGGCTGGGAGTTATCTCCCTAGAACTTGGAGGGAGAGGCTTCTGAAGTGTGGGTTCTCATCTCTGGGATCTCTCCCTGCCCCTCACCTCCAGGCCAACCACCCTGATATGTTCAGCCATAACAACTGCACAGCAGGATCGGGCTAGCGCCTGCCTGCTCTGTGATCCCCAGGAGCCCTGCTGGGCTAGGATCTTCATTATGGCAGTTTTCAAGGAAACTGGAGAAAGTATACATACTCTATCATTTCTTACAACTGCATATCACTACAATGATCTCAAAACAGGAACCTATGGATAACAGCTCTGTTCCTTTGGGGTTTACTAGGTACTCGCTCTCAGGTTGAGCATTTCCTAGGCATCATCTCATGTAATCCTTGCAGGAAACTCATGAGTTCCAGCATTACCCTCATCTTGCAGAGGAAGAAACTGAGGTTCTTAGAAGTTTGTCCAGCCACCCATCTAGGGCTTGGTGGAGCCAGAGCTGCTCCTAGAAGGTCCATCTCCAAAGCTGAGATTTTCAGTTACCCCAGTGGGTCGCCTATCTGCTGTCCTCACTCTGAGTCCAGCCAGGAGCGGTCTGAATTCTGAGCCTAAGCGGGAGGGGCCAGGCTGGGAGGAGATGAGTCACTGTCTCCACTGGGGTACGCTGTGTGTTATGGTTGGCCCAGGCCTAGTGGAGAGGCCAGGACCCTTGGATGGCTGGACTAGGAAGATGGACCTTGTCTTCCCCCTCAAGCCCACAGCCTGATGGCAGTCGGGGGCTTTGTGACATCAGATAAGAGGTATAATCTGGTAGAATCAAGATGTCCCACAAAGTCATCAGGCCTGGGCAAGATGGAGGCGAGGGACATCCATCCCTTGCCAAGCTAAGCTTTTTAACATTTTAATGTGGGGTTCCCAAGGGTTCCTCTTTCCAGTTCCTGCAAAGACTGGTCCCCAGGAGGCCTGGGAGTCTTGAGCTTTGACACCGCCCAAGCTTCACATCTCCATCTCTCGGCTCCTGTGCTAGGCGAGCAGGGGACCCTCCCACCCCAGATGCATTTTTACTTTAGAGTTTGAGTGGCATTTTTAAAATTTGAAGAGAAAGCTTGAATCTCTCTTGATGTGTTTGCTGCATCTTTAGGCAAGGATTTATTAGTATATTATGGTTAATATAATCGTGGCCATAACTTCCTAATGAATGCAAATGGGGAAAATAAGATTTTATTAAGCAAGGACGATCATCTTAAAACCATTACAGCCGTGCTTATGGAAGACAATTCAGGATGCACCTGTTCTTAGGGTGAGTCCCACACCCTCACGGGTGCTGAGGACAGTGGGAACTTAGGCTGAGCCCAGGCAGAGGTTACCAGCAATTATATGATGTGGTCAAGTGACAGAACAGAGGTGTCTCCGCTCTGGTGGGAGTTTGCGTGTGAGGCCAGACCTGGGGTGGGTGCTTTCCCCCAGGGGACACCCAGCAGTGCCTGAAGCTGGTGTCTGTCACCATGACTGGGGAGGGGTACACTGGCAGCTAGTGTCTAGGAATGCTGCCCACCTCCTACACTACTCAGGAGCCCCCGACCCATCAGTAAAGAACTATCTTACCCCAGATGCCAGCAGAGTTGAGGGCAAGAAGTGCAGCTGTCAGGGAGGCTTGTTTTCCAGCCTGACTCTGTGCTGAGGCAGCTGACCTTCACCTCTCTGAACATCCGTGTCCTCATCTTGATGTGGTCTGCTACTAACACCAAGCTGCGGTTCTGTTCTGTTTTCTTCTGTTTCATGATTCTGGAAGAGGCTTCCTTTGAGGGTGGGGTTGGTTTAGGGGTGGGGGACTGGCTCTCAGTGCCGTTGGGGCAAGGTGCCAGCCATGGTGACACCTGCCATCAACTTGACACAACAATGCCCAAGAGCAGGACGTTAGTGTGGCCTGGACGCCGCCTTCCCCCTGGTTTCTTCCACCAATCATCCTGATCAAAGGGAGAAGCAGCCTGTGTCAGGCAGGCTCTACGGTCACAGCAGGAGAAGTGGGTGAACTTGCTTCAAGATGCCTGACCGTCTTTGGTGGGGCAGGGCTGGGACCGGGCAGGCAGGCTGAGCTGGCACCTCAGGTAGGAGCTCTTCAGGGTTCAAAGCCCACGTTGCCCGCCCCCCCCCGGGGGTCCTGGGTACAGCCCTGAGATCACACAACCTGATACACAGGATTGGAGGGAAGCCCTGCCCCCCCCCCCCCGCCCCCGGAAGCCGTTAGCTGCCTCATTTGTCTCACGGGTTTGCCATCCTGTGACCACAGCTGCCTGCAACATGCACGGGTGCCTATGAGTGACAGTTTGGTATTGAAGGAACGAGCGCTTTGGGAATTTCACATGTACACTTGTGAATGTACACACGAACACACAGTACATACAGTACATACAGATGCAGTTGAACTTCACTTGCTCGACACACTGCAGTGAGAAGAATCCACCAGAGTCAATCTTGGAGACAGATTAAACCCAGAGACCATGACAGCAAGAGGCTCATGGGTCTGGTTGGAGTTTCTGAGAGGGGGTGGGGACACCCCAGTGTTTCCTTGACTCAAAGATGGAAGCAGGAGAGAAAAACTGGTGTGTGGGCAACCACTGTGGACTCCTGGTAACAGCAGGCATCAGCCGCTGACCAGGCCCAAGACCCTGTTCAGACCTTAATGTCCCCGCCTGGGGGAATGGAGACCACGGCTATGTCACTAGGCTGCTGAAGATGCACGAGGAAGCAGTTCACTGCGTGGCACCCACACAGGTCACGGGGAAGGGATGTCACATTCTCTGGGAAGAATCAGAGGCGGGAAGTCTTCAGACCTTAGAATCAGGAATCTCTTTGAGAAAGGGCCAGTGGGTCTCCCTCGCCGCCCTCACTAGCAGCGATTTGAACTGCTGACCACATTTCCCCCTTCGCTTTGGCTGATGGGACCCACAGGAGAAACGGGTGGTCCTGCCATAGTGACAGATGGGGACCCTGAAGCTGGCAGCAATCCCACATTCTCCTGCTCTGTCTTTCCTTGCTTGTAACTGCACATGATTGTGCTTTGCTGTGTAAGCCACCTGAGTCCAGTGTGGATGGATGCAGATATATAAATAAATTGTAAAAAACCCAAACCTTGAATCCATTCAATAATTCTCCAGGATTCTGCTTAGCTTCATTGTGCTGCTTCCAATTTGAGACTCGCCCAGCTTCTCCTATTGGCTGACTGTAACCATAAAGATAACTGATTCCTATGCCAAGTCCAACAGGATCAATTAAACTCCTTGTAAAACTGTCCCTAGTAGGGGAAATGCTGGGTGAGATGCTGAAATTTATCTGTTCCAAAGCAAGAGGCCAGTGCTTGCCTGGTTTTTGCCGCTGATCAAAGTGTTCTTCCTGCTTCTTGTCCACGCTTTGCCCAAGGTGCCCGTGACAGATGGCAACAGGATGTACACAGCCTCTGCTTTGATTTTAATAAAAAATCCCAACTAGAGAGAAAATGAATGGCGGAAGAGATCGAGGATTAGGTCCTCCAAACTAATTACGCCGAGTCTGGGCACATCACGACCTCCTCAGCATGGCCATCTAGCCATGATGGGGGACTCTGTGATTAAAAAGAGAAGTGGAGAGATGCCTCATGCTGCCAGGCCTTCTGACCCCTCCCAGCTTTGAACTAGGGCTGGTGGCAAGGTGTTTACTTGTATTTTTATTTAGAAAATTAGGCACACAAGTGGAAAATGGCTTTCCTTCGGATAAAAGACTATCAAGCCTCTTAAATGTTGGAAAATGTCTCCACGAGCATATTCCATGAGCTGGGAGGCACTCGCAGGAGAAGGGCCTGCTGCGATGCCCAGCACAGGATGGCTCTCGTGTCCTGCCAACTGGATCGGCTCCCTGCCCCAGCTGGACTCTTCTGCCAGGGCTACACTGACCCACACGTCAATGGTGATTTAACCCTTGAATGCACTTCTTGACTTCTAGATGCACTTGTTTCCTGGCCCCAGGGCAGGATGATGTGGAAATCTGGGGTGATTTGTGATGTCTTAAATACTCATGAAAGTGGACTGTGGCGTGGACAGGCCTGCATTCAACCCCAGCTCCACTTCGCCCTCACAGGGCGAGTTAGAGAGTCCGTTTCTGTATCCACAAAGTGAAAAGGTGTGCGCCATCAGTGGACAGCTTGACCCTCATCCTCTAGGCGAGCGGGAGAGAAGGATGGGAGCTTCAGGAACAAAATGAGGATAAGAAAGTCATAGTGGGACCCAACCTGAAGCCCAGGGGCAAGGACCTTGTCTCTTCCCCACCCCTGTAGGCTCGTAGGTGTGGTTCTTGGTCTCTGTCTGTCCCAGTTCTCTGATGTTGGGACCACCGTGTAGAAAGTCTCCAAGAGGGACTTCTGGGGAGCTGCACCTCAGCTGGGCTGGTCACTTTAAAGGCGTCTTCCTGTGTATTCTTGATTAAATGTGTGGAGTGATAAATTAAACTGGGGCTTTAGAACTGTGCACAAATTGTGGTGGTTTGGGGATTTTTTTAGACAATGACTTATACTAATAACGTTCATTAAAATGAGTGAGGACATTGATTTATCTGGAAAGCATAGCTCTACAGAGGCATAGCCACTGTCTGACTGTTAAAAAAAAAAAAAAAAAGAAAATCTACCACTAATATTTTCAGAGAATGAGCCAGAGAGGCGTGACTTGTTGGAGATTGCAGATCCTATCGGAAATGCCGTCATCCAGCAGTGCTGGTGGCTGATTATCAAGATGAACCTTCTTAATGGACCCAATTTAAATTAGACTCGAGGATATGTAGTGATGTTTAGCCAGCTTCAGTGTCAGGACTAGCAGAAGATTAGCAGGTGCCAGTAAAACCCCAGCTCTGGGCACAGCCTCGCTGCCACCCCTGAGCAAGATGAGAGGGCAGACTTTGAAGGGTCTGGCACATGGTGTTCTTCTTCTGTGTGGCTTTCTGGAGTTGAACTCCAGACTGCTGACATGTCTCAGATGTGACCAATACGTAGGTGCCAGGGACAATTAACAGAGCTGTGGCGGCAAACCCATTAACGCCCGGAGAGAATCTGCCATTCAGAGGCACTAATTTAACATGACACCAACAGGGGTGTTTATATGTGCTCATCGTGGTGTCAGGCATGCCGCTGTAATTGAGTTAATTAAAAGTTAATGGCACAGAGCACATCACGATGCTGTAAGTGACAGGCACGTGACCAATCCTCATGCTTTCTTGTTTGAGTATCTTTCACTCACCGTCAAATTCTACTTCTGAAAGATCCATTCCACATCAATGTCTCTCCTCTCTTTGAAGAGAGTACACGCTGCTCCATTTGATATATAAACAAAGGGAGCTGGAGAGGATGAAAGGAGGATGTGTGCTATGCCTAAAGATCACCCGCCATCGCCAGCCTCGCGCTGAGGGGACACGCACATCCCTAGCTACGGCTGCACCAGGACAGGGAGACAGACACAAGGCTGTTGCTCCCCAGTGGTTTGGTTAAGATGGAGGCAGGGGACAGGATAGTGTGGTATGTAAGAGAGTGAGACGAACGTCAGGTTGGTTGCGTCTTCTGCAGGTGGACACTGCTGAGCCTCTGAGCTTCAGTCTTTCTGTGCAATGCGGAGCTGGTAAGAGTCTGTGCTGTCCATGTTGCTGGACATGTCAAAGGCACAGGGAGAATTTGTCTAAGGAACTTGGCACAGGGTTGGGCCCACAGGGAGTCATCGGTACAGGCTGGATAGCTCTTATTTGAGCCAGGGGGTCGCTACCCTATGCTTGTCCCTGCTTGTTCTTGTTTGGGCCACCCAAAGGGTTCTGAATGTTCATTTTCATAAGTTTTTGGTTGACTCATTTACATTGCAAATACCTCAGCAAACTGCGTGAAGCACAACAGTACCTGTAGAAGCACTTAGAAATCTGTCATGTCCGGCCAGGCGAAGTCAGCAGGAAATTCCTGGCTGAGCAAACCTACTATGGTTGTGCCCAGAGGTGGAGGACAGACAGGAAAGCAGCTCTATGTCCCTCGTGTGTCCAGTGCTGCCAGCCACAGCAGGAGATAGGTGGCCTCTAGGGCCCAGAAAACCAAGAATCCATCATGGGTGATCATGGAACCTAGCAAACAAAATTCCCAAGTAATTGTAACACTCAAGAAAAAGAAAGCAACTCTTGCCTGGGTCTTTCTTGGGACAGCTCTTGGCAAAGATCAAAGAAAATGACTTTCAAACTTTTATAGATGGATCCAACAATAAAGCAAAAGCCCTTGTTATACATCGCAGCTTGGTGTCCCCAACACACCCTCCGAACAAGTGTTCAATGTCGTCCTTGCTGGCCTAACCACGGTGCTGCTTTCTAGCTTCTCTCCCACTGTCTCCTGTTGTTTAAAAAGCCAGTCATGACCTGCAAATTGATTTCGTGATCTGGAGGTGAATTGTGACACCTAGTTTTAAAAACGCTGATCCAAGACGTTAGGTGGGAACATATTTCTACAAAAG
This sequence comes from Spermophilus citellus, assembly GCF_964194105.1. Lineage (NCBI taxonomy): Eukaryota > Metazoa > Chordata > Mammalia > Rodentia > Sciuridae > Spermophilus > Spermophilus citellus. The sequence goes on from NC_138200.1 coordinate 64,989,012, forward strand.
CACTTCAGTGGAGGGTCAGGAATGAGTGGGGCTAGGGGTCTGGCATTCTGGAAAGAATTCAATTTTGTATTAGTATCTATTATCTTTCTCCATCTCATTCCTGGCCCCGGGTGGATCCATGTGGGCTGGTGCTCCCCACGCCCAGGCGAGCCCTGGGAGCAGACCACTTGGCTGCCCTGTCTCTTGGGCATGGTCCCAATGCCTTTGGTGTGCACTAGAATCACCTGAGATCCTAGTTGGGGGACTGAGATTCTGCATCTCTATGGCTCCAGGGCAATGTCACAGGGCTGGTGCCCCTGGACCACACTCTGAGTAGCAAGGGACGAGAAACCACAGAGGGGAGACCTGGTGTTTCCAAGCTGCCACCCATGGTCCCATTCAGTGAGGCTCTTCTCTCATACAACGGCATCTCCTGGTCATTCATTTTTAGAGACTGGTCATTTAATATGCATGAGAATTTGAAAAACCACTCAAATGAAGCTAAACATTAACAAAGAATGTCTGAAAATCATGGGAAACACTTGGAACTGAAGGAAGCTGAAGAACCAGGCTTTTGAGAGGCTGTGAGGTGGGAGGGCTGGGGGGTTGGGTGGTAGGAACAAGTAGAGGTCTCCCCAGGTGAGGTCACTGCAGTGAAAAGTCCTTGAGCCATGGCAGTGGACAACTTCCAGGGAGATGAGTCCCCCGTAGCTTCTTGGGTGACAGGTCTCCCCTTAACCAGGGAAGACAAGGCATCTTGATTGACAGACACACCAGGACAGGACTAGGTCACTCTGCGCAGGCCGACCCTGCGGCAGTACCACCCTGGGCTCTTGGAAACCTAAACAGCACTGAGAGAGGAGGAGTGCTCTGTCCTAAGTGCCAGCTCCAACAAGCACCGTACAGATCTGGAAACTTAACCTCTCCGTAAGCCCCGGGGTGCTTCACTGAGGATGCTGTTGCCCTCTAGGGAACAGTGGACAATGTCTGGCCATATTTATTTTGTTGTCACCCCTGGGTTGGGGGTGCTACTGCCATTTAGCAGGTAGAGGCCAGGGTTGCTGCTAACCTCACACAGTGCACAGGGACAATTCCCACCACAAAAGACTTATCTTGTCCAAATGGTCACTAAATCCAAAGTTGAGAAAGCCCATGGTAGACATGCAGCATGGAGATGGTCTTCTCTGTTGTCCTCATTTCATGGACAATAGGAAGTTAGCTAATAGCCAAGGCGGCAGGTCCAGAACTGGGTGGCTCCAGGACACCCTACTCCTTGCTTGACTTCTGAAATACAGCCCCGCGTGTGCCTGCTGGGACGAGGAGGGCGGGGACACACAGGGGAACCTTACAAATCTCTTGTGGAGAGATTGTGCGTCCCCCTTGGAGGTGTGTCCCCTCTGCTCATCGGATGTGCTGTGTTGCGTGCTGGATCTGCTCTAAACTAGCAGGTTTTCACTGAACAGTGCCAGGTGGGTGGGCTCTGTGTCTGAAGTTACCTGGTGCAAGTGTATTCATGCTGGCACCGTGAGCAGGTCACCAAGTGACTGACAGCCGTGGATTTCCCCAAACATGCAGGTGGAAGATGCACAGCCAGCATACTCCCTTTTAATATTCAGTGGCATAGATTGAATATAGCAGGGTAACAGCAGGCATCCGTGAGAGCTGGGTGTAAGGGCTGGCACCATGGCAGCCCTCATTTCCTCAGACCACATGGTGGGTAATGGGCCTCCATCTCTTGGATTCACCCACAGGGAAGAGGACATTGAGTCTGCAGGGCTGTGGTGTAACCCAGTGTGCAGGAAGGACCTGGGCATCTCAGTGACCCCATAACCATGCTGTCTCTCCTAAAGGGCTTGCCAGTAAGTGTAACTTTGGGGAGGCATTTTGTTTAAATGAGGAAATTTCACTTCCTCTCAAATACCCTGTGGTCCAGGTGCAGAGCTCAGGGTTTTTTCTAATTAGAGCCTGAGCTGGGGAGGCCAGAGGCTAATTTGCATCTGAAAAGACCTGGATCTTCTTGAGACCCTTCAGGCTCTTCTCAGCTTTGCCTGGGGAAGAACTCTATGAGTTTAAAAACCAAAAGAAAGAAATCTGAAGCAGGGGAAAATGTATAAAGAAATATGAAAAAAGAATCATAAATTTCAAGTTAAAGAGTTTCCTTAAAAATTCATGAGATGAAATGTTTATAAATGCACCGGAATAACTTGTAACAAAAATATCAACAGTTTTCCTTTTGCAGATGTTTCTAAAATATCTGTGATGATTTTGATGGGTTTAAAAGCTCTCTCTCATGGCTTTCATGTTGTCTATTTTGATCATAAATTGAGTAAGATTTTGCCAGTCTAAATTCATTAGGCTTTAGTGTAATTGTATTTCAAACCAACCAGCTAAATTGATACACTGTTTGTCCCGAGAATGACTAAGTAACTAATAAGAGACAGAAGCACATTCTTTTAAACTTGATGTTCTTGGAGCCTGGCATACTGTCTGGTATTCAATAACGTTTTGTTAAATAAGTGAGTGCAGTATAAGAAATAGAGATAAATAAGGAGAGAGAGTGTGTGGATAGGCCGAGTGTGGTTACACCAGCAAAACGGGAAGCTTAGCTTCATGTCTGTGGATTTGGTGATACGATGGTTCTTGGGAGCTCTCAGGTGGGATGTGATTATAGAAAGGAACTGCTCCAGTTTATATAGAAAGGAACCTCCCCTTGATTGAGGTAGTGATCCAATTTCTCCTCAATGTTTGGAACAGTTCCAGGATCAATGAGCATAGAACTGTAACCTTTGGTAGGATCGTACTGAGCTCAGATCTGTCTTTGGAAAACAGCCCTTTCCTGCTGGTTCCTTCTCTTGAGATGAGCAGACCTACCAGCCCTGTCACGGTGGATCTCGGATAACGGAGGCCTTTCTGGAACATTCTACATGTGGGAAAACAGCCTCAGGATCTTCGGATGTGACCTGGCCGACAGAGCACGGGAGGGCCTGTCCCCTTTCCACCCCTGTTACTAAGGAGGCCTCCGGCACTCAGTGTTCTGTCCTCCATGTGCCCCACCCCGAAGCTCATGGCCCAGCCTGGAAGGTGGGGAGGCTTCTTCGGTGGTGCCAGCCACGCTAGGCAGCCCCAGTTTTTCTGTCCATGACTACTCCAGGCTGGAGCAAGGGGACCTGGTACGTCCCACCACTCACTGTCCAGCAGAACTGCCCCTTGTCAGGAATGCCCAGAAAGTCTTTCATACACAAGCTAAATTTAACCCTCACTAATGATTCTCCCGTCCAGATCCCAAGCCCATCATTTCCAAGCTTCCAAGATAAAACTAATCCATGTATCCTGGCTCCATTTCCTGTTCTTCATCAGCACGTGGTTTTCTCAATGTACAGCCCTGACTACGAGTTGGAGATACCATCTCAGGGCAAAGGGAAGTGGCCACAGGTTAGAGAGCAGGAGCAGAGCACGCGCTTCTGCTGACCATTCTGATTCTTTCCATCCAGTGGAGTCCCCTCTTCAGTGGAAACTAAGGTTGTCAGCGGCCAGACTTTCTGGTGGATCACGTTGGGTTTAAGGTCCCCTAGACACTCAGATCTTTGTGATATTCTTAATGGTCCATGCCTCTCCCGTCTTTGCTTGGACAATTGCTTCTTTGAATTGGAACTTTATGTTTAACTGCATCAGTGTTATGTACAGACACACAGATACACACTTACATATGTTTATGTGTGTAAATATATATACACACACTCTAAAATGTGCATGAATGTTATATATGTGAATATATTATACACACATATATATACACACACACATAGTTTATCCTTTAAAACTAACGAAGGCTAAGGTCATGTTTGAAGATCTCTCTGGATGCGATGGATGTCTAATGGTGCTTGCAGCTGGGGTCCACCTGTGCCCACCCCTCGTCTGTATTCTCTGGGGCTCCCTGGAAGCCCCTGCAGCCCTCCCTTCCTCCTGGTGTCACCTATGTATTGTTCAGTCCATGGTGACTCTGCTGTCACCCAGTTAGGTGGCGGTTTGAATTATAAACATTTACTTTTTCCCGTTGAAAGTAAAGTTTTTGCTTTCAAGCTGTGCACATGGTTTCCTGCCCCTTCCATCTGCATTCTGTGTAGTGCTGAGACTCTGCCTTCAGTCACGATTGGAGAGATCACTGGGATGGATTTCCCATTTTGTGTACATTCTTGGTTTTCCTAGAGTCCAATGTTGTCTCTTTGTTAAATTTCCTATGTATTCATTATTCAATGTTCTGTCAAATGTTCCCTTGGAACTGTGACTCCACTCAGTGTCTCTAAATGTATCCAATTGTGTATTTTTTTTCCTTGTTTTTGTTTATATCTTTGTTTTTGCTCTTGTCTTTCCTGGAGTTCTGTTTCTTGCTCTTGCCTCCTCTTAGTTGTCGCCCTGGGATTCACACTGCAGTTCTCTTTGCGTCTCTTGAGTGTTGAATCTCTTCTTCTCTGTGGCCTTTCCCCTTCCTTCTGAACTTCTGAATTGCAGGTAGATTTGGCACACCTGTGAAGAGCACTTGAAAGTTGGGCTGGGTATAGAATTCTGGATTGATCACACTGTTCAAGAGCTGATGGATTTTTGGGGGGTTCTATCCAATTTTCTTGTCTTTTCCCTCCCTACCTTTTATCCTTGTTTGTTCTTTGGTGTCATAATTTTAATTTCTAATAGCACTTCCTGGCTCTTTCCACAGTCATTTTTATAGGAATCGTCCTTGTTTCCTGAGTGCAATATCCCTCCTCTCACTTCAAGGATGCTATTTACAGGGTTGTTTGTTTTAAAGATTCTTCTGTTCTCTGTGGCTTTTAAATTCTCTTTTCTGTTTGTTTTGGCCTCTGTCATGTGGAAAACTCTGTTCACATACTTGCACGGTGATCCTTTGTTGTCTATTATCTTTGAAGTCCTAAAAAGGCTGTTTAGAAGCTGGGCATGGATGTGTCTGTCAACGGATGAGGCTCGAAATGGATGTCTCCAATGTGAGCATCTATAATTATCCCCCTTGGAACACTCGGGGGATTGAGTGTATCTGCGGGCACCCTGACAGTGAGCAAGGGCCACGCATCTCACCTCTCATAGACTTAATCCCTTCCTGTTCAGCTCCGCTGTCCAACTGCAATCAAGTCAGAGCTGCTTTGGCCCACTCCTTGCTGAGAATAAATCTGTTCCTGGAGAGTTGGTGGAGGGACAGACATATGAACACATGGGTTGGGTGAAAGGGCCCGAGAGTCTGATAGCGATGTGAAGCCAAGTGGAAGGAACCCTTTGGCTTCAGTCCTGCGTCACCCATCACGTCAGCCTTCAGAGTGACGCCACTCTTCACTCCTTAGCATCACCAGGGCTCTGCAGGGGAATCCCCTTCTGAGTTATTAGATTCTGTCCCTTTCTGCATCTCAGCTCAAGGATTTTTGTCATTCAGCTAAGTCAGTTGCCGCCTTGCTCTACTGTTCTCTCTGATCTAAATTGTGTTGACATCTCTCTGCTGCTGCTGACCCATCTCCTCTTCATTTTTTCCTTTGGATTCATTTCTATTTTTTCATGAAATACACTTTTGGTGGGATATTTGGAAACAGAGACAAATGTGAATCAATTGGCCACATTTAAGTTGGTCACATAGAAGGGTTTTAAGATGTTTGATGGATTGCTTCATATATTTTAATTGCTTTCTATACAATGATGTTTTTTCACAAGGATGTATGGATGCCTGTGACACGGTGGTACTGTCTGGGTCACAGAGGGATGGCAAGGAACCAGCTAGAGAAAGCACTTTTTAAGAACGTCTTGGGTGACTGTCTCATGCCTTGAAATCTTAGAGAATAATGATTTTGTTTTAACCTTTTTCTCCATCTCTACTTACCCTGGACTTTCACTGGTCAACCTCACCAAGAGAATATATAAAATATGAAACTCTAATTAGAATCCAAGTAGGAGTCTCATAGGCTGCTAAGAAAACTCGCTAATTAACGTGGATGTGGCAAGCGACAGTGAGGCTGTAGCCCATGTCACCAGCCAGGCTCGTTGCCACATGCTCAGAACAGCACAGGGATGCGGACAGCAAACCCATGTTACAGAGGAGAGGGCAGAGGCTCAGGGGAGTCAACAACCTCTAAGGTCACATACAGCGTTTGTCCCTGACTCGAGTGCAGTGCTGCTAGGCGTCACGACACACCTGCACCGTTCTTTTCTCTTCTGCAGGCAGTCAGTGTCACTGATGCCCAAGAGCAGAGGTTTCCTTGAGTAGGTAAGCGCTGCTCTGAGGCCAGGGCCATAGTTCCTCCCATGGGGACACTCTTTAGTGCTCATTTTAGCTATGATAAGTTCCACTCAGTGAAGGGTTAGGGTTAGGGGTGTTGAAATTGAGTTTATCACCAGATGACAGTTACATATCCTGACATCCAGGCTAGTTGTCCCTGCAGTCCCCAGAAAGCAACCTGCTTGGGATGGCCTTCTGCTGGCCCAAGCTCTGCTCTCCACACTCCTGGGCACACTGAGAAGAACGGAACCTGGGCTCTGCCCTTTGCCAAGTGCCTTGCTCAAGGTGAAGGAGGCTGAGCAAGGGGAAGTGCGTGGCAAGCGCTGAGCCCCAAGGACGGAGGGGCTCTGGCGCCTCAGACACCCGGGCCCGTGGCCGCCTCTCCCCTCCCTAGTGATGGCCACTGATGGCACCTCCTCCTCAGGTGCCCCCCACCCCTCCAGGAGGTCCTCAGTGAGCAGTCCTCCCTCAGGCTGGACTCCCTAGCAGTCACCTCCTCCTGACCCTCCTGGACCCGCAGGTAGCTCCACCTCCCAGCTGAGCCTGGGGCTACCGTCCTTCACTCCCGGGCTCACTGCCTGGCCCACACTGTGACACTGCTGCTCTGGATGTGGCAGCCGTGGCTGCTGAGGTCCCAGCTCTGTGTCCACTGGGACGCCTTCACCTGCCACCATGTCCAGGCTCAGCTTCCTCCTGGGGAGGTGAGGAGCTGGTGAAGCCAGGAGGGCTGCAGAGGCTACCCTGCCTCGCTCTGTGCTGAGCGCATCAGAGGACAGAGGCCACAACAGGACCCCAGCCTCTGCCGTGCTCGGAAACCCCACCTGGCGGAGCATAGAGCTGGGGCGGAGGGAGCTCGGGCACGGTCAGTTCCAGGTGCCCCAGCCTCGGGCCGTTCTCTCCATTTCCCTGTTTGTCACTCTGAGCCGCTGGTTGTCCCTGGGCTTCTCTCTGACTCCAGCTACAGACGCCACAGGCAGACACCTCAGCTCCCAGTGGGAGACGGGTAGCTTCTGTCCCTCTCTGTCCCTTTCTCTCTTTTCACAGACATCCCCAGGCCTAGCAGGGCCCTCATGCCTCCATGGCCAGACAAGTGAAGTGACTCCGGGTCACTGGCCAGGGACACAGGATGGCAGATAATCAAGTATCTCTCAGCTTGGAGGGGGACACTTTGCATGGCCACATGCTGTGTTGGAAGTAGTGGACACTCAAATATAATTGACTGTTCTGCTAAGAAAGGGAGGATTTTAGACAAGTACTGCAAAGTGCCTACTGTATGACCCTACCTGGGCCCCGTCCTTCCTCCTGGGCCCCGTCCTTCCTCCTGGGCCCCGTCCTTCCTCCTGGGCCCCGTTCTTCTACATGGCCACCTTCCTTCTCCCTGGGCCCCTTCCTTGCACCAGCACAAGCCTGCCCACATCCCCAGCAGCGGCCAGCCTGGCTTTAATCCTGGGCCCTGCCCTGGCATGTGCCACGATGATAGACACAGCTCCTTTCCATGACAAGGAGGCACAATAGAGGGGCAGCAAATTCTCTGGGCCTTGGAAAGGGCCGGTGTGCGTTCCCAACCCACCTTGGGTTGGCCACAGCAGTGTGAACTTCAGTAAGCTACTGCCTCTGTCGGGGCCTTGACTGCTGCATCTGTTAAAATAACAACCTCTCTCTTGAGAGCTATCGTAAAGGCTGAATGTTCATGGCCAGGTAGAGGTAGGTGGGTCGGCCATGCGCAGGTGGATATTAACTCAGGATAGGACCAGAGGAAACCCCCAATAAGAGTAATTGGAAGAATCAGAATTATGAACATTAAAAAATAACAGGCAGTCTCAGCACACTGAGTAACACTTGCGTGTGTGCCCAGACGTGGGAGATGCATGTGGTATCCACACTCAGGTAACATACAGTCTTCGTAATATGCAAGAAACCTAGAAAGTTCTGTGAAAGCACAAACAAGAGACCACAGACAGCAACACTCCTCGTGGCTGTGCATGGCCAGATGTGTCTGGCACACCCTCAGTTCTGCCGCATGGCTCCTGGTGCCAGGGAAGGGGCCACAGCTGTTCCGACTTACTAGTTTTTCCAAACTAACAGGACTGCAATCTAGTATATAGTTTCTGATTTGTGAATTTGTTAACATGATTCAAATTATAGAAACATTCCAGATGACCTTCAATTGCATGTGTATTATAGACATTATGCACAAAGTATACATTTACGCATTGCAGAGAGCACTGCTGACGTGGAATGGCAACACTCTTCAGTGGAGCATACTGGTCTCAATAAATTACCCCCAAATTTGTCCTCCTCCTACAAATCCAGTTGTCTGGATTTGAATTGAACACACTGTGATAGTCTCAGGGATACAGCGTACATCCCATGAACCACCTTGGCGCGTGACCACGGAAGCTGGCCACGGCTCACACAGGGTCAGCACCACAGGGAGAGAGCTGCTTTGCTCACCACCTGCTTCCCGGGCTCTGCCTGGTGCTCTGTGGTTCTCCATGGCTGGGGGTAAGCTGGGTCACAAGATGGGTCCAACGGCAAAGCCAAAGTGGAAAGGTCCCCAGATCATCAAGGAAACCTCCAGGACCCTGTGTTCTCATGAGCCAGCTTCTTGGCGTCCACTTTAGGAATCCAGTGCTGCTGTGCCTTCATTGTTGATGTTTTAAACAAAAATGCAATGGCCCCGTGAGCCCAGAATTCTTGAGCATCGCCTTTTTCTAAGCAATTACATTCTGTCCTAGTTTTTGAAAACATGAAGCTTCTTGGAAACGCAACTATCATTGCCTGGAAGAATTTCTGCCATCAGTGGGAACTGACTGGGCTTCATGTCCCACCACACCAGCCCTCTTCCTAGGAACCTAGGAACATCTGAAGTGCAGGGCAGATCCTGTCACCAGCACTTGTGTTATGAAACTTTACATTAAAATGTTAAATGGCATATTATTGCTGGATACATAATAGACCTGTGTCCTTCGTGTCGCACAGATCGGCTCTCTAACTGTGCCAGGTCATCCCTTTGGACCTGGGAGTATGAAGATCAAGTCTCAATCTGGAGGGAGAATGAGATGTCATGTCAGTTATCAGGATAGGACAAAAAGGATGTCAGCAAGTCCAGAGTGCCATGGGACTCGGGAGGGATCCCCAGCCCAGCAAGGTCAACGGGGGCCACCTCAGCCCAGAAGGCTTCAGGGGTAATGGGGAGGTGGGCGCTGGGTGAATCTGGCTTGGTAGTGCCGCCCAGGCTACAGCGTCCACTGAGTGTGACCACCTGGGCCTAATCATAAAATGACACAGCCTATGCCAACACCAGCCACAGTAGTAGCCCACCTCCATGCGCACAGCTCAGTGAAGCACTTCCCTTCACACCTGGCTCTGCACCCCCACCTCTGCTTCAGCCCATGGAGAGGGACGGATTTGAGCAGCACTCTCGCCCCCTCCCACGGGCCTTCGTGTTTGAAGGAACCACCCTGGAAGCCCACTGAGTCCTCCACACCCATGTCCTCCATAGGATCGGGTTCCATAGCTTACGCAGTGAGGGACTGGCCCCAGGAAAGCCCGAGTGGGATCTGACAAAGTGAACGGGTGTATTTTCAGGACGTGGGGCGGGGAGAAGGTTTGCATCCCAGCTCTTGAACTTATGCACTATGGGGTTGAAACGATGAGCCGATTTCTCTTTATCTTCATTTAGATGTACAAGGGGAGTTTGGGACTGGTAACACACGGCTCCTAGGGGTGCTGTTTACTTAAAATCACATGTACAAAGCCCTTTGTAGGAGATAAAGGGCCACGTTAACCTTAGTTGGGTGGTGATAGTGGTGGCGGTTGGTCATATTGTTCCCTGTACTTCCCGTCTCCACCAACACAGTTCTGCCCTTGTCTCTGACCTCTGCCCACCTTCCCTTGTCCCAGCCTTGCTCCTCAACACGTGGTCCTAAATGCAGCTCACCATCCACGGAAGGTAACAACTCGGCCTTTCTGTGCACTGGGGGGGATGTGATCTGATTCATCTGCCCTGCTTCCTTAGACCCCCTGCCAAGCATTTCTACGCTAAGTTAAACAGAATTGATTGAGGCTAGATTTACTAAGTCCTCTGAAATGGTTCTATTATTTTGAATACAAGAAAATAATGTACTACACCTCCTGAGAAATATATCTTCTGCAACATTTTCATTAATCTCTTTATTAAACTAAACTGGCTTCTCTTTGGAAATTAATTACTGAAGTAGTATTGAGAATTTTAATTTCCACAATATACCAGCAAGAGATACCGCTGTTTCTTTATACACTCTTACACAGCAGGGCCATAATCTATTGAAATAAGCCTGAAAAGGGGGCAGCTTGTAATTAAAACAGTATAACACAAGTGTTTGATGACTCTCTTAGTGCTAAAATGGCCCTGTCGTGCTGTGTTTGGGTGGAATACAATGTATATTTAGGAAACAACGCTATATGGAGAATTCGGCAGACTCAGGTTTTACAGTTTGGATGTGGCATGTTTCACTGCAGTAATATGCCCATGAGAAATAGGGTTTGGTTTTGGCACCTGAGAGTTACAACCCTTCCTGTACCATGGGAAGGAAGTTTTCCTGATGAAGCCACCCCCATTGTGAAATTTAAAATATTTAAATCACAAAGTGGTGAGCATGAATTATGGATGTTAGCATGCACAGGTAAAGGTGGGTACCCCGGTCTTTGAGTGTGTGCACAGCACCCCAGCGTAGGTGAGGATCTGCATGCACGCAGCTTCTGCCTGTGCGTGAAGGCACTCGTGGACGCAGATTTAGCACTTCATAATTCCCCCTCAAGTTCAGAGGATGCTTCATATTTTTCAAGATGTGCTCCTATCTATCATCTTCTACCCTCCCAGGCGTGTTTTCTCGTGATAAGAATTATTTACACATCATTTACATTTACAGATTCGCATATTTCCTGGTGCCCAGCACATTCTGCAGATACTGCGTTTCTCTTCTCCTCCCTCCATCTCCCCCTCCTCTTCCTCCCTCCCTCCCTCAGTTTCCAAACACAGTAACTTAAGATCACATCTTATCCATTTCATTCCCTTTCCCCGCCGTGAGTCAGATTCCCTGCAAACAAGTCCTCTGCACCTAGGGGCTCCAGATGCAGCTGCACCAAATTCTTAAATAGACAGAACTGCCAGAAAACAGTGTGGTGACAAGAGGAAGCAGCCTCTACTTCTGGAAGGGACGCTGTGGGGACACAGCTGCATGGGGATCCGTCCTGCAGGGGTCCTCAGCTGAGCCGCTGGCTCTGTGCCCCTCGTCGGTTCCCAGGGCATGTGGGGGCTTCGCTGTGAGGATGATGTCTTTCCCACTATCTGTCACTCTTTCCATCTTCCTGATTTTCATTCTATGTGGGTCCTAACCTTACTCCATTCTAATTTTACGGTATCTATGTAGACGTAGATTTTGCATAATACTTATTGTTTACCACACATCAATCAACAAAAGCATTGAAACTCGAATATTTATCCTTATCTAAAATAATTTTGCATACCACTGAGAAAATGCATTTTATTATAATCCATAAACATCCTCGAGTCTGGTTGCCTTTTGGGCCAGGAGTTTAAAGACTGGATTTAGAATTCTGCCAAGGATCAGTATAAAGTCACGGACCCATCCTGTTTCTGCTCTTTCTCCAGTCTGACAGTAAGGCCAATGCAGCCAGCCTCCTGGGGTGGGAGCAGAGGTGGAGAGGCAGTGGCTGTGCCTCGCTAACTGGAAAACCAAGGCACAGAGACCCGGCAACGGCCACAGCCACAGCCTCCCTATGTGGATGAGCCCTGCTCGGAAGACTCCTGTGTTATCACAGGGTCCATTTCTTACTTATCTGGGGGTAGGTGCAACCACGAAGGAGTTGATGATGGGGGAGCCTGTGGCTGCAGGAACCCAGGTTGGGCCACTGGGACTAAGGAGCGCTGTGGGCATCTTGCAGAGGCTGGCAAGTGGGCGTTATTTCACACTTGGGTTCTTTAGCAATGCTGGGTATTTAGGAAGGAGGAGAGAACGATCCTATACGTGAGAGGAAGGGGAGCTTCCTGGTTGTCCTCGCTGTTCAGTTCCTCCAGTGCCTTGAGCAGCTCGACTCCAGCCTTGAATTTGCAAACCTCCTGGTGCCTGCGATGATCAGCCCACAGACACGCACGACCACCACCAGTCCCTGTGCCCAGGGAGCCCTGTTCCTTCTAGTGAAATCCTTGGCGTCCCTCCAGTGGTCCTCTTGAGATATCGTCCTCTGAGCTCTTTTGTCCCGTCGTCAGTAGGTTTTTTTTTCTTTTAAGATAGCTCAGTTGAATCACACATTCTGTCTGCATGAAGTCTGGAGATATTTTAGTCTCAGGGATGAGTGCTCAGGGCAGTCCCCAGCTTGTCTCCTGGTGTCAATCCTCCAGTGACAATTCCTGAGTTAGGTGTGCGCAGAACTCTGCCCACCACTGAGGCAGAGGTGACCAGAGTCACTGCTGCTGTTGGAGGCACAGCTGGCTTCAGTTAAAGAAGTAGCACCTCAGAGTGACAGTCCAGAAGGGAGACGATGGTGCGCATAAAGAGCTGGAAATCAAAATGTTCTGGTTTCTTGATGGAAATCGGGAAGTAATTCATGAGAGCCATGTAGCCCACACAGGCTGGCACTATTTACAGAAGCCCCTTCTTATAGCTTTTCCTGCAAAGTCTTTGACCAGAATTGTTCACTTAGGATAATTAGAGAAAAATTTCTGTAATAAATTCTATGTGAATATTAACCACAAATCAATTCCAATAAAAGTGCTACTTTCCCAGGCATCTGTGCAGTTGGGAGGAAATAATTTATGCTCAGGTCCCTTTAGCTGGATTAATCTCTTCAAACCTAAGTGATCCATGTGAAGATCTTGTCACTGGAAATTATTTTTGATCCAAAGCCTCCCACATATCATAATGCTAATAAATATTTGTGTTGTGCCTTAGCACTTACAAAGTGCTCTCCCATCCATTATGTCTCTTAATTTTTATATTGACTTTTAGTTATTTCATTCAACCATTATATGAGTGCCTCTTGTTTATTCAATCAAAAATATTATAGACTGCCTCTCCCTGTGCTAACTGTTGGGCACACCATGGCAGATAAGGCAAAGTCCTGAGTCAGAGACTAAATGCTCATGAGGGAGGCTGCAGGTGCAATGAAAAGTTATACAAATGTGCAGCTCAGTGTGAAGAATCCAGAAGCCAGGGGACAGAGCATGACAGAGAATGCTTGTCCCTCTGCCTAGAGGCTGGGCAGCCCTGATAACATGAGAGAATGAGCCTGAAGACAGCATTTCAGGCAAAGGGAACTTATGTGTGAGGCCTCACGGAGCCCACCACCCTGCAGCTACAACTCCAAGCAATGCGGATATATTCCCGTGCTGCTAAAATTTTAATTTTAAAGGCTGCAGAATATTCCGTTTTATGATGTCCTCATGGATTTTATAGCTTTCCCAAAGTTGCAGCTCAGAGCTTGGTGCATTTCTCCACTCCTACCTGAGCCTCAGGCCCCAGCAACTCATAATCATTTGGGTTAATAGGCCCACGTGGCCCCTGCAAATCTCCTAAGCTGGAGAGACCACCTCCAACTCCTGGGGATTGCCAGGGCCCACTTAAGTGGCTTCCTCAAACTGAGTGAGAAGGAAGCGGTGGGGGAAAGCGCTAGCACTGGAGGCTGGGCTCTCGAAGGTCCCGGGAGCCTGGAGCACAGCCAACCTGTGCGGATGTGTCCCTGTGTGGGGATTTTGGAAGTGGATTTTGCTGTCAGAGCTAATGACTCTGCTGGAATCAGCTTTTCCATTTCCACCTCTGTGGTTAGCAGTGTGCTTAGTCAGGTGTTGCCAAGAGTCCCAACTCCCCAGCCACCTGGGCTCTTGTGGGCGGGGCTCAAATAGACTTTCACCTCCTAATTTCAGGGGGCGGGGACAAATATGATATTTATCGACAGTCTTTCACCATGGTGAAAGGCTTATCACATTGTTTATCAAGTGTAATGGCTGTAAAACCCTATCAAATGCCAAGAAACCTACAGGTGCCACGTCTAAAAGTGGCTACATCAGGCTGTGCAAGCTGAGATGCCCTGGATGAGCCTTGTTTGGTGGCTCATCTCGTGGCTCCCTGGGAGGAGCCCTGCCACGCCACTGCAGAGCCCTCTGTCTCCTTGTCTTCCGTCCCTACCTGTCCCAAGGTGGGCTTAATTTTCTCTGCTTACAAAGGGAGGGAAATCTCCACCAGGGGGGTGGAAAACAGTTGGTACAGAGCCCGTGCAGGACTTCACAGTCCTTGACCACTAAGAACTTGTCATCAGCCACACTACGTGACCTACAAGGTTTGATCCGACCACTTGGATCACCCTTTGTGCCCTTCCCCCTCCCTCCCTGGACCCGGGCCCTCACTCCCTCCCTCAACACCATCTTCAAGCCAGCAGCAAGCCCAGCCTTGTCCCTGAGACCAGCTCTATTTCTGTCCCCAACACCAAGGTCCTGGAGATCCTCGGGCCTCGGCCTGCCTGCAAGCCTCGTGCCCATGATTCAGCCGGGCAGGACTGCAGGCGGGGTGGTGGGGGGACTCGGGGAAAAGGCCAGTTTCAGCCAAGGCTGGAGGTGCAGAGAATGTTCTAGAAAGGTTTGTGGCTCAGCCCTTTTGTTTATCTCCTCCCATGGTGCAGGCTCTCCCTCTGGGTTAGCTTCCTGCCCCTCTATCAGTGCTAAAGAGAAAAGGTTTATTTGGGCTTACAGTCTCAGAGTTTTCAGTCCATGACTGAGTGGCCCATAGCTTTAAAACCCAAACTACAGCATGCCCTGCCCCCCCGCCCCCCAGTATTTGGCCTCTGCCCTGAGTGAGGAGTCTTCCCACCCTTGCTGGGAAGGCCCTGCACAGGCTCCCTCCTCACACTAGGCCTCAAGCCCTCCCTGAACTGCCCTTCTGTGGCCATCTGATTCCTCACTCTCCACTGGGCAGTGCCTTCCTGCGAGGAAGGGATTGTCTCCCCCCCTCCCCCCCCCCCCCGAGAAGAATCTCCTCCCTGGCAGGGGTCTGATTTGTGAAACTTACTGAAGGCATTCTTTTTTAAAATAATAATAATAATAATGATAATAGAAACGTGTTTGAAGGATCCCTCGCCTCCTGAGCTATGGCCTGGGACAAGGAGTGCTTGCGAAATATGACAACTCTCAGGTCCTGGCCCAGATCCGACAGAAACCCCTCGGCATGAACCGTGATGGATTTGGAAGCAAGCTCCCATCAGAGTTTGGGCACTTCTTTGTCAGCAGGTAAAATCCAGCCTTGGTTCCGTTCAGGTGTGCTCCGCAGTGTGGTCTCGGCCAGTCCTCCTTGGCCTCCCCTCCCTTCGCCCCGCCTCCCCGAGGCTCCTAGGAGAAAACACACCTGGGGGTCTGCCTGTCACCCTCCCCTGCCACAGAAGCTCCCGAGGCAGGGGTCTCTGTGTGGCTCCACCTCACCCCTCAGAACTGGGCCTGGCATACAGTCACCGCTCCACAAAGGCACAGATGAATGCACAATTCACCTACAGAGCAGGAAAAATTGATTAGGGCCCTCCACAGCTGGGAAAGAAGTGGCCGGGCCATAGTAGCTTGAGATAATATTGACTTTTTTCCTTTTTCCCTTTGATTAGAAGACACTTGAGAAATGAGGGCAGCCATCCTGTTCTCCCTGGTGCCGTTGGGTCATGTCCACTAACAGAAAGCAGTGTGGACAGCTAATTTCCTAATCAGATTAATTAAATTCAGATGTTGAGCACAAAGACCTCCCGTACCACGACCTGAGTAAACAAGACAGTGTGAAGGCTGATGCTCCTCCAGGCTCCCTGAGCCCCTCTGGTGAAGAGCTGTGCTTCTGTCCTCTGCTGAAACTGCAGGGAAGATGGGTGGTGGGAGGGACATGCATGGTGTACAGGAGTGGCTCAGGAGGGGTGCTGGGTCCTCACTGCCTTAGTGGACACTCAGGACTGAGTCTGATCCTTGGGTGGAGAGAGACACTGTTGCTTGACACCATTAAAGATTTGGAGCCAGGATTGCACACCTGTAATCCAGCAACTCGGGAGGCTGAGGCAGGAGGATCACAAGTTCAAGGCCCTGAACACCTTGGCAAGACCCTGTCTCAAAATAAAAAAGGGCCAAGGAATTGGCTCAGTGGTAAAATGCCTCTGGATTCAATCCCCAGTACCAAAAACAAACAAACAAAAAATATTGGTTAGGTATTATCTCTGACCCCATGGTGTTGTGGCCCAGCTCAGGTGAATTATCCGTTCTGTTCAGAACGGATAACCCCTCTTCACCGACTGGAGGCCAGGCATGGGAAAGGGTGGACAATGGGAAGGACAAGATGGTGTCACAATAAGGCATAGCTATGTGCTTGAGAACTTACAAGCTAATGAAGCTTTTTCTATTTTATGCTTTATGTCCTATATTAGGGAAAAAATGAGATGGCTCTTAATGAAAAATGCAGGTTCATGACGACCACTTAATAATCATAATAGAAGAAGAAATGCAAAGGGAGGGAGCTAATTAGACTCTGAATACTCAGGCTGACATGTTCAGGGGATCATCAACCCGGGACTCCATGGGTGCTCATGAGCACATGGTTCTTCCTCCCACACTCAATAGGTTTTCCCAAATCTGTGACGGGCGGCCTGTCCCACCCCAGGCATCCACCCCGAGAAGCTCTGCCTTGAGTTGTTGCACTTACAGAGCAGAGATCTGTCCCCCACGGTCCCAGCCCTGTTCATGAGAGGTGCCAGGGGTCTTCTGCAGGACCTTCACCAGGCAGTGCCTGGAGATTCTTCTCTTGTCCTCTGTCTCCTTGCACCTGAGTCTTTGTGTTTCCCTGTGCGACTCGCACACACCCAGGTCAGTGCTCCTCTCAGACACCTCTGCATTCCCAGAGCTGTCACTGTACCTGTCGCGCAGAGGGCACTCAGCAAACATTGGGCAGATGCACACATTAGCTCCCTTCTCAGAGACGAAGTGCACAGTGTTGAGCAGGAGGTTTGGCATAAACTGTTTTCCAGTAAGTGCTTTTATAAGTAGAAAGAACGTGCACTACGATGACAATTAGGGGTGTAATAAGCTCATCCCTCACTGCCATGGCCCAGCGTGACCTAGCACCTGCTGTACCTGAATCCCACGGGCAGCACTCAGGCCTGCGTCCACCAGCACAGCACAATACTGCAGTGTGCACCACGCTGACCGTGGGACGGGAGGGCGCCACCGGTCGGGCGCCTTTCCTCTTTATGATAATGGTGTGGACACCGTCTTACATGCCATCAGCTCACAGGGCCCGGTGGCACAGAGAGCAGGCAGCACCCTGGGGACTCACTGCCAGGGGTTTCCTTTTTACTTTTTATTGTGAATGGTGCTCTCTTGTGGGAGAATGAATCAACCAATTCTGAATTCGGTTTTTGTCTCCTTTTGTGCAAATTCATCTCATTTTAACATTTTTTTTCCCCTCACATCAGATTTGAACTTAATATTTAGTCAGAGGAAATGGCTTTAAGATCTCCAGGAGGCTCAAGGTAAAAATTCTAAATAGTAGATACAAGCGAGCCAAATGTCAGAGCTAGATTTATTCCAATTAAGTCATTGTAAGTCAACTCCTTTTATACATCTGAAGTCGAGGAGGAAGTAAATATTCCATCCCTGAGGATTTGTTAGTGGAGATGTAGGCCCCCTTTGCACTCCTGAGTTTGAATTTAAAATATTCCCGATGCCAAGGGGCTCCTGGATGTGCACACAAAATAATTGTTTTAAAATTCTATTAGACAAAACCATAGCACAAACACTATGGTTGAACTATCAGCGCCCCAGGTGAGGGAGGATGTTAGCATCATTCAAACACTGCACATAGCTACCCGCTCTAGAAACTGCCGCTAAAAATGGGTATTAAATCTCACCTTAAAGGTCAGGGGCAATTTGCACATTTTTATTAATGGGCCCAAATCACCCTGGAAGGCCTGGCTATTAAAAACACGGAGTCGGAACAAGTGGGCATACCTATGGGGAGGACATCATTAGCCTCCTCCTCACAACTTAGAGCAATACACATTTTCAGATGGATGAGACCTAAACATGAAAAAACACAAAACACACAAAAAGATCATATAGGAGAAGTTAAAAACAGGACTTTCTTTTATTCCACTAGTAAAAAAGGACTCTATAAGAAGTTTCCAGTCCCAAAAGCAATAAATAAAAGTGGATCAATAACTAAAACTCCTGTATATTTGAGAGGTCCTATGGGTTTCTTTTTTTATCAACAAGACAAATGACAACAGGACAGAAAATTTTGTGACATATATAACAGACAGCTACTGTCCTCAATATAGAAAGCTCCTTGAAATCAACAAGACAGAGAACACAGAAAAGTCAGCAGTGTCCTGCAATTTCCTGAGAGTAAGTCTTCCCCCCAGCAGACCAATTGCAGGGGCTTCTAAATGCCCCGTTTCCCCTTCCTTCAGGTGAGCAAATGGGTGGCTTTCCTCAAAGCACAGCTTCACCCTGTCATTTTCTTGGTCAGATGGTCTCCATGGCTGACAGGCTGTCATGTGACCGCATGAATCTGATTGTCATTTCAATGAGATCCTTTGCCCAGTGCTTCGAGGCCAGCATCAGGCCGGGTAGCGGGAGCTCACGCCGTTCCAGTCCCTTCAGTCTTGATGGACACTTTTTAAGTCCCTGACTCAGGGTCCTCTGCCCTGGCTGAATGTTGGAACCACCTGGGCAGCTGGCAGATGGTACTGGCTGGGCGTGAAGCTCAGGCTGAAGGCCCAGCATGTGGAGGACACTTCCACAGGAGCATCTATCGCGCCCCAGAGGAGGTGCCCCCAGGTGGCTTTGGAATCCTTGCCACTGCGCACGAGGTTCCTCTCCATCCCACCTTCCCCTGGTCTTCCACTCTGCCTGCTGAGGTCTTAGCCTCAATCAGCAACAGTCCCCCTCCGCCAGACTCCCACAGCGTCACACCTTCACCATGTGCTTGGCCTTCCAACCGCTTGCAGCTGGGATGACGTCCTGGTGAATTACTTTCCTGTCTGTAACGGGAAGTTCCTGGCCGCAGGGGCTTATTTCATCCACCATAGTCTGTCTAATGTCTGTCCTAGAGCGTGCCCCACAATAAGTCCTCAAATCTACAGGATGACTGCAAGGGCGACCTGCACTCAGCAGAGCCAAGCACAGCGCTCCCAGGATCTGAAGCCATGGGCCACGGCCTTTGAGTTCCTAAGCACTTGCCTCCAGACGTATTCCTAGCCAAGTGGAGTGCTGGAGTGGTGACCAGTCACAGGAATGCATCAGATCAACTCTAGTTTGGGGAAGTTTGGGGACCTTTGTACATCCCTTACTTTCAGCTTCTCATTTTGGATTTTCAATCCTGAACGGAGACTACCTGCAAGGAACATGGGAGTAGTCAGAGCCGGGACTTAGTTTGAGATGGTGGGAGTCGCTAGCTGTTTGACCCCAGGCAAGGTGCCCCTTAGACCTCAGTCTCCACATCTAAAAACTGCTGCCTACATCACAGGCAGGAATCAAGAAGACCACTCACTTGGGTATGTTTATCATCGTGCAGGCAGCATAATGAGACTCAAAATCTTGATGGCCTGCAGGGGAAAAAAAAATAGAGGCAAAGACTAAAGAGTTCAGACGGCTGTGAAAAAACAGGAAATTTTCAGGGGAAGGAAGGACTAACATTTTCCAAATGCCAACCTTGTCACAGGCTGGGAACATCTCTGCTTAATTCAGTGCAAAGAAAACAGCAGGTTATTTAACTGCATAATATAGCAAAGCATCCTAACACAGAATCTAAGAAATGTAAGTCTAATATAAGTATAATGAGCATGGTGAACACAAATGTGACTCACATAATTAATACATAATAGAATTAATGTGTGATTAATATGAGATGGCATACTCCAGCATAGCATAACATTAGGTGCTTGTCTTTTTCTAAACCATTTTCAGAATAAGCTGAAGACACAAAGGCCCCTGCTTGACAGAGGAGTTATAAGATAAAGCCAGAGCACCAGGCAGGCTCTGGGCACTGGTCGCAGCTGTCCCGTGACTGTTTTCAGTGTGAAAGTTCCGGCCGCTTCCCACACACTCTTCCCGCACAAATGTCAGCTCGGGCTCAGGGACCTTTCTGCATCCGGCTCTTCTCACATGAACTTTCTTTTTCCTTTGGTGTTTCTTTAAATTTTGCCATGGCTCCTTGACCTTTAGAAGAAGTGCATTTGTCTGGGGGACTCAGGTATCCTTGTGATCCTACAGGTTGGCTCCCAGCAAGAAAGAAAATGTCCTTATTAACAGATGAAGACCTCCTGTAAGACATGGCAGTCACCAAAGGAGCCCAGACCAGGGTGAGCTGAATGGGACCAGTGAGAGATTCTATTTGGAGGCCAAAAGGCAATATGTAAATCAATGGAAGTGTAACTGATGTGATACAGCAATAGGTATACGGGGTAAAAATGGGAGTTCATAACCCACTTGAATCAAATTGTGAAATATGATATATTAAGAACTTTGTAATGTTTTGAACGACCAACAATAAAAGGAAAAAAAAGAAAAAAAAAGAGGAAGAGCATTTTAATGCAGCATGTAAACTCTCAGAATCAATGCATAAAAATCCATAAGGTGCAAATTTTTAAATAAAGTCATCATCAAAATTAATGCAGGAAATCTATAATGAACAAAATACCCAATTTTCGATATGAGCATCGCTGATTTTCCTTTTGCCTTTGATTCCAATGTGGTGTATCTCTGCCCTGTAATTGATCCTGTCTCCGTTTAAAATGTTTTTTAAGTAATTGCCATTTTTTAAAAATGTATTGCATTTTGACCTCATTTATCTTTATGACCGAGTTTTTTGGCACTTCCTTTCAGAGAGTGCAGAAAGCAAGCCCCTCCCGACTCCCGCAGGTGCAGCTCACTGGTTCCCTAGTTGGTGTCCACCCTGGAGGGCTGGGGAAGGCATTGCCAAAGGAATCGTGCATTCCACTGGTTAGCTAAAGTCCCAGCAACCTATGACCCAGGGTCTCTTACTGACAGAAGGGCAGAGAGGTGAAATGACTAGCTTAATGACTTTGTTGATAAATGAAGGAGACTCACATTTTCTCTTTCAAAAGGGCAAGTCACAGTGATGTTCAACCCCTTAAGGGAACTTAAGGGGTTGGAAGGGAGGAAGGAATCAAATTAGTATAAAGCCCACGGTGTGAGTCCTGTTAATAACCAGAAGGAAAGATGGAGAAAGCAAGAGACCAGGTAAACATGCAGAGGTGAGCGCAAGGCAGGAAGAGGTGGCAGCAACCTGAGCCCCTTGAAAGCCACCCACCCATCCCCCAGGGGTTCACACAGAGCCAGCTGTGCATGCAGGGCCTCTGGGTGGTGACATTCATGTGGCAGGGCTTTTTCAAGAAGAAAGCGTGCATCCCAAGACCTGTGTTGGGAAGCTGATTACTTAACCTTTTCCCAGAGAGCCTTCAACAAATATCCCACACCCCCAAGACAAATTATTTTCCCTTTCATAAAGCTCAAGTGGGTGCATCTCCGTTTCTCTGCAGTAGGAGCGGCTGCATGGCAATCACTTGAAATGCGGCTCTGAATGGAAATTAATGCTGTTGACGAAAGCAGCGTCTAAAACATTAAAGGATATTGGACGGAGAAGACAATGGTATTTGCATCCTTTTGAACATTCACCTAGATTTGCATAATGGAGATGTCAATTGTATTTGCAAGAGAAAAATCAACCTACCTGGGCTCAGTAACTGGCTGCTTGCTACAGCTCCCTTAAGGGGTTGAACATCACCGTGACTTGCCCTTTTCAAAGAGAAAATGTGAGTCTCCTTCATTTATCAAGTGAGTCTTTAGTGGAACAGGAGTGAGGAACATGGTGGGCTGTCCCTGCTCCCAGGCCACAAAACCCAGCGAGACACATTTTTGCTGAAGGCCAGGACCTGAGCTCACTGTCTGTACTGAGTGTCCGTCCACCCCGTGTCCTCCAGGCACAAAGAGCATGTGGTCCAACCTCGGCCCTTTGGACTTCTGCTGTTGGAAGTTAAAATGTCAACACTGGGACCCAGGTGTATTGATCTCACTGTTTCTGGTATATTACTGTCATTATTTCTGGCGTCTGCTAGCACCTTCTCCCCGGGCTTGTGGATGTACCTCAGAATCACCTGCAGTGCTTTAAAAAATGCATGTGCCCCGGCCGCTCTCCAGTGTGGGCCCCGATGTTGCTATTTCTCAATGTTTTAAGGTGATGCTACCACACAGCCAGGATTGAGACCGCCCCTCAAGGGGACCTAAGTTCCTTTTACTCTTTTTTCTTTATCAAGGCTGCTTTGATGTGGTGAATATGTAGGATTCAATCTTAAAAGACCCCCCATGTGTGAGTTGGAATCCACAAAATGCCAGGCACACCACAGAGCCTGTTGCCCCACGGTGGAGGCCAGGAGGGGGTTTATCTAGCTGAGTCCTTGTTAGCTGCTCGACCTTGGGCAGGTGGCTTAGCTCTTGGGGTCTGTTTCCTCACCTGTGAAATGGGGAATCTCCTTTCTTGGTGGTACAGGGGCTGGTTCATGATGGTCTCTCACAAAATCGGCATGCAGAGGGTGGTGGATTCTGCTCTCTGTGACCTTAGCAGAAATTTCCCCTGAGGGCTGTCCTCCAGCGCCGCCGCCCCCCCCCCCCCCCCCCCCGTAGCCCCAGCCAGATAGAAGGAGAGGGCACTTCCCCTTTGCAGCCCCTTCCAGTCATGGTCCCTCCTCCATGGCGGCCACTCCTGATGTCCAGTGGCACAGATCCGAGTGGCCGGTTTTGAGTCTTTCTACCTGTAGCTGTACAGCGTGTCCCTTTTGTGCAGGTTCCTTCCTGTCACCATTGGTTAGGTCCGCGTGGGCCGCGTGTCGCTGTAGCTCACAGGTCCTCTCCTCACCTCTCCTCACCAGGGGTGAGTGCGACACCACTGACCCTTCACGCTCCATTCTCCTTCCACTGAGGATGGCCACAAAGATGTTCGAACCGAGGCACCTTTCCAAACAGCTTACTCTCCAGCCACCCTCTCCAAGATACATGGGACTGACATCCAGCTCCCTGTCCCAGCAGGACAGAACTCCTCCTCCTTGGTCCATGTCCACGGCTCTTCTCCTTGGGCACCAGGCCCCTTGCTGATCACTGGCCAGCACCATGCACGTGCCCAGTTTTCTTTCTGGCCCTGCCTCTTCCCCAGGGAGGCTCCCTTGGCCTTCCCCGTGACTCTCTACCGAGAGCGTTTTCTCCCATCTCCATGTGGAGAACACTGATATCTCTCTCGAGACCTGAAGCTTAATGTATCCCCATGAAAAACCTCCCCCTTCTTTGCCTTTGATGACGTGTCCTTTTTGGCTGAGCATTCCCAGCAGGCCCTGCAGAACTTCTTCGTGATCCTTGTAGGTAGAGTTGGAAGGTGCAGGTTTATTTCTCTGTAAGATTATGTGTGGCTCCAAGCCGTCACCCCCCATCTGGGTCTCCTTCCCGTCTGTGTCCTGTACATCGCTTACAGTGGTTGGCTCTTTTCAGCCAATAGCTAAGTACGGATGGAGAAGTGGGTAAATCAACCTAATTAACCAGGAAACTTTCAGGCCTTGCTTCTCTTCCCTGGAGAATAATTCTCACTAGAGGTCACCTGATGGACATCTTCAGGCATGAGAGTTGGTCTTCCCAGAAGAATGCTTTCTCTTATCCGTCTCTACATCTTGCACCCCTTCTGTTTTTTTGTACTGAGGATTAATCCAGGAGTGTTTAGCCATAACCCCTTTTTTATATCTTATTTAGAGACAGGGTCTCACTGAGTTGTTAAGGGCCTTGCTAAGTTGCTGAGGCTGGCCTTGAACTCTCTATCCTCCCACCTCGGCCTCTGAGCCCCTGGGATGGTAGGCGTGGCCGTTGTGCCTGGCCACATGGCACCCCTTCTCCATCCAGCTCCCACCTGCCATCAGAAGCTCTGTGTGGCGACTGCCTGCAGCAGCGTTGTCCCTTCCCCTCCCTCTTGATATCAGGACAGCAGTTGGAGCACACTCACTCACCTCGGGCCTGTTACAGGGAGAAGACTATTCAAAACCCCCACCATCCACTGCCTTATGACCCCAACGGAAAGACAATCCAAGGTAGGACTTCAGCCAATTGATTTCCAAAAGATTGACTGGTGGTCCTCACTAGTGTCCAGCATAGCTAAAAATCAAACTAGCCCTGGCTACTAATAACTCAAAGCCCGTGGTGCTTACCGCAAGGAAGGGCAGATAATTCAGCCCGACTTACTTTGACCTGAATTTATGTCCAGTGGGACTTATGCCTGAATTATTCCAAAAAGAATGCCCTCAGTTGCCCCTTAAATTCATCTCATACAGGTTCTATGTATATTCAAAAAGTGTTTCCTATGATTATTTTTCATGTAGCTAATGTCACCTTGATCAGGTCAATGTTCATCAAATTGTTTTTCAATATACAAATGTATGACATCACTTTTAATCACACCTGCTCCCAATGGCTACGCCAGATTGAATTCATCTGAGGAGCTGGGGTTCACTTATAATGGCCTTTAGATGTCGTTTTTCACCGCCGGCTTCTGTCACCAGCTTTGCTTACATTTGGTTCAGAAAATACAAATTTTAAAAGTGACAGGTTGTAACTAGACGTAAGATCAATGCAGTAGTTTCTGTTTAAGTCTTTTTTGGTCGCTGTCAACCAAAACCCGAGCACAGATGTCAGGGAAGCTTGATTGACACACAGCTGTGGTCACGTAGGGGTCTCCGGGCATTTCCCCTCCTCACTGCGAGACTGTTCCAGGGGCTTATTAATACTACTTTGCTGCTTTGGGTCCCAATTTCCTTCTCACACACCAAATTCTGTCCACTGTCTGAGGGTCACTTCTCCACATGGGGCTTGTTGGGAACTGATGGATTTCTGGTGCCTCTTCTGTCCTACCAGCTGTTGGAAATGCTCAGCATGTCCCCTTCCGGCTGTGGGGAGAGTATTATCAAAGTGAGCAGCTTCAGCCACAGACAAAACATCCAGAAACATCTTTGTTTTGCAACCTCTATGTCTGTTAGGAGTAAGGCCACTCGACTCAAGTCAAGAGCCAGGATCCCCCAGCCCCCATGAGGCTGTTGGATATGCTCACCAAGTCGGCCATTTCCTTTGGATTATAAAAATAATTATGAATATTTGAATTGAAATCACTGGGATGTTCATTAAAGAAAAACAACTATTAATTAGCACTGAATTTCTGTGAATGTCCTCAGGGTATATTCAGAAAATCAGTATTATAAAAGCTTGAACAGTTCCATTAGTTTAGCCTGATTGTACTCCAATTCTTTTTCTTTATTTATTCTTACACTGAATAATATATTAATGAGAACTAAGTAGGTTTTTTTATGAAACAAATGAATTTGCTTTTAGAAGAAAGTGTTTTACAACTCTTACTGGGTAATTAGATCCTAATGCTTGATATCATGGTTTTTTTGGTATTGGATAAATGACTGAATTTATAATTAAACCTGTCTCTCGGACTGAAGTTACTAACCAGACACTTGGGTCAATTATATAATAGCAGTGTACATTGCATTAGACGTTAGCTCAACAATTACCACGCAACATTGAGTTCTGTTTCCAAGTGTTTTTTAAAGACTGTCTTTTTAAAATGGGCCATCAACAACAGAAGGTGCCCCAAACTTTCAGGACAGGTTTTTTTGTGCTACACGAATCTGATCAGGACCAAATCCTCTGATGTGAAGTCAGACCCCAGCCTTCCTTAGGTGAGTTATAACAGGAAGCATTTATTGAATGCTCCCAGGTTTACAGCGACAGATACACAGACCCGGGCCTTACCTGTACCCCGGCCTTCTGGGACTTTTGTTCCGCTTTGGGAGATACAACATGTGCAGACAAATGGACATGGAGCAGACTTCCATTGGAAGGCAAAGAGCTTGAACTCCCAGTGGTGTCCTCGGTGGTCACTGGGGACGTTCACCTGGTTGATGTACAAAGCTACTTAGAAGCAAGACCTTAATCTGTGCCCAAAGTCCACGATGCCATCATCTTCACAGACCTGGAGCTTGGCTTGGGGTCTTCGTTCAGAAGTGGTTTCGATGCTGGAGATGGGCTTTAAGTAAACAAACTTGTTAGAGATGAGTATGTAAGCCACAATGTCAATAGAGTGGCTGGTCATGAGAACCATAATTGTAGGTTAAACTAGATGTCCTTACTTGTGTGTCAGCACACTCTTTCTGTGCTGGTAAAACTGCCTGGGAAGCAGAATTTTCGTCATGAGCTGGGCCGGGAAGGATGAACACAGAAGCCTCGGTGACAAGGCATTTCTTGGCTACCTTATTTTTCAGCATAGAAAGCTGAAGACAGTGGTAAGAAGACCCTCCACCGTCTCTAGGGGCGTTGCAGTTTACCAGGAGCCAGGTTAGCCCCTTAGCCAGCATTGTTTCATTTAGGCCTCGCAGTCACTTGTCACATATGTACTTTGAGACCCTGTAAGCTGGGAAAGACAGAAAATCCGTGGTGTGTCTGAACTGTGTAGCTCAGAGCACCAAGGGCTCCAAGCCAGGGCTCATGTGACTGCTGTGGATAAATGGCTTTAATTGAGGGAATTAGAGTTGTGCCTATCTATTAGCCTTGTCGAAAACCACACTCTAAACGTTGGACGCAGAGGCTTCTGCATCCTCCCATGCACTGGGGACTTCTCGGGGTGAATTTCTCTGCCCTGTGTCCTTGGACTTTCTTAACCTTCTTTGCTCGGTAAAGATGTTTTCTGTCCTGCCCAGGACACAGTTTCAAGATAGGTTTTTCCTCCGGTTCTTTGTGGTTCTCTCTCCTCTGTGCCTGTTCTGTTGTGATCTTCCTAACTTACCTGTGACTTAAGTCCACTTCACACATGAGAACATCCCGTCCCACTGAGGTTCATAACCACCCCAGTCAGATGGGCTGTGGCAGAAGGTATATTCTGTGGTCAGTGCTCGCAAGACAAGTGCCCAGAGATGGCCCAGATCCCACGAGTTCCAGGTGGGAAGAACAAACCCAGGGAGCTGTGAGCACGGTTGAAGGCAATGCACTTGAAGCAGGGAGGGAGGTGGGACAAACGTGAGGATCCTGAGGTCGGCCATGACTGCCACACATCCTCAACTAGAGCAACACTCCCGTGCCCCCTGGGGACCTGTCGGCCAGCAGGGCACGGTTTCCGTGGCAGGTCATGATGTCTTTGTGACATCTTCTCTGCCCAGTCTTACCAAAATGTGAATACTCCGCAGCTTACTCTGAGTACAGTAGCGGAAGGCATTTAGACCCAAGTAATTCATCAACGCGTGTCCTGGAAAGAAGGGGTGACTGTCTCTGTCACATTCGTAGTGGATTGGTACATTCGTAGGCTGAGAGGAGCTGCTGGAGGAGATGGGAGCTAGCGCAGGTTTGTGAATAAAGGAGCCGTGAGGTCCGGCAGGTGTTTTGGAAAGGCCTCTGTGGAGGACGGGGAGGAGAAAGGCCCCGGAGGGCGACAGGCCATTTTCATTGCAGCCGCGCCAGTGGGAGAGGAAGAGGCATGAATAAGAGCGGGGAGAGAAGGTGGGGGACGGCCACCAGCACTGTCCCAGCCATCCTCGCTTTGTCCCCATCCTCGCTGTGCCCCTTCTTCCAGTGGGCACTCTGGGAAGGCCGCCTGTGTGCCACGCGCTCTTCTCAGTGGTCCCTGAAGTCTGATACCTCTGCTGACATGCTGGAGAGTCCCCGATACATAAGGTACTCAGACCACCGGCCAGACAGAACCTGACGCGCTTCCACCAGTCAAGGAGACTTCAAGGTCAAATGGGGCTTTGGTCCAGACAGCGTCTCACACACAAATGCTGAACATATGTTCTATGAGCAAATAAACAGGTGATGGAAGAATGGAGTAAATAGAATAATTGCAGGGCATTCAAGCTAGACTTTTAAATGCCTGAGACTGTTTTAAAGAGAGATCTGGACCTTCTTGAAGAAGCAAACACCTCTATTCTGATCTGTGCAGTTTGGTGACAAGAGAAAAGATGGAAGACATCGATACAGAAAAAAAAAATATTATTTATTTTTGAGCATAACCAAGCCAGCAAGAATGATGACGATTGAAAGCCACACATCCCTGTGCACAGCCTCCAATAACAGGCACCAACATCGTCAGTAATGGATTCCAGTGTCCTGCTCTGCCCTGCAAAATTAATGCCTCACAAAAGAAAAAAAGAATGTTCAACAAGCTCCTGGTTCATTTTGTTGCATTAAAAAAAAAATATGACTCCTAGGTTTAGCATTCAATCTGGGCTTCCTGAGCACTTAAAAATCCCAAGAAGCAAGGCTCTGTCGTGAAGGAAGCCAATGCAGGCTAACTGGGTTTCCCTGGGAAAACCTTCCAAACAGCTATGGCACAGGCCTTCAGCACTGCCTTTGGACCTGGAAAGACCCCGGGCCAGGCGACCCGGCCCAGCACCCCCAGCTTACCCACTTCACTGAGGATTGCAAGAGACAGGTTCTGTGACCCAGGTGGGAAGTACTTCTGGGTTTTCACTGTACGCAGTGTGATGTCTTTTCCAATAACAGTATTACCAGGGACGTGTTGTCTCTAGGGGATCTCCTCTGCTTTATTTAATTTCCCAATAAGTCTGTAGCCTTTACTGTCTCTGAGGGGGTAAAAGTTGCACGTGCTTGTCGGAGAAATTTAAGCACTCTAAGAGGCGTAAGCAGTAAAAATCACCAATAGTCTTGCCACCAAAAGATAAGCAGTGTCTGAACATCTCCTGGACTTTCATTTAGTCCATAAATACACACATGATTTTACCAAAATGGAATCTTGTCACGTTTGCTGTTTGGCAACCTGGCTTAGCCAATCTGAATGGAGGCCACGTCTTTCCAAGTCCTGGCTCTCGGCACATTTTAGCGGTGGCAAGAGAAATCTTAATTTGCCACTCCGCGTGTTTCTCTTTATTATCCCCTTATTTTGGCTGTTTGGCAAGTTTTCACTTGGGGTCATGAAAAAAGATGAATTCACAAAAAGATCACCAGGGAAAGAGGCTACAGATGGCCC
Source organism: Spermophilus citellus (assembly GCF_964194105.1). NCBI lineage: Eukaryota > Metazoa > Chordata > Mammalia > Rodentia > Sciuridae > Spermophilus > Spermophilus citellus. The sequence continues at coordinate 65,018,361 of NC_138200.1, forward strand.
TGCCCTACCGTGCACTTCCTGGCTCGTGTCTCAGCCTGGAAAGCAGGTTCCCTGGATGGCGCACACTCTGCTCTCTCCCCACTCTCTGTAGGAGCCTCCATCTTCCCCCTCAGTCGCCCCGGCTCATCAGTCAACTTCAGCAGAGAAAAACCGGGCCTCACTTAATTATTCATCATTCATTCTGCAGAAATATTTACCGCGTTCCTCCTGTGCACCGGCGCTTTGTGAGACACCAGGGGATATCAGAGAAGGCGAGGCGGTAAGGCGCTTTAGCTTCAAGTAACAGATCTCTAACTCGAACTGATCTCCACTTAAGTGAGAAAAGAAATTCCATCAAACTGGAAGGTCAGGATAAGGACGAGCTCCCAGGGGCCGTCACGCAGTGGCTCAAAAATCTCATCAAGGTCTCAGGATCTTTTCATCTCTCGGGTTTATCCTGGCCACTGTCATTTCCAGTCTGATGGTTGCTCTTGACTGGTATCAAGTTGGCCCCAGCAAGTGCTGGCACAACGAGTCACCATCAGAGAGAAGGAGGAAGGCGTTTTTTCTGTCTGCTTTGAGAGGAGGAGGAAGAGACAGAAAGGTCCCTGCACACTTTTCAACAGAGGCCAGAATTGTCACCTACCTACCCTTAAACTAGAGGTTGGCAAGGGACACTGGATTCTCATGACAGCTGAGTCAGAATCTCAAGTGCAGAACACTAAGGAGTAAGACTCTGGCATTACCATAAAGGGTTTTCCCTGAGGACTTTGGCGCTGGCCCGGCCTGTGGGATGAATAGGTGTCAGGGGGAGAGAGAGCACCTGTCCAGCATGCGCAACAGCATCGGACATCAAAGATTATAATCACCTGGGGAAATTCCATGTGTTCTCATTTGACTGAACCCTAGGGGTGGTGTTAGAGACCTGACTAGCGATAGAAGATTGAGCTGGAGGGGGACAAAGGGGCTAGATTTGAAGGACTTTATAAGCCATGATAAGAAATATGGGTTTTGCCAGATGCAGCTGAGCACGCCTATAATCCCAGCAACTTGGGAGGCTGAGGCAGGAGGGTCACAAGCTCAAGGCCAGCCTCAGTAATTTAGTGAGGTCCTAAGCAGCTTAGTGACTTAGTGAGACCCTGTCTCAGAAAGAAATATGGGTTTTATCTTAAAGGAACAGTAGTAGCTCACTAGAATATTTGAAGCAGGAAATACATGAGATTGGATGATTTTGTTTAATCTCAACTAAATGGAATGGAGGGTGAGACCAGATTGGGGTCTCAGAAAACAAGGTCGTGTTGGTAATTCTAGAAGCAGAGATCCAGTGCTGGCTTTGTGGGAGAGTTGAGGAGAAGGAAAGGAGCTCAAAGTTATGATTCTGTTTTTTCCCAAGATTCCACAATTCTAGAAATCTACATTAAAGGGATGATACATCTGGGAAAATCAGAATTTAAGAGGTGGCTATCCAGAACCAATACAATCAAAAGGGAACAACTACCAGAGGATAGATCCTGTTCTTAATATGTGTGGGATATGAGTTGGCTAGATAAATAAATGAATATCATGTGTAAATGTCCATTAGCACAAGTTCTTGACTGACATGAGGGATCCTAGTGATGTTCGTGTTGTACGAGGGGAAGAGTAGACGAGGTGTTTATGAGAGAGGCGTCCAGCAGCTTCCTGTGGGTTAATAGGCTATGGTTTATTCATGTGCTTGAATCCCCTTGGTGAAGCTGCTAATAAGGATGAGTCAAGCTTCAGTGGCCATTTCCTCCTCCTCCTCCTCCTCCTCCTCCTCCTCCTCCTCCTCCTCCTCCTCCTCCCTCCGCTCCTCCTCTCCTCTCGTTTGTAGTTTATTGAGTGGCTGAGCACTCTACTCACCCGTGCATGGCAGAACTCTCCCACTTTGCATATTTTGCACAAGAGTGTTCTCTTTAAGCTTTAAAGTATGAGTCATCAGAATGAACCGTGCATTCTCCTCAGACCCAGGAGCTTCGCCATCTAAAATAGAAAGTGCTTAATGTGAGAGCAGTGAGGAAAACCAGAGCCGCGTCCTCTGGAGGTACCCCTGCCTGTGGTCTGCATATTCAAAGGACTGTCCTGCTGTCCATGACTTATCAGTACTTAAGCCTGGTCCACAGAGGAGCAGGGAGTGAGGGTGTTGCTTGATATCATGACCTACCTCTGTTTCTAGGCACCCAGCTGTGTGTAGGAGGGGACTGTGGACATGGGCACTCCCATATGGTGTCCCTTCTGAGGAATGACTTCCTAATCTACTTGTGTATCTGGCAGGTTAAAGGATTCGTAACATAATCTACCTGTGTACCCAGAAGGCCCTGACGTTTTCAATCTGATTCCAGATTGTTTAATGCCACGTGCTTTTGAAGGCTTGGTCTTCCTTCCATGGGACACCATGAGAACCGGCTACAAGTTGAGATGACACCTTCAGGACGGCCCTCAGGAGCCATGACCTTGATGCAGTGGCTGCATCACTGGACACCAGAGAGCTCCTGTCTTAGGCCAGTTAGTAACTATGATCTTAGACAACTCATTTCCCATGTTCTTTCATCCGCAAATTGAGTGAGTCCTGCTTACCTTGCAGTGTTGACCAGGGGAGAGTATGAGAAAAGCTACTCCGGAGAGAGCCAGCCGAGCACGTGGTAGAAGCTCAGTGAATCACACCAACGCCGTGCTTGCACTCTTAGGTCCTCTGTCCTCATTTGCCCTGTAGAACGGCAAAATCCTCACTGCACTCGCCACATGAGCCCTGCAAGGGTCATCCCACTTTAGAGTGGGCCTTCCCAGCCCCCACCCCAGCACTTCGACATAACACCAGTTATTCTTTGCTGTAAGGGGACTGACCTATGCAGCAACCAGAGTGTCCCTAGACGTGGTCAAATATCCCCTGGGGTGGGGTCGGGGTAGTCAAATCCTCCCTGGTGAAGGACCACTGCTCCAGACTGTGGAAGAACGTGCCCCCTCTCAGGAAGTGTTCCACAAACAAGGTTGGGACACACCTAAAGTTGAGAAAAAGCACACCCCCACATTTGTTTGCTAAGCCCCTAGATAGTAATACGGGAGAACAGGAGAACAAATTAAAGCTTTTTCAGCTGGAGTAATCTCTCCAAGTTCAGCTCCAGATAAGAAGCAACATTTGGAAACGAGTAACGTCAACAGCGGGGGTCTTGTCGTCAGTGCTGCCATAGCCGAAGGCGTCCTAGGAGTGATGTGGGGCCACCCCTTCCCCACTCTTCCTTGGATAATCCATGAAAATCAGGTGTCGGGGTTCAGCACCGAGTGTTCCCCTGGGAAGAAGGGTCAGCTCAGAGCTGGACCCAGCTTGCGACAGCACTGGGCAACAGGGACCCATGGTTCACTGGTCAAATCTTAACCCACAGGAATGTTCCAGACTTCCTCTCCCCCAGCTAAAGTCTAATTGCCCTGTCTGCAGATCTGTGGGTAGTTCTGAAGAACATTTTAAGGTAGTTTTACTAATAGGAGCGTCCACTCCTTCAAGGCCCTGGAAACTCTACTTAACCACAAATTCCTTCCCCTGGGGTTTTATAAGTTTGGTAAAAACAAAAAAATCAACTCTGCTACACAGAGTCTGGAAAGGCATGGGGGCGTGATTCAGCCACTGTGAGAACAGAGGTAGAAAAACATTATAAAAGGTGTTTTTGATAACCTTGAAGAGAAAGGAAAGACACTGTGTGTGTACACTGCACCACACACACCTACACACACCTCACACCTACACACTTGCCCCCCACACCACACATATACACATCTATACACAGCTACACACTCCTACACACATGCACACACCTACTTACATACACCATACACCTACATACATTCCCCACACCACACACATACACCCACCCCCCACACCAACACATACACACACCTATACACAACTACACACCCCCACACACATGCACATACCTACATACACCCCTGCACACACACCTACACAAACACACACCTACAGATACACCTACACACACGCGCACGCACGCACACACACACACACACACACACACACACACACACACACCTGGATTTTGGGCCCTGGGACTAAAGGAAGAAGAGCTCTCCTCCCCCGGATGCTGTTGCCCTTCAGCACATTAGCAAGCAACAGCATCGCAGCAGGGAGCGATTAGTGATTATTTTCCGATAATGCATGCATGGTGCTGTAGCTGGAGATGATGGTGCTTCCGTGCTGAGATCCATGAGGTATAGATTTTGCATTTCAACACTAATTCAAAGTATGTGTTTTTTATGATTGATGAGGACATTGCAGCATGGCACCTTCATGATTTGCATTTTAAAAAAAAGGCTCTGTGTATAAATCATTGGCATGGATTTCTCAATCAGAAGTCAAATGGTTCTCGTTGTAAAAGCTCTAAAATAGGCTCTTACTAAATATGTTGTGGAAAGTCAGAGATTAAGATGCCCTAACATGGTTTTATATTCCCTTACTGTGCCCCAGATGGCTGTGTGTGTGTGTGTGTGTGTGTGTGTGTGTGTGTGTGCTGTTTTAACAAAGGAAATCTCCAGCCCGTATAGTACCATCACCGTCAAGTTAAGGGTTAGCCATTCTCTTTCCTAACATCTATTTTGTGCTTTGTTCAAAGCCAAGAATGACCTTTTAGGGAGTTTATTAACAAGATCTTTCAAGGAAAGGAAAAGTTCTCTTTTTGACTACAGAAAACATAAATGATGTGGCTAGACTCGGCTTTAGCATGTCCTGTGTTTCCCAGTGAGATGTTGAGTTCCAATAGGGGACTGGAGATCTCCTGCATGGAGACCCTAAACTTGAAAATTGCATTAAGACTTTTCATAAAGGGAGAAGGCAGTTTTCAGTACAAGGCAAATGGCAGGAAAAAGGTACTGGAGATGGCAAAGTCAGAGATGCCATTACCTACGGAGGTTTTGAGAAAATGTTAATGCTGGACCTGGGTGATTGACAGTGCTGATCAATGTCAAGAACTTCCTCAAGTGGACGTTTCCTCTGGCTGGGTGCAGAGATGAAGCTCTTGCTTTGCAGCAGCTCATGGGGGGGGGGGGAGGCGTGTCAGAGCTGAGTAAGTCCAGGAGGAAGAACCTGGGCACAACACAGGTGCCCGTGAGGAGCCTGGGCATGTTGCTGGAATGGACTTGGGAGCAGAAGCTAACTGGGATGCTGGGAAGGAAGGAAGTCCACGAGCCAGGGTTGGGCAGGGCGGGGGCGGGGGAGGACTGGGGAGTCTCCCTGTAAGAATGTGCAGGCTCTGTGCCCCAGTCTCCAGTACTGCCCCTCACTCTGGGCAGGCTCCTTCCCTATTTTAATGATCTTGTATTCTGCTGACCCCCCTGCCTGTTCTGCCTGCATGGAGTCCCGTCAAGCACTGAGCTTGTATCTGATCACCTAAGGCTAGGTACCAAGTCCTTGCCTGCCACAGGCTCCAAAGTGATGTAGGAAGGACGAAGGTTGAGATGGAGCGGGGGCTCCAGGGGGTCCAGGAGAAGGGCATATCAAATTCAAAGCCTCGTGGTCTAGGGTGCAGTCTTCAAGGGTCCACCGCGGCCTCTTCCATCTCATGAGCAACTGCTATATCTGATCCCCTCATAGAGCACGCAGGCTAGGGTGGGGGACACTCGGGGTAGACAGCCCTCTGTAAAAGGCCCTTTGCTACCACTGCACGGGATTTTAGTTTTTAACTTTGCCTCTGTGGCTCCAGAAACCCTGCCAGACGAATGGCTGCTTCATTTGGAAGCAGTGATTCATCTCCCTGGCAGAATGCTCCTTGGTGACGGCGTCTCTCCTTCATCATGAAGGAGTAACAAAACATCTATAAAAGGGAGACAGCTTCAGATGAGTGGGTATGAAAGTTCCACACAGCATCAATGGTTGAGAGAATATGCATATATTAATTAAGAATTCCGACATATTTCTTTTATAAGGTCCCTTATGAAAGATAGACTATTTTCCACATTTATTTTGTGTTGGAAGTGACAGATGAAATTAATATGCTTCATAAATTGCCATCACAGAGGGTCAATTAACAAGTGAACTAACCTTGTGAAAGTCATTTTGAAAGACTAGTTATGTCTATAACATTCCCTGTCAAATTAGGTAAAAGTGGGAAAATTAGAAGGCTGTCAAATAAATAGCAGTCTAAGATTCTGAGTAATTGCATTTGGGATAAGGTAAATTAGTTTCTGTGATTGTTGGTTGAGAAACAGGAAATGAGTAGTGGAAATTCTTCAGACTTTGGAACTCTGTGTGTGAATATGTTTGTGTGTACTTTAGTGAACATGCGTAAGGATGGGTATGTGCTCCTACCCAGGCACATGTGTGAAGGCAGGCAGTGGAAAAAGCATGTGTGGATTCCACAGGGAAGCAGGAACCCGTCCGTGTACCTCAGCCAAATCTCTTTCCCTGCCTCGGCTGGGGCAGGGCCCTGCAGGTGCCTCCCAGGTGCCTGACCAGCACCCAACTCCCCCTGCTCACGAAGTCCTCCTTTGAGCTATTTCTGCCTCTCTCCTCTGGTCCTTGAAAATTGACCCTTGTGCATGGACAGAGGGCTGGGCAGGGTTTTGGCCATGTACAGACTGACAGGTGGCTCCCAGCCCTGGAGCTGACATTCCCCTGGAGAAAACAGCATCCACCAAGCCCCTGAAGCTGAGACTCTTTCCCTGCAAGCTATTTGCTTCAGACTATCAAAGGACCAGAGAAAGCAGCCCTCGTGACAGGCCACCCAGACCCTTGGAAGGCAGAAGGAGCCACAGCAGCCAGATCTCATGACTAGTCGCCACGTCCACCTTACAGATGGTTCCAGGGAAACCGTACCACTCACACCAAGTGTCCAGACAGGAAGTTGTCCTCTGCCTGGGCCGATGCAGCCACAGCTCCTCTCCCGTCCCTAGTGGGAGGTCCCCACACACAGCCTCACTCCTCCCTCACCCCCTCTGATGTCTCCGTTCTGTTCTTCAGAACTCTGTCACGTCTGCGATGCAATTAGATCCTTGACTGGGTCTCAAGTTCCTGGTTGTCACATGAATCAGTAGAGCTTAAAATTCATCCCAAGTCTTGGTCACCTGTCCCCATTCCTCCAAGGCCTCTTGTGGGACTTGGAGCAAGTCAACTTCCTTATCAGGACGCAGGCTCCTGGGTGTGCAATGAGGTGCTTGGCAGCATGGAGACTCGTTAAAAAACAGAAATAAATACAAGTGGTTGGGTTTGTGTGTGTTCCAGAGCCCAGGGGCACATACACGTCAGAGACAGCCCTTTGTGACCCATCTTCTCCCTCCTCGGGTGACTTAGAGTAATCTATTAATCTCCTAGTAATTCCTGAGAATTCCCAAAAGCACATGTGTGAATGTATGTGCACATGTATCCACACGGACATAACAAGAGAGTTCTATTTTTTTTTTCACATGATTCCATTTCGTGAATCAGAAACTGAGTCTCAGGGAAGCAAGCTGTTTGTGGTCTTGCAGTCAGTAAGGTCTGGCCCCTGGGGCTGAACTCAAGGGGTGTCACTCCAAGAGCAGAACTTTGGGGCACCCAGGGTGCTCTCTTCAGAGCCAGCTTCCTCAGGTTGGATAGACTCTGCACCCTCTCCTGATGCAGGAAGGATCCTTGCCTTATTGTTTCTCCTGGTGACAGACTGATGTGCTCAGACCCTGTGTTCTTTTCACGTCCTGCTTTGGGAGGGTCAGCCCATGTCTCTCCCTGGTCTGTCCAGCGCAGCAGGCCAATGCAGATGAGGAGGCTAAGTTCATGCCCATACACATGGGGAGCAGCTCAGAGCAGTGTTCTCAGGTGAGCTGCCCAGGATTCTGTGATGGAAGGACAGGCATGAACTGACCATTGAAAGCCTGAGGAGAATCACTGGATGAATGCTGGCCATAGTCTACAAATTTAAAATCCAACAGCTGGGTCTCAGAAAGAGCAGGAAGAGTTCCGTTCTGGGGACCCCAGCCAGGAACAGAGATTCTATGCAGGGACCTTTGCATCACGGTTGCCATTGTCAGTAGAGTTTCTGACTGGCTGTGGTTGGGTCCCGCCTCGCACACAGGATTGGAGGAAATCACAGTGTGACTGACAGACCCACCCAGACCACAGGAAATGGAGGGGTAATGGTGCAAAGATAAGTAGGGTGCTGTTTCTCATAAAAAGGAAAAAGGGGTGCTAGAAAATACAGACTCATATCTCCTACATCAGGTAATAAAGCCAAATAAACCCCAAAGCTCAGTTCCTTCTATCTGCTTCCAAACCTAAACTGCAAATCTGCGTGCAAAATTTGGCGGCGTCAAGGTAGCAGCTTGTGGGTGTAGGAAAATCCAAGAGAGCTCAGCCTCGGAAAATCTGCACCATAGCTGTTCCCATGGTCCTGGGGCACTGTATACAGCCTGCTGTAAAGCACAGGTTAACCCCATGCTCATCTCAGGGAGTCACAGGGAGGATCGGAGGCCAGGCAGCTTCTATAGGTGCTGGGGAGTCAGTTCTGCTGTAGAAGAGATGGGCGATGGGGTTCCACAGAAATCCCATGCATGTATTCATAGGTTTGCAAACTGTTTTAAACACTGTGAAGACCTCTCCTAGGCCATTCACATTTTATAGGTGGCAACATAAAATAAATGACACCCCCTCACACCCACTTTTAAATGGGATTCTTTGAATTCTGAGTATCTGGCAGATTTCACAGCTATTGATATTTTGACAGATATGTTGGTGACTTGAGATCTTTGGAGGCGATTATCTTTAAAGTTGTGGATTTTGCAAATGTAGATATAGATATCAACTCAGCCTTCTCTGTAGACCTCTTGACATATCAGAACTGTGCGTCACAAGCACATTGCCACTAAACTTTGAGCAGGACAGAGATCTAGCAACTGCCTTTTCAGTAAGTTTACTCCATGTTAACAACCCAATAAAACAAATCACTTAAAAATAAAGAAATAAATAAAAAGAGTGAAACCACCATTTTTAGAAGTTCTTAGTCCAAAGTCAAAGGGGCCCTGGCTATGCAATACTTAAAGGAGGAATTTTGACATGGAGTATTGGATGGGCCATGCCAATGGATGGCTCTCAAGGATCTTTACCAATAGAAGATGTTTGAAGTACTTTCCAATTTAAAATGCAAGAGTCTTGGAAGGACATAACTTATAATGAGTTACAATTGATTTATTTTCCATTATTTTAGTTGATGTCGTTAGACAATAGCGTCTGGAATTTGCTAAGGAAGAGCAGTTGCTTGAAATATGTGCTGTTTTGAATAAACTGATCCTGACTTAATGGGCTTTTATAAGGTTTTACGCATGGCTTACTACCCACACGCCATTGCTAAGGTAAGCTACTTAAAACTATGGTGCAATGTGATGTTTCTCAGTTCATTTGTCTGTTCCATTAATGATGGAATGTATTTTCCAGCACACAAATCCTATTTATGATCAAGACATTGTTGTTCTGTAGATCAACTTAAACTCTATGCCATGTAATTTACCTGCTGTCAAATCTCATCTGAAGAGCTGTTGTCTGGCGTAGCCCTAATCAAAAATATGCCCAAGTGTAATGAGCTATGCATGTTGTGTCTAGTATTATTCATTTTTAATAAACTTTTGTTCACCCCCACCACCCTGTGGGAAACTGACAATCTATAATATTTTCTGTATTGTTCTTCTTCTTTTTTAACCAATTATCTTCCCAACTGGGGAAATATTTCACACACACACACAAAAAAAATGTGTGGGTTTTTTTTTTTTTTTTTTTGTACCTGTTCTTTCAAGCGTTGTAATGAGTAACTGCTGATTAGATAAATGTACAGGAAAAATGCCAAAGTGATTTGAAATTAAAAGCAAGACCAATAATGACACAAGTAATTTCCTAAACAAAGATGGCTTAGATAATGTACAATTAGATCAGATGACCTCCAGGACAGAGACCTCTCAGTTTGGGGAGCCTGGCTGATTGGTCAGATATGATCAATATGCCCCATAATGGGCAGAATATCCCTGAGATTGCCTGTCCATGTGTTCAGTTGTCCAGTTTATCAAGGCCACTCCCATATGGTCAAATCACAGCTGCCTATAAATGGGTAGATAACACTGTGAACTGCCTTCACCTTCCAGGAGCCCCGTTCTGATAATCATGTCCAATGGATGCCCCCTACCCCTTGGGACGGGCAGGAAGTCCACGCCTAAATCACTAGGGTATGGTTTATTTTATGCCCATTTAGTTTCCACACAAGCCAACTTTCACTTGGAAAAATGGAGGGAGAACTGTTTACATAGCCCAGCGGTGAGTGACTGTTCCCCCTCTGCTCAACAAGCAGCTTCCCTCAGCAAGGTGACAGGCCGTCTGATGAGAGCTGTCACAAGCCACGTGTGGTACCAGCCCTGGAAGAGAGGGTGAGCTCTTCTCACCCGTCCCCTGTGAAGATGGCCTGGAACCCCCCTGGGGCTCAGCAGGAGGTCAGCCACCAAGCCACAAGGGTCAGAAAAGGGTGCTGGATCACAGAGAGAGGACAGTACTGGACGTTAGGCCACTTTACCCATGTCAAGGGGACATCTTGCTGCTTTCTTCTCCTCACACGCTGACTTTACACTCCAAACTCCACACGAGGCCCAGCCTCATTCTCGGAGCTTTGGCTGGCCGTCCTGCCGTGGGTTTGGCTCTTGGCTCTTACAACGTGTTCTTCTTTAGCTAGTGCCTCCAGGCTGCTCGGGCACTCTGCAAGGTACTCTGCCCTGTTCCAGTTGGTCCTACAATGGTAGAATATCAGGGTTATTTTGCCACTGGAGGAATAAGCTCACCCACCACACGGCTCCCACTCACAGATGAGGCAACCGAGGCCTGGACTCAGGGTCACTTGGCTAGTAAACAGCCCTGGACTAGAAACCAAGCTTGGTCTGCTGCTTCTGTTTGGATTTGGTTGGTGGAGTTTAGCCAAAGGAGAGATCCCCAGAGGTGGGAGCAGCCAGCCTCAGTTTTCTCTCTGAGAAGTGGGGGTAACAACAAGACCATCCTGGGGTAACAAGGAAAATGGGAAAGCTAAGTACTGGGGACAGCATAGCACCTGACACCTGCCAAGTGTGTGACAGCCTCCCTCTGCTGCTGGGAAAGAGGCACATGCAGGGCTTGTTTGGGAGCGGGGTGGGGCTCTTTCTGTGTTTTCCTGGGTCTGTGTTACCTGGGAAAGTGACCTGCCTCCTTTGGTAAAGATCAAATCACTCCATTTCCTGTATCTTTTTGGTGCACTCTTGCATTTGGAAGCTGCCTGGCCTCCAGAGGTCCATGAGAAGTCATTACTACTGTCAGAACTGTGTTCCTATGTCCGCTTTTTAAGAGCGGTAAGGAGGGACTTGCCCAGTACCTGGACAGTTGTAATCTTGGGTGGCTTGACCTGAGTGAATGGTCCCATGAGGAGCCATGTGATTCTGTCTGCCCAACACCAGCTGCTGCCTCCTTCCGTGGCATGAACTTGGCCTCTAGCACACCCTCACGGGAGTCTCCATGCAGCACCCTGATGCCTGCACACAGTGGCTCCTTGGTGTCAGGGATCCCTCTCCCTGACACGCCCTCCCTGGTGGCCTGTTGGAAATCAAAGGTGTTTTGCTTGGTGAGCGCCAGATTCGTCCTTCCAACCTCGGGAATGTCTGCAGGGACAAGTGGCCAGGGCCTGCCCCTTTAACTGCAGGCAGTTTTCTCTCTGTCCAGATGGCTGGTGGTGCCATCTTCCCCTTGAAGTCGCTGCTGGGCACACTTGGTCCAACCCTCTGCTGGTTCCTAGAAATCAGAGCTGGGTTAAGATCTTGATGCGGACTCAAAAGTGCGACTAGAAATAAAAAAACACAGGTGAAAAAATATCCAGTCATTATTCATTGAGATACGTGTAAAAACACATTGGGTATATGCACAGGCATTTCACGTAAAACAAAAGTGCCAAGTGATACTGAGGCGTGGACGGAAGGTTCTCTGGGCAGACCTCTTACATGGTTGCTTCCTGTCTGTGTCAACTGACGATAATTGAGAGGACAGTTTTACGGTGCTGTTCAGGTTTACCCATACAGGTGGAACCTGATGTTCTCTTTAAACTCTTGGCAGGTCTGGGTATTGAGGGTGGATGTCTGGGGTCCTCTTTGACATGCCCTCCCTTGGCCCAGTCCCCAGGGTTGCACTGCCTGGCAGAGGCACCATTCAGCCCCACTGAGACATGGGGACCAGAAGTCCTCCAAGCCAGGGTGAGCCTCCCGCGAGCTCATTCCTCTAGTCCCGGCACAAGAAACCTTTTTGTTGTGGTTGTTCCTGGGCATGGAAAATACAGAATTAATTGAGTATTATAGACTAATAAATCAAACTTCACAATTTACTACTTGGGGAGATAAATATAAAATATTGAAGTCATCAATATTTTTCATTTAGAACAAGGAGAATAAGATTTAAATTACTAAACAAAACTGGTGATAAAGGAGTGGAGCAGGTCTCATAAAATATGCCGTCACACAGGCAGAGCTGTGACAGGGACGGGGGAAGCCAAGAGTCATGGAGAAGAGCTGGGAGTGTAAGGACACGGGGGCTCTCGTCAGCTTTGAGTCGGGTCAGGGCTAAGCTTGAGTGAGTGACCACTGCTTCCAGATCTTCACCTGCCCATTCCAAACCTGCACGGCCCCAAGAAAATGGACGATGAGTGCCACCCTCCCGCAGCTTTGTCAGCTGGTGATTCCACGGCACATGGCGTAGCCGGTCACGGCGGGCTGCACTTTGGTGGTTGTCATGGTTTGGATGTGAGGTGTCCCCCAAAGCTCCTGTGCTAATGTAGGAGTGTTCAGAGGTGAAATCATTGGATTGTGGGGCTACAATTTAATAAGTGCCTCCTAGTTTGAAAGGACTGACTGCATGATAACTGTGACAAGTGGAGCATGGCTGGAGAAGGTGGTCACTGGGGCCTGCCCTGGACAGGCACATCCTCCCATGTCCCTCTCTCTGCTCCTTGCTTCCTGCGCCCAGTGAGTGGAGCAGCCCTCCTCCACCCACCACGCCTTCCTCCACCCACCACGCCTTCCTCCCTGGACTGAACCTCTGTTAAGTAAGGAGTCAAGACAAACGTTTCCTCTCCTACATTGTTCTTAGCTCACAGAGACGAACAGCCAACCAAAACACTCGTCTCCTACTGTGTTCTTTTAAGAACCAGTTCAGAACTTCTTTTCCAAGACCCATCCAGGGGAAGTATAGACTGGGTGGACCCCCAGGCCTTTGCTGGACAGTGCAAGGCTGGGTATGGCCTGAAGCTGTGTCTGACTTAGAACTAAGACTAGTTAGGTTAGAAGTAAGACGACTGGGTCAAAAACAATGGCATAATGCCCAAGGACCTGGGTTCAATCCCCAGCACCATGCAAAAGACAGACAGGAAAAGAATTAGGCAATATTATAAAAATGCTGTTATCACCTATGTTTTTTTGTCATTCACCACAATTAAAACAAATAAGAAAAAAAAAAACACTATTTCTACAAGAACTGACTTTTTCCTGATAAAACATTCTGAAGATGATTTTTTTTTCCAGATCATCAGTGCTGCAAATCAAAAAAGCAAAAACTCCAAGTGCCTTTGAGTCTGCCTTGTCATTAGTTCCAGTTGCAGATTAGAGGGTGCAGCCCGAGGGCGAGGGATGACAATAAGAACACATCCCCGCCAGGCGCGCAATCAGCCCCAAATTGGAGCCCATTAGATCTTTGGCTTGGATTATAAAAGTTGGGAATTATTGAACTGATTTTAGGGATGTAAGGGTTTAGGACCTGCTATGGAATAAATATGAGAGGGGAAAAAAATTATCCCAAGGCCAGCCATTTTCTTAGTTTGAATTTGAAGTTTTTACAAAGTACAGTTTCTACACTAGAAAGATATCCAAAGACGTCTGAAGAAAGCCGGAGCTATGTGATGTTACCAACCGGTGCTGTAACGGGAACTGAAGGTTAATGAAACATTTCGTGGAGTTCGCTGACAAAGTCTGTGGAATACAAATAAAGGAGATTGAGATGAAGGGTCTCTGCTGATATCTCACCTTATCCTTTTGAAAACTAGTTTGTGCTCAGACTGAGCTTGCAAAAATAAGCATTCATCCCCTGTGAAGCAATTGTTCATTATTAATATGCTAATTCAGGTCAAGTCACCTGGAATCACCTTTCTAAAGTTTGACTTTCTCCTACACCACTCCCTTTGCAGAGTCCAGACAGAAAGCTCTTGGCAATGCGTAATTTAACAGAATTAATTAGAAGCACAGCAAATTGAACAACTTGCAAGCATGTCACACACCAGTCATTGGTGCGGGGATTATTTAAATTGGTGTTGACTCTATGTTAACTGCTACACTGTTATCTTCCTTCCAAAATCCTAAGATACCAGAGACAGTGGGGTCGGGTGTAGAGGAAGACAGGGGCGATGCCTTTCACCATCCATGGTAAAGGGTCATGGCCACACCTTGTTAAAAAAAATGAGTTACCAGCAGAAAAGTAGCCAGTTTATCTGATCATAGTTTTATGTGACATGATCACCTTCAAATTGAAGAACCATAAAAGGGTGGACCACCCTTTTATGGCTCCATAAATTTTAAAAATTTATTTATTTATTTTAAATTGGTATATATGACGGGAGTAAGAGAAGCCAAGATGCCTCGCCTTGTGTGCAGGGTCTCCTGCCCCGGCCGCACGGTCCTCTCCATGCTCAGCCCTCTTCGCCTCCTCTCTTTGCCCCTTCTGCTCTGTGCCTCCGGGTTTTGTGTGGTTGTCAAAGTTTCAGGCACTTATCCAGGCTCCTCCCCCTCTTTCCTGTTGGCTTCCATCAGAGAGAGCTTTCCAAACAGCTGCCCACCCACGACCTACACGGGGTTCATCCCATTCTTCCATATTTGATAATTACTTGAGTGATTCGTGCTTAATCCCACTAAATGGTGGCTCCCTGGGAGTTTCATAAATCTTCAAACTTTCTAAGTTATTATGAGCCATGTGTCTAGCACAGACTCGAAGGACAGTAGGGACACATACATAGTATTGAACGAGGAAGTGATAATCTTAAGAGAGAGAGTGGCTGGATTAGGTGGACCCCTCAGGTTGGCCACCTGGGTCCGGAACCTTGTCAAGATTCATTCTCTCCTCGACACTTTTACAGCCTCCTCATTTTGCACTAAATGATCTAGAATTGGGGAACTTCTCCACAGGGACAGCTAGTAAGTATTTAAGTTCTCTCAGCCACGCAGACTCTCTTGTAAGGTCTCAATCACCAACAGAAGGCAGACAAGGACTGAGAGAAGCTGGGTTCCAGGACCTCACCTACAAAAGCAGCAGCAAGCTGCCTTCAGCCCAGGGCTCTAATCTACCGGACTTTTCTATGATATTCTGGTTACTTTACCCCTCATGTTCCTATTTCTGTCCTTAGAAGCCCTCCACCTTTGTTCTCCTAGAAGATGCTTCCAAACCTCAGTTTAACCAGCACCTTATTTAGGAAGCTTTCCTTGGGTAACAAAACAGGATCCAACAGGCTCTGTATAGTCGGTGAATCACGCACATTCTCATGTGGCCACGTCTTCAACCATGTCCAAACAACCCCACGAATCTGCTCACTGCCCCTCAAGTACAGACTCACTCAAGGATTAAAGTCCACAAGCCCCCTTCTTTTATACCAAACATGAACTACTCCTTAAATATTCTCTGAAAGAAAATGGAAGTTGACATGTGCAAACTGAATTCTCTACAAAATGCAGACAGTGATGGAATTTTTAAAAGAGTTTGAAATAGAGGGGAGGAAAAGAAACTCAAAGGACAGGAACGGCAGGCTCAGTGCTGGAGACAGACCAGCTCAGGGTCTGGTGTCTGCCCGGCCATTCTCTCCAGAAGATGAAGTTCTTTATTCTTCCTAACGAGAATTTTCAGCAGACAACAAAAACAAACTTTATTTTTCTTCCTGGCAACTCTTTAGTCCCCCTGCCTCCCCCAAGATGCCCACACTTCTTTTCGTCTTTTCTCCCCACACTAAATCCTTCCCCACGTGGGGCAATTCTGACAGGTGCATAGGTCGCTGGAGACCAGGTAAACCTCTTTCCCGTGCAGTAGAGATTCAGAACCATGGACAGTGCCAGGTGGTGGGTTTGTTCTTTCCGGTGCCTCTGAATGAGAGCATTAGGCTGAACTACTCCTTTTCAGTGACCTACAAAGATGGCCCCATCTTATAGTTCAATCTAACAAAACTCATAAGAGAAGGGAGAGTTCGACTAGATTTTAGTTTAATAGCCCCTCACCTGTTCACATCAGGTGCCTGCTTATGGGGCGTCACTGGACAATCTAGGTGATGGGCAGGTCTATAACCCCGCTTTTCTCCTCATGGCCTGGAGACATGCAGCTGTCTTGATCACAAGATGGGTGACATTAGCATCTCAATCCTGAGCTGCCCAGGGCCCTTGAGGAAGCTGAGTGGCACATGGCAGGGGACATCCTGACAGTCTGTAACAAAATCCAGCACAGGGCGATCATGGGTGAACTAGCTGAGCTCCTCAGCACTGAATCTGCACTCCAATCTGGTGTGCAGATACTTAGCCAAAAGAAGACGGGGCAGTCTGGGTTAAACTCCAGAAGAATCTAACAAGGCAGCCTCTCATGTCCCAGTCATGTCTGCTGCTCAAGGCACTTTTTATGCACAAATGAAAAATCAGAGAAGAGATGCTGAGTTAGGATTCTAGGAATGGGGGAGAAGGCTTTATGTAAGAAAGATGAGTCTATTCCTGTAACTTGTATTGCCTCATTTATAAAAGGCAGGGACAGATGGGATCACTTTGGTGAGCTAGAATGTGTATGAAGTTCCACTTGCTTTATTTCCCTTCATTTAAATATGCTTATTAGTAATATGGGTGTCAGAAGAAGATCATGTGCTATCTGTCATTGCCAAACAAGGAACAATACCATGTAAAATATGTGTGCATGCTTGTGACAGTTCTAGCAACTTCACTGAACTTGGTTTTGAAATAGGCAGAATAGCTTTAGCTGAGTTCCTAATGCATTGCTTTGGGCTGGGTTCACCCTCGGGGAATTCTCCAAAGACAGGTGTCATTTATTTCTTGTCTATTGATCTGTTATCTAGAGGGGGAAAAAAGAGACTCCCTGATAAACTCATTCATTGTTCGTTTGTTATATTTCTTGAAAATCCATATGGAAGACACTGTTCTGGTGTTTTGTGGGAATAAAACAAATTCTTGCCTTCCAAGGCTTGCATTCTAGCAGAGGTGTCAAAGAAATGGCTACAGAATAGCCCGGTGGCAACATGGTTAGATACCTCGAGAGTGGACTCCCACAGTGTCTGTCTGTGATTGGCTTATTCTGCTAACATAGTGTCCTCAGAGACCCTCTGTGTTGTACCACGTGTCAGAATTGCCTTCCTCTTCAAGACTGAGCCACACTCCTCTGTGTGGCTAGGATGCGTTGTGGTTTCCCATTTGTCCCTTGGTGGACACTTGTTTTCTTTCACATCTTGGCTGTTGTGAGTGGTGCTGTTAGGAACATGGGTGTCCTCACTTCTCCTTGAGACCCTGATTTCAATTCCTTTTGAAGTCCACTCAGATGTAGGTGCAAATTGAAGATTTAGAAGCATTGCCCTCTGGCATGGGGGATCCTGACGGAGGTGGAGCTGTTCTGCCTGTTGACTGTGGGTCAGCACAGTATGATAAAGCTGCATGAAACAAAGTACACACACACACACACACAAAGTCCACAGGCCCAGGCTGTCCACACCCTGGGAGGATGTCACTGTCAACATCCTGTCCGTGGCACTGTCCTAGAGTTTTACACAATGTTACCGGGGGAGCTAGTTAAGATACTAATGGTTTCTCTTTGCGCTATTTCTCACAACTGCATGTGAACTTCAGAATAAAAGTTTCATTTTAAAAAAAGCAAGCTTTGTTCTCACCATCCTTGATTTGAGAGGACCCAGATGGAAAGGGAGGGTGGTAGACATCCGTCTAGAAGGGTGAGAAATTCTCAGCATTGTTCCAAAGGAGGAACTGGGGCAGGGGCTGAGACAGACCCAGGGTGCTGAGTGGATTCTGAGTCCCGGGAGCCAGGGCAGCTCAAGGCCCAGACTGTAGCCCAGAGTGGAGCAGATGGGAAATGGAGCTGAGAGCCAGGGAGACAGGGTCAGGACCAGTACTCGGGTCTGCACGTGTTCTATCGCCGGGCAGGCGGGTTTTCCAGATGGCCCTGGTTCTGGGAAGGGTGGGCTGTGCAGGACCTTGACCTTGGCCCCATCTTCTCCTCACAAGGAGATTGGAAAAGGGGCCTGGTGCTGTGTTTCCTCTTAATTCTCTAAATGAACTTCAGCACCATGTGGATGACTTTCCAGGGGCTTCAGATGATAAACCCTATGAGGAACATGATGGTAGGTGGGGGTTTTCTTGCCTCATGTGAAACTTCAAAGGTTCTAGTGACTGCTGTTTGTTTAGCCCTTGTTGTGTGCCCAGGGATTTCGCTAAGTGCTTTACAAATCTCACTTATTTTCTGTGAGATAGGTTCTACTCTTCCATTGTGAAGATGAGGCGATGGAGATTTGAAGAAGGTGACTGAATAGCTTAAAAATCACAGAGCCGGCAGGAGAGAGAATTGGAACTCGAAGTCCTGGCTCCCTGAATCGAAAGTCCATGCGTGGAATCTCAGCTCTTTCCTGGTTCATAGAATTTATCAGCGAGATTAAAAGTGTAGCATGACAGAGAAAGCAGACCTCGGCAACAGCGATGGTTCACACGATAGAGCTGATGAGACCAAGTTCCATGTTTGGTCAAGTGCATTGAAATTCTTCTTTTATCTAAAAATTTAGAGACCTGTGAGGACTAGAAAAAACATAGTGATACCATGTTCTGCTCTAATCCTGTCACTCTCATGTGCATGTGCTGCAGGCTCCGCACTCCTCAGCAGTGCCCAAGGGCCAGGCGTCCCTGAGTTTAATAACGGTACACGGTGCCCCATTTGACGACAGTCACTGTCTGAATAGGTTGCAATTTTTAAATAAATCTTATTTATTCTTTTTAACTCTGAAATTAATACGTTGCACTATATCTCTCATATATAGTTTTTTCAGTCATATTTGTATTTCATATGTATATTGCATTCACAAAGACTTTATTATTAATATATCTTTACATTTTATAAAGTGTTCTGTGATGTGGTTTCACTGTGTGCATACTTCGTTACTCTCCTCTTAGAACATTGTGGCGTTTCTGGTTTTTCCTATATTTAAGAAATATTGAGGCTGGGTATGGTGGCACACACTTATAATTCCAGCAGTTCAGGAGGCTGAGGCAGAAGGATCGCAAGTTCAAAGCCAGCCTCAGCAAAAGCAAGGTGCTAAGCAACTCAGTGAGACCCTGTCTCTAAATAAAATATAAAATAGGGCTGGGAATGTGGCTTAGTGGTTGAATACCCCTGAGTTCAATCCCTGGTACCCCCCCCCAAAAAAAAGAAATATTGAAATAAGCATGCATGTTAACACGCACGCACACACACACACACACACACACACGCACACACGCACATACACACACACCACGGCTAGATTTCTACAAGTGAATCTTTCCAGTCTTGTGTGGAGTATTGACAATTCTATTAAAGAATGAGGTTTCAACATCAGAAATGTATGAGAACTTGTTTTCTCACAAATTTGCCAAATGCAGACTTAGCCTTTGCTAATTATTTTATAAGTTAAAAAATATCTCATTCTATAATATTTTTACAGTCTTTTAAAAAAATGTTAGATCTGAAAATTTTTTAATTTTTAGTTTTGCTAATTTCCATTCTTTTCCTGTTAATTTTTAACCAACTTCTTATATATTCAAGATAAGCTGATATCTTATGTGACATACCTATTTTTCAGTTTTCTGTTTATCTCATTATGATATTTTAGTCATATAAAAAGTTTGCATTTAAGTAGCTTAATCTATGAATAATTTACATGGTAAGAATGCCTTTAATTCTGGCTCAGAAAGAGGTCTTCTCTACTCTGTTACATAAACATTAAATGACTTTTCTCTCCTAATACCTTAACCTATCTGGAATTCATTAGGCTGTACTTTAATTTTTTTACATATTAACTGTAATTTTTAGAGAACATAATATTTAATAAAATATATTTTAATACTATTTAACCAAATGAATTTAAATCTATAAACTTAAAAAAAAGACTTGTATTGAATCCTATCACTCTGAGTTTCACTCTGGAAGAAAGGAGAGGGCAAGTGAAAACAAAATCCCTAGTAATTGTTCTGCTGTGGCTTTGTTTTCAAAAGTATCATATTTTTCATCTTTGCAAAGAAATCTCCTTAACCTTTGTGCCTCTCCTTAATGGATCCGGCATAATTCCATCATCCATGATTTATACAATTTCTACTCCAACCAATTAAAATTTTCAGCCTGGGTCCCCCCCTGAGGCAGAGGGTATTCACTAGGACCTCACCCAACCTGCTTAAGTAAAATTATTTTGAATATATGCATAGATTTCTCCCACCTAATTAAAGTTACTTCAAAAGTTAAATATAAAAATGCCCTCAAAGTACACTGTGGTTATGAGCATGCATACACAGAAAAAATGTTTCCATTACATCTAGTTAAAAAGGAAGAAAAAAATAAAAAGCAAAATTTTACATTGAGAAAGGAAGTACTAACTCTAAGCAGAGCAAGATTTACAAATAGCATCAGGATCTTTAATTAGTATCCTAACAAGTAGGAAAGATTTTTACCCCTTTGATTGATTTTAGAGACAGCTGTAAACATGGAGTAAGTCCATCTAGGGAGGAGGGGCCACACACAACTGTGCGGATGAAAGTGGAGGAGTGTTCTAAAGGCTGAGAATGTCTGTCCCAGATAACCCTCCTCCAGGAGTTGGTCCATAATGAAGTTCAACTTGAATAAGGAAATAAAGCTGAGAAAAATAATTTGAAATGCAATTTCTCTCCCCAAAGAGAAACCTGGATTATTGCAATAGGAAAGTGACTGTAGGCTGACTCCCGGGCGTTGGCCCAGTGTGCTGCAAACACGTGAGCCAGTATCTAAACACAGAGCTGTGGGAGATGGTGGGTTCTCCTAGGGGGGCCCTGCAGGGAGGGTGGGGCAACCCCACATCCACACACACACCAGCCAGGGAATGACCAAGTGCTGCTGCTTGGGGCTCATTGGGCTGCCATGGGGATCTTGATGTGGGGAGCACCCCGGGTGGTGGAGATGCCCAGGAGATTCATGCCAAGGTCTCCAAACTCTCCTCTGCATGACAAGCCGGCATTCAGAATGCGCCCCATGCCTGGAATTGTGCTGCCCACTCATTTACCTTTCCAGTCCTTAACAATAAACCTGAGACAGCTATGGGACATACCACTTGTTGCTCACGCAGAGGGCACCCTGAAGGCCTGTGGCTTACCACCATGAGGTCACCCGTCCTCCCGGGTGACCAGGGATGGCTTTGCTTTTTACTCGTTGTTGTTTTGGCTTAACTGTTAACACTACCTACTTTCATTCTAAAAAGCGTTCTGATGAGAACAATAAATCACGCAGCCTCTGTAACAAAGTACCCCAAACGCAGGGACTCACAACCAACACACCCTTGTCACCTTGCAGTTCTGCCAGGGTGGTGTCTGACATGGTTGACACAGGGCTAAAATCCAGGTGTCTGCAGAGCTACATTAGTTTCTGGCCACTCCAGGGGAGAATCCCTTTCCCACCTTCCCAGCCTATGGGGACTGCCCACCTCTCTCGGCTGGTGGCCTTCCTCCGTCTCCACAGCCCACTGCTCTGACCTCCTTGTCCTCTTTCTTCTCAAGGACCTTGAGGGCCACCCAGAAAATCCAAGTTCTTCTTTCTCTTTTAGGGTCAATTGATCTGCAACCCTAATTCCTCTTTATCAGGTAAACTAACATATCTGCAGGTTCCAGTGATTAGGGATAAAGATCTTGGAGCAGGAGAGGGCATCCTCATGCCCACCACATCTCCTGGGAGGCAAGGGAACTGAGCTGATGTCAGGGTCCTGATTCCAAGTCCAGGGCAATTTCAGTGATCATGAAGCTGTGCTTGTGAGGGAGACTTGTTGCATATTTGTGAAATTCTAGGAGGTGGGCAAGAGTGAGGATCACAGAAACTCAATAAGAATACCTATTAGTACTTTTAAAAATTGTTTAAATTTGTTCTTTTTGGATATACATGACAGTAGAGTGTATTTTGACATATTATACATACATAGAATAAGCATAATTTGTTCCAGTTAGGATTCCATTATTGTGGTTGTATATGATGTGGAGTTACACTGGTTGTATTCATATATAAGGATATATGAATACATACGGATAGGAAAGATATGTCTGATTCACTCTGCTGTCCTGCCTATTCCTCTCCCTTCCCATCATTCCATCTCCCTAGTCCAATGAACTTCTGTTCTTCCCCTTGCTTATTGTGGGTTAGCATCCACATATCAGAGAGAAAATTCTGCCTTTAGTTTTTGAGAACTGACTTATTTCACTCAGCAGGACATCCTCCAGTTTTCTCTATTTACTGGAAAATGCCATAATCTCATTCTTCTTTATGGCTGAGTAATATTCCACTGTGTATATATACCACATTTTCTTTGTTCATTCATCTGTTGTAGGGTACCTACGTTGGTTCTATAGCTTGATTATTGTGAATCAATCTGCTATATTGAGTTGGATACGTCACTGTACTATGCTGATTTTAAGTCCTTTGGTTGTAATCCAAAGAGTGGGATAACTTGGTCAAATGGTGGTTCCATTCCAGGTTTTCCAAGGAGTCTCCATATTGCAGCTCCATCAAAATGTATAAGTAAACCTTTTCCCCACATCCTTGCCCACATTTATTGTTACTTGTATTCTTGGTAATTGCCTTCTAGGTCAAGGGTAAGATGGAATCTCAATGTAGTTTTTATTTGTTTTTCTCTAATTTCTAGAGATATTGACCATATTTTTCATATACTTTTTGACCATTCATATTTCTTCTTCTGTGAAGTGCCTGTTCAGTTCCTTTGCCCATTTATTGACTGGTTTTTTGTGTGATTGTTTTTTGGTGTTAAGTTTTTTGAGTTCTTTTTATATCCTGGCAATTAATACTCTATCTGAGGTGCTGGTGGTAAAGATTTTCAAAGCTTTTTCTATGAAGAATATCACTTTAATTTTAATAGGAATTGCATTATTCAAAGCACTGATTATTAAACACTGCAAAAGGCTGCTCCTGCCCTCTAGTTGCCTATGATCTGATGGGACCATGAGTATGCTCTCAACTAATATAGAATATATATGTTTCTACCAAAACTGAAATGAATAAACTGATGTTAAATATGTAAGACTTGGGTACAAAAGAGTGGGCAGGTTAAGCATCACCTTGATAATGAGTTAGGACTAGTTTTATCATTTTCTTATCACAACAACTATTGTACCTTTGGTGGAAAATATAATTTTTAGAAATCTTACAACCCCTTTCAACCCTTAGGGATCACGTGTTGTACGCAAACGGTTTACATGGTTTACAAAAATCCTGTGAGCTCACTTCCAGGGAGTTTTCACATAATTAAGCTGTGGGCATCTCTGAGGTTCTGGAGACCTGCTTCCGAACCACTTTGAAGGAGGGTTTTATCAGGTTAATGTCACAGCACCTCCCTGTCAACGGGTCTCATCTCCTCCTCATCTGGGGGCAAACGCTGGTGTCTTAGCTTTGCATGAACTTCCAAGGTAGAATGTCATCAAACACACGGTTACTTTGCACTCACAGTCACGCCTAATCAGGAATACCCCATGGTTAGGCGATGTGTATCTCCAGTTGCCCACAGTGAACTTGCCGAGGATCACAGTTCTAGCGTTACAAATGTGCTCTCTTATAAGATATTCGAAAGGAAAGGAATGAGTGCCACTTTTGTTTATAACTGGTAGATTGGCTCAAGTGGAAGTTCCTAAGAGGTGTTCAAGAGATGGCATAAATGGCAGCATCTGTGCTAGAAAGCCTTTGAGTGCCTCAGGAGGCAACGTGGATGGAAAACACTGACTTGGGTGGCAGACATCTTCATCTCCAAAGGAGAAGCCGGTTCTCCCCAGGTTAGAGTGTGTCTGATACGCGCTCTTCGTTCTCCGGGATCTGAGGACTGTGGCAGAGACGTGTGCGTGATGTGGCCACATGCACTCCTCTGACGCCCGGATGTTCAACCATGTCATCTCAAAACAGCAGTTTAGAGTGTGTGTGATTTGTTACTCCATTTAAATATTTTGCCCAAAGAAAAACTATCAAGAGTCGAGAAAGGTCATTGAAGTGCTTCCTAAATTGTTTTTCTTCAAAATGGTTCACGAGTCCATCTGTTGTTTCTGTGCTTTGCTCCGACTCCCTTGATCCAGGCTTCTCCTCTGTGACTTGGGTCATCCCATGTCATGAAAACTAATTTTGAAGAGCAAGATCCTCCCTTTTGGCCTTCACTCAAAAGAAATCCTTGTAGCACATTTTGTTTTTCATCGCGTCACCCCTTTGGGTACGATCACAGCATCCAATTCTGTTGGATTAACTCGTGCCTTTTGTGGTGGGAGATAAGAGGACGAGCCAGATGAAGGGCAAGATGTTTACCCTCCATGGTGGAGCGGAAGGACAGGGCGCGTGTGCGAGCTTTGTAATCTGGTTCATTATGTTCCTGTTTTTGAAAGGCGTCTTTGTTGATGCCGTGTGCACGCAGCCAATCTGTTGTTATGATGCATTAATTGGCTTGAAGAGTCATCCGCTTGCATGTCGTGAATTGATGGTTCACGTCTCCAGTGGAGACATCCCCACTCGTCCCCCCCAGCGTGGACAGGAGGATGAGGGCACCCAGCACTGGAGTGGCTGTTCAGCAGACCCTTCCCAGTTCAGGAGTGGAGCTGCCCCTCCTCTAACCCCACACACAAGACTCAACAGGCCAGGATGCTACCCCGCCCCCCAGAAGTGGGGCACAACCTCGTGCACTATCAACATTTCCACTCTAGGATGAACGCTTTGCTCTGAAGAGATGCACCCCATGTCTCCCTCCTATTCCATCTATTCATGGTGGTCATCTGAGAGTTATGTTTTTAAGGACAGCTTTGATTTTCTTTCCACAAAGTCTGACCTCCCAGAAGGGCACACGGAGCCGGGCGGCTCCCGTGATGTTTCTCAGCCTGTTTGCGGCAGGCTGCTGCCCAACACGCGAGGCTCATGGGGTGTTCTTGTGTGTTTCCATGTGCACGAATAAAAACACCCAAGCTCCCCAGACTCCTAAATTCATGCATAATTTTGCACTGGATGAGGCAAGTTTAAAAAATGGCCATCAATAAGAAGCACAGCTATTCACAACATAATTAGTAAAGAAAGCACAGCTAAAATCATCAGGGGGGCCTATGTGGCTGCAGTGAGGGAAACGTGGATTTTGGAGTCAGGGATAAGCCTGGATCCTGCCTGATGGGCCCTGGGACCCTTCTTGCTGACCTTTTGACCTTTTTTTTTTTTTTTTTTTTGCATCAAGAATTTCTCTACATCGCATGGAGCCCACGGTATTGAATGCTCAGACATAGATTAAATGCCAAATAAACATTAATTCACTTCTTTTAAAAAGTCATCAGTTTGATGCACTTTGATGGTGTTCACCTCGGGAGGTTTGTTGGTCAATTAAGACCACGGAGTCGACTGGCCCAGGGCCCTTGGCGTGGGGCCCACTCAGCCCCCTGTGCCAAGATGGAGAGCAGGGACAGATGCCCACAGCTGAGGCCAGAACTTCTTACTGTCTTCTCTTAAAGAGGTATCGCTTCTTCAGAAGAGAGCTTTGTGCCAGCAGCATCACATGAAGTGCATGTGGTGTGCCACGCCAGGGACTAGGGGGTCACTGATGTGCAGGGACATCCACCAAACCCTGCCTTCCTGGGGCCAAATGCTATTGACGTAATCATCACCCCAGTGAGTATTGGCCCCATATCATGGAAAGGGCTGTAGGGTTCTGGGGCTGCAGGGGTACACACCAGGGGCTCCCCAGCCGCTGCAGGGGAGGGCGAGCTCTGTCGTGTTAGGGCTGGGTCTGAAGGACGAGCAGGGCTCCAGTGGGAAACCCATGTGCAGCAGGAGGGCTGTGTGTGACAGTAGCTGTGCTGGGGGGGACGTCGTGAGCTGGGGATCTGCAGGGGCCAGTGTAGCCCAACAGTAAGGCACAGGAGGGTCCTCTTGTGATATGGAATGGCTTGGGCACATGGCTGGAACCAGATTATAGAAGGATTTATCAAATGAAAGGCATTCGCTATTTATCCTAAGAGGGACAAAAAGCCACCTTCAATGTGGTACCACCCCTGACACCACATTTCTAAATACAAATTTAAAAAACAACCATGTATGCCCTGTAAGGAACAGAGTGCTTTGGGAGGTGACTGGTGCAGCACAGGTGTCCTACCACATCTTCTGGGTGGCCAGGGCAGGAAGGGCCTGCCAGCTGACGGCGATGCCAGGTTGAGAGCAGGCCTGGGCTGAAGACAGGACGAGTTCTGCATGTCCACTGTGGTCCCTGGAGAAGCCACCCTCTGGGCCACATTGAGAGCCAAATGGTCAATGCACAGTGCCTGGGTCTTGCTCTCTAGTTTCTCAGAATGCCTCACCACCAATAGTGGCTTTGAAGAATATTTTGACTAAATTATTTTACAAGGTAAAAGAGTTCTACTATCTCCAGAAAATTCAAGCCTGGCCTCTTGAACCCTGGGAGCAAGAGGCTTGCATCAGGCGTTTCCCTGGCTCATTCCCTGAATAGCACCGGACTCCTGAGGCCGTGGGAAGGCTGCACGGATGACTGACAGGAGGGCTCCTGGGGACTGTGCCCTGCAAAGCCCGTCCCCAACACCAGGAGAATGGGGTACCAGGCCCTTGAGCACAGCCCAGCGTGCCTCCCACGCCTCCCGGAGCTCCATGCTCAGGATATGGGACGTGCCAGCATTCCCTGGCACCAGGACCAGGTGCTGCCATCTTCCATGTGCACCACCTTTTCCAGAGTGCAGCAGGAAAGGCCTGTCACAGGCCCACCAAGTGCTGATTCAGAAGACATCCTGAGGAGCCAGCTCTCTCACAACCCTCGGGTCCCCGGGGAGAGGCTCCATGAACGGCACAGGCAGGGCTGGCCCTCCCCATGGAGAAAATGCCACGGCAGTTGGGTACAGAAGTCCCACCCAGGCTAAGGCCACCGGGGCCCAGGCCTGGGCACCGTCCCCATGAGCTGCCCATCCGCGCCTCTCCATCTTGCCCTGGGTCGGCAGCATGGTGCTCGTCATTCTGCTCGGCAGCTTCTGGGAACAAACGTGTGTCATGTGTTCATCATGCAGAGGGGAAACTGCAAGGTGGGAAACCTGACGTGTGTGGGGAACGTGTGTGCCCACCTCTGCATGTGTGTGGTGTGTGTGTGTGTGTGTGTGTGTATCTGCATGCACGTGTTTCCATGCAGGTCTCTGTGTGTGTCTGTGAGGGGAAAACAGGATCCTTCGCAGACCAGGGGCAGCCGCACCACCTGGCCTGTGCGCTGGACGTGGCCACGTGGACAGTTGCCCCCAGCTGTGGTTTCTTGAGCAGCCCTGTCTGGCTCCACGGGGACGTTTTTCTGTGTCACCCCTCACACTCCCGGGCAGGGCAGCCACTGAGGGAGAGCGGGAGGCCTCAGGTCCGGATGGAGGGCTGGTTTCCATGTCTCCTGGGCTCCTCTCACAGGGGACTCCGAGAAGTGGCCTCAGGAAGCCGACTCTGCATTCTGGCTTTGAGAGCCTTTTTTCCTGCTTTGTTTCTGAGCCTCAAACGTGGCCCCCAGAATCCATCCTGGGAGTCCCAGGAGACAAATGCTGTTCTGGAAGTTTCAAACTGTGGACCTGTGAGTTTGGGTACGTGAGTGAGGAAGAGAAAAGGAAATGAGCGTCAGGAACACTTATTTTCTGATACTGGAAGTGCCCTCTGCGACTTGGAGTCCCGCTGCAGAAAGTGCGGCCTTGGCCAAGGAGGGTGTAGCCTTCACCTGGCACAGTCAGGAGAACCCAGGCACAGCCAGAGTGCCACAGGAGGGGCACGGAGTCCGGTGGGCGCACCAGGGCACCTTCCTGCATCCCCCAGGGCATCAGCGTCACTAATGTGCCTTTGCCAAAGGAGAAGGGCTCTCAATAAGCCACCAGCACTTCCTGCTAGAGGTTCCCTCCTCCCCTACACAATCCTCTGTTAGGAACAAGCATGATGGACTTTGCCCTCACCTGGGCCTTCCTTGGCAGATCACAGGAAGAAAGCTAGCCTTCCTCACTGGGCTCGCAGCTTCCAATGCTAAGAATCCGGACTGGGGCTGAGGCTCGACTCACCCCATTTAGAGTTGAGTGGAGCCCTCCTTTTTGGACTTAATTTTATATCACACCCTGTCCTCAGAACACCAAGTCTGTATCTGCCCCGGGGCCTTTGCACTTGCTACTTCTGCCATCTGGGCCTCTTTCTATTCATTTTTGTGTGGATGTCTCCACTGTTTTCTTGACGCTAGAGTCTCAGCTGAAATGTTCCTCGGCAATAAGCTTTTCTCAACCATTTTATCACTACACATCCTCCTACACACAGTTGCTCAAGCACACAGATGTGCTTCCTCAGGGTTGTCTCCTGTGGTAGCCACTAGCTGCATGCAGCTGTTGAGGCCTTGAAGCATGCCTCTTTTGGAGAACTGAGTTTTTAAAAATGTTGGTTTAAGTTAAATAGCCACACGTGGCAAGTAGCTATAGTGAGGCTGGTGGAGCCGCAGGAGACAGACCCTTGTTGCTCATGAAAATCACCCTTGTTGCTCATGAAATCACCTTGCTCACATGTTCTGTCTGTTTCTCACCCACCTCTCCACACCAGGAACCTTTTTTATTAACGTCGTACTTCAGCCTCAGCACAGCACTGCAAGTCCTCAAAGATTTCTTGTTATTTTTGAAATGAGGAAATGTGGGGCTGGGGTTGTGGCTCAGCGGTCGAGCGCTCGCCTAGCACATGTAAGGTGTGGGGTTCTATCCTCAGCACCATATAAAAATAAATAAAAAAAGATATTGGGTCCAACTACTATATATATATAATTTTTTTAAATGAGGAAATGCCAGTTAGGAGTAATTGGCTGTTTTTTTGAGATGATCCCAAATTCTTGGCTTCTGTTTATTTTTGTAAAAAAAGGAAAAAAAACAACCAACCCTGACAGTCAAACTCTGGCTCATTTTGTGACATAAAATACTGGAAGGTTGTCTACTTACATAATGGGTTTTCTGAAACTCAGCCTGACATTCTGTGCTCTTCCTACTCAGCCCTATCTCCTTGTTGTCTATTTGTCTTCCCGTTATGTTGGCAAGGGTCTGGGATCGGCCCCTCCCAGTTTTAATATACCCGTTCACTTGGCAGTGTGATCCTGATTCTCAGTCTCTCCTGTGGTTATGACACTGGCCAAATCTTAAAGAATGTGGAAGCTCAGGGCTCAGATACAAGATATTTGTTATCTTTAGACAAAGGATTTTTGGTCAAATTAAAGTCAAATCCTTGGCTATTTTGAGAGAACAAAAAGCCATAACTTTGTTATAGCATGAAATTACCCCCAAAGCTTTGTTGTGATTGATTTTTTGTTTTCATTATTCTCATAATAGCTCTCAAAAAAACATAAAAATGTAAAATTCCTTCTCTGTAAGATCTCCTTTGGGTTCAGATGTTAGAAGGCTCTGCCGATTTATTTATTTTTTTAATAAGGTAACTTTACATTATTTTATCTGCTCCAGAAATCAAGATGGTGTGTGTGCACGGGTGTGCATGTATGTGAGTGTGTGTGAATTTGCTGATGAGAGTAAAGATGAAATCATGCTAAAGAAACAACAAAGAAGACAATTCCCTCCCCACTCACCTGGTTTCCCTGCTCACGCCAACCCTGTCCTCCTTGTGCACCCCGTTTGCACCAGGTACGCGCCGTTCTGTGCATTACTCAGTGCTCTAAGGAATCAACACAGCTTAATTATGTTTTCCTGATGGCTACAGTCTATCACGTTGCCACACCGATGTGAATTCAGCTTGTCCCCTTCCACTGGACATTTACCTGGTGGCCAGTGGGCTTTTATTAGAAATAACACTGCAGCAAATATTTCCCTCCAAACAGTGCCACTCAGATAGGACCAGGAGTCATAGCAACATGGAACAAAGCACCCCAGTCCTCCGTGGTTTTGTTGAATTTTGTGGCGCTACTTTCTGAAGGGCTACGATACCACCAGGTGGGGGACGGCTGCACTGATTTGTCTCCACGGTTCTTCTCTTTCATTTCTGAGTTTGGGATAATTTGACTTTAGCATTGATCATAGCAGTGGCAAGTATAGCCCCAGCTAGTGTTCTTGTGAAGTCTTCTGTCCCAGGCCTTACAAGAGATGCTTAGACATATCATTACGGTGGTTGACCCTGGACCTGGAGGTGGCCTCGCAAGGTCAAACTGGAATCCCCGGATTAACATTTGCTGGCTTCTGAAACCTACCCAAAAGTGGCCGTGGGGTCGCTGTGAGGACTGAGTGAGTGACTAGGGCCACCTGCCCACAGCTGCTTGTTATGACTCTAATGGTGTTTCTGTTGGCCCATTTGATGGATGAGGAAACTGACAGCTGAGGGTCTTGCTCAAGGTCACAGAGAGAGCGCCCTCTTGTGCTGGGATCCAAAATGCAGAACCTTTCCCCAGAGTTCTGACTGCAAATGCCTTTTTTGTCACTGAAACACTGCTGCCTGCCACCTTTGCCGGGAACAGCACTCATCCAAGAAGGGTGGCTGTTCTTGCCAAATGCACCAAAGGCAGAACTGAGCACAGAAGATGGGAACACAAAGTCCCCGAGGCCCTCAGGGCGTGCCATGGAATAATTCCTTGCTTCTAACCCAGCACAGCTGAGTCTGGGTGCTGCCTTCCTTGGGATCCGAAGGCGGCTCTCTGTGGAAGTGCCTCATGGGCCTGGGGAATCCCAGGACCTGGTGAAAGCCGCTGGGCAGGAATCTCGAGGTTCCACTCAGGGCCCTGCAGATCCTGGCTTTCTGGCATGAGCCACGTCTTCTAAAACACTGCCTGGCGTGCATTTCTCCTGAACATCAGCGTAAACACTCAAGCTCATCCCTTAATGTGCTCCGTCCATAAATGCTTAGTCAAATACTTTTATTAGCATAACATTCCTTTTAAGAATAATGATGTTGGAAAAACAAAAACAAAGTAAGCACATTTTCTCAGCTAGGGCTGATTGTGAGTTGGTTTTTTTTAACACTCTTCGCATATTTGATGAATTAATTGTAATTTCCCAGGGGAATCTAACATGAGCTGATCTCTGCCTTCTATGCTGAGATGTTTGGTTTCTATTCCACTCCCAGTGCCCGTCCACTGAGACCAAAGTTTGAATATGGCCACGGGCTCATAGTCTTGCAGACATAGCCTACTTTCTCTGGGGAACCAGATTTCAGTCTTCATAACGAGCTAAGGCCTTATTTCTCCCCCTTTCTCTTTGCCCAACAGCTATTCGTGGAGACGACTGATGTCAACGGCAAAACCCTGGAAGGGCCCGTGCCTCTGGAAATCATCGTGATCGATCAGAATGACAACAGGCCAACCTTCCGGGAAGGCCCCTACATCGGCCACGTCATGGAGGGGTCGCCCACAGGTACGTGGGGCTGCCTTGCGTCAGCGTGATAGCTTGGACAGTGGCACTCTGTGGAATTTGGGGACTCCAGACACTGTGGTCCTGCTGTCCTAACTCGGGGGCATGCTCCAGCATTGACACAGCACTTCCCTGGGTGGAAGGCGGCCCGAAATGATGAGGCTCTGAGCTATAAAGTGTCATCCCTTGTCCCTGCGGGGGTCCTCTGGGATGACCACCTCCAAGTCTCTGATGCTCAGCTGGTGTTGAGCACCGTGTGATATCCGGCCACCTGTGTCAGGGCGGGGTAGGGCTGAGCGCTGTGATACGGTGAGGCCTAGAGAACTGTTCTTTCTTTTCATTGTCGCCTTTTAATGAGAACAACATGGTGAAGCAGGAGATGTGCACAGAGGAAGCTTTGCTCAGTTAGAGGCCCAGAGGCAAGCGCGTGCCTGGTGTTATTGAGTCAGTCGGGTGCCAGGAAGCTCCCTGCGATCGCGTCCCCAGGTCCACCCTCCTGGGGAGGCTTTAGAAGTTAGAGCTCCCTTTCCTGGCCCAGAACATACTAATGAAAGCACCGTGGGGCCAACAGCAGAAGCCACTCCCGAGTCCGGTGCTAGAAGAAGGAAGAACAAAGGAGGAAAATCCTTATTAGGCTGGACTTTGATTTTAAGCTCTAAGATACACTTGAGTGAAAGGCACTTTTATGAAAAGGACCACTGTCTCCGGGTTATGCCCAAACCATAGGTGACAGAGTCAGGGCAGTGGGAGCCGAGGACGGCTTGGCCGGTTTCTCCCTCGCTGCTGAACTGATGGGATGTATCAGTGCCGTGTAGATGTGGAGGCTCAGGAAGCGTTGCCATGGCAACCTGCCCAGACTGCCAGGTGAATAATTGTATGCAAGGTGCCTGAGACCTCCCTTGGGCTTCTGAGAGCTGGGTCTCTGGCACCTCATCAGAGCCCCCAAGGGCAGGAGCGACCCTCTCCCTTCCCAGTGTGCTCTGTGTGCAGAGGGTGTTTGGGGGTATGGAACAGAGGAGGGACAACAGCCCCCCAGAGGCAGAGCTGCGGGGAGGGCAGATCAGATGCCCTCAGGGCAGACAGGCCACGTGCTGCTCTTGACGGAGAGAGGGCTTCAGTGACAGAGCCCCTGGAATCTGGGTTGGATGTTTACAGAAATCTACTTAACAAGCTGGTGTGCAGAACAAGCTGGGAGAAGCAATGCGGACAGCTATTAAAGAGGCCAGGGTGGGAGTGGAGCCGGAGGATTCCGGGTTTCTGTCTGCGGTCCCCTGGGCCTTGTAGCTGGGGCTCTGGAATGCGCATGTGCAGGAAAGGTGTTCTCACACAGAGTGGCAGGGGCTACATCCTGGGCGCTGTGAGCACGCACGGCTTTGTGCGTTCTGCGTGGGTGATTAGATGACGGCCAACTCCCCCCCACCCCGCCCCATCCTTCTTAAGGTTTAGGAAAGAGCATCAGATTGTTTCATGTACATGTCATATTTTTGAAGAAAAATAGAATCTTTAAAGCACACTGGATTTCTTGAAGCACAGAGCTATCCGTTAGGGGTAGAGACATCTTCAGGAACAGGGAAACACAGGAGCTTTGATTTGTGATTGGTATTATCCCATAAAGCCACGCGCCGGGGCTTGGGCATCCGTGTAAAGTAGCTGCCGTCGACGATGCGGAGCTCGGCCTGGTTTTCTCTCTTCAGGATCCCTGGGTTTATCTCTAGAGGAGGAATCGGAATGGAGTGGGTCACATTCAGGTCATGAATGTGGAAATTTTATAGAAAGCTTTTGAAGGAAAACCGCTCAGATTACTTCGCACCCTGTAGGAGGGCTTCAGGAGAGACGGCCGTGGACTCCATGACACAGAGCAGACCTGGGAGAGCTGGGAGCAGGCCCTTTCCTGCCCCTCCCCAGCCCAGACCAACCTATGCCAACCGTGGCGGGCCATCAGAAGGGCCGCCTCTGGCAGTTCCACAGCACCCTGCTCATCTGTGGCTTTTGGAATCCTGCGTGTCGGGAGTGTTGAGCAGACACGTTATACAGAAAGGGTGCTGAACGTGGAACCCCGAGACTTCTCCAAACCACAAATAAGAGCTGGGGGAGGATCTCGATATTCTGTCTGATCGTCCCTGGTCACGTGCTCTTCATCTGTCCCACACACTTCATGATGAAAATGGTCCTGGGACTGTCACTGCACAGAATGAGGCCCTTGCTGGGTGCCAGGGGCTTTTGATCCACTGTGCCACTTCCCCCACCAGCCGGGCCTTACTGAGAGATGGACACCCCTGTCCATCTTACAGATAAGAACACTGAACCTCACAGAGGTTTGGAAACGTGCCCACATTGGGCAGCTGATGGAGGAGAGGGAATCGGTGTGCATGTCTCTGGCTCGGGGCACGAGCTCTTTAAACTACGCTCTGTGTTGGCGCTGGCCGCCGCCTCTCCAAGGGCAGGATGAGGGAGAGAGAAGGGGGTAGATGTGCTCATTTGGCTGACGGGCAGCTGCCAATCTGCCTCCATTCTGTGGTGAAGTTCTGGCCACGTGTGCGCGGCAATCCTGCTCAGAGCCTGCTCCAGGTCTGAGCACAATGGACCACGTCTGCTCCTGTTTGGCCTCTGGGGTCCTTCTCAGCTCCCTGGATGGCATCATGGGCTCTTTGCAGGCCTGGCTGGTAGGGGAGGGTATCATGCAGCTCTGCTGGATCAGCTGGTTCGCATCCTGACAGGAAATGGCCAGCACTTCTGCCCAATCACCAGGCTCACCAAATCCACGCAGTAGAAAGCCAGCTGCTGCCCAATCTCCAGAGCACATAGGATAGACCCGAGGCCCTAGTCGTGGCCCACGGCCCTCTCCTGAGCCCACGGACCCATGACTAGCTGCACGTGGTGTGGCCACACAGCCTCACAAGCCTCAGTTCAGAAGGACCCTGCTTTCCTAATGCCCTGTTGTCACCATCTTGAAACCTTTAACGTTTGTGGTACATGGGGCTCCACGTCTTTGTTCTGCACTGGGCCCAGTACTGGGTCGGCCACTCTGCTCGGCTTCTAAGCGAGGCAAGACCTCGGGCCAGTTTCTGGACCTCTGGAAGCCTCAGCTGCCCTGTCTGTACGAGGGGGTGGACGCACTAGTGTCCGCCTTGGAGACTGAGGGAGGGTCAAGCGAGACAGTGCCTCGCCCAGAGCTTAGAGCGTAATAAATGTGCAGGCAACGCTGGTGTGTTGTTAATCCTGCAATTCTTCTTTTCATTCTGACAGTGTACCCTTCAGCACAGGTAAAGCTAAGGGACACACAGTTAGTGTGAAGGCGAATTCATCTCCCACAAACAGGCATCCTTTCCATGTCCCCATGTACCTGAATGCCATCAGCGCCGATCCATCACAGAGGAAGGTCACCCGTATTTAT
This sequence comes from Spermophilus citellus, assembly GCF_964194105.1. NCBI lineage: Eukaryota > Metazoa > Chordata > Mammalia > Rodentia > Sciuridae > Spermophilus > Spermophilus citellus. Next base: position 65,053,405 of record NC_138200.1, read on the forward strand.
CTGTACGTGCAGACAGGAGACCATTCCCAGCAGCTCCGTGCGAAACTCCAGGGTGTTATTTGGGGGAATCACTGCTGCATGAAGGCAGATCAACAGGAAATAATGGTCTTTGAACTTAGCGGATCACGAGCTGCTCCTTTCACGGCGTCACAAGGCATTGATTTATGGGGCCCGAGCCAGACTCTGGGGGCTCCACAGCCAGAACTCTGTGAGAGACTGGTGTTTTCTGAACGTCCAAGGCATTGCAGGACATGATGAGCATGGGAGGAGGAGGACAGGGCCCTGGGAACTCTGGAGGCACAGTGCCAAGGCCCCTGGAGCCTGTCAGCACCAACTTACAGGTGTTCCTGCCAGTGGCCTTCTGGGCACCTCTGTGAGGGGCTACCCATGAGGAACAAAAGGCAGCTGGGCTTCCTCCAGAAGAGATCCCGTGAGGGCGTGCGGCTCACCAGGGAGGTGCCGGGGCACCAGGGGACAACAGGCCAGTGGTTGCAGGTGCGACATTAAGGTGGCTAGCAAAGTAGACTTCTCAGCTTGAGCCCTGGAGGAGCTCTGGGGATGGGACATCAAGCACACACAGCAGAGTTGTCCCAGCCAAGGAGTCAGCGCTGGGATGCCTGTCCCCCAGCCTGAGGAGGAGACAGCGGGTAGGAACCGTGTCCGGCAGCACTTCAACCTCGGCCATGCACAGGGCAAACTGGGAGCTAGAGCTCCGGGGGCCCTTGCAGCAAGATACGACATGGAGCCATGGGCTTGGCCTGGGCTCTGCCTCCTGCCCTGCCCCAGCCACTTTGGAGGCCACCGGGGGAACTGGGAGACTGTATCCCTGCCCCGGGCAGGGGGAGCAGCTCTGAGGGCTATCGGGGAGACAGGCAATGCGAGGACTCTCTTGGTCTCCACCCCCTGACTGAGAAAGGCCACGGTGGTGTTTATCCTGCCTGCCCTCGGGACACTCTGAGCACCCCTCTGTGCTGCTCTCTGGGCCGAGGGCACTCAGCCCCTCCTGTTTCATGCCATGCAGGGAGATGGGCGCCACAGCTAGGTCACAGCCAGCCTGGCTGCTTATCCCAGGAGGGACGGAACCTGGGCTTACGGGAAGGGCCCTCTCTGGAGAGGTGATGTGAGGGCAGGACGGGCATTTGCCCTTTATTGTTCCCAGGATGACCTGGGTCTCTCCTCCTTGGGACACAAATCACCTTAATCCTTAAACAAGTCCCACCAGGCAGGCGGGAGGGAAATGGCCCATCAAGTGGCCCCTCAGAGAGGCTGCCTGGGGGCTCAAACTGCCTGGCAGCTGCTATTTCCCAGGGTGGCTTGCGCTAAGTAAGGATGGCTGTGACATCTGAGGGCTGACATTTGGCGCCTGTCTCAGGGCAGCAGCGTCCTCGGCTTGCTGGGTTGGCCTGGCACTAAGGTCCTTTCACGGTTGCCTCTTCCCATGGGACGCAGCTCTCAGGCCACCTATGGTCAAGCCTGTCTTCACTGATATTTTCAGAAACTTAAAACGTCTTTCCTTCTGCCTGTCCCAGCAGATCCCAGGGCTTCTGGAACGTTGGGTGTGCAGCCATGTTGTTTGATTTCTAAGAATTAAAACATTTTTTTAATGCAACTTTTTTTTAGCTTTTCAAAGTGAAAAAAAAAGTGCAATCATACCACATTTCACCAGAGATGGTGGCCCTTGGGAGACCCTGCAGATGCCCGGGCATCTCTGCCCAGGGAGAGGCAGGTACGCAGCTTTACTGCACCTGCCATTCTGCAAGGCACTCTGCACCACGGGTCCCAGGAAAGCTTTTGTTAATCAACGAACATTGAGCTGCATCGCCGTCACCAACAGCTAGTGTCCAGCTCCACCATCTGCCAGTCATCCAGTCCCCTGTGGACCAAAGATGCTCTCGCTTTCAATCAGTTCTGCAGGGAGCAGAATCCCTTCCCCGTCTGGTGACAATTTACTTAGTATGAATTCATGTAAGTGGGACTGAGGACGGAGGATGTGCCTTTGCAGTTTGATTTGGATGTGAGTGATGCTTGTGATTCTCTTATCTTTCCCATAGTCCCCTTTGACCCTAAGTTGACTGTACATCCCTGGGGCTGGAGATGGGTTGGGGACACTATTTTTCTTCCTGAATGGCCCTCCGCTCCACCATGAGGTTTTATTCCCCGACCAGGCTGTGTGCCTGTCTCCCCACTGTCAGTGTCACTCTGGTAGACCTTTGCATTCCAGGGGCACTGGGGGACACGGCCCGCGGGATCTCATCATTTGCTTCCCTATCAAAGAAGACATTGGGCAGCTCCGTGCATTAGTCTGAGGAGGTGCTCAGAGGTGGGCAGGAAGCCCTCCATCCTCCACTCTTCACTTGGGAGAGGATTTGTGGCCTCAAACATTTGAAAATAAGATGTAAATTTAATTAGCTCCATTAAAACAACAGTTCAAAGTGGAGACAGGGTAAAGCAGCTTCCGTAGCTTCAGAAAGCGACAACCTTTTCAAAGAATAACTCTGACGTGAATGTCTAGTCCAAATGGAAATCGGGTGGCAGTGAGCATACAGAGTAGACGCCCTGAGCTGTGGCAGGAGAGCACCCGGGCTGTCCCAGGAAGCGGCCCCATGCCCGAGCGTCCCCTCTCTGCAGCACAGGGAGCTCCGTGCTGCAGCTGAGGGTGAACAGCAGGTCCACGAGGCGTCGAATGCTGCAGGTTCAGGGACAGCTTTATCTCCATAAGCTCCTTATCACCATTTCGTTCAAGGAATTCCTTCACGTGGTCACTGGGCGGCTGCTACAAGCTGGGTCATGTTCTAGGTGCTGGGATGGGGGCGACCAAGGCCCTCCAGGACTCTGTTCCCAAGGCAGCTATGGTGTGTGGCAAGGAGGAGAGAATCTGCTAAATGAACAAAGGTAATTTAGATCTTTTGGGTCAGATAGAGCCAGGTGAGGTGACAGAATGAAGGCGAGGTCAGGGAGGGGCCCCGCTGAGCCCAGTGACCTGGGAGCCCAGGAGGCAGGGCCTGGAGGAAGGTGCTGCAGGTAGGGTACCAGAATGTGCCAAGGTCTGGGGGCAGGAGTGGCCGAGGAGGGGGCAGGCATGAGGCCATGTGGCTGGGAAACGTAGGAGCCAGCCCAGGAGAGTTCCCGGAGGCAGGCAGGGCAGGGTGTGTGCGCAAGAGCCAACAGATGAGGCCCTGGGCCAGGTCTGGCCCCTGCCTGTTTCTAAAATCAGGTGGTATTGAACCGGCCCTGCCCACTCTCCACACACTGACCGTGTCTGTTTCCGTGTGATGCTGCCATGACTGGGTGGCTAGGACCAAGACTGTACTTTCCACGGAGCCCAAACTATGCACTCTCTGATCCTTTGCACAAAAGTCCACAAACTGGTTTCCAGGCCTGTAGGTTGGGGTCATGTTGTCCCCTAGGGAGGCCTGGGGGAGGTTTAGGCAGGAGAGTGGTCACATCTGATCCCACTGGTACAAGAAAACGTGTGCCACTCAGTGGAGAAGGAAAGGAGGGTGACAGGGCCATCTCAGCCTTCGAAGCCAAAGATGACCATGACCTGGACCAGACTGGCATCGGGAGTGGCGAGAAGAGGTCACACATGGTTTTGGTGCTGAGCCCGCCCTGAGTGAGGCTGCTGGACGTCGGCTGGTTCTCTGTGTTGGTCGCTGTCCGGGCCTTATTCAGCCCTAATAGGCTTCTCACTCCCGCGTGGGCTGAGGGGAGAGGAAAGCAGTGTCCTCAGCCACCAGCTCTCAGGCAGGAACCCCGTGGTTTGCTGTCACCCCTCGATTTCAGCCTTCCGCAGTCCCAGGCCCATGATAAATACATTCCATGAACAAATAGTCGTGAGCGTCAGAAATTCTGAATCTCTGTAAACTCCCCTTTTTATTCCTTTTTTAAATGTTTGTCTTTATTGGCAGTTTGTTCATTTCTTCAACAAATATCTCCAGAGGGCCCGCTAGGCGCCAGACAGGCTGCGCTTGGGGAGGGGCCGGCTACACACAGCTCACAGGCCAGCAGGAGGCCAGCTGATGAGTGTGTCCTGTACTTGGTGGCCACTGGTGCCCAGGAGGAAGTCAGCCAGCTCTCAGGAGCCCCGATAGGGGTGGTGAGGTACCTGCCAGGGAGTAGAACTGGTGGCCTCCAGGAGATTCTGCAACTGTTGAACAGATGCTCAGGGAGGTTAGGTTACTTCCCCAAGGTCACACAGCTGGTGGGTGACGCTAAGGTTTAAACTCAGGCCCAGGTGACTCCTCCTCCTGTGCGCTTCCATTTCCTCCTGTCTGCAGCCTCCACTGCCCTTCCTCCAACCCCATGGTGGTGTTAGGGTCATGCCCGTGCTGCCCCAAGGCCTAGAAGGCATCTGCTTACCTACCGTGTGTGTATGTACATGTATGTGTGTGTGTGTGGGGGGGGTGTGTACAGGTGTTGCTTTGTCACCTTCTTCACTGCTGTGACCACAGGGACAACATGGAGGAGGGAAAGTTTAGTTTGGCTCAAGGTTTCAGAGCTCTCTGTCCACAGTCAGCCGGCTCCACAGCTCTGGGCACAGTGAGAAGGAAAGGAGGAAAGCAGCTCAGGTGGCCACCAGGAGGCAGAGTTACCTGCTGGGGACAAAATACATACGCCAGGGAAGGTGCACAGGACGGCGGCAGGCCAAGCCGGCTCCAGGGCAGGCCTGTGCAGGGGGCTCCTCCTGGCCGGGACGGTCAACCACACTGGTCCTGAGTGCAGCTCAGCGGACAAGGTCAAGCTGCGTGTTAAGAAGGGCAAACGTCACGGAAGAGAACATGCTAGAGCTAGGGAGACGTGACCAGGGCCTGGAGACTGAGCGTGCCTACGAAGCTTCCCTCCCCCTGGAGTGCTGCTGCTGTGGCAGGTCACGGCCTGAGCCTGGGTGACCCCGGGGTCCTTGTATGTCCAGCACTGGGAGGTGGGTGGCTGCTCTTGTGCTTCAGTGACTTGACAGGTGGCACTTCTGTGAGTCGGTGGACATTCCCCTGTCTCACCAGTCACAGGATCCGACATCAAACCTGTGTCTGTGTTCAGGGAAGGAGAAAGGGGCGGGCGATGTCGGGGTGCTCCTTAGCCATGCAGGCCCTTACCCCGCGTCCTCAGGTCTGTCATTAACGACCCTGAGCCGACCTCAGCTTGTGACTACCTCAGCTAAGGGAGAAACCACGCTTGAAGCAGTACTTACACAAGTGTGTACGTGTGTGGGGGACAGAGGGCTTCTAAAGCAGTTGACTCTCGTGACCACGGAGGCTGAGATGTCCAAGTCTGCAGGCAGCAAGCCAGAGGCCCGAGAGAGCTGCTGTGTACTTCCTGTCTAGGCCCAAGGCCCGAGAACCAGAGTTCAAAGCATTATTTCCAACCTTAACGCTGGTGGGCTCTAGGCCTGAGAAGAGCTGAGGTTTGGGTTCTAGCCCATGGACCAGAAAGACCAGCCTTCCAGCTCCGGGTGGGTGGGCGGGCGCTCACTCAACCTTCCTGCTCTACACGGGCCTTTGACTGATTGGACGAGGCCCACCCACATTAAGGATAGAAATTTGCTTTATTCCATACAGATCAATTGTTAATATCACCCAGGAATGCCCCCGGAGACACACCCCAAATAGCATTGCTGAATATCTAGGCTCCTCAGAGCCCAGTCAAGTTGGTGTGTGAAGCTGATCACACTGTTGTGGACACGATCCTGGCCCCCAAGATCTCCCTTCCCTGCTGCTACCCCTGTGGTAGGTCACCTCACATGGCCAGAGAGACTGCCAATGTAATTAAGGCCATTCATCAGCCTCAAATTGGGAGGTGATTCACACGGAGCCAAACAATCACGTGGCGCTCTCAGAAGCACAGAGGGAACACGGGTGCGCGCCCAGCCGTGCAGGTCAAGACCTCCTCTTCATGTCCACCCAACACTCTGTCCCTCGATGGAACGCCCCCCATCCTCCCCCTCCTGACCACCCCAGCTCCGGGAGCCACCACCTCTGCTTCTGTGAGGTCAACATGGTTGGACTCCACACATACATGACCTCGCGCCGAGTGTTTTTCCTGCTTGGTTTGTTTCCCGTAGCATCACGTCCTCCAAGTCCACCCATGCTGTCACAAATGACAGGATTCCTGAGATGATGGATGGGTTCATTAGCTGGATTTAATCGTGCCACATTGTTTACATGTATCCAAGCGTCACGTGGCATCCCGAAAATGTACACAGTTAGGATCCACCAACCAGGAAAACAGCCAAACAGAAATCAGCAAAGGAAGAGAGCAGGAGAGCGGGAGAGAGGAGGGGAAGGGGGCTCAGGGGTCTCACATCCCGAGGGGCTGCAGAGGGGTCAGCCTGTCAGAGGCAGAGACAGGAGGGCCACCTGCATAGTGAGAGCGCAAAGGGAGCGCTCTGCCACTCCTGAATGAGCCACTGCGGGGGGCTCCACAGTCTCCATAAGGACCTCTGTCCCCCGCCACCCTGATGCTGGCCTTCTGAGTCCCTGAGCAGGAAGCCCACCATGAGCCACACTGAGCCCAGGCCTCTGACTCACAGACACTTGCTGTCCCCAGCCCTAGGTTTGTGGCAATTTACAACAACAACAATAGAAAACTAATACGGCATGTGATTGTGTTATCTTGTCTACACACCAGCCACGAGGAACCCGCGCTATACAACCAAAAAGCAGAAGTAAATAAGAGCAAGGACTCATAAACTGTTAACAACTAGCGAGGAGGGTGCCCAGCTGGGCTGAGGGCCCCGTGGACAGCCCCAGACCCATTCAGCTTCCAGAAGTCTCCTGCCATGGCCATGGTCCACCTGGTTTCCGGGTAGATACCTATCACAGATGGGGCAGTGCCAAGTGAAAATGACACAGCAGGACACCGCCCCTGCTTGGGGACAAAGCACCACCGTCATTTGCACAGGTCAGCAGAAGCCCCAACCTGGCCCCTTAGCCATCAGCCGGTGGCAGCTGCACAGCTTCTCAGTGTCCCTGGGCGTATCTGTTTTAGAATGTCACGCCCCCGGCCACCTCCAGGATCCCTGGGTGTCTGGAATGTGGATCCCAGAGGCGGCTTGGCACTCAGCACCCCAGCACCCCCGACAAGAGACGCCTTGGTTCAGCACTTCTCCATGCAGACTGTGTGGCCCACGTTTGGACACAGCCAAGCTTGACCCCTGGAGCTTCTCTCTGTGGCAGGTGCCACAGCCTGACCACAGCACACCCCACACTGTGTGGCATGGTCTTCAGAGCGAAGGACAATTCAGTGTGTATGTCACAGTCCTGCAGCACCCCACCTCAGCGGGGGTGCACAGTCACCTCCAGTGAAATCCTGTCACAGTGGCCATTGCTCCTGGCCCCCCCACACACCCCACCTGAGCCGCCCTAGGGCGGGCCAGCACAGGCCCCCCCTTTCTCCTTCTGTGATGATGTCCTGGGGCGCATCGTACTGACGTTGTTTGTTGATGTGGCTCAACGAGATCTATGGAGCAGATCTCCCTTGGAGTTTTCGTTATCTGACTGCATTCACCCACTCACACCGGGATGGGTGCGGGGTCCTCACCGCTGTTTTGCGAGTGTGAACAATGCTGTGAACATTCGGGGTGAGTTAGGGTCGGGCCTCTTTTCATTTCTCCTGAGTGCTACCTGGGAATTGGCTTTCTGGCCCCTGAAGTAACTTGGCGTTAATCGTTTGAGAAATGTTCAGACAATGATCCAAGGCAGGCGCAGTTTCCTTTCCTGTGAGAGGTGCACGAGGTCCCTATCCATCCAGCCTCCGGGGCATCCTCATCCTCCTTAAGTACAGCCGCCTCACTGTGAGGAAGTCAGGGCACCGTGTGGCGTGGACTGGCATTTCTTTTTCAAGATCCTTAGTCTATTCTGAAGGGCATTGATGGGATGGGGTTGTCACCACAATTGATTTCTGTATGAATCGTAAAATCAACTTGTCAAGTTCCGTGGAAACTAACAGAAGGTAAGTGGGATTTCGACTGGCATTGTGTTGGGCTGATCTTGGATCAATTCAAAGAGCTTGGCTCTTCTACCAATATTGGGACTTCTAGTCCACGGACATAGGATGCCTTTCCGTGGCTCACATCCTGAATATTCCTCACCAATGCCTCGTGATTCTCAACATACAAGTCTTGCCTGTTATATTCCTAAGTATTTTACTTTTTGATTCTATTATAAATTGAATCATTCCTAGTTTCATTTTGTATCATTCATTGTCATTAAATAGAGATACAATTGATTTTGCGTATTGATCTGGTGCTCTGCAAACTCATGGAAATGCTCTTTTAATATGGACCTTACTATGCTTATTTTATAAGCTCAGCAATTAGTCTCATCACAATGGCCTGAGCCTCACATGTCCTGTTTCCTGTACCTTCATAATTCCACACACACACTTGTGAGACAAATATGAAGCAGATGTGTTGTGTGTTTAATGTATTATTATCCCAAATCCTCATTCTGTTAGTTTTGCTTTCCTACATGGGAACTAACTGTGGAAATAATCTGATTGCTTGTTATAAGGCAACATTCAGGATGTGTCTTCACTCCTCAGCTCTTTTATCTGAGCCACCTCAAACATTTCCAATTGTCTTTTTTCTTAAACATTTGAAAGTTGACTCTCTTTCTGATGGTGGTGTATCTTCCCAGTAAAAAGGCCGCTGTGCCTTCCTGAATGTACCTTCCACTCTACACAACAGGTCCAGACCTGCCTCCCCTTTCAGCGTGACCAGATCCTTGCTCATCTTGAAGCCTCTCCTGTCCATCACAGACACCTTCTCTAAGGTCACTTTCTGTGACCCACACCAACAGCCTTTCTCTAGGAACAATAGCCATTGCCAAACTGTAACTCTTGGGTTTGTTTGTTGCACACACAAAATATCCATCGTGTAGCCAAAGTCAAGGTGAAACATGAGCTCAACCACCAACACCCCAGACCCCTTCCCTGCAGGCGTCCTTGAACTCCACCTTGAGAACAGAGCTGAGACCCTCAGAAATGACCTCCCAGACTTAGCGCCCTCCTGTTCTCCAGCCTCTCTTGCCTCTCCCCTACCTTGCTTTTAAAATTCCTGAATCATCAGCTCCATCCTCTCCATGTCGCCCGTTAGCTGAGCCCGTAATTCTGCACCCCGACCCTCCGGGGCCCTTCTCTTTCAGCCATCACCCTCCTCTCCCTGCGTCTTTAGTTTCACCATCCACCACTTCTTTCCCACATCAGTGGTCCCTGTCCTCCCACCGCCCTCTTCTCCTCGTCCCCGACCTCCCACCCGCCCTCTTGTCCTCCCATTGGCCTGCTGTGACCCTTCGTCTCTCCTGACCTGGGAGCCTTTTCTGCAAGAGCAGTCTCTTAACATAAGCCACGTGTGCGTCTGCTGACATCAAGATCATCCAAGGTGGCACAGCAATGACCTTTTGCTACTTTAATCTATTTATTTTGATACATAACTAAGAAAGGCTACAATATTCTTCCCATAATTATGACCATATCATTTCTTAGAACTAGGGTAAAGTTTTAAAGTCAATGTAAAAGACACTGATAATAAATACACGGTGACACTGGATCGTATAGATTGCTGACATTCAGGCCAGAAAACAAAGTAGGCATAAGCAGGCGTCTCCCAGCCCTGCTCGGCTCGCTGCTGCAGTGCCCAGGAGGACTGGGAGGGCAGAAGGGCCCGGTCTGTGGTCCAGACCCACCTGTGTGGGTGTCTAGTGCACCTTTGCTCGTGATGGTTGGATGCACCTTTGTCGCTGTGGGCTACACTGTGCGACAGTTTGTACACACACTGCTCACTCATTTCCACTTCTACAACAGGCTTGGAATGGAAGTTCAGTTCCTTATGAGTGTGGGCACTGAGTCTCAGGGCGGTGGGGTATTTACCCAGGGTCCCTTGACTAGGAGAGGGGAAGCTGAGATTCAAACCTCAGGAGTCTGGCCCCAGACTTGCTCCTTTCACCTGTGTGTCATATCAGACCAAGAAGTTCCAGATCTGTGCATCAGGGTGCTTGGCACAGATCTCATGCCCTGGGCCATTCTTGCCCCAAATCCAGGGTAAGAAATAGGGATGCAGATCTTTCATGGCTGGGTCTCCTCCCCTCGTGAGAGGACATAGAGAGACAACACTGCTCTCTGTGAACCAACTTGCAGGTGGGTAGACAGACAGGTCATGGCATTAACTGTGCTTGGGCGACAGCACAGAGCGCCCTCACTGCCCGTGAATGTGGGTCTAAGGAAGCCAAGCAGTAGACATTTTGTAGAGCCAAATGGAATCTTTATGAAAATCTATACAATTTTAGAAATAAAGCACTAAGATCATTTCCCTAAATAGTTCATAGTCATATCGATAGAATTGATCTTCTTTATCACCAATTTTAAATTTAGCTCTGAAAACTTTTCCAAAGCCAGAGTGTGGAAGTGTTTAGTTATTTCCATGAGCAAATGTTTGAAAAATGATATTGAGAACATTTTCTGTGTGTATCAGCACCCCCCTAGGGACCAGATGGCATGGTTGGATTCGGGCAGTTGTAGGAGGGTCTGTTTACAAAGAGGAGCAAAGCATAGGTCCCTGCGTGGCCCGGGGCACAGGACAGGGTTCTGCTCAGGCTGCCAGGACAGAGCTGCTGCCATCCCTGGTCCTGGGGAGGTCGGGGGAGGTTAAGGCCTGTGAGAAGAGGGTCACCTAGGCCCACTGGGGGAACTCGTCCCAGGTAGGGCGGGACACAGCGCTCTGACCTCGACCACCCCCATCCTCATCCCTTATCCCAACAGGGAGTCAAAGGGCCTGCATGGTCCTTCAGGCCAGCCTCCAGGGACAGAGGGAGCGTGACTTGGCCTGCTGAGGGGCCAGCTAGAGACACACCCACACATTAGCCTGCAAGCTCTGCTGCTTTTTCATAAAGCAAAGATGGGGTTCTCATGATTCAAATGGAGGAAAAATAGACTGAGTCCAGCACTTTGACCCACAAATTCTGAAATTCTGGAAAACCCCACATTGAGCCCCAGGCTTATTTAAATACACCTATATTGTATTCAAGGTGGAAGTGTTCTTGAATCCATTTCACTACTGGGAGAAAAGAACTGTGTGACCTTCCAAGAGATTCCAAGCCATATTTCACTGGTTTCTAAGGTAGAAGAGGTGCTTGCTTCTGGGAAAGTGGGGAGTGTATTTGTTCTTTATTCACGTCTCTAAAGAGGCCACATTTTCTTCTCTGATGAAGTTGGCCGTTGGCGTATATGCTGCAGGCCTCACTGACATCTGACTTGGTGATGTAGTATCCATGTCCAGAGCAGTCTCCAGACTGGGGTTCCCTGGGTTGTGCATTTGTTACTGTCAAAGTGTCAAGAAGGTCAAGCTGGGACTCACAGCCCTTCCAGGAGGTGGAGAGTGCACCAGCGAGATGCGTGAAGGCAGAAGTCCATCAACAGGCTCTGGGCAACTCTGCCTCTGAGGGCATCAGGTGGGTCTCACTCAGGAGCCGAGCTCGCCGCCCACAAGGGGTGCACACTTGTGATCCCCGCAGCCTGGAAGGAGGCTGAGCAACTAACCCAGGCCCTGAGCAACTCCACAAGACCCTTTCTCTAAATAAAATGCAAAAACAGTGGGGATGTTGCTCAGTCGTTAAGTGACCCTTAAATCCCCAGTACCAAAAAAAAAAAAAAATCAAATCTATGGTATCTAGCCTCCTGTCTCCCTCAAGCTCCACCTTCTCCTAGTGCGAATTTGCTGCTTCCAGGGCACCTCTGCAAACCAGCCAGATCCTGTTCAGAACAGCCCCACGCGGCCACATTGCCACATGAGCAGCATGTGTGTGTATGCAGACGTGGAGTCTGTGTGTGTGTTTACAGACACTCATGTGTGCCTGGGCTTGAAGAGCAAGAGCTTGAATCAACTCTTTCTCTCGCCGCTGTAGGGATTTGCATCTCCAGACGTTCTGAAAGGCTGTAGTGATGCAGGGTAGAGGGGGTTTCATTGCTAGGAAGGGCTTGGGAGCTGACAAACTCCCTCTCTAGTTCCTTTAATTCCACCCGTGCAAGCCAGAGCCCCTGCCTCCCGCCCCGGAGCTGCAGCCGGCTTCCTGGTATTTCTCCCAGGCGCACGATGAGCGGGGCGAAGCTGTTTAGTTACTGGTGATCTGTTTACATTACATAGAAGTTTGGTTAATTAGAAATGAGCATGCTTCTTAATTAATGAACTAATTAATGTTTAAAGATGAGCTGAGCCCCCCCCCCCAGGTCCAGGCCATAGGGGGCTGGCACACAGCTGTGGTTGTCTCTGCAATTCTTGGCAAGGACAGTCAGAGTATGGAGTGACACAGCCACCAGCCGTGGTGGGACGGAATGTGTGTGGATGGCAGATTGTCCTCATCCCACCGACGCCAGTGGAGTCTCTGTCGTGTGCAAGGAAATAAGTTGGGGGACCCTGGGACCTTGGAGGTGAGCAGACAGGGCAGCTCTGGAACGGAGCTCGGGGTGAATGAAGGAAGGGAGGTTTGTATGCTGTACACTCAGAAGAGTCCTCTGGGTGCTGAGAGCGGGGAGAGAGGTGAGTAAAATACCCATGAAAACAAGAACAAAGCAAGTTCAGGGCTGGCCGAGGGGGCAGAGAAAAGATCTGGAAGCTTCCAGGTAGAAGGGGTGGACAAGCCAAGATTTAGAGTAACCACCTCTGGATAAGCAGGAAGTTTGCTGTGGGCAGAGGGAACAGTACAAAGATGTGAAAGATTAAGGCTTGATCTGAGAACACAGGAGAGAGGGTGTGATGGGGACTAAAAAGGGGCTAAGAGGGCTCATGAGATCCAGGTGAGAGAGGCAAAATCAGGCAAAGTGTTGTCAGGATCTCTTGGGAACTCAGCCCCAGTGAGTTTAAGCAGGAAAAAGAATATATGAACTCATTTAAAATGTCAACACCAGCTTCAGGGATGGCTATATCTAGGTGCTCTTCCTGCATTGTCAAGAATCTTAACTCTATTCCTTTGCTCTGTTTTTCTCTGCATTGGCTTTCCCCAGGTGGTAGCAGACATAAAGTTCTTCCTGGTATTTTCCCTACCACCTTATCGCCCCCAGCTCACTCACGCTCGCACACATGCGTGCACTCACGCTCTCTCTCTCTCTCTCTCTCTCTCTCTCTATATATATATATATATATATATATGTATATATATATATGTATTATATATATATATATACATATATATATATAATACATATATATATACATATATATATATATAATACATATATATATATATTAAATGATATAATATATATTTAATCCATTCATATGTTGAAGGGCACCAAGGTTGGTTCCATAGTTTAGCTGTATAAACATTAATGTGGCTGCATCACTGTCATATGCTGATTTTAAGTCCTTTGGGTATAAACTGAGAAGTGGGGTAGCTGGGTCAAATTGTGGTTCCATTTCAAGTTTTCTGAGGAATCTCCATACTGCTTTCCATAGTGGTTGCACCAATTCAAAGTGGATCAAAGACTTAGGCACTAGACCAGAGACCATGTGCCTAATAAAAGAAAAAGTAGGTACGAATCTTCACCATGTCGGCCTAGGATCTGACTTCCTAACAAGACTCCTATATCACAAGAAGTAAAATCAAGAATCAATAAATGAGACAAATTCAAACTAAAAAGCTTCTTCACAGCAAAGGAAATAATGAATAACATGAAGAGAGAGCCTACAGAATGGGAGAAAATCTTTACCACATGCATCTCAGAGCATTAATCTCCAGGATATAAAGAACTCAAAAAACTTAACACCAAAAAAACAAACAACCCAATCAATAAATGATCCAAGGAACTGAACAGACACTTCACAGAAGAAGAAATACAATCCATCAACAAATGTTTGAAAAAGTGTTCAACATCTTTAGCAATTAGGGAAATGCAAATCAAAACTACTCTGAGATTCCCTCTTCGTCTTCCTCTTAACTCTTACACTCACAGGCAGCTCTCTGAATCTACCGAAGCATATGAAGAGCTCTGTCTGATGTAGGAGGCAGCGATCACATCTTTTTCCAGTGTCAGCCAACACATGTTCCTCAAAGGCCAACTGTGTGTCAAGAGCTGTGCAGGTGCAGTGGACTCTGTGGGCCAGTGTCCACCATGGCTCTTGGTATCCAGGCGCTGGGAGACATTGGCTGGGTGGATGTTGAAGTGAGTACAGTCACAGCTCTGCCACACTGTGAGACGTCTCTGCCTAGATACCCACTATGCAGGGGTGGGAGAGGTTGACCACCAGTTAGAAGCCCCCTGAGAGGCTGCTGGCCCAGCCCTCCTTTCCCAATGGCTGTACCGCACGATCCCAAGAGGATTTTTCAGATGCCTTCCTGAAATGACAAGACCACTATTTGCCATCTCCTGGTTTCTCAGTCTTCAGGAAGGATCATACATGTGCACAAGGTGACGCTCACAGGCGGTCATTGCTGCATTGCTTGAAAAGCAATAAATTAGAAGTTGCTTTGATGTGAGCTGGGAGAAAAATGGGCTAATGGAGTACAAAAAATTAACTATTAAAAATATTATAATTCAAAGGAATGAACCAAATATTTTGTTTATACATTAAGTCCGTTTATATAAATGTTGCATGCAGAGAGAGTGCAAATATTTATATAAACATTATATATAATGTTTCTATGTATAAGTAAAGTTAACAAAGTGCTCAAAAAGAGAAAGCCAAGTTTAAAGCATATTCCATGGGATATAATTAATTTTTAAAGTCATACATTGCACATATAAAAACCAATAAATACAATGTCCTTGGAAGTGAACATGTACCTCAGATGACATTAAACAGAAGAGGACATGCACAGTGTGAAGGGATGGGACAGTGTGCGGTGGATAAAGGGACCAGGCTTGGTGTGCAATGTGATATTTCTTCAATAAAATAAAGACAGAGCAAGGTGGCCAGGCTGACAGGTGGCGATTCCAGATGGAGGTGCACAGTCTCCCACTGTTGTTCTTTGTGCTTTCCTGTGTTTGCTTAAAATTCTCAAACAGCAGGAGAAGGAAGTTAACCCTCATGGGCCACCCTCCATCAGCCCATCCCTTCTCCTCTTGTCCCCAGGTGTGTTTTAGGGTATGGGACACGACAGGTATAGTTGAAAGCCTCCCGTCTACCTGCCTTAGGGTGAGGCTCAGCAGCATGGATCAGAAAACAATCTCAAATGACAGTGAGAAGTTCATTCTCTCACATGACAGACCCCAGAGCTTGTGATGTGGCACCTGGAGACGGCCACAGCCCCAAGGCTCAGCTGTCCTCAGCACACGCCCTCCACTGTCAGGGCTGCATGGCTGGAGGTGGCTGCTGGGCCTCCAGCCTTCACACCTGTGCTCCAGACCCGCAGCACCTTCCCCTCCCAAGTGCACCTTAGCTTCAGCTCATTGGCCAGTATTCATTGTGTAGCCTCAGAGCAGCAAGACCGATGGTGAACGGAAAGTTTCATCAGGTGCGTCACCCAAGGCCCACCCTGTCCTTCTAGAGAGGGAGAGGAGAGAACTGTCCACTGGGAGGCAGCTACCAGCTGGAGCACAGAACTGTCCCCCCCCCCCCGCCCCGGAAGCAGACACTCCATGGGGGGCTATCTAACCCGCTGTCCGTGGTCCTCGTGTGAGACGACCATGTTCAGATTGATTGAGAATACCTAGTTTGGTGTTAAAGTTTCCCTGGGTTCTTAGCTGCAGCCTCCTGTCCCTAGCTACACGCTAAGTCCATTTGTCCTTGGCAGATAGTAGAACTCCCTGATCAGGTTTTCACTGAACACTGAGGCCCATGCGCCCTTCTCTGCTTTCTGAAGATCACATCTCCTCTGTGGCATCCAGACCCAGCGTGTCCCTCCAGTCTCCACCAGCTCCTCACTGCTGGACGCCCAAGACGCAGGCCCTCCCCTTTCTGCTGCCCCACGCCCATCTTTCTGGACTCATGACACTGGGCGGCACCTGCCTGCCTCTGGGTGTTCCCAGGCCTCTCTGACGACAGCTGGCCGTGACCCGGAGAGTGGCACTCCTTCCCTTCACCTCTGCGGTTCTTTGAGCCAAGATCATATGAGCAAGACCCTCCACACCCTGCTGTGCGGCTCTTCCAGATTTCCGGTCTTGAACCCTATAAGCTGTAAGCCCTTTACAGGTTCTCCCTCTCCCCAGTCACCAGGCAGCCACCACCCTGCACATCACCCCGTCCCACATCACGAGCTCGCTTGTGTCCCCGATGGTCTATCTGGGCCAAATAACTCCGGGTAAAGGCTGCCCAGGTCTGGACCCAGGAATAGGGGATAAGGCGGGAGAGGACGAGCCCTCCCTCATGAGGTCACCCCACCTGTCTGTGGCTTCTACAGGCTAGAGTTGCTGCCAAGGAGTTTCTTACATTTGAATTCACAAGTGTGGAATGACAGGGACACCGGTGTGTCGGGCTGATTCATGGCAACCCGGCTCCTGCATGCGTGTGGGCGCACGCGCGCGCGCACACACACACACACACACACGGAGTGCCTGCTTCATCCCAGGCCCTGTGTGGACAACAGAGGCTAAAACTTGCTCCTGCAACCTAATGACTTGGAATGCAGCCCAGGGACCTGTACACAGGGCTTCAACCCCGCTGGGCAGGTCCTCACCGTGGGGCCATGCGTAAGTGGCTTGCCTTCTTAGAACCTCTGCTTCCTCCTCCCTGGGAGAATAGCAACTGCCCCACCCAGGGACACTGGAGAAGGAAGTGAAACCATGACCCAGTCCCATCACACTCCACAGCTGACAGGCACCAGCTTCTCCCTTCTCCACCGTCCCCACCATCGTCCCCACCATTGTCCCCACCAACTGGCACAGAGAGTCCTCAAGGCTGATGGTGTCAGGTACATTCGTGAAAGCAGGGTATTTTGAGATGATTTCAAACTTAGAGCAAAGTCTCAAGAACAGAACAAAGCACCCCCAGGGCCCGGCTCGCGATATCCACCTCAGGCTTGTGGACCATATGGAACTTGGAGAGGCCCCTCCCGCTCAGGGCTCCACTGAGTATCCCCTGAAGAAGGACACTCTCCCACATCGCCACCACACAAACCTGCAAGTCAGGCCGCTCCAACCTACAGGCCCAGGTCAAGCCACCCAGCCGTCCCAGCAATGTCCCTTTCCCATGCCGCTCCAGATACAGCAGTGGTTCTCAACTGGGGCTGATTCTGGCCATGCCTCCCCCACCTGCGAAGTCCAGGGTCCATTTGGTAATGTCTGTAGAGGGTTCTGATTGTCATAACTGGTGACTGCTATTCGCATCTAGAGCTTAGGGGCTGAGTTCCTGCCAAACATCCCCCCATATGCAAGGCAGCCCCCTGAGCCCTCCAACCCAGCACCTTGGCAGGCTGTCTTTCTATTTATTCTATAGTAGTCCCACAGGCAGGGTCTCTGTCTTAGTTACCATGGTATGGCCGCCCTCTAGGAAAGAGTCTGCCACATAGTATATGCTCAGTAAGTACTTTAATGAACCAATGTTTATTTTTATCCCCAATAAGCTCTTCAGGTTCATTGTTAAACCCAGGCAGCTGGCAAACACCAGCCAACTCCCAGTGCAGCAGCCCCACTGCCTCCACACTGGTATGGAGAGTGTAATGGGTCATGAAATTACATCCGTTAGCATGCAGATGCTTATACATATATTTCGCAAACATTTCACCCTATGAAAATATCGAACAAAAGTACAAAATTCTTAAGAGACAGCAGCTGGAAGCATTAGTTGAAATTAGAGAGGATCATTGTCTCCATTAAGTAGTGCTAGATTTTGCAACACAAGTAACATCTTCTTGTTAATGCTCAGAAGTTGTCCGCCTCATTAGGCAGATAAGGCACCCTGTGACTTGGATGCAGAGTGGTCCCAGTGATAAATGAAACCCTATTATGACAGCTTCCAGTCTGGAATCCCTACTTTTGCTTGATTGCTCCATATGAGGTATCCTGAGCACCTCTCAGGATAAGCTCAGCTATGCCGCAGTAACAAACAAACCCCAGCCTCTGTACCTTCATGAGACAGAATGATTCTTTGATCGATGATGTCTGATACGGCAGGACTGCCCTCCTCCATCTGGCAGCTAATGCCTACGGAACATGCGGTCTCTGTGGTCACTCACGCATGAGAAGAGGGATCAGGGTGTCTTCCGCTCTTACCTTGCTCAATCCAGGAATGAAACGTGTCACATCTGTTCTCAGCCCCATAGCCAGGACTAGTCATGTGGCCTCACCTGACTGCAGAGAGGCTGGGGACAATGGGGCACCCATGGAGCCTTGGTACCTAGCCATGGTTGTCGTTCCTAGCTGGCCCACCTTCACCTACAGGCTGAAGGAAGGAGAGGGGACTGGTAGACGTTATAGGCCTCTCTCTAACGTGGACCCCTCCCACTTTGAGCGCCTTTGGGTGGTTATCAAGATGTAGCTTATCATAATCCTGTAGAACCTGACCTTCAGCTTCAGGCAACCCAGATTCTAGACCCAGCCTCTCTATGTGCAGCTGTGGATGCTTCGCAGTCACTGTGGGTTTCTCAACCGGTCACTCATCTGCAATCACAGTGGCGCCCACCTCCCAGGTTGGGAGGGCAAGCTAGTTGGAACACGTACCTGTTGAGAAAATGTCAGCTGTGCTGGGTTTGAAGTGGAGCTGGACTCAGGGTCCCAGACCCTTCACTGACAAGCCCTGATTAGCCTAGAGCAGCAGCCACGGTCTCTTAATCAAATCCCAAAGCAACCACCCAATAAAGCCAGCATCAGGACTTGGCCACAGAGGAGTGGGGTTCCCAGGGTACTGGACTGTCGGAGGCAGAGACACCTGGTCAGGGACCTCAATGTCTTCCCACTTTTAAATGGGACTTGCTAGTGACGACTCCCTTAAGTGAAAGCAAATATATCTCTGGGTCAGTTCTCTGGGTGTGATACTGACACTAGGGCAATAGAGAGATACCTAGAAGCCACAGGAATAGGATTCTCAGAGCCATCTGCCCCATCCAGAGAGAGTTACCATAAAGCCCTCCATTGGGGATCCAGGCTCTACTGTGAAGTAGGGCCCCCTTGCTCTATGTGGTCACGTGCTTCTAGGAAAGCGTTTCTATTCTTATCTAATTTTATGAGGAATTATATATTTCATGACTGTGTTTGGCTACAAGTAATGAAAATTCTGACCACAGTGGCGTCAATAATTTGGGAGTCATTTGAGGGCTGCAGATGTTGATGGATGACGTCAGGGTGGCCTCGCTGTCACCCTCCTAAATGGGAAGAAGCATCGCCTGCTCCTTCATGGTCATGGAGCCTGGGAAGCCCAAGTTCCCTCTACTGTAAGAGACTTGGGCCGCACTGCACTTGGCCAGGGTTGAATCCCACGCCTACTCCTAGTTGCAAGGAAGGATGGGAAGACTAAGTCCCCATGTTCTTCAACTGTATCACAGGTCAGAAGAGGAGGGTCAGACACGGGCGGGCGGTCAACCAGGCTCTCGTGTCCACGGCAGAAACTCACCCAGGTGAACCACAGCAGCCGTCCCTGGCTCACCTGTGACACTGTGGGCGCCCCCGTTAGCTGTGTGATTCCTGAGGCTGAGAGCTGAGGCCCCTGCAGGAAGAGGCCCCCGGGGTGGGCTGAGGTTTTCCGTCTCCTCTGAGAGCTAATTACCTGTGGAGGTGTCGGCACTCCCGGCCGGTCCCTGTTTCCTAAGTCGCTGTGACTCTGGAAGGTTGGGCCTTGGGGAGCTCTAGATGGATACTAGCTCTTGGGTGCATTTTCCTGGTGTAGCACAGGAGTGGCGTGGTCCTGCAGGGGACTGTCACCCTGGTCAGTTAGAAACCTGAAGTAAATGAACGGAGCAGGCCTCCCCGAACAGTGCTCAGAAATCAGAGAGGTGAGACATCAGAGAGGTGAGACATCAATGTAAACGGGATTCGTGAGTCAGCTTGCCTGTGGAGCTTCCGTAGGTTTTTCTTGCAAATCTCAAGAACTTTGACTCAGGTCAAGTCTCGGATGTGGTTGAGAATGTCCACCTGTGAGATGGTTAGTGGACAGAAGCTAAAGGGAAGAGGTGTCCAATACCTGGCCCTCTAGGGACGCCCGCCGGCCCCTGCGATAGTCCCCCACCCTTCCCCTCTACGGCCCCTTCTCTGCCTTGGGACACAGAGTCTACACAGCATGTCCAAGTGCCAGATGGAGTTAATTCTCATCGTGTTCACTGTAATTCAAAGGAGATCTCTGTCATGTAGGCTTTTTGCTTTCAATGTCAGCAAGAGTGATTTTGGTTAAACCCCATCTTGGAGCTCACCTACTCTCAGTGAGATGGAGGGCACTTTCCCGGCCTGAGGCCTGGCCTGGCTGGCAGGTTTATTGTGTTTGAACTGTGCCATGTTTTCAAAATGAGATTTCATTTAAGACTCTCAGCACTCAGCAGCAGCTGCCTATCTGGATCAGGGCTGCTACAGTCCCCACCACGCCCTATCGCCTCGCACTCTGCCTTTTCACAGTCTTTGGGAGGCTGTTGTGGACCCTTGCTGTGGTGTCCCTTGTCCAGGTGTCTCCAGGGCAGACCTGGTGACGGGCACGGCAGGCGTTTCTCTGGGAAGGCTCCCGGTGTCTTCCTGTCTGCCCACCACATGGACTCCCTAGTGTGGCAGGAGCAGCAGCGTACTGTCACTCGGGGATTACTAGGATTTGAGAATCAGGGGCTTGTCCCCAGGCCTGCCCAGGGGAACCCCATGATGTGACCCCGACCCCCAGAGCTGGACTAAGGGAGAGGTTCTCAACCTGGCTGCTGAAAGCCCACCTCCCATACAGTCCCTGAGAAGTCCCTGGGACCCTGATGGGTGCCCCAGGTGATCCCACTTCCCCAGGAAGTTAAGAAACTGCTAGAAGGCTTGCTTCTCACCCAGACTGGTCTTTGTTTTATTAATTTAAAAAATTTTATTATTGTGAAACATCACATGTGTTTGGTAGGAATTTAGATAAGTCATAAAAGCAAAAGTAAGAACTTGGAGGCCAGCAGTCTTAATGTGGTCCCTCCAGCTTCTTAGCAGAGTGTGTACGTGTGTGTATGCACGTGTGTAAGCGTGTGTGTTATATATCTTTGAACAAAGTGAAACGGCATCATGCATGCTATTTTCAAAACTGCTTTCCTTTGTTAAAAGTCTCCAGGGCTGGGGACGTGGCTTGGTGGTGGAGTGTTTGCCTGGTGTACACAGGCCCTGGTTCCATCCCCAGCACCGCGTGAGCGCGCACCCGCACACACACACACACACACACACACACACACACACGGATTGCATTTTTCTATAGGAAAAAAATTTGTTTCTTTCCATAAGAAAATCAGCTCAGTTGGTCCACAGGTATCCCTTACAATTAGTTGTTCCTTTAAAGCTCAAGACGCCCAGGCCCTCACCGGGGCTGTGCTAACTCCACCCATCCCCGTGAACTCTGTGGCCTGGGCGACCCAGTGCCATGCCCCCCCCCCCCCGCCTCATCCTTTAATTTTCCATCTTTCACGTTTTCCATCCTTTACTTTTACATGATACTGGATTGCTGAGGTCAGATCATTTATTCTGCTTAAGTTCCTACTTTCTGGACTTCTTATCTGGTCACTTCCTCATGGTGTAACTTAACTTATCGCTGTATCCTAGTGAGAGATCTTTATCCACTGCAAATTCTAGAGGGCCCCTCAAACCCAGTGAATTAAAGTCTTCAGAAACTATGGCCTGGGAATCTGCATTCCTTGCACTTCCCTGGGTACATCTGAGTTTGAGAACTAAGGTGTCCTGGCTCCTTCAGCTGAGAAAAATGAGTGGCCTCTTACCATGCAGAGAACATTGCCTTGTGGGTCTGCATTCAGATGGTGTTCGGTGACCTCAGAGCTTGGCGTCCCTCTCCAATGCTGGACTAATGGGGCCCAGGCCCTCCTGTTGGTTTACATGCATTCTGTGATGAGAGTCTCCCCTGGGCTGGAAGGAGCTTCCATCCGCAGCTTGCAGCTGGGGCTTTTGCTAGGGGCTTAGCTGTGCTCGCAATTTTCCCAGCAAAATCCACGCTCTCTGAGTCCTGGCGGTGGGGTCTGGCCAGGTGTGGCTAAGTGGGGATAGGAGGAGCGTGGAACATTCCAGAAAGCCTCAGACACTGGTGTGAAGCTGAGACTCAGAAGTGCTCAGTCCTACTCTAGCCCCTTCCTGCCACGTGGAGCAGGTTCATGAGAGGCCCGTGGCACGGCAGGACAGGGGAGGGCAGGGGCTGCTGGGAGCTCAGGCTCAGGGCTGCTGCTTCTCTCCAGGGAACCAGAGGTAGTGCTTCAAGTGCTGCTTCTCAAACTCGGGCACACATCTGGAACACGTAATCGCTCTTTATTTGTTTAATCAAAGAAGAATATCATCACACATATATCACCTAGGCACTGTAGAAGTTTAGGAAAGTCGGTGTGGCAAAACCAAGAACCTAAAATTGCCCTGAGATTCCCACTCCTGATGCTACTGCGCGTCCCTGCAGATGCTTTCCAGGCAGGCATGCATGCACCTTATGTGTCCACACGTGTACGCATCTGCAGACAGGCCTCTTCCTTGGAGTTTCTTCTTGGTGGAGGTTTGGGTCTGTCTCAGTGAAGCCCTCTCTGTCCAGGGGCTCCGGCCCTGGAAGATCCCTCCAGGGTCTGGATAAACTGTCGGAAAGGTCAGGTTGATTCTCGTTCTTTGGAGCAGTGCCAAGCACACTCTAGCTGGCAGCCGGCCTCGGCAGCTCCTTCCGTAATCAACACGGTCCCCAAATTCAAGGGCATCTCACTCTCTATGCATGTGTTCTCTCCGTTGCCTTCTGCCTGGGGTTTCTTCCTCATCTCAATATTTCAGTGCCCGAAACAAACGAGGCAGTGAGGTTCGTCATGGTAGGACTGCCCACACCATCCTTCTTGGGCAGGCAGAGATTAGAGTCAGGGGCAAAGCTGTGCTCAGTGTCCAGCGTCCCCAGCCCAGGTGACCATCTCTCATGGTCCTCAGTTTCCAGGGAGTATCCCAACCAAGCTATGTCAACATCCACTTTGCTACTCTTAAGTAAACAAAGCCAGGGCACCAGTCCTCCTAGGATCTGCCCCTGAGTGACAGCTGATTCATCCGCTCTCCCCTCTCAGGGTCCCAGGGCTCTGGGCTCTGCTGCTTCCTGCTGGCTTCTCAAACTGTCAGATCATAGTCCTTGTTCCCCCAGGCATGACCAGGCTCTGGTGAGATGGCTCTTTGCACAGGGGCTGAAGCAAGCAAGGAAAAAGCCTCAGAGCAGGAAGAGGTCTGCCCTCAGGCCTGCCACGAAGCAGGTGCCCATCAAGCCCGCTGGAGCTGACCGCTTGACAGCTACCTAGGCCGAGGCCTGGCTCCTGGCCGGCCATTTCCTGCACCTGAGCTTGCTCTTCTTAGCTTTCAAATATTGCATTCCTGATTTCTGACTCGAACCTTGAATTTGAATTTGTGTCATTGGACCAAAAAATGGTGTGTGCTGTTGGGGCTGAGTCTGTGGCCTCTGCTGCCTCCACCACCTGCTGGCCAGGGACTCTGAGACACTAATCAATACCTCCCAAGATGCTCCTTAGCATCCTTCTGGGCCAGTCTAGATTTAAACCTGTCTACACATATTTTTAAACAAAATAATAAGCCCAAGGATGAAACAGAGGGAAAATAATTTCTAATGTCTAGGTCAATGTGTAAATGCTCAAGTACAACCAGCCCAGAGGACATAATGACACTGTGGGACCCAAGTATCTTCCCACGAAACCCCCAGGAACACATCACATCTGCCACAAGAGCAAAGGAACCCGGGCTTCTCGTACGTTGGTCACTCAAGTGACGCTTAGCTGTGCCTTGTGTTAAGTGACCTCTGGAGGCGAACAGAAAGCAAGCCCTCTGCCACCACAGGCTGTGTTCCGTGAAGTGCCATCCGTGCAGCTCTGCAAGAGGGTTGAGTGGAAGCTCAAGCTGCCCTCAGACTCCGAACACCTCATTCAGGTGGGGTGAAGGCCCCAGGCCATCCAGAGTTCTGTGTGCAGTCTCTACAGTACAAGAGCCCTAAACTTCAGGGACATCACTATCTGTGCCACCTCTTCTAGGTGCCAGTAACGTCCCCAATAATCAGAACAACCAAAGATCAGCTCTATGCACTCCCAAGGCCACCCTGAGCATGGTATTCTTCTTGTCTTCTCCGGGTGACCTTGATGGCCTGACCTGCCATCCTGCCCTGCTGTCTCAGAGCTTCATGTCCCTGTGCAAGACACCTAGCCTCCCCAATGACTCAGTGTCCCCATCTGCAGGGGCACAGATAAGGCATCTAATCACTGATTTCGAAGGATGCATAGCACAGGGCTTATGAGCGATATGTAATGAGCACTGGCTCTATTTATAACTCATATTATAGATTATTTATGATTGCCGTTAAAATTAACACAAATTAGTTCTTGAAAGCAATGAGCCGAGATTGTGCGTGCTATTTCGTGGATTTTAGAGAACTAAATTAGATTCCAGAACCTTCGCCGTGGTGGTGACGGCTCCCCTGGTGAACGCCGAAGCTGCTCCGGGAGGCAGATCTCACAGCAAGAGCAAGGCAAGAGCCCTTGCCGTCTCCTGGAGTCGCTCAGCAGGGGCAGGAGGGCTCTCCGAGAGCAGCTCCAGCCCCTCACTGGGGACCATGCCTCCGCAGACCCAGCCCTAGGCTGCAAAATAAACCAGCAAAAGACGACGCGCGGTACCATCAGGCTCAGAGACAGAATCGGCACACATGGTAGAATAGCAGTGGAAGAGCTTGTGCAATTACACGCTAAATTATGGGGCACACTCTTTAAATTACAGAGGAAATAGACAAAGGAAACGCTCCGTGTGGTCCAGAGAAAGCTTCCAGGAGGAGGAGGCCTGGGCTGCCCAGGAGGGTGAGGGAATCTGGGTCAGGAGGGAGGGTGAGGCCCGGGAGGAGGGGGCAGGATGCAGACAGGGCTGGGGTGGGTGCCCAGGCCTGGGAACGCAGGACAGCCACAGGCAGTTCACGAGCCCCAGAAGTGCCCTGACAGAAAAAAATACTATTTAAAGGCAAGACACAGTGTCCCCAACATCCAGACAGGGACAGATCCAGGGCTGTTCCCTGAGACCATGTTAACCGAAGCTGGTGCCACCCTAGTGCAGGAGGTGCCCATGGACGTGCCTCCCGGGTGGGCCAGGCGCTGGCTCTGCATGGGCCCCTGTGCTCTGGGAAAGGAAATGTTCTCGTGGGAATACTGCTGTCCCCCCAGGAGGGGCTGTGGGGACACCCAGAGGCTGCTGAGGGACTTTTTCCAGGATGTGTGCTGGTTTATGGTGATGGACGGCAGGCTCAGGGTGAGCCGAGATGGTCTCTCTCTGCAGGAGGCATCAGAAGCTAGACCAGAACTCCTGTCACACTCTGCCGCCAGAGCCCAGTGACTAGAAACGTGGTCCGTCTTTATTGGCACACCACAGCCTCCAGGAACCAAGGTGGCCCTAGGGCCCCACTCCCTGGCCCAAAGCCTTGTGTGGAGGGAACACGGCACATGTATCCCTGCGTGGTGTCCACTGAAGGCGGGGCCGGGTGAGGCTCAGCACATGTTCATTCATCATTTAATGAACAGCTGCTAATGCCGGGCTGTGGCCTCATGAGCACGTGGTCCCCCCTAGTGCAGGGAGACAGTAAGCACGGAAGCAGGCATGTGGTGTCTTAGGCCATGAGAGCTGCAGAGCCTGGTGAGCCTGGACAGGGACAGGCCATGTCATCTGAGTACCATGGTCAGGGAAGGCTTGTCTCAGGAAGTTAACTTTGAGCACAGCTCCAATTTAAAGGGACAGAGGAGCCACCGGAGGGAGAGCTCCCCAAACAGAGGGAATAGCGCAAGCAAAGGTCCTGAGGGAGAGCACATCTGGTGTGTGGAGGCCTGAGAGGAGGCAGGATAGGTGGAGTAGGTGGGGAGAGAAGCACGAAGCAGGGGGATGGATCACATCTAAACATGCAGGCACCCTAAGGAGCCTGGCTTTTGCCATCAGGGAGAGGTGAGCACCTGGGTTTGAGCAGCGTAATGTGCTCTCAGTGGTGTTCTGTGGGGCCTCTCTGCTGGCGTCTGGAGCGCACTGATTGGATGAGAAGAGAGGCAGGTGGCCCGGGGGAAGGGCGGTCATGCAGTGCACCTAGCAGAAACAGTGGCAAAGGAGGCAAGAGCCAGGACCCATGTGCATTGGGAAGGACCCATGTGCGTTGGGAAGGGCTGGCACTGATGGACAGGCTACGTGGCGGGAGAGAAGAGGCCAGACTGAGTCCTGAGACTTGCCAGTGGCCACCCCATCCCCCATCAAGGCTGTACAGAGGATTTGATGGCAAGGTGTGGCCTCCTTCCCACGCCAGCTGCCCGTCCAGCAGCAACAGGTGGCCAGGCCTGACTCCTGGAGCCAGAGGGTGCGCTGTGACAGGGCTCTTCTGCAAGAGCCTCCCGCCCTCCCATACTGAAGGGCAGGGCCAAGTGCCCTTACAGAGCTCTGCCCCCACATGGCCCTTGCTGGAAGGTGCATGCAGGTGCTGGTCACCCAGAGGTGGGCAGTAGTCGGCAGCTACACCAAGCTCAACCTGGACCTGATTCTAATTCACTTTCGCGAGGCTGTGGAGATTTATTTCACCTTTCTGAGCACCAGTTTCAGGTTCTGTGGAGTGGGGAGGTCCATTCCCTGCCTCAGAGGGCTGTGGGGAGGGTGGGGTAGCACAGTGCCTGTCTGTGACATGCCGGGTCACTGCTAAGAGAGCACAGGGAAGCAGGGGTCTGCAGGAGCCAGAGGCCAGCTGACTCCCCTTTGGGTTCCCAGTGCTTTGAAGGGAGCCGGGCCTCCTCCTACTGTGAGTCATGCCGATGCCTTTTACCCACGGCCCTGGGGGTTAAGCCCTGCCCAGGGGATTAGGGCACCTCTGACCCTGCCCACCAGTGAGACCACATGCAGGACAGCCTGGCCTGCGGTGGGCCCTGAGGCTCATGGCTTTCCTGAGGTTACACAGCAATTGAAGAAAGATTGGGTTTAAACCCTGGGACTTGGTTGCAGAGGTGACTCCAGGGAGGAGGGGGGGAGCAGTCGTGTGGCTAGACTTCGCCGTCAGCACTTCCTGGACTTTCCTTCTTCAGTCCTCATAAAGACCCTCTAAGCTAGTGCCTGTTATTGTCCCACGCTATAGCTGAGGATACCAAGGCTCTGAAACAATCTGGAATTTGTCCAGGGCCTCACCACGAGTGCCACACCCAGGAGCCTTGGTTCCAACACCTGAAGACCCAAGCTGGGCCCTGTGCCACCCTGTGCCATCCTGTGCCCTGCATTCAGCTTTACCCCCTAGCATGCCTCTCGGCCTCAGGCAGCTGCTCCTGCCCAGGATTCCTCTCCCAGCAGGCAGGATCACCCAGGGCCTGGGGTTCACAGTGCTAACCCACCACTTGGACTAAGAGGGGCTTCCGTGGTAACAGACACCCCACAGCCTTTAGGACAAATTTAGGCCATCAAGAAGTTCAGCCCTTGGGTAGGAAAAGAGGCCGCCTCTCATCAGCTGCCAAAGCCCATCTGTTCTCACTCTGTCTGGATGCATTCTGGCCTCTCAGTCTCCCTCAGAGGCTCAAATTTGGAAAACCACTAGAAAGTGCACCCAGGAGTGCATGGGCCTTGCTCTGATGTGACTCAGAAGATCTGCTTCTCTTCATATGCAAAAGAACCTGGAGGAAGAGGCTGGGGAAGCCCATGCATTATTCATTGGACAGTAGGAGCTGGGAGTTTTGAAGCGAGGTATGGATTTAATGCCACCCAGAGCTTAGGAGGAGTTCCGCCAGGGGTACACTTGTACCTTCGAGAATCGCGCATTTGATGAGTTCTGAGCACACATTTGGAAGACATCATGCTCGGGCAGACCAGAGAGGAAAGAGCTGCTGCTTGTACCCTCTCGTCCTGTTTCTCAAATGAGCCGTCAGAGCTCTGCCACAGAAACCAAGTCTCGTGGCTACTTATCCCACAGCGCCATCCACATGCCGAGCAAAAGAATCTCTCTTGCAAATGCAGAAATCCCAGTGAGAAAGCTCAGGAGAACCAACTGCAGCAACTCACTCACCTGCCACGAGACTCTCATTCGCCCCCCCCCCCCCCCGCAGGTGCCCAGGGCCCAAACTTGGTCTACTATAGGCCCCAGGGAGGCTCTGCTATCTTCTGTAAAGTGTCATCTTCTGAAAGTGTCTTTAGCCAGCCGCAAACACAGCCATTGTCTAATTACTCTGCACTGGTCCTCAGTCCCGAAACTGCTCGGGACTCCCAGGAGCTGGTGCTAAGCACTGACCGCTGGGCCCCAAGCTTACCCGGTAGGGCCTTCGTGTTCTAGGGCTGCTGGAAGAGCTCACCAAGGACTTGGGAGCTTAAAGCCAACGAAAGTGGTTGTCCAGTTCTGGAAATGATAGATCCAAAGTCAAGATGATGGCAAGGCCTCATCCTGCAGGGCGGGGAAGGACCCGCCCTGCCTCTGCCATCTCCTGGTGGCTCCAGCATCCCTTGGCTGACAGTCACATCACTCCAAGCTCTGCTTCCACATTCTCAGCGTCTCTCCTCCTCGTCTCAAATCTCCCTCTGCCTTTCTCTTAGAAAAACATCTGCCTTTGGATTGAGTGCCCACCTGGGTAATCCAGAACCATCTCCTCTCAAGATTTCTGACTTAATTCTGTCTGCTAAAGACGCCCCTCTTTAAAATGTTGGTACATCTTTTAGGGATCCACCATTCAGTCCGCTCTAGTAGGGCTGGTGCCGGTCCTGGGAATTTCATTTTTGCATTTCTAACAGGGTCTCCATGAATGCAGAAAGTTTCTCTGAGGTTAGATTGTGAGGGCTTAGGCTGCTGCCCCGAGGAGAGAAATAAAACAATACCGTCTTTGAAATAGCACCTTTTCAGTGGAGTTCTTCAAATAGATTTTATCTCATGGGATTGATTTATGGAATCCATTAAGCCAGATGCAAAGCTATACCACTAGAATTAATTTTAAAGTTGCTAACCCTTAATTATTTGCGGAAGAGAGGACAAAAAATGTTGGAAGCAATTTGGAAATAGTCTTTATATTCAGCCTATAATGGATGCTGTTTAAAACAATGGCTTTTTCATATTCTGGTATAAATGACGCAGCTAACATTCAAAGCCACGGCTGCTCAGTTGCTTTGTGCCCTGAAAAAGCTACAAAGACCATTAGACTGTGAGTCCTGATGCTCCTCTACCCTGACACATCCCGGTGGATGGGGTGTCTCTGCAGATTCTTCCGTTCCTTCTGGATTCAGGTCCTGCCTTGTCTGTCTTTGTGGCTGTGAGAAGCTGGGTCTCAGTTCTCTTGTCTTAACAGTGTGGGGATAATATTTTGCCCTGATAATTACCAGGCTTATTATGATGATCAATTAAGAGCACTTTGTAAGTTGTCAAGTGTTTTGAAATATGCTCTTTCTATAATGATGAGGTTATAAATAAATATAAGTGAAGGTAATTCATGGAAGTCTGTGTACTAAAGATAGTTCTTAAGAACAATTTTAGTTTAAAATAAGTTTGCACACTGTGGTCCCTTTGGCTTTCCTGTGGGTCACGTTGCCTTTTTCAAGGAGGACAGAATCTCTCCCAATCCACATGGCCTTCATCAGTGTGACCTTGACACACTGAAGATGTGAGACCTTGGATCTAAGTGGACCGAGGACTTGCTCATAACCAATGCGACCCTGCTGTGTGGAAGTGACGTTGTGCCTTCTGAGAGAAGGTCGTGAAAGGCCAGGTGGTGTCCACCTCATTCACTGGGAATCTTATTTTTGGTGTCCTACTTGGAAGCCACCATGTTGTGAGGAAACTCACATCAACCCACACTGGACTCTGGGAGAGCAGAGACTCCCGGGAGAGCAGGGACTCTGTTGGTTTGCTGTCACTCACCATTATGTCCCCTGCAGCTAGGACGATGCCTGACACATAGTAGGCACTTGAACAACCCTGGTCAGAATGAACAAAGGGGGACTGTACCCAGTTCATTCTGAAATGTCCTCGACTTTAAACCAAGCGTGTAAACAGGACATCGTGTGAATGGCGCTTTGTTATAAAGGTATGATGTAAAGCCGACTCTTAGCTTCCTAGATTGGTATGGTGTCCAAGGGCCACGTCTGTCTTCTCATTTGGCCCTTATAATGGCCGCCTGATGGCACTGCAGGAAATCGGCAGGGAAGGAGCATCCTCAGACTGGAAAATTTCAAAGGATTTCTTTGAAGAAGATTTAACAGATAGCTTAGAAAACTCAGAGGGAGTCTTGGGCCACAGAAGAAAGACTTCTAAAGAATGCATCCAGAATGTCTGCCCAGCACCCTTCTCCTTCTCACGACATCTCCTCAGTGAGCCCGGGGTGGAGACCAGGGGTTTGATTCTCTGGTGTTCAGATGCAGCTGTACCAGGTGGCTTCACATTGCTTGAGCAGTCAGCCGCCTGTGGTCATGGAGGGCTGCCAGACAGCCCACCTTCAGAGCATGGCCACCCAGCCTGCGGCCTGTGCAAAGAGCGCCCCCAGGAGGACAGAGCCCACACAAATGGAGCCCCTGGACTGAAGCCACTTGGCCACCCTGGGTCCTCCCCATGGCTCAGGAGGCACGAGCATCTCATACCCCAGTGTTATCCATCCCTTGAACCTTGGCCAACAGAGGCCCCGACAGATACCTGAACAATGCAGGATTAGAGGTGGGCACAGGCCTGGCAGAGCCTGGATCTAGTGTGAACTGAATGCGGCAATGCATGATTGTTCCTTTTGGGCTCCTTGTTCTCCCTGAGACTTAGCTGGCTGGCACCTCCACTTCTGATGTCCCAAGCCTGCCAAGACAATTTAAATGTGGTCACGTGAGCCAGTCTGTTAGTACCATCGCTACTGCTGATGACAATAGCAGTCTCTGGTTTTTCTAAACACACCCTCTTATGCCATATGCTCTGCTAAATTCTTCACAGGCATGATAATTGAATCTTCACAACATGAAGTGAGTGTCTTAGTAATATTCTCATTGTAGACATTAAAAAAAAATCCAGAAGTCTAGAGGCTGGGCAATTTTTCCAAGGTCAGTGGCTACTAAGCAGCAGAGCTGGACTTTGAGCCCTGTTGGACAAGACCTTGAGGTCTTGACACGGACCTAGGACTCCAATGGCCACCAAAGGAATGACTTGAAAAAGAAGAAGAAGAGATCCCAGAGCGTAGGCGCTGCTGTCTCTGTTGTTGTTTACTTCCTTATAGAAAAACAGGTGCTAGGGGTCAAGCTGGATCTCCTGCCCCCACAGCTCGACTTGGAGCAGGTGCTGGAAAGCAGCCTGTTGCTATTGCTCTCACCCCTGCCACTGCCGCTGCTGCTGCCACCTCCACGGGGCAGCCAGGTCCCAGTGCTGCCTGTCTCCCACACCCTTGGTTGCCGCTCAGCTTTGTGCCTTGCCCAGGCTCAGTCACCAGCTCTCCTGAGTGCTTTGTCCTGAGTAGAGCTCCCAGGTGTGCTGTCCTGCGCCCCAGGGAGGGGGCATCCAGGCCACCTGAAATCCTCCAGGTGTTATCAGCCAAACCACGCCCCTCAGTGCTCAGAGCGCAGATGCTCCCTGTGCAGAATGCTCTGCACCCACCTCCGGCTCCTCGGTGTTGACCCAGCTCTGTCTGGTGACTGGTGAACCCAGGGGACCACAGAACCTCAGTTTTCTCATTGATGAGACAGTGGCATATGTGCCTCGGGGGCTTGTGTCCTTGATGGCGAGATGCCAGTCAAGCTCTGCTGCTGTTCCTGAGCGCCTCCCTCATCCCGAGTGGTTGGTGCTTGGTCTCCTATTAATTTCATTGTACTGCCTGATTTACATATGAGACTACATTTCCTTTTCTCCTGTTTTTCTTGAAACTTTGATATAATAAGTCCCCTTCTTGTTTGCATGTCCAGATTTTTAAATTTCATTTGAACCCAAAATGCTTCCATCCCATCACTAACCAGCTGCAAGCTGCCCTTCAGACATGCTTAGAGCATCCGAGGTCCGTGCGCCCTGATTGATGATGTGAGAGTTGGCACCCTCAGCTGCTTCAGAAACCCTGGGGGTGAATTGGTTACCTAGCAACCACACAAACGCAGTAGCTAGCGCTACGCGTTAGCCCCATTTTGTTATAATGAAATAATATGTCTTAGGAGGTTGGAAAGTCACAGTGTGCTCTGTGAGGTCGGTGCTCGGGAGACCAACTGCTGCTTCTGGACAGGTGAATTGCGTCGGTCCCCCATGGTTCATGGTGACTCACCACTTTCCAGAATGGAAGTCCCACCCTGGAAGTTCTGGGGCTGGGACAAGACAGGGGATGCTTGGGGTTTTCCAGTGTCTTTATAGAGAATATGCACTCAGGTGCCTCAGGAAGGGACAGTCCTCCCCTGAAGCACCACTTCCAGGCCATTTCCAGGAGCCCACCTGGCCCCAGAGGCATCCGCATGATGCAGAGCCTCCTGTGTCCCATTCCTCTGTACATAAGGTCACTATCTGCACACATAACTTTAGGGAAAAAAACTAAGATCATGCCATGACTTGACTACAACGGAAAAATTAAAAGAACGCGATTTTCAATAAAATAACACGTATTTTCAAACGTTAATGTTCAGGCCTGGCTCCACCAGAAGATGTAATGATGTCAAATGTTCACACCTGTGTGCCCTGAATCAGCTTGGGCATGGAGCAGTAGGATGGCTCAGACTGTTCTGTGGGGGAGACGCTGGTTAGGGGGACACAGAGGTACTGATGGCAAAGTTCCTCTGTTCAGCACAGACGAAAATCACTCAGAGACTCTTTTGTTCATATGTAGAGTTAGGTTCTTGGCTCAAAGAACTTCCTTGAATCCTTGCTGGGACCCTGAGGGTTGAGCAAAAGTGGGAGACTTCCTTGTGAGAGGACTGCCCAGGTTTCAGAATGTCAGCGTCACTGGCTCTGCCTGCTGGAAGCCCACAGGATCCCCAGGAGCAGCCAAAGCCGACCCACAGATTTCCCAGCTGCTCACCTCAGCTTCAGGGTTGGTCTGTCCCCGCCGCAGGACCTTATTTCTCTCCTCCCCACAAGTTCGTCCATTTTCAAACTACAAGATGGTGAAAAAGCAACACAGGTGCAGTAGAAACCTTGCTCCACATTTAGGAGGGGTCCTTCCCTGAGCTGGGATGTGTGGTCTGATCCTCTCCCTCGACGCTGGGCAGCGGCAGGGAGATGCAGCCCAGAGCCACCCGGTGCTCACGGGGAAGCTGCAGGTGCTCTTCAGTGTGCTGAGCTATTGGGCTGAGCCCTTGGGTAGATCAGATGTACCTAGTGCATTCTTAAGTAAAATGTTTCCAACTTATGGGCTACACCCTGAGGGAGCCCACACACCCGCAGTCAAGAAGCACCTTCGGTACCAAGGACATACAGTACCCCAGACCCGCAAAACAGTATATAGTCATCCCTTGACCTCCCTGGGTCATTGGTTCCAGGAACCCCACAGATACCAAAATCTGGATGTGGTCAGGTCCCTTGCTGAAACACTACAGCATTTGCAAAGAACTTGCACTCATCCTCCCGTGTATGGTAAACCCTCTCTAGATTGCTTCTCACGCCCCATACAGCATAATGCCATGGGTACAGTTCAACTGCATGGTGCAGGAGACGAGGGCAAGAGAAAATACCTGCATGAGTTCAGTACCGATGCAGTTTTTCCTGAGTGTTTTTGATCTGACATTGGTTGACTACACCCAGGCCACGTCCTGGCACACAGGGCCCAAGGCTACAGAGGCTGATTCCAAATGAAAAACTCCTCCTCTGCACCAAAACCTCCCTCAGCCCCTCCCCAGGGTGGCCCCCTGTTTGGTGTGCACCCACAGAAGTTTTGTTCAAAACCAAATGCACGTGTCTTCCTCTCTAGGTATGTTTAGCCAGACTGGAAGCCTCCCCAGGGCTGGCTCTGCATTGCTTTCTCCCTAACAGGATTTCTTGGGCTCTGTGCTTTGCATCGTCCTCCTTCTCTTTAATGACTCTATGCTTCTTCATTTTATAGATGAGGCATAACTTTAAAAAAAAAATCTGTTAGCCTGTGGCTTTTACTTTACGGAAATATCTAAAGCGGAAAACAAAGTAGCCCATAACTCCAGGATCCAGATCACCAAGTTCATATTTTTATTTTAGAGAAAAAGAAGTAATAGATGCAGATGGTAAAAGTAAAAGCAGGGTGGTGGGGAGAGGCGATGGGCACCACCTGCAAAGGAAGCATAGCTCTCCCTACAGCCCTGACTTCACTTGCAGAAGGACGCACCCCATCCCTGCTGCCCTCCTGGGCATCAGCTGCAGAGGAACCCAGAGGCGCAGGCTGGCCCCCCGCATGCACTGCCTGCCTTCCCCAGGCTCCCCTCTCCAGGGAGGAAAGGTAGCTGCTTGGTGGAAATGCACTTGGGAAGCACAGAGATCATGGTCCCCGCCCTGTGCCACGTGGAGCTGGGGCTGGGCTGCCTCGGGGCTGGGCGTGCCCTTCTCCCAGCCAACATCTTCCCACGGGCAGCTGCAGCTTTTCCAATGCCAAGGCAACTGCCTTTCACACCAGGCAGTCCTGAACAGGGATGCTCATGTCCCAGAAGGCAGCCTCCAGGGGCAGAGGTGACCAGTCAGCAGATGGGTGCCCAGGCCCCTGCCTGCAGAAGGGCAACTGGGGTTGCCTTTGGTGTGATTCCTGGGAGGTCCCCAGTGGGAGAAGCCACAGGGCGTCCAGTGGTCCCAGGTCAGGCACACACCTGTGTTCAGGGATAGTTTTCTCCTTCCTCTTCTCCCTCTCCCTTCTCTCACTCCTGTGCCCTGATTCCACCCCCAAGTCCTTGTGTCAGGATCAGTCCAAGGAGCCTAGTCAAGTCCGCTCCAGCTTGGCCTGGCCTTGGCGGCTGAGGCTGCTGGCCACTCTCTCACGCTGGACTGTCTTATCCCTAAGTGAAGGTAACAGGTCCCACCTGAACAGATTGGTGTAAAATTTATAAGAGGTAATGTACATGAAGTGTCTGGCACATTGCTCAGAAGTACTATTAAAATCATTTTATATATTACTATTACATAGCAGTAATTGCTTTATAAAAAGTAACTTAATGAAATACATATGTCAAATGCCTGATGAGAGCTGAATTTTCTAGAACACGGCTTGGTCTTCAAAGAATTTTTCATTCCTTCTGCCACGCTCCTCCATCTGATAACTCTGAGCACCTACTATGCACCAGGACGCCCCTTGGGGACAGGAATTCCACTATGACAAAAGAAACAAAAACTACTATCTCTGTGGCACGAGGGAGCAAAGTAGATTTGTTCAGCAAGTGATATCTGCAACCTGGAGGTGCGCAGGCCTCCAGAGGCACCATCGCCCCCTGACCATTTATTTAAAATGCAGGCAGTGGCAAACATTATCAAGGCTGATTTATTTCATCTATGCTTCTTAGGTTCCTACTGTATGCCGGCAGCGGGCTCAGCACCCTCCTTATGGAAAGATAAAAATCTTTGGTCCCTGAACCTAAGGAAATGTACAGGCTGCCAAACTAGGTCAATGGGAAAGCTCGACCCATATTTTTGGCTAGCTCGCTGTAGCTCTAACTCAGGGGAAAAAAAAAATTCTTTCTAATCACTGGTTCTAATACATATAAAATGTAGTGATTCATTAATCTCCTTAGCCTTGTAATTGGAAATTGAGTTTTCTCTAGAATATACCTAAAGGAGGTAGGTGCCCATTAAACAGTTCAGGGGAGTTTTATTTAAGCTGCAAATAAAATTAGTTTACTCATTTTTAATTTAATTCCCAGGAGGCATTTTGGAAGCCTTCCCTTCTCATTTGACCTAAAACCATTTTTAAAAATTATTGTTCTCCTAAATTGAAGCCCTTTCCAGCACTGAGTATTAGAAGTCTTAAAACGCATCTGTTTTATTTTTTGTAATTGACTTACAAATGCATAATTGACTCACAGATGCATAATTGACTCGGCATGGCATTTTAAAAAGGGCAAAGTTTCCATTTCCATCTTGATTTCTTCGGAGGTTCTCATTTTCCCAAGCCCCTGCCAACTGCTTTCCCGCCAATTCCTTGGGTCATCGCTCAGAGGTAGTGCCCTGCTGGTGTCTTCCTGGGAGGGTGGCTTCTCCTCCAGGCTGGAATGGCTCCAGAAGAGTGGAGGACAACTGTCCATCTCTGCAACTAAGTATGTGCTGTTCTTATTCTCCCGACACGTGGACGTTTGCTTCAGGACCCAGGTGACTATGACCATGTCATTCTGATGGTCATTCAGATAGCATGTCTTGTGGAGAGCAAGGATCCTCTAGGTTCGGTGAGCAAAATGGAATCCTGTGCCCAGAGAGCCGTATCCACAGACTGTGCTCAAATACCTTTACTAGAAACACAGAGAATGTTGTGGTTGTCACTCAAAAGACCTAAGACAGTCTTTGAAGGAAGGCAGATGTCCCCACCAGCAAGGACACAGCAAGACGGGGCTTGCTAAGGAGAGGAGGAGCAGATGCTGAGCAGGGGAGCAGCTCAAGGCCTTCTGGAATAATCAGCGTCTCTCCTGGGGACAAGGAGGGGGACACATGCTTTTCAGGGATGTGGTGAATCGGGAAGGGCCACTGGGTGTCCACGGTTGGCTTCCCTAGAGGCCAGCACTGTGGCCAGGATTCAGGTGGAATAATTGAGGGTTCATTTTGGAGCAGCGAGCACCATCAGGAAAGTAAGGAACAGGACGGCGAGGGGAAGCAGCTCAGGAGTCAGCCAGCCAGC
Organism: Spermophilus citellus; assembly: GCF_964194105.1. Lineage (NCBI taxonomy): Eukaryota > Metazoa > Chordata > Mammalia > Rodentia > Sciuridae > Spermophilus > Spermophilus citellus. The sequence continues at coordinate 65,090,175 of NC_138200.1, forward strand.
GGCTTCCACGGGAGCCTGCAGAGCTGTCTGTCCACAGGAAATGCCAGGGAGCAGTGTCACGAAATAAGAAAGAAAGGGGGAGTTGCCAGAGAGACTGTAGGAGCTCTGGAGAGCCTGAATGGACGGCTGAAGGCTGCTGCCAAGGTGTTCATTCCACAGTGCCCCTGGCCACCGTGCTGAATAGAGCTGCTTCTGTGCCCCTGGGGAGAGTCCTCCTGCAAGGAGACAGGCTCTGAAGTCCAGAGTCTCAGGTGGGCAGGATGGTAAGACCTGGGCTAAGGATAGGCATTGGCAGAGCCTGCTGCAAGCAGAATTGAGTTTGCTTTGGCACCTGTAGCGCTCAGGGTACCTGGCTCAGTGCTCCTCCTCCAGGTAATGGGGCCCAGGCTGTGGCTTGAGTGGCACTTGTGGTCTCAATCCTTTGACCAACCTACCCATATGCGTCCTTCCTGAGGACTATATCATCAAGACGCAACGCCACGCCCTCTCCCTGACCCACTCCCTGGCCCACTCCTCTCGCAGATGCATGTCACACAGTGACACTCCCTCCTTGGTATGTAGAATAGGACCAATGAGTCATGTGACATTTCCCGGGAAGCAAGATCTTCAATGGAACCACCCATGTCATGCGATTCCCCAACAAGACAGAAGGGATTTGAGTCTTGGAATATCATTACATCCAGGTTATTTAACAGGCTTCTTCGAAATCCCGACTTGTGCCTGGCTGCTTATGACATATGTTAACAAGGAATTGCTGAATTACAACCCAAGAGTGTTTCTGGGAGATATTTAAAGCCTGCTTAAGCAGGTTAGTGGGTCTTACTTTCTGTCTGAACCAACTGTTATCAAAATGCATTTGACATTGGACATGTGGGCACATTGGTAAAGGGGTTCCTGGGAGTTCCAAGTACAAATCCTATTAGCAGGTAATAAGATTATGAGCACAGCCCATGTCCGACATGTGGTTTCATCTGCTGAAGTGAAGCACCAAGATGCAGAGTTCCTAATGGAATCCAGCCTCTGTGTCTTCATGGGTTTCTAAATAGACAAAGTTCAATGCCTTCCAAATTACCTATAGAATCAAAGCTACATCCAGGTGTGGAGTGGGTATTTATTATTAGTTCTACTCTGGGGGAAGAAAGGCTCTTTTCGCCGTCTCACCCACCCTTTCTATCTGTTATACAGTAATTCCCTTCGACCTTCTAAAAATGTTAGAAAATGAACCAAATATGAAAACTCATGTTGCATTCTGAAGTGCCTGACCACAATCGATAGACCAAGATAATGCCAGACTCTAATTTCAGTGTTTAGTAGGATAAAGGTTATTGGCTAATGGCCTTGGAGAGAGGAGAAAAAAAATATGTTGAATGCAATACAAGCCCCCATATTTTGTGTCAAAATCTTTGTAAGTTCCAGCCATACAATGCAATCACAGGATATTCTTTCTTCCTTTATGTCTTTTTGAGTCACTTAAAATATGCCCCAATTATGTATACTACTCATGGAAATACTTTTTTTTCTTCTCCATTGAACTTTTTTTTTCCCAAAGTGTTACAAAAAAAGGTTTAATTTAATCCCATTCAAGTAACTGGGTCATTGGCAACTTGATGCTGAAATTTTGATCGTTTTCTTGTAGAATTCAGAACGTATTGAGTGCCCACCAAGGACTGCCCGAGTGAGTCATCCAGACCACTCTGGTGAGCCACTGTGCGCAGTGAGTCACCAGGATTGGAGACGCCACTTAGGACCTGTCAGTCTTTTCCTGAGTGGATGTTCCAGTCTTTGCCTCAACACTCAGTCGCACTGAAATTCCCAAGCCACGCAGAGCCTTTTTCTCTCCACATCCGGTTGGCCACTTGATCCTTGCCGCTCCATCCACAGAGTGATGGCTCACATATTCCTTCAGCATGCTCAGGACGGACGGAGCTCTTTCTACTGCCAGAAGGTGCCATGTCACTCCCGTTCCAGGGCCTTTGCTCCTCTAGCCTGAAACCATCACCACCCGCACACCTCTGCAAGTTCCCTTATCATCCAGGTCTGTCTGTCTTGCTCTCAAACAGGAATCGGCACATTGTGAATGATCACTAAGGTGTTGGAATGAATGAGCCCATTTGCAAATAAAATATCCAGGCGCATGGCAATTCATGGGGCCCTCAGCATACACTGCTTTTAAATGTGAAGTCTCAAACAGCCTGTGATTCTGCAAAGACCACTTTGATCCATCTCTCCCTGGTACCTGCCACTGTGCCCCACACGTGGTAAGTGCTCCATCATCAGGTCGGTGAGAGTTGGGTTAACACAGGGAGATTGTTTAAAAGGGAAGGAGACTCACATGCATGGAGCACCCGCGTGGGAACTGACATCTGCCTTCTCATCTCATCCCCTGAGAGCTCCCTGAGGCAGACAGTGGCTACCCCGGGTTATAGATGAAGACACCTGCATCTGGATCCCATAGATTCATGGGGCAAATCTGGGACCCAAACCCACATTCTCAGCAGGGCACGATCCTGCTGCTCACCGTGCGCTAAGAATGCTGTCCTGAGGGGGATTTTTAAGGAGGCAGAGGATATAAATAGAGCCACAAACCCAGGGCCTTGTCATTGGAACTCCACCCCCATAATGAGCCCACAGGGATGAGCTGAATGCACAGTGCTTGTGCAGCTACCCCTGCCCATCACACCATACAAGTGTCCACAGAGGACTCTGGGAGTGACACATGTGTCATCTCACAGTGGCATTGATGGGAGCTCTTTGGAGTGGGAGGGAGGCTGCCCATCTGTAGCTGTGGCCCCCCAAAGGAAGACCCCCGGGAAAAGGAGGGGCTCGTCAGCTAGCTGCAGGCAGAATCACAACGGGGGTGCAAACGCTCCTCCAGACGCTCCTCATCTGTGGCGCTTACCCTCTGTGAAGTCAGGAGCCCCCAGGAGACCTGATAAAAGCAGAACAGTCCCAAGCGCACTTAAGCCACATGATTTCAATTTCAGGCATCCATGAACCCAGGGCGAGAACTCTGGCTTCAGAAAATTCCCAGAACTATGAGCAGTGGAGATTTTTAAATGAAAGGATCCAAGGTTGATTTTGTTTCCTTTTTTTAAGAAACGTAACTGTCTTCCATAACTGATAGACATGTTTGGAGGGGGAGTCTCTTATAAGCCGTCATCGTAACATAGCTGCAGTGTTTCTTGTCTACTGTTCTGACATTCATTCCACTGTGCACACACAACTTGACGTTCGGCTGCTTCACTTAATACATCAGAGCATCTCACAGCACAATCCTGATGCCATTTCACCGTCGGTACTTAATTGGAAGTGTTCTGCATGATGCTTCTGCAATACTCTGATGCAAAGACATAACGATACAGGGAAGAGACTCAGTGGTCTCTGCTTTGCCTAAAATTATTCTAGATCCTATTAAATTTGGGGAGGCACGTTCCCTTCCGTCTACAGGTCCCCCGCACGATGGCTTTGAGCCTCGCCATCTCTAAAGCTGCACATGAGCGTATTGAGCTCTAATGTGATTGTGACCTCAGACTATAAAACAAACAGAACTTCCCCAGTGGTTACCGCTCACTCCTCCATTTCCGTCCAGACGCAGCTCGTCCATTCTGCACCAGGCAGCTCATCGCCCCTCTGTCGAGCGTTCTTTGTAAATGTGATGGGATGTTTTATGCCATGTGGCTGTGTTCCCCGCCTAGAGACGAGGATGTGACAGTCTTGGGGGATGTCCTGGGCAAGAACATCAGGCCCGTGGACTCAAACAGGGGCCGTGCCCTCCTGGCGTGGCCAAGCAGACCTCCCTCCCCCCCTCCCTCCCCGAAGCTGCATCCCCTGCGCCCTCTTCCCTGGCCTCTGAACATGTCTGAGACATAGCCACGTCTCAGTGCGGTCCCTCCCTGACAAGCGTCCTTGATGTCCAGCCGTGGCGTTGTGAGAGCATTCTCTGGAAAGGTCCCAGAGATGTTCCGACGACCAAATCCATCGGCTGCTCTGACCTCGTAACCAATGGCCCAGCATTGCCGAGTTGGGGCAGCGTTGCCCTGGGGGTCTCCGGAGCCTCCTCATCCTGCTGAACAGAAACTTCACACTGGTCACCAGCAGCTCCCCGTCTCCCCACCCCACACCACACGTTCACCCCGTGTATTTAGTGTCTGAGATACGTCATGTAAGTGGACATAGAAGACTGTTTCCTGTCTCTGGCTCATTTCACTTACTAGAATGTTCCGGTCTGTCCATGTTGTTGCATATCGCAGTTCCTTCTTTTTCAAGACTGAGTCGCATTCCACTGATGCACACACCACATGTTTTTTTGTATCCATTCATCTGCCATTTCCACATCTCGTCTGATGTCCATGCTACAGTGAACATTATCTTCCCATTACATCTTCGTAAGACCTCTTTAAAACCTTGGTATCAGTTCTTTTGGACAAATACCCAGGTAGAGTGGGCTATTGAATCATATGATAGAAAAGTTGGATTGTTTTTGAAAAGCAAATATATATATATATACATATATATATATATATATATATATGTATATATATATACATATACATATATATATATATATATATATATATGTATATATATATATATATATATACATGATAAGTCTTTGGCTAGGCTAAGAGAAAGAGAAGATTTAGTACAAAAAAACCCTAATTAATAAATGGGCAAATGAATTAAACAGATACTTCTCAAAAGAAGAAATACAAATGGCCAAGAAATACATGAAAAACTGTTCCCTACCATGAGCAATTAAGGAAACGCAAATAAAAACTACACTGAGATTTCATCTCGCTCCAGTCAGAATGGCAGTCATCAAGAACACAAATGGTAATAAATGTTAGAGAGGATGTGGATAAAAAAAATAATACTTTTACACTGTTGGTGGGATTGTAAACTAGTATGTACTGTGGCAATCAGTATGGAGGTTCCTCAGAAGGCTAGGCATGGAACCACCACATGACCACTATAGCACTCCTCAGTATTTATTCTAAAGAATTCAAGCCATCTTGCTAGAGTGAGACATGTTTATAGCAGCTTCATTCATAATAGTCAAATAAAATCAAAACATAATTTTCATAAATGAAAAAGGAGATGCTGTGACCAAACCACAGAGATAAAAAGGATTATAAGATAATTATTGCTAACAAACTGAACAACTTGAAATGCATAAGTTTCTAGAAACCGATACCCTCCCCAGAGTGAACGAGGAAGAAGTATAAAGTCTAAACAAATCAATAAGGAACATGCAAATTGAACCAGTGATCAAAAATCTCCCAGCCAAGAACTTCTAAGGCCAGATGATTGGTCTACGAAACAGTTAAAGAAGAATTACACCCATCCTTCTCAAACTCTTCCAAACAACTGGAAGAGAGAGAACACTTCCAAATGCATCGTATGAAGGTAGCGTTACCCTGCTATCAAAGCCAGACGAAGATGCTACCAGAAAAGAAAGCTACAGATCACCTGTCTGCTGCAGCCTTCCCCCTTTGTGTGACCGAGACACGGTGCTTTCCAAAAGCGGGAAGTGTCTGGCAGAATTGAGAAAAGGCTTCAACAGAGACAGCTTTCCGATCGTGTGGCAGAACCTGGAAGTTCAGAAAACAGGTTCTTCAAATGCACGACGTTCATATACCAGTGTTATGACTTATCAGTGATGTGGCCCTCGGCAGGCAGGTCACCTTGACACTCTGTGCCATGCTTTCCTCATTGAGAAGATGAAGGGCGGCTCCAGCTCCTCCTTCACGTGATTGTTGGATTCAAAGAGAAAAATTATGAAACACTTGTAGCACAGTGGCCAACACTAGTAAGTACCAGTACCTGCTGCCAGCTGTAACATGTGGCCCTCAGACACACAAAGGCATCTGGGAAATTTGAAAGCCCATGGCAAGCACTGGGTCTTTTCTTTCCCCCAAATCAAAAAGAAAGGGTGGTATTCTTAGTTCCAGATCACATGACCACCCCTTGGTAGTGTACAGCGAGGAGTGGAGCCACCGAAAACTGGCTTTTTGGAGGTTGGCTAGATCACGACTCATTTATGCTGAGGGTCTCAATTTTTAAGACTCACACAGAGAAATTAGTAGATTTTTGTGGATTTACTAAAGAACAAAACTGCTTAGCTAAGAAAGTATAAAAAGTTTGAACCATTCCCCGTTTTCAGACATTCCAGGACCTCTGGACTTTTCCCGACCCTCTTTTCCACCATTCCAATGTAGTGTGTGTGATGTGATCTGTTTTGAAGATGTCACGTCACTGAGCTACAATCATACGGACACTCTGCTGAGAAGTTATGAAGTCATTCTCTGCCATGAGAAACTTGAGAATCGGGGCTGCTCCGGACAGCGTTGGGGAGACGCTCCGTGAGCTTTGATGGTGAGGATCTGGAGCTTCAGGACTCCCAGCTGGGCAGCGCCTCAGACCTGCTGAGTCGGCTAGCTTCTCCGAGTGCTAATGCTTATAATTTGAAGCAAAATAGACTTTAATTTCTTGCATGAATTAATTAATGCCTATGATAAACGTCTTTAAAGCACTTTCTGGTGTCTGATCAAAAATTGGAGTTGCTCAGATCCATTAATTTCTTTTAAATGGAAAAGCCCCAGAAGGCTGAGTCATGTACTGCTGGGTGGGGTGAGAAGCAGAGGCCATGGGCCTCTCCCCAGGCCTCTAGAATCCTGAAGCTATTTGCTACACCACATCTCTCTGGCACGGTCAGGGGGACTACCAAGGCGACGTCACCTCAGTATAAATGGAATCACCAGCCACCTAAAAGCTCATGGAAAAAAGAGGCTGGTATTCTCTTCCATGCTACCTCGCGTGAATCCGCCCAGCACTTCTGTCTTTGACATCACGAAGAGAGCAATGTCAAGTGTGTCATGTCCATTGCTGTGTGCCTCGCCAGAGCCTGGACAGGGCACTAGGTAACTGCTCTGAGTATTACCAAGTAAGTAGTTGACACACTGTACGTGGATTCCCGTCAGGAGTGTTGGGCACAGGGCGTGGACGGGGCAGGTTGTCATTTAGTCAGCAAGCAGCTGGTGGCATAGAAACCAGAGAAAGGGCAGACACCAGGCAGAGGCAAATTGCAGGGTGAGGGGACCTGGGATCCAGAGCCGTCCAGTTGGCGGCCCCATCGTCTAGAGCATGGCAGGAAGACCCGCCTTCTCTCTCCATAGAGCGTACCAAGGGACAGTGTCGAGGGAGACAAGTTCTGAGAGTGTTCACTGGGGAACAGGTGGCTCTGTGCTGCCTCGGAGCCTGTTGATGTGACAACACTGGCTCTGTCATCCACTCCGTCCTAAAGAAGATGGTCTTCAAGGACCGAAAACCATGACAGGAAGAAGGAGTCCACCCAGTGATTCCTGAGCGCGGCTGATGGAGGTGCGTGTGGCCCAGACTGCTTCCACGTGGACCTTGGATCGTAACTGCGACAGGCCTTCAGATCCACTGAGGAAATCAACAGAAGAAGAAGAAAAGATGTCAACTGGCCTCCTGGTTTTTGATGAGGCTATGGAGCAAGTGGAGATTTGAGGACTCAGACGAGCTGCTCTGCAAAACTCAGCTTCTTAAGGAGAATTCATCTCCAGTGTCTTCTCTCCCCGTTTTCCATAGCTGGTGACAGGATGCTGTGACCATGGGTGGGCTCTGGGAGAGGCTGGGAGACACGGAACCCTGCGTGTTCTCCTATACGGCCCCTCCCTGGGGATCACAGGTGCGGCAGCTTCCCACCAGCTGTGACACACGTGCAGACACGTCTCAGCCTGTCCCTAGAGAAGCCCACACAGTGCCACGACGCCTTCCCTGCCCAGCACAGGCACTGCGTGGTGACCTGTCCAGCCACACGCTTCTGCGTGGCAGCAGACTCCTGTGTTCTGGGTTCTGTGGCCCCAGGGCAGTTGTGACACTTGTTCAAGACACAACTTCCTTGGAATCTTGACACACTGTGCTCAAGGACACGGGCAGCAGGAGGAGGGCCTGAGGCCCCCGCACCCAGGCGCTCACTTCCACAAGGTTCAGGCCTTTGGAGTCTCAGGACCCGACCTCCCACCTCCAAGCAAGGCAGAGCCGGCGTTTTCCAGAGGCCGGTCAACAGTTTCCTCTTGCCCAGGAGAGTCGCCGTTCCACCCAGGATACCCCTTGTGTTATCACACAAGGCTATAATTTTCCTATTCTTCTATTTTATGCAGACTCCGGGTACCAGTCCTTGATCAATGAACAGCTGGGTGAATGACCTGGGTGTCCAGGACGGGACCTCTGGGTGGGGTTCGTTCCAGGTCCCCAGGGTGGAGAACTACAGGTGATCGGTGAATGATGTCAGTGGGAGGGAAAGGGAGGGAAGAAAGTGTCCAGTTCCTCTCAGGCCTGGCTTTCCTGTCTTCAAAGGGAGAATAAGGGTGGCATTTTCCTTTGAAAATTGCATCTGATCACTGAAATAAGGTGCTTATCGCGGTGCCAGGCTCCAGTGAATACCCAGGATGTTGGGGGACAGTGAGGCTGCGGAGGGGGAGGAGGGGACGTGGCCACAGTTTCCTGAGCCCTCTGCCAGTCCCGCGCCAGACGGATGAGCCAGCAGAGCTGCTCTGGGTGACGCTTTGCTCTTGTTCCTTGGTTGGGTTCGTCTGCTCCCTCCGTTCACGCTGTAGACCTCCCTGAGCACAAGCTCACGGGAGCACGCGTCTCCCTCCCGGATCTGCCGTATTGACCGTGGCCCTCGGTGCTCTGCCTACTGACCCTGGGTCCCCCAAGAGTCCTTCCTGTTGCCTCTTCCTCGCCGAGGAGCACGGCTCAGCCCTGGGCCCGGCTGGCAGCCTGCACAGCCCCCAGCGTCTTCATCTACGTGTCCACACGGGCCCCAGAGACCCTTCACCGAGTCCTTACTGACAGTTCTCATTTCATTAGATTCTTATGAACACACCAAGGCAGGGGGCCTGCAGCGGCCCGCCCCTGGCTCATGCGAGAGAGAGTGCCATCATGGCACACCCGCCCTCCGCCCCCGGGAGCAGAACCCCGGCCCCGTACTGGAGCTCATTCCGAGGGCACCCCTGGCAGCCAAAAGCAGAGGAAGACGGAAACCCTGGGCCAGAGGGGCTTTTCTAAAGTCCCAAGTGAAAGTTTAACACTGGGTTTCGGAATCCCCGTCATCGGGTAAGCCCAGTGACAGAGCCACCGGGACAGTGGAACTGCGGTGCTCACAGAGACTGCTGTCTGTTGTCTGTTGTGACTGCTGTCTGTTGCAGTGGGACTCTTCATTACAAATGACTGTGTGGGGGCTGGGCTGGGGCTCAGGGGCAGAGCCTGGTTCCATCCTCAGCACCCCGTATAAATACACAAATGAAATGAAGGCACACCGTCCATCTACAACTACAAACATTTTAAATGGCTATGTGTGAAGCTCTAATAAACATGCAGGATCAAGGCATTTTCTCTGGTGGGGAGGTTCAGTGATCCTTTGGCCCTCTCTTGGACACACGGGACATCTCTGCCCATCCCAGGACTCCAGGAAACTCCAGGATCAGGTGCAAGGAGGATCCTGACTGACTGCCCGCACCCAACCCAGGCATCCTGTGATGGCGAGACTGGACCGGGCTCCATGGCGACCCTTAGTGGCACCCACAAGTCAACATGGAGATGAGGCCTTGACCAGGAAGCCTCTGAGGGAAGAAAGCCCAGTGGGGGGCCACAGACACCCCTTGTGCCCACCCACCTCCCAGTGGTGGCACAGCCCCGCCCCTGACCAAAGTGTCTGGGGGCCTTAGACAGGCACTGCACCTGCGCCGGTGGGCTTTCCGAGCCCCTGCTCACCCACCCACCCGTGCCCGCATCAAGGATGCCTCCTGCTGAAGCTGCTGGGGTGGTGGCTAATGCTGGGCAGGATGTCCACTAGACTGAGGTCAATCAGTAGAGGAAATATTGGACTCTTAATTTTGAAAGGATTATTATGACCCCTCAAAAATTAAAAGGAAGATTTTTAGTTGTTTTTAAAAATGGTTTTGCAAGAGTGACAAAAATAATAAGCCTTGCTCCAGACAAATTCTCAGAACGTTATTACGCTTCCCCTCTCAATTATCGTTATTTCATGCGTGTTACAGATGGAGCCACTGCATCAGTCGGAGACCAATTTCAATCCCAAGGTTGATTACACAGTTCACGCTCCCCAGCTTGGGGATGGTCCGGCTCTTCCGCACCCTGAATCACACAGCTGTGGGCTTGCACACCAACAAGGACCTGGCCGGATTCACTAGTGGAAGGTCCTGATGAACACTTGCTTGTATTTAACCTTTGTAGTAACAATAGCCTCCAGGTTGCCATGGTAATGGGAAATGCAACCCACGAGCCGCCTGCTCCCGAGGGCTCTGGAGGGCTGTGCTCCTCAGCTGCCTCCACCTGGTCCACCCAGAGCTGCGATGCCACCCTTTTCCCACCAAGTTCCAAGTTGTGGGTGACATTTGCAAGAGGTCATTCTGCCCTACAGTCACGAGCATAGCAGCTGGGGTGTAGCCTGGGAGAAAGAGGGGACAATTTGTCTCTTTGGCCATTTGATGACTTAGGAATTAAAAGGGACCCCCCATGTCATTTAACGTTACTTCCAGTCATAGGACATCCCTGAAAGGCAGTCACGTGGCTGTCTCTTGAAGCCATCTGGGAAGGGAGACTAGGAGGTACCTTTCCTGGTGCTGTTCCCCTGGAGCCAGACACTAGCTGTGAGAGCTCACTCCCTGCCAGGTGCCAGTCGTGACCAGAGTAAGCCTCCTGCACGTCACAGAGACGGGGCCAGGGGCCAGGTACAGAATCCCTAGGTAGACATCTCCGAATAGTCCTCTGCTTAGCTCCTCAGCCCCTCCCAAACGCCTCTCCTGTGACTCTGCTCCCTTCCGTCCCTTCCAGTGTGGCCTTCGGAACTTTCCTCCTGCGTCACCTTTGCAGAGACCCGCACCCTCCCCAGCTGACCCAAGGCGTGTGGACACTTGCCCTCCTTTCTTCTTCCTTTCTCTTGTCCTTCCTGCCCCTCTCCTCTTCTCTCCCCTTTCACTGGTATGTGGCCACCCTGTCTGGGCACTGGGGACATGGACTGAGCCACCCTCATGGGCCTGCCTTCTGCTGGGCAGAGAAAGCAAATGCAGCTACAGATGAAGCCCACAGCCGGGGGCGGGGGGGGGGGGGGGAGCGCACAGCAGAGAGGTCACCTGTCTTTCTGTGGGGTGAGCTGATTCCCTCTCCTCTCCCATCCTTGGAGCCTCAATATTCAAAGCTAAGAGGTGAGGTCGGCTTTCTTGGGGCCCCTGGGAAGACCTTTTCCATCACCCCGTGCCTCTGCTCCTCCTCGGCAGCTCATGGCCTCTGACTGCACTGTCCTCCCCCGAGCCCCCAGAGCTCTTCCCCACACTCCTGAGATTCTAGGACTCGGTCCTGGCTGGGTTTCCTACCCACACTGTCTCCTCTCAGCCTCTGAGTGGGAGTGGTTTCTGCATCTGACCTAGGCCCCGGCTTCTGGACCTCCATTAAACAACACTGTTTAGTCCCCGTCACCTGAGCAGGTGGCTCGCAAGTGCATACTCTGGGCTTTGCTGGTATCCCAGCCACCAGACCCACTGTGGCATCTCCTCCCACATCATGACCCTCTGTGCCCCACCTCCAGCTTTTCCCCTCTCGTGGAACCAGCATAGCCTTACTGAGGTCATACACACCCACCCACACACGCACGCCCACACACATGCGCCTTTTGCCACTTCTACACCCTCCTGGGGTCCCTGCGTTCTGGAGCAAACCGTGGTCACCATTCTCTCCTAAATCCTCAAGCCCCTCCCTCTTCTCCTAGCAACCTGAACTCCTTACAGCACAGCCCATCTCTCTTCTCCCCTCTGGCTCTAATGTGTGTAGTAGGCATAATGGGGCCACCCAGAGGTGGCTTTGCCGCAGTCCCCAGAATCTGCAACTGTGTTCTTAAGAGCCAAGAGGCCCTCCAGACGAGCCCACGTTGAGGATCCTGAGATGAAGGGACATCCTGGACGGTGCAGGGGGACTCCGCAGGCTCTCAGAGGTCCTGCAAGAGGGAAATGAGGGTCAGAGACCCCAAAAGAGACGTGAGAATGGAAGCAGAGGTCAGAGAGAGATGGCCATGAGCCATGGCATGTGGCAGCCCAAGAGGCTAGGGAGGCTCTTTCCCACCCCGTCAAAAGAGAGACCTTGGTTTAGCCCCAGAAGGCCAGCGTCAGAGTCCTGACCTCTAGAGCTGTAGTAAACCAGAGTCGCTCTCAGCCACTGGGCTGCAGTTATGGGTAACAGAGGCCACAGGAGATGCATCCAAAGTGCCGGCACCTTAGGGAATACAGCAAGTATGCAGCAACCCTGGCACCGGCACCTTTGGGGTCCCCACCCTGGTGCCATTGCGTGTCTCTGCTTGTGATTGCCACCCGCCCCACCACCGCGTTCTCAACCCTGCATGAACCAGCCACCTGGTTGACCGTGTCCTCTGTAGCCCCCAGGCCTCTGTCTCTCAAGAGATATCTGTGGCTATATTTCTGTGACTGCTTCCAGGACCACGAGGGTGCCCCTTAGGGCCAGGTCTGGCCTCCGGCCATGCGGGCAGCTCTCTGTCACCTCATTTGTGAATGGTGACCCAAAGGCTGGTCAGCTATGGCTGACCCTCTGTCACCTCCACCACCCAAGACAAAAGCTTCAGAAGGCGTGGTCTCTGGCACGTTTTCTCTTCGTGGGTGAAGAGAGGGGGCACCGTTTCCATTCACAAGGTCAAGGTGAACACTCTGGAGACGAGGCGGCAGCATTTGGGGAAGTGGTGTATTTAGTCTGCGAAGGAAAAATGAGTTTGATGATCGGGCCTGATGTGACCTTCCACGGGACTCGAGGGGATTCCATGACTGGAAAATGCCACAGAATTGCAGGAGGCAGACCTAGTCTGCTACTTTGGGAAATTCATTTTTTAAAACGTTGGAGAAACACTCTAAGTTCCTCGTTAGTTTGACCTTGTGGTTAGATGTATATTCTCCAACATTTTCTAGGTTGTTTTTGGATGTTTTCTCATGCACAAGATTTTTTTATTATTATTCTTTTTGTTAGAGAATAGAATTTTGCCTTTTAAAAGTACTGTACGGCCCAGGCCCGCACGTAACACTGCAGGGTTTGTAAAGCTTGGTCAGACCATCCCCGAGGAGACCACAGAAATAAGCAGAGCCCACCCCGTTAGAACTTCTGCCTTGGCATGTGAAAGGCGTGAGAGACACTCAGAAGGCATGAACGGGAAGGGGACACCCAGGTGGGGACACATGTGGCTCCTCAGTGCCGCTCCTCTCCTCTTGCTGCTCAGGGACAAGGTGCACATTTCCGTGGGTTTGTGATCCTACCCTCTCTGGTGGCAGGTAAAGTCATTTGGGGTCTCCCATCTTCCAGGGAGTCCAGCCGCTATTCTCGGGTCATTTGTTAACATGACCGTTCACTGGACCCACCCACTGTCACCTTCTTTACCAAGTCCTGGGGGTTGGGCTGCCATCAATTTTGCTGCCAGAGGCCACAGACCCCTGCCAGGGTATTTCCTGGGGGCCACTGCCTTCTCTTCTTGGCCAGTTCCCTAGGAAAAGCCCAGAACCTTCACTCTGGGTCATGAGCTCACTGTGGCTCTGTGCCAGGCCCAGGGTTCCCCTGTGATCATATTCGCACAGTGGTCCACAAACTATACCCTGAAAGGCAGTGGGGACACAAACCCTGCAAAACACTTCACACACACTCACACACACACACACACACACACACACACACACCATTGAAGGTCACCCGAAAGACAGAAGCCGACACGAGAGAAGTAACTAAAATGAAGCCCTGGGTTGGGTTCCTGCCGAACACCCCATGTGTCTTTTGCAGTTAGAACTGCCTGCCTTGCTCAGACAGGATTGATCACGGGTTCTCTCTCCACAGTGACAGTGGCCGCCCCAGCCACTCCCCTTAGAGTGCTGAGGAGAAGGCAGCCAGTGCTCTGAGCTACCCAAATGGCAGTGGATGTTCGCTCACTACAGTAAGGACACTAAGGCTGAGCAAGTTAAGAAGCATGCCCTGCATGGAGTGGCCAGCAATTCTGAGTGGGACCCATGCCTGCTTGCACTGGGGCATGGAGAACCATGGACAAGGACCCCCTTCCGGCCACAGCTGCTGCAGATGGACCCAGCTTTAGGAAACCCCTAGCCTGTAGTGGTGGAGCACACTGGGCTGTGAGGGGCCACCACACGTCACCCTGGCTGTGGCAAAGAGGGATGGAGCGGACGGGCTCATTCAGACATCAGGAGCTGCCCTGAGGTCTCCAGTACAGTCTGGAAGACATCTGGGCAGCTGCAGGCTGCACACAGCCTCGGCATGATGATGAGTAAGCACAGGTTTCTGGGAGAGTTGCCCTCACTTTGGAAGCAGCCACGGCCCAGTGACCAGGGCCTGTTGGGAGGGCATGTCCATCACCCTGTCTGGCTTGATCCTGACATCCCCTCTTCCTGGCGAGGGCTGATAAGAATGCTCTGCATTTACAGAAAAGAGTCCAAGAGCTCGGGCTGCCGCTCACTTATCCATGCAGTTGCAGGAAGTCCTCTGCTGAGCCGGGGTGGCTCTGGGGGGCTCCGCTTTCCAGTCCCTTGACCCTCTTACTGCACTATGCTTTTGGGGAGTGACAGGGACAACGAAGCCTTCAGCAAACATTTATTGAGCAACTTCTGTATGCCACACACAAGACATGGTCCTAAGGAGCAAAAACAGACCAAGTCCCTGCCTCCTGGCTCTTAAGAGGAAGAGGGTTGGGACCAGGAAGAAGTCACCCTGAGTTGCAGTCCTGTCTCTTTTATTAATTGGGATTGGATGAGCAGGTGGAGACCCTGCATCTTGGAGCTTCGGGTTCCCCATTTTCAAAATGAGGGGAAATGAGACTCTTCCTGCCTTCTGTTTGAGGCTCCACGGCCCTGAGTGGGTTCCTTCCTGCAGCTTCTGATCTTCCCAAAGGCGTCTGGCCTCACTGCCCAGGAAGTTCTTGGCTCCCTGTTCCTTAGCGCAGGGATCTGGTGGGTTTTCCTATAAATCTTTGACTTGGAAGCGCCGCTGCCTGGAGAGAAGGGGGCCGGCTGGAGCCCCGAGGTGTGGACCTGAAGATGAATGTGGACAACCGGGGCTGATGTAGACTCCTGAATGTCCCATTAGCTCCTGTCATGTCACATTCCCCTTGTTTATGCATGAAGCCTGCCGCAGATGGGGGTGTTTAAACGCCTTCATTACTTGGCATCACGATATTGGTAATAGTTTGTAATGATTTTTTTTCCTCAGTGCGAAACATACTCTTAATCTAAAAATATGAATTACACTTAGTGGCTCATTGAAAAGTATTTTCTTTGCATGGGGAAAATCAATCTTGGCTATTGCTTATTTTTCTTTTCTTTCTAGCAAGGTTAATATTCAGAGCGTGATCTGATGGACTTTATTTCACAAGGTGAGAGGCTTCCCAGAAGTGCAGTACAAGGCTCATTAGTCTAGTGCAGAAGAAATTGTTCAAAGCAATTTAAAGGGGCGTCAATAATAGCCCAGTGTTCTGTGTACGTAAGCTGAGGCCCCACCTTGCAGCCAGGTTAACAGGACTTTCCAGTAACTAAACTCGGAGGACCACAGGTTCAAGTCGGACCTGCTAGAGCCAGTTCACACAGCACCGTGGAAAGACCAGGGCATGGGAATCCTCAGGCCCGGGATCATGTCCCCCAGTCCCATTGGAGAGCTGTGCAACCTTGGCTCTAACCTCCTTTCCACTTCTGTGATGAGTCGATGTGTAAGATGCTGTGATCCTCACAGGTATTTAAAGAATCAAAATATCCAAATCCTTGCACTCAAAATCTAACCTAGAGTCCTCCCTCCACGCCCCGACCCCACACTCAGTTTGAAAACCCAGCACCAGCCGGGGTGAGAAGCCCATTAGTGACCGTGAATGAGGCCCTTTCTTCTGAGCCCTAGGGGGGCCTATCCACCTCTCCCGGTGTCCTTCGTCTGTTCATTACTGTTATGGTTTAGGTGAGGTGTCCCCCCAAAACTCATGTAGGAGACAATGCAAGAAGGTTTGGAGGAGAAATGGTTGGGTTACAGCCTTAACCATATCAGGGAACTGATCCCTGGTGGGATTGACTGGAGTGGTAACTGGGGGCAGGTGGGGTGTGGCTGGAGGAAGCGATTCGTGGGCCGAGGCTGTGGGGTATACATTTTGTGTCTGGTGAGCGGAGTCTCACACCCTGCTTCCTGATGATGTGAGCTGCCTCCCCCCGCCACGCTCTTCCACCATGTTGGTCCTGCCTCCCCTGAAGCCCCCAGGAATGGAGCCTGTTGTCTATGGATGGAGACCACCCCGTGATCCCCCAAATAAACTTCTCCTCCCCTCTGATTGTTCTGGTCAGATCTTTTAGTCACAGCAGCAAACATGCTAAGACAGTTGCTCTCTGTGTTCTCTGCTGTCCCTGCAGCCCAGGAGGTGCCACAGCTGCTCTCTTGGTCTCTTCTGCAGCCCGGTACCTGGAGGACTGCATGTGCTCACCCCTCCCATGTGCCCTGGACGGTGCCAGCATGAGACAAGCCCTGGTCTCATGCCACCTACTCCCAAGCCTTCGGTGGCTCCCCGTTGCCTCTGGAGTATTAACCAGTGTCTCATGGACATGGGACATGGTCGCCAGCCTCCTCTCCTCCTGCCCCTCTCCTCCTCCCTGCCTGCTGCATGGAAGCCTGGCCCCTGCACACACCACACTGTCCTCTGCAGACTGCCCCCTCTGCCCAGCATGCTTTCCCCTGTGCCAGGCACCCAAGCCGGGCCACTCCACCCTGGGATTCGCACAACCGCCGCATCCTCTGATCCACCTGGCTGTGCCCCAGGTGAGGCCAGACCCTCCTGCTACTTGCGCTCTTCACAGTGGCCACGGCTGCTTCCATGTCCACTGCTGTCTCTGGTTGGCACCCGTCTCCCCTGCAGTGGTGAAGGGATCTTGCGTTTTCCCAGTGTTCTGTCCCCAGGAAGGTGGACCCCAGGCCCTCCCGGTGCATATGAGTCACTCCATAAGTATATGGCAAATGTGTCACTTATTTTCAGTTCTCTGATGAACATAAGCTGTGGAGAGTTTGCTTGTGGCCCCCACAACCCAGCAAGAGGACACCAAGAGCCGAGCGTCTCCCACGAGAGGCCCGCACCAGCCAGGGGCTCCCCAGGTCAGACTGGTGCGTGCAAGAAAAATCAGCTGCCGTGCTTGACCTCGGGGTCTGTGTCACAGCTGACTCAGCTGTTGAGAGGCGAGGTGCAGGCGTGTGCGCATGTGGGAAACGTGTAAATGAGCATGTCAGAGGTCGTGGGGCTACCACATGTGACGAGATCTCACAGAGGCCACTGGCAAAGAGTCATACTTTCTAGTTAACTTTTTCTTTGCTTTTAAAGAGCCACGGACCTCATCTCCGCAGCTGGCAGGGGCGTCCAGTCTCCTTCACCCCATGGCTGCAGATCCTTTGACCCCAGCTGTTGTAATCTGCCCAGTGCTGTTTCCTCGACTCTCCCTCACCTGGTGCAGCAGGCACTCCAGAACCACTGCTAAACAGGAGCAGGAGGCCCCTGGGAGGAATCCTCTACTGAAGAGTTTTGTAGTCATTCCCACTGAATAGCAGGTCTAGGGTGGTGGCTTCCGGTGCTCATCCTGCAGGGACTCTGCCCTGCCCCCCAGGAGGCAACCCACAGCACCTGCAGGGCTGCCTGGCATCCACTAGCAGAGCCCAGGACCCTGATTAACACCCACAGGACACAGGAAAATCCTCCACAAAGCATGGTCCAGTCCCAAATCCCAGGGTGAGATGCCCTGCTTCAGAGATTCCCAAAGGGACTCTAGCCAAACCTGAGAAGGCAGCCAGCCCTTCCTGAGCTAATCCTGTGTGGTTGGTGGTTTAAGCCTGGGGCAGTCTCCCTGGGCACCTTCCCCATGCTGAGGCTGGCCCCTGGTGTTTGCTCTCCGGGACTCTCTTTGTAAACTTGCTTCAGATAGTGAATGGCGACACTCCCAAGTAGGCATTCTGTGCTTTGCTTTGGACACCTTCATGCCCTTTCTGGAGCAGAACAAAGGCTGTCAGTCTGATCCTGGGTCAGTGGGACTTACTGGGACCCATAAAGTGTCATCTCCCTGAAAGAACTGTGTGCACGTAAATACCTACCAAACCGTGATCTCCTGAATAATGTATTCCGTGTGTAATTTCAGAAACCTGGCAATAAAAATGAAAGCAGGAAACCCTCCTTGGCTTTAGCTTGCACCGCTGGAAGACCTTCTAGAGGTTTCCAAGGTCTACTGTGAATGTGTGATTTAGACCACAGCTCCTCACTAGTGACACTTAATCCATAGAGATAAATCATCAGGTGCCATTGGTGGAGCTCTGGGTGGATAAACAGGCCTCAAATAATTATGTTGAAAACTCCATCAGAGCCTCGATCAGAAAACCACCGCCATTTTTTGTCAATGTAAGAGCCTGGGGTAGAATGATGAAGCTGTTTGTGGGTTGTGGACTTGGGACCAAATTAAATCAATGTCAGAGCAATATAACTAACTTTCCCTTGACTGTCCTTGAGGATGCTGGGTGCTGTTGTCGTCTCACGAAAAGGCTGGGTTCATAAAGATTTGATCCTGATGTTGGCTTCCAAGAGGACTCTGTGCTGTATGATGACCAAAAGCCAATCTTCTTTTATTACCTGTGTGACCTTGGGCAAGTTGCTTGACCCCTCTGAGCCTGGGTTCCTTCTTCTGTTAGATAAGGTAATAATAGAACCTACCTCATAGTAATATAATTAATGTTAATTGATATCTATACCACTTAATATACACATTAATGAAATGCAAGTCAAGTTGGAAAAAAATGGCTCTTTCCCATGAAACCCAGAGCTGCTCACACAACATCCTCCCATCTATAATAATTTGGTCAAAGGGCAAAATTAATGTGGAATTCAGTTTTAGTCCTTTCTTCCCCACAATCCGTGTTTTAAAGCATTTTCTCCATTTCACAATCATCCTCCCCAGAATGGCAGGGTGTAAATATGTCTTGCACATCTTCTGTAGGTTTGAGATTGTGCCAGAAACTCCAGGCACAGTGACATTGAAAGACAGCACAGCAATCTAAACTGCAAATATTCACAGAGGGTTGAAAGCCTAGAATAACTATTAGGAATGTTAATCATCTCCAATGGAGAAATTATTAGAGGGGACACATTCGTCATACGTGTGCTCCGTGAAGCTTTGAGCAGCTGACGTGGCTTCCAAGGAAGGAGAGAAAGGAAACCCATGACAATGAGGAAGTGGGCAGGCGTCCAAGAGGACTGACTGCAGCTGCCTGTGGCTGCCTGACCTTGGGAAGTCACTCACCTGACTTGAACCCCATTTTCTGCATCTTTAAAATCACAATAACAGTAGGAATGCCTCAGTCCCCTGTACTGGAAGGAGTGGCCTCTGGCTCTAGAGAAAGAGGCTGCTCTGTCCTCATTCTTCAGCGGGGCCTCCAGGCCAGACCAGCAGCAGGCTCAGCCCAGGGTCCTCCCGCTCCTGGCATTGAGAGCAAGGAGTCCTGGGAGCATCTTGGTAGGAGCGGCTGAGGGAAGATGGAATCTGGACTTGCCTGGGCTGCTGTGGGGGAAGTCCTCAGAAGTGGAGCAGTGTGGCCAGTGGAGCTGGAGGGCAGCAGGGAGCAGGGCCACCCTGTGGCTGGTGTCTTCAGAATCCCCTCTGCAGCAGGGGCCGGCAGGGGCAAGGCTGTAGCGTCTTTGGCACAGGAGCCCTGCTGTCTCCCGTTAGCCAGGCAGGGGTGGCTTGGACAGCGGCCAGGTTTATCTGGGTTCCCGCATGATCATGGAGTGGATTGCGTGTGCCCTGATCCGTCGTGGTCACAGAGGGCCCACATCTGTCTGGCGTCGAGTTCTTAGAAGTTGTTCATGTTCGACGGGAACGTGCCAACCCCCGACTCACAGGGTGCCAGGTGGGCTCCTGAATGTCCATGGCCACTATTCTCTTTTTCGTCCCATGTCTCTAGTGAGTTGGGGGTACTCTCGGTCCTGTGTGCCCCTTCTCCAGCAGAGCTCAAGTATGACACAGAGTATATGTAATTATAGCTCTGTAAAATGTGATGTTTGGTGCTAAATGTGATGGAAACAATACAGGGTGCTACAGTTAGAATGACAGCGTGGACAGATGTGTCCCCTGGAGCAGCAGTGTTGGAGCGGAGTTCTCCAGGACAGGCAGGAATCAGAGGACATGTGTTCCAGGAGAAAGCAACAGGCCATGGGGACAGGAACTGCGGGCAGGCCTGGGGGACAGTGCCACACACAGAGGAGCAGGCACATCCCAGGGTCTGGGGTAGGAATGAGCTGGGAAATGAGGGTGGCCTTTCAGCAGCGTGGGGTCTCTAGGAGAGAGATGGCCGATGGAGCATCAGAGGCTCTCTGTCTAGGCCCAACATGGTCCAGAGCCTGGCTCCCATCTTAGACGTCCTCTCAAATAAATAATCGTTGGATGGTTATTATTTTTTAATTCCTGGATCCCAGTGAGGATATAGAGGGCTTGTTGGGGGTGTGGAGGGAAGGGAGGCTAGAGAGGTGAACAGAGCTTCATCACCAAACACAGTGGCCGGAGGGCGTGGGGTCACCGAGCTGCAGACATTGGAAGGGCTCCCGTGGTCCAGTTCGTCCTTTACATGTGGGACAATCATCCCTGATGGCGACAGTGACTTGCCCACATCTAAATAGTCAGTTGCAGAGCTGCAGGACGGGATAGGCCCAGAGTCCAGAAGACCCCTCCGTCTAAGTGCCCCACGCTCTCTGCAAATGTCATGGGCGGGGGGGTGGTCTCTGCAAACGTGACCAGGCACAGTGAGAAGACCCCGTAGGGGAAAAGGGCAGTCCTGCGGACCTTCTAGTGAGACCATGGAGCCCTCCTTACCTGTCCCCTGCGGTGTTTGCAAGGGAAGGGAATGTGAGCCAGGGCAGTGACCCGCCTGGAGAGCATGGCCCTGGCAGCCCCGCCCCGAGACTCGCCCTTGACACAAGCTCCGCCCCGAGACTCGCCCTTGACACAAGCTCCGCCCCGAGACTCGCCCTTGACACAAGCTCCGCCCCGAGACTCGCCCTTGACACAAGCTCCGCCCCGAGACTCGCCCTTGACACAAGCTCCGCCCCGAGACTCGCCCTTGACACAAGCCCCGCCCCGAGACTCGCCCTTGACACAAGCTCCGCCCCGAGACTCGCCCTTGACACAAGCTCCGCCCCGAGACTCGCCCTTGACACAAGCTCCGCCCCGAGACTCGCCCTTGACACAAGCTCCGCCCCGAGACTCGCCCTTGACACAAGCTCCGCCCCGAGACTCGCCCTTGACACAAGCTCCGCCCTTCTTGGAACTCAGAGCGCAGACTGTGATTTACCATCTGATCTTTCATCAGGAAGATGCTCCTGATAGCAGAAAATTTAGAAATAGAAGTGGCCTCTTTTGAGAAAGCCCAATTAAATGAGCATATCCAGGGCCTGTTGCCAAGGGCCTCCCCTGCACCAATCCATAAGCCATTCCTCCCATTCTTAGCAGATGGTCGGGCTCTTTCTCCACCAATTGCTGGGCCCTTGGGGACCATTCAGACACCGGAATAAAGGGGGAGGGGGACATTAGGACCCATTTTGTTAAATCTACATATAACTTTTATTCCTACCAAATACTTGCAATGACTTTCATTGAGTCGCAGAATTATGGCTGGGATTTTTTTTTTAATTTCCTCCCTTTTGGATCAATGGGATTTTCTAAATTTTCAAAAAGTAATGCAAATAACTTTTGTAATCAATGAGAAAATTTTCTTTATAAAGTTCTGCATGCTGCTCTGTCTAGTCAGGCAGCAGCTGCTTGTGCCATGAAGCTAAGCCCCTATTCTACCCGATGTGGCTTGTGACTGTCACAGCTGCCAGCCACCAGGATGTTGGGGAGCACTGTGAGGGCGAAATTCCTCCTTCAGTTTCCAGAACCAAAATGGAACCAGAGTCTGAGAAGTACCTGAGGGAACACTGGGGGCAAATTTCATGGGGATTCTGGCTCCCACAGAGATGGACCGACATCCTGGGCACTAGAGGGATGGACTCCTGCGTGAATCCTGGAGAGTATTACATGCAGGCTTGGATCAGGGTGTTTTTCAATGAGAATTTCATGGGTACAGCATCCTAAGACAGGATTTTTACAGGAACTTTGTATAGAAGGAATGGGGAGGGTTTGAAGGAGGGTGTCCAGAGCACACAGTGAAGGTCAAGTTCAGATCCCAGTGAGGAAAGCCAAGTCCTGTCCACACACAAGCAAAACCCCCCGCCTGTGCTCATCAGTCAGGCTAGAGGATTACTCAGACCACCTTGAGCTAGGTCATTCTTGTGCCCAGTGTTGCCTGTAGGTTTTTTAAATTTTTTTTTTTTTTTTTAGTTTTAGTTGGACACAATATCTTTATTTTATTTTTATGTGGTGCTGAGGATCAAACCTAGTGCCCCATGCATGCTAGGCGAGCACTATACCACTGAGCCACAACCCCAGCCTCTCACCTGCATCTTAAACCAGACTTTGTTGCTGAATCTGTTCAAGAGCACTCATCATTCACACCCCTGGGATTTCAGCTTCCTTATCTGCAAAGTGGGACAGGGGAGTACCGGAGGTGGATGAGCCCAAGCACCCCGTCAGCTGCCGAGCTGTCTCCCACCTCCCTGAGCTGCTCCCAAGCTACCAACCTGGGGACTCAGACAAAAGACTTCAAGGGCCATAAAGAAAACCTTAGCCAGTATCATTCCAGATGTCCATGTTTTTCTCCTGAATTGCCTGTCGCCTTAGACCAGTGATAGATGAGAGAGATCTGGCTCTGTCATGGAAAACTTTTATGTTGAAAGGTTTGGGGATTTTTTTTCTCCTTTACTTTACAGATTTATAAAGTCAATACTTTAGCTGTTTGATGAAAAGTTTGTGTTTTCCTGAGTTCAACAGAACAAAAGAGTTTTCAAATGATCAGTGGCACCTTGAGTTAGAACTGCTTCTAAGATTGTTCTTTGGAATCCCTTACTTCATGGGGAACAGTAAAATCAGAATGTTAGCTTAATAGTCTGCCAGGAGCACACAGGAAGATGCAGGGTGTTTATGCATGAACAACCAGTGATGTGCACCTGGTAATTTCATTCAAAGATGTAAAGGGAAAGATATTGTAAGGGACATTTCTGTTATTTTATCAAATGCTATTCACCAAAAAATAAAATTTTAACCTATATTCTTGACCTTCAGGGACTTATTTTAAGATCATATGGCTTTTCCTAAACAGCTGAATTATTTAGTGAGATTGAATTGTCAAAGACTTTAAAATAAAGCCCACCAAAATACCAGCCCTCTGCAGCTCTACAGCTGTTCAGGCCTCAATCTGCATATTTCATCTCAGCAGACTGAAGCTTCAACTGAAAAATAGCTCAGAAAATACTTATCGCCTTCTATGCCAAATGCAAAACGGAATTCATCCAAAGCTGAGGATTTGATATAGTGGGTGACCTATTCCCACACTCAGCACGGCTGATGGAGTCGAGTCGTGTGGACGTGGCTTCCTCCTCTCTAGGCCACACCACTGCAAAGGCAGTTGAGAGCCACTTCCACAGAGTCACCAAGGTCCTGGGGAGATGGCACAGGAGCAAGTATGGAGCCCTGTGCCTGCAGGGGTGGCCAGCATTAGTAGCATGTTTTCAATGCACATAGAATGTTCTGGAAAGGTTCAATTTACACAATCAATTTGTGTAAAGGTTCAATTTACACAATGTCTGGCTCCTGGGGAAATTTGACAGATTTCTAGCAAATCACTTTTTCCCAATGGTGAAAACAGAACTAAGAGTTCCAGACGGTCACGTTGAGTGCTCAAGGGACTTTCTGAAGGGACCCATGGCACCCACCATAGAAACCCATGCTGGTAGCATGGTAACCACGGCAATGCTGGTGACAAAGGTGGTCTAGTAAGGAAGAGGATGTGGAAGACACTAACAGTGATGATGTAACTGCCACCAGAGAGCTGACAAGGGTGACAATGGTGATAATGGTGACAATGGCAATGACGAGGAGGAGGAGGACCACAGTGATGACAGTGACGGTCAAGGCTCACGTTTGTCAAGCCCTTGCCGCACACCAAGTGGCACGCGGAACACTTAGGCACTGCCCCTGCGTTGTCACATGGAATTTTCGACACCAGCCGTGATTTTCCCATTTTAAAGATGGTTAAAGTGAGACCCGGTGATAGGAACTTGCCCTAGTCAGGACCTTGTAAATCCCTCTGTGCGGTAGAATCACCTGGAAGGTTATTTTTTATTCATGACCCCGTGGCGAAGCAACATGCCCAGCTGGGGTGGGGCAGAGCCAGATCCACAGCCGGCCACTGAGCATCAGGGTCCCTCCCACCCACTGGCTTTGCAGGTTCTGGGAAGCCCAGGGAAGTGCCAAAGTCCCCACAGCTTTTTAACCAAGGGAAGCTGGGGACTGAAGGAGAGTGTGTCCCCGAGAGCAGGGATCTTCTGTGGGCAGTGTGCTGGAGCCAGGGAGAATCTGTCCACCCAAATTAACTTCAGTTTCATTCATACTATTCTAAGTTGAGACAATGCCTGTGGTTATTTTTTGCCTGAAAGTCTAGATTTCCAACCAGATATCAGCTGCTTTTTAAGTGTCTAGAATCATTAGAAGCCCAACTCCCTAAAGCTGGAGGTAGGAGTCATTGGGGGGGGGGGGCATTTCCATCTTCCCCGATCAGTGCCCCACGACTTTCCTCTAGGGGGAAAAGCAGCTCAGCAAAGCCTCCTAGGGTGCACCAAGACACCTCTGTCCCCAGTGCGGGGAGGAAATAAAAGTGCTGCCAAGTGTATTCCTAACCCAAAGGGCAGGATTCTTCCAAATAAGACCCTGCAAAATTAGGACTTGGCCCCCTAAGGATTAATTATTTTTTATATTCTTAATTTGGGGGGTGGGGGTACCAACGATTGAACTCAGCGGCACTCGACCACTGAGCCACATCCCAGCCCTATTTGTATTTTATTTAGAGACAGGATCTTACTGAGTTGCTTAGCGCCTTGTTTTTGCTGAGCTTGGAACTTTCGATCCTCATGCCCCAGCCTCCCGAGCCACTGGGATTACAGGCGTGGGCCACCAAGCCCGGCCTATTCTTAATTTTTGAGCTAATATTTTCCTAGGGCAGTGGATTCTGGCTACACCGTGTGTCCAATCTCCTCCGGCACCAGTGCCTCCTCCTCTCATTGAATCCCCTTCTGTCCAGGACTGTGGGGCCACCTGTAGAGCAACCCCTGTGGATGAAGCTGAGGCTGAGAGGGGCCAGGAACCTACAACAGGAACACCCAGCTGAGTTTCTCTTGCACAGAAAAGAGAGAAGGTATTTCATCAAGTCTCCCTAGGTTTTCCCTGAGTCACTGGAGGGGCTTTATCACCTGGCTGCAGAGAGGAGGCAGCCAGGGCCCTGGGCTGCAGCCTTGTGAACGGGCGCCTCAGTCACTGGGCTAACACAGGGTGGCCAGGACGCTGAGCTTCAGAGTCAGGAGCTCTGATAAGCATCTAAAAAACTGTCATATGGCAAGAAATGCTTTGTCCAGAAACAGGACTCAGAGTGCCTGGTATTCTCTGCAGCAGGGACTTGGGGGACACATGAATAGAGGGTCCTTATTCCCGCTGACGGACACTGCATCCGATATGTCCTTGCTGTCTGTGTCCAGTGACACAGAAATGCAACTGAGAACATTTTTTTCTCCAAAAAATGTGGGGGTTTTTGTTTGTTTTTTGTTGTTGTTGTTTTTTCCCCTTTTCAATGGGAATAAAAATACACAAGCAAGTGCACTTAGCTTGGAAATAGGCCCTTCGGCCCAGGGTCAGCTCTGCCTTCTTTAACAGGAGTTGCTCATAGAACAATTTCTACCACTGGGCATTAGAGTTCTCTGCCTCTAGATTTATGAACTGGTTTTGATCATTGTCAGCTTCAGAGAGGGAGAGAAGGAACAAAAAGGGGCTGGAGTTATGGATCGGTGGTAGAGCACTTGCCTGGCATGTGTGAGACCCTGGGTTCAATCCTCAGCACCACATATAAATAAATAAATAAACAAACAAACAAATAAATAAATAAAAGATCCATTTGCAACTAATAATTTTTTTTAAAAAAAAGGCATTAAAAAAATGAAAATTTGCACAGTAGGTAGATCCTTTGAACAGTTGGAGCAAAAACCACAGAGGGACTGGGCAGCGTTGAGCTCTGAGGCCATTTGTGCCGGGGTCTCCATCTCTCTCTTTCTGGTGGTAGTCGCAGGAGCAGGAGCTGCAGAATGGGAGTCTTCCCCTCAATTAACTTAAACAGAGTTCAGTGGACCTCAGCTGTCTGGCCTGCTGCAGTACGGAGGAGTGACCTAGACTAGGGCAAAGGTCACCGTGGGTGCCTTCCATGATGTCTTCAGAGGTGACATCCCACCATCAGTCTGCAAACTGTGCTGTTTGGGGTATTTGAAAAGTCCTATCTTTGTGATAAAATGGAAGGCGGGGACCAGGTCTGGAGTCTCTCACCCCTTTGGCTGGATCAGTGATTTGTTTCTCTACAGTGGTGCATTCCTGCCACCTTGTGGCAGAGTACCTGCATTGGAGGGGTTTAGAAGTAAGTGTCTAAATACATCCGTCACCACCACCACCTCCACTCTGCCCCCTGAAAAACCTGATCATAATTCATGTCACGGTAAATTTGATGGGTGAAGCAATGAATTAAAGTGGGCCCATACCAGGGAGAAGCCTGACAGGAGGTTCACCCTCTACCCAACCAACAAGTGGGCACACTGGGGTCACTTGGCTGGGAGGCTCAGGGAGAGCTGGGTTGCCAAGAGCGCCTGCCCCTGCAAGCATTCAGGCACGTGCATGGTGACATCATCCCTCCCCTCACGGCCATCATTGTTTATAGAAAAGGCAGTTTTTCCAGGCAGAGTTGGAGGGTAAGAGTAAGAGGACACCCATTCCTGATTCTGGCTGGGGACAGGACCGTGACAGAGGAAGTTTGGAGAAGGGGGCTGGATTGGTTCCACCTTGCTAAGGCAGCAGTCTCTGGAAGTGTCACAGGACATGGTGACCTGGAGGCTCTTGGTGGCTTTTGGAAGAGCAGCATTTAAATACAGAACCACACAGGGAGACCTAGGGAGTCAGGATGGTGTGGAGAGTCTGGCAACCCTCGGCAAGGGGGAGGATTGGGTCCCTTCTGAAGAGTCCAGAACAGATCAAGGGCAACGAGGGCAGCTTCCATATTAACCTGCATTTCAAATGTCTTACATTCCTTGAGACACAATCAACCCGCCCTGGGGCTTGTCAATTCCAGAGTGACCTACAATGATCTATGATGTGCCTCCTCTGTTAGAATGTCAAGTCCTCCGGGACAGAGCCCTAGATGTTTCCTTGAGACATGAGCTGAGAGGAGGGTCGATAAAAGTAAATGAGGGGTCAATGGTAAAGAGCTGATGGCACCAGGAGTGAATCCACTGACCGGTGGAGTCCCTGAAGACCCTGCCTGCTGGGCGGAGGAGCCCTGGCCGCCCCGCCTGGCCACCCGCCCCACATGTCCGGGGGCCAGGTTCAGCTCCCATGCAGACTGGGAGTGTGTTGACTTTTGGTAATGGGCCTGCTCTGTAAATATCACTCCATGTATCAAAGCAGAAATTGATTCTCCCCCCAGTCACAGGAGCCCAGATCTCTGACTCTTGGCATTTTCCTTCTTCTAGCTGCTCTTGCAGAGTCTTGTATGGTTCTAAGTCCCCAGAATGCAATTCTCACATCCATCTGCCAGGTGACCCTGGTGCACCCAGTGATCATGGCAGGGACAGGGCTCTGGAGCCCGCAGGGTGGATTCCGATCCCTTCTGCAGCTGGCCCACAGGGGGGTTGTGGGCAAGTCATTTATCTTGGCTGTGCCTTGGTTTCTTCATCCATAAAACGGGGACACTGACGCTGGAACCTCGTTCAGAGGGCTGTTTTGAAGAGTGCATGAGCTAATGCGAATGAAGTGACAATCCGGAGTCCGGCACATGGAAAGTGCCACCCGAGGGATGGCTATGGTCACTTTTTCATTGTGAGAGGACCTCTAATGGATGGAAAGAACATTCAGTGCGGAATCACGTGTCTTCACTAGCAGGCTCCCTTCCTCCTCCCTGGTCATCACCAGGGTCTTAGGGGTACTGCACATGTCCCAGCTCTGTCCCCAAGGGCAGCCCCCTTGGGGAAAAGACACAAGTAACCACCATAGCCCCTCCACTGCTGTTCTGCTGGAGGGACAGACCAAGGGCACATTTCCAGGTAGCTCCTGCAGGGAAGCTGCGTGGACCTGCCATCCCCAGGCTCCCATAATCCCAGTGCTGTCTCCCAGCTGTCCACTCTGTTCTTCTGAGCTAGCCAAGGGGGCGTGGGGTGGAGCCGACTGTGAGTTAGAGTCACATGGAGTCTAGGATTAGACTAGCAGCAAGTGACTTGACCTCTGAGTCTCGGCTCCTCTACGACATGGGCCGGGGGGGAGGGGAGGATTTTCTAGTTCATGGGGTCCCCGAGGAGATCTATGGAGAGAGTGGTAACTGAGTCTTTGCCAGGACCTTGCATATTTTATAGGCATGCCAATTGCAACTCTATCTTCAATGAATCAAAGGAAAAAACTTGAAAATCAAGTTCTGGATCAGATTTGATGGAGAGCACTTATGACTTAAACAGCAGTTCTCAGACTTCCCTGGGCTCAGCATCACGTGGGGCTGGTGAAAATCAAGGCTTCTGGGTCCCACCTGCCCATAGAGCGACCCATTCTGTGGGTCCACAAAGAGCCTGAGAATCTGCACTTCCAAAAGCTCCCAGGCGATACCAAGGCTGCTGGTCCCGCGGACCCCATTTTGATAACCAATGACTTCAAAGAATATTATGCTTCTGAAGCAGAGGAGAATATTTGTTATTGATATTTTTCTCCCCTTTTTTATTTTCAAACTTGAAATTTCTTTGTTCAGGGTTCATTCAAACAGAGCCTTCCCCTGCATCTGGTGAAGTAGACCCAGCGCAGGGATATTGCTCTTCTCCATTTAATCTTGACTCACCCTGGGAGTCCCAGGCAGGTCAGGAGTGATATTTCTGATTTCCTATTTGTGCCGAATTGAGACACACCCACCCAGCCAGTCCTCATGTGACATCCCTGCCTCACTGCCCAATCACATGACAGGGGGCACATTCCAAGTCATTCTGAAAATACTTAGATTTTTCTTTTTCTAAGACTAGAAAAAAGAAAATTTATCTGAAATATTTCCTTCAAGAGTCCTGTTTCTAATCAACCTCGCGACAGTTGGTAGCATGTCGATAAATCAGACGGGGTGGTGTTCGCAGCTTTATTGTGCCCCTGATTCAGCTGTCCATAATCAGTGTCAGAACCTCACTCCTCCACACGATGATTCATTCCTTCATTTATTCACTCATTTTTTTTCAGCAAGTGATTATTGATTTCGTGCTCATTGGCATGCTCCATACTAGGCTATGAAAATAGAGACAGATGCAGACATCCTCCATTCAGGCAGGGAGAACTGTCATGAGTTTTTAGCTGTTTCAAAGAGCTTCTGTGGCTCCTGTCTCCTGCAGCACCTCCCCCTTGGGTAGTTTTGTTTGATGTTTTTGGTGCTCTCTGGTTTTGAGGTGGTGTTCATTTCCTGCCCTGTAATCCTGGTAAAGAAGGAAGATATTAACCAGATTCGTGGGGTTCCCATAAAGGGGAGCAAGTCGTAAAGAAAAGCTTTCCATTCAATAGGAAAGACCAGCGTCCAGGAACACCTGCATGATGCAGTGTGACGTGGGACAGCAGGTCCCGTGGAGAAGCCAGCCTGCCTCTCTGGCCGAGGTCTTCCTGGTGGCAAGAGCCGCGCAGCTGGTCAGGAGGGGAAGCACCACCCGCATCAGGTCAGGAAGGCCAGCGTCCCCTGTGGCTGAGACACAGTCCAGCAAAGGGCTGAAAGGAAGACTTGATTTTTTGAGCCTCATTTTCCTCATCCCAAAAGATGAGAATAACTTTCCATCCCACCTGGGAGTGTTGAAAGGAACAAAATGGGATGTTTTGAAGCACTCAGCATAGGGTCTGCTGTGGTATCAGCACTCAGTAAAATTACAGTTGCTTTACTTTTTGTTATCATGAGGTTGGTGTGTGTCAGGTGATAGGAAATGGTCCAGGTGGGGTCTGGAGAGTGAAACCTGATTGGGTCGACGTGTGTTCAGCAGTAAGACCCCTGGGCCTCCCCCAGGTGAGTGTGGAGAGGCTGGAGAATGTTCTTGGCTGCTTTCTCAGTCCTTTCCCATGGTGCATCTGGGAGAACCAGAACCGGGGCTCCACCAACCCTGTTGGCTCAGCCTCCAGGAACTGGCCTGCTCTTCTGGAGGCCCACAGGTGCATAGCTCTGGGCTTCGGGGTCGAAGCTATGGGACGAGTCTATGGTTCTGATTCAAAATGGCACCAGGCTGAGTCTCCTGTATTCAGAGGCAGGGTGTGCGGGGGCACCTCTGAGGAGCCCAGTTTTGGAGACCCCCCATCTTCATCTTTGCAACTTCACCTATGGTGGCCCCTGAGGGACTTGGGTGTGCCCTCATGGCTACCTGTGAAACAATTAACTCAATCCACGAGCTCCAAGGAATACTGGGAGATTCTCCAAAAGGAGCTCCAATGCAGGGAGGCAGGACAGCACGTGAAGGGGCGGTGGGTCACCTCGGGAAAGGAGCCTTTGCTTTAGAAAATGTCACCCAGAAGGCAGCTTTTAATGACATTTTGCCTGGGCATCAGCTGTGTGTCTGAGGCCCCCACTCATAATGCATGCCACACATTCCCAGGAAGTCCACAAGACATCAGAGGAATGGTTGTGCTTATTTGAGTTTTCAGACTCAAAAAATACCTTTCCACGTTGACCCTGGAGCCCCGTCCTGATCATTGCATCCTGACACTGTGACTTTGTGTCCCTCCTTCTTGTGGCCGTCCACCCGGGGCACCATGGGTGTCTCTCTGTCTACTGTACCTCGAGCTCACTCCACCTCACTACAGTCCTCACCATGATGAACTTTAATGACTCACTATCGGTCCATCAAGTAGCTCAGCCTAATTTACTGGCCATTTTCCTGTGGTTGAACATCTAGGTCATTGATTTTCAGACTTTTTACTGCAAAAAAAAACATGTTTTAAGAATAAATATGTAGAGCCCAAATATGTCCTATTGATTCTTGCAAACACCCTGGCTTGTTTCATTTTCGAAAGTAGCCTGTGAAATAGGAACCATCACTACCTGACGTTCTAACGTGAAAACGGGTGCTAAGAGTTCATCGTTTGGTCAGGCGTGGTGGCGCTCGCCTGCAATCCCAGCTGCTCAGGGTGCTGAGGCAGGAGGATGGTGAGTTCAAAGCCAGCCTCAGCAACTTAGCGAGGTGCTGAGCAACTCAGTGAGACCTTGTCTCTAAATAAAATGCGAAACAGGGCTGGGGATGTGGCTCTGTGGTCAACTGCCCCTGAGTTCTATCCCCAGTCGGTACCCCCCCAAAAAAAAAGAGTTCATAGTTTGCTCAAGGACATGGATCTAGCAGGTTATGGACTTGGGACATGAGCCCAGGGACCTCTGACTTCAGAGTTCAGATCCTCAGCATGCTGTACAGCTTGGACCTCGTGGGCTGGGATACAGAGAGTGGCATGAGCCACGCAGTTCCTGCCTGACATGGGCCCTGATGGGTGGAGGCTGGGCATTCAACCCCAGGAAAAAGTTCCTAAGCACCTCAAGGCAGGGATGCTGGTGTGGTTGCAGGCCCCCCACCCCCCGAGGCTCCAGGGAACGGCTGTGCCACTCATTTCTGCCTGTTGGCCCACACACCTGCTGCTCCAGGGATCTAGAGGTGCTCTCCAGCTCTCCTCCCAGGTTTTCTCTTCTTACCTACACACAATTCTTGTGTGTTCCCATCCTGGAGTTCTGGCCATTGCTGCAAGTGTCCCCTCCTGCACTGCCCCTGCTTCTAGCTCCCTTCTCCACAAAGGCCTCTGGTGCCAGCCGATGCCTAGGTCACTGCGTCCCGAGGCTCTGGAGGAGGCTCCTCCTCAGAATCCCATATGCCATGCCAGGGGCTAGGGAGCCAAAGGTCCTGTGCAACCCCTCCTGCTTTCAGTTAGCTTTCCCTTGTCACCAAGAGTGACCCAGGGCCGCGTCCCTGCTCATCAGTGATGCCACGTTTCCTGTCGACGAGCCTCCCTTCCGTTCTTTGTGCCGGCTGGAGACAAATCACTAATTGAATTTCACCTTCCATCGCTGGAATATGACAGACTCGTGCCTCCAATTAACTCAGTCGCCGTGTTGAATAAGAGGCCTGTTGCCTCCTGTGGGGACAGCAGGGCAGGACGAGCCACCCCTGTCTGGCCCCACTGTCACCCCCTTTCTGGTCTGCTGCAGCACCCGGCCTTGGCCATTCCTCTACCACCAAACTCTGATGGGAACCGGCCATGTGCCAGGTCCCCCCGGCCTGGGGCTGGTGACATAGCAGCAAACCAGCAGATGTCTGCCCTGCACTAGAGACAGCCGGGCAGGTGGGGATGTCGGAATACCATCGTGTCAGGGGTCCCTGGGTGTTTGACTCAATTAAAACTTTAGGGCCCAACACATGGGGACAGGAAAGGGGTCAACAAGAACAGTGAGGCCCTGTACTAGGTTCTGGGGATACGGAAAGGAGAGGATGCCAGGGAAACCAAGCCCCAGTGATAAAGCTGGTTGGAGATCTGTGGCCACCGGAGCCGAGCGGGGCCATGACAGCAGAATGCACAGGCCTGTGGCCTCAGGAAGGGGTGCTCTACCCTTTGGTGGGTTCAGGAGTTGCTTTAAGAAATGGTCCAACTTGCTCCATTTTCAAGAGTTCACCCAATGAGCCACTTGAGACACCCAGGATGGCACCTGCAGAAGTCTGGGGTAGGCGTGTCAGGGAGCAGGGAAGAATGTGTCAGAAATACACACTGGGGCAGGGCGCGGGGGTGCACCCCTGTAACCTCAGTGGCTTGGGAGGCTGAGGCAGGAGGATCGCAAGTCCAAAGACAGCCTCAGCAACTTAGGGAGGCCCTCAGCAACTTAGCAAGACCCTATCCCAAAATAAAAATATAAAAAATGGGCAGGGGGACATAGTTCAGTGGTTAATCCCTGAAGCCAGGAAAGGAAGGATGGAAGGATAGAAGGAAGGAAGGAAAAAAGAAAGCAGGGGAGAGACTAAGAGGGACTGAGGGAAAGAAAAAAAAGAAGAAAGGCCCACAGGTGGGGGGACTGATCATGTCACACCACAGGTGACATTGCTCACCAGGGAGGGCGGAGGCGGCAGTGGGCAGTGGGCCAGGTTCTAGTCCCCACTCGGCCTCACTCCTTCTGCAGTCCTGGGATGTCACATGATCTCCCTGAGCTGCCTTGCCCCTTCGCTGCTCAGTTAACAAGTATGTGTCCCTGTGTCCGTCACCCAACCCACCCTCACCCTGTAGATCTGCAGAAACCCCCCGGGTGGCCAGTGCCATTGACATCGTCATCTGCCTCTTGGATCCTCAACAGCAGTGACATCAGGAGTAGAGAAGCAGGGAGGGAGGAGGGGAGGACCCTGAACATGAGTGAAGGGTTGAGGGGCAGCAGAAGGGACCCCACGCTGGTGGTCCCCAGCTCTCCACATCCAAAAGACTTGGAGGGACAGCTGCAAATGCAAATCCTGGGCCCCCACAGCCTGATTTGGCAGGAGCCGCGCTGCCCTGATCCTGCAGCTGAGAAGTTTCTGCAGCAGGTGGCAGGCCTGAGACCCCGGGACCTGAGGGGGTGCTGGCCCCACCCTGGCAGGAACATTAGAGGGCCCCAGGGACAGAGCAGGAGGCAGCTCTGAATTCACCAGAAGTGGAAACTCATGCACCATGTCCGCCCCTGGGGTACTCTTTCCTCCCCACCCCACCAAGCAGGAGCTTCCAGGATCCCAAGAGCAGTCGGTGAGCACCTGGGACTTCGCTGGCCTGGTCCCTGCTGCCTCTGCTCCGCTGGATCCCGGGTCCTGAACCAGCTCAGCCCTAAGGTCTCCCTCTCTGCTCACTCTAGATCCTTGGCTTGCTGTTTTCCTTTTGTTATTCTGCTTGTTTACTGTTGGCTTTGTATTTCCATCTTTTAGATTACCAAATTAAGTCATGCTTGTGGTAGCAATTTAAGCACAGAAGTGACTGAATTAATGCTCGTACCTCTCCTAATCCTACCCCAACACTTCAACATCATCACAGTTAGCAATTTGTGTGTGTTCTTCTATGGATAGTGTACACCCCCCCACACACACACACACCATATATACATACATGCATACATAGTATATATACATAGATATATATACATAAAATGTGTGTACACATGTATCTTCAAACAAGTTTTGCTTTGCTTTCATTTAGTTTTACAATACTATGGAGTTCTAGGTGCAGGATATATATATATATATATAGATATATAGATATATATCTATATATCTATCTATATATCTATATATATAGATATATATATATATATATATATATATATATATATATATATATATATGTATAATGTATCCCTTCGCCAAAAGAAAAAAAACAGTGCTCATCTTTCCCCTACAGTAGTGCGAATCCTCACGGTTCCTGAGCAGCCATGGTAGCTAGGCTGACTTACCCATCTCCCATTCCCAGGCCTTTTCCTGACATTTTGCAAACCTGGGCTGTGTTCCTGTGTACTCTCTTTCCATGGCACCTCCCAGTCCTAATGGACAAATTCTCTCTTGTGGGGTTGCTTATTTCTGATAGTCAGTCCCCTGACCCTGGGCCTCAACATCTGTCCCCTCCTTTTCTTACCCAACCCAAGTGCTATGAGACTTCAGCTTCCTGCACCACCACAACAATTTGGAACAGCCATCGGGGACAGAGCCTGGACACTGTCCAGGGGCAGGAAGGTGACCCCGACAGCCAGTTGTAGGCCCAGAGTTGCCACTGCGTCGAGTTTCCCTTTTGATTTGACGCCTCGGCCATCAGTCCCAACTTTAAACACTTGTTTTTCCTCTTTGCTCAACTTAGATAACAAGATGGCCAATGGCACCGCGGCAACTTTCTTTGTTTTTATAAATACAGCGAAACTAATGTACAAAGTTCCCATTTTACAGGTTTAGGAAAAGAGAATCCAATTCATTGTAGTGAAATAACAACTCGGCAGCCCACCGGTGCTCGCCTGATAAGCACCAGGTACAGCCACACCACTGATAAGAAACCCATCTTGACCACCTCGCTGTGCCAAGAGTCTTTCTTCTTGGCGTGGTTCCCAAGGGGGAGAGGACGGAGTAAACATGATTAAATTATCAGGCAGAAACACATGACTGTGAATAATTGGCTCTCGTGTTTCATGAGCCCTAACCTCACACTCCAGAACGTTTATTCCCTTTATTTCAAAATGTTTATTTACTTTTCTCCATTGACTTTAATTAATTTTGCCTTTGGCTCATAAACAGGTGAAACTGAAAACTTTTTTATTTGCATTTATCTGGAAGCAACCTAACTAATTAAACTTTGCAGCTTGGTTTCGCTCTGCCGTGCCTGAGCCGTAGGAAAATGGCTTCAAATTGCAGGTGTGTGGCTGCTTTTCTGACAGGAAGTGGAAGGAATCTGGGGACTTGTGGAGGCTCCCATAAATGATGAAGGTCAGGCCTGCCTGGGGTCTCTAGGTCCTTCCTCTCCCTACCTTGCACTGCCGTATTAGTGGCTCCTCTTCTCCCTGGGGTGAGACCTAGAGACCCCAGGCTGCGCTTCGCACGTCCCTCAGCAGCGCAGAGCAAAGCAAGATAGAGATGAGCCATCAGCATCCCTATTTCCAGTAGCGCCACTCAGCTGGCAAAACGGAGAAGGGCCAAGTGCCAAGGTGAAGGGCGCAGCTCAGCCCGACAAACCTCTAGTGCCTCCCTGAAACCCCAGGAGTAGAAAAAACAAGAGGACGCCCATTTTTAATGTAGAAATCAAGATGCTGTGTTAAAGATCTGCAAACATTTAATTGATAAAGGATTAGTATCCAGATCATATAAAGAAGCCCTACATGCTAAAGTCCAATAAATGCAATTTAAAAAACTAAGAAATACAAAGTCATTTCACAAGCATAACTACCCATAAATGTATAAAAAGCTGCTCAAATTCAGTGACCATCAGCAAAATCCAAACAGCAATCACATACACTCATGCATAATTTGTGTCTAACTGACTGGTAGATATTGAATCTAAAAATGCCAAGCACTGGCTGCAACCTGGGAAAACAGAGGCTCTCAGGATGTTCGGCTTCATTCTCATGTCAGGAGCATAAACTAGAACAACTTTGAAGATCAGTACATCGTTATCTACCAAGTAGAAGATGTGCAACCTGTTTGCAGGACTTACCTGCAAGGAATGCACATTTCTGCACCTGGTTATGAGGCCAAGGACAGTCCTAGGTGCATTGCTAGTGGTAGAAAATCCAGGAAGCAATCTCGGTGCTCACTGACCACAGCCCATCAAAGTGGCTGACAGTACAGGCTTCCCGTGACCCCTGCACAGCTGGGCATGCAAAACAGCATTTGCAGGAAAATGCTGAGTGTGATCCCCTTTGTATACAATTAAAAGCTCATATGTGCAGAGATGGATAAGGAGTAAAAGCATGAGGCAAAACAATGAATAATGGATGGATTTTAGATTGCAGATGCTCCTTTACCTGGTGGGAAAGGTGGGTACTAAGACTAGGTAAAATCAAGGCTCATCCAAAGTAGATGAAGGATAGCTAGTCTATCAGATGATTGAGTCAGGCTTCCTAAAAAGCATGGATAAGCTGCAGCCATGAGCTGATGGCTTCATGTAACAGAGAAGAATATACAATCTTCCCCCTTGAAATTCTTAAAAGCTGGCTGACTAAATCAGGGTGAAACCCCCTGCGTTTAATAGGAGTTCACATGGAAATAAAGTTGGAGTCTTAGCTGAACCTAAAGGATCACAGCTCAAAGAGAACCTTCTGTTCAAGTGGCAGCCTTGGAAACAGTGACCACCTGCCACTGCAGCTTGGGTCAGGCCATCTTGTATGTTATGTACCTCTTGCTCCCAGAGCTTGACTGGAGCAGGAAATTGACCAACTGTCGCACGGCCATCAAGGAAAGATAGATCCACACAGAAGATGTGGGCTCATCAGAGCTAAGGATTTCCAGAAGCTTGATTCTGGCTGTTACCCCAAATCTCAGCCAGGTCAGAGGGGCCCAAAGAGACAGTGGGCTGCCTATCAGGCATGAGCTCGGGTCCCCAGTATGGCTAAGCAGAAGCTAGATACTTTCCTCCCTGTCCTAGACCCAAGCAGAACAGAATCCAAGGGCAGGTGGAGGGCTCCATCCCTCTCCATAAGTTTCCTTCTCAGGACAAGGAAGAAATATGGCCCCGCCCGGCGGACATTCCAGAAAAAAAGTTCTGCTAGAGTCCTGCTGCTGTGAACCCTGAAGCCTCTTTGTGCTCAAACACGTTTGTGGTTCAAAGAGAGAAAAACAACAACAGAAACTATGCACATTTTTCTTCCTCTAAAGATTGTAAAGAAATGAGGGAAAAGCTTGCTTCCTGCGTGTTTTTATAGAAATATAAAGCAGGTGTCCTCTGTGATGGGGAGATTTCTCTCCCTCTAAATCCAGCAGGCCCCTGACGGAGCTTAAGCGGGAGACGCTGTCACCCGTTCATCTTCCTGAGCCACTTTGCCACACTTCTGAAAAGATAACAACGTTCCCAGGCAGTGGAGACCTTGAGATTTAGAGGCCACCCCTCACTCGGTTTATGAATCGAGCCTAGAAGACACATGTGTCACTAGCTGACGCAGGGGCCCAGGTGTCCTTCACTGCCTAGACTCTCAGGGAAGTGATCAGAAACTTCTTTGGGTGCTAAGCACCCGTGTGTGTCTGCAGTTCAGCCCAATCCTGCTCCCTCCACCCTCCGCAGCCCTGCTGTTCTTGGCAGAGCCCCACCGCGGACTCTGAGCCCTCAGGTCCCGGGCTCCAACCCCGATCCCACCACACCCAGCCCTGGGACCCCAGTCAGCCACCTCTGCTGCCCCATCAACAGGAGGCTTCAGAGTCTCTGAGGTCAAGGACACAAGTTATTGCGTGGCAGGGCTCTGAGCTTCCTGGGCACTCACTGCAGTGGGCTCAGCCGTGGCCAGCGGAGAGGTCAGATCCAGATCCCTGGAAGGGGTAGGTGGGAGCTTTGGAGGAGGAGGCTTTGCAGCTGTGATTAGGTGAACGGTCTGGAGGTGGGAAGTCCCCTGTGTCCTCCTGGAGCACCCTAGCCCACTCGAGTGTCCTGGCAAGGAAAGCAGAGGGAGGTGGCCGACATGCAGAAGGCAGTGCGGGGAGAGGTGAAGAGCAGGTGACCCCCTGCAGCCTCCCCTCCTTGACATTGAACCCACAGCCTCCAAGCTGGGAGAGAATGAGTGTCAGGGGCTCTCAGCTCCCAGTTTATGGTACTTGGTACAGCAGCTCCAGGAAATGGACCCCGTCAGTGACAAGCAAGTCTTTAGTGTCACTGTGTCAACCTTCAGGGGACAAAGACCTGGTCCCACTGTGCACAGCATGGAGCAAATCTCCAGTAGATCCTTGCTGGATTCAGTAGTCAGAGTGATGCCTCCTGCCTGTCTGTCTGTCTGTCTCCCTCTCTCTCTGTCTCTCTCTTTCTCCCCTTTACTCTCTCTACCCTTTCTTTTGTTCTGAATGAACTTTAACCCCTAAAAATCATCAGGCAACTTTTCCTTTGATCTCTGCCCTAATTGCTGGCCCTTTCCTTTCTTCCCCTTCCCTGGGGAGGGCTCTGCTTGCCTTTTGGTGAAGGGGTTCTGTAGGGTTCCGGGCAGGCTCACAGCGCTCCACGGCTTGCCTGGGGTCTCTCTGCTGAGGTGGGTCTTGGAATGGCAATATATTGAGCGGTGCTGGGCTGAACATGTCTGGCTGAGTGTGTGTGTGTGTGTGTGTGTGTGTGTGTGTGTGAGAGAGAGAGAGAGAGAGAGAGAGAGAGAGAGAGAGAGAGGTCAAATCCAGCAAAAGCAGAAAATTCAAGAGCAGGGAAGACAGTAGTTGGCTGGCAGGTGCCCAGGGCTTCTCAATTTGACTTGCAAGTACAGCCTCAAAGTTCCCGGCTCTTCAAAGTCTTTGCCCCTCTCCTAGTGGGGGGGAGCAGGCTCCAGATAGAGAGTGGTGCTGTTTTCAGACCCTGCTGCCTCTTTGGTTCAGTCAATGGGTGAGTTATTTTATAC
This sequence comes from Spermophilus citellus, assembly GCF_964194105.1. NCBI lineage: Eukaryota > Metazoa > Chordata > Mammalia > Rodentia > Sciuridae > Spermophilus > Spermophilus citellus. Next base: position 65,129,532 of record NC_138200.1, read on the forward strand.
AAGAAAATGTTTTCAAGGCTTCAGTGCTAAGTAACATTCACAGAGTCGGGGAGCAGGTCTTTCCCAGTCAGAGGGAATCACCAAACATACTCCAAAGTCCCATGAGGCCAGTCACAGGATGCTTTTGATGTGGCCTTGAACATGCTTTCTTTTCCCCTCACACTACTGAACAACTTTGTGTAAGCACCTCTTCTCTCCCAGGAGGGTGAGGGCCAGGTGCAGGGTGGGACAGCCTTATCCTTCTGGGTCCCCACAGCCTGCCCAGATGTGTGCCTGCAGCCAGAGGAGTCGAACCCAGTGGGAGGTCAGCTACACACGGGTGGCGTGACTTCTCTCACGTCTGAAAGGTGGGGATCTTGGATTGTGTGAAGTGCAGAGGGGGTGCTGGCACTGGTGGGCTGCTGGGGTTTCTCTGAGCCCCTGCGTTACAGGCAGGGGGACTTCACTGGGACACTCAGCGTACTGTGTTGGGCTCCTTGACCTGTCCACAGATGGACTCTGGGTGATCCTTGTTTGTACAGGTGACTATGATTGTGCAAGACGTCCTGTTTCTGATCCGTGCAGCTCCCTGGCCCTCAGTGAAGGGGTCACTGCCCCGCACCTCCGTGGACACACCATCACGTCCACTCTGCCCTGTCGCTCCACTTCCTACCCTGGAGCCCTCGGTGCTGCTCACTCCTGACGACATCCCTGGGATCAGAAAGGCTGTGGGGGAATTTACAGGTTGGCCTTCTCTCCCTGGCCACACTGGTCCTTTGTGAGACCTTCCTATCAGACTGGTTTCCTCCTGTCCAGAGCACAGCATGGCCACCCCCACACTGCTCTAGGGTGGCACCATGTTCCATATTGCTGCTGTCAATGGAAGTAACGTGGCCACCCCGCTCCCATAGGAGGGAGGGTTGGATCTAGCCAGCACCTGCTGCCACTGAATATGACAGCTTCCTCTGTGACCTCAGGCTGCAGAGGCCTGTGCCGCGGCACTGAGCTTGCTGCATCTGGTCTGACCACCTCAGGTTCCCAGCAAGAAGTCCCCACCCCTGTGGGTGATCTGGTGAGGCTGTGCCAGGTCACCACACACACTGAGCGCTTCAAAATGCAAATTATGTCCTTATACTTCCAGGGCCAGAAACTCAAAGTCAATATCACCAAACTGAAGTCAAGGTGTACCTTTCCCTCTGGAGTCTCCATGGGGAGAATCTGCCCCCTGGAATTTTCTGGCATCTGGAGACGCCTGCCTGTCCTGGCACAGCAAGCCTCTCTTCCATCTTGGGACGCAGCAGAGTGGGCTCCCCAGGCCTCGCTCTCTGGCCTCTCCTCCCCTTGTTGTGTTCCTTCCTCTGGCTCCAACTCTCTTGCCTCCCTCTACCAGGGTCCTGTGACTGATTGGGCCACCCAGCTGACCCAGGACAGGCTCCTCATCTCAAAAGCCTCAATCCCATCAGCCACGTGTGGTGACATGTAGCATGTCACATGGTTGGACGTGCACATCTCTGGGGCCATGGTTTTCTAACCACATCATTGTTTAGTGCTTCTAAACTACTGAGCAACCTGCAGCTCAGAGGGTCTGAGCTCCGCCCACACCTGAGCGAGTGCATTGAAAGGCCAAGAGCTGAAGCCACCGGTTTAATCTTGGAGCCACAGCAGAGCCATGTGCTGGCCTGAGCTAGGGCTGATGCCACCTTACTCGCCACACTCTCAGTAACTTACAGGAAAGGGTTGTATGCTAGTCATCTTGTGAGTCACCCAGTTCATAGGAAAGACACTGGAATATTATTGAAGATTGATATCGAGTTGATGGTCACAGCTTCCCCTATGTGAGTGTGTGCTTCTATTGACACAAAAAAGAGAACATGGAGAGCCAAACTTCCTTTCACCAAGGCCTCTCTTCTTATGAAACAGTCTTTGATCTCCCCTCTTTAACATCCATGATATTCTCCAAGGACACTGAGTCCTGGGCTGAATATTTCATGCATTAGATAATGTAGCCCACATGGTAACCCTTCGGTGAGTACCCTCACTTACCCCATTACCCCAGTAAATCTCAGGGTTGCCCAAGGTCACACTATTAAGTGGCCGGGCCAGGATTAACACCCAGGACTCTTGGTGTGTTCTCGGCCTCTCTGCGAACCTCCTGTCTGGAGAGGGCTGGTGGGAGTAAGTATCTGATGGTGCTCTGTGGTTGCAAACAGTGGGAACCAGGGGGAACGTGGTTGGTGGACCCCTGGGCTGTCAGCCTTAACAAGAGTCCAGGGTGTGAGCCCAGGGAGGCCAGGAGCTGCAGGACTCTAGAGCCCAGAAGCAGGAACCAGTAGCTGACCCGCAGCCCAGGTGGTGGAATCTGGTACTGTCACTCAGGTGCTGGGCCCACACCTCCAGATCCAAGGGCCATCTGGCTTGAGTCCTGCACCTGTTGGCCCTCTGTGCCTGAGCAGCAGGTGCCTTTGGTCTCTCCCCTGCCAGGTTGGTTGAAGAAGAGAACATTCCAGTTTGGAACAGCAGTATGGTCACCTGGCAGGACTGCAGCAGGAAGACACTACACTGCAGAGGGAGACAGTGGCCACACTCAGGGGCCAGAAGCTGCTGACTCTCATCTCTATTTACTCCTTTATTAAATATTTATTGAGCACCTACTGTGTGCCCAATCCTGTCCTAGTCAGTGGAGCTACAAGGTCAAATCCGATGTGCATGTTAAGTTTTGTCTTAGTTATTCCCTGAGCAATGCTCTGGTGACCTGGGAGAGGGAAAGCAGGTTTCAAAAGTGACATTCACAGTGGAGAGAAATGGTGATTAGACCGTATCCACCTCCAGGGGACTGAGAAGGCTAAGGAAAAGGTACGCCACCCTCCCCCAGGCAAGAGCACAAGTGGTCCGGGGGTTCCCCTCAGGTCTCGGACCCAACACATTTAATGTCAGATGTGTGTGACCCTGGTCGAGCTCCTTGACCAGGTTTTCCTCTTTGCAAAAGATCCATTTCCCTAGACTCGTAAAGCGACTCCTGCTAATTCCATATTATTTTATAAATACTTTCATTGCTAGCATCAATCACAGGCAGCTGACTTCCAAGCCATAAAACAACAGCTTGCACTATCACCAGGCTCCCGGTATGTATTTACTTACCAAGTAGAAGAACACATGTTTGCAAAATCAGCAAGATTCCCGCTCTCCCAGCAATTGGCCGCACGTCCTTCCTGTTGGACCTGAGTCTTGGACGTGTCCTGTTTCAGCTTCCTGGCTGATTTGGCCACTGCAGTAACCACCAGCCCCCGGCCCCAGTGGGCAAACCTCCCAGACCCTCAGGGAGGAGGCCTCGCCTTCCTTCACCCCAGGTGTGGTTCTGCGGCCAGTGACCCTCTGTTCTGCTCTACAGCTGAGGGACACAGGCCCTGAGGGGCCCTCCAGGGCTTCCTGATGTGCTCAAAGATGCCTCAGACCAGCTCTGGGGGTGAGGGCAAGGGTGGGCTTGAGCCAGTCTGCAGACAGAGTTCTTGGAAATTAATTATTCCACCTGAAAACAAAGGAAAATGCCCAGCAGACAGAGCTGTGCTGGAGGCGGGCAGGAAGCCAGGCCTCGGGACACGCTGCCCGGGCCTGCCTCGGCCGGCCACTGCCCCGCCGGATAACCAGGCAGTGGGCAAGGGACTGCCTTTGCTTGGTCTCAGCTTCTATCTTTGCAAAATGGGCTAGTGACACCTAAGTCACGGGGCCAGTGCAAGGTAATCGTGGTCCCACACCACCTGTGTGGGGGTGTGGGCTCTCTGGAGGCTAGTGCTCCCCACCCTGCAGGCTTGGACCCCCTTGGCTGCTTGCCAAACTCCAGTTCTTTAATACTAGAGATGATCTAATTACCCCTGCAGGACATTGCAAGAACTATTCCAGCACACAGTAGGTCTACCTGTTCATCTCCCTCTCTGTGGAAATACCACAGACCCTTTGGCCCCTCCGCATTTCGCACAGAGCCATAGGTGTGAGCCCGTGTTATAGGTGATGAAACCCAAGCTGGGTGAGGGTGAGGATGTTGCCCAGACCACATGGCCAACAAGCAGGGGTCGGAGGCCACATCTGCTGGGCCCCCATGTGTTCCCCAGACCCAATGCCAGGTCTGAGTGTCAGACATCATGAGAACTTTAAAATATCCTCCAGTGATTCTGGTGAGGATTTGCATTACAAGGCACAGCCCGTGCCACCTTGCCTGGTTGTCAGGGCGTGAAGTAGGCAGAAGTAAGTATCCAAGTATCAGAAATAAGAATCTAATCAGCAAAAGGGGAGAAGAGGCGCCCTAAGACCCAGCGAATCAAGGCACAGGCCAGGGAAATGGCAGCTCCCTGGTGTCTGGAGCCAGTTCAAGAGCTGGGAGCCAGCAGGAGGACAGGGCAGGGGTTCAGAGTGGGGCAGGAGGAGCCGCCCCTTGGGCAGCTTGGGCTGGAGCTGTGCCGGTGCTTGTGGCTTCTCACTGGAGAGGACCCGCCCTCAGAGGGGCCAGGAGTTCAATGAGCAGGTGCCGTCTGAGCCAGAGTGATGAATAGGAAGGTGTCTGTCCTGTGCTCGAGTGTCACAGTGTGGGTGCTGTGGACCAGGCTTTCACAGCTCACGGAGGGCCCAGGTGGCCTCTGGAGTTTCCCAGCCTCAAGAAGTCCTGGCTCTTGACCAGGTCCGGCTGCATGATTTGAAGGGCCCCAGAAGGGCACAATAAAAACCCAGGGCCCCTTGTTCACCAGTGAGGAAGGATCTTGAGAGGGGATAGCAGGGGTCACGTTGTCTAGAGGAGGAGGTTAGCAATTACTCGTGGAGTGCACAACGCATTCCCTGGAGCTTTTGAAGACTTCCTTGCTTGTAGGATGCTTAGCAAGGTCCCTGGCCTCTGCCCACTGGAGGCCAGTATCACATCCCTGCCTGGTGACACCAACCAGATATATCTGCAGACATCACCAAGCGTACAGCAGCGGGTAAAGTCACTTCTAACTGAAAACCACTGTTCTAACAAAACTAGACAGGCCTTTTAAAAATCCCTTTACAAGTAAAGCAAATAAAAATACCCTCACCACATTCTTTTGTGGTTTCTAGGATCTTATGGGAGTTACGAGTTCACATTTGAGAATTGGAGCTACTTCATGCTAACCGAGTGCAAACATTTCTCATTATGAGTCTGGAAGATCAGGGATCATGTTTCCACTTAGATTTGCTTGTTTGAAGTGTTTTAGGCAAGATCAGGTCATTAGTATCCTGTAGCCTTCAAAAAGAGCTACATAGAAAGAAATGGCAAAGGGAAAGACTAAAAGGGATGTTTTCATAGGTTTGAGAAAAATGATCCCTTAAAATTTGGGGTCAAATGAGGAAATTAGGGCAATCCTGCACTCATAACAGGCAGGATCCCAGACTCGGCCAGGCATCACCTAGCATCTCAGGTGCAGTTTTCCCAAACCGTGGCCCCGGCAGCTTCACCAAGCAAGCAGCAGGTCACCAGAACAGCAGAGTAAAGCTCTGTGGAGCCTGAGCCACAGCAGCTGAGGGGTTGAGAGCATCGTAAGGGCCTCTGTCGCCACCACCTCTTTATCAGCGTAAATAACCCCTGGAAACAGATGGGAGGTGGCCACTGCTCAGCTTGTCATAACTTATTGCAGATTTGACTGTCAATTTGTACTTAAAAAGCCAACTAGCTCCGGGGAGGGAAAACAGATCCGAGGGGCGAAGTCTATCGCATTTCAAATCGAGACTGTGGTGATTGCAGCCGCAGAGAGATGCTTATGGCTGCGATTAAATGAATTTAGCAACGGTTGCAAAATCTGAGGCATTCTCACTCCTAAGAACAGCCCAGCACTCCTGTTTAATGTCATTTACTCGGCTCAAACCTGTGACCGGGGCACAGGCTGTACCAGTTTCCTTCTGTGTGGTTCTAAAGGTAAAAATGGAATCGCTCAGTGGCCAACCTATGACAATGTGCTCATGGTGCAAAATTACTGCCCTAAAAGCGCTGCAGCCGAAAGGCCAACATTTGGGAACTGAGTTGCATCTTTTCTCAATTTTTTCTTCTGTACCTGTTTCTTTTTATTTTGGTCCACCCCTTAAATCTGCTGGATCACTTGATGATTTAAAATCAAAAACAAATTCTACTATGTTTGACAAATATTCTCTAGCTTGCATATGATGATTGATTCATTTACACACTTTAAGCAGTTATGTGTGATGTACAGCAAACCACACCAGAACTCAGCAGCTTAAAACAAAAGCCACATTTGCTTGTGATTTGCAGGTTGGGAGGGGCTCAGCTGGGCAGTTCTTCTGCTGTGCTTACCTGGGGTGATGCCCTGGCTGCTCTCATCTGCAGGCTCAGCTGGAGCTCTGTGTTAGTCATATTTTCGTTGCTGTGACAAATACCTGATATGAAGCATGAATAGCTTAAAGGGGGAAAGATTTATTTTCACTCATGATTTCAGAGATTTTAGTCCATGGTCAGGTGACTCCATTGCTTTGGGTCCGAGGTGAGTCTCTGTTTCCTCATCTGTACAATGGGCTTAACAATATGATACCTCCTGGGGTTACCAGAAGATCCAGTAAGTTCATACATGAAACACGTGCTGCATGTTTCCATCACCTATACCCATTTCTCTCTGGCTCCTTTCCCTTGCTGGGCCTTGAGGTCACAGGAGGGAATGAGATGCTGCACTGGCCTCAGGGTTTTCACAATTGGGGGGTGGGGTGGGAGGAGGATGGGGAAGATGCAGTGCCACCTGGGAAGGGGCTGTGCAGAGGTGGGAGCCAGGTCCTGGTGAGGTGTGGGGGTGTTGGGGAGCAGGCCTGCAGTCTGGACCTCAGGGAGACTCAGAGAGAAGGCGGCACCAATCTCAATCTATCCTTTTTGGAGAGAAGACTAATTTTCCTGCTCCAAAGAGGAAGGTGGGAAGAAGAAGGGCCGCTTGTTACAGCAGCAGTGCCCTGTGTCAGAGCAGAAACCTACTCAGGAGTGCACGTTAACAACCTTCCTGGCTCTGGGGGTCGGGGACTAGTTCTGACTGACAGTCAAGGTCAAAAGATGAAAAGCGATGCACCTGGGGCCTACAGCGTGCTTTGCTCTGCCTTCCTAGTCCAGCTCCTTGAAGTTTTGTTTTAAATTTGAATAAGTGTCTAACATGTAAACATTGTGACAGTTTATACAAAACTCCCAATTCCCATCTGTTCCTGAAAAATCACGTCTGGATTCTGCAGATTTGCAAGGCAAGAATGCAGCAGTTCCTTTGCGCTGCAAGGCAGCTCCCATGGGAAGACACACAGGCTCCCTGGCCCCAGTCCCCACCACGCCCAGTTGTCTCAGGCAGCTGCACTCACGTGAGTTCCCTGGGGGGGCACCCAGGGGGCCTTCGAGTTGCTCACACCTGGCCCACCTCCCTTAGCCCCACTCTGCCACAGTCACACTTCAGGGCCAGTGGGCCAGGCCCCTGCCAGAGGAGAAGCCCAAGACCATTGACATCTTCATCAAAACACTTTGTCAAGAACTTTCTGGGTTGGCCACCATATGAAAAATTGGGGGTGGGGGAATGTGTGGGCAGAACAGAAGGAAGGGCCCCAGAATTAGCAGAGGTTACAGAGCCACAGTCCCAGGCCTTGCTGAGGTCTAAGCCTGCTTCCCCTTGACCCCAGGGTCAGGTGGGAAGTTGCTCTGCTAGTCATCCCTCCCTCCCTCCCTCCCTCAGCCTGGGGCTGTCATTACCCTGCCTCTCAGAGCAGAGAGCAACCTCCCTCTCCACCCTCCTGCCATTGGAGCTGTTGATGAAAGCTGAATTTGGAGGATGAGCTGCCCTGAGATGCTAACACGGGTCAGTGGGAGAGCAGGACGCCGTGATCCGCTCCCCACGAGCAGGCTGCAGGAATACTGGCCCTGCCTCTCGTGGGCTGCATCTGATGCCCAGCAGGCTGCCTGGTCATCTCCCACCCACTACGTCATTGGAAAGTTTGCCTGTTCATCCCTGTGTACTCAGGAATGTGAGGTGAGCCGAGGAAGGAGATCTGTGCCTGTGTGCATTCAGCAGAATTGTCTAGGCTTGTCTAGGGGGAGAAAGGAGTATTTCCCTTCTGTGATTCTAAATCCCTCCTGTTTCTATGGATCCAGAGGGTGGAGCCTAGAACCAGCATGAGCTGGACTGTGTTTGGGTCTCAAATACATTTCCTCCTCTTTGCCCTGAGCATTGTTGGGCCTCTCTGGCTGAGTTCCAAATCACAGGGGTCAATAAAAATAACTCAATGAAACGTCTATTTCTCCAGCATTTTCCATCACCCCGCCATGGGCTTTATATTCATTAATTTCTGCATCCTCGGTGGGAGCCAGAATCACCCCAAAGGGAGAGATTGCTGACTAGAAAGAATAACAAATATCAGGTGTTGCGATGGTTTGAGGTCCTCCAAAGGGCTATGGTCCATGCACAGTTTGCATCTGGATTCAACATTTGAAGGTGGGATGGTCAGGATTAAGTAGGAAGAAAAACTCTAAAAATGCTCTTGACTGGGATGCAGACAGGAAAATAAACAAAGCGAGGCCACTTCGTTCATTTAGCACCTGCAACGACCCACCAAGTGTGTGGGATGGTAAGTTCCACTGCCCAAGGATGCCCAGCTGGCAATGGTGGGCCAGGATTTGACCCCAGGCAGCCCCTGTCCAGGTCATGCCCACCAGCCCTGATCTGCTCTGTGTGCACAACCATGTGGCTCTCTTCCCTCTTGAGGACTGTTTTAGTCAGCTTTTTTGCTACCGCAACTAAGATATGTTACCAGAACAATTGTGGAGGAGGAAAAGTCTATTTGGGGCTCACAGTTTCAGAGGTCTCAGTCCACAGGCAGCTGGCTGCATTCTTCTGGGCTGGAGGGGAAGCTGAACATCACGGCAGAAAGGTGTGGAACAGAGAAGCAGCTCTTGTGACCAGGAAGGGGGAGAAAGGGGGAGGGGAGGGGACAGGGGGAGGGGGAGAGAAAGACTCCACTTTGCCAAATACAAATATATAGCCCAAAGCCAGCCCCAATGCCCACCTCCTCCAGCCACACCTACCTGCCTTCAGTAACCACTCAATTAATCCCATCAGGTGATTAACTCACTGATTGGGTTAAGACTCTCACAACCCAATCATTTCTCCTCTGAACCTTCTTGCATGGTCTCACATGTGACCTTTTGGGGACACCCCATTTCCACACCATAACAAGGACTGTTTGGAGAGAATGGAGATCCCAGAGCAGTGTGGTCGCTGCTCAGTGGAGGGAATGGCCAGGCCTGTGTCCCAGGCCACTCAATTAGGCTTGCAACAGTGCTCATACCTGCACTCTGCAATCGCAGCCACCAAACACGTCTACCTCTGAAATCCGTGCGTGGCCCACAGATCGACCCGCACATCTGGATTGCCCAGGACCAGCCTGGAATCCTCGCAGTCCTCAGCAGCTGGGCTGGTTGGTCACCTGCTTGGAGAGCTCTCATTGAGCATTTGGAACCAGAGTGCCCCAAACGCTTTCCACCTGAAGGCGCCCAAGGGCAGTTGGGTTTCAGAGCAGCAGCATCCCGAGTAGACGGAGCCCCCCACCTAGACTCCCACATGGCAGCAGCCGCCGCCTCTGCCCCCAGCTGACCCCCAGGTGCTGGGAAGAGTCAAGACGAGGGCAGTGAGTGGTGCAGGGCTGTGTCACGGGCACGTGCTCCTGCTGTGGCCTTCAAGGCCCATCCCAGGGTGACCCGTGAATCCCAGGAATCAGTGCTGGGGAGGACCTGGAGCTCGCTGCCTCCGTCTGTCGGTTGGTGTTTGATGACGATCTGCCGTTCCTCCTGCCACCTTTGCTAGTGCGTTTTCGTGTCTGCTCCTCCCTGGGAAGCACACGGTTGCCACAACTGTGCTGTCAGAAATCCAGTGCTGAACGTGGACCTGAGCGTCTGAATCTCCACGCGTGACTTGCTCTTGAGAGTCGGTTCTCTAAAAAGGAGTCGGACACTGTCTCTGACCAGGCAAAGGCAGTGTTTGGGGATGAAACTGAAGGAATTTCAAGGACAGAATAATTTTGTACTTGTGGAGCAAGTGTGGCCTCTGGTCCTTGGGACCACCCCCCTTGCGGCTGGCAGAAGCAGCCCCTCCCTCGCAGGCGGAGCCAAGGGCTCCCTGGGGTCTCCAGCCAGCACCTGCCAAACACCTGCCTGCAAGGTCAGGCCACCAGGGGGCGCCTCTGTTCACGCAGAGAACTGCAGCCCAGGGGAAGGGGCCATGGGACCAGGACAAAGCCATCCCAGCATTAACCAGCCCGTCAGGTGGCAGCCCTGTCCCTCTGTAGGAGGAGATGACTGCGCACTCAAGACGTCCGGCTCAGTGGCACCTTGTAATTCTTTCATTTTGCTTCAGAGGGGCTCACCTGGCTGTGGTGGTGACAGGGTGATGGTCATTTGGGCACAGAGAGTGATGTGACAGGAAGATGACAGGAACATATGTGTGGAGGACCCGGCACACATCAGTCAAGTCACTGTCCTTCTCCATCATCTGGAAGGAACAGGGCAGCAGGATGGGACACCACCCTGCTAGGGGGACCAGGGAGTTCTCCTCAGAGTCCTGGTCATGGGCTGGGGCAGGCTCTGAGGAGGGCAAGCCCACAGGGGGTGGGACGCAGCACTGGTGCCACCTTGGCTTGGGGCTGGCCTGTGAGGCTCCACAGGGGCTCAAGGCTGTGACCAGAGCTCCCATGGGTGGGGAAGTGAGCCTGCCGGAAACGCCAGGGCAGGCGGCCAGTTGTCCACTCACTCTGCAGACTCAGCGCCAGGTAACTGGTGGACTGGAGCCCAGCTCCCGGGGTTGCAAGGGTAGTGCGCCACTCCTCCGCACCACCAAAGAAAGACCCGCCCCATGCTGAGCTGACACTCGAACAGAGCACAGGTGTAGTAGCCTGCAAAGCTCAGATTTAGGACATTGTGGCCCCTCAAATAGGATGTTCCTGAAGTTTGGGGGAGTGCTTTAGACTGCTTTCTCTTGGTGGTCAATGCCGTGCATTTCTGAGGAAAGGCACTGGGAGGTCCTCCGGGGACACTCATTTGCTACCTTTGCTGCGTAGCCCTTTCTCCACTGAGCCCACAGGACCAGAATTCCTTGGACCCAGTTTAGGAATGCTGGCTTGGGGGTTCACCAGTCACTGCAGACCTCCACGGAAGAAAACCATCACCCAACCTCGGGGGGAGGCACTGGCAAGAGCAAAGCAGAGCCCTGGGCTCCGAGAGACTGGGATTAGGATAGAGCCAGGATCCTAGAGGAAGACCAGGGTATGCAGGGAGAACCAACGTGCAGAACTTGTGATCTCCATAGCGGAAACCTAAATCTGCACACTGGGACCGTGTGTGCAGGGAGGGAGAGGGCGAGGCCAGCCCTTGGAGATCTGGACACCAGGCTCCTCCTCCTGGGCCGGGTTCCAGGTTCTGTGGCCGACTTAACCCTCCTTTGTCCTCCCCACTGCCATGATTGGCTCAGAACCACCTGCAGCAGGGTTTGAAAACAAAAGGCCTCATTTTCTAAACAATGATCTACCAGGCACTGTGCCAAGTCCTTTAGGTAGAGTATCCCGTCAAATCCGCACAATGACCAAGAGGAAGGTGGTGTTAAGATCCTCATGTTGCCCACAGGGAGGCTGAGGCTCAGGGAGGCTGAGCAAAGAGTAAACCCAGACCTGTGGCCCTAAAGTGGTCTTCTTCAGTCTCCCAACCTGTTTACGTGCCTTGTCTCCACAGATGGGGGGTGTGCTCAGGGATGTGCTCAGGAGGGATCCAGCCACGTGTCCACGTCTGGGTGAAGGCAAAGTAGGGCTGAGACGAGGTTCAATTACTCCCCAACAATTCATTTATATAAGATATTTTCTGTGCAACCAGGGGAATATTCCAGGGTAACCTTATCCGTATTGTGTTAGCAAATCCATGAAAACCAAGGTCTTCTCAATGCATCTCCTGTTGGACACTGGAGACCCGTGGGCCTGAAGGGTTTTTCTCTTCCCTGCGTATGTCAGTCATGAGTCACAGCGACTTCATTTTCACACTTTTCTTTCCTTGTTCGTCTCTGACTTCAATTAAAGGCAGATTGAGTCAGGCACGGACTCAGTCAATTAAGTGCTCATTAGACACTAACTGAGGAAAAGGAACTGTGTCAACCACACTTAACCCGAGACACTGGGGGGTGGGGATTGATGGGGTCATGGCCTCCTCGCGCCTGTGGCCATGAGGAGCTCGCTCAGCCTGTCCAGGGGTGAGATCAAAGGCCTGGAATCTGCCTCTGACTATCTGATGGAGTCCCCGAGAGAGGCCAGTCTTCCCAGAGTAGATAGGCAAGATTGGAACTGGCCACCAGGACCCTGCGTAGAGAGCCTGGGCCCAGCATGGCCCACTGGAAGGACAACCGTGTTGCTGGGTGTCATCTTCCAGAGCCCGGGACAGAATGGGGCTGCACCGTCCAAGAATGACCTGATCTTACCCTAGACCCGAATGCTTGCCCTTCGACAGTTTCAAGGGCAAAGCCACAAGACAGATTTCTTTTTAAAGTGTGCCTTGAAGCACCTAGCTGAGCGACAACATCAGTGAAGCAGGACTAGCTACCATTCAGCTTTAGGGGGGCCAGATTCCCTCTGCTCCTCCCATCAATCAAGCCAAATGGCTAATAAGGGTTCCCATGGCGAAGAAAAAATAAAAGTGCCTTCATGATCAGAGAAGCATGTTCCGTAAGGAAAGGGACCTACGGAGGGTTGAGCTGTAGGTGAACTGGCTTCCTTTGTGTACTTTCTACAGAGGAGTATTCTGGCTGGAAGCCAGAGCCATCTGCTTCCACCTCCTACCGGTGAGGTCACAGAATGAGGAATGACCGCCAGGCAGGTCATCCTGAGCCAGACACGGCAGCCACACAGTCAGGAAGAGGAGCAGGCACACCTGTCTGATTGAGCTCTGGACCATGTTTCTCTGGGTACTTGTAATTGTGCTCTTTCTAAATTAAATCTTAATTGCAAAGCATTACACCCACCTCATGAAATTAACCAAACATCACCTATTAAGCTAATGCCGTCCCTGCCGACCAGGCCTAACCCCAATCCCTTCTCTGCTTCCTCCAGTCAATCACTGTTACTGCCTGAAGTTCACCTGCACAGACCCTCTTTGCATTTGTAAACGTAAACTATACCTGCAAAAGTGATGCGCGCTGAGGAGCTTTATAAGCAGGTTTGCAGAAGCAACGTCACTCATGTGGATAACAATCTCCAACCTGGTGCTTTCTACTTAGTATTCACCCTGGAGAGTTTTCTGTTTTAGCACTCCTGAGTGCTACACCCTGTTTTAGATTGCCGCACAGTACTTCGCGGTGTGAAGAGAACCATCATTTATTGTTTCCCCTCCTGTTGGACAGCTAGGTTGTTTTGTTTCCAAATTTCTTTTTTATTTCCGGTACTGAGGATTGATCTCAGGGGTGCTCAACCACTGAGACATATTCCCAGCCCCTTTTTTTACATTTTGTTTAGAGACCGGGCCTCACTGAGTTGCTAAGTGCCTTGCTAAGTTGCTGAGGCTGCCTTTGAACTCATGATCCTCCTGCCTCAGCCTCCCAAGCCACTGGGATTATAGGCAGGCACCACCAAGTCCGGCTGTATGTTCCCAAATTTCTGATCATGACCAGTGGTCTTTCCACGGACCTCCTTGCACAACCCCCCTGGTGACAAGTGTGAGTACTTCTTGAGAGCTTTTTCTCTAAATCTACAGCCCAGCTGTCCTTGAAATTCCATCTACCCCTTCCCCTTCATACCAGCTGGGTGTGAGCGAGGCCCACGTCCCACCCCTTCTCAGCCTTGGCATAAGCACCCTGTGAGCATGCCCGTCAGGGAACTGGATGCTGTTCCTGGGCCTCCTGTGGTCTGTGAGAGGGTGTGACCTGAAGAGCCTGTGGGTGTGGCTGCCACCGAGTAGGAGCCCAGTGACGCTGACTCCTCCTCTTTTTTCCTGAAGCAGCTTTGCGTGGGCAGTGCCCTCTGCTTCACCTGCTCACGGCTCCTCACCCTGGAGGTGTCTAGTGGACCACCTTCTCTGAGCCCCGGGCCAGCTGAGGCTGTGCTATCTGCAAGTGGCCTCCTCAGTGCCCTTGATGTGATTAATGGTCACCTCTCCTGCTAAGGTCCAGCTCCAGGACAGCAGGGGGGCACCTTATGTGTCTCTCCCCCCAACACCTGGCCCAGGCACCCACGGCCCGCACTCCATAAGAGCCTTCACCCTGAAGGCCACGGTCACAGAGCCACATCCACAGTGGAAGAGCCATGGAAACAGACAGTACATCAGCAGAGGAAAGATTAAGCTGTCACTCTGCTGAGCAGCAGAGATTTCTTTATTTCAGGCCTTGCTGGATGGAGCGGGAAGGAGCCGAGCACTGCAGGGCTTGGGAGAGGCCTTTCCTTTTTAATTTGGAAAGTGATTGGCACTTCGTTGCATTGCCTGGGGGTGGGGCCCTGAGCGTCACCAGCCCGGCCCTCCGTAACCGTCTTCCACCCTTGGGTCCTGCCCCTGCAGGGACCACGGTGATGCGGATGACAGCCTTCGACGCAGATGACCCGGCTACGGACAACGCCCTCCTGCGGTACAACATCCGTCAGCAGACGCCTGACAAGCCGTCTCCCAACATGTTCTACATCGATCCTGAGAAAGGAGACATTGTCACCGTGGTGTCACCTGCGCTGCTGGACCGGGAGGTGAGCTTCCTTTCTCATGAGAACAGAGCAGGCTCTCCCTGGGGAGACGGGAGCCCAGGTGCTCCATGTGGTTGGGGCAGAGCTGCAGCGTCTGGGTGGTTGGCAGGGAGAGAGGATGCAGGGAAGCGGGCTGCCATGTGGCCTGAGGAGAGGCCTCGGGAGGCCCCGTGACCCGCGCCCTGTGCTCCTCAACCCCGCAACGGCTTCCTCCCCTCCCTCCTATTCTCTTGGCCCTTGTGGTACTGGACTCTGCAGAGGGGAGCCGGCAGGGGGTGGAGGCAGCTCTGCAGGGTCACCAGGCTGTCCTCCTCAGCAGCAGTGGAGTCTCTCTTTCGGTCCCCCATCCTTCCCTTTAGGTTTTCTCTGTAATCTCACCTGCCACACGTCACAGCCGGGTACCCTGGACCCCACCAGTCCACACGCCAGCTCTTGATTTTGCCCAGGATTTTGAAACTTTTAGAAGTGCTGGCCATAGCAAAATACTTGCCTTTTATATTTCTTTGAAATAATTCCTGTTTCCAGGTTTTTTGAAAATGAGAAATTCTGGAAACCTTGGCTCAAACATCCATACTCATACAATCAGGCACATGAGGTGTGATGGCTGCTGCGGGGAGCTGGGTGTCAGCTGTCCCATTTAGACTGAGCAGGTCCTTTCCCATCTAAATGTGCCCTCAGTCCCCACCCTTTCCTGGCTCCTGGTCCCACTGGTAGCTTGCCATCAGACACCCAAGTGGAGATCCTGTAAGCCTCCAAACACAGCACACCTGACCCAGCCTGTGTGTCCCCTCCTCCACCCGCCTTCCATCTGCCCGCATCCTGCAGTCCACGGTCCTGGCTTGCTGCTCAGGCTGTGCCCTGGGAGTCACCTCCACCTGCAGCTGGCCCTCTTACTC
Organism: Spermophilus citellus; assembly: GCF_964194105.1. Classification (NCBI taxonomy): domain Eukaryota; kingdom Metazoa; phylum Chordata; class Mammalia; order Rodentia; family Sciuridae; genus Spermophilus; species Spermophilus citellus. The sequence goes on from NC_138200.1 coordinate 65,145,128, forward strand.
CATGATCCCCGAAGGCTTCCCAGTGGCTCCGTGCGTTTCCCCAGGGCTCTGGACGAAGAGCAGACATGGGTTACAATGTCCCTGTACCCCCCTTCCTCCGAGTTCCTGTGTAGAGTTTCTTAGAAGATTCTGGGTTCCATCAAGCTCTCTGAGAAGCCATCCCCATGTTCCAAGTCACCCACAGCCTTGCTGGTCCCGACTATCCCTGCAGCCAGCCCACGGCCTGTACTGTGTGTTCCTTTAAATTGTAGCTTGTCCCTCTAAAGAATGTCCCCTTTGTCGCGGGCTGGAGCTGCAGAATTCAGGAAGTCATCGCTGTACTTGTGTAGATTAATAATCCGTGCTGATTAGGATGTCGACATCAGTGTTGAGGTCACCTGGCCCCATTTCAAGGGCTCGGCAGGCACACGTGGCTGGTGACTGCTGTGGTGGACGATCCTATCACAGCACAAAGCTCTGCTGGGCGGTGCCGGCCGAGACGGTGCCGGTCCTAGGTGTGTCCGTAGCCCTCTCCCTAACACAGCGTGCGCTTCTCAGAATCCTGATTGCATGTTTGTTGGCACAGAGGTACAAAGGCAAGAATTAATTGGAAATGACCCTGAGATGGTTGTTGTCGAGAGCTAGGAACCAGCAGCGTGCAGCAGAAAATTATTGGAAGGGGAAAGAGAAATTTGCATTAAATGGTGGTTTTCACTTGGAAAATATGATTGTTTCTAGTTTAAAAAAAATAGAGAATTATTGAGGCCGTTTCCTTCATTTTGTCCCCGACCCTCTCCCCACCCCTCCCTGTCTGACCATGGCCACGTTTTCTTCTTTGAAGGCAAGCGATGGCTTCCGGTCAGCTCCGTGTCCTCCATCCAGCACACGTGTGTGCAAACACATAATCACACACCATCTCTCTTTCTCCTTCTCTCTCTCTATTACACACACGTATACACACACACACACACACACACACACACACACACACACACACACACACACCAGCTTCCCTCAAACCCCAGATTCCCGGAAAGGTCCTTGGAAGCTCTTCTCCTCGCAGGGGAAGACGAACTGCAGTGGTTTCCCCATCTCAGCTTCTCTTTGTTCTCAGAGAAAATGTTTTATGACTCTTTTTACAAAGGGAAGTGGGGATGGAGAATGCCGCTGCCTTTGGTTCGTCTGCTTGGAGGACAGATGTGTTTCTGGCTCACACTCTTCTCACCTGGGCTTTCCTGGTCCCGGTGAGGGTGTTACCCTGGAGCACCGTGCGTCAGCGGCCCCCGAACGTAAACACAACTCAAGTGAAACTGGAAAATCAATGAAGACGAATGAAGGGTGTCCCTTTTCCCTGAGGGTGTCCAGAGTTCAGCCCTGATCCAGGCCACGTCAGCACAATCTGGGGGAAAGAAACGGGGATCTGGGGGGGCGGCTGCAGGTGCAGGGCTAAGCGGCTTCATGTGGCTGAGTGCCCAAGTCCAGCTCCACGTACTTAAAGGGACAGACCTGAACATGGGGTTTCTGGTGGTGTCCCCGCCGTTCACAAGGCTGTCGGTCATCTCCCGAGGCTGGGCCCCTTCCCAGGGAGTCCCGTGGAGGTGGCAGTCTTCTTCAGCAAGACTGCAGAGCTATTTTTCGTTTTTATTTTTGGAGAGCAGCTGAGGAGGCATCCTGCCCTCAGTGTGCTTTTCAGAGTCCAGCCCTGGGCCCGCGGGGCGCTCAGCACAGAGCTACGTGCCTGCATTTTCAAGAGAACATTTGGTTGGGGGCCTATGGACTTGGGCCGATCCCTGTGGATTGTGAGTGTGGCAGCCCATCTTCCCTCTCAGATCTCAAATGGCGTGCGTGGGTGTGGCCCGTGGCAAGTGCAGACAGAGGTCCTCAGTGTGGTGAGAGAGGCTGCCGAGGCCCTGCGGAGGCTGTGCAGTCTTTGGGGGGTGGAGCCTGTGGGTTCCGGAGAGCTCTCTTGGTAGGTTGTTGAATTTCCATGTTGATTTCCCAGGAGTGTGTTTACTTTCATGAGCCCTTATCTCAAGGAGGGACCCCAGCAGGCGGTGTCTCTGCTCAGGGGAGAGACAGAGATGACCCACATGTCCAGGGAGGACACAGCTGTTGTCCTTCCTCCTCCCATGCTCCCACTCCCCGGGATGTCCCACCTGGGCCAGTGTCAGCAGAAGCCCATGCGGATCTGCTCTGCTCCCCACTCCAAGGTCAGGAGGAGAGAGGTTCTGTCCAGCCTGTTCCTGGCCTGGTCCCAGTCCTTAGCATGTGAGAAATTCTTGGGGAAAAAATGTTTGTTGAGAGGAGAAAGGAAGGAAGGATGTGAGAGAGGGAGTCCCATAGCTGAGTTGCAAGATCAGCTGAAGCAGCTGTTTATTCTCCTCAATGTCATAAACTCATCTTGAAGTCACTAACAGACACCATGTCACTCACAAACCAGGTGTATTTTCCATTGCAAGCTCATCATTCACTGTGTCTGAAACCCTACCACTTCCTGAGGCAAGGGACCTTGGACCTTTGTCCCATAGACCTATTGCCATTGCCCTATATGGTGGCAGGCATGTAATAGCCATTTGGTAAAGATGGGATGGATGGATGGATGGATGGATGGATGGATGGATGGATGGATGGATGACCTATGTTCCTCCAGTTTGCATTAACTCAAAACATACCATAAGACCCACATTCTAGTTGGATATATAAACAGAAGAAATTATCTTAGTTGAGAGCTTTGTCTTATCCTTATATAATCAACCAATAATCTAATTTATTCACCTAATATCTATCCTGTGCCAGGGATAATAGTAAGCTCCAAGAAATAGTACTTGGTCTGCAAAGTAAGTGGTTGCACATGAGGATCTGTGCCTCTTGCTTAAATATTTGGGAGAAATATCTGTAGAAAATAAGGGCCATATATCCAAGTAAATGAAACTGGGCTCATTTGAGATACTGTTTTACTCTTTCCTATGGCCATACTTAGCCACTCCATTCCGGAGCTCTGTCTATGTTTTTAAACTATGTCTGACTGCACTACAAAATAAAATCAGATAAGGGTCTCTAGCGTTTGATAAATGGCTTATTTAGCTGATCCTCTTGGCTGCTAGAGTGAAATTCATCAGCAGAAATCTGCCAACTTTTCCAAACACAACCACAATTTGCAACTACTCAGAGTAGCTAATGGCCAGGGTCTCTCTTTCTTTTTTCTTTTTGTTTTTTTTTTTTTTTAATGGAAATGGATTCCAGGAGAGGCCTTCAAAAGCAGTGGCTTTGCTCTTTACGTTGTGTGAGTATCATTAGTCCTTCAAGGACTCGGAGCTGAGCACTCCCCTCTCTTTGGATCTGTCTTTACCTTATTGTGTATCATCTTCGAGATAATCAAAGGAAGGTGACAGCCAGCCACCAAAATGTACATGTAATGAAAGACATCAGCACCGGCAATGCCACTCATTTTCTATTCTCAGCTGGTGAAGGAGTTTCTGAGACTTCACAATGTCCATATTTTAGGCTAAATATGAAAATTGCAAGAATTTTCTTTCCATGGTAAGTGACATGTAAGGCTTCATTTTAACATTCATATACATTTATTTGCCATGAGATATTCAGGAGATCTCGACTATGTCAGAAAAGAAAGTGGAGACTATTAAGGGAACTTCCCCTGCAAAGTGGCCAGTGAACTTGGACGGAACACTGCAGTCAAAGGAGAATGAGGGCTTGGTCCAGGCGATTCACAGTAAAACAGCGCCCTGCTGGGTGCACCCCCAGAAACACAAAAGAAATCCACAAAAATGGTATCAAAAAATTAGGGATCACATTATTACATCTCCCCTGCTCCTCAAATAAAAATTAGAAGTAGCAGTCATATTCTTGGGGAAATAAATGTTTTGGGCTGCTCTGATCCAACACTACACTTTTCTCATTATCATCGTGTTTAAACATCGGTGATAATTACACACGATTCGTCGCGCTGTCAAGCACGTTCTCTGTTCTGGTGGGCGGGGTCAGAGTTAGACAGTGCCACTTCTATATGCTACTTAATCATAGATATTTTTGATGGGATAATTCTCTCCATTTTTTTTAATCACTTACCGAAAAAATAGAGGAAGGAAAGGTAGAAGTAAACAAATTGTTGTATTATTTTTATAATAATGTATTGTTCTTGCAAACAAAACACAGATGCTGAGCTATCCTAAGTGTAACTCTTGCTCTGTTGTGTCACGAGAGAGAGAGAGAGAGAGAGAGAGAGAGAGAGAGAGAGAGAGAAAAGGACATTCCCAAGGCTGGATTCCAAGCCCTGGGGACGGATGTGCAGTTTCAGGAGAGCCAGGCTCCTAATGGCAGTCAGGGTGGCAGGGGCTGGGTGGGTCCCCAAAGTGGCCTTCTCTGCTCCCACATGCAGGACGATTCTCAGAGACCTCGACAAGTCCCAGGGCCTCTCTGGTGACTCCAACCACTTTCCCCATTGTCCTAAGGTTGGCCATCAGTCAATCAAAGCCAGGGCTGTGTCTAGCTACCTAGCATGACCTTAGCCTAGCTGACACCTCACCTGAGAGGCAGGAGCCGAGGGCAGAGACAAGGGCTTCAGAGGCTGCATGCCAGGATGCCATTGTCTCCAGCAGCCGTGACGCTCTGGGCGAGTCCCTTGTCCTCTCCGTAGCCTTGGAGTCTTCTGAGGTCATCAAAGGATGACAGGTATGTACCCCACTGCAGACAGGAAGCCATCGACCTTTATTTAACCATCAGCACGCCCCTAGAGCAGTGTGTAGGGACCTGGGGAGCGGCTGGAGCTAAGGGGGAGCCTGGGGTTGCCTGGGGACGCCTGGGGGGACCGTGGGCTGCTCTGTGACTGGAGAGAAGAGCCTCAGGAACTTCTGGCCTGACCCAGGGGAGGGAGGAGCTACCTCTCCAGCCTTCTCACTTGCTGGATTAACCAACAGCGTGTCCTGTTGCTCTGTCCGCGTGCATCTTAAAGCACTAGACAATCAGCAGCTCTCTGGCACGTGGCGCATCGAGAGGCACTTCACTTTGTCATTAAGAGAGATTCATCTTTGGGGATTTGACAAATGCTTAATTCTCTAAGCTTTCTCTCTCTTTTTTTCTTTTTTGGTTTTTTTATATGGTAAAAATAACTTAAAAGCGCAGGGTGGTGATGAGTTTAGAGTACTTGTGCTTTTCTGTCACTTAAGATTCCTCCATCTCATTTTATGTGAAGTACCCTAAATACTGAAGAACTTTTTTTCTTTCCTGGAAAAACTTATTTCTTTTAGAAAACTTGGGATTTCTGCCTTGATCAGCCAAGCTCTGTAATTAGCGTGCTAATGTGGGTTTTTCTTCACCAACACATTTTCAGATCATGGATCTTAAGGAACAATGCTCCACCCACCTGTTGAAGATCCTGGTTGGGGGGACGCCCTCCGGCTGAGGAGGGCTTCTAGTTGGGTTCTGGCTTAAACTGGTGGAGAACAAGGAAAGAGCTTTGATCCTGGCGCCCTGGGAATGGCCAGGGCTTAGCCGTGGTGGAGGTATCTAGGGAGCTGCCATCAGGGACTTACTGTGATGTGCTCGGCTCCCAGCCAGCACCCACAGCAGCTGCCACCAGTTCCCACTGAACAGCAGTGTAGGAACCAGAAGCCACACGACATCTCAAAATGCCTGAATCCACATTGCCTCCTCTTTTCGTTTTAAAGGGCACCTCTTCTGCTCACCTGTTTGTTGATGGTGTTGCTCATGAGAACATTTGGGGTTTCTAAAGAGTATGATCCACTTTGTGGGATGGATGCCCCTGTGATGGCACATCCAACAGTGAAAGGGATTGCAAGTTGTAGGCTCATTGCTTAGGTTAGAGGTGGACAACCTTTTCCTCTAAGGGCCAGATGGTGAATCTTTTAGGCTTTAAAGGTCAATGAGCAAAGCCAAGGATATTATGTAGGTACTTATCTCATTAATATAACCATTCTAAAAACTGCAAAAAGCAATTTTTAGCCCATGAACTGTCCAATATAGACAGCAGGCTGGGTTTGGACCTGGGAGATCATGGGCCAAAAGGGGGAAAGGCAGCAGTTTCAGGAGTTGACTCTTGGATGTCTGCGTGTGTCTGATTCCAAAGTCCCCTCCGCCCAGGCCAAATCACACTGACAAATCCTCACTGAACTGTGACGGTAGGAAAAGGAACCAGGTCAGGAATGATGGGTCTGATTTCATTTTTTGGTAGCATAGTCCATTTCCCTCATAATTAAGACACAGGTTAACCTCAGGCAGTTAATTCTAAACTCAAAGGTTGATTGCAACAAGTAAAACTAGTTTAACCTAAAAATAGCAACATAGAGCTATCTAGAAAGACTAAAGTTCAGTGCATCCATGTGGGAATGGCTTCTGTTACACCAACAGCAGGGTTTATCAGGGTACCAACAGCTGGAGGACTGGGGAGCAGGGGACCAGAGGTGGGGACGGAAGACTTCCAGGTGAGGGCCTCTTCTCTGAGCTAAGCTCTGACTGGTTGGAATCACTCACGGCAGCAGGACCAGAGGACCACACCCTGTCTCTGCAGGAATGTCTGCAGGAAAACAGAGCCACCCAAAGACAAAGAGAGACCTCCCCACAGGCCTGAGACATTTCCCTGATGACTTCCTAGGCCTCTCGATGCCCCTCCTGTCACCCCTGAACCTGTCATTGGGGCCAGGAGGATAAACTAAAATGAGAAGACAACGTAGCTTCTGCAGAGTGTCACACTGGCCAGTGGCTGTAGTGTTTAACCTCATGCTTCGTGTTTAACCTCATCTTGGCAGCAGCCTGGTGAGGTTGGTGAAGCACCAAGCAGATGAGACCCGGAGACACTGAGGTTGGGACCCACGCAGGTCTCCTCCGCAGCCCGGGTGTGCTTTCCTCCCACTGTTGAATCAGTGTTACCCCCATGTGGGAGGTGGCCTCTCAGAAGAACCATCTTCAACCCACTCTGGTTCTGACCAGGCTACGGGATGCAATGCCCATCACTGCATGGCCAGGTGGCTCCCTCGGGGTCACTGAGCCCATCCCAGGTCACTGAGGCTGGGTGAACCCTACAGTTTAGTTAGGTGCCCTCTCCTGAGCAAGGGTGGAAATACAAACCAAGGCGACTCATCTGCTGGGTGTTTGGAGGAAGCCTCGTATGGCTTAGACAGCACCCCTAGTGCTCTTGAACTCAGCAACATCACATCATCTAAGGTGCACGGGCCTAGCCAGGGGGACTGCCTGGATCTTTGTTTCAAGAACCAAACTCAAGGCTCAATCAGGAGGGACTTGTTCAGTGAATCATGCTGTGCCCTTCGCTGGAGTTCACCAAATAATGCAAAAGGATGTGACAAAAGAATATTTCATGACACGGAGAGCTGTGCCGCCTTCTGCCAAAGTCCAAAGAGAATTAGTTTCAGTGTTGTAGGGACAGACAAGGCAAGGCACAGAAAACAGCAGGAAACAGTTTTATTTGGCTGCAGCCAGTCTCAGAGGGCACAGCTTTTGCTGTAATCAATCCATCCCCTGAACCCCGACTTTAGGTAGTTTCAGAATTTTATACCCAGCATGTAAGAGGAGGGGCTCAGAAGTTCACAGGCTGTAGAAGTTCACATAAAAGCAGCTTTTTCTTTCCCTGTTCTGGGCAAGTTAACCCTTCAAGGACAACACCTGAGAAGGGGAGAGCTTCTTCTCCCCTTTCTTTCCTCCCTGTTACCATGGAGCCCACTTTGTAACTTATCTTAAAAATGTAGACATCTCTGTGAAGCCCAGCTCAAGGCCAGAGGCCTTGTTTGTTCATTTCTACAAACTACTATACTGGATACATGTTTGTGAGAAACTCGTAAGGGGGTGTCCAGCACCTGGAGTGCTGGTATCTTCCGGGCCAGTGGCCAAGTAAAACAGGGCAACACGAAAATAGGAAGTTTATCTGCATTGAATTACTTTGCAGAGACTCTTTTGCTGACAGTCCCAAAATCAGCCGTGGTGAGGATTTCTGGAGAAGCCCAGGTAAGACTTTTCTGTGGAGAAAGGGGGTCCATTTCATCAGGATCCCGCACACACCAAAACCTGGGGTGCACGAGGCTCTTACACACAATGTCACCGTACCTAACAGCACAGCCTCCCACGTGCTTGAACTCTCTCCCGATTGCCCATGGTGCTCACCACTATGGAAACACTGGGTAAACAGCCGTCACACTCTTGTGTTCGGGGAGCACCTACAGGGGGAGGCTTTAATATTCCGCCCAGATGCAGGCTTTTTTCCAAATATTTTCAATCTTCTGCTGAATTCCTGGTCACAGAACCCAGGACACAGAGGACCAGTGTATTAACAAGTGGCCTGCAGAGCACCACCTGGCGGGGATTCCGTTTTGCTTATGTCCCAGTCCCAGGTGAAGGATCTGTGTCACAGGTGCCATGTGGTCTTCCCAGGACTCCCATGGTGTGCTTCGTCCATTTCAGCCTCGCCTCTTATCATTATTAGTGTGAGTGACCGGTGGCCGTTGTGATGATTGCATGTCATTAAACATTCTTCTCTGGTATCACTAATGTTCCCACAGGGTTCCACAACCACAACCCAGAATAAATCCTGTGTGGTGGGAACTTGCCCTGTTTCTTCATCTTAAAATTGGAATGGTGGTGGTGGCTCTTCCAAAGGAGCGTCGTGAAAAGGGGGGAATCAGCCCAAGCGCGGCACAGAGACTGAGGCCAGTATCAGCTATATCTGTCGTCTGTGGTTTCTAGTTTGAATACGACGACTAGAGATTATTTTTGCGATAAAAACACAATTCTGTCCATCATTTGGGGAAGCAGGTGTATCTGGGGTCCTGAGGCAGGGACTCAGGTTAGGAGAGGACAACATGAAGGGAGGACGGATGGTAGCTCTGTCCCCATCAAGCGCACACACTGGTTCCCACCTCGGCTGGTTTACTGCTTGGCAAAGCAGGGGGAGTCGTCTGGCTTCCTGGCCTTCGCCAGCACTGCCGGGATCGCAGGCACGGCATCCCAAATGTCAGGAGAGGATGCTTCCACAGGTGTCCACAGGTGAATCTTGCCAAAGCTTCTGCAACCAAAACCGCAGGCACTCTGGATTCCTAAAGTGACAGCATGGCAGAGGGTTTCCTGAGGGAAGGTGCCCGTCACCCATGCGCAGTGACCAGCTGCTCTGATCACCTGCCAGATTCTAGCAGGCAGCAGGGTGCTGTGGCTGCTTCTGGGTTTTAGGACAGCCATGGGAAATAGAACTTCTTTCTGACCTTTGCAGAGAACAGCTGCAGAAATGGCTGCTGAAATTCAGTGAATGGCATCTCTGTTTATGGGCCTCCGAAGGGGAGACTAAAATTAAATTCCTGCAGATATGTTCTCTCCTGGGCCTTCTGAATTGTTTTGAGGGATGTCTTTTTTTCCTACAGAGACTCACAGGGTTCAGAATTCTCCTCTTCTGTCCCCTGGCTCTGGCACTCTGGGGTAGGCAGGAGCTGGGAGACGCTCGCTCTTTCCCTGTCTGGGTGCTAGGCGACCTCCACCTGGGAGGAGTGCTGGGGCACCCAGCCTCCGACAGCCCCAGCTTGAAACTCACAGCATCGGGATCTCGGCCAGTCCCTAAGTGAGGGCCCATGAGCATGGCCTCTTGGGGGCTTCCCTCCACTCTCACGAAGGGTGCACCTGAGCCTGTTGGTCCACTGCAGTTCTGCAAACCCAGCCTTACACACGGGAGCCTGGAGTCCCGGGGAGGTCTGCAAACAGGGGAGCTCAATACACACTGAGAGGGTCACATCTGCAGCCAAGCAAAAGCACAGAGAAGGGCCTTGGTCCATTCCAGCGACCACTGCACTGGTGGGCACCAGGCGTTGGTGAATAGTAGCCTGTGTTCCCCTCTCAGTGTAGAAAACAGGGTCCCTGGGGACAGAACCAGAGCTTCATTAGCAGTGAAACCAACAGGTGGGTCAGGACTGGCTTCTGTGGCCAGGTAAACTCACTACTAATTCTCGCCTGAGTCAGAGAGAGCTGGCCCTGCCCAGGCATGGGTGGGGTGGGGTGGGGCAGTGACAGGTCACACTCACCTAGGAGGACCCCACCCCAGCAGCAAGGGATGGGGAAAAGTTGGAGAGGGGAGAACCCACGGGGAGCAGCCACACTGAGTGGACAAGAACCCCATCCCTTTCCCAGGGTGGAGTGGGGGCGGCAGGGAGCCCGTAAGCCACCTTTGTACAGTAAGAAGAAAAGTCTGTTCCTCCGAATGGATGGCCTCGTGCCAGGAGTGTGGCTTGCTGGGTGGATCTGGCTGGATTTAATCCCCACCTGCCCCATTGGCTGGGCCCTGGGCCCTGAGAAGAGTCTGGATGGACCCACCCAGAAGCTCCACCAGGGAGGCTAAGGCCAGAGCAGTGGGGGCCCCGCGCTGACCCCCAGTCTTCTCTTCCAAGGGCCTGCAGTGCAGGAAGTATCTTTGGAAGGGTTTGTTAATCCCAGGACACAGCAAGTTTCCTGTTAGGTGAAATAAAAGGGTTAATACCATCATGAAGCAGCCTGCCTGACAGACGTCCCTACTGCTGGACAGGCTGTGGGGGCAGGCAAGGCCCTGCTGACAGCAGCCTCCATCACAGGGGTGGAGACCGGGCCGCTGGTCCTAATCAGGACTTAGCATTCTGGGTTGGCATAGCGCCTGGTGACAGCGCTCAGGCCCTCCAGCTGACAGGTACCGTGGGAGACACAGCTTCATCCTCACAGGGCCCAGGAGCCGCTCAGGCCCTGACAGCAGCCGGTGGAGAGCAGATAATGAGATCACCTGGCTCCGCCGGATGACAAGACCAGTAGCTTCAAAGGAGTTTTTTTTTAAATAACATTTGTTTACAGAGGTGTTTGTAAAAATAGGATATATACTCAGACAAGCAAGCAATTAGTGTCATTGCTTAAAGCTGCAGGTTTGGGGTGATCCATTGTGCAGCCATCGCAAGCTACTGTGTGTGTGTGCTCCTCTGTCCACTGAACTGCCGCTCGGGTGTGGCCCTTCCAGAACCCGCTGGAGTACCGCCACCTCTGAGCAACCCCTCCTCCTCTGGTTTTCTCACACAAACTAACTGTCCTCCTAGGAGTGCCATGTTCCCATCCTCGCCCCCTGGGCCAGCTCCGGGCTTCCTGAGAAAGTCTTGATGTCCTTGTCCTCCAGGGAAGCCTTGCTTCTGGCTGTGCTGGCCCCTGGGACGGGGAGCACAAGTCCCTCGGGAGCGGGTGGTATTCTCAAAGCACACTGACGAGAGACGAAGCCCTTGAGGGGTGTAGACCAGCTTTAACCTGCGCTGCTCTGGGTCCTAGAATAATGGGAATGGGTGGCTTCTTTGGAAGGGAACTAGATAGGCAAGAGAACCTTCCCAAAGGCATTGGAGTGCTTACTGGGCCGCACCTTCACTCTACAAGGTCACCTGTCTGCAGGCCCCGCCCCCTGAGTTGTCTAAAGCAAGCTCCGATACTCTTGTTTTAAATAAAAATTGGCCACCAAGAGTTTTATTGCTTAATTTTGAAATGATGTTTTGTTTCGTAGAAATATTAAACACATTTAATAAAAATAGAGTCTGCCAGATCACGTCAGACCATTTCTTCAAGTGTCTATGCAGGTATTGGGTTGCTATAGGGGAGGGAAGGAGGGGGTGAGAAACAGAAGTGGTTGATTTCCCTGCCACCGTCCCTCCCACCTGCTGTGCTCCCCGAAGGAGCCCTCTGACACTTGGGTTAGAGAGTACAGCAGAGCCTGCCCCCATCTCCCTGGACTGCCCCCCCTCACCCCACTCCCCACTTATAGGTGGTGGACAGGTGATCTCTGCAGATGGCCGCCTGGAGCTCCTTCTGATCTCAGTATTGTGCTCAGGGTACACACAGCAGCCCTTGAGAGTCAAGAGTCAGTGGATGAAGACCTCTTCTCCCCCTTTGAACGGGACTTCCTTGAGATGTGCTCCACCCCTGCCCAGAGGACCCTGCTGGGAGCAGACACCAGTGCCCACAGTCTCAGCTCGTGGCCCCACGGTTGGCTCCTCCCATTCTGCCTCACTGCCCGCCATGCAGGCCTCTTAGGACGACATACTGAAGAAGTTATTTGCACCCAAATCCTTGCCTAGGGGCCAACTTCTGAGAGAGCAGAAGGAAGCCCCAGCAGAGAGCTGGCTGGGTCTGGCCTCCCCTCCTGTCCTCTAACCTCAAGATGTCCTACCATGGACACAAGAGGCCATGCAGGGATGGCGGTGAAGACTGAGCTATCAGAGGGCATTTGTAGTTTGCAAAGTTGAGAGCTTAAGCAGCAGCGTATGTGCCCTCGCGGCTCGATGTGCCCAGGAAGGTGGACACTCACCTGTGAGCAGGTGGTTTCTTTGAGCCTCTGCTCTCCCTTTCCACGCCCCTATTTTCAAAGGCAAGAATCCAGACTCCCTTCGCCCAGCGCCCTCCTTCCTTGCCCACAGGGCCTGACCCCTCTGAGGGTTACCTGCTGCTACCTTGAGGTCTCAAAGACATGAGAGTAGAGGCCAAATAGATGGTATCCACCTGCATAGCTGGGGCAGACTCGGAAATGAGTCTGTATAGGAAAGGGATACGTGGGACCAGGGACATGAGGCCAGAGGACTATGGAGGGTGGCTGGATGTGGTGTGACCTCAGCTGAGGATTTGTAGTGGTGACCTGCAAGCTCTTTCCATAAAGGGCCAGGTGGTGAGTATTTGAGTCTTTCTGGCCCAAGGATTGTGGCTGCAATGACCAACCATGGCCACACAAAAACCGCCCTGAACAACACATGAGTGAGTGAGCAGGACTGTGTTCCAATAAGACTTTACCTTGAAAAGCAGGCAGGGGGCAGCTTTGGCCCTCAGGCCATAGTGCTGATCTGTGCCTAAGAGTAAGAAGATCTGTGGTGGAGAGAGAAAACAGAGGCAAAGTAGACAATCAGAGGGACTAAAACCAGCTGGGCTTGTGAGAAGTCGTGTGTGTGTGTGTGTGTGTGTGTGTGTGTGTGTGTGTTTGGTGATGGTAATAAATAATGCTAATTATAGGAACTAACTTCTATTAAAGATTTATTCTGAACCAGGCATTGGGCTAAATATTTTTTATAGATTGTCATCTGGCTTTTTCCTCTTTGGATTTGGAAACCTTGGGTTTTTGTTTTAATATTTTCTTAGTTGTAGATGGACTCAATACCTTTATTTTATTTATTTATTTTTATGGGATGCGGGGGATCCAACCCAGGGCCTCACGCATGCTAGGCAAGCGCTCTACCTTTGAGCCACAGTCCGGCCCCAGGACCTGGTGTTCTTGATGCGCAGGAGACTAAACTAAGGAAGAGAGAGCTCGGTCAAGGTCACCCAGCTGGCAGCTGGCGCAGGACCAGGACAGAGGCTGACAGCCTGGGACTGCTCATGCCTCCTCTGTGTCTGTCATTAACTCCACTTTAATGGACTTTCTAAAAATCGTGTCAGCTTTGTTTTACAAATGGGATTTGATTTCTTTACTCAGCCCAGGAGCCCTATGTATGGATGGCTAAGATGTGTCTGATGGGTTTCTCCTGGGGCTATTTTATATGAAATAAAAGAAAGAGTGAGATATTTAAATTCTTCAGGGATATTGGTTTAGAACAGATAAAGTGAAGAGCATTTTTTATTCATATGAGAAGTGATAGTTGGTTGTGTGTAATTTTTTCGCTCTCTGAGATGGAGAGAAAACACAGCGCAGATCTTAGAATGTGAAATAGGAATTTAGATGACATTTGGAGGAAACTGATAAACACACCATTCCACAATTGGACTTAACTTGCCGGTGAAAATCCTTTTGCCGTCCATAAATGATACGGTACATTTTGAAATTATAGAGATAAGTGGACCAGGTCTAATGGAATATTAAAAATACACAACACACCAATGAAAGAATAATTTTCTTTTGCAAAAGTTTCCATTTCTCAAAATGCTATCAGGAAATTAGACGTACCTTCACAGCCCACGGTAACCTGAGGAATGAGGAAATGTGAACAGAGATGGGCTGCAACTTGGGGAATCCGGACCAGAATTCACCCACACGCGGACTGAGGCCCAGCGGCAGGAGGAAGCTGGTGTCCTCCAAGCTTGGGTTTCATCTGCACCTGGTGGGGGGGGGGGGGGTCCAACCCAAAAGGCCGTCTTTCCTCCCCCACCGTGCACTGGGTTCGTCTGAGAAGCTGCATGTGAGCATCTCTTAGCAAAGATGGGTGCAAGAGCTGGGGTAAGAGCAATTATGTAGTGAAGATTTTTCAAAGAGCTGATAATATAGGTCAGTGTTTCTCAGGGTTTAAAAATCTACAAAAATTTCCCTCTCAAAAGCTTTGGAACATGAAAGAAGACATCCAAGCGTTTATTGTGCCAAGTAAGGACATTGAAAGAACCACCAGCCAGCCAGCCCCGTGGCTACGCTATAGTACTATTGCAGTTTTGTCTTAAAAGTAGGGGCCGCTTACACACTCACACCACATGTGCTCTCACTCACATTCATGCACACCTACATCAGGCAGAAGCGGGCGGGTCATCATCTCAAGAGGAAGAAAATCGGGAAAATGTAACTGTGAGAATAAATTCATTGTGCTTATCTTGCTAAAAACAGAAAAAGTTCTGCTACAGAAAAACATCACTTAAGTTAATGGAAGAAAAAGACTAATCACAATTGTCACAGGAGACCTGATGAAGAATAAAAATAGAATAAAGAGTGAAACTGGAAGGGGGAGGTGGGCCGCTGAGAGTTCTGAGGAGGGAAATGGGGTATGTGGTAAGGAACAAGCCACCAGCCACGGGACCCAAGGGCCCACAGGACCCTCGAGGGGCATCCTGAAAGCAACCACCTCATGGCACTGTGGCCTGGCAGTGGTCCCCCCATGGGTGGCCCTTGGAGTGCCAGCTATACAACAGAAGCCGCTAATAAAGAAGAGGAAACACCCGAAGGCTGGGTTTGTCCTGAACATTCCTGGGGACAGTGCCCGGACCTGGGATGCTCTGGTGTGGAGCCGGAGCAACAGTGTCCCCAGGAGCCACTAGAAAGCAGAACATCAGGCCCCACCCAGACCCCAGAACTAGAGCCTTGGGGCGGGCCCCCCACAGAGCCCCTCAGTGAGGCCAGTCCACACTGAGCGCCTCCCATCAATCCCGGCAGGCTCAGTGAGCTGATCCTGAGCAGTCAGCTAAGTCTCAAAAGTATTTCACAAATCGGGCAAAAACAAAAGAAGAAAAGCGTAGGTCTCTCTATGTTGAACTTTGTTTGAAGCCCAAGAATAATGCTGGTAAATAATGTAAGAATTATCTTGGCGCCTATAATGCCTGCCAGGACTGAGGAAATGGATTTTGGAAAAGAGGGGGTTGAGAGTTGGATTGTTTTTTCTTCCAAGCTCCAAAGCATCAAGCAAACTGGTTGGACCTGAGCAGGCTCTGATGCAGAGCCAGTCAGGAAGGCAGGCCACACAGGACCAGAGATACACGGAGCTCCAAAATATCAGGACTCGGGAGGAGACCTCTGACCCAGGGTGGCGGTGCCTGAAAAACATGCCCCAAAAAAACACAGAGACAAGGCCCACCACACATAGGTTCCAGCCACCTCTTCTGCCAGCTCCTCTGCAGTCCCCAGCACGGATGACCACAGACAAAAATAAAAGGGCAGCAAAGGGCAAAAAGCTTTGTCCCCAGAAGCTAAAAGAATTGGCAGTGGAATGAGAAAGCAAGCCCAGATAGTCAGTTTGGACCCAGCCAGGACAGGTGGCACTTTTCCTAAGTGACAGGCATGTTCCTTTGCCCTCTGTGTCTACTTACGTACCCTTCGTCCTAACAGCCACATTCACCTTCTGCCCGGGATTGAAGTGCCTCCCTCAAATTCCTGTGTACCCAGAACCTTGGCTGCGACCTTAATTGGTGACAGGGTGTTTGCAGATGTCCTTAGTTAAGGTCATGCTGGGTAAGGCAGGGCCCTCAATCCCATGACTGGCATCCTCAGAAGAAGAGGACAGACAGGGGACACACAAAAGACCCAAGGGACAGAAGGATTAAGATTAAGGACAGAAGCAGAGGGCAGAGTCCGCCTGCAGCCTCCTAAAGCTGGGGGAGAAGTAAGCCAGTGCTCCCCAAAGCCCCAGGAGAACTCCAGATCCCAGGCCTACAGCCTCCAGCAAGGACAGAAACTACCTCCTGTCCTTTTAAGCCACAGTTTATGGTTCTCCATTCAGCAGCCCCAACGCACCCCCATTTGAGGACATAGATTTGTACCTTGAGAGACATGTCTCCTGCCCAGGCTCACACAGCGGCCTGTGGAGGGGTGCAGTTGTAGGCAGCAGGACAGAGTGAGTCTAGAAGCTGTGTATGCCCTGGGCAGGTACTGACCCTCGCCATTAGTCCCTAGACAACATCAGAGCTGTTCACTGAGCACTTGCTTTGCACTAGGCATCTCGAGGACTCTAGAGATGACGGACACATAGGGAGGATGTGCCCGGGTGCTGTGCAACACCAGGCCATTTCATGGAAGGGACCTGAGCACTGTGCCTTGTGTTTCCCCCAGGGGTTCTGAGCCGACCCCACACAGATACTAGGGGAGGACTGTACTCCTAAGGGGCCTGGAAGGTGTGCCCAGGGAGGAACCTGGTTGCATTTAGTCTTGGGAACCAAGACACGTTTCAGCAAAAGCTAATCTGTGTCTAGATGTCACTGTGGGTCTCACTCCTATGGCTGGTTTAGAGCCAGGTTCTTGTTCGCGTGTAATTTTGCAGGCACATACGTGCTTTGCACTTGGGTATCCATTTGATCACGGCTTCTCTGTCTAGAACGTTCTCCTGGACAGGTTTGATGCAACACTTACAAGGATGTGGCCCATCCACCTTAGAGCCAGACGAGGGCAAGGAGGGCTTTGCAGCTGCCCTGGAAGGTGCTGAGGGCACAGCAAGGACAGGCTCAGGACCCGCCCAACAGCTCTAGCCTTAGAAGCTCAGCCGCTTCATCCAGGGAAAACAATCCCTGGGAAGGAGAGCAGCGGGCTCCCCAGCAAGAAGAGGCTTGCAGCCATCAGCTCCCAGCCTTGAACTTTTAAAAAATTCACTTCCCTAACTTGGCATATCTAACATCTGTTCTAATACTCACTCCATGTGCTTTTGAAAACATCACACTTTCTTTGACTTCAGTAAACCTACTTAAGTAAGAAATACTGTGTCACCACCAGGCCACTGTGAAGGGGACACCAGCATTTTGTTACCTGATGTCCCATTTAGGTGTTGGCACACCTGGTGGAGGAGATCTAGGTGAGTACTGCTCACCTACCTGGGTTCCTCCCAGCTCAAAGGCTTTATGGCTTTAAATTATAAAGTAATCAGCCACCGGAACGGCTGTGGGGCCTCTCAAGAGAGAAGGTGCTCCAGGCCCTTTGAAGTTTAGGAAAAAAAGAAAAGAGAGAAAAGAAAAACTTATAATCTAAACAGCAAATCAAAAACAGCTCACAAATTCTTGTGCAAGTGTTTATGGTGATAGCAGGTGACCCTCAGCAGGGTCCCTACATTCCCATCAACATCAACATATCCTAACAACAATTCAGCACAGGGTGAGGACAGTGCATTAGATTTTAGAGAAATCAACCTAAATTGTATGTTTCCCCAGCCGCCTGCGGAAGACGGCACGAATGGGTATTTCTTACATCCAGTGCTTTCCATGGGTCACGAGCTAGGTGAAGGCTTTGGCTGTCACTGACCTTGAGCTGCACAGCTGCGAGAAAAGAAATGTAACCTCTTGGACCTTCAGAGTCCTCATCTACAACACAGGGCTGTTGAAGTTTCAGTGAAAGAGCAGAGAGCGCAAGTGGAGGGTGTTGTTATTTTTCAAGTGATTTTCTGAGAGCAGGCCACAGGCGTGATTGACAGGAGAGGAGCCCCTCAGGAGTCACAAGCCTGCCCTGGCTTGCTCTGCCCCTTCCCTTCCCAGGTACAGTCTGCAAATCTGGCCCTGGCCTGGGGCGGGTGGTGGCAGGTCCAGCTCCCTCCCCACGGGGCGTGACCTGCTTGTGTGCCTTATTTAGTGACCCTCTCCCCCAAGCTCGGCCTCCACGTCCTTATTGGATCTTCATGGAAAGGCCACGCGGTTGCTTCCAATCCATTGTCACAGATCATGTCAGAATGTATCCTGCCATTTTTTAAAGGCATGCATTATTTACTTGATGGAGCATACGCGTCCATCTTATGTCAATTCGTGTAACGGACTGTCAGAAGTTAAGAGGAGAGTAGGTAATAAAGTACGTTGGGGGAGGAAGTTCCACAGTACGACACACAGCCGTGGCGTTTCTAATCTTAATAATTCAGAGGGCGCCGACGAGACTGGTCTCTATTATAGATTTGAAGTGGGTGATTCTTCATTTTAAAAAATGTAACCATTTTTGAGTTACAGGAACACAAAAGTGGTCTGTGGCCAATAAATGTCTAGTTTTATGCCACTCTATAAATGAAAATAAAACAGCACAGCCAGGTAGCTGAGAGTGGAATTGTAAACACGTGTGGAGCCATTTGTCACCAGCAGAGAAGGTTCACAGTTGTTGGACCCTGGCAGGGTCTGACCTCCAAACTCAGAGGGTGACAAATGGCACCAGACTGGCCTGCCAGGCCTATTAGGGAGGCCATCTGGCCCCACCTGTAGGTTCAGCACCAGCTCAACCCCAAGGACTTCAGTAATGTGTTCCCAACATTTTAAAACTTGGCTCCAGAGCTCCCCACCCAGGGGCGTTCTCAGGGTGACCCCAGGAGCCACACCAAGGCCTCGCTACCCCGGCAGGTGCTCTCCCCTCTGCTTAGAACTTCCTTCCTTCATATCGTCACCTACCTGATGACATTCATCCATCAGGTTCTGACGGCACTGTCACCCCCTGCAGGAAGCTCTTCCTGGCCCCGGGCACGCCCCTTTGCACATGCCTGGTCTCCCCTACCCAGGGCTTCTTCCTCCTGCACCTGCCGCTACCATATCAAAAATAGTAGTAAAGATGGATGTCCATGTCCCCAGCCACAGGCTCCGGGTGCAGGATCCACACTTGACTGTTCACCTGTAGCTCCAGCACCCAGCACGGCTGACAGGTTCGTAGCAGGTGCTCAGTAAGTGATCCTGGATAAGTAACTACTGTGTGGTTGGAGGAGCAAGGTGAGCTGGCTGGCTTGGTCGAACATCGTCACCCTTCCTGCTGCCTGAGCTCTTGTTCTCTGAACTGCAGAGATTTTCTAAATCCAAGCCCAGGCCTCGCCATGACCCCTGCTCTGTTCATTGTCCTTTGACGAGACTTCCATCCCACCCTGGAATCCACTGGAGTGGCCTGTACCCTGCCAACAGTGCTCCCCACACCAGGACTAAGCACCAAGTACATGCCCTGGCCCAGCCCTCTCAGCTCCCCATTCCTGAGCTTCACCCACTCCACAGACCCCGTCTTATTCCATGGTGGACCCTTGATACTGTCGCCCTCTGTATCCAGTGGCCTTTGGGTGCCACCTCCTGGCAGTTGGCATGGGCTCCTCCTAGCCCCGGGTTCCACCCCGTGGGCATAGCCGGCTGCACATTGGCAGACTCTGGCTGTGTTCCCTGCCCTTGCTGAGCTGCTGCAAGGCCCGCCCTGGACCCTGGGAAGAGGAGGCAAACTCACCTCAGTCTCAGGACATTCGGGTTCTAGAAGCATCCACTGTTCCTGGGAAGGTGAGAGAGCCAGCGCCTGTGTCAGAACCCTAGAATGAAGGGTCACTTTCTCTGCCCCCGCCCAAAGGAAGAGTCTCCTGGGTCCCAGAAGGCACGAGGGTAATTGGCCCCTTCCCACCAAGATCTTCATGTGGTAGCTCTTAATCACTCAGCCTAAGGTCACACCCAGGAGGTGGGTGTTATTTCTGTTGCGGAAATTAATGAAGCAGAGACCCAGAGAGTCGAAATGTCACTGTGTCTGTCATGACCTTACCATCCAATAGATTTGTTCCCACCAAGAAGCTTGTGGATTTGCATTATGTGTCGCTCAGAGAATGAATAATGCATTATTAGAAGAATAAATCAGCTTATGATATTCATGAGCAACATACCCACGCCAGGCCCAGGGAAGGAGTGGATGCCCATTCTGTGTGCTTATACAGAAGTAGATTTAAAGACACGTCACTGCGCTGTTATGGGTCCCCTACAGCCGTGGAAGCAGCAAGTTCACGTGTGACTTCCGCCAGGGTCCTGAGTGGACTGGAGGGCTCTGGGCTCCTCCTGCTGGCTGGGAGGCAAAGCTTGTGGTCCTCAGATTGCCCAGCTTCTTCTGAATTGGGGACAACCACCTAAGGTCAAAAAGCCAAGAGGATCAGACGGGGAGTCGTAGCTGTGGGGCTTGGTGGGCTAGGAATCCTGCAGGAGCCAGAAATGGGAGGGCCAGTGGACAGAGCAGAGAGCCCCTCTGGGTGATTCCTGCTGTTGGTTTAAACCAGGTACCCAAGTGCTCACGGCCCTGCTTTTCTCATGTGTCACAGGCAGTGCCCGGTCTGGTGCACACACAGCCGGAGCTGACAGCGATTTACTTGGGATGAAAACCCTCTTGCCACATCCTCATGACAACCCCAGGCACAGGCTCCAGTTGGCTCTGTCGGCCCACATGCCCAGATTTTGGATCAGTCATGGTGGTTAATAGAAAGGGGTGCTTGGATTGTCCAGGAATCTAGTCTAATGTACCTTCCTTCAGTTTCCTGTTAATTGCCGTAGTTGACACTTCTGGTGATGTGTGAGACCTGTGGTTCCTGCACCTTAACTTATTTAAGCTTCTGAAAGCCATAAAATAAGCCCGTGCTGCACCCATCATAAATATATGGAAACGAAGACAGAGGTTCTGCAACTTGCCCAAGGTCATCCAGCTTTTTAAAAAGCAGTGAAGCTGGAATCCAAATGGGTCTCCTGACTCCTGGCCTTTCCTGCACCCCTAGTTACACCTCTTTGACTACAGTGTGGCAGGATAGTGTCCCAAGTGGCACCTGTGTTGCTGAGCCCCCACTGGCTTGAGAACAGCCCCTTACTCAGACCCCCACCCTGCACCCCTCAGCTCGGACTCCACGGGGCATGAGCAGAAGAACGGCCTCACAGGAGTCCCAACCTGATCCCCTGGAGCCAGGAGCATGGGCTTTACCTGAGGGACTCTTCAGGTGTGATTAAGTGGCACTCGAGGGGGACATTAACCTGGGGTAGCTGGGTGCACTCAGGCAATCATATGAGTCATTAAGATCAAAGAAGCTTCCTGAGCAGGTCCCAGAGGGGTGAGGGTGGAGGAAGAGGACCAGATCACTGCATGGGAAGGACTCTGTCCACCATGGGCCATTGCCAGGGTGCAGAAGGAGGGCAGGGCCACCAGCCAGGTGGTGTGTGTAGCTTGTAGAAGCTGGAAGGCAGGAAATGGGTTTCTTGGGTCCTCTGGAAAGGAACGCAGACCTGCCAACACCTAGATTTTTACCCGTTACCTTCTGACCTCCAAAACTGTAAAATAATACATTGGTGTCATTTAGCTGCCATTCTCGCCCTCCTGTGTTACAGTGGGGAGAGGAGATCCATGCAAGACACAAGGCAGGACCAAAACCCCCGCGGTCAGCAGGGGGCCAGCTACTTCCTTCCCTGGGACAGGATGGTTGTCCAGGAGGTCTGCAGTTTGCCTGCTGTCTGGAGCCGCTCACCTTCCCCTGCAGGGCACCTGCCGGGCCAAAGAGCTTTGCTTTGCAGCCCAAGGATGAACTGTTGGGCCATCCAGAACCAACACTGAACCAGCAGAAGGGAAGGAATGGGAGCATCTGTCTCCTGACTGTGTGGTCCCCTGCTCTCTGCTCAGGGAAGGACTATGAAGTGGAGGGTGAAGCCAGGGGACAGACAGCCTGGGAGGACCCCCAGCCTGCAGTGGCCTTCCAGATGGTCCCTCTGCCTGGATGTGCTCATCTGTGAACTGGGAATGACCTTACGGACCTCTCCAGGGTGGTGCGAGAGTCAGTGAGGTAGCACGTGGTAGGAAGCACTTGGAACTTAGCCCAACACCTAAGAAGCACTGAGTATTGTTTGTCAGCACTCTATATCACAGAGCTCCCCATCACCTCTCCCCTGGTGTTTCAATCCCAAAACAGAAGCGACGGTCAGCCCTTGTCTGGCGTCTGGCAGTGGCAGGGTGGACTCAGCCCACCCTTGCAGCATCCCTGTGAGGTGGTACTCGGTGGCACCTACTGAAAGGTAAAGTGTGAAGAAGGTAGACCATGAAATCAAGGTCCCAGGACCATTCAACCACAGCCGTAGGACTCAAAATCAGCCAGTAAGGGGAGAGCTGAGAAGTTCAAATGCTGACTTCTCCACTTCCCCGGCCCCAGCCGTACAGGTTCTCCCCTCAATCCTTTGTCCCAATTTTAAGGCAGTTAAACTGCTGTGGAAATAATCATCTCCAAGCAGGCGAGCAGACAGAACAGGAATTCAGAGATGAAAGGCGTTGTCTTATGCCTTCACCGGAGTCCAGGAGGAGAAAAATCGAGAGCATTCAGTAATTACATGTAAAACTGCACCCACCCCAGCATTCCAGAGTGACCGGAGCGCAGGAGGCTGGGTTCTGATTTATAAGAGGGGATCATAGAGGCACCTGGTGCAGAGGTTAAAGAAGTCGATTGCTGAGGCCACCCGGCCTGGGGCCTGGCACCAGAAAGCCCCCCGCAAACGCCAGTTCTTTTGCTGTCTCTGTTGCCGTGAGGGAGGTACTAGAGTCACCAGATGAGATGCCTCTGAGATCACTGGAATCCATCCCAGACTATAAAATGGAAACAGGTCTCTCTCGTCTCGCTACTACATTAATATTTTTATTTAAGAAACAACAAAATTTCAAACTGTGTTACAGCAAGAAGGAACCTTACAGATCTTTCCAGAATGAGTTCCGTGACTTTCTCAGGGGCACACAGGGATTTTATTGGAAAATCCAGAGTGAGCTTCTCCAGGTTCCACAATGAGCCACCAGGGTGCCTGGGCCACAGACGCACATGCTCTTAGCTCCAGCTACATATCCAAACTCACAGAGACCCCTTAATAATCCTCTAATAGCTGCGATAACCTAAACATGTTCCGTTTTAATAACAGTTTTATGCATGCCTTCTCCCTTAAATCTAAATAATGCCTCTGCTGCTATTCCAAAAGGGAAGACCATAACTGGCGCTTTGCCATAATAAAGATGGGGAAATTTTAGTTAATCACATTTTAAAGGAGGAAAGCATATTCAAAGAGGTCTCAAACTGCAAACCTAAAAATGCAAATGTGAAGTGATTTTCCATCCACATAGGCTCGGTGAAGTGTCTCCCTGTGTTGCAGCTGAAAGGGCTCTTGACCCTTCTGTGAGGTGCCCCGCGGCAAAGCAGCTCCTGCCAGGCTGGTTCTGGGTGTGATGGCCCCGGCCCTAACCTGGAGATGTGTACGAACATTTTTAGCAAGCTCTGTGTGGGCGCTTCTGTTCCTGTAGGGGCCGCACGGGTTTTGTTTAAAAGGGGAGAGACAGCTGGACGCGAGAGCTGGTCCGTCTGTGGACAGCAGCACTGGTGCTGAGATGCCATCACAAGGAACTGCATCTGGAGCACCGACCTGGGAGATCAGTTGCCCTGAGCGCACCACTGTCCTGGTTCTTGTTTCTGAGAAATCCGTTTTGGGGGTGGCATTGGTTGTCATGAAGACAGAGCCTGCTCAAGACTCTCCAAGCCCTTTCTCTTTGTTATTCACTGTGGCCTGCCTGCCTGTTCAATTAGTGGGGGTCACTTTGAGACCTGACCCAAGAGTGGTCATGCTCAGTGAGTAATGGGGTAGTCCCACCGGAACGGCTTGGCCAACCTGTCTGCAATACAGTGGACTCATTCCATGTCAAGACGGAGTCATTCCGCCCACAGCCCTCCCAAGGCTTCCCTCCGCCTCTTTTTTGAACGTTGCAGATGGAGGCAGCCTTGCTGCTGTTTCGCTGCATCGCTACACATCTCTGAAGTTAGAGAAGTGTGCGGTGTTTGTGATTGGTGCTTCAGTCTCTGGAGTCCAGAGTGCCTGGTTCTGGATCCTTGCTCGGCCTCTGGCACCCTAACCTGGAGATGTGTATGAAAATTTTTAGCAAGCATCGCTTGGGACCCGGCAGTCCTCTGGCAGGCCAGCCTTCAGGGAAGAAGCTCAGCGCTTGAGTACATTTGCCCAAGGATGTCAGTCGGGGGCTTTAGTTTTTGTAGATGCAAAACACAAAGGAAAAGGTGAAACGTTCTTCCACACCGCACTGCGTGACATGCGTTCTGGGAACGACTGTGTGGCATATGAAAGCAACTGATAATGTCTGTTATCAGCCTAAGCAGAGACATGCACGTGCTATTGTTTTGTGAAAAGATCATAAAATTCCCTGCGTGTGTTTACAGGCTTTCGTAAGGGGAATGGAGGACCTGTCGAGGTGGGCTGCTGTTTTCTTGGCAGAGTGTAAACGGGAATAGCAATTAAAAGCAAGAAAGTAGGAAAATTACTCATGATATAACATTGCTGGTGAAAATTTTATCTATGATGGATGATGACATGTGAAAAAGAGGAATACGGACATTGAGATTAAAAGAAATTCCTACCAATTAACGTTAACTTGCTTTGGTAATGGTGGAATGGTTTTCCTCAGATTGCTGTTATTTTAATATCACGTTTGTAATAGATTACATTATTAAAATCATCACTCATAAGTTATAAACTGCAGTCCTAGTAAGCAGGACAGCAGGAGGCCGATCAAGAGGGGTGGTAGCGAGGCCCCTGGCTCTGCTGGAGTGGCAAGCTGGCAGGGGTAGATCCAGGTGCTGAGCCGGACAGGAGGAAAGTTCTCCAAAGACCCTCACCTGTTCCCTGTCCAGCCCGCAGCTCTGCATACCCGTCCCTGCTGGAAGCTTGGAGAGGTTTATATATTTCAAATGAGCGCTTTGGGGGTGTTCATCTGCATGCTATTTATGATCATTTGTAACAAGTTAACTACTTTCAATTAAAGCTTCAGATGGGAAGCTCTCAGTGGACATATCTCAGCAAAATGAGTGGACTGTAAGCCGGACTCTGTGGGTCTCCATCACTGGGATTTTATGGTGCCTCAGCACGCTGACCTTGGGCTGGGCTGGTGGTTTTCCTATTAGACGTCTTCTCAAGCATCTGGATGGCACTTCCTGCTGCATCTGGATCTTTGCATCAGAGCCTTGGGATAGAGGGCCAAAGGTAAACTTTCTTTCCTGGCAGCCTTGTGACTCTCCTTGTGTGGGGGACCCCAGTCTGGCCCAGGTGACGTTGATGAGCAGTGAGGGGACTTGTTCTTTTTCAGGCTACATCCTTGCTCCCCATCACCCTGCCTTCACACCAACCCCCACATCCAGCTTGGCGGCAGCAGCTTTCAATCTGCCCGTGATCCTGACTACACCTAGGGGGCTGCAGAGTTTCAGAGCTAAGAGTAAAGTTCACCTAATTTCCCCATTTTACAGCTGGACTCTGAGGTCCAGAGATGGGCAGTGACTCATGGCAAACCTGGCGAACCCGTGGGCCTTCAGGCCTACAATCAGAGTGTGCCCAGGTGCCCCAGATGCCACCTGCCACATCCATAATGGAATGACCCTTTGGGGAAGGTAACCTGTGGGTTCGTGCAGACTGGGTTCCAGTAGGAGTTCCTCCATCTTTAGCTCTGTGACCTTGGCTTGGTTCCGTGCCTCAGTTTCCTCTCTGTGAAGTGGGATAGTGGTCGTGTACTCTCATGAGGCAGTTGCAAGTATCAAATGTTATTCCTCCATGAAGGCCTTGGACTAGCATCTAATAAACCATCTGGGTTAGCATGGCTGCCTTTGTTCAGCACTGATATCAGACACAGGTCCAGACCCTGGGAAACAGATTCAGGATCCCAGCAGGTGGAAGGAGATGCAAGATGCAGTTGGGATAGTAGATATTATTTATTCAGAAGCAGGGCAACCCCTAGTCAACCCCAACTCCAGCTTCAGCCCCCAGCCAGTTCCATTTAGCTCCTTGGTCCTTCCATACAGATAGATAGATAGATAGATAGATAGATAGATAGATAGATAGATAGACAGACAAGTCCGATAAAGTAGGCACAAGCCAACAGGTTACATAAGTGGGCACACACTCACAACAAATGTTTGTGTCCTGAGTACACACACTGAATCAGCGTGCCCGTGACCTTGGCTGTAGACTAAAAACACAGTCCACTGAAGCCTTGACAGTGGAGCCCAACCGTAGCCACCTCCGCCTGCCCTCCTACCCAGTCTCCCTCAGCAGCTCCAGTGTCAAAACACACAGACATTAGAGCCTGAGGGGGATGTCTGTCGCCCTGACCTTGTCTATCACAATCCCATCGTCTCTTCCAATCCCTGATCCTCTGTCTTCCAGTCTTGGTTTCTCCTGTGGGACGGGCACTGCTTGAAGGCAGCACAGTGCAACAGAAAGAGCACAACTGGTGGCAATATGAAAAAATGGTTCCCAAAGACACCCATGTCCTCACCCTGAACCTGAGAATATGTGACCTTACCCACAAGTCTTGGCAGGTGACACTGAGTTAGGAGCTTCAGGTGGGGAGGGCGAGCAAACTATCCAGGGTGGCCCAAAATGACATCATAAGCCTCCTTGTAAGTGCCGGGCAGGGTGATTGAGAAGAGGAAGGTGGTGCAAGGTGGCTATGAGCCAAGGGACAAGGACGACCTGCAGAACAGGTGACAAGGAGCAGGTTCTGCAGAGCCTCCTCAGGGAGCACACCCCTGCCCTCCCCACCACAGTCCAGGGGAAATGCTCTGGGGCTTCTCGCTCTAGACCTGGGCCAGGGAAATGTGGGCTGTCTCAAGCCAATGGGTTTATGACAGTTTGTCCCAGAAGCCACAGGAAACTCATATGATGTAGAAGTCACTCCCCAAAGGGGCTCTGCCAACCCCGCCTCAAGATCAGAAGAGGGTGCCCACTGACGTGCACCTTGCAGTTCATTTTGAAGCAAGGTGGGATTATTAGTTTAATACCCAGCAGCTAGAGGGCAGCCCTGGGAACATCGAAGTTCTGAATCAAATGTCACTGGATACGTGAATACTCCCAGGGAGATAGCCAGCTTCCTGGAACCCACAGCCAGGTGGTTGGCCACTGTGTCCAGAGCACCTGGCTGGGAGCACCTACATGAGAGGTTCTCTGGAAATAGCCACTGAATGAATGTGTTTGTCCCCCAGAATAGACTCCATGTTCACTGTGTCAGCATAGCCCAGCACCATCCCTGCAGCACCTAGCACAGGCCTGGCACTCAGTAGGTGCTTTGCCATCACTTGACCCTCTGCCTGAGTACTGGGGATGGTCATGTGTGGAGACAGATGTTGCTCCAGCATCTGGCAGATGGAGGTCAGCTGTGCCATGGGGAAAGTCAGCAGCCTCCTGCACCTGAGCGGTGGGCCTTGTTAGTTCCCAGCCTTCAGCCACTGTTTCTGACACACCCACGGTGACAGCTCTGCAGAAGAAGCTAACTGCAGCTATCGGCATGCGGAGCACTGGGCACGGCTGGTGGGCTGTGCGGTGGTTCTGCTCTGCCTGCTCCTGCCTGTGTCTCCTCAGCACCAGCTCTTA
Source organism: Spermophilus citellus (assembly GCF_964194105.1). Taxonomy (NCBI): domain Eukaryota; kingdom Metazoa; phylum Chordata; class Mammalia; order Rodentia; family Sciuridae; genus Spermophilus; species Spermophilus citellus. The sequence continues at coordinate 65,172,683 of NC_138200.1, forward strand.
CCTGGGGAGAGGACAGCGGGATGCTCAATTCTGCCTCAACCCTGTGCTCTGTGCCAGAAGCCAGCTGATGACAGCCACCAGTGTCCTGCTAGAGAAAGACAAGTGTGGGGAAGCTCCTGTCTGTGACATTCCACACCAGGCTGGGGTTTGTGGCATTTCAACAAGCTCAGAAGCACGTGGTGCTGTTCAAAGTCCAGCCTCCCCGCTGAGCCCTGAGAAGTACCCACCCATGCCCTGAAACAGACCTTTTGGTATTTCCCCAAAGACCGGATGGGCAAGGGCCTGCCCACTGCGGCTTGAGCACAGGAGCCTGTCTGAAGCCAGGCAGGGAAGCCAGGGCTCTGTGGGCCGCTGGCAGGCTTCCGCAGGTCCATAGTGACTCACGGCCACCAAAGTCAAGCCCCTGGCTGGGGAGGGGGTGGAATGCTACAGCCGCTGGCCCCTCTGCAGTGGAAGTTTGGAGAATCACTCTAGAGGCAGTAGTTATATTTATTTTTAAATTTTTAAGGTAAAATTCACATAAAAATTGACCATTTTAAAGCAAACAATTCCAAGATACTCAGTGCCTTGAGAGTGTGCCACCTTGGTCTGTCTTTTCATTGTCCCCAAGGAAAGTCACAGCCTGGGAAGCCATTGCCCCCCTCCTCACACCTGCCCTGGTCTGTGCACTTTCTCCATGGACTCACCGTACCGGCTATCCCACACCAGTGGAACCCCTCGATGCCTGGTCTCCAGACTGCCCTCTTCCCCTCCAAGTCATGTTTGTGGGAAGCATCGTGACGGTCACCCACACTTCATTCCTCTATGGCTGAATGACGCTCCCTGTATAAACAGACACATGTGTAGCTCCATTGACCTTTCATGTGACATCAGCTCTTGCCACCGTGTCTATGTGCCGTGAAGGGGCGTGTGGAGCAGCTATTTAAGCGATTGAGCAGATATTCCCAGAGCCGGGCCAAGTCCCCGTCCATGAGGAAGAAGCACCTCCTCTTAGAGCCGATTCTTCAAAGCACAGTGGCCCGTGTGGGCGCAATCTGAGGAAAGCAAAGACGCCGGCGAGAGGCAGCTGTGGTCCAGGTCCTCGGTCACATCTTCAGGGCCCCATTTGTCATGTAAGATGGCATACAGAGGTCCCGGGGTTACTAGGCCTGGGTGTTGGTGGGGCCATTATTCAATCCTCTATGTACTCTGAGGCCTAAGGGTCCATTAGGAGAGCGCTGGGAGGCCAGAGAGTCCAGGTGCTCTGGGCAGAGGGCCCAGCAGCCAAGGCACAGACCAGTGTATGAGAGTAAAGACCAAAAGAAGTGTCAGGATTAGTGGCTTATGGGCAGGGATCTGTGGCTTGTGGTGGGATCTGTGGCTGTGGTCAGGGATCAGTGGCTTATGGTTGGGATCTGTGGCTTGTGGTCAAGGATCTGTGACTTGTGGTTGGGATCTGTGGCTTGTGGTCAGGGATCAGTGGCTTGTGGTTGGGATCTGTGGCTGTGGTCAAGGATCTGTGGCTTTGTGGTCAGGGATCTGTGGCTGTGGTCAGGGATCTGTGACTTGTGGTTGGGATCTGTGGCTTGTGGTCAGGGATCTGTGGCTGTGGTCAGGGATCAGTGGCTTATGGTCAGGGATCTATGGCTTGTGGTCAGGGATCTGTGGCTGTGGTCAGGGATCTGTGGCTTGTGGTCAGGGAGCTGTGGCTTGTGATAGGCCAGCTTTGCCACTTCATTCATTCCACAAATATTTATTGAACTCCTAGCAGGTGCTGTGCATGATGCTGAGCCACTCTGGACCCTGGACAAGTTAATTTACAGCTAGGCCTCAGTTCCTCATCGGCAAATGGGGATGGGACCATGTCCCTCTCTTAGAGTGCTGCAGGCTTTACGGAGTGGGTCAGCAGAGTCGAGGACAGTGGGGCCACCAAGGAAATGTTAGGGACAGCAGAAAACACACACGGGACAACCACTCTGTCTTGGCCCCCTCTCTAGATGCCCTCTGGAAGGCATTTACCCAGGAAGAGCCCTGGGCAGCAGGATGGCACTCAGCATGGTGGGTCACTAAGAGAGTCACACCATGGGCCGTTGAGTGCGCATGAGGAGTGAAGCCATGCTGGTTGCTATGGAGAAAAATAAAGCCAAACTGAACAGGTTCTGTCTCCATGGTGCATATGGCCTGGGAGGGAGGCCAACTGTAATCAAATATGCAAACACCAAGTACATGGATTAAGAGGAACAGTCATTGTTCCCAGAGAGTCGTAGGGGGCCACCTGCCCAGGAGGTCATGAATGGCATCCTCAAGGGATAGTTGGGTGAGTCTGGAGGAAAAGCTGGTGCTCACTGGTCAGGAAGGAGTGGCAACCATAGCACCATAGGAAGGGAGAGGGACCTAAGCAAATGGCCTGTGGCCACTGTGAGCACAATGAGCATGAAAGGTTGAAGCTCCCCCATAGGGAGGAACACAGGGCACAGAAGCCCCTGCAGACATGGCTGGAGAGGTCAGCAGGGGCTGGACCCCATGGACTCTGGGGGCCAGGTCGACTGGTTTCATCTTGATCCTAATGGAAACGGGAAACTCTTAAAGTATCTTCAGTGATGGGAAGACACATCCAGGAGGCATTTTGGAAAGATCCCTTGGTTTGAGAGTTTAGGAGAGCTGGAGAGGGAGGGGAGACAAGCACGAGGGGAGACAGTTGCATTGGTCCAAAAAAAAAAAAAAATGACAGGGGCTGACCTGAGGGTGGGGACAAACGAAGGGTGCAGCCTTAGGGAGAAGACCCACATGGAGTGTGCTGCACGTGCAGGGACAGGTGGCAGGACAGCTCCAGTACTGACCGCTGCTATCTGAATCTGAGTTAGGGGGAGGGGTGTGGAGGTGACCCGCGTCCCAAGACCTTGGTCCTCTCAGCCAAGCAGAAGCCCAGCCCGTTGGCTGAGAAAGAGGGCAGTGACGGAAATGGAGGGGTTCTCAGGCGTCACACATTCCTGAATGGCAGCTCTGGGGATTCCGGTAACCAAAATGACTTGCAGAAGTGACGCCCTGATTAAAACCAGGTGGAAACACGTGGCAACAGTCGGTGTGGACTGGACGTTTCACCTGACCCGCTGCAGAGACCCAGCAGTGTGTTCTGTCTACACAGCAGGTGCTTAATAAGTGTTTTCTGAGCTAGTACAGGAAGCCAAAGAGCAGCTGAGCAGACTTGGTCAAGCCACCCGAGACATTGGGGCCCATCTCTACAAGACGATCTGTCCTGCTCCACTTCTTCCAGGAGCCACCCCTCTGCAAACACTAGGTGCACACCAAAGCTAAAACGGACTTCATTTGCCTTGAATAACTTACTTGGATTTTTGTCCTTTTTAGTGACACCTAAATATGTAACACAGTCAAAATTGAATCTGGCAGATGGAGAGTTGCTGAATTCTTAGGTGTTGGCACATGAGGGTGATAGGAATCCAAGAAAAAGGAAGCCCGCACCCTGGCTCACTTACACAAGGCTTCATCGCTGCAGACCCTCTTAGCACCTTTATTATTCTAAGGTAGATGCTTCTTAGAAATTATTAATCTAAAGAAAAGAAAAAGAATAGCTTCATATGGTTATTACCTGATACAGTGGCATTAAGGGAAGGAAGAAGTCTATAAGGCCATAGATTACATTGAATTTTGTAATATCAGATTTGAGCCCAGTGGAAGGGGTTGTACTCTAGAATTATACCTTTGGAATATCTGATGAGGTCATTATACCATTCTTCCCGTGTTTTCTGCCATATTTCTAAAAGGACATTATTTTATGCCATAACCATATTCAAGATTATGCCTGTTTCTGTTGCCTGCCCAGGAATTTAATTTTGTTGTCTAAATGGGGGAAGTCTGTTTTCTCTCCCAGTTATGGCCCAAATAATAAATGTTGATGTTACTGTGCTATAAAAATATGTCCTCTATAAATTGCTTTGCTTGTCATTAAGATGTTTCCTAAACAAGTTGAATACCACTATGTTTTTGCCAGACACTTGCAGCAATCTTAAATTACCTGCTGTGAATATACATATTCAGAAGCCGGAACGGGGAATATGCCAAGTGGCTCCAGAGAAAATCACTTACAAGGATTAGGAGGGCCTCAGGACACCCTGCTCCTGTTGCTGGGGCTGTGCACAAATGTGTCGGTTTCTGGGTAGCCTGAGGCTATCTCCCTTCAGATTTATTTCAGTCCCCACAGTCCCCAAGCAGCTAGACTCCCCTCATCTCCATGGACCATCCATCAGAATCTGGAGACATAAAAGACCCGTTAAATCAGATCAGCAGTCTGTTGATCCAGGGGAGGGGACAAATGCAGTCTCAGTTGAGGAGACTCGTAAGAGATTCCACCCAAGCAACCACATCCCAGATCTATATTGAAACAGAGAGTGAAACCTGAGGAAAGAGTTGAAAGAAGGAGCACGATCCTCAGATCACAGGGGTGCTTGTTGCGTGAGCTGCAGAAGGTGGGGCAGAGCCATAGGGGAACGTGGAGGTGGGTGTTGACTGCGGGCTCTGCTGTGATTTTCATTGGTGTTGTTATCGGTGACAGGGTAACGGGTACAGAAGGAAAGCCGTAGTGATCCTTAGTGAAGGGAGAGCTGCCCCGTTCGAGCGTAGATCTCTAAAGACATGTTACCCCAAGACACATTGTAAACCCCGGAAGGAACCATCTTGTATACAAAGTGTCTTCCAAACTTTAGGAGAACACCTACCAGGATTTTTGGATCTAGTAGAATTAGGACAGAATTTGGAAACTGGCGAAATTTGGGAAAGCAAAGACAGGGACTTTCAGAGAAGGAAAAGCTCAAGAAACAGGAGAAGGGACAAAGCCCAAGAGCCATCCCTGAAGGCCTGGTGCCCAGGGTTACGACGCCCCAGCTGCTGTCTTCAGAGCGTGCTCTACATCAACCTCTTACTTAACCCTCACAAGAGCTCCATGAGGGAGCTGCTACGATTACTCCCATTTTGGAGACGATGAAACTGGAGCACCTAGAGGTGCAGGGGCTTGCGGAGAGGTTAAATTTGTGCCTCCATATGAAGGAGGGCTCTTGTGGTCAGAAACGGGGCTTTTCCATCAGTACAGCAGAGAGACGTGTGCCTGGTCCAGACACCCTCCCTGCTCCCCCCCCCCAACTTTCCATCATGACTCATCTCCTTCTCTCTCTGATTAGATACAGTTCCTTTGGCTCTACATCTTATGGATAATTTAAGCGGTCTGTCCTGGACAAGACCTATCTAAAAATATTTTATGCCACTGGCAAACTATGGTAGCCACTTATTTGGTGAAGGCAGCTCTAGAGCCCCGTGAAGAGATGCAGAGCTTCCTTGGCAGCCGCTGAGTCCTCCCGGCTGAAGTCTTTATGATCCTCTTCCGCTGGGTCCCCAGGTCACATGCCAGTCTCCACCCAGACTCTCAGCCCAGCCATCGGCTCCTGCCCTGGCCTATATCAGTGCCCAGTGGAGTCAGAGATGGGGGCAGGAAGTGCAGATACATCCAGCCCAGCCGCCTGCCAGGCCGTGGGAAGGTGCCTGATTCTCGTTCTTAGACGTGCTTTAACTTGCTGCACCACAGAGCACTGAGGACTCACAAGAAAATGATACCCAGAGAAGCAGGGCAAGCCTGCTTGGTCTGCTGCCTTTACCAAGCATTCCCAGTGCGTCTGCCACGCCCCTCACCTCACCGGCCCTGTCTTCCTCCACCTGACCTCACGTTTTCCTTTTCTCCTGGGCACAGAGTAGACTCCAGTGCTCCTTGTGCATAACAGAGACAGTGGAATTCAGTAGAAGTCGTTCGTCCACTCCTTAGCCTTTTGTGCCATCTAACAGCTTAATTTAGGGCAGCTGGACCTAGAGGAGACATAATCCAAGATCGAGGGACCCAGATTCCAGGATCCCCGGGACATGGAGCTTTCTGGAGGGAATCAGCATGTGTGTGTTGACCCTTTGAGTTGGCCTCCAGCACATCAGGCTTCTTTGCAAGGGCAGTAAGTTCCCCCTGCAGGGATGCTCACAGCCAGCACAGAGCTGCCACCACAGCTGAGAACTCAGGCCGCTGACCTGTCATTGTCTCCCGTGCTCTAGCCAGTGCCTGGGTTTGGAAGGCAGCCACTGCTGCTCTCTCTGAGCTGCTCTACTCTCCCTCCTTATCTGACTTAGTTCTGCAGACGGGCCTCATCCCAGAGCTTGCTAGAAGCACAGAGTGGCAGACCCTGCACTAGCGCTGTAGAATCCGACTCTGCCTCTTCGCAAGACCCCCGTGTGGTGCCTTTCCCGAGAAGCTCTGTACGTCCACATGGGACAGACCTGGCTCTGAACCAGCTGTTCTCAGACTTGGTTGCACATCGGAATCATCCTCTCAGAATCCCTATCAGCATCTCTAAGTTCCTGTTCCCCGTTCTGTTTTCCAGCACCCCAGGCAGACCTACCTGGAGCCAGGGCTTCAAACCCCTCCCCTCCCTCAGTGGTTCTCAGACCCTGGCATCTCCAGAAGAGCTAGTTAGCACAAGACCGCGGGTCCCCTCCCCACAGGCCTCGCTCAGTAGGTCTGGACAGAGACCCAGGGTCGCATTTCCACCACTTCCCAGGTGCATTAGTGTCCAGAGCTGCCAAAACAAAGCACCACAAACCAGGTGACTTGGAACAACAGGAGTGTGTGTGTGTGTCACAATTCCGGAGGCCAGAAGTCTGGGATCAAGGTGTCAGCGGGGTCACCCTCTCTCTAAGAGCTGGGGAGAGCTGGACCTTGCCTCCTCCCACTTCATATTCTCAGGCTGGCAGCTGCGTGGCTCCAGCCCTGACCCCTCCGTGTCACGGTGCTGGGGATGATGGTGATCCCCCTGTGTCCTCCCAGCCTCCTGCCTCTGTGAACATCTGTGCCCTGATTCCCCTCTCCATGACACCAGGCATATTGATCTAATTGTGTCTTGCTTACCTCGATGAAGACCCCATTTCCAAATAAGGTCACATTCTGGGGCACTGAGGACTATGGCTTCCACAGAGTTTGGGGGGATATAATTCAACCCCTAACTCCAACTGCTGCTGCTGCTCCCAGATCCCCCTGGGGGAACAGCTACTTGGCTGTAAGTGACAGCCGTGTAGGAACAATACTCGATTCTTTCAGCACATGCCACCCAGAGTCTAGCCTGTGGCGTGGCACATAGCAGCCTTTCAATAGCAATAGGTTGAACAAATCTATATTCCTTCCAAACAGAAGTTTGGCCCATATAAAAGATGCCAGTCCTTCTGGATGTGACCGTAGACAGTGTGTGGCATTTCTTACAGCAGGAGCTCCATAAAGGTTGAGTGGCGGAACATAGCTGTCACTTCTTTTTTAAATTTTTAAAAAGAAACATCCTGGGTCCTCATGCTTTTTTCCACCTTATGGTGCCAAGTGACAGGCTGCTTATTAAATGACACGGCTCCTTGAATGGGAAATTAAAACTCTAAAAAAGCGCTGAGGATTCGGTAGCAAGAACTTGCTGCGCTAACTGCTGAGGTGACTGGCTGATTGGCCTGCCTGGGTCCCCCGGGGGCCTCTGTCTCTGCTCAGCAAGCGCTGAAGGCCGTTCCAGGAAGGACGGTCTCCTTCCTGAGTCCCAGCAACCCCTCCCCTCGTCTTGGGCTTCATAAACATTTCCCCAAGTCCGAGCTTCTCAGCGGGGCTGACTGCACTCCCCAGGGATCTCTGACAGTGTCTGCAGACATTATTGTCACAACTCCTGGTGTCTGGTGGGTCACAGCCAGGGCTGCTGCTGAATATTCTGCAGCTCACAGGACAGGCCCCCACCACAAGGAGATGCCTCCCAAATGCCAGTAATGCCAAGGCAGAGATGCCCTGACCTAAGCACAGTACATAGCTGGGAAGTTCCCAGTGGCAAGAGTGTGACTTTCGGGCCACCCAGCAGTGACATTCACCATGGCGAGGAGCAGAAGGGCCCAGGACAGCATAGCATGCCCTCCTGTGTCTAGCTCTTTGGAGCCAAGGGAAGTGGGATCTTGCCCAGGTCAAGCCCCAGACCTTTCAATTCCTGTTGCAGGGTGAAGAATGAGCCTCATTCCGTGGTGTCTGGGTGCCAGGTCTGTGCCCGCCCCCTGCATCCTCTCACTGTGAGGTGAGACCTCTGTGCAAGGTCACAGCACTGGGGATGGTGGCGATCCCCACATTGCAGATGAGGCTGGGGTGGGTGTGCGTCATGCAGGATGGACTGTGGAAGCCCTGAGCAGAGCCCAGTCTGCAGAGCTCCAAGTCCATCACCTTTACCCCAGTACGTTCAGGCTTCAGCCAGGGTCAGAGCCCTGCTCCGCCGTTCACTAGTTGGGTGGTCTTGGGCCGTGGCATAACCCTTCACTATCTTTGTTTCTTCTTCTGCAAAATGAGGCTTGATGACAATTCAAAGGAATTATTGGGATTACAGAACAAAACAGTTCCATTTAGCAGTGTCTGGCCACAGTATAGGCTCAGTAACAGGTCTTTCTCCTGTTTCCAACATCACACTCACAGGTATTAAGAGGGAAATCGCCGAGTATGCGGTGTAATTCTCTTAGTTGATGAGACTCCTCTGAAGTTAACTAGAAGATTCCATTTACTGGAAACATAATGATGAAGCTCTTACTCTGTTCACCTCCTTCAGGGAGTGCTTAAAAATAACTCACAAACTCACAGTTAGAAGCTGTTCTTTACCCAGCTGGGTCTTAATTAGTCCTTCTGCGACTTCGCCCTTCTCAGAAGCCGTTCGGTGTTAAATCCCACACGGCCCCTGGGTGGGGTGATGCAGAAACCCACCAAGCACAGGTCAATGTGTTCAGTGACTAAGAAGGCTGAACCGCAAGAGCCAAGGATTGTTAAAGATTTCTCTAACAGCCACAAAGAAGAAAACTACTGTAGATATGTGAAATTAGATGCTACAAATCAGGCTCCTCTCTCTGGGGAAGGACAGACGGATTTTTGCCATAGCCAGGTTCGTCCCAGTGGGCCACCAGAGGACAACCTGTGGACTGGAGGTCTTGCGCCATCTTTCCGAGCTTGAAGAAGCCTCATTGACAGCAGGATCCAGAGAAGGAGGGTGTAGATCGAGCATGGCCTTCACATCTGTGCAGACCTGCCCCCTCCAGCCCCTACAGCAAGACCCGGTTCAAATATTCCCACTTCCCTACGGTGCTCCTGCACCCCCGCCCCCACTGGGGTGAGTTCATTTTCACTCCATGAAGGTGGCCTTCCAGGCACTGGCCACAGAAGTGAGCAAGACGTGAGAGCCTCATTTTAGCTGGCAGACAAATGAAAAAAAAAAAAAAAACAGAAACTAATGCTCAGTTCAGAGAGCGCTAACCACTCTGGAGAAGATGCCATGGAGTCGTCACCAGAGAGAGAGTGACTGGGAGCAGGTGCCACTTGATAAGGAGGTCAGAGAGGGCTGCTGAGTGGAGGCCTGGGCCTCAGCCTTGAAGAAGAGAGGGAGGCGTCTCTAGGGGAGGACAGTGCTTAGCACCTTCCTGCTGGCCTTCAGGTAGCTCCTCCCCTTAGAGGCTGAGTTCCTGGAGGGCAGAGCTCTTATCTTGACACCGAGAATCTCGGTATCCCAGCTCCTCCCAAGGAGCCGGTGCATAGCAAGCAGCTGCAGAAGGTCTCCGAGTGACTTGACTTAATTTAACTTAAAGCATTATTTCCAGTTGTCCTGGCTGTTCATCTCTTGAATATGCCACTGATGTTTTTTTTTCCCCTCTAAATTGAAGAAGAAAGCTATTGTTCCTTATTTCTCTGGGTTCAAGACTTTCTGGAAACAAATATTTGGAAATCCACTTAGGAAATGCAATATAAATGCCAAATAACTTCTGGGATTGGTGCCATTTCTAAATATTGATGGGGTCTGGGTTTAACTCATGCTTTATGCTGTCTCCTGATCTTTGCTCCAAGAAATCAGGATGGATGAGCCAGGGAGGCGGCACAAAGGGAAGGCTGTCAGCGTGTCTGGAACGGAGCACTTGGGGGCCCACCAGACAGAGGGCTCCACAGCCCTAGGGCCATGTCTGTCCTGTCTGAAATATCCACAGTGCCCGTCTGCACCTGGCTCACAGTAGGTACTCGGAAAGGCTAGTGAAATCAAGGGTGAGTGAGTGAAGACACAAAAACAGGGAGTGAGAGAGGCCCCTCCAATCCTGAAAGCCATGGCCGTGGGCTCGAGGACCACAGCTGGCCTGAGTTCCAGTCCCTTGCCAACTCCATGCGCCACCCCTCCAGCAAAGTTGCAGGTGGCAGGTGCCATGCTGGTGCCAGGGCAGCCATGGCACACGGCAGCCTACAGGGTCCTGCCACTTAGGGATCCAGAGTCCAGTGAACAGCAGGCTTCTGGCAAATGAGGGTGCCAGCGAGGGGTGGTCACAGACTGGTGACAGCCAGGAAGGAAAGGTTGGCTGAGAGCCATGAGCTGCACCCAGGGGAGGCTGGGCCTGGAGGGGGGACTTTGAGTCTTCACCCAAAGGCTGAAATAAGTGACGGGGTGAAGGGGGTGGAGGAAGAGCGGGTGGAAGGAGGAGCTTTATTCTCTAAGGTCTGGGGACCTGAGATCCAGTTCCTTTTCAGGGGGACAAAGGGTGAGTGAAGACAGTGAGATGAGTTTCCAACACGTCTGGGGACACCAGGGGAGAAGATGCCAGTTGTCTTCCCCAGTCATCACCATCCCTATAACAACAGCCTGTCCTCTGTCCAGGCCACTACCACCCACCTGCTCTGGATCCTCTCTCCCTCCCGGGGTCCCACCTTCCTTCCTTTCCAAGCCGAAGAGTTTTACCACATAGGACACAGAGCGCTTCCCCTGCGTTTTCATGTAGTGATTGTGTTTTCCTTCTCACGGGTCATTTTCTCCTAAAGAAAACAGAACAACAGTGACTTCTGCCTCGTACCACTGCCTGCAGGTTTCCTTCCCTGTCTGGCCGTGTGCTTGTCTGCATTCCTACAGAAAGCTCAGAGAGCAGAGTGACCCAGGAAGCCAAGCTTATGTGTCCTCACCTGTCACTAACTGCACCTGTCCCTGAACCGCTGTGACAGAAATGGTGGTCCACCTGCAGCCCTGGACACAGCCGCCTCCCTGGGTTCTCTCCCTTCCCCTCCTCTCTTCCTCGTGCAAAGCGACTGGGAAATCAGACACCGTCTAGAAAGGGAAGGGCTCTCAGGGGAAAGAAGTGACCCTGGCAGCACTTCAAAGGGATGAAGTCCTGCGCAAAGCATAGAGGGGACCCCAGCAGCCCTCACCACCTGCTGGGTACCCCGGCAGCTGGCGCCCTCCAGTGTCTTTCTGGGGTGCCCACTCTGGCTTATGACACTGTTAGAGAACCCCCAGCTCCCGCCAAGCACTGCTCAGGTCATTTTTGTCCACACTCAAAAGAAAAAACAAAAAAATCTGCCCCGCATGAGAACCGGGGGGATGGAAACCCTCCTCATTGGATTTCCAACAAGAGCAAGGCCGAGTCAAACCTGCCAACCAGGGAAGAGGCGCTCTGTGAGCCTCCATGCAGGGGCGAAAGCAGGAGCCAGGAAAGCCTGCCGCTGAGACAGGCATTGGTGACTGCTGGTGTCGTCAGGGGAAGAACAAGTTCCAAGAAGGGAGGAAGGGGCCGTTGCTGTAACTGGGTTTGCGTCCGTCTCTCCCGCTGACCGGGCTGCCATCACCTGGGCTGTTCATAGGGAAAGGAAGCAGCCTTCGCCCCGTTTCGCTGACCATGCGGACAATACTCATTAGCACCCTCACCTTCTAGCCCAGGTCCCTGCTCACCCTTCAGGACTCAGCCTTAGGCCTCAGGACACAGTTTCCCAGGAACCTCATTCTGCAAAGTGGCCGTGTGCACCTGCCTTGGTGCCCAAATACTGGCAAAGCCCCAAGAGTTTGAAAGAGACAAACAAAAAGGCCCGCTGAGTCTCTGGGCCAACCGTCCACAGGAGCCTAAAGCCAGGGCAAGCCAGAAACATCACCGACGCCCAGGAGGCCGACAGGGGCTGCCAGCTCTCTTGGCAGAGCGGGGAGCATCTGCTTTGATGTCTCAATCCTCCTATGAAATGATGATCCCACGTAGGGAACTGCAGCCCAGAAACAGCGGCCACGTTCCCTGATTGAGTGTTGCCGACAGCAGGGTCCTGATGACAGACAGTTGATGGGCAGGAGGTCAGTGCCAGGCGGTTAATCATATAGGGGGTCCTGCTCTGCCCAGAGGCACTGGCCCACATGAGCGAGCTGGCCCTGCAGGTCTGGCTCAGGAGGAGGAAGAGAGCTGTCCCTCCCAGGATTTTCCCTGTGGGAAAGAGACAGAAAGCTCCAGAAAGACGGGGCCAAGCCTGCTTTGTTCCCCGTTGTCTCCTAGCGGCTGACACAGAGCGGGCAGACAGTGGACACCTGTGACATACGCAGCAGTGGTGGACGGGGCCTGCCTGGTCTGTTTCTCCCTGAGTTGCCTTCTCTTTATCCCGCTCCCTCCTCTGCCAAGCCCTGTGTACCCAACCCCCAGGACGTGTCCCTAAGGCACCCCCAGCCTCCCTCTGGAGCCAGCCACTCCTCCCCAGCAGAGGGTCCACCCCCAGGCGGTGCTCCATGCCCCTTCCTTCTTTGGACATAAAATCCCATCATGTGACAACCTTGCTTCAAAGCACTCAGACTGACACAAGCTCAGTGTCCTCGGGCCAGCGCCACCCGTGGCCTCCTTCCTGGCTCCCCTGGCTGGTTTCAGCGCACACACCTGGGGCTTCCCGGGGCGGCCCCACTGTTCCACCCCCACCTGTGACATTCATGTGTCTGTCTGTTCACGTCCTTTCCCAGCCTGGACTCCCAGCCTGGACTCCCATCCTGTTCTTCTCTGCCTGGAAAAAATACCCACATCAGTTAAGGCACATTCTTTGGGACCTTCTTATTCCTGTCCTCCTTTGATGAATCAGAAGTACCCGTCTTGCCTTTCTTTTCCATCACTTTGTACTACGAGTATCCCTTCACATACTCCTCCCTGTCAGTCCACTTCCTGTTTCTATCACAAAATACCTGCAGCCAAGTACTTTATAAAGAAAAGAAGTCCATTTAGTTCATAGTTTGGGAGGCTAAACGTCCAAGATCAGGAGACCCTCATCTGTTCTTCCTCTAGTGAGGGCCCCGTTGACCATGTCACAGTGTGGCAGAGGAGCGGGAAAGGAAAGAGCCCTGTGCTTTGGGCCTGAGCACACAAGGTGGCCTCTTGAGAACTAACTGCTATTGCACAGGAACTAAATGCCCCCTCCGAGGGCAGCATTACCAATGACCTAATATCTCCCACCAGGCCCCGCCACCAGAGGTTCCACCACCTCTCGGCACTGCCACCCTGGGAACCAGGCTTCCAACACATGAGCCTTTGGGGACACACTCAAACCCACCCAAGTCATAACACCACCTCACCTGCTGGTCTGTAGCAGGGTCAAGCCCAGGGCGCCAGCATCTTCATCGCTGTCCTTTCAGCGGTTAGCATGGCTTCTGGCCCATAATGACTCCATGTATGTGCCAGTCGGAAGTGCGGAGGGATGGAGAGGTGGATGGGTGGATAAGTAGGTGGACGGGCAGGTTGGCGGGTGGGTTGGTGATGGACTGATAGACGAAAGACAGAATGAGTAGAGGAAATTGTCAGATGGATAATAAGTTGATTTATTCCAGGAAAATGCTAATAAAATAACTTGGCAATCCCACCCCCTCCACCTTGAGATAAATGACATGGCACTGTCCAGGCAAGTGACCTCTTGCTGTCCACCATTTGAACAGGGAGTTCTGGGATTCCGGGTGCACACACAGAGACTAACCTAGAAGGTGGCACATCCCCTTGGTGCTGTGGGGAAGGGCTCTGTTTGGGGGTCATGGTGGGGCTGTCTTGGGAATGGGACACAGAGAAGGGCCCACAGTTGCTTATATGGAAAGGTATTATCTCACCAGGAAATGCTAAGGACCGAAGGTCAAGGGACTGCCAGTGCACACAGGACAGATCCTCCCTCAAGACTCACCCAGGCATGGCCCTGTCTCCGAATCAGCCATCAACCAAGAGGGGAATGCAGAAGGTCAACACCGCACCATGTGGAGACTCACCGAGTGCAAATCACTCTTTTTGCTGAGTGGAAAGCCACATTACCCTAAGAAGCTGCCAATCGTCTGCAATTATACCCCAAAATAGTCCAGCTAGTTGGCTAGGCAGGGGAGGAGTTGCATCTTAAGGGAATTTGTTGTGAACAACAGACTATGGGAACATGGCAAAAGAGATGACTGTCTTTGGGGAAAGACAAAGCCCAAGTGCCTTCTCCCAAAGCCTGCGATGGATCGAGGGGGGCTCAGTGTGGGGTTCACAGCACAGAGTGCCTGCCGCTCAGTGTGGGGTTCACAGCACTCTGGAAACTCCCACGTGAGCCCCACTGTCCTGATAAGCAGACAGTTGAAATTACCTGTATGGGATCTGATGTCTAAATTGACATAAACTGTGTTGATGTGCAGCATTTTTTTATGATTAAAATAGAGGGATCCAATTTTATTTTAGAAAACACAGAAAACACAAGACTTAGGAAGAAAAATAATGTGTCTGTAATCCCATCATTCAGAGAAAATGATTAGCAACAAGCGGGTGTTCCGCCAGCTCTTGTCTAAGCGTATGTTTCTTCCCATACGTTATAATTTTAGTACTGACACCACCGTCTAGTCACAGTCTCTCACCTGATATTCAGGACCATTGTACCTGTTCAACAGGCACACTAGTCCCCATTTGGATAGAATCACTTACTTAACCACCAATTGGCTGTAGACAGTTTTGTTTCTTTTCATCTTTGGTTTTTATTTTATTTATAACGCTCACTTGTTTTGCCATTGTAAGGGCTCTTGCCGTGGCCGCCCTTGTGCATTACCTTGGCCTGCATCTCTACCTGTATTTTAATGAGCTCCCAAAATAGATTTACTGAGTCCAAGGTGTGATCATTTTAGGAGGTTTAGAACTAACAGGCTTAGATCTCAGGATAGCAGGTCCACTTCCACCCATGTGTGGTGCTTCCTAAATCTTTCAAAACCTGGGGGCAAAGATACAGGTCAGACTCTCTTGAGAAGAAAGAAACAGTGAATGCTTAACCAAAAAAAAAAAAAAAACCTGAGAAGAGCCAAAATCTGAACTCAGTGAGAAGCTCATGGAACCCCTGGAGACAGAAGATTGCAGGCAGGGGCCAAGAAGCCAAACAGCAATGAGATAGAAGAGGAGCTCAGAGACGTCTTTATGGAGGGATAGGAGACATCCTCACAGAGGAGCTAGGAGGTGCCTCATGGAGGAGATAGGAGACATCTTCACAGAGGCATGGGGGGGATTGGTGTTGGAGACAAAGGAGGCTGTGGAAAGGTGGAGAAGGGGAATGGAGGACGAGCTCTGAAGAAGGGCACACTGACTTTCCAAGAGCATTCCTGTGCCCCAGAGGCAGTTTCTTCAGGGACAGGGCTAATCCTGACCTTCAGGGAAAGGATCAGCCGAGGTCAAACTGGGTGCAGCCCTCCAGGGCCACCTTGCATTCAGAGAGAACTACTGCGGTGCCATCCCAACCAGGACAGCTGGGTGCTTGGAGGAGGGAAAGTCATTCTGCATGGCTGAATGATGGTCAGCACGCCCTCTGCGTGGACACTGGCCTGAGTGGCAGCACACGCCCAGCAGACCTGCCTTCGTCTAGCCTCAGCCCTGGGGCTCACGGTTTGGTCCATATATCAGCCACCTAGGAACCTCTGGAAGTTGGTCAGAAAAGCAGAATCCCTGCCCCACCTGCCCCAGACCTACTGAATCACATCTTAACAGGATTCACTCGGTAATTCACTTACAAATGAAAATTACGACATCTTTCCATGTGAGTTCCACATTCACTGGTGCTTGGATTTAAAAGTACTGATCTCTCTGATTCAGGGTCTTCACTGGAACAGCCAGAGGTGTACATGAGCACTCCCAGTTGACAGAATCACCTGTGATTTTAGGTTTATGAAGTTAAGACAAGATGCAGGATGCTCGGCACAGATGGGAAAACATGCAGGAAGCCCCACGCTGCGTGAAATCCTTCTGGCCTTTTGAGAAAAGCCATCAGCTCTGGGGAGACTTTCCAAAGTCCATCAGAACAGGGGTCACTAGATGAGATTTTAAACAGAATACAGCAGATCCGTTAATCTGTTCTCGACCCCAGAAAGTCAAGTGTTTTAGGATGGGCAATCGCAAGCATCGTAGAAAATTCCAAGCCCTGTACATGAAACAACCAGGCCAGGATGTTCCATTCTGAGTAGATCATGCGATGTTTCTTCATGGAAAAGAATTATCAGGGCCAAGCAGCCGCGGGGCCTGGGAAGGAAGGCCGGCGCCCAGAGTGCTTCAGCTGGTTTTCTGCCTCCCTCAGGAACTCACCTCTGGCCAAGGATCAGTTTTCAATGTTTTTCTGGGGAGACTTAATAAGATCAATTACATGGTAATGATAGACCCATTTCCATTTTTCCAGCTGCTTCTGCCTACAAACACAAACACTAGGAGGTGTTTAGAGCCAGTTGGGATCTACCAGCAAGTCAGGTGAATTACCATTTTAAATTACTAGTACGATAAAGATGTCGTGGGCTTTAAAGAAAGCCACCCCCCCCCAAAATCCTGGTTGGTGTTTTGGAATGCTAAGGCACCTTTCTCAAAGTGAGCGTCAGGAAGGGCGGGGGACACGCCTCATAGAGAACTGCTCCAGAGGCCTGGGCTCGGGCTGGCAGGCACACTGGGCAGCACCTGGGCCCCACGCAGGCTGTCCGTCCAGAGCCTCGTGGGCCCTCTCCTGAGCACACAACCAAACGCATGAGGTCAGAAGGGCCATCATCCCCTGAGTAGAGAGGAGGAAGGGAAGCCTGGGAGGACCCAGTGCCCCACATCACTAGCCACAGCCTGGGCCCACCAGGACTCAAAGCAGAGCTCAGCTTCAGGGCTGCAAAGACCATGGAGAGAAACGGAAAATATTTCCATGGCTCAAGAAAGGCACTGGGGACCCGTATCAGTCCAGCTACAGTCACTTCTCCAGCAGGAGGGTGACCCTGCCACGACCCCCCACACACACCTCCATCCACACTGGAGCAGGAGGAAATATGCAAGTATCAGCTGGTGCCAGGGGGTTGCTGGGCATGGGAACACGGCGGCATCTCCTGGGCTGTGTCTTGCCCCATCCCCAGGCCTCCAGGGTCCTGCCGGGTGATCTGTGATCCCTCCCAGTCCCCGTGACAACCCCATCACTGGCAGCACGTCAGGTCACACTTGCTATTCTGTGCTGAAGCAAATAAAGCTGTCTGAGGTGCTCGGTGCACACCTGCAAACGGGGACATTCCACCGTCTGCCTGTGGGCGCCCAGGCTGGCACATCAACCTCACCTTCCACAGAGGAAGCCGGTCCTGGAGTTGAGTCGGGGAGCGTGCTGGTGGGCGCTTAGCAGGGGAACGTGATGTTTCTAGATCTTCTTGGTTGTTACCTTCTGTCTCAGTGTCTGGTTTTTACAGCATGTTGACCACAACAGCGCCAGTCCCAGACCTGCCCTGCCACTTGAGACTTAGGGGGAGATGGGGCACATGTTTTGGTCATTGTGAGTGGCAGATTCTTCCGATAAAGCCAAACAAAAGAGAAAGTGGCTGGGATGAGGCGGCAACTCCACCGCCACTTCCCAGCTGGGGTGGTGTTTAGGCTGAGACCTGGGGGCCTGGGAGCGTTGCGCAGGGCACGATTGTGTACCATTATGTAAAAAAGGGTGCCCCCACTGCTCGCACCCACCATCTGCAGGGTCATATTTTCTGGGGCAGGCGAGTGTTCTTACAGTGACAAGAATCCCTTCAGCGGGACAAGCCACCTCTTGTTGAAGGGACTAGAATTCAGGACCGTCACATTTGCTTTCTGCAAGCCCCCGAGATGTCATAGAGCCCAGGCTGTCCGGAGTGACATTTGCAGGTCATGGTGGTGGGACTGGGCCTGGTTGGCAGGTGTTAGCAGAGAGGGTCCACGTGTTTAAGGGCCCCCTCCGGTGGCCACGAGCATCCTGTGCCTACCTGTGAGGGGGTTGCCCAGCGAGCAGAGCCTGAAGGCCACAGTCCAGGGCCTGACTCAGGAGCGCCCGGTGCCCCTTGCCAGGCCTCCTTTTGAGCAGCTGTGCCGCCGGCTGTCTCGGTGCCTGACGCGTGAATAATGTATGTGTCGTGTGTGCGGCAAGGACCGCAGGTCTCAGACACTTTCAACAATTTAAATCATAAACCTGCATTGGGTTGGAGAGTAACCCGAGCCCACATGTAACATTTATGAGCATAAGTGAAGCTTGTGTTTTTTCCAAGATCAAATTGCCTTGTGTGGCCTCGGAGCTGGGGTGAATTTACTTGGCATGCTGGCTTTGTGGAACTCCTGGTCCTGGAAGGCAGTGGTGTGGCCCTGATTAGGGTTTAATGAGGGCAGCGGAGAAGCCACTCTGGGGAGAGGGGACATCTTCCCATCACTGCCCACGTGGGCGGTGGGGTAAACAGGTCTTCGGTCGTGTTAGGTGCCCTGGAGTCTGAAGCCAGTGCCTGCTGTCACAGCAGGGTGTCCACCTCTGCAGCCCAGGGCAGAGAGCTCAGCGCCCAGTTGACCCTGGGCACAAGGCGCCTCACCTCACAGTCCCTGGGGAGGCCCTCTCGGGAGCTCTGGGGGCACTCTGTGGCTTCCTCTGGACATGGCTGTTTTGATGGGAACCGTGGCTCAGAGCCACGAGGTCCAAACGCAGACAGAGAAATGGAGGGATCTCCTCCTCCGAGGCACCGGGTGCTCCTGGGCTCTCCTTTGCCCACAAGGACACCCATGTGGTTCCCATGGCCCATGCTGTGCCCATCGCCTCCCGGGTGTCATTTTACTTCTTCTTTGCTTAGAACTTCAAGGACCCTGGGGCAGCCACCTTGATGTACCCATTTTCCAGATGAGAAGCACAGAGAAGTTCAGCGACACTCCTGCTGCCCTAAAGAACCTGGGGAGGGGACCAGACCCAGCCCCTCCTCACAACCCATGCTTTCAGGCCTCCCCAGCCTCTCTCATTGAGAATCAACCTCTAAAGTAAAGAGAACAGATGGAAGCGGATGAAACAATGGACCAGCACACCAAGATGTTGTTGTCCACCCCGTTGCCGTGGGCTCCTCGACCTGGCTTATAGGCTGTTGCCTCCCATGACGACAGGGCCTTAGGATCTCAGGGTCTGGGGCCATCCATTCCACTTCCCAGCACCCCAGCTCCTGCCCTGGAGCCCACGGCTGCCCTAATTATTCATGATAAAAACATACTGAACAGCTCCAGGACCCAGGTGAAGGCTGATCAAAGGCCACAACAATCAGATGAGGTCCCTCCCTCAGGGAGCCTGGACTCTGGGCAACTACCCAGAGTTCTAACTGAGCCAACATCTTCCCTACTTTTTTCCATAGTTCCTAGATCTGCCCAAAGGTCACAAAGTTTAGTTACATTTGGCATATACATAAAATGGAATATTATTCAGTCCTTAAACAGGAGCCAACCCTGCCATTCATTCAACATGCATGAACTTGAAAGACTTTGGGTTAATTGGAATAAGCCCGACACAGAGGGACAGAGACTACCTGAGGCCACTTGTATGGTGAATCTAAAATAGTCAAACTCAAAGAGCACAATGGAGTGGTGATGTGCAGGGCACCACCTGTCCATGGCAGTGGGGGGGCAGGCAGTTAAGTGAACCTTCGTTTGTACAAGATGACTAACTCCTTGGGTCCCACCACATGGCACAGTGCCCACAGCTAGCGAGACTGCGTTGTAAACTCAAAAGTGTCCAAGAGGGGGTCTGACATTAAGTTTCCTTACATGGCACAATGTGGGGATGATAATTAAGAGGGTGGGAGGAAACCTGTCCAGGTGACACCTGGGTTTGTGGCATAGATTACATGATGGTCACGTGGCTGTGTGCATATCTGTAAACTCGCCAGGTTGTATGCATTAAATATACACAGTGTTGGGTATGTCAATCACTCCTCCATAAGGTGGCATTTCTTGTAACAGTTTCAATGCTGCCCCGTGACAGCATGTCTGATATGAAGCCGCAGAGCCACTTCCCCTCTGAGCCTCCGTCCAGCACCCTTCACCTCCCGCTGTCTCCAAGCCTAGACCTTCCCCC
This sequence comes from Spermophilus citellus, assembly GCF_964194105.1. Lineage (NCBI taxonomy): Eukaryota > Metazoa > Chordata > Mammalia > Rodentia > Sciuridae > Spermophilus > Spermophilus citellus. Next base: position 65,192,841 of record NC_138200.1, read on the forward strand.
GTGAACCCACAGCAACTTCTCTTTAAAGCAATGCCCAGAGTGAATGCAGAACCTCACAGTCCAGTCTCGTTTTAGTGGACATTGCCCAGGTTGGCCATGGTCATTTGGTTGTCAGGAATAGAAATCTGAGTCACCTACCCAGAGTAAAGGCTGCACGTGGCCTCCCAGAACTCCAGGGAAGGGGAGCACCAGGTCTCAGGCATGGGGCTGTCGGCACAGCCCCAGAGACCTCAGGAACAGGGTGCCTGTGGTGGGCTCAGCCATTGAAGCAACTTGGCTGCCCTGTGCCAGCCTCTCTTGCCTTGCTACCAACTCCCGCAGTCTCTCGAAGCTTCCATTCCAAATTCTCACCAAGCCGTGATGAACGTCCAGACCTCAATTACACAACTTGGTTTCCTGTTGGGGTGTGACCACCTCTGGCCCCATCAGTGTTGGTCCTGTGGCAATAACATGAGTCTCTAGGGTTGCCCTCCAGGGGCTCAGGGCTGAGCAGAGGGAGGGGAGGGGGTCTAGCGAGGCCGCGCGGCCTGAAACATCACCTCTCGACTCGTGCTGCAGCTTGTTGCAATCTATTTCTTTTATTTAAGTCTCCCTTCCAACTTGCTGTGATTCCAAAACCAATAGATCAGTTTTGATTGACTGTTGTTCTTTTCTTCCCTTGGAGGGAAAAAAAATATCCAGTCAAGTTTGTATCTGCTTCAAAAGAGCTTGGAGACAAGAGGGGGTGCCCTCCAAATACATTTCCTTCCTGTTCTGTGGGGGCTCGATATTTGAGTCAATAGCAACACAGCACAAGAAGAGGAACTCGGATGGGCTAACATTTATTGAGTGTCTGCTAAGCTGTGGGCACTTTCTGTGTTTAAATTAATTTATTTTCTACAGTGACCTCAGGCAGAGTTTTCTCCATTTCCTCACTTGTACAATGGTGAGGGTGAATTTTGAGAGATGCTAGACCACAGGTTCTTACTGCCCGTGGTACGTGCTGAGTGAGTGGTGCCTGGCAAAGGCCACGTGGTACCGTCGGCTACAACACAGCTCTGCCACCCGGTGGTAATGCCCTGGCGTGGCTCCTGGAGACCCTTGCTCAGATTCTGACACAACTGTCTGAAGGCAGAACACCAAGCTCAGGGGGGATCCCGATATCCAGGGGTGGGGATAAAGGATAAAGGTGGATAGAGCCCCAGGTTGGCATCCGAGAGCTACAGGGCCAAGAGCTCAGAGTGTGGAATTCTGGGAGGTGGGATCAGGACCCTGGAGAGCTCCCGGTGGCATCCTGGCGTCGTCCTGGGTCTCTCCCTGTGAGGCACAGTTATGCCCAGGAACCCGGCCTCCTAGGTGTCTGGTCCTCTAGTTTATGTGGGTGTTCTGAAAAAGATTGAACTTTCAGTGCACAGAATCTTCTGCCCTGGGTGGGGCAATAGGATTCTAGATTAGACTAGAAAGGACAGAGGGATTCTGATGGGGGGAGGACGGCTCATTTCTCTGTCCCAGAGAAGTTCAGCTCCGGTACCCACCATTGAAAACACCAGCAAAAAGTAATAACAGTAATAGTAATAATAACAATAGAGCAGACAGCTCCAGCCCAGGTGGGCAAGAGGCCAGTGTCTCCCCCAGGCTCCGCAGAGCTGCTCCCCGACAGCTGGGTTGTGTGTTGTTGTGTGTTGAATTCTGACGCCCTGTCAAGAAAGGCTGGTCATCCTACACAAAATCACCTGGGCCAGGGGAAGCCCGGAAAAACAAACAGCCCGCCCACACAGGCCACTTCCCTCAGCACGGCTCACAACCGCAGGCGGATGAAGACGGTCTGAAGTCTCATGCTGACGCCCCGTGGAGGGTTTCTGCCTGGCTAGTGTGATGAGGACACTTTGGACAAACATGATCTTGAAGGGAGGAGAACGTTAAGAAATAAATCCTGTTTGCCCTACAGTAGAACTAACGCCAAACTGTGCTAACACGTCCAAAACACAGCCAGCAGCACTGTTTTGCTAAGTGTATGGTGGCTTAGACCCTGGGGCAGCCACAGGAAAGAGAACTGCACTGTGTCCTGAGCTGGGTGCTATGGCGCATGCCTATAATCCCCGCAACTTGAGAGGCTGAGGCAGGAGGATCATGAGTTCAAAGCCAGCCTCAGCAACTTGGTGAGGCCCTGAGCAACTCATTGAGACCCTGTCTCAAAATGAAATATAAAAAGGGCTGGGGATGTGGCTCAGTGGTAAGTGTCCCTGGGTTCAATCCCTGGTTTAAAAAAATAAGAAGAAAGAAAGAAAGAAAAGGAAAAATTACTTTCTGAATTGTGTCCTGAGCTTGTGGCCAACAGGACCTGGGACAAGTCCCCGTTTCTCTGTGGGCGTGTCTCCTCATCTGTCACAGGGAGAGGCTTAGCTGGTCTCTGAGGCCCTTTTGTGACCAGAAGTCCAGGGTGGAGATGCGGATAGTAAGTGCGTGGGTGGACCAACTCCTCGTTGCCCTGCTCCAGGAGAGGTGGACGATTTGCCAAGAGGGCAGGACGGGGCTTCCTGGCTTCTTTCCTCGGGAGCCACCAGCAGGTCCTGGTCATGCAGGAAAGCAATGCTAGATCATGACCGTGGGAAGTGGCACTAACGTGGGCCAGTGGTCCTTCTTTGGGAGGACATAAGCCATCACCTACCAGGTGGACTCGTGGAATAGACAGCTGCGTTATTCACCTCAAATCCAATGTGGGAAAACGTCTGGAAGCTGTACTTTTGCATCCTGGGAAAAGACTGAATCTGAAGCAATGTCCACCGAAAGTGGCTGGAAGGAAACACACCTCTGAGATTTCAAGTGCTGCCATTTTGCTGTGGACTGAGTCCTACCTCGGTTAAGCTGGGGTCTCTTGAGGTGGCCACTGTCACGCCCTCTCTACGGGTGGTCAGTGTGTGTGAATCACACAGGAGGAGGAGGGGAGCTGGCCTGTGCTTGTGAGCCCTCCTGCCTGGAGTGAAGACTGCTCTTAAGAAGGTGTGTGCACCCTGCCCAGCAGGCTTCCTGAGCAGACCAAGAGTCCTGCAGCGCCCAAAACCCAAAGCCCCTGCCCATGTTCTGCTTCTCCTCAGCCTCCCACCATCCCTCTAGGTGACTTGGCACCTACTCTTCACAGGGAGGAAGACGGTCATTCCATTCATTCTATGACATTGCTGTGAGCATGGACCTGGAATCCGAGAGACCCGGGTCAGAATCCTCCCCTTTGCACCTCCCTGAAGGACTTCGGATGAGCAAACGTCACTCTCAACTTCCTCACCTGTAAAATGGGGCTGTAGGTCCCTCCTTACAGAGCAGTTGTGAGGCTGAATATGTGAAAGGAGAGCATGATACCAGGCGTGTCACAAGTGTCCAGTGCATGGAGAGGCTGCTTTCAGGACTACTGTGTCATTGATCAAGGACCTACTATGAGCCTGGCACCAAGGAAATCCCCAGGGATGCGAAGTTGAACCTCATCTATGCTTTTAAGGCATTCAAAACCTAGTGGGAAGAGGTGCAGGCGATCAGGTGGCTATGGGACAATTTGGCAGGATGTGACTGTAAGGCATTGGCATAAACCAGGCTGGGCAGGAAGGAGGAGGCCAGGGCTTTCTATAAAGGTGGTGTAGGAGCAGCGTCTTAAACTGAGCGGCAAAAGGGCAAAAGCACTGCCTGACACACCCAGGAGACCCAGCCCACCTGCTGGAGAGATGTGGGGGGAGGACAGCCCTTCCCCAGCCCTGGCTCCAGGGTTCTGTGGCCACCACAGCACAATGCTGTGAACTGTTTCTTCCGGGGAGAAGCAGTCTCATTCATTCATGTGGAGTGCTACACAGGGCCCCTGAGGTAGAGGGAATCTCCTTTTTCTCCTGCATCTCAGCGCCTTTGAGCCTCTCCCGCATCCCTGCACTACCCTGAACCTCCAGGTGTCTGGGTATTCTTGTGTGTCTGCAGGTCATCAGTATTCCGCGAACTCAGTGATTCATCCCAGACCTTCGTCCTCCACAGGAGCAGGTCTTACCTGGCCCAAGGCTTACTCCCTGCTTTCGTGCTAAAATGGCTCTCCCCAACATACTCCAACACCAGACTCCTGGAGATGCCACGCTCCACACCCACATCTCAGCTGCAGGCACACACTGCTCTCTCCGGCCCTGAGACCCTGACCCTGGACTCCTCCCTGGCACCTCCAGCCCTCTTCCACTGCTCTTTTGTTTTCTTGTTTGTGCAACTGTTCTGGAGGACTGATTACCAAGTCCCCTCTCAGCCCCAAAGTACTTCTTTGTCACAAATGATTCCACTCCTTGAGGACATTCGGTGACATTTAATTCATCTCCTGTTCTCTGCTTGGATGAATCCTCAGAACTCCCCGAGAGGAAGACCAGACAGTGGGACATCAGAGAAATCAATCTTTCTGCGGTGGGTGAAGGGAACGGAGTCTCATCTCCTCCTGGTGTGTTTCCCTGCTGCATGGGAGCTCGGGGCCTTCTCCTGCTCTTCCCTGCTTTCAGCCTATTTATTCCTCTCTGACTTATGACTTTTCTTCTTCATGTGGAACTTGTCCAATTTTTCAACTCTCATCCTGTGGCTTTTGTAGTGTATCTATTATATATTGTTCCAGACTCGGGCTTGGCTAGGTTCACGGTGTGTGGAGAGGCTTCACCAGGCTGGAGAATTGAGTTCCCCCCTTCTCTTAGACTTTGGAAGTTGCCAGGTGCTCAGAGACCCTAAGTGGCATGTGTGTGTGTTGGCCCAACAGTGCCAAGTGCCCTTCCCAGTCCTGCAGAGGCCCAAGCTCTTGACAGTGGTGCCCTGTTACCTGCTCCTGTGCTCAGTGGAGGAAGGGGGGCACTGCTTCCTGACCCCCACCTTTCCAGGGAAGGGAAGGGCTTGTTTCCCTTCATGTACCTGTGTCCATGCACAGGGTGGCCTGCTCCGATAGGGCCTCAGCCTCCCCTGGGTGGGTGAGTTGCTGTGTGACTGAGAGTACGGGCCCCCTCTGGGGGTGTTGGCTGTGTGATAAGGCCCTGCATTGCCAAGGCAGGACCCCGCTCCTCTCTGCGTTCTTCCTCTTCCATTTCAGATGAGCAGGCCCTTCTGTGCCTCCCCTTCCTCCCCAGAGCGCAGCCTGGGGTTTGTCCCCACAGCACTGTCTGGTCAGGGGGGGCAGAGGGTCAGGTGGGAGGCCTGGTCAGTGTCATGTGCAAACTGCTCTCAGCCCACTGTGTAAGAGCTCTCGGCCTAGGCTGCCCAGCCTCTGCCCAGACAGTGCCCATCCGTCTTCACCTGCTTGCTGTCCTCCCATGTCACCTCAAGAGACAGAATCCCAGGAGACAGAGGAACCAGGGGTCCTAAAATTGCGTATGTCCCCTCACATGACCTCCCACCTTCAGCTCTCGCCTGGCCTCTGCCACTTCCCTACACTCCCCACCCCTCAGGAGCTCCCCCTCTGGCTCCCTGGTTCTGGGTGACCCCAGGCTCTGAGCCTCAGTCCCCCTCCCCTGGAGAGCCCCAGTTTCCCCACTTACCATCCAGCCCACCACATGCCTTCCAAGCCTGGCTCTGCCTCCTTTCTTCCAGAGGCACCTGACTTGGCAGCTGCCCCTGGGACTTCCCAGCACCCAGTCTGTCCCCGCATGGCCTCTAGCATCGTCACCTCTGAAACTACTGACTTTCTCTCCCCTAGCCTGCTAGTCTGCTGTGCTGTCAGGGAATATCAAGCCACGTGGCTTCGTCTTCCTTTCGCTCATCACCTTGTGGGGAACCAGCCAAGGCTCGAGGCACTAGAGCAGAGGTGGATGGATCCTTGTAGTCTGGAGCTCTCTGTCAGAAAACGCCAAGGTGCCAGGTGCAGGGGGCGAAACTGAGGCCCGGGAACAGCCCCTTGCACTACGCCTAACTCAGAGAAGGCAGAGCGGGTGCACCTGAACATTTCTAAGGCAGGAACGTGTGCTTGTTGGAAGTTAAAAGAAGCAAGAAAGCGTCTAGTCCCAGGTTCTAATCCTGCAAATTTTGGAGCATCCATTTGCAACCAAAATCCAAGTTTGCCCCGTTCTGCCCAAAGCACTGTCCACCTTGGCTGAGTTGTCAGTGTGCACGCATCTTCTCTTGACCCCCAAACCCAGCTCCTGGGCAGGCAAGAGGCCCATCCTCTGTCCCTGCAGCAGAGCCTTCTGTTTCTGTCAAATCCCCTTCAAACCTCCTCCAAAGCTCATTCTGCAGGTCCTTGCAGGGCTGCCAACAGGTGCTGGTGGAACAAAATGAAACTCGCCCCAAAACAAAGGGGAGAAAAGCCGATCCGATGCAAAATCCATCTGCATTTCAGAAGCTGTCAAGATGAAAAATGAAGCTGAGAGTTTGGCCTTTAAAAATATTAATTTCTTGTAAAGATGAACTGAGGGGTAGGGAGAAAATTCCCCTAACTTCTCAGAGGAACCACCAGGACCGAGTTCTGATTTTTCTTCCTGAGTCTTGTCTGTCATCCCCAAATCTACTAATTACCTCTCTTCAGTTGTCCTCGAGGTCTGAGCGTCGTGAGTGACTCCACCTGTCGGTGGCTTATCAACGCGTCTTCCTTCCTATCCTGAGCTCGGCCCATGCAGCCGAGTGTGCACTACGCCTTGTCTCATTAGGGGTGAAGGTTAATCCCCCAAAAGTGAATCTGGACAAGACCTGACTGGGGCAGGGCTTTGGGCCCAAGTGGGACACCAGCTGTGGACGCCCCCTTGCTAGTGGACAGGAAGTACTGAGAAGATAGAAACACCCACATCTGTTGCCGCGACTGTTTCTGCTTCAGCCAGGCCCCTTTTCCAGACCCCACCCCTCCCCGCTCCCGGCCATCGGCCCCTTCTCCTGGGCTCCTCCCTGCTTGCCTCAGAACCTCTGCTGGGCCTCAGGGCCTCTGTCCTTTCTGCCCTCAACCCTCTTCCTGCGCCACTGCAGTCCCCAGCTGCCTCTCTGCTCCCAACCCTCCCATCCTCCCTCGGCCTCCTGAGCACCTTCCTTTTCTGAAACAGCCCGCTCTGTTTGGAAACGCGGAGGGCTCCATCCTGCTTAACAACTAACCTCCAAATTCTTCACCATCTGGTCCTCAACCCCGCCCTGGTCTTCCCTCCTCTCCCCTGTGCCCTGGATTCCTGCCAAGCACTCCGGCCCTTGCCTGCCTCCCCCTGCCACACCTTCTTGCAGCCCCTGGCCCTGCCTGGCTCACCCTGGGGAGCGCCTGCACATCCCGCAGACCCAGCTTAACGCCCATCAAGCCCTCTGCCTCATCCCGGTGGAACTGACTGACAGTGCTCGGCTCCACAATTGGCTCCGCCAGGTCCCCAAGCACATCCCGTGTGTCCTACCAGTTGGCAGACGTCCCTGAAAGCCAGCCTGCTCAGGGCCGTCCCTGACACATTACTGTGTCCTCCTCCCCCAGGGACAACCCTAGGCAGACTACAGGAAACGGTGGGCTGTGGATTTATTGCTACCAGTTCTCTGGAAATGACGCTCAAATAGATGAACGAAAGACTTCATGTGTTTAGCAAATACACTTTTTTCTCTTCTTTCTAAAAGACCTTGCCCTATTTTTATCACTCCCAAAGGAGAGAAATCCTCCAGGTCCCTAATCGTCTTCTGTCTGAGACAGCAAGGCCCCGGGACGTGGCTGCATGAGGTGCAGGCAGCTGGCTTTCCCCCGTCCGTCCTGCTGGAGGAGCCAGGGGCTGTGACGTGCCCATCCGTTCCCTTCTCAGACTTGGAGCTGGGGCCGCAGAGCCCATGTGTTCTCGTGAAATGAGAAGAAGTGCTACTGTGGGGCGGGAAACCAAGCCAGGCAGCAGGCACACCAGACTCCAACCTGCCCGTTACTGCCCCAGCCCAGGTCTTGCATCCTAGATGCCAAACGGGGTCTCTGCACTCCTTGGTGGTCACAGAACTACCTTTGTGACTAGCAGAAGCACCTCATCATTTCTCTCTCTGTCCACCCCAGCTCCTAAAATCTCCCCGCAGCTCACAGCTGGCTTTTGAGGACCCTGGGCTTGACTGTCTCTCCCAGGAGGCAATGTCTCCATCAGTCATTTAACCAAACCCCCCACTGTGGGTGGTGACGATGAGAAAGTCGAGTGGTCTGCTGCCCTCCTGGCACCGTGGTCCAGTGAGGAGGGAGCCGCTGCTCCCATATCCTGTGGCAGAAAGAAGCCCGCAGTGTGGAGAAGCTGGCGGGAGACCTGTGCATCCTAGAATTCCAGAAGGTTCCTTCACATCCTTTTGTTACAAATGTCTGGCTTTACCCAGGGGCTGGCACCCCAGTGTTCGAAAGCAGAGGAAGCGCCAGGTGTGGGAACTCCACTCCCCCAAGAAAGCCAGAGCGGTCTGAGGGCACAACATGGGCCTGCAGGTCAGGGCGGTCCTCCTAGGCGAGAGCATCTCCCCAGCCCAGGTTGCTCTGTCCAGGTTTTCTGTATCATTTCACCACCAAGAAGGCACCTGCCTGTTCTACCGACATGAGGATCAAAAGACAGACGGTGTTGCTCCCACAGCTGCTCAGGTTCAAGTGCGCAAGAGTGAGAAGCACTGACGAGGGAGGCCTCCGCGACCCTGTACCCAAGAGAGCACCAACGGTTGGCTTTCCCTGTCCCTGGGTTTGCTGGGTGGTGGCCCCAGAGCGTGCTCCGTCCTATCCTGGCCCTTAAACCTGAAGATATCGATCACTAAACGATCTGCACACTAGATCAGACTCAAAGTCTAAGTTAGAGCAGATATGGACAGATGATCCAAACGTGAGACGGGACCCGAGTCGGTGCTCCGGGGAGAGGACGGAGGACTCCACCCGCTGGCCATCAAGAGACCCAGTGGTGTGACGTGGGGGCTGGTGCTTGGTTCCTGAGCGGGGGCAGCGGTGAAGTTCACTCTCCCCTCTTCCTTCTCAACTTTGACCCTTCCCTAAGTGAGCTCCCCCGTTGACCTCCACAGGTGCCTCTTCTTGCTCAGGTGGGCCCCGGTGACCGAGCTAGATACTGGCCCCTCGCTGCCCATGCTCTTCGCGCCCAACGTGCACAGCAGTTCAGAGCCAAAGGGACACTTGCCGGCTCCTCTGCTACCCTCCAGAGTAACTTGGGGAAGTCGTTTGCCATTTCTGAAGCTCATGTTCTTGTCTACAGGCTGGGTTTGGTGGTGAGAGCAGGGTCATGTGGCGAGGGTCATACAGGGCAGTGTCCTGACGTCCCACAAAGCGTGCCATGTAAGTGCCAGCGAAGGCCCTCCGCTGTCACGATCCCCTCCACTGTCCCATCTGAGATCGAGGTCCTCTTCATTCCCTTCCCAACCCTCCCTTATTCCTCTGCTTTCCCTCCTGAGCATCCCGTCTCCCAGCACAGACATGGTATCCATCATCTCTCGAGTCCCCAGAACCAAGCACAGGGCCTGGCACCTCCCAGGACCAAACTACACCCCTGTTCCAGGAAGTTAGATGTCGTAGCCCGGCTCAGTGCTCACCTGTGTCATCTCCAGCTGTTCTTGGCCCTGAGCAGGGGAAAGCCAGGGAACACATAAAATAGCCAAGCATAGCATTCCTGACTCGGAAAAATTGGGAACAGACCCAAAACGTGCTTTGGAAAATCAAATCGTCATCATTTCTCCTGTGAATCTGTCATTGTTTCTGTTTGGCTTGTTTTAAGGATGGGGTGCGTTTAAAGTGTAAGTGTGGGAAGGCTGCGCCTTCCCCCTGTACTGTGACCAATGAGGCCGAGAGCCCAAACTCATTAAATCTCCCACATACAGAATGGAAATGTGTGCGGCACTTAGAGCGAGCAGGGCTGGTGATGAAGGGTACTGCTCTGGCCTTGAACCTGTCGACACACTCGGTATTTCTCACCCACGGAGCAGCGCAAGCATCATCCCCCACCACGTGACATTAATATTATTTTTATGACTGTGCACAATGCGGTGACACATTGCTGAGCCGCTGAGAAATCTAAAGAATAAAAAAGATTTAGACACAGAGGGAGCCTTGAATCATGAATTGGGGGAGAAGGAGCAGTCGATGAGTGCACCCACAGCCAGTGACGCGGCTTCGTCAAACAAACTGAGCACAGCAGGCCGATTCCTTAGATGGCTCGGGTCCCTTGACTTCGTGCTGGTGCGTGTGGCTCAGCCCAGCACCGTCAGCGTTGAGTGCCGAGTGGAGACTCCAACTAGCTCTGCCAAAGGACCAGACCGAAGACAGAGCTCTGAGCCCAGAAATGGCCCCCGAACTAGTGAAAGGGACAGTGACACTCGCCGTCTGGCCGATGTCACCAGGCAGTCATGGCCCATGTTTGGGGCCCATCCAGGTCTCAGCAGGCAGCAGGACTCCATTCCCCTCTCTGGCTGGACAACAGTCCATCGAATGCTCGGCACTTGGGACTCTCCGCACCTTTGGGCTGTTGTGCTGAGCCCGGAACATGTGTGCATGTGCCTTGGCCTGAGAACCTGTTTTCAGTTCTCTGGGTATGTACCTGGGGTGGTGACTCTCTAGAACCTTCTAAGGCACCGCTAGCTATCTCTGTGCCAGTGCACGTCCTGACCAGCAGTGCCTGGGGGTTAGTTTCATCATAGCCAACACAGGGTCTGTGCTTTCAATAGTGGCCACCTCAAAGGCATGAGGTGCTACCCCACAGATGCATTTATCTCACGATCAGTGCGTTGACAATCTACTCATGTGTCCATTGGCCATTTGTATATCCTCTTTAGAGAAAAGCTTTCCTCCCCTTTTGCCTGGGTTTAGCTGGATTGTCCATATGTCTTTTTGTTGTTGAGCCGCAAGTCACTCCTTTATATGTTCTGGACATTAGGCCCTCATCAGATATGTGGTCTGCTGAATAATTTCTCCCATTCCACAAGTTGTCTTTTTATGCTTTTGATCATGGTACCTCACTGTATTTTTAAATAACTAAATAACTGATAAACTGCACACCAGACATTTAGATGACATTTGCGAACAAAGCAATCAAGAGTTCCCATAGGGGATCAGTGTTCCTCTCCCTGCATGGCCGTGTGCTGAGGAGCCCGCTGACCGGCCCAAGCTCTCATTTCCACCTTAACACTAGGCGTCATGACACAGCCCTAGTCACAGACTGGCAGGTGGGCACTGCATGTCCTGGTACAGGAGGGGCTGAGCGTCCCCATGCCCCTGTGTCCTCCTGTCCCCTTCTGCTGTGTAGTGGGGGAGGGAGGAAAAGGGAAAGATGGAGTTTCCCAGAACAGCCTTTTAAGGACCCCATCTCGGGCCGTGGTGACGATTAACATTTACTAGAATTCTTAGTTGCCGCCTCCGCAGCTGTCAGTGTGGCTCTCTGGGGGTGCCTGAGATCTAATGCTCAGCCTGCACCCTGACATTTAGAGTGCCAATGACAGGCAGGTTCTTTAGTTAGCGCCTTCTCTCTACTGTAACGGGAGGTCCTCCAGACACCGCTCCTGCGGGAATCACTAATAACCACTGCAACTCAGGTAAGGAGACTGTTGTCCAACCTCAGCGACGTCGGGGCCCCGGGCTCGTCCGGTTCCCAGAAGGCTGAGGAGGAGAGAGGAGCAAGAGGCCACTTGCGTCACCCTGGGTCACACAGCTTGATAAGTCCCATCAGAACGGCAGATGTATCCAAACACCTTAACTGTTGTGCTTTAGCTCTGATAACAGAAGCTGCTTCCTTTTCTGACCACTAAATAATATATGTTTAGAGTAAAAAAAAAAAGTAACTCAGAAAGGGGCACCAAGGAGGAAATAAAATTGCTTAACCACGTCGTCAAAGATAATTGCTGTTAATATCTTGCTATGTACAATTCTTTTTCTGTTGACATATTGTAATATACAAATACTCTTTTTTTTTTTTTACAAAAATGAAATCTTCCTGTGTGTGCAATTCTGAAACCTGCCCTTTCTTCTCAATAGTATAATAGAAACATTTTCCATTTCATTAAATATTCTCGTACTAAGCATTTATTTTTTAATGTGGGTGCCTCTGGCTTAAACAGCAGCAATATTCAATGCTGCAAAAAGCTACGCTTGGTGGATTTGACCACAGTGTTTTTTTTTTTTTTTCTCAGCATATTATAAGGAGGTTTAAACGATGCGTCTGTGAGAATAGACCTCTGGTGAGCCATTCCTGGACGGGGAAGTTGCTGGCCATTCCTGACTTGCTCAGACGCTGTAAAATCATCCGTCCTACAGCACAGGGCCCTTATCTGGATGGCATGACGTGCTGGGACTCGGGTTCCAAGGTGCAGACCCAGCAACAAGTGGCTGGGTAATGTAGGGCCCTTTGAGGTGATGTGGATCAGCTGATGTCACACTTTTTTTGAGCTGGGTAAAATGACAGTAGCCATCAAAGGTGCCAGGCTGAGGTGTGTCACAGGAAAGGACAGGTGTGAGAGACACATGGATGGTCAAGCAGGAGGTGGGAGACTTCCCAGGGGACTGTCATGGTCGCGCTGATATCAAGGACACTCTGGAGGAGCAGAGAGGGCACCTGTGTGGGCCAAGGAGTCACAAGCTGCAGGGAAGACAGTGACCACCTGTGCGGGCGTAGGACATTTTTTTCATTAACCTATAATATAATTTCAGAGATACCAAAAAAGAATGTTTTAAGGCTATAGATATCTAATGCCTGCCAGGTCCCTTTAGGCAGGTGTCCCAAGTTTGGGCTCATTTGTTTATCTATGCACTCTTTGTCTTAATATTTAAGCTGCCACCTTTGTTAGTAATGTGTCTCTACAAGGATGGGAAAGAAAGCAGAAGCTGTAGTTAGACATCGTCTCCTGTGTCTCCGTCCTGTCCTGTCTCTTGTAAGGACACTGGTAGCTACGCTAGGTGTGCCCAGGTGGTCGAGGGTTATCTCATCTCGACATCCTTCACTTAATGACATCTTCAAAGACCAATTTTCCAAACAAGGTGTCATAGGCTCCAAGCCTTAGGACACAGGTGTACCTTTCAGGGACCCCCCCCCCCCCGAGGCCATGGTGGTTACCCTCATGTCACTTTGAGGAGCCACCTTCTCAGGCTGTGGCTGCAGGATTTATAGAACCTTGATCCTATGGCTTCGGCTTCGACAGTGGATAGCAACAGCCTTCCCTTGTCCAGTTTACTCTGCCCACCAGGCCTTACCATGGTCCCAGAGGAAGGGCAAGAGCACAGGAATGGGGAGCTGGGTGCCAGAGGATGCGGGTCCCACAGCCGTCAGCAGAGCGGAGCTGAGAGTCGCCTCTCACTGTGGTTCTGCAGCCCTCGCTCTTCTCGCTTTGCCACCAGCCAACAGAAGCCAGTAATTCAACACGGTCCCTTCCCGGCTAAGGGAGAAGCGTCTGGGAGGACATGGAGAAGGGAGTGACCGCCCAGGGGCTCCTCCACACCAGGACCTTCCACAGGATGTGGCCCTGTGGTGCCATGCCCCGGGGTCAGCCTGGAAACCGTGTCCTGGTCCCAAGTTACAGTGTCTGCTGCACCTGCCGTCCCTTCAGTAGCCCAGGGCCCCCTCCTGCTTTGCCCAGCTCTGTCACCCCCGCCCTGTCACCCCCTCAGCTATGGGCTGAGAAGCAGAGCTCCCACCCCAGCACCCCCACGTAGGAACTGCGTGTCCTGGGATCCTCACCTATGCCATGGGAGTGACAACCGTGCCAGCCTCACAGGGCATCGGGACAGCACTGGGGTGTCTCATGAGGAAGGGTTGATAGCTGTTTCTGGCATACAGTAGGTGCTCAATGGGTGTAGCCATGGTTAACTGTAACAACAGAGGCCTGAGTGGACCCCAGGACAGGCACAGAGCAGGCACATTTAGACCAGAGTGAGCAGGTGCACAGCTGGGGTGCAGCAGGAGGGAGCAGGAGGTCGGCGGGTGTTGACCCCAAGGTGCGGTCTGTCCCCTCTTTGGAAGAGGCCACTGAGGCCCTGGGGTTTCCAGAGAGGCAGACAGTGGGGTTCAAGTCTCCATCTGAAAAGGACCCAGAGCAGGGCCTGAGGGAAGGCCGAGGCTTGGTGTAGGGTTGTTTTTGAAAGGGAAGGGAAGGTCAAGGCCGCCTCCGAGGACCCCCGGCTGTTGGTGGAGGGAAGCAGCCCTTCTTCATGAGCATCCTGCCTGTCTGCAGGCCGGGCTGGGAGGGCGAGGCCCGGGGTTGAGGCGCAGCACTGACCTCTCCTCTGACCACTCCTGTTAATAGGCTTAGCCTCTGTCCTCAGAGCCAAGACAATTTCAGGAACAAATGGAGGAGAGCGCGGGGATCCCAGAGGCCTCCTGGTGCGTGCAGGGCCGGGCTGGCAGCCCGCTAGGCACTGGGCAGCAGTGCTGAAGGAAGGCGATCAGAAGGGCCTGCACACCAGGCGTGAAATCAACCAGAGAACCTTCCAGAAGCAGTCTACGGCGGGGCCTTTCACATTGCCTTTTCTCCCTGGCGTATGAATTAGCTCTCCAAACAACGGCAGGGGCATAATTGGAATCCATCTTGTGCCATTTTTTCCCTCGGATGATTTAGAATCAGTTCAATTTATTTTCAAAGAGCGGAACCCACTGGCTGCAGAGGGGTGGCTTCTGGAATGGCCCTCCTGTCGACTGCGGGCGGGTGTCTGCTGATTCATTGCTCCCGTGGCCGGCCTCTTTGTTTTGAGAGCTACCTAGAATTATTGCCAGCAACAGAACTCTAAGCCAGAGTAAATTCTGCACAGAGAGGCATTTGACTTAAGGGGCAGCATATAATGCCCACTAGGAGTGACCCTGGATGGGATTAGATGAGGAGACCCCACGGTGAACGGGGCTGGAGGAGGCAATCTGGTGGAGGCTGTAGTTCTGATTAAGGCCTGGTCGATGGGTGGGGCCCATTGCCATTCGGGGCCCAGGCGGGCAGGGGTCATAAAGCTGAAATTGCCGGTGCAGTGGGCATTTAGAGACTAATTTCAGAAACCTTGGCCAACCCATGGTGGGCTCCTGTACTTCTGTCATTGGGAGTCCGTAATTGAATTTTCTGGACGTTTTGACCAGTGTGTAACTTTGTGAAGCTGATTACACAGCAGAACACAATTTTGAGTCTGACCTTAAAAGCATTACCCTCTGCCGTGTGATTAGACAACATGCCGGCTCCGCCCTCCTCCCTGCACTGGATTTGGGGGAGGGGGAGGAGAAGAAACCACCTTGCTGTTTCATGTAACCTGGTAAGATTCATTTACATTCTATGCAGATCATTTAATAACAGATTTTGTAAAACCTTAACATAAGGAGCCACCATAAAACGTATTATCTTTTATTACCCACACAGAGAATGACATTTTAGATGGTAATAAATCGAAACCCAAGGAAAGCGATTTGCTCTCGGGGAGTGCTTGGCGAACAGCAGGAACAGCTTCGGGCTTTGGTCTGTAGGGAGGGAGGCCCGGGGGTCATCCCAGACACCTCCGGCTGGCTCTGCTCATCTAGCAACTTCCTCTCGTCCCTCAATTTGGCGTGGCTTTGTTCTTTGAAAAGTCATTCCCACCCCAACCTCAACACTCAGAGACCCCACCTTCCCACCCTGTTGCCCCTCTTTCCATCTCACGTGCCTCAGGATGCGTGCCAGCCTAGGCTGAGCCTGGGGTCAGGGCCAGCCACGGGCATCTGCGGGAGATGGAGAGCTCCGTCCAGCACGCTGGCACACACCACGGCCTGGTTGGACGACCTTGCTCCTGGAGAGCCAGGGCACGAGCTCCACCCTACGCCACCTGGAGACTCACTTAGCCTCTGTGACCTTGCCCAGGCCTTGCCTTGTGACCTCTGCCACCCAGAATGGTGACCCCGAGGCCAGGCTTACTGAACAGCACTAAGGTGACCATTCTTTGGTTTCTTCTCTCATCAGACGTTGGCCGAGAGTGTGGCAGACGCTGAACTTGGCTGGGGCAGTCTCTCCCCAGGTAACTGGGGACCAGGCCAACTTATTTTCAAAGACTATAACCTAATGCCCACACAGGGCTGGGCCTTGGGGTCGCCGTGTCTTGGGGCACTAGGCGTGGGGGGTACGGCAGGGTGAGTTGGAGAAAGGTCTCACTGAGGACTCTAATGGATACTCACAGTGACCGACAGGAGCAGAAGGCTCTCCAGTAAACTGCTCTGATATTTGCCCATCGCAGATGGGAGGACCCTGGTCTCCCACCGGACAGATGTCGGTGTCGCGGGAAAGGTCTGGCGGACATTCCACCCAGAGGATGAAATGGAACATTTCTAGAGGAGAGACGGAGGAAGCGGTTGTGGGAAGGTGGACCTGTAAGGGTCCGGCGAAGCGTCGCAGGAAGAGACCACACAAGAGACTGGCTCCATGCAATTGGCAAAGGGGGTTTATTGATTCAGCATGCTGAGGTTCCAGGCTCACTCAGGAAGATAGAGCAGCCCAGAGCCCAGAGCAGAGGTCAAGCAGAGCTTAAGTACACTTTTTGGAGAGGGCGGGGGGGCTTTGCATACATCAGAACAAATCATCTTGAGGCGCGGGGAAATTGAACAACAACTCTGAGACATGATTAGTCCATTCATTGGCGGGAACAGGCTGGACAGGGGTGATTGGTCACTTCTAAGCGGGGTACACATTCAAACTGATTGGCTTTGGGGCCTGGATGCCTATGTGCCGAGCTACTCAGAGCCCTTAGCTATTAAACAACCAGGGAGTCAGTGGAAATATTTACTGGGCAGTTCGGGTATTGTCCTAACAGCTACAGGGATTACAGGTTCTGGGGGTAGCAAAGGAGTTTTAACAATACCTGGTCTTTTACTTTTTAACCCAGGCCTTGCAGCTTGGGAACTTGACAATGCCCGGTCTCTTACACTTTAACTCAGGCTTTGCGGCTTAGAATCAGCTTAGAAATTTTACCTTTACAGACCGAATGGAGGAGGCAGCCTGGAGGGAGAGGAGGGCTGAGGCTGGTGGCCGTCACCACAGGAGCCTGGAGGCCGGCAGAGCCTCAGCTCCACAGGAGGCTCAGTGACACCCTCCAGAGAAGTGGTCACCACACAGAGAAGGCCTTAAAACAACGCCAGTCCACTGCCTTACAGCGCAGGAGATCAGAGTCCAAAATGGGTCTCACTGGGCAGAAATCAGGGTGTCGGCAGAGCTGGGGAACCTAGCTCTCAAGGATTCCAGTTTTTAGAGCCTCCTGCAGCCCTGGACTCCCAGCCTCTCCCTCCACCTTAAGCCATGGAGGCCACATCTTCAAGCCACGCCCTTCTCTCCCGCCTCACCCTCCCTCTTCCTCTCACCTCTCCACTTCCTTCCTGCTGCGAGGACCTGTGAGTTCACTGGGCACCTCATCTCTAGGGCCTTATCAGAGCCTCTTTTGCCACCTGAGGTGAGATGTTTCATTCTAGGAATCAGGACGTGGACATCTTTCAGGGTCATTGTTCTGAATACCTTAGAGGACGGACGTGAAGGCTTTAGAACGGCGGTCACTAGAGGAGGAGGGGAGGGGACGGAGGGACTGGATGTGAGCTACAAAGCACAAGCAGGAGGAGCGAGTCTGGCCTGGGGCACGTGGGTGACGCCAGTTTGCACCAACTTACTGCGTATTTCAAACTAACCAGAGGAGAGGAGTCAGAAGGCCCAACAAAACGAGAAGATGAATGTTTGGGGGAAACGGAAGAACTAGTCGCTGTGATTTGACTGTTACGTCCTGCCCACGCGCGTCAAGGGGTCACACTGTGCCCCATAAGGGTATGGGATGGTGGTGGGCCAGCTAAAAATAAAGCGGAGGGCTTCTAGAGCCCGGAGTGCGAGGGGTCTGGGGTGCTGGGCTGGGCTCTGCCCGCTGCAGGAACCTGGCACCAGCAGCTCACGGTGAGGCTGCAGGACAGACGTGGGCAGAGGATGCACTGTGCAGTGTCACTCGATCCCCCAGGAGAGAACGTTCTCCAGATATCTCGGGCTCACGAGAGGAGCAGGACAGCTCCTGATGGTGGCCACGTCCAAGCAAGGTCGGCGAGGTCAAGTTTGCAGGGTGCCTGTGGAGGTCAGGGTTTTGCAGACTAAGGAAAGGACTAAGGAAGCCCCAGACATGCGGGGCAGGTGCTGCCTCCTCGGGCTCACTCTGCCAGCTCTGGGTGGCGAGTAGCTCAGACGGAAACCAGAGGGACCCTTCTGGAAGTTGCTGCAGTGACACAGGGGAGAAGAGATGCCACTAGAGGTCGTGGGAGAGCTGCAGCAACAGAGACAGGAGGGCAGACTCCAGAGTAGGCCAGTCGGTGGCTCTTGGCCATCGGTTGTTTGGGGTGAGAAGTGGGACCACTATGGTGCTGTGGCCCCCCTGCCTGCACCTGTGGCACTGGGCACCCACCTGCTCAGAGGGCCTGGGCTCCCGATGGTAAGGAGCAGAGTGGGCACCTCTGTTCCCACAGAGTCCTCGACAGGCTCACAATCAGCCCCCAGCACTCTCAGTGACAGAAATCACAGAACATTAGGATGGTGGCCATGTCAAAGCACAGTCTCCCACCATCTTCCACAGAAATGACATCATGACCCCAAAACAGGACATTCCCTTCCCAAGACCTCTCTCCTCAATCTCCTCCACACCTACCCCATCTCACTCCACTGAATCGAGTGTCAGTCCCTGGCACTAGACTTGATACCTGCCCTTTATCCCACCTTGTCGTGGGCACAAGGCCTAACATTCCGCCAGGGTTTGATGAGTGTGTGATGAGTTAAACGGGCTCCCTGCAGCCTTCCTGAGCCCCCTTCACACAGACCTCCATTAGCACCACCCGGGAGCACGCAGCAGAGCCTAGATATCTTCTCTTTACTTATTTCTCTGGTATAGAAATGCACCAAAAGCAGGTTTGTGTCATCCATCACGTCCCAGTAGAGTTTCTTGAGCCTAGTAGACACTAAATAAATGTTCCCGTGGAGCCAGACTGAAAACCAAGCCTCTGCCACCTAGAGTCAGAAGGAGGTGATATTTCCAGGTGTGCCATCGATGCCACTGACAGTTATTTACTGTCACTCATCAGTAACGTCGCAGGATGTACACTTTGCCCAGAAATGTTTTATTTGCTCCTGGTGTCCCTCAACCTCAGATCCATCACTTAGGCCATGCCAGCTGTGAGTGTCTAAGAGGCAGGGTCTATTTCCCCTGCTGCTCCCCAGCCCCGGGCCTGTCGGCGATCAGTAAATCTGGGGAAATGAGCTCTGCTGCTTCTCCACCAGGCCCAGCCGGGAGTGAGGGGCCAGCAGTGACAGCAAGGGTCGTGAATGTCCACATTGGCACAGGGGAGCGGGGGAAGGAGCCCCAGAGACAATCGGTCGAGCCAGGCCAGCAGCCCACTGGGAGGCAGGACAGCGCTGGCCACCAGCAGGACGCTCAGGGCCCTTTATACGAGGACACCAGCGGCTCCAGCTGGATGGATGACCTGCCTGTCTCCAGTGTGAGGGGGTCCGAGCGGATAAATCAAACCCAGACAGACAACAACCTGTTCTGCTTCAGATAATGCTTTTACCAATCTGTTGCAGTATTTATAGAGCAGGTGTCAGGTGCGCTAACAGGAGAGGAATTGGTCCCCGTCTGGGATGCGTGGAGCCAGGAGTCAGGAGAGCCGATGAGCACACAGTACAGAGGCCGCCGCGGCTCCACGCACAGCACGTCGCCAGGATACCGCATGCGTCCCCCATGGAGGCTGGTGGACACGCTGCTCCCCACGGCTGCCCTGAACTGGATGCTGGAGCCCTCTGGCCAGCTCATGACAGCCGCCTCTGCGTCTCTTTCTACCAACACACGTGGAGTGACATCACGTTGGCAGCTTCTAATCAATCAGCCACAGGAAGAGTGTGGAGACCACCAAAGTCGAAAACCACCGCACACCCAGAGAATCTGCTGTCAAACATCTACACACACCTCTCGCTGCACCAGGCAGAATTTTTGTAAAAACACATCTCTGACTAATCACCGCCTAACTATGATGAGTTCATAGCTGAAAGATAAAGCTCTGATCAGGACAGGGCCCCTCATCGAGTGGAGCTCCTACTGTCACAGTCAAGATGACCAATAAACAGGTACTCCATACGTAAGAGCCTCGCAGAGCTCAGCGAAATCACCATCTGTGGAACATTGACTGCCGCGTAACAGATGACCCCAGACTCAGGGACTTAAAACTGTAGGCACTTAGGACCTCACGGCCTCTGTGTCTGCTGGGCCATGTCCCGTGTGAACGGGCCCCTGCAGAGCAGCAGACAACGTGTTGGACCAGCGTCTGCCGTCTCAGCAGAGGAAGGGAGGATCCAGGACCCAGCTCGTCAGTGGTCAGCAACACCCAGCTCCTTTGGCTCTTCCTGGAGGAGAGTTTGTGCCACATCTTCAGAAGAGTTCCCAAAGACTCTACTAAGAACCACGAGGCTGTCCACGCAGCACTTACGTGGTCAGGCTCCGTGCCTGGTGCCTCCTTTACATCCCCCCACTATTCTGCAGACAGGGAGACGGAGGCAGCGGGACTCACGGAACAGGCTGGGTCTCTTGGTGACTGAGTGGTGGAGCCGGGGACTAGTGACGATGGAGGGCCAGCTCGCCAGAGTGGCAGTAACCCTGCAAGGCAGCAGGGCTGGGCCCTGATGGAGCTGTGGCACAGTGAGCAGCGGCCATCAGCAAGGGGACAGGAGCTCTCCTGGAGGAGGGAGCAGAGGCACCACATTCAAAACCAGGAGAAAGTGGGGCACAGCCACCAGAAAGCCAGTCTGTGCCAACGCAGAGCCGAGGACGAGACTCAAGGTGAGCAGGAGAAGGACAGGCCACCGAGTGGGTGGAGGGCAAAACCTCTCTCACGTGACGTTTACGTGTTGATGTCCCCCCACGGCTACCATTCGCCTGGTTATTAGTGATAAATGTTCCGTGAAACGCAGACTCGTGTGGAAGTCTCCGTGGCCGTGAAGACATCAAGGGTCCGGTGACTGATGACGTGTCATATTTGACGACACAGCTTGGTTCTCTTTTCAAGATGAAATGTTCGGGTTTCAAGTCAGTGTGATCAGTGAACCTGGCCAGAGTCTGTGGAGGCTTTTCCTGAAGGCACACATCTCCCTGGACTCCCAGGGTCTCTATGAACTAGCGGTTCCATGACACCAGGGAGGAGACCACAAATGCAGTGGACACTCGTGACCACCAGGCTCGAGCCAGGAGGACAGCTCGATGCTCTTGGATATGTCTCACAGATGGGGTCGCTCCAAATAAAATCAGAGGAGCCAATTTGCTTTACCCAATATGACACAGTATATTTCTTGAGTGAAATAAGACCCTGTCTCCCAAGATAGAGTTCCCCAAAGTCTGAACCAGCCCTGAGGACAAATGGCTTTGGTTTGGAAATACTGCTGAGACACTCAGCCCTTTGAGAGAGAATTCAGTTCAGGGGAACAGTAATCAATCATCGTTATCAGAAAGAAAATAAACCACCCACCTTCTGGGCTGAGTCCCGGCCAGCGGTCCAGCCACAGGCATGGTCCTTGCCCTTGAAAACTGACAGACTTACAGAAACGGTGAAACAAGACACTGGACAGGGAGGTGACGCTCCCAGGTAATAGCCCCTCCCAGGGCCTGTCCATGCCACAGGACAGGGCAGCCCAGCCACCGCGCTGCTCCACAGACACCAGAGTCCAGGCTCCTGGCTTCTGGGGGAAAAGGAAGCACAGGTGGTCGGGAGGCTCAGAGCCACACAGGACCCCACTTCTGCCCACGTCCTGCTGGCCAGCATCAGTCACACGAGCTCATGGTTCTGCAGGGGACTGGGGAAGTACACTCTAGCTGAGGACCCCAAGTCCAGGGACACAGGACCTAGTGGACACAGGGCCGTCTTCCCCACAGGGGCCTTTGGTGGCCAGCCACCCAAACTGAGCTGGCTTCAGGCCTACAGGGATTTCTGAGTAAACACTGGGACGTGTGGAGTCACAGAGAGAGCTGGGGTCAGGGCACCGAGCCTGGGAAGGGCTGCCTCTTCCTCATCAGGGCAGCGCCTTCAGCCTCCTCGGAGCCTTGAGCCCGAGAGTGCAGCCTGGCCTTGGGGGGTCAAGGGCGTCCTCCTCCCGGGCAGTCTGCCCACCTGGTGGCTCGTCCAGGACAGTCAGTGCCTCCCGCATGGGCAGAGAGAAACTGGACGGCCCAGCGTCCCCCAAACCCTCAGGAGGGCCAGGAGTTGTGGCGGGGAGCCTGAGGGTCTGCCCTGCCCACTGTCCTCATGGGTCTTGGTTCCACATTTCACGTTCCCAGAACGTGGCCCAGCATGGTTAGGGGGCCGCTGAGCCCACTGACTCTTGCCGAGGGAGACACTCCTGCCGCATGGCCTTGGAGGCGATCCCTCTGCATCCGGGCACCTCCCTGAGAAGGGGCATCCATGGTGGACGCTCAGCTGAGAGGAGTCCATTTCAGCAGAGGGACAGGTGCAGAGTGACAGAGAATGGACCATGTGGGTTTCAACTTAGAGTGACCAGGGAGTTAGGCAAGGGGACAGCTTCCCTGAGATGGCCCAGCTAGAGAGGGAGGTGGGCCGGGGGGGTGGGGGAGGTAAAAGGGGACGGAAGGGACAGAAAGAGCCAGGCCATCCCGTGGCATCCTCTCTCCTTTTCAGATAAGGCCCAAGCTTCCGCATTTCACGGGAGCTTGCGTTCACCATCTATGATCTGGTGTCTGTCCCTGTTACCACCGTGAAAGCAATCGAATCCCCATCACTGACAGGCCAGCCATCTTTGGATCCTAGAGTGGCTTTTAATAGTGAAACCCTGGAAGCAACCGAAATGGCCACCCGATAGGGACGGTTTGAATGGACACGGCAGCTTCATACTGTGAACCGTCCGGCTGTGAAATGGATGGACAGATCTGTAAGCAACCGTGGGGAGGGGGAAACAAACCGTAGAACTGTGTGCAAGGTCTCATTCTGTTTGAATGTGCGCGCGCGCGCGCGCGCGCACGCACACGCGTGTGTGTGTGTGTGTGTGTGTGTGAGAGAGAGAGAGTGTGTGAGCCTGTGAGTGAGAGATCCAGGAACAGGCGTGAGACACCCCCGGCTACTGTGGGTGCTGGCTAAGCCTTGGGGCAGGGCTGGGCGAGGGCAGAGGAGGGTTGTCAGTCTCCACTCTAGAGACAGCTGCATCACTTTTCTCTTCTTACAATAATTGGCTGGTGGTTGGGTAATAAAAACGTTTTTAATGTTAGCCTTAAGTTTGCCAGAAAATTGAGACTTTTGAAACAGCTCATCCCAAACCCTATGATTTCTCGACCTCACAGGCTACTCAGCTCGCTACCAGATTCGCCAACCTATTTTCTATTATATCTGTAAAGTTTTATTTACCTCGGGTGAAATTGGTTCATTTTTCAAAAATATTTATAAACTTGGCTAGATGACAGAAGTGCCCTTCCTCCACGCAGACCCGGGGGTTTGCCCAGGCCCCACGCAGCCCTGTGAGGATGGCCGTCCTCAGCCTTGAATCCCGTCTCCCTAAGGAAAGAGAGCCGTGGGTTCCTATCGCTCTGACTCCAGCACCGAGCACAACATTCAGACGAAGTGTCCATTAGCTGCCAATTAGATGCACAAGCCAATGAAATAAAAAACTATGGGCTGGGGATGTGGCTCAAGCGGTAGCGCGCTCGCCTGGCATGCATGCGGCCCGGGTTCAATCCTCAGCACCACATACCAACAAAGATGTTGTGTCCACCAAGAACTAAAAAATAAATATTAAAAATTCTCTCTCTCTCTCTCTCTCTCTCTCTCTCTCTCTTTCTCTCTCTCTCTCTCTCTCCTCTCTCACTCTCTCTTTAAAAAAAAACTATAATAACTGTGCAAATATGTAACACACATGCGCACACACACACGTGTATTCATGAAGGGATGGGAGTGCTGTGGTGCAAGATGACAGCTCTTTGCTGTCTTGCTAATGAACAGATAATCGATCGTGTCCTTCGTTACGATATCGGTCAGGATGCCTGGTTGTTCTCACAGAACATCTAAATCAGATGTCTGAGGAAAGGAGAAATTTATTCGCTCCTAGAACTCGTGAAATCTAAGAGGTAAATTGGTTTCAAGGATGGCTGCTGAGGGCTGGGAGTGGAGTTTCAGTCTCAGGTGGCCTGCCTTGGGTTAGGTTCTCCTCGCCTGGCCCTGGGAGGGAGGCCCTGATGGGCCAGGCCTGAGCCACCTGACCAGCCCTCACCCTCCCTGAACTCTGTGCAGAGGGTGAGGAAGGGGTAGGGCCCCAAGGGAATGATAGCACAGGTACCCCCGGGAGGGGAGGATCCAGGAGAGCAAAGCAGTGCACGCCTGCCGCAGCTGGGCCTGACGCCACCCGCAGCCCACCCCACTGCAGTCCACCCCACCCTGCAGCAGTCCACCCCACGGCAGCCCACCCTCTGCAGGCTGCAAAGGACTGAACGAGTGTGGAGGAGTCATCTCCTTGCTATGCAGCCGTCCTGAAGTCACACTTGTCCCCATTTGTCCCCTTTAGGGTCAAGCCACGCCTGGAATCAGAAAGTTCTGGTAGGAAATGGAATGAAACATGGTTACCTGCAGGAATTCCACGTCTCGGGGACTATCCTTTAAAACAAAAGAACAGACAAAAGTCCAGCCCCAGTGTCCGAAGGCTTCCTGAGGTGTTATTTTAAACTGTGGACATTTTTAAAAGATTGTTAACAATCTAAAGACCAAGGAAGAGGAGATGATTAAGTACAAAAATTCACACGATTACAATTTACGCAGCCGTTACATAATGTCCAGAATCACGTTGGTGAGTGACATCACGTTTACAGTGATCTCTCAACAGTGGGAAACCAATACACACGATTTCTTACTTCTTGTTGTATGCTTTCAAAAATATGTGTATGGTGTTTCAGGACGAAAATTACATTGGTATAAAGAAATGCGACCTGGGGTGGATGGGGATTGTGGCTGGCATGTTCAGAGACATTTGGGAAGGATTTTGAAGAGGGCCAACATTGGGTGTCATCGGGTCCAGCTGCAGGACTTATGGCAAAGAGCCAATCCACTCCCACCTGCTTGCGAGCTCAGGCTGAGGTCTGCCAGCTTCAGCCGAGGGCAGATGGTACGACAAGCGCCCACTAGAGCTGTCCCTGACCCAGAAGACCCAGGCGGGGCTTGGTGTCAACTCCTCTGCACTCAGGGGGACTTTGTGACCTTCAGTGGTGGTAGAACCTGAAGTGAGACCAAAATGTCCCCTGCAGAGCTGTCGAGGGGCACACCAGCTCCCCCTGGTGGCCGTGCACTTCATAGGCGAGCCTCGCCAAACCGTCCTGTAGAACCACTTCTTCAGACACTGGGGCAGAAGCTCTTAGTTAAAGGAAACACAACCGTCCAAGGTGCCTGCAGGAACAAGCAGCAAACCAACCTCAAAAATCCTTTAAAGTTTCAGGGGCGCTAGCACTGAGCTATTAAATTCCCACGCCAGCTCCTGGCTTTGGAAGGAAATCAGAGACCCCCCGCTGCGTTTTTGTGCTTTGCTCCCTGTGGTCCTGGGTAATTGTTGGCTGGCGTCACCGTGGTCTGCGAGGCTGTCGTCCTGGCAGGGCTGTTTGTGCTACTGTAAACACCATTTATTTTTGTTATTGAACATAGTTCACTGGACCTTCTGTGCAAGTGATTGAGAAACAAGTCCAAACTGGTTTGAGCAAATAAGGAACGTTAATGCCTTAATTACTGAAAAGTCCTTGGGCAAGGCTGGGTTTGGGCAGGACATGATGAGTGGCAGACCTGCCATCGCTGGGGGTCAGTCTCTTTCCCCTGGGTGCCCCTCATTCTCAGGGCCTTTCTAGCCCTGCCCTGCAGTGGTATGAGATGGCTCATCCTTGGCACCAGTTACACACGCCCAGGTTCACCCCCAGGGAAGCTGCGGCTTCCCCCATCATGGGCCACATCTGGGCCTGGACTGGTCAGCATGCCCTGGGATGGGCATGGGCTTTTCTAATCAGGGCTCATTCCAGAAGTTCTCCAGAGACAAAGCAGAGGAAAGCAATCCACCCCAAACCATGTGGGCAGAGAGTCAGTGAGGGTGAGTCCTCAAAGGAAATGTGAGGCACTGCCTTACAGCAGAAGAGCAGTCTGTTGAGTGACCAAGACAGGAGGTCCCCTGGCAGCAGTTTAAACACGGGCTGTTCAGGGTGACCACTGGGCTCCTCTTCCTGTTAGCTTCCGAGCTCCTGGGTTTCCTGTTTTGAATGTTTAATCATGGAATCCGAATATCTGTCAAATGGCCAAATGGGAATGAAGAGAAGCAGTGGTTACCAGGTGGCTTTATCAGACCTTGGTCTAACATTCTGTGAGACTAGAAGAACAAGAAAGAAGTACAGTGTAAGTGACTCTAAACCTCAGTTGGGTTTTTATCTATAAAATGTGAGTGGTAATTGCTGTTTGACATGCCTGTTGGAAGGGTAGCTCTGACAATTTCCGTAAAGTACAGCAATCCAACGCCTGGGTGTCAGATCGCCCCGTAAACGTGAGTTCCCGTGCTGCCATCTTTGTCTTGTTCCTTGGGCTTCGAGATCTAGAGGTGACTATCAAAGGGAAATGTAGAGCCACACCCAGGAAATGGAACATTCTGGAAAGCATCCAATGTCCCCTTGAACAAGGATAGTGAATAGGTTCATTCCCCAGGACCGTCTCAACCTATGACCCGTTTCTGATTGGGGAGCTTTCAAAGGCACATTTACACACAGTAGGTAAAAATGCCATGGCTGATCTCAAGGGCCTGCCCTCCTCGACGCAGTGTGCTGGCCGCCTTTCCCAGGCATTCGCCCAAAACTAAATGCCACCTTCTCTGTTGTGTTTGCTTTATAGACACTGGAAAACCCCAAGTACGAGTTGATCATCGAGGCTCAAGACATGGCAGGGCTGGACGTCGGGTTAACAGGCACGGCCACAGCCACGATCGTGATCGATGACAAAAATGATCACTCGCCAAAGTTCACCAAGAAAGAGGTAAACCCTGCCGACCGCCACCTTTGGGGTCTCAGCCACGGCCACGGGTCGGTGCTAACTCTGGGCACCACAGCCACTGCTGGCTCCCTGATTGCAAAATGGAAGCACTCCTTCGCGGTGGGCAGGACGGTGTTCTGCTGGAATTCTGTCTTGCGGTTTTTTATTTTGTGTTTGTGTGACGTTAAAATGCCAGGAAACTGTGAGAACAAAAGCACTGAATCTTGTTAAAGTCCATGAGAAAATAACTTTTAATGCCAAAGTGCCATTTTCATAGTTTTATGGGTGTTATTTAGCCGTATTATGCGAGTCCCCTTGCGATTTTAGCATAACAAGAACGATTTTTTTTCAGCAAGTACAGATTGAGAGTCCAGATGAACTGCAGCAAGGAGGTAAAGCAGATTTTTCTTGGCAATGACAAGGTGGCCCAGGAACTTATGAATAACAGCCGAGTTAGCTTGTCTGAGAGGGCCGTTATTTATTCTCTCCTCTTATGCTTTTATGATTATGGATCACGTGGCGTGGCCCATTTATTCCAGTGGAGCCATGTTTGCGGAAGGCTTGAGAAAATAAGACCACACTCAGGGGCTGACTGAGAGCCCAAACCAGGAAGTCATTGGCACTAGGCCTCTGACGGGGGCATGTTAAGGTCATGGATTCTGGGGTGCCCAGGCCAGGGCTGTGGGTCTGACCCCCTTGTCACAGGCCTAGTGAAGGGAAAGCATGAGGGCCAGACACAGGCCGGGGCTCGGCTCAGCCCTGCCCCCGGGTGGGGTCTCTCCACCTGGTAGACCTCTGAGTGTGGTCTTATTAACTGCTCTTTGCAAGTGAGGGATCTGACTGTTAAGCTCTGGGGATCTGTCCAAGGTCACAGGCAGAGCCAGTAGCAGACACAGGAAGGCAGCCAGCTCTCCAAGACTGCAGCTGTGCTCTGTCCTGCAGCACAGGGTTTCCTCATCCACCCCCAAGGCGTCCCCTGGGTGGACCTGCCCCACCGCCCTCCAGGAATCCAGAGGGGCCTCCTGAGGCCGGACTGCCCGGTGGCCTCTGCCCCTTGGCAGCTCTGCATGGCTCATGAGCAGGTAGAAACTCCCGTCTGTCCCAGGGACTCATGGACACTCAGGGTCCCAACCTCAAAACAGCCCAGCACATCGCTGCCTGGGGCTCCCGACCATGGCTGTCTGTGGGTCTCCCCAGAACTGCTAGTGTGAACTGCTCATTCAGTATCTCCACGTTTCCCAAACTGGTGTTCCAAGAAATCAATCCCGTAAGTTCCACTGCGGAAACGGAGGTAAAGAGTCGAAGGGGAGAAAAGATTTCGGGGTCAAACAGACATGGGGAACGCCGAATTGAATAGTTAAAAAGATTTACTGCCAAACTCCTAAGCAACCTCAAAATTCTCTGTTTCTCTGAGGTGGTTTTTCTTAGAGTTCTTCCCCCAGGAACGTGTTTCCCTGGACCACAGCCTGTCTTACTAAACTGGTGTTCAGTGGAACCCTCTGGAGGACAGTCATTGCTCTGTAGGATTTCTTGTCTATCTATTTCAAAATACTCACGTAGCATTTAACATAAATGTGTGCTTAGTCGGGACTGAATGCCAGGACTGAGAGATGGTTTTGTTCTTGTGGTTGACATCACCGAGTTCAAGGAAAGATCTAACACACACCTTAAATTTAAGCAAGAGACACTGAGCATCAAAAGAAAAATGTGCTCACCTGTGGATATCAGCAAAAGCACAAAAAATTTCTTTGAATGGACACTGGATGAGAAGCCTGGGATCCCTGAAGGGCGGGGCCAATGTCTGAAGTGACAGACGGCTCACTCACAGAGGTGCAGGTGACGGGCTCTCGGATGTGGGATGTCCCAAAGGAGTCTTTGCCCCACACTGGTTAAATTAGAGCAGTTCCGCTTCCTCACCGGGTCCCACAAGGCTGTTGCAGAGGGATGCACACATTTTGCACACCGGAGCTGCCAGAGGGGCCAAGGTGGCCCAGAGCTGGACCCAGACCCGCTGACGGGCCCTGATGTGCGCCAGCTAGCCGCTCCACGCGCCCCGTCCTCAGCTCTTCACGGGTCCCGTGGCAGAGCCCTGGGCTGCTCCCTGTGAGGTGAATGGCTGATGACGAAAGGCACTGGGGCCATGCCTGTCACCTGCTGTCCTCTGAAGTGTGTGGGGTGAAGGTAATGGTGAGGATGCTGTCCATGTGATCACAGTGCTGTTCCTGAAGTCCCAAGCCTTCTTGTCCAAAGAGCCGGAAGGCCACTGTGTTCCTCTAACTTGATCTGTGACTCTGCCCAAGCGCATCGAGGGACACGTGGAGACCCTGGAGTTGTAGGGAGGAAGGACTGCGAGAGGGGAGGCAGCCAGACCATGACTGTGAGATCCAGGGTGGGGCGGGAGCAGGAAAAGCACCTGAGAGAGATGGACCCTCCCCTGCAGACTCACCCTGGGG
This sequence comes from Spermophilus citellus, assembly GCF_964194105.1. Lineage (NCBI taxonomy): Eukaryota > Metazoa > Chordata > Mammalia > Rodentia > Sciuridae > Spermophilus > Spermophilus citellus. The sequence continues at coordinate 65,222,176 of NC_138200.1, forward strand.
CTCAGGATGTGGGCCAGGCACAGCAGCAGGGCCTGGGCACACAGGGGACATGCAGCTGTGACCTTGAGGTGGAAACAGTCATTAGAGATGAGGGTCAAGGTCTGGTGGTCACAGGATGGAAATGGGGCCATTGGGGTGCAGAGTCCAAGGGGACCCTGTCTTATGTGACTCTCCACATTAGGACATCTCGGCAGTCCTCGGGCATGTGTGGTTTGGGGGAATATGTGAGGGTTCTGAAAAGTTCTGGTTGACATAGTGTCCCATTTCCAGGGAAGTACACCCCTTCATCTGTTTCAGAGAACAATTTAAAAGAGGACTTGGGATCGGCTGCTAATTACAGAGACTAGAAATAGCACCGTTTTTAATAAGCCTTCCTCCAAGCTGCCTCATGGCACAATAGATTAACTGCAGTGCCAGCTATCACATCCAACAGCAGGCAGAAAGAAGCAGGGAACAGAGAGGGTGATGGAGGACTTGCCTCCTGGGTAAATGTTATCTAAAGTGCTTCCCAAGAAGCCCAAGTGACTTTTGCTTACACCTTCTTCGCCCCCCTTATCTGTAAAGGAGACTGAGACATAGCACTGACCATCTTCCTCTGACGGTAGCCACCTTAACAGTGCAGCCGTTGTTTAAGGAAGGAGGCCCCTTAAAGGGGTGTTAAGAAGACATGGAAGTGCAGAGTCAGCTCGCTCGTTTACTCCCCTGGGGCTTGTTCACACTGACTGTAAACTTGCTGAGAAGCCAGACCACCTCCCTCTTGTTCTCAGCTGCATCCCAGTAGACACTCAGTAATTCAGTATTTACGGAATGCTTCCTGAAGATAATTTGAACTTGAGAAAAGTGTTACTGGGTATGATGAACCAAGATTGTATTTCAAATTGCTCCTGTTACATGAAATCAATTTTTAGTCATTGACTTTCATGCAGATTTAGGCTGGAAACCTCCGGTTCCCTCTAGAGACTTCCCCGGGAGTTTTTCCTAACAGCTTGTACTCATGACTTCACCGAATGTGACTTTGAATTTCCTGGATGAGGCATTTGGAAATGATCTTAGGAATCCAGTTAAAAGGCTCCAGGCCCAGAGATTTAACAGAGGTGAGAACCGGAGGCCTCTGAAGCAGGCTGACTCGTCCACGCTTCATTCTGAAGTTGTTATTCTTTTCCAGGAAGGACTTCTGATGTGTGCCTAGAACATCATAGATGCCCAGCAAAGACCAATTTAATAACTCCTGATTGCACATAAATCTTAGGTCTGGGTTAATCAATTCCCCATTGATTTTTAAAGAATGTGTTTGCAAATGATAATCAGATTTTTAAAAATGAGAACTGAGCATTTTCTTCCTTTATTCAACAAACCTCATTTCCTAATTGTACCTTAAGATGGGGCAATCTGTAACTTAGACTAAGAACATAGGACTGTATTTTGGGCAGTTTGATGCGTTCTCTCTGAGGTAGATGTGTTGGCGTTACACCATGATGTGTGTAATGAAAGTGGCATCGACTTCAAGGGCCTGTCCAGCCAGAGAGGGCGTCATGGGCAGATGCCCCCATTTTTACAAAGGTCTGAAGGCAGTGGTGCAGGGCCGACCCTGGTGAGATACGAGGTTAGGCCGCCAGGTGACGACCGCGCCGGCTCTCCCTGTCCAAGGCCAGAGGGGCTCTTTCAGGACATAAGACGCCCAAGAGTCTTATTTTTGTTTGAGGTATTAGCTTTTATTAGTAAAAATGTTTTATTAGTTAACATTCTTCCGCATTTTCTCATAAATGCTTAGCTGCAAACTCTCTGGTGCTTCTTCATATCCTAGTGACGTAGCGTTTTATCTATAGAAATGTGAGAACTAAAGGTCTGGTCCTTCCTCTAACAGGGTTGATAGAAATCTGACCTGCACTATTGAGCGGGTGGTGTTTGTTTTTTGTTTTGGGGGTTTTTTTCACCTGCAGAACACATTTCATTATTGGAGAACTTGTGCTAGTGTTGAGGATTGTTGTTAAATTTGAGAAAATCTGTCAACTCTGTTTTATGTACAGACGTGTGTGTGTGTGTGTGTGTGTGTGTGTGTGTGTGTACAGACAGGTCTGTGCTATACAATTTCAGATTCTTGTGTAATGACTGATCTTTAAATTGATAATGCTGCTAACCAGGTCGTCAGCCAGGGCCTTGTCTGTGGCACATGATGAGTATTATGTTCTCTTTATCCGTGTCAGGACAGCGGGTAGCACGGGCAAGAATTCTAAATCCTTTTCCAATGTGTTCACTATGATTCACTCTTCTTCATTCATAGTAAATTTAGCCAACAATGAAAGAGCCATTTTATTTCTTAGTTTAGAAATCTACTCTTCCTCTTAATGAACTGTCTGAGGTAGGGTGGCACTATTGATTTCGGTCCCTTGTCACTTTTGCATTGGGTTCCACTGAGGTTTTGTTAAGACCTGCTTTACCGAGGTGTGAGTCACACCCCACGAGCTTTCCCCTCTCATGAGGGGCCCTCCACTGGTTTGGAGCATGTGCACAAAGCCATTTGACTGTGGCTCTGTCTCACTTAGAACCACCCACAGGAGAATCCCCGTGCCCATCCCCAGTTCCCCCAGCCTGGGAGCTCCCAAGGTACTCTGGGTCTAGGCATGGTGTGTTCCGGACATTTAATACACATGGGACCACAGACTGCGGTCTTTCATGGCTGGCCTCATCCCGTAGCTTAATGTTTTCTTTTAAGTTCACCCAAGTTGACACACGTGTCAGCACCTCATTTCTTTTCTTTTATTTAGCAACTTCTGTTTTGTTTTTGTTGGTTCTGAGGATCAAACCTGGGGACTTCCACGTGCTAGGCTAAGCCAGCCCCCAGGACCCCATTCCTTGTTAGGACTGGTGCTCCAGTGGATGGATGGACCACATGTGGGTTTCCACCCACCCTCTGACCGGCGTTTGGCAGTCCAACCTTTGGACTATCACGGATATTCTGCTCTGAACATTCATGTGCAGTCTGTGAAGCTTTTGTCTAAATTTTCTGTTTCTCAACAGCCAGAAGGAAAAGGAAATCACCGATAACAGAGCTCTGCAGTCGTGTTCTGTAATTTCTCACTAGTTTTATTGAAACTTTCCAAACATCTTTCTAAACTGCAGTCAATATGTCTCACTCAAGATTTATCAACTTCTTTTTTAATAAACCTGTAACTTTCATATAGAAAAGTACACATCTCCCGTGTAATTTAATTCTCGACAAGTCAAACAGAAAACCCAAACTAAGATATAGGAGGCGAGAAGCAGCGCGGAAGCTCGAGCCCTGCTCCTGGACCCCGCCTAACCAGGAGCGGCTGCTCCTTCCACGGCTTCCACAGTGCACACGCTTTCCTGCGGGTACCCAGGCTCCAGTGCCGCGACTCCTCCTGATGCACCCACGCCTGTCTGTTCCCATCGCGGTGCACATTTGGGTGGTTGCCAACTGGGGCTAGTTGATGTCAGAGTGGAACAAGCAACCTTGACCCTGTCTGTGAGCCCGCGTGCAGCCTCTGCGTGCTGTTTGGGGTTAACACCGTCCTCGGGTGGAACTGCTGGGTCAGCTTTCGATGACACTGCCAGTTTTTGCCAGTGGTTGGTCCAGTTTGCTTTGCATCCGCCACTGAGCTTCCCTGGCTGGATTTTGATCAGACCAGTGGAGGCGAGTCCTCCCCAGCGTGTGCTACCGTCGGGTTTGCAGTTGGCTCTTGGCCTTTCCGAGGTCTGCGCAGCGCGGTTATCATCGGTTCCCTGAGCGCTGAAGCGCTGACCCTGTTCATTCACCTCCTGGCATCGGGACGCCTCCTGCAGGGTCCTGGGAGAGCCCTGCAGACTTCTGCTAAGTGGGGCTTTGGGCCTGTCCCGACAACGTGGTTCTTCCTGTTTTCCAGCCATCTCCTCGCCCTCTGGCTCGCCCCTCCCCTCCCTGAGGAAGAAAGACTCCGTTTCAGTGAAGTCCCCTTTTCTTAGCCTTTGTCCTCGGTTAGCGCTCTGCCCTCTTCTCGCCAACTCTGAAGGCTTCGTTTCTTGGATGGATGTAACAATCCAGATAGTTTATTCCTCTTAGTTTTGATTTGACAAGTAATATTTTTCTAGAAATGTGTCCATTTCATCTTTTTTTGTTTCTGTTTTTCTTGATGAGTCCTGCCAAGGAGTATATTCATTTTATCACTCTTTTCAAAGAAATGATGTTTTATTGATTTTTCTCTGTTGTTTCTTCATTTCCTTCTATTTCTCTGGATGTCATCTATTTCAAAGTCCTGAAGATGACACTTAAGATCACTAACCTGTAGCCTTTTTCTAAATCATGAATTTAAGATTGCTGAACACTAGTGTCCCTTAGTGTGGCTTTAGTTCCTTCCCAACTGTGTCGTTGAATGTATTTTCATTGTCTTTCAGTTCGAAAATATTTTCAAGTTTCCTGAGTGTTTCTTTCCGAACTCACGGTTTTCTAGAAGTACTCGTGTGAAGCCGCATGCTTGGGGGTTTTCTCCTCCCTTTGTCAACAGTAGCTAGTTTAATCCCACAGTTGGAGAATATGCGCTATATGGTCACGGTCCTCTGACACTTCCTAGAACCGGCTTCCCAACCCACACCCGAGCTGGTCCAGGGGCCCTTGAACACACGTGGACTCTATAGTTGTTTAGGACTGGGCTCCGTCTGCATCAATTACACTAAGCTCCGTGATCTTGCTGTCAATCTTCTACACGTCTTATCAGTCTGTTTATTCCATCCGTTTCTGAAAGAATATAAGATATCAGGAGTATGGGTATATGGATTCCTCTTGCTCCATCAAATTTTTCTTTGAATATTTTGAGGCCTTATTATTAAATGCATACAAATTAATCGCTGCCTCTTCCCGATGCGTGAGAAGACCCAGCAAGTGCAGCCACAGACCCACCTCAACATCTACCTCTTCTGGTGTCCGCATCACCAGCTCGGTATTTTTTGGTCACATCATCCTGGTATATGCCTTTCTGTCATTTCTTTCTCTCGAGTTTTCTGTAATCTTTTACTCAGAACATGTCCCTTTTAGACAGCCTCTATGTGGGCTTGGATTTTTCTTTGTCGATTCTAATCCTCCTGGCCTTGTTACTTGGATTATGTTGTTCATTTACATTAATCCAAGTCCCATAGGTTTGGGTTGAAATCTGCAAATCTTAGTTTTTTTTCCCCCTATTTGTTGTTCTTTCTATATGTTTCTTTTTCTCTCATTTCTTACCTTTATCAGAAATATATGGATTTTTTATAATTTCATTTTCAGCTCTGACCATTGATACCTTGTAGTGATCTTTGGGAAACTGTCATCTTTCTGGCTAACACAGGGAATCTAGTACAACGGGCATTTTTACCCCTTCCTGTTTAATGCAAGGACCCGGAACATTCAAACTCATTTTATCTTCCTGTCTCTTTCTCACATTGTGACTCTATGTGTTTTAAATTTTACAAAAGTGCTATTCCTTTTTTTTAATAAGGGTCTATCTACATTTCCCTGGTACGTGATCCTTTGCAGTGTTCTCGATCCCTTTTGCTTCTGCGCCTCCCAGTGCAGGGATTCCCCTTCTGGTTAAAACGCCTTCAAACACAGCTCAGCTCTGCTGGTGACAAAGTTCTCTCGTCCACTGCTGACCACGAGCACCTCTGGGCCCAACCCTTTTGGAGCATCGCTTCCCTGGGCAGGGGACCCCGGCTGGCAGCCGTCTCTCACGGCCCCCGAAGAGACTGGTCCCTGCCTTCTGACGCCTGTCAGGGTTGTCGAAGGTCAACCATCCAAAACGTCGGAATCACTTTGTTCCCCACTGAAGAGCCGCCTCTGACTCTCTGGCTGGTCTTGACTTTCAGTGGTTTTCCTGTGACACGCTGAACAGTGGGGGGCTTGTGTCCACCATACTGGTTCCTGAAGCATCTCAGTTCATGACGTAGCCCTCCAGGGCTCTTTCTGCCCCACTGTCCCTTCCTTCAGGTGGCTGTCCCTCTCCCCAGCCCTCGCACATGTGTGTGTGATAAACATAATTAAAATTACATAAAATTCAGTGTCTGCTAAGTCAGTCGAGGTCACTTCTGAGTTTCTTTTTTTTTTTCCAACATTTTCCTGGATGGCCCTTGGCTCTGGTCTTCATACCTAGTGATTTCGTAGTTAAATTATGGGCAACAACGTGCAAAATTTAGGGGGATGGTTTAAGGCTCTGGCTGGTGTTACGTTCCTCCAGAAAGGACTCATTTTTGCCTTCCATAAACAGGTGAGAGTAGGAATGAACCTTAAGACGATCTGGACGGATGGACTCAGGGCTCTGACCCGGTCGGTCTGCTTGCTAGTTCCCCTTGCTCATGGACACAGCCTCTCTGGTCCTCACTGAAGCCCCCCGCGTGGACAGGGCTCCTGCACCTCTGTACACCTTGCACTCCAGCTGCTGTCCCCTGGGTCCCTTGACTGTGATGGAGGCTCCCTGAGGCTTTCTGGCTCCTCCGGCATTTCTGCCCTGATGCTTTGCGCCAGGCCTTTGCCCTTCTGTCTGGAGACTTCCTTGCGGGTCAAGGCTCCCTGGTCTCCTGGCACCTCGGTGAGCTTCCCTTCTCTCCAGGATCCTGCGGGTCAACCTCTGGCTGCTCACAGCACCCCGAGCCTTCACAACAGAGTGCGGGGGGGGGGGGCCTGGAAGGGCACTCGTACTGATCCTTGTCCTGAAGTTATTCTAGATTGAGTGTGGACCTAGGAGAAGTCGTCCCCATGACCACAGACAGAGCAAAACATCTGATCAGCTTTTGAATCTGGAGGATCGGGGGATCCTTCTCTGTGGAATTCACAGTGGTACAAAGCCTCATTGTACTGTCATTCAAAATAGGAGTTGCAGGAATTAAATGGCTCGGCTGCACCTTCTCGCACCATTTGCTTCAAGATCAACTCACTTCACCAAAAAGCTTGGAAATGTGTCAAGTGTCTCGTCCTCATTATTGCTGATGAAGAATTGCGCTAACTCTGAGAGAGCAGAGTCCAACTAGAGCCAACCTTCTGCTTCCGGTTCCTTCTTCTGAGGCCTGGAGATTTCTTAGCACCTCTGGTCATTGCGTTTGGCTTTGGTAGGTGGCCGATTCTGCTGCCCGCTCTCTCCAGAAGGCTAATGACGTGACCCGATTCCCCCTGGCCTCCGGGATCCCGTGCAATGTATTTGAGTGCTTCGAATGAAACTCTCCTACTTCCCTAAGACTTTATTTCCCTTAGGAGAGCCCTTTAAATTCAGATGTGCCTGCATCTACACACCAGCCCCATTATTATATATTCTGCTTACTCGATGGCGATCAATCCAGAAAGCCAACCACATATTTCTTAGAAAATCGAACCCATTTAAATTATCTGACTCGACAAGTGACTTTTCTGGAGGGCGGAGCCCAAGACATTTTAACAACCAGATAAACCTTTGAAGATGACTAAATGTTTTCCACATGGTTTAGACTCCCTCTTTCCATGAAGCCTTTCCTAGCCTGGATAGTGAAATACGTGAGACTCTGCGACATGTGAAATCCCTACCTTGCCAACGTCTTGGCTGGGCACAGAATCACGAGCCACCACACACCTTGTCGATTCAAACAGCAATTCTTTATTCCCGAACTCACACCGGCCTCTACACACGTTCTGGGGCAATCCCAGTTCTGCCGCCGCCCAATTCACCTACTCCACGAGGCTTTCTTTTCCAATACTTTCTGAATCTCCCGAGAACTCAACGGGAGCTCAGGCAGCAGGAACGCCCTATTTCCAGCAGCAATAATCTTCAACCTCCAACTTCCCTAAAACCCATATTGTCTTAAACCGGGAACGCCCTAAACCAAGGACTGGGATACTTCCTCAAACCTGATCAGCTCTAAACCCGGATCCGCCCTGGTCCTTGAGCAAGGTCACCTTACATGCAATGTCAACAGCGAAATTCCAAGGCAAGTCCATTTAACATGGGGTACGCTGGCAAGGAAATTTCGATGCGTCATTCCTACTTGGCAATGGCCCTCAGCAGTACCTGACCGAGGTTTAAACAAAACGAAGCCTGCACCGTTGGGATCTTTCTCCCGGCCTCGTACAGAGTGGCTGGAATCCCAGGGCATAAAGAGATACAGAACACGTGGAGAGGGCTAGGCGTGGTCCCAGTGCAGCGGGACCAGCAGCGTGCAGCTCTGAGAATGATAGCGCTGCTGCAGATTGGGTCCGTTCCTGGTCTGTGTGGTCCTGAGCAACACGTCATCCAGGGACCCTAAGAAGGCATCTTCCCGTCACGTCACTGGAGAGCGGTCACCCGCAGCACAGCCAGCACCGTCCTCCCATGCCTGTCCTGCCTGGAGAGGGTGAAGCCATTGCTTTCTTCCCCCGCACCAAGATCATAGGGAGGTGTGGATGTGGCACGTAAATCTCCCAGCGTTGAGATTTCAGAGACACTGGAAATAGCGGGTCTGCCCCTGGGTTTCTTGAGTAAAAGAGAGCGAAGCCCACATTTGTACAACTCTAAGCCATGATCTGTAAATAGAGGCCGTCAGCCAGCAGACCTCGTCCAGGTGAGGGCCTGGCGGTGTCTGCATTCCTGGACTTGCTCGCTCATGGACAGCAGGGTGAGGTGGCTTGTCCTGCTCGGGGTGCCCGTGCTGAATACAGACTGTGATGGAAAACAGCTGGACTTCTGTAAGCAGAAAATCTATGCAACCTACCCCGTGGCCGCTGCTGCTTCAAGTCGCTCCTAGAGGTAGACCAGGCAGCCAGATGACTGATCGCATTAATCACCCTTTCATCACTGTATTCATGAGGCGCTGGTCTTCGTCATCCCCGTGTAGACCTCTATGCAAATTCTGCGGCTCCACCAACCCCCAGGTTGTGCCCAGAGAGTCAGCAGCAACTCGGCGGCAATAAAAGCAATTTTTCACTACAGCTGGCAGAGTCCCGACACAGAGGCCCTGGTGGCATGAGGTCCTCCAAAGACCTCGCCCACCTGCTTCTGTTCAAAGACAGCATCCTCACACTGATAGCAGCAGCCACAAAGGTCAACCCTAAGAAGGTGACATGACAGTACCTCCACAGGGCAGCTCACAGTGAGAAACACAAAGCCACAGCAGGAGAGGGGACGGGGTGAAATGCCCAGGCCCACAGCCACCCGGATACCCGCCATCTCACTTGTGGAGATGAGCCTCTGCCCCCGTCGACCAGAACTGCTTTCCTCGGTTGTGCCTAGAAATCTCAGTCTCTTCTTCAAGGCCCACGTCGTGAAGCCCCAGCCGTCTGCCACTCCGTCCCTTTGTCCCAACATATGTCTGACCCCTGCCACCCCTCCCAGTGCCCTCACATCCTTCTCACCCATCCTGAGTCACATCCCCCAGTGCCTCTGGGTGCGTGGGCTTTGGAGGGCCGGCTTTAGGGCCACCCGCAGGGGCGTCAGTGCATGTTGAATTGATGATGAGCTCTCCGGGCGGCATGCCCTCCCGCTGCCCATGATCCAGCTCCTGCCACAGCATCAGTGATTCCCCTCCTGCGCATCCGTGCAGTGTCACATGCACACACACACAACTGTAGTATGTGTGCAATGCTGTTGTGTATCTCAGTTCATTCCAACATGTGCGTATCCGGGTACGTGCATCCTATATTCCAGTACATGACAGCCACCTCTGACGTGGCCTGTAATTGTTTACCTGCTTATTGCTGCACTGCCCACATCCAAATGAAGCTCTCCAGGGAAGGAAGCTGTCTCTTTTGCCCCCTGCAGTGGCCCCAGCTCCCAGCCTGGCAGGTAGTAGGTACCCAGATAACTGGGGGATGATGGGGGGGGCAGGGATGGGGGATCTAAACACTTGACAACAACAGAGACCATTAAGAAGTTGAAGAATTGTGTTGTTAAAGGGACTTTAGAAAGAGTCTCATGTAGAACACTGGCTTTGTAGATGCAGGATGCTGCTCAGGGTGGGTGGCAGACCCCAGACCAATGTCCCGGGGCAGGAAGCTGCTGCTGGTTAACATCAAGGTCAGCACTAAGCCGGGAGCCTCAGCTCTCCTGGGTGGGGGGCTTTCCCTGCCGCGCTGAGAGCCGAGGCGGGTGAGGTTCCTTCTCGGAATGAAAGGCTAATCGACACAAGTGCAGAGAGCTCTAAATCTCCTTCCTTGTCTGTCAAGGAAGAAAACAAAAAGCTACAAAACTCAATGTTAATAAACAATACATACAGGGGTTGTTCGCGTGCAGACAGGACCAGTTGAGTTTAGCAACAGGAGACAAAGAAGACCTTGGGAGCTCCTGCGTCCCACCTGGGTCCCTCCTTCCCTTCCCCGGAGTGGGATTAACCAAGTAGCCCAGGACGGATTAACGCCTTCAGTTCTTTCCAGACCCAGACCTGCTTCGGCTCTGGGTGGAGCCCCAGTTTCCCACCGTCCGCAGCATCTCCATGTTGCTGTCACCCTGCCCACATCTAAGAAGCCCAGTCCCCGTGAGAAGGGCCCCCAGGCCTGGCTGAGCCGTGGGAGTGATGCAGCACAGCACCACATCGATGGTTGCCAAGGGCAACCATCACACCTTCACACCATCACCCTTCACACGTGTCCTTGGCCAGGCTCTGTGCCAGGCCGGCTGCTGGGTGGCAGTGCCCTCATGCAGCTCCTCCTGTCCCCAGCTTCTGCTGGTTGCTGACGACCTTTGGCGCTCCCCGGGCTTCATCCTTAGGGCTGTCTCCCAGGTCCACCTCTGTGTCCAGATCTCCTCTCTACAGGGACTCTGGCCATAGTGGATCAAGGCGCCCTCTACTGACCTTGTTTTAGCTTAATCCCTCTGTAAAGACCCTCTTCCCAAATCAGGTCAGGTTCCCGGGTAAGAAGGCTTAGGGCTGCCACACGTCCTCTTTGGGGGACACCGTGCTTAGCTGTGAGACCTGGAGGGTGCAGAGGGTGGCCCTGGGGAGGGTGTCTCTCACTTGAGAAGCAACAGCCCAGTGTGTCCACAGCAGCCTGAGAGAGGGCGAGGCAGGGACCCTGCAGAGTCCAGCAGGGGCCACATCCCAGGGACAAAGGAGAGACTAGGCTGACTCCAAGTGTGGCAGGAAGACCTTGGCAGACATTTAAAGGGGTCAGGGTGCCATTCAGAGATCCAGAGCCCCACAGCGCCCAGGAATCCTGTTGTCCCTCAAAGGCGAGTGACCAGGCAGGACATGGCTGTGGATGCAGCCACCAGTGACCCCACACCTGTGTGCTCCACCACCTAGTCCTCCACAGAAGGTGCTCTGTGGCTTTCCCATGGCAGCACCTACAGGGACCAGTGTTCACAGGCATTTAAATAAAGTTCCATGTGCTCATGGAGGCTGTCCATGTTCCACAGGCTCTCGCCTGCTGCTTGGGCTGTCCGGCCAGGAGTGTCTGGCTGTGGCCCCTGTGCACACAAGAGAGCTGAGGCTGAGCACCTGTTGCTTCCCAAGGTCACCGCAGAGCCACAGAGGGACGTTACAAGCTCATGCCTACATTTTCTTTGCAGATTCTAAGTTCGTTCCTAAGGTGGCCAGCATCCCATCAGCAGCGACTGTGTGCAGTTCCTGTGGACCATGGGCCGTTCCACCAGAAGCTCCGAGTCCAACAACCCAGCCCAGCTGTGTGTTGTTAAAAACCCAGCAGCCAGGGCAATATCTCGGAGTGCCAGTTTGTGCTGAGCAGGGTCAGAGAAACGCCTGCCCGCCCTCCACCCCTCCTGCAGCATGGGAACAGCCATCCCCAGGTATCCTGGGGCTCAGTTCCAAGACCCTACGGGTACCCACATCCACTGATGTTCGAGCCGCATACATTAAGCAGCATGGCATTCGCAGGTAACCTGTGCACGTTCCCCTACGCGCTTCAAATCACTCCCGGCTCACTGTAATCCCCAGTACAAGGGGAATGATGGGTAACTAGTTGTCATACTGAATTATTTAGGGAATAAATAATAAAAGTAGAGGTGGAAACGTTTTTTAGGTATGTTCAACCCGTGGTCAGTTGTCCACAAGTGCAGAACCTGGGGGCACAGAGGGCTGCCGGTGCTGATCAGCATGTCTAGGTCGTGGGCTTGGCAATGGAGGCTCAGAGAGCTGAAGAACTTGCTGGACTTGAGACCCCTCTCTTCCACCCTCTGCCAGGCTGTATTGTGCCCTGAAAATGTTTGCAGCTGCCCCAGGACCCAGCGGTGGGAGCGATTCTGCCCCATCCAGCTGCAATGTGGGGCTCCTTGGTCCCTGCCCTACAGGTCAGCTCTCTGGCGCCCCCTGCTGGCTGCTCTTGGGGGAGCGGTTCCACCTGGACACTGGGCTTGCTGAGGGCCTGGGCTGGGACCTCAATCCTGGGCTTTACTTGAACTTGTAAACTGCAGCCCAACGCCTGCTGCCTTCCTCTGGCCCCACCTGCCTTCCACTCAGATTAGGACAGTGTTTTGGGCCAGCTCTGGAGATAACGAAACACACAAGAAGTGTTCCCTCCTGAGCTCACCAGACCCGTCTAAGGTCCCCTCTCTCCTTCTATGACTTCTTCAAATTAAAAAAAAAAAATGGGGTTGGGATCTTTTAATAGCCAAGTAGTTGATGAGAAGCTTTACTTCTTTATTTGGATGGGCCCAGTGAGCAAATATAATAATCATTTCTCAGGAGCACAGTTTTCATCTGTGTTGTCAGTTCTTTTAAGCTACAGTGAGGCAGCACTTTGTGTGAGGCATCCTCCTGGATGCCTTCGGCTACTGAGCTCAATTCCCACAGCACCTCTGTACATAGACTCTCACTGTGCCCAGTTCAGAGTGAGAAAACTGGGGCCCAGGGAGGGTTAGGAACATGCCCAAGTCACAGCCTGCGGGGCACAGCTATGAATCCAGGTGCACAGCTCTCAGCTCACCTCGAGTTCCCGTGCATCATTTGGTCCCTTTGGAATTCAGGAATAAAGAAGACAGGCTCGCAAGACAGGCTTTTCCATCAGGAGACTCCAGCAAAGAAGTAAAAACACTCAGGTCGAACAGAACAAGGTTCTGGAAGGGACATTGACGTTCCACTTTATACAGGTGTATTTGCACATCGACTTTGATATCTTTCTACATCATCATCAATCATTTATAATTGATTCCCCAAGTGTGAGATATCGTGATGGAAATCCAAGGTTCACTCACTGGAGAAACTGGGCAAAGGCTGTAAAGCAAGAGAAACTCTAGTTCATTAGCTGGGGTCACTTTATATTAGTCTGCTATCTCTGCCTAACAGTTTTTAAATCTTTGAAATTTATGATAGTGGTTACTGCATTTCCATAATTATTAATGAGATAATGGGCTTCTTCGAGCTCGCAGTCTTGGTGCATTTGATATACTTGTTCTGAATTATCAGGGTCAGCAGCAGCCTGAGCTCTCTTCATCCCTAAACTCACCACTTGCCTATTAACCCAGGAGACAGGGAAATGCTTGCCTTCACCAGGCTTGGGAGGCAGATATTAAAGTGTGACAAGAAGGGTGAATCCTACAAATGAGATCAGAGAACTCGGCAAACACTACTGAAGGGAAACAGATGTAGGCAGGGTTCCCAGAGGTCAGATCATGAAGTAATGGCTCTTCCTTTTAGTCTCAGCTTTGCTAAGTGAAGTAAGGAGAGGTCATTCAAGTTGGGCAGAGCACTCAACAGGTGCAAATGCCCTGGGGCACACAAAAGCCATTGGAAGAGTTGAGAGGAGGAGTTGGGCCAGTTCTTACTTGGTAAGCCAGGGATGGGTGGGAGAGTGGCCCGCATGGAGTGAGGCAGTTCCTCAAATGCAGATCAGGAAGGCCAAGTGCTTCCCTTAAGTTTCCCCAAGTCCTTCCTCAGTCAGAATTAACTGATTCTGTCATCTTTGGCCCAGACTTCCCCAGTGTTTGCTGCTGTGTGCCTCCCAGCCTTCTCCCTGGCCTGCACTGATCCGCGTTATCCACATCCTTTAGGGCCTCTCCAGACTGGCCCTCCTTTGAGGGCAAACAGCTTCGTCCATCTGGTTTTCCCCCCTTAGCTGCAGAGCCACATGCACAAAGGAGCCCAAAAAAATGTGTTCATATTAAACTCGACCTAGTAAGCCATGCTCTTCCCCAGCTCTGCGAAGGCGGGCAGATGTCTTTGGAATCGCCCCGGGTGCAGGGCTTGCACAACTGGGCACTGTGAGTCCGTGCATCAGAGCCAGAGCCAGGTAGCCACTCACTGGCCCCCACGGCGCGGGCACAGGGGCTGCCACTCAGCAGTTCCACAGGCCCCCGGGGCGGAGTTCAGCCTCCGAGGCACGGCGGAGGGCCTTTCCCCCCGCAGCGCTGGCGGGCGGAATAGATAGCCCCGTCAGGAGCACTAACGCCAGAGACTCCCTCCCCAATGAGACCGCTTGTCGCTTCCTCATAGTCCAGGATCCTGTTGGAGCTCACCTGGTGGCTCAGGGCAGGTGCCTACGTGGAACTTGCAAAAGCCACTCCTGAGGTGGCTCGGTCATCATCTCCAGGGAGGGCCAGGGCTTCCGAGTTCAGGTGTGGCCACATCTGGGGCTCAGGCAGGGTGGGGGCTGCTCTCTCCAGCTCCGGCTCTCAGGCTGTCCCTGGCCACCCTGTGCCCCACCTCCTTGTGCCCTCCTGTGCCCCCTCCCCCAGACCCAGGCACTAATCTCACAGAGACTCACTTTGCTGCATCCCGGGGCCACCTCTGAGCCCATGCGCAGGTGGGGACTCGTTTCTTTACACCTTGCAGAATCACATCCTTCTGCCCCTCCACCGGCAGGGGTGCATGCTGAGTGGACTTTAACGGCTTCACCATGACAAGACGGGCTTCCTCCCCGTCTGGAATCCTCCATCCAGACCTGCAGGAGACGGCTGCTCCCTCTGCAATCTCCTCCACTCTGTTCTTCTCAGTTTTCAAATCGTCCACTTGTTAGCAGCTGGCGCAGTTGGCCCAGTGTGGTGGTCAGCACAAGAGATGTGACCCCCTCTGCTGCGTGTCACCTCCACCCTCCCCCTGCACATTGGGAGGAGGTCATGGCTCAGGACAGGAGACAGGTTTGCTGACTGTTCCCGGGCTGTCTCCACTTCCTGAGCTGCTGCGGCCACATGGTATGTGGTTATTTCACATCGATCATCTCTGTCACTGCTTTGTGGCCCAAGTCAGTGCCAGCAGAAACCACCAGGCACCTGGCATGCTGAGGTGGGCACAGGCCTGGGCCGTCAGTGAACCATGTGACTGGCGCCTGTGCTGGGCTAGCGCACGGGGAGCTGGACCAGGGACTAAAAGTGCTTCGGGCAGAGCTGGCCCTCCACCTTTCTGTGAGCATTAACTGAGCACCTACTATGAGCCGGACACCATGGTGGGTTCTAAAGATGAGTGAATCGGTAGACGACGTCTGAATGCAGGCTCTGGCACGTGAGTCCCAGGCTTCCCCTCCAGTTAACCTGCGTGGCCTGTTTCGCTGCCTGCCTGGTGGTCACACTCCACCCTTTCCCTGGCTCCAAGACTCTTTTGCTCCATCTCTTCTGCGCAGGTGACTTTGCCTCCAATTTCTGATTCACAGTAGGTCCCGTTGGAAGAGGTGACAGTCTTTAATCTGGGCAGACTTCCTGTCCCCTCTGCACCCTGACGCTGTCCTCCCCAGGTAGCTGCTGTGCCCCTGGCTGCCAGGACCCTCTCTGCTTTGGCCTCTCAGCCCTTTCCCCGGAGCCTCCTCCTCTCCGGGGCCTCCCTGTTCTCATGCCTTTGGTTCTTGTCCTGCAGGAGCCCTCCTCATGACCCCCCTGTTGCCGCAGAAACTGGATGTAGGGAGTGTCGATATGGAAAAGCAGAATTCCCGGGAGACCTCTGATCGGAATAGGTCCCGGTGTAGGTACTAGTCACCAAAATAAGTCATCGCAGAATTTTCCAAGGTTAAGGGGTAAGACTGGAGCTTAGCGGTAGAGCACGGGTCCAGTCCCAGCTCTGGGGACTGGGGGGAGGAGGAGAAAGAGGAGGAGGAGGAGGAGGAGAGACAGAGAAGAGGAGGAGGAGGAGGAAGGGAGAGAGGGGAAAGAGAAAAGAAAGGAAACAACACACACACACTTTCCGGGGTCCTCAGCCTTCTTCCGTCTGGACAGTGTCCACCCCCCCAGTCCCGCCTGTGAGGAGCGGAGGGTGGTCGTCTGGGGTCAGCACAGCACTGCTCTCCGCCTCCACTGACCAGAGCATCTGGAGTCCCACAGACCTGGAGTGTCGAGTGTCCTGGGGCAAAAGCTGACCTGGGTTAGCAGCCACCTGCCCTCCTCCTGATGGGCCTTCCACATCCTCGCAGTATTTCGTTGGGAGGTGAAGATGCGTGGGCGGCACAGGGTCTTCCCTAGCCCCAGGCCCCCCTGCCGGTGGCCATTTGAAGCTATCTGAAGCCGGAGTGGCTGATTTGTAAAATCACATTGAAATTGCTCACTCGGTGTAAAAGCTCTCTTTGGGCTTAATACTTACCTATTTTTTTTAAGAAATTTTAATAATGCCGCTGGGGTTTGAAGTCGGTGGGGAACCTGCTGTTGAGATGGCTGTATTTCTACCAGGATCAGCACAGGGTGCGTATGTCACAGGAAACTCGACCCTGTTTGTTGAAGGAGTAAATTTTCATGGTAACTGGTAATTGCTGGTCTGTAAAACCTGTCTTCCTGATGTTTCTTCCACTGAGTAAAAATGATTTTTCTGTTTGTCGCAGACTAGACCCGTTTCAAATGGAATCATTAACCTGGGTTCGCCCTTGTACAAGAAGCACCAAGTTCAAGGCAGAAACGGAAAAGCCCGTTAAGCGCGTTTCCTACCTGCACGATTTACCTAAATAGAGACCAGCCAAAGAGGTTTCATTAGCAATCTGGAAATTTTCTCATAAGGTTTTTAAAATGTATTTTATGGTCAAGATGTTACAGTATCCTCCTGGGACTAATTCATATCCGGCCAAGAAAAATTCCATTTTCCCATTTACATTCCAAAGTCTGAACTTTTATTTTATAAATGAATTTACCCCCCACCCACCCCAATTCAGAAAGTGCTGGCTACATTACAAATTTTAATGCTACTATTATAGGATCATAATTTTAAAATCCCGGGGTTCTCTAAGGGCCCAGCAGCATGCCATCCCTCCACTTTATTAAAATGAATGAACAGATGTACAATTTATTTCTGCCGAGCTATCATCTAAATTCATAAGCTATTTCTCATATATCTGAAATCCACGTTGGTTTCCCATTTTCTTTGCCTTAGAAAAAAAAAATACACTCCCTCATTTATCACTCCGGGGACATCGACGAGGAGCCTACCCTTCATTCACTTCAGACTAATGTCCTCAACACCATTTAAATCCCATCTCCTCGAGGCGGAACACCCTGTCCGATCCGCAGCCTCCCTGGCCGTCTGTGTGGAGGCGGAGTCACGTGAGCGTCCACTTAGCAGACACAGCCCGCTGACCCTGGCCTTGAACCTGTGCAGAAGCGTAGGCCAGGCTGCCACCATCAGGGTTAAAGTCTGAGTCAGGAAGTGAAATGCAGGTCAGCTCACCTTTTACAGAACCCCCCAGACCATCCCTACTTCCCCTGTGCTGCCCGTAGCAGGACAGGAGGCAATTAGACCCGTCTAGGCTGGGCGGTATTCCGCCAAGCTCTCAAGACCCACCTGTTGATCTCAGAACTGTCACGCATCCCTGCATAGCCACTTTCCAGCTGTGCAAACTTAGGCAGATGGCTTAACCTCTCTGAGATCTGGCTTATTTGTGAGTGAAATGGTAATAAGCAGACCCAGCTTGTAATAAGGAATAAATGAAGTACAGCCTTCCGATGCCAAGGTCAATATTATACAGCAAGCTCAGTGGCTGGCATATGGTTCCATAAAAGGGCCGTTGTGAGAACTATGGCATCCCTGAGACACGTCCCCGTCCCCTAACAGTTGGGCTGGCATCGTAGAGCATGACCCTCTCTCAGTCTCCTCTTTGCTGGCCTGGCCCACAGGAACGTAGGGAGGCAATTTGTAGCCAGAGTGATGGATGAGCTCAGCTCGGAGAGGACCCAGATGAAGCCTTCGGGTTAGCTGGCAAAGCCGATCCCCGAAGAATTCTGTTTATGAGATCCTGCTGTAACTGGGCAGTAAAACTTGCATGGAAATCTGCCCTGCATCTATAAACGCACCCCAGGGTCAGGGCTTTCATAAGACTCGGAGGGTTTTTAATTGTATTTTTGCCTTTCTGTGGCGCTGTCCCTTGGAGGAAATAATCACGTTGACGTCATTTGCTTTGCTCCGTGACTGCCCTGGGGTCCCTCACACAACACGGGGGTGAGGAAGGTGGTTCTCCCGGTCTCCGCAGGATAAAAATGATGGAATACTTTCATTTAGTGGAGAGGTAGCTTGAGAGGACAGTGTCACCAGGGCTGGTGCCCCAGCGAGCAGCAGGAAGAGGGCGAGTTGAGACAGGTGGAGGAGGGGCCTTAGGAGCCGTGAGAGCGCCGCTGTCAGCAACTGCTCCCAGTGTGCCCCGGAGCAGGTCCTGGCTCCTCCGATGGCCCCTGGCTCTGCCGTGAGCATGTCGTCCACAGCCCCTGGTTACCGCGGCCCGCCCTCTAATGAGCTCATAGGCCACGGTGGAATATGGGGCCCAGGCAGTTCCTTCATTTCCGCTTGACCAAGCCACGTGTCAAGGTCATTGATCCAAGACCCTCCAGGAAGGTTCAGAAACCCCGTTCAGCAGCTGAGCGGCGTCCCGAGGCCAGCCGTCCATGGGACAAGGCAGCCAAGGCTCCCGATACAGTGAGAAGCCAGAGCCGCACGCAGCCTGGGGCAGCTTGAGGGACTTTAAGAATAATGAACCCGATCATTGGACCCACGGAGCCTCAGATGACAGGATCCAGAGAGGAGCTGAGCGGGGGAGGGAGGACGGCTGAGCTGGCCTGGGTCCCGGGCTCGCTCCGTTGGCTCGGCTGGGAGGACGGTTTGGTCTCCACGTTCCCTTCCTGGCAAGGCGGGGTGGCGGGGTGGCGGGGTGGCGAGGTGCGCTGGAGGCGGTCTGGGGTCACAGCACTGTGGGTTCTGGCCTCGTCACCCGTCTCCTGGCTGCTGGACCTTCCACAAGCGCCTGAGGCTCCTGTGGTCTCAGGCTCCTCACCTGTAAAATAGGGGTGTGGTGGGGAGAGTTCCCGGGTCGCCTCTGGCCTTGCCATCTCTTCCCGAGGTGGGTCCTGCTGGCCTCTCCAGCTCACAGACCAGGGACTGGAAGTGAGGAAGCGTTGGTGGCCTGCTGGGTGGCTGCAGGTGGGCCTCAAGGCCAGCCATGGATCAGGACCCTTGGTCTCCCGCGAGCTGGCTGGAGATTCACTCTTGGGGGCAGAGGCTGGACCAGGCTGACCTCATGCAGTGGGTGGCGCCGGGTGCCCAGAGAGGCCCCCTCCTTACTCAGGGCCGGAAAGCACACCTGAAAATACAGCTTTGCTGAGCCCACCTGGCTCCTCTGAACCTCCCCCGCCTCCGACGGGCCGGCACAGAGGCCAAGGGGTCAGCGCAGGGGTCCACACTGCTGTGCAGGGTCCTCTCCTCTGAAGACGCCCTGCCGTCCCCATGATCTTCTTCACTCAGGGAAGATCAACCTTGAGCTCCTGCTGGTCAGGGAGCCAAGCTCCCACGGGGAAGGACGCGCACTAGCTCTCTGGCACCTTCTCTCTCTCTTTTCAATAAATAAATCAACAAACAAACCTGTCCATGGTCCTTCAGAGGGAGGCGAGTTCAAATTCAGCGCAGGGGCCTGGTGCAAGGTGCTGCAAGGTGGGGTCATCACAGGTGAATCCCCAGGAAAGTCTCGGGAAAGTTGGCCACAAGACCCCAAATTCATCATGTTAGGTTAAAAAGAAAAAGGACTTTTTTTAATCTTTTCTTTTTTGAATGATCAGAGACTCCAGCCTCTCCCAGGACGATGCAGAGCAATGCCGAGGCCTGGAGGTGACTCGATGCAGTCCTGTTACCTAGGCCCGATTAAGTTCCCACCATTTGTGTGTGTGTGTGTGTGTGTGTGTGTGTGTGTGTGTCTGTGTGTTGATCACTCACACGGGTGTGAAGAGCCATCATCACCAGGATACAAAACTGCTGCTTCAGCATAGAGATATCACCTCTTGCTGCCCCTTGATGGTTATGTCCACCTTCCCGTCTCCCCAGGGGACTCTAATCTGTCCTCCACCTCTAGTTTTGTCATCTCAAAGATGCTATGTAGAAGAAATCATATACTCCTACACTCCTAGAGATGATCTCCTTTCACTAAGCATAAAGCCCCAGAGGTCCATCCAAGCCGTTGCTCTCATGGATGCTTATTCTTATTTGTGGCTGCATAGTATTCCTTGGTATGCATGCTCCCGTTTCTTTAACCATTCACTCACTAAAAGATGCTGGCTGGCTCCTAGGTTGAAGCTATTTTAAATAAATCTGCTATGAGCCAGGCGCAGTGGTACATGCCTGTAATCCCAATGACTCAGGAGGGTGAAGCAGGAAGATCGCAAGTTCAAAGCCAGCCTCAGCAACTTAGTGAGGCCCTAAGCAACTCAGCAAGACCCTGTCTCTAACCAATATGTATATATGTGACTGCATGACCAATATGATTCTGCAACATGTACACTCAGAAAAATGAGAAATCATATCCCATCTAAGTGTGATATATCAACGTGCACAAATGCATTCTAATGTCATGTATAACTAATTAAAACAAATTTTAAAAATTTAAAAAGGGCTGGCGATGTGGCCAGTGGTTAAGTGCCCCTGGGTTCAATCCCTAGTATCAAAAATATATAAATAATTTACCATGAGCATTTGTGCCTTCCTCCCTCTGGGAGAAATGCCCAAGGGGACCAATTGCTTGGTGACATGCTGAGTGCGTGTTAGTTTCATAAGAAACTGCGCAACTCTTTTCCAGAGTGGTTATGCCATCTCCATCCTCACCAGCAATGTAGGCGAAACCCTGTTTCTCCACGTCCCCAGCAGCATCTGACACTATCGCCATGTTTAATTGTAGACACTCCTGTGGACATGGGCTAATAGTTCACTATGATTTTAATCTGAGTCTTCAATGGCCAGTATTAAATATCTTTCCATGTACGTATTAGGCATCTGTATCTTTGGTGAAAGGTCTGATCAGGAGCTTTGCCATTTTCTGATGGTATTTTTTTTAAGTATCGAATTTTTGAGAGTTATTTGTAGTCTATACGTGAATCGTCTGTCAGAGTTGAGGCTCACAAATATTTCTGTTAAGTCTGTGGCTTATCATTTTATTCTCTTACTAGAGTTTTTTCACAAAACAAAAAAAAAAAAAAAAGCTTTTGATTTTGATCAAGTCCAATTTATTCTTTCTTGGGTAGGTTGGTCCACTCTAAGGATTCTCTGCCTGGTTCCCAGGAGCTAACACGTATCCTGTTTTCTTCTAAAAGTTGCGTAGTTTTATGTTTTGCATTGAGTCCATGATCCATTTCGAGTTAATTTTTGTGTGGGGGTGTGAGATGCAGGCTGAGGTCATTTATTTATCAATGTGTGTGCAACTGCTTCAGTGCCCTTTTTAGAAAAGGCTTCCACAGAAGTGCTATTGTTAAAAAAAAAAAAAAAAAAAAAAAGAATCATTTGGGTGCATTTGTGCAGGCCTATTTCTGGGTTCTCCATTCTGTCCCATGGATCTGTGTCCCCCTCCGCTGACACCGCACTGTCTCGATCACTGTCGCTACAGAGGAAGGCTGAGCAGCAAGAACCGCAGTCCCTCCCACTTGATTCTTCTTCAAAAACACTTTAGAAAACAATTTCAAATGCACATGGAATTCATAGCATTTTTCCCCTCCAAAATTAATTTTTTTCTGATTGAAATGTAGTTCGTTCCCATTGTAAAAAAAAAATTTAATGATATGAACGTATCATGGAAAAAGCTAACAGTCCTCCCCACTCACCCAAGAGGCGACTCATCGAGACTTTGGTTCAGCATCACCAGATACCACCCTTTGCGCGTGGCAAGCCCTACTTTTTGATTCACAAATTTGGGATCACACCACATTTGTGTCTCACGGTCTGCGCTGGGGTTCTTTTCTTCCTGCTCATCTGTGAGTGGTACCTTATTTCTTCAGGACGTAGCAAAAGCGTGCTGTGGGCAGGAAGCAGAGCCTAGCGCCCGTCACCCGGCGATGCCTGTGTTGCGATATTCATACTTTGTTCCTTTGGCTTTTGCTGTGCGTGGGGCTATCTTGACCTTTCTTGGTGGCATCAAAGGACAGAGAACCCCTCCACAATGTGGGTGATTGAAGACAATTCACAGAAGCCATCATGGGAACATCAGAGAATAGGTTCCACCAACCCCGAGTCCAGGTCCCTCCAGCTGGGACGACAGGCAGGTACCACGGTGACTTCTCGGTTTACGGACAGTAGAGGCAATTCCCAGTAAGCCAACAGCACCCCAGAGTTGCCAAAGAGCCTCAGTAGGCAGGTCACGCCGAGTCCCTCCTGGTTTTTATACTTTGCCCAGTCACCAGCTCCCCCCAAACTGTACCCACCCCTCCTCTACACGGGAGCCAACCTAAAGGACAGCTGCATCCCTGGCCCCAGCCAAGCTTGCAGGTGTTGGGCCTCACCTCCAGGGGGCAGCCGGGAGCAGAGCCTGCCAGGTCAGCCCCACCCTAACCCACCTCTGGTGAGCTCCCTTGGCCCCTGCAGCTTAGGATATAAACATTCTGTAATCTCCTTCTCTTTATCTCATTTCTGCCTTCAGATGTGCCCTTTGAATGGCCCCCATTCTCTGGGTTTCATTAACTCAACACATTTTATTTCCACTAAGTAAACCCAAGACATTTCCATGGCCCAATACAATAGATTTTCCCTTTTGATCAATATGCCGAGCAATTCACTACCTCGTTCGTTTTAATGGCTCCGTGTTGCCTTCTGTCTGATGGAAGTCCCGGCTGACCAGCCCCCCGTCCACAGCGTGGTGGCTCCTGTTTCCCTCCTATAACTATTAGGGGCAGTCAAGAGCCTGGGGTGTGGGTCTGTGCGCATGTGTGAAGGTCTTTGCAGGATGGACTCTCAAAAGCAAAATGCCTGGCCCCAAAAGGAGGAGTTTAGAGCTCTTTTCTTAATTCCATCCAAGTGCTTTCAAATCGCCCCCACCAGGTTCCCCCTGAGGGCTCCGGCTCCTGGCCTGGCCTCCAGCTAACGGTGGAGGGAGGTCTGACGGAGGGTGGGGGGGAGGCCTGGTCCAGAAAAGCGCAGGGAGGAGCAGCACATTCTAGGCCTGTGAAAGGCCACGCGGTTGGAGCAGACCTCAGAGCAATGGGGCTCGGGGACAGTGGGGGAGACCAGTGCCCTCTTTGCCTCCGCAGACGAGGCCCTGAATCTGCAGCAAAGCCTCTCAGAGGAGCTGGGAAGACAGAGGGCCGAGGCAGGAGCAGGGACAGGTGCTCGGGCCAGTTCCTGGGCTCATGATTGGGGCCAGGGGTGGAATATTCTGGGCTGTCCTCTACCTTGGATCCTAAGATTCCAAGCCCCTTATTCTTGAACCTAACCCCATCCCTGAGTGTCTTCCTCCTGCAACTCAGGCTTGCACCTCGAGCACCTCCTCTGGCAGGCCCTGAGCTAACACTGTATCAAAAAGGTTACTGTATCAGAGCACCCCAGCTCCCCCACCCACCCATCCCGTGCATCACAGAAACCTCCGCAGGGAAGCCCCCTCGGCCACAGCACTCGCTAGCCCCGCAGGTGTCCTTTAGCAACCAGGCTGTGGGTGCACAGGAAGGGACAGAGGGAACAGAGAGGGGCATCATTTCCTACAGGTGCAGCACAGCCTTGGTGCCCTGAGCCAGCGAGGATAACTAGAAGCCAAAGGAGCAGGACCCTCGCTCCTCATGCACACGGGGAAAGGAGGTCACCTCCTTCCCTGCTCTTAGCCTGGGGTGCTGCGGTGTTCTGCCCTGTCCACATCGAGCCTGCACCCCTGGGAGAAGCCTTGGAGCTGTGCAGATCAGAGCTGGTGCATGTGAGAGTCGCGACACTCTCACTGTGTCCCTGGGGAACCTTTTCTCTCAGCCCTGACAGGGCACATATGGGAGCTGCCCAGAGCAAGCTGCCTGTGTCCTGGGTAAGTGTCTCTCCTCTGTGCATGTGTGCTGCCAGAGCAATGATGCTAGGTGTCACCCCACCTGGGGACACGCCCTCTCTGCAAAAGCTGTATGGGCCTGTGTGTGCCCCTGTGTGTACGTGTGTGTACCTGAGTGTGTACGTGTGTGTACCTGAGTGTGTACGTGTGTGTGCATTGTGTTTCATATGAACTAGGCATCCTTGAAACCTGATGGTCAAGGGACCCTCTTTCCATCTGAAGTTGCTATCACTGACTGAGGAGGGAGATGCAGGGCAATCCGGAGCGTGCGTCCCCCTCCAGTGGCCATCTTCTCATCTTCAACAAGCATACACCCTACCCAGGTGTTCCCTTGACTGGTGGGGCCCACCTGGGTCCAGACATAAACAGCACCCTCCCTGTCTCGCCCCCTCTCCCCTTGCCGTGGAGATGCATCATGAACACACGTCTGAGGTGCGATGCCAACAGCATCTGCAGCCTGTCACGTTTTCCCAGCTCGTCACGAGGTAATTGGAGGCTGGTGGCCATGGACATGGATGACTCCCAGGTCGTGAACCTCTCCTTAAACACCCCTGCAGGAGCATGGAGGGCAGAGGGTCTTGCAAAGCCCACAGGACTGACTCTGGAGGAACCACCCCAACATGCCGAAGGCCACTGGGGTCAGCACAGGTGCCTGGGGACTTGTGTCCTGACGCTGTTCCCGCAGACTGGCAGCTCCTCAGGCCCACATGTGCATGTCCGTGCAGGACACCCAGAGCAAGCCACCAGTGGTCCAGGACAGAGCAGCGCTCCAGCCCAAGAAAGCCTCCCACATGAGCTGCTATGGAGACTTTTAGGGTCATTTTGGTGACATAAAGTTTTGCTGAGTTTTAGATTTTAGAAATGGTCACAAAAGCTTGGACTTCCTGGTGCTTAATGTACAGACAGTGCCCAGTGCCTGTGATCTGCCAGAATCTTCCGTGGGTGGTGGCAGTAGGCCCTGCCACCCCCACCCCAAAGTCCCAGGCTTGAAAACAGTTCTCAGCCTCACTGATGCTCAAAGCAGGTGGCTGGGCCGAAGGGCCCCTGGGTGTCCCCGCCTCTGCTTCTGCAGCCACAGGCCCTGGGAATAATGAGAGCCCGTGGCTCTGGCTTGCCCAGAAGACAGAGGAGGTGATTTGTGCAAAGGTGGAGCCTGTATCTAGTCTTTCTTGCCTCCCTCTCCCGTCTCCTGTCTGCCTCTCCCCTCCCCCTTCCTGAGCCTGTTCCCACCCTCCCTGCAACCTGTCCCCGCTCCCCTTCCGTGGCTCCCTGCAGCCCCCTTTTCATCAAGGAGGGATTCCAGCCGAGGCCTCACCTTCTACTTCAGTTCCTTGACACCGCGAGCCCTCCTGTCCCCACGCAGACACCCCACGCCCTGCCCCCACCCTGCCTCCCTCCCAGGGTGTGGCAGAGCAGAAGTGGCTGTGCCCTGCCTGCTCCCCGTGAACGCCGCCCACCACCCCCTCAGCGCCCATTCAATCAGCCCCCAAAGGCCCTGGTTTGCTGTGTTTGCTGCTGTAATTACACCTCAACAATGGCCAATGACGTTATTCCCTGATTGCAAATAAAGTCACAGGGCCTGTGTGTGTGCCTTCTGGCCCGCCGCATCTTGCACCCCTTGCACCCGGGAGCTGAGGAGACCCAGCCTTGCCCGACGACCTGCAGTGGCAGCCTGAGGGCTGTGTCCCTTTGCTGTGTGCGATGTGGTTCTCTAAACTGGAGAGCCTTGAACATGTCTGTCACTTGAAAGGAGGGACAGGGATGGTCAGGGCAGCAGAGAGGAAGGGGCGAGGGTCAGGAGGTGAAGTCCTGGAGGACTGACTGGGGGGGGGGGGGCACGCTGAGCCGGACAGACAGCCTCCTAGCTGGGGAGGGGGCAGGAGCGGGAGAGGCGGGTTGGTGCCCATGCTCCATGCTCCTGGACTCTCCCTCCCAGGGGCCCCAGCAAGGTCTGCTGAGAGCAGCGGAGGGTCTGGGGGACCTTCTCAAACCTGCGGAGCTCCCAGTGAGGGAAGTGTGGCTTTTGCTGAGGTCCTGAGCCTCTGCCCGGCTGGCAGGAGGCGCTGAGGCTGCCGTCCCCGAACCTCCCGCTGAGGGGGGCTTGGGGGGCCCCGAGGGGGGCAGACTCCTGACCCCAGGGCCTGGAGCACAGCTCAGACTGGCCACGGGGAAGCCTGTTCTGACTTCCTGAGGTCTGTCCAGGAGCCCCTCAGGTGACCCTGGTGGGGACCCAGGCCTTTCTGTCATTCCTGGGTCTACTGGTGCCCACAGTCATAAAATGTCTGTCTTTATTTATTTTTTGTGAGAGGCCAGCCACAGTCGGGGAGAACAAAAGCAAGAAGGGCTCCCTTTCTTCTTCTTTTGTTAAGGGGATTTTCAGTTACTAATTCAAAAATTGTAGAGTGATGAAAACTACATCAATGATTTTCATAATAATTATCGTCTTTGGTTTTACCCTTGGATGTTTTTCTGGCAACGTCTGATTCGATTACCCAGCAGAACGTTGCGAGGCCGTTCCACTGTTTTCCTGGGAGGTTTGAGTCCAGGACCGACTTGCTCATTAATTTTGTCCCAGGGGAACCTGTGGCTGCTGTTCCCAGACACGGCGTAGGGTGAGCAGTGATTCTCCACCGTGGAGGAGTTCACACGCACACACACACACACACACACACACACACATGCCGATGTCTGGAGACATTTCCCCTCGTTACACTTGGGTGGCGGTGCCCCTGGCATCTAACAGGCAGGAGCCCAGGACACTGCTAAACACCTCGTGGTACACAGGACAGCCCCCAGCATTCACTTAGGCGTGTTATAAGCATTTTTATTTTTCACTTCATAGTCTCATAAGGGTAGGTACTATTATTTGGAGACATAGAGACATAGAGAGGTTAAGTGAGTTACCAAAGGTCACACAGCCAATATGACACAGATTCATGCGGCATTAAACATGAGTCACTGTCCTCTGTGGTCTTTTTCCACGTGGCAGGATGCCCTCAGGTAGTCTATCTCATCCCCAGATAGACTTCGATCACAGTGCGCCACCCAGGCTCCAAGCCCAGAAGGGACAGAGAGTGATCTTCCTAATTCCCCCCTGTCGTTGTGCCTGATTCCCGAGGGGTGGTGCTCTCCCATCTCTCCTGCCACTCAGGAAGTAACCTGAGCCGGGGGAGTTGCGGTTGGGCCCTGGGGACTGACGGGAAACGCCCTGGGGACTGACGGGAAACGGGAATCAATGGAGCGAGCGGGAGGCTGTGTGTAGAGCTGTCCTTCTGCTGAGACATTTGGGATTTAAATATAAATTGGAAGCTGTAAGTCGAGTCCACGTGTGAATTCGTACAAGTCCCTGGGAGAGGAGGCAAAGGTCTCCCTTGTCCTCGTTTGTACCGGGGTCGGCATCAAAGGCCCAACCCCGTGTGTGGTGCCCACCCGGCGGAGCAGAGATGCGCTGGCTCTGGCCAGAGTGGCCCTCGTGAGAGTGGCAGGAAGGGCCTGTTCCTGAGGGCCCGGGGCTCCGTCCAGCTCCAGCTGACCTGAGCAGCCCCGTGGAAACCAGGAGGAAGGAGGCGGCTTGCTGTGGTTCCCAAGCCTCCTGCCATTTCCAAGGGGGGCTTGGTCCTCAGGGACCTCCCCTGGGACTCACAGGCTGCCCCAGGAAGTATGCAAATGGCACGTGGAAGGAGCGTGGATGTGGACGTGACGCTGAGTGAAAGAAGCCAGACAGGGACGGCCCCACCATGCGCTCAGTCCAGGGAGACACCCAGAACAGGCTCATCCAGGCGGACTGAGGAGGGGCAGGGGACGGGGCAGCCAAACCCACAGGTTTCTCTGGGAGGTGACAACGGTGTTCTGAAGTCCATGTGGGATGGCCGCACGGCTGGGGATGCACCAGAACACACTTGGTGGCACCCCGGGAAGGGGCAAAGGTCACAGCATGTGAATCATATCTCAATAAAGCTGCTACCAAGCCCCCAGCACCACGTCTGAAGACCACAGGTGAAGCCACCGAGGGCCCCTGTCCAGGTGAACTACCATCTTCCGAGGCTTTGAAATCACAGCTGATTTGGCTTGGCACATATTTCTCCCCACAGTTTAGATATCAAACCAAATCGGGGGGAAAAAATCTTAATTCTAGGGAAAGAAACTCTCTAAAGATGGCAAAATGGGCCTTAATCTATATAAACTTCATGTGCAGCTCCTAGAATCAGGAATTATGTCTTATTTTTTCATATCTGGGCACAGTCCTGGCACTTAGGTATTAAGAAGGTGACGGGCAGTGGGCCCCAGGAGGTGGTGAAGAATTAACTTGCTGGAAGGAGCTTTTAAAAAATAAAGGAACTGTGTGGGAGGCTCGTGCCTGCTGTACTTCCTCAGGAGCTCAAGAGCTGGTGCTCTGTGGTCCGGGTTGCACCCCGACTCTCCCCCCCAGGAGCGAAACTCACGCACGAGGCACCCTCCCACCCTGAGCCCCCTGCCCAGGGCCAGGGCCAGCAGCAGAGCTCAGCACGGCACCATCCGCCAGAAAGCCTTGTGGAGGGCACAGGGACATGAAGGCTGGGGCGGGGATGGGGCAGAGCCGCTAGGAGTGTGCATGCAGTGGAGGGGTCAACCCACAGACGGGGCGTGCAGGTGACAGGCTGATGACTGCACCCAGAGGGGCCTGCGTGTAGATGGGAGTCAGGCAGGGGTGGGGACAGGTGGACAAGGACAGAGGGGTGGGTGGGAGATGGAGGGACCTTCAACCCCAGGCGTTCAGGCCACCTTGATGACTGGCTTCGCTCTTCCTCAGACACCGTCTGGGGGCAGGTCCTCCTGCCTCCTCCTGGGGGGACTTCACCTGAACATCAAGGCACAGCCCATAGTCAGGAGCATCCCCCAGAGTTCAGCAAAGGAGACTCGGAGCAAGGAGTGCGGGTCAGCAGCAGGGACAGGCAGGGACCCCGGGACTCTGAGTAGGGCAGCCGGGCAATGGCAGGGTGGGCAAGCAGGACAAGAAGATACGCAGACGTCAGGCCTCTCCGACGGAGAGCTGGCCAGCAGGCCTGGGCCAGGCAGATGGCTACCGGGGAGAGGACAGAGACCCAGGGAGCCTGTCTGTTCCACCAGAGAGCGGCAGAAGGACAGCTGGACATAGGAACGCAGCCCTTCTCAGACAGCCTTCCTGCCGCGGGGCGCTGGGGGGGCGCTGTGGCGGGGCTCTGTGGCTGGGCGCTGTGCCAGGGCACTGTGGTGGGGCTCTGTGGCTAGGCACCATGGCGGGGCGCTGTCTCCGGGCTCGCAGGAAGCAGGGTCTCACTGCTCCACTAGCCTCGTTCTCTGTCCCTTTCCATATCTTTCCACCGGCTTCATGATGCTGCCATCCGAGCGGCTGAGTGGCCCTGGACAATCTCTGGCTGGCTCTGCGGCTCCAGTTTTCCTGGGATGGAAGAGCATAGCTCAAGGCAGCTGCTCCACTGCCCTCCAGACAGCTGCTCCCAGGAATGCAGGTTCTTAGTCCCCTGACGGGGCAACACCACTCCAGCTTACCTGCCTCCAGGAGCCTGGGACACAGAGCGAGGACCTGGGGCAGAGCCGGTGTCAGGGAGGCAGGCCTGGCACCACCTGAGATCCTGCCCCATGAAGCGCTTCCTGGGATGGATTCACAGGAACCAGTGGGGAAGCCTCTGGATTTGGGTTCAGCTGTAGCTAGAAGTTACATGGCTGTGAACAGAGAAGGGACTCAGCTCCACGAGGGTGGGGACACATCTGCTCTACTGGTCACTGAGCCCCAAGCACCCAGAATCACACCTGGCACATGCAGAGAGATGTGCAGCAGCTTTCACGAATCCATGGAGAGAGCCCACCTCTGTCCCAGGGTGACTCTGGGCTGCTGCCGCACAAACCAGAGACTGTTGAAGGCAGGAATGAAAGAGGGCAGGGCAATGCCAGTACGAGGTGCCCAGACTGCCCACGGGCAGCTCCTGAGGGCCACACCTGGGACACGGGGATGGGATGGTGATCCATAGGCGTGTCGTGTGTGTGTGTGTGTGTGTGTGTGTGTGTGTGTGTGTGTGTGTGTAGGGGTGAAATACACATCTCCTGTCATTTCCATTATGATCATTCTAGTAACATGTCAGATTCCGTGTCTACAGGAATGTTTGCCATGTCACGCACCGTCACCGTCATCTGACTCTTGAACTCCTTCAACACCCAGCCACTTGGTACCCACCACACAGCCACTCTGCGTTCCCTCTGACCCTCGGCCAACCGTAAACCAGCTTTCGCTCTGAACGTTCCTATTCAGGATATTTGAGGGAAACTGAACGATACGATGGTGGAGGTCACACCAAGAGAGGACGCTGGTCAGCTGGAGGTGGGGGCGGACACGAGGGCACGGAGGGCAAAGCCAGAAATGAACCGTGGTGCCGTTCACGGGCAGAGGGGTGGAGAGGGAGGATTTTTTTCTGTGGAGATGGAGGCTAGAAAGTCCCAGTTTTGATCCTGTGATATCCCATCACAGCACCTGGGGGTGGGCCTTAGTGATCAACTTGAGCCCTGCTCTCAGCCCCAACAGTTCTCCTGACACGTCTGGGTCAGTTTGTGGAATACAGATGCCTGCCACCCCCAAAAAATCACTTCTCTAGAAGTGGGGCCCCGGTCGTTTTTGAGTCACCAGCAGTTTTTGAGGGTTCATTTTATGTGAATCTCATGAGCTCTCAGGGTTAGGAGCACCTGATCCCCAAATCTCAGGTAAGCAACTAGGGGCTCAGGGAAGTGGTGGGATTTACCAAGAACGTCCTCATGAGTTAGAGGCCAGCCTGAACCTGCCCTGCACCTGCAGAGGCCAGACCCCAGAGTACCCAAGAGGCCATGCTGCACCCCTGACAAGGCCGCTCCTCATCCACATTCAGATGTTCGTGGCCCCACGCGGATCTCTAGAGAAAATTGCTTTCCTTCCCAAAGCTGGACGACGTTCAATTATTTCATTCAAAGTACAAGTGTGTTTTGCATTTTCTTTCATTTTTTTAAGAAGAGGAACTCAACCAAAAGATGCTCATGTCAGTGGAAATAAAGGGTCCAAGTCTGGGGTTCAGAGGAAACAGAATGAGGGAAAATCCACTCCGTGGTTCTTATTTCCCTCTCACCACCTAATGTCATATTTACTCCATCGGCGCCCTAAGGCCGTGGTTTCCAAACTTCTTTTTAGCAGCAAAACTCTTCTTTTTTTTCCTAAATGAACTCTCAGGCAGGAGCTCTAAATAGAAAACAGATAAAAGGTGATAAAGACCTCGGCTGTGTTTATTGTTCAGGGCAGGGCTTGGTGCACTGGGGGACCCCTAGGCCCCTCTCCCCATCCCTGGTTCCCAGGAGCAAGTTCGAGAGGCCTCGCCTCACTGGGGTACTCTCCTGTCAGCCTGCAGTGGCTTTCGTTTTGCTTTAAAGAGAAAAAAAAAAATGTCCATGACTTGAGCCTGTTCTTCCTGAAACCCTGCGTCTTTAGTTCTGCAGACTCACGTGTCTGTCTGGCAGAGTTGAGGAGCCACATAGAGCAGGAGGACAGCCATCAGACAGGGACAGACCGACAGGGAGTCCCCCTCAAGTCCCTTGCTCGGCACCATCTCCACGTCTACAGCCGGCCTGTGACCTGGCTCATGGGAAATAACTGGCACCGCAGAGCATGCCCCAGGACAGCAGGCGGGTGGTGCGGCAGGCAGCACCTCGCTTCCTCCTTCGCCCGTCAGCTCGTCCCTGCACCTGAGAGCCGGGAGTTGGGGTACTCCTGGTGTCTCCTCTTGGTGGAAGGGGGCCACCGCTCAGCCCTCCATACCCAGAGCGGCCTTCCAGTCCTGGGTCACTGGGCTGATGAGAGGGGGTTTTAACAGCCCCCGAGGCAGGGAGCCTCAGACTCCCCACAGCACCTCACACCCATGAGTCGGTCCTGCAGGGTCAAGAGCCAGCCTTCCTGGGAAGCCAGGGGTCCCCAGAGCACCTCCGGGGAGCCTCTTCCTCTGGAGTTGGTCCCCCTCATTACTTAGCTGCCTCGGCCCCAGGGTTTCGTGGTCCCTCACCTGTTTAGGAACAGTGGGTGGCCTGAAGCCCTTAACCGGGGACACACTGGTTTCAGCAGGGACTGGGGGCAGATTTAATTCCCTCCAAACACTTTTTGGAGTCTGCAGGCTCCCTGAAGAAGACCTGTCTATCAAAACCCCCAGGGGTCTCCAGCCAAGGAGAACTCCCAGGTGCCACGCTTAAGTCACATGGAGCCGAGGGTGCCCCCCCGGGGCAGAGGCTGGCCAGGCACACGCAGGGCCCTGGGTCCACCCCAGCTCTGCAACAGCAACAGAAATGACACCTGCCCACCATGGGCACGACAGTTCAGTCGCCTCCCTTCCCTCAGTAGGAAGAGAGAAGGCTGGTCACTCTTCTCACTGAGACCCGGGGCAGGCACCAGGTGGGCTTCCTCCCTGGGTCTCCATTCTCCAGACAAGATGACACCAAAGTGTGATGTGCCTCTCAGTCCGCTCCCTTTATGGGAGGTGTGGCCAGGCCCTGGGGAACCGCTGACCAGGCTCTCAGGAGCTCCCATGGCGGGGACACCCCCTGGTTGTCTGCTGGACAGCTCAGACTCCTGGGCCGAGTCCTGTTGCTCATGGCGGCTGCGGGCCTGGCCCGGCACTTCACGTACTCTTCCCTGGGTGAGCCCTCGCTCCTGGGCCTTGAAATCAAAGCTCTGGTGCCCGCTTTGGAGAAAAAATGTTCCTCAGGCCCTGGGCTGGGATGAGCTGGTGGTTCCTGAATGTTCTTTCCCCTGGTCCTACAGGTGCCTCAGGGCTGGCCACGTCTGTCCTGCCACAGGTGGCCAGGAGAAGACTCCAGAGGTCCACTCACCTTGAGCGGTGGCTCATAAGCAGCCTGTGACCTGAGAGAGCTCCGGGGCCCTGTGTGGCTCTGTGGTTAATCACCACTGAGAGCATCTCCGAGGCAGCCTTAAGACTCAGAATGAACTATACTCACCACTCTGGGTTGTGTGCTGTTGGAACTTAGAGATTGTGTTTGTATGCTGTTCTGTGCCCTTTATGTATACAATTAAATTTATGATATTTATAATAATATATATAAACTATTTTATAACATTCTACATGTGATATATATGTGTGTGTATATATAAAATGTGTGTGTGTGTGTGTGTGTGTGTGTGTGTATATATATATATATAGAGAGAGAGAGAGACAAAAATATTACATGTAAGCTAAACACAAATGTTCTGCTTTCCTCTGAAACATATTGTTTTACTCTTCATCTTTGTATATGGTATGAGAAAGAGGGTCAAGATCCACTTTTCCCTACATGGACACCCAGTTGACCCAGCCCCATTGATTACAATGACCATTAGCTGGAAACTAAATCACATCTAGACATAAAGGCATCCATAATGGGCCACAGATCAGCCTGGGCTGTACGGTAGTGAAGGAAAGCATTTCAGAAATTATAGAAGCAAGAGCCGGGCACAGCGGCAAACACTGTAATCCCAGAAACTCAGGAGGCTGAAGCAGGAGAATCACAAGTTCAAGGCCAGCCTCAGAAACTTTGTGAGGCTCTAAGCAATTGAGCAAGACCATGTCCCAAAATAAAAAATGATAAATAAAGGACTAGCGATGTGGCTCAGCACCCTTGGGCTCAATCCCTAGTACCAAAAATATTTTTTAATTATAGAAGCAAATGGTGGGGATACATCACAGTGTGTGCAACATAAAAAGAGGGAGCTACCCACTAGGAAAGGCCATTCCTTCATTTACTGCCACATTTCTCACGTGGTAGACTCCCCAGCGTGCCATGGGCACCTAATGAACACCTGCTAAAATGGATTCTTGCATCTCTTTGCGGAGCTGAGGGCTCATCAGGGACCAGCTGGCACAGCTGACCTTCTGGTGGGGTCACTGCAGGTAGCTTTCCTCGCCTTGGCCAATACGAAGAGCCCGCTGTCAGAGCAGGACCAGAGTACGCAAGGATGCAGCGTCAGGGATCTGTAACCCAGAGGAGCCCTTCCACAGGATCCAGGGAAATCAGGACACACTCAAATAGCCACGTCATTAGGTGTTTGGTGATGAGAACGGGAAGCCATGGGCTGGGAGCCGCACACTCTTATTTGTTAGTAAGAATTTCATGGGATACAGAGCAACATCTATCCCCACTGTCATTGCTAAGACACTAACCCCTTGCTGCACATGCCCGGCTGCGTGCCAAGCCCCTTAACTGTAATGTCATGTTTATGTCACTCACGGTCCCTACGGGGCCAACCTGCAGCAGAGGGTTCACTCTTCCGATAAGCCACGTCCTTTATGTAAACGCAGTCTGCCAGAAGCCTGGAAGCTGTTGTGAGCTGGATTTCCCGCAATCTCGGCCCTTTTATCCTCACAAATAGAAATTCAGTTTAGAGGGCTGGGGATGTGGGTCAACCGGTAGCGTGCTCGCCTGGCATGAATGCGGCCCGGGTTCGAGCCTCAGCACCACATACCAACAAAGATGTTGTGTCTGCCGAAAACTAAAAAAATAAATATTAAAAAAAATTTAAAAAAAGAAAAGAAATTCAGTTTAGAAATCTTTCCTAGACCTCCTCTTTTAATTCCCAAAGTCAATTCCCAGATGACTACACCCAAGCTTCTCCAGTTCTCTGTGAAACCTCAGGGTCAATGGCTCCTGCACCTGGGCCCCCGCAGGCCAGCATGCAAGCTGGCCCACGTCCAGCCCCTTAGAGCCATCTGCTGACCTTCCCCACTCGGCTTCCCAGGGGGACCTTCCTATGTGTGCCCTCCGTCGGTGTGGGAGAAAATCCAGTTCCACCTCTCCCTGAAGATGATCTCTGGGCTTAGTCCATCATCCCTAATGACCCTCATGGAACTCACCCCATCTCTTCAAAGAAAGAAGGAAATAACTCAGGTCCGAATTGAAAGAGCTCATGAGCTTCAATACGCCCTCCCAAGCCAATGGCCCACGATCATTGTATGAAAATAAGTTTTACGTCTGGTATTTGATTTGCCACATAGTTTAACAGAAAAGTAACTTTATCTATTTTTTTCCAATTAAAGGAAGTAATGTTACAATCAATAATTCCTCTACTCTGCTTTGGTAAATTAATGTCTTCCTATTGTTTTTAAATCACAAAGTGAACATTGCTATAGAAATGTAAAATGGTACTATTTCATTTTAATCTATTTAATTTTCCATTCTTGAATTACATAATGGGGTTAAAACATTGAATAGAATTAATAGAATGAGTATTTAATTAAGCAATAATGAGTTTCTAAATGCATGCTCAAAGAAACTAGCTTTATAGTTTATGCAAGAATCAGATAATGGTCTTAACAAAGACCATAATAATTGTGTTGAATGTTTTCTATATTTAAAGATTTTTGTTTTTTTTTTCTGAATTCTCTCAGGAGTAGATTTAAACAAACCCAATTCCTTGATTAGGCTCCACTTTGCTTTCAAGGTAGATTCTGAGTGTCTTTCCCAGCCATCCAGCCCCCGCACTAGAGGTGCCATAGGCCACCTTTGCCTCCTGACATCAAGCATTCCCCATGGTCCCCCGCATTCCACCCGAACCCTCCTTCCTTCTGCTCTGTGAACACACAGGCCCTCCTGCCACCCGGCCTCCGCTCCCACCACCCGGCCTCCGCTCCCGCCACCCGGCCTCCGCTCCTGCCGGTCCAGATGCCTCAAAGGCTCTACCCTCCTCCCCTCCTAACTCCTCCTCTTCTTTCAGTTCTCAAAGAATTTTCCCGATGATTCTTCTCTAACCAGGTCGGGCACCTGCCCCCACCAACACACACTGTACAGACCCCTCGAGAACCCTGTGATTCTTCCTGAGCAGTGAACACATGTCTGTAATTATCTATTAGTTCATACCTGTCTCTCCTTCCAGCCCATAATCTGCCTGAGAAAATATACCACATCTGCTTTATTTACTAGTGTATCCCTAGATGGATGGATGGATGGATAGACAGATGGATGGACAGAGAGAAAATGGATAAATGATGGGTGAATGGATGGAGGATGGATAGATGGATGGACAGATGGATGGATGGATGGATGGATGATGGATGATATGTAAATATGCCGACGAACCCATTACTACCTCTAAGGACACATGAGGGCCACGGTACACCCTTCTGAGATTTCCTAGAACATTGCCATCTTGTGTTCTCTGCCAGCCGCTTTGGTCAGTGCTACAGACATGAAAACCTATGTCCTGGGAGCAGCTGCCCAGGAGGGTCTCACAAACAGGGCTGAACTTTGGTTTAATCAAGTGGCTGGCTCACCCATTCGCCAGATCTTCAGGCCCAGTCGTGTTGGGCGCCAGCCTGTGTGCTGTTGAGGCTGACAGGTCATCAGGCTCCATGACCCACTACTAGGTCCCTCACACCACAAAAAATGTGATTTTTAAAGCCCATGAAAATCTATCATAGTAGGAGGGGCCAATGAGTGCGAACGGCCTGGGGTCAGAGTCAGTTCTGCAGGCACTGTCCTGGAGCATCAGTGACTTGCCACAGCCTGGCTCCTGCCTGACTTTGTCCTTTGGTGTCTTCTCAGTCCTCTGTCCCCATGTGTAAGATGCCTGAAGCCCCATGCAGCGGCCCCCTGTGAGAAGCTGCAGACCCGCCAGGAGGGGGCAGGCAGAAAGCTCGCGCCCTCCTCGCCCTCCTGCCTAGGCCACAGGGCACTCCTCTGCGTGGACAGCCATCTTCTCATGGGCTAGGACGTAACTGCGTTTCCACGGGCTGGTGGTTCCCAGCACCCTCTCGTCCCGTACACCAGTCCCACCAAAGGTCTGCCCCGTTTCCTAAGGAACAGGTTCAGAAAAGCCACGAGGACAGGTTGTGAACCGACGTCCATGGCCATCAGCAGGGACGAGCCCTGGTTCCCTGGCGCTGGCTACAGTCAGGGCTGGGTGATTGGCCTGGACAGTGGGCACCTTGAGGAGCCTCGGAGCAGAATTGGTTGAAAGCAGAGATTCTGGAATCCAGGAGGCCAGGTCTGACCTGGTTCACACAGGACTCTGGGCCAGAAAGCCTCTCTCTTCTTTGGGCAATCGTCTTCATCGGCATCTGAAGGGAAGGTCGCAGGCGTTTCTCCAAGGCTCCTGGACCCAGCCCCCTTCCTGCTGAGCCAGCAGTGCTGCAGGCCCCTCGGCCCCAGGCTCAGGCCTCCTGCCCGCCCAGAAGGGAGGGCACTCTGCTTGACACCCGCTTGACCTCCTTAGACTTGGACTCTACTACCTTTCTCACCCTGGATGGTGTGTTAGAATTATGTGGGCAGGCTCAGAGAACAGGGGCTCCCAGGCCTTACCCCCGGCCAGCTGGGCTGGTACAGGACCCAGGCATATATTTAAAGCTCCATAGAAAATGTCCATGTGCAGTCAGGGCTGAGAGCCCCTGATCTGGTTTTCCAGCTCCAGAACTCTGTGGTTTTTTGAGAGCAAGAAAGGACAGGAGCCAAGGCCACCGTGCTCAAACAGGGATCAGAGGGACCCGACCGAAGTAGCTCCTGCTGGAGCCATTCCCTGTGACCGCATCCTCAGTGCCCTGCTGGCCTGCTGTGACATGTTCTGGAGCGTCCCAGCTCCCCTGTCATGGCAGACAGGCAACTCCCCCAGGTTTGAGGAGGAGTGATAGATACATTAGTTCCCATCCCACCCATCCCCCAAGGCGTCCAGACGGGGCTCCTGATTAATGATTTGTTAGTCGATTAATCAGTGGCTGCCTTTGAAACCTCATTTCTCAAATGACTTCTCTTTGAACACCAGGCCTTTTTGACATCATCTTACTATCTCCAGATTCACTTGGCTCCTAATTAAAATTCCAAGATATTTCTTCTTGATGTCAGCTTATTGGTATTACTTGTTTATAAAATATTTGCAAACAGATTACTGTTCACCTGTCGTGTGTCAGAGGGAAGCAGCAAAACAATGCTTTATGCTTCTGACTCAAAGGAAATGTGTTAATGACAGCTCATGGAACCCTCCATCGAGGAGAAAGCTAATTTTTCATTGATTGATTGATTTCCCCCACGCCTACTGGCAGCAAGCTTGTGAGATGTACTACAACAGAAACACAGGAGGGGCAGGCCTACAGACGGTGGGTCTCTGTTTCCATAGCAAACGGCTCTCCAGCCACGTGGGTGGTGGGCAAAGGGCTGGGGAGCAAGCTGCTTCTCCTCCTCAGAGGGGAGGGCAGCTGCAGCAGAGGCTCTGGAAGCAGACCCTGGCCTGAGCCCCAGGCCCTCTGCTGGGAGTCCTGGCCTCGGCTGACCTGGTTGTGGAGTGTGAGCGGGGCTGCAGGAATCAGAGCGCACAGGAGCACCTGATGGCTCACGCTCTTGTTCAACAGCAGAGCCAGGGTCCTGGCCATTCCCTCCATGTGGAGGCTCAGGGACCAAAGTCCCCTCATGGCTCCCTCTCCCTGGGGGCCTCGGGCTTGTGAGCACTCAGGCAGGCAGAGAAGAAAGAGCACAGGCAGGGGCTCCACGTCTCCTGTCCTCCTGCCCAGCCCAGCACATTTCCACCCACGTTCTATGGGAGAGAAATTAGTCTCGTGACCTCACCTAAGTTCAAGGGGAGCCCAGAGGTGCAGCAGAGCATCTTCTGAGCCATAAGCCTCCCGTGTTATGTCATTTGTTATTAAATGAGGTCATGTGGGGCGTCCCCAGTACTGTGCATGCGGGAGGGCTCCACACAGGGCCTTTGCTGTGTACTTTTCAAAATAGTGACAGTCACCATCTCCTTGGTTTGCAGTTTCAAGCCACAGTGGAGGAAGGAGCTGTGGGGGTCATCGTCAATCTGACGGTGGAAGACAAGGACGACCCCGCCACCGGCGCGTGGAGGGCTGCCTACACCATCATCAACGGAAACCCAGGGCAGAGCTTCGAGATCCACACCAACCCCCAGACCAACGAGGGCATGCTCTCCGTCGTCAAAGTAAGGTTATGTGACGCGGCTGCAGGGAGCAGGGAAGGCGGGTGGGACCCCGGAGAAGACCATAGACAAGGCCCACTCTCTTCCTCGAGTTCACAGAGCAAAGCACTGGTGGCCCTCAGGAGCAGCTGTGCGCTCGACAACATAAGCCAGCACCCTGGATCTCCTGTTTTATAGGTTCTGGAAAACCCAAAGTCAGCTGTGACTTTAAGGAAACCAAACTTACATTGAAATGCAATTCTCAGTAGGTTTGCCCCTGAGTTAGCAAAGGATGGGCCAAAATGGAACCTGCAAAGGTTCTTTAAAGAACTGTGCTCCGAGTGTGAACTGCTGTGTTTCATCTTCATCTTTCTCAGCAGAGTCTCCATTATTGTCCTAGAAACAAATGCATAACAGTTCTAAAGGGGAGGGCTTTGGGGAAGCTGCCGGCAACCAGCAGAACCACCCTCTCTCTGGCTGCCAGTGGAGAGGAAGGAGGAAGAAACACAACCCCAAGAACCAAGCCCTGTGTGTGGTCATGCAGAAGTGTCCCCGCGAGGGACGCTGCACAGAAGGGGCCAGGCAGGTCCCCTCCAGTTTTCAAGCTGCTCCACTGTCTCTAGGAAGTCCCAGGGCCAGTTCCTGCCAGAGCCCAGCCTTCACCGGAACAGAGTCTCTTTCCTAGTAGAGGCCACCATTGGCCTCCAAAGCAGGCAGGAGTGTATTTGTAGTATTTGCAGAAGCAGCGGGCAGAGCAGAGACCTCGCCCCCAACTCCCTGTGTGCCAGCACATCCGCCTCAGTTTCCCCATCTGCAAAGGAGGGTGGTGATACATCAGACCTCTTGGGCGGTTGTCTCAGTGCATTGATAGTGCTTGATGGAGGACCCTCGGACATTTACTGCTCACAGTTCTGGAGGCCGGAAGCCCAAGGTCAAGGTGCCACAAACTGTGTCTAGCCAGGGTCTGCTTTCTCGTCGGTGGAGCTTCCTGCTCTCCCTTACATGGTGGAAGAGGCAAGGCCGTCCTCTGGAGCCTTGTGCATCAGGACACTAATTACCTACCAGTGTCCCCACCTCCCCAGTGCCCTTAGACTGGGAAATAGGATTTCAACATATGAATTTGGGGTGGACACACACATTCAGTCTATCGTAGTTGTGAGGACTTCAAACATTAGTATGTAAAATGTTCAGAACGGTGACTACTACTCAGTCTGTGTCAGTTTCCTGCTGCTGCTACAACAAATGGCCACAAAGGTAGTGGCAAAATTTTTTTTAAAATCATGCATTTATTATCTTGCAGTTGTGGAGGTCAGAAGTCCAACAAGGGTCTCACTGGGCTTAAATCCAGATGTGAGCCGGGCTGCTGCCTTGGGAGGCTCTGGGGAGACAGCTCCTTGCCCTTTCCACTTCTAGACCCTGTCCCGGCCAGGCTGCAACCCTAAAGCCCGCAGTGCAGCACCTTCAGATCCCTCTCTGGGCCCTCCACTTCCTCTCTAGCCCTTCCTTTCCCACCACTGAGTCTCCTGCTTCCTCCTCCTTGGCCCTCCTTCCTGGCTCTTCCTCCGACTCTGTGATCCTTTGGGTCCACTGGATGATCTGCGACAGCCTCTGATCCCAAGGTCTCCGATCCCGTCCATCCTTCTGCATGTAAGACCGGTGTGCAGGGCTCTGGGGTTGGAGTGTGGAAACGCTGGGGGGTCATTCTGCCCTCTGCAGAACCGTATCAACAGCGGCACCATCTGAGCTGCACACGGTGGCTCCAGGGTCCTGCCCCTGAGAATGACAGATCTCAGACACTGTGGCCTGTTCAGGTGGCCCCCGCCCCCCCACGCCCTGCCCTTTTCAACCTCTGGCCTTCCCACTTCTCCAGTAACAGACAGCAAAGCTGTCAGGAGACCTGGCCAGGGCTTCCTGCCCCTGTGGGGCACATTCAGAGCTGAGACAGTCATGGAGTAGCGCAGCCCGACCGGCCTCTACGCTTGCCCTCAGGCGACTCCCCAACCCTGCAGAGGACGAAACTCAGGTAGACACCCCTCCATGGTGATCTGTTCCCCCACAAGTGTTCACTAGGGCTCCAGGAAACGTTAGCGCAGCAGGACTAGCAGGAGGAGCGCTCTCTCCCGGCCCTGCCTCGTCCACAGCGAGGCTCTCAAATGGGCCCAAGCAAGAATCTCCTGAAACGCTAGTTCAAGGCAGGCTCCCAGGCAGGTCAGTACGGGGAGAACAGGTGCACCGTGACTCTGAGATTCGTGGGGCACACCCCTAGGTCCCTGGGGGGCTCCATCAGCACACCCTCCCTCTCTGCAGACTGTGGCGGGAGGGACCCGCAGAGGCCAGGCCTGGCCCTGGTTTTACTTTACCCTTGACTTCCTTTGCTTCAGAAGGAGGCTGCAGACAGAAATCAATAGGAAAGGCAGGAGCACCCCTGCTTCTCAGCACATCTGAGGCAAAACTAGGACACCTCTCTAAAGAGGCAGAGCTGGCCATGCTCTCTGATGCCCTCCTTCCTGCCCAAGACTCTGTGAAACTGTTAGGAATGCTTTCTGCTGCAAGTCCCAAGATGCCAGACCAATAGTGCCTTCAGTTATAAACAAAATCTAAGAATTTTCCTAATTGGATAAAAGTAGGCCAGTCCTGGATTGACTGGCAGCTCAAGGTGTCAGAGAACCAGAAGAGGGTTATCTTAGTTGCTTTGGGCATTTTCCTCATGAACATAAAATGGCTGCAAAGACCCAGGCATCATGTCTTCCCTTGGCTATGAAACAACCAGACAAATGAGAAAGCATGTTCTCCTATGTCCCTCTCCTCTTGCCAGAGAAGAAAATTCTTCTCCAAGTGTCCCTCAGCCAATTTCCTCTTATGTTTCATTGACAAGGAACATATA
Source organism: Spermophilus citellus (assembly GCF_964194105.1). NCBI lineage: Eukaryota > Metazoa > Chordata > Mammalia > Rodentia > Sciuridae > Spermophilus > Spermophilus citellus. The sequence continues at coordinate 65,264,068 of NC_138200.1, forward strand.
TATAGCTACCCTTAGTGAAGGCTGAGCAGGTCCAAACCTGGCCTTTTGGCCTCTGCAGTAACAGGTGGGCCAGGGAGAGGGGGTTGGTAATGGCTGGAGGGCAGTCACCATGAGCAGGTCTGCCCTGGCCAATCTGAGGTCCAGCATACGGATGAGCTAACAGGAAGCTGGTGTCTGGGGCGTCCAGCTTCCCACCCAGGCTGAATCCTGGCAGATGAGAACCTGTTTCCCTTTAAAACCTCTGGTCCAGAGCACCCTGACTTGGTTTGTAGACCTATCCCTGACTGCCCAAAAGCTGTTCTTCCATTGGAGTGGAATCCACCCCGCATTTGAGGTCTATTTGTTTCTCTATCCTCTGAGAAGGAAGCATCCGGAAAGTGCCCTGTCATGGGCTGGGAAACCACAGTTGCTTCACCTCTGAACCTTCCCCTGCCGGGCAGCCGCCTGGTCCTCCATCCCTCTGAGTGTGGGACGCTAGCACTGCATGCAATAGCTATAATTATTTATTATGAAAAATAATGTCATGTCTCTAAAATAACTGGCTCGGTCTGCAGGACGCGAGTTAGGACTCTTGTGTCACCCTCTCTCTGCCCACTGGCCTGGTCCCTGTGGCTGCCCTTCTGCTGTCCTCCTTAATGGGCTGCCAGTCAACCCCCTGGCTCTCGGGCGTCGTGTCCTCCTAGAGAGCAACCCACTGCCTCCTGCAGCCTGGCCCCAATGAGCTCCCTACTTGCTTTTCCGTGGACCTGAGAAAATAACCGTCCAGGTGACAAGTTTATCCTGGTCTCACCTAAATGTGTCCCCATGCACACTCGGTCACCGGAGCCCCATTCTGGAAAATGTCACTCTCACTGCATCGTGGGACTCCTGTGACGTTTGGTCCCCAGGGCTGTCGCAGTGCTATTGCTTGTGATGGGTTTCTTTGTGCATCTGACGTGGCCCACCCAGTCGCCAGGGAGGACCTTTGCAAAATCACCGGGAACGGCCCTCCTCAGGGGCAGCCGTCGGCAGTGGGCAGGACCGTCATCGCTGTGTAGGGCTCTGCTGGCCTCGCTGTGTGACTGGCCTCTCTCTCCCCTTTCCCAGTAAGTGGTCACAGAGCCCCGGCATCTTGGTGACAGCTGAAAATGCCCGACACGTTTCCACACCTCCGAGGGCAAAGGGCCCAGCGTCCTGGCCCACGTGCCCAGATTCTCCAGTTCTTTTTTTATATATATTTATTTATTAGTTCTCGGCGGACACAACATCTTTGTTGGTATGTGGTGCTGAGGATCGAACCCGGGCCGCACGCATGCCAGGCGAGCGCGCTACCGCTTGAGCCACATCCCAGCCCGATTCTCCAGTTCTTTTCCCTCCGGAGCTCCCGAGGAGCGACTGTCACCTGGAGGTGATGTAGAGGCCGAGCCTTAGCCTCCAGGGCAAGGGGGAGACGCATTAAGGCGGCCCCGGTCGGCCTGTTGGTTTGGTCCGGTGTGTGAGGGAGACGGGGCCCTTGCTCTCATCACTGAGCCCCGCAGGCGTCGGGGCTTAGAGGTGACAGGCAGGAAGCTCTCCATGCCTGTGTGGCCTGCGAGCTGCCTGCGGAGGCGGGAGGGAGGTGGGGCGCTCAGGCTGGAGACAGGTGTGGCTGTTTACTTCTCCATCTGAGCGCGTCGACCCTGCCGACCTCATTTGGTATTTATGTTTCATTTTCGTAAAGAAGACACCCAAACTGCGTAAGACCAAGGCCCCAAAGCCCAGGTCCCTCCCCGCGCTCACAGGATGCGGGGGGCTCTGTGGGCAGCTGTCCACCCTCGCGGCACGTGCGGGTCCTGACCCTCCCGTCTGCCTTCCAGCCCCTGGACTACGAGATCTCCGCCTTCCACACCCTGCTCATCAAAGTGGAGAACGAGGACCCGCTGGTGCCCGACGTCTCCTATGGCCCCAGCTCCACGGCCACCGTCCACATCACCGTCCGGGATGTCAACGAGGGTCCAGTCTTCTCCCCGGATCCCATGATGGTGACCCAGCGAGAGAACATCTCCGTGGGCAGCGTGCTGCTCACGGCCAACGCCACCGACCCCGACTCGCTGCAGCATCAGACCATCAGGTGGGTGTGCGCTCGCGCCCGCAGGCGGCCGCTGGGCTTCTCCTCCCCGCGCGCGCGGGAGTTGGTAGCCAGGAGCAAAGCGCCACTAAATGAAGCCTGTGCGTGATCTGGCCAAGCAGGGACAGTGGCAATGAGGAGCCTGTGGCTGGTGGAACCAGGGGACGGGCTCTGAGTCCCTGCCCCTGACTCCAGCACAGGAGGAGATGGCCTCAGGGCTGTGTCCCCACAGGACCATTCAGTTCTGCTGGCACCAGGGCCACTCCCCGAGGGAGAGAAAGGGGCCACACAGGTGGCACTGCAGAGGCTGGGCCTGCCTTGCCCTCACCCCACATTGTGAGAACGGCCCCAGCTGCTGCATTTACCAACAGGGTATGGTGAATCCAGACAGGCTCACGGCTTGCTCAGGGCCGCCCGGCACAGTGGCAGGAAGTGGGGCAGAAAGGGGCCATCTGCCATGCCCACAGCCCCTTCTGCTGAACGCTAGTTGACTCCGAGCTGTCAGAGGAAGGCGCAGAGAGGTTGCCTGCTACCTCCAAACACAGCGCAGCCTTAGGGTCGGCCCCGGGGTTGGAGGTGGGGCAAGGCAGTAGAAATGCCCATCTTCATTTCTTAGGCTCGGCCTGGTGCTTAGACAGCAGGTGTTTGGTAATGAGATTTAATTAAGTGGTCTTTACTACGGTGTTTTCAATGTCAGCAAATACAAGACTCCCTCGAGGGGACATCTTTTCACAAATCAGCATTTGTACGGGTCCAAATGTGCGCTTGCCCCTGCCAAAGTTACTGCCTTTCCCCCCCCAGATCTGATCTTGGCCTTCTGTAAGCACAAATGATCAAACACAGACACACCCTGATAAACAGGCGTCTGGTTTCCCTGACTTGAATACCTGTGGCACAGTCGCCTGGTCGGCCACTTTCCTACCACTGAGCGAGCTGCAGGGAAGATGGAGTGTCCCAGCCCTGAAGAGGATTTGTTTTTACAAGGAAACTTCCCGAATGCCAGCTGAACTGGATAATGGTGCGGAGTAATACCAAAGGCCAAATCCTACAATAACGTGAATCTGAAACAGATGTTTTTCCTCCTCGCCCCTCCCCACAGCCTGGTCTCTGGCAGGAGAGGGCACCCCCAAGGACACTTAAGTATCTCAGATGAGGAGTGGACCTGTGCGAGTTAGAGAGGGCAGCGTGGCGGGAGCTATGCCAAGACAGAAGGTGTCTGCTCCACAATGGGGCCGGAGGGAACTTGAGAAGCCCCTGAGTTGCTGGCCCTTCCCCCACCTGTTGGTTTGGTCACACTGGGGACTCCGGCAGCTAAAACCTTCTGAACAGCCTCAGAGGACTCGTTTCATCCTCCCAGTAATCAGGGATTCTGTGGAGGCAACCAAGTAGCAATTCCTATTCCAAAACGTCTTCAGAACTCATTGGTAAACAATCCTGCGCCGGGCAGACCTCTGCCTGCACGCTGAATATGTAAGATGTGTGTCGAGGGAAAATATTGTTCCTACCAAGTAAAACCACATACTGCTCGGCACTGCTTTAGAGAGGGCCATTCATCCAGGAAGCCCTGCCTGGGCGTGTCAAATGCTGCATATGTGGGAAATATGCTTTGGCTGAGTATAACAGGAAAATCCAAAATGACAGAGGCGCAGAGAAGATAGAGTCTGCTTTTTACTCACATAAAATAAGTCCAGTGTGGGGTGGCACCCAGGCCTGGCACGGCAGCCCCACGGTGCCAATGGAAGGCCAGAGTCCTTCTTGCTCCACTTCTAGGCTGGTGTCCCCTGCTCCATGGTCAGCTGTGGTTGCTGATGCTCCCACCTCCACATCTGCTTTCCAGAAAGCAGGGTGGGATAAAGAAGAGGAAGGGGGCCCTTCCAGTCTTTTAAGGAGACTTTCTCAAAGCTGTCCACATTTCCATTTCCATTTTTGTTGGCCACAATTGGTCGCAGGACCACACCTAGCTACAGGAGTTATAGGGAAATATGGTCACTTGACTACAATATGCGGCTTTTAAAATAGGTTGTTACTAAAGCAGAGTGGGTATTGGGAGGCGACTAGTACTTGCTGCCATGTGGAGTGAAACTTTCAGTTAAATTAAAAACTGGAGGGTCAATTTGTTTAATGAGTAAATAATGTGTGACTAAGCTTTCTGTTACTATAACAAAACACCTAAGATAATCAACCTTAAAAAAGGGAGAGGTTCCATTTGGCTCACTGATTCAGATGTTCCTGTCCACAGTCGGTTGGCCCTATTGCTTTGGGCCCATGAGAGGCTGCACATCATGGGGCGTGCATGGCAGAGCAAACTGTCACCTCTTGGCAGCCCAGAAGCAAAGAGAGAGAAATAGGAGGAGCCAGCATCCCCATAGACCTCCAAGGGATGCCCCTGGTGACAACCTGCTGTCCACCAGGTCCCAGCTCCTAACACTCCCTGCCTTCCTGTAACTGCTTGGGCTGGGACCACGCCTTCTGCACATGGCCTTGGAGGACACTTATCCAAGCCATAGAATTTAATACATTGTATTTTTGCACAACCAAAATAGCAGATCATTGTGTTAGGGGGAAAAGCACAAGGCTGATAGCTCTCCGTTCGCTCGATCATTGAGTGACACTTACATTGGTTGGGTGCCACAAAGTCACTGGTGGAAGAAATGGTCTATGTCCAAGACCTCAGGGGGCTTGCAGCCACAAGACCAAGCACCATTGCTACAAGTGGAGACACCCCAAGGAACTGGAGGAGGGAGGGATGAAGAGCAGAAAAAAGAAAAAGTTAACAAATAACCAAATTCCTTATATCCTAACAGCGTCAGCAGGTTGGATTTACTATTTGCCAAACTATCTTTATTTGCAAACTGTGTGTATACCTCACCTTGCAAGAACGTCTGCATGGGTACCAGAGAAATTGTGATTATTAATAAAATATTCTTTAGAGCCAAGTAATTTCAAAAGCAAAAATTTTTAAATCATTTCAAATTTTATGTAGGAAAAAAATACGCACTTGCGTTATGGTTTAGGTATGAGGTATCCCCCAAAAATACATGAGTGAGACAATGCAAGAATTTTTTTATATATACTGGGAGCTAAACCCAGGGGTGCTTAATCACTGAGCCAATCCCCAGTCCTTTTTATTTCTTATTTTGAGACAGGGTCTCACTAAGTTGCCTAGGACCTTGCTAAATTGCTGAGGCTGGCCTCAAACTTGTAATCCTCCTGCCTCAGCCTCCTGAGTCACTGTGGTTGTAGGTATACACCACCACACTTGGCAATGCAAGAATTTTCACAGGGGAAATGATTTGATTATGACAGGTATGACCTGATGAGTGGATGATCCACTCATGTGGGTCAACTGTAGGCAGGTAGGTTGTGGCTGGAGGAGGCAGGTCCCTGGGGTGTGCCTTGGGGTTTATATTTTGTCCCTGGTGAGCAGAGCTCTCTCTTCTCTGCTTCTTGGTTGTCGTGTCTTGTGCCACTTCCCTGTGCCAGGCCCTTCTTCCATGATGTTCTGCCCCACCTTGAACCCACACCCATGCAGTTGACGGACCCTGGACTGAACCTCTGAAACCATGAGCCAAAATAAACTTTTCTTCCTTTAAATTGTTTTCGTCAGGACTTGTGGTCAGCAGCACGGAGCTGACTGAGATGATTTGGAATGTGGGCTCTGCTAACACGTTGGATGTGATTTGGGCTGAGGCCATTACAGAGCGAGAACCTTCTTGGGACTCCAAGATGTTAAACAGCCCAAGCCCAGTGCCAGGCCCAGCAAGTGGCTAAGGCTAATATAGATATTATAGATATGATATAATCTGCATAGGACAGATTAATGCCAGTGGGGTTAGAGTGTCTGCGTGCAAACATTTTGTACATAAACAAACACAGGGTATGATTGATTTTTTAATCCTTGAATACTCACTAATGCCTAGCACCCAAGAACACTTGGCATAGGGCCTCCCCTCCGTCTGGTGGGGAACCACCCAGGAGGGAGGCCTCAGCAGACAGGCCGCTTGCTGCACTTCCCAGGTCCATAAAAGTCACATTAAAGAGTCATTTCCATCAGCCGGCTCTTCTTTCAAAGCCCGGGTCCAAATTGAGCCTATTCTTGAACACAGAATATCTCAATCAGATCCAAATTAGCTACTCATCCCTTAGAAAGCTCCACCCTGCTTCGTCCTGAGCTCCTCGGGGCTATCCTTTCAAGCCCTCCAACACCCCCACTCCTCCTCTGGACTTGGAGCTTTTAGCAGCGTAGTGGATCCATGCACGCATTCACACTGGCAAAGAATGCGACATTGAATAACAAAACTTCAGCCCAAAAGGTCTGACAAAATGCCCAATTTCGACTCCCGCTGGTCTTCCTGGACTCATCAAGTCCCCCTTCTTCAACGCCTTGTTTAATCTAATATTGGAGTCCTTTCAAAGAAAATCACCAAAAAAAAAAAAATGACGGGAAATTGAGTGGAAATGGTCACTGGTCGGCTGCAGGACATTTTATTCTGTACCTTCAAAGGCCTTTGGAAATAGAAGGCAAAAATCAGTTCCCTTGGAAATGAGAAACTTGTCATCGTTGACATTTTGGGGAACATTAGGGTACAGATGTGCAGGGTCTGGCCTTTTACTGGGAGGGAGGAGGTCCCAACCCCCCAACCAGGCCTCAAAACCAGATTTAAGAGTCTAATTTGGGGTGACTCCCACCTTTAATTTTCATCAGAAGCTAAAGGCCAGATAATAGCATTTCTATCTGGGGAAATTAAGAGAAGCGCCTCCGCCCACCACAATGTATTATTAACACTTCATCTTAATTAAATGTGGCGACTGACCTCAATAAGAGGATTTGGGGTGAGGTCATTTTGTTGTTTTTTAATGAGTTTAGATATTTCTTACTGGAGTCAACAAAGGCAGAGCTGGAAATGTATACGGATTGTTAACAGTGGCGCCCTTGTAATTTTTAATTAAAGTGATGTTCTTTCGCTGGAAGTTTATGGTGGCAATACATTTTATTGCCTGCTCCTCCGTGTGGAATTTTTAATTATTTATGTAAATGCGGTGGTGCCGCAGGCCCTCACACTCAGTGGTCAGATTTTCCGTTAGAAAAGTGCTGATGGGAACTGGAGTCCAATAAATTAAGCCACTGAATTTTCAAAGGCTTCACATCTTCATGGGCTAAAATTAGAATCCTGCCTTTTATAATGGTCTGGAGACAAAGGTCTCCAATAATAACGTCCACGGAAAGTGATCAATTTGGTTAATACGAAACAGTGGACCATTTGAATAAACAGTTGAAGGGTTATTTTGGAAATCAACCAGCCTTTTAACATCTGTCTGCATACATTGTTATGAATTTGCCGAGGGGCAGATTTTCATGGCTGAAAACTTGCTTGTGTATTGGCTTTATTTGAATATAATTATGATGGTCCTTCTCATCAGCCTGAGAAATTAATTCTCAGAACCAACATAGAAAATAATGACAGATGTTAACATTGTTTCCTATCCACTATTTTCTAAGCTGTTCAGTCCACTTGGCTTTTTTTTAAGTTGTAGATGGACACAATATCTTTATTTATTTATTTTTACGTGGTGCTGAGGCTCGAACCCATGCCTCCCACGTGCAGGGCAAGCGCTCTATCACTGAGCCACAGTCCCAGCCCTCACTTGGCTTTCTTAAAGAAATTGTGATAAAGGCTTTGAAACAGAGGAGGATTGCTACCCGTGTGGCATGAGAAGGACTGAGCAGAGGTCAGCAGGAGAGGGCAGGGGCCTATTGTTACCTGAGTTCATCTGTCAATCACCAACACCAGTGAGCTCCCCTGCTGGGGGGTCCCACGAGGAGCCGGTCACAGCACTGGCCCCAATTCAGGCAATGACCCTGTAGGCCATGGGTCATGGAGCTGGCTCAAGACGACATCACCCACTCCAAGCTTGCTTTCCAAATGACTCTCGAAGCTGTGACTTCAGGTGATGAGAATTAACAATAGTCCTACCTGCGTCTAACTTAGGGTTCTCACACTGTGTCCTAATGTGTAGCAGGGATCTCACCGTAAGCTCAGACCTTGTGTAGCTGGCTTTGGTCAGTCTCAGATCCCGGGGTGAAGGCTATATATGTGACGTGGGGCCTCTGGGTTTGGGCTCTGATAAGGGAATCCATCTCTTCGTTCATTCATTCCAAAAGTATGTAACAATGGATGCTTTGCCGGGCCCGGGATGTGGCAGCAGAGAGAGCAGCTAAGAACATCTGTCAACATGGTGATCGTATTCCAGGGGGAGCAGAACCAGACAGGAGGACTGATAACTAAAGGAAATGGCAGAGGACTGGTGATCAACACAAAACAAGAAGGGTAGAGAGGAGGTGGGGTGTGTGACCCTAGGCAGAGGGCCAGGGCAGGCCTCCCTGGTGATGTGACACTTCAGTAGAGAACTGGAGGGAGTGGGGGGGCAGGTCCTGGGGCACCGTGCTGAAGCTGGGGAGGAGGCCAGGCCCCTGGCTGAGCGCTGTGGGGACAGGAAGGCGAGGCCCAGGCTGGATCAGGGCTTCACTCTGAATGAGATGGTGGTAGAAAAGGGCAGGAGGGGTGGAGGATGGGGCAGTGAGGCCCGAGGGGTCTGCAGTGAGGCCCCGGGGTGGGGGTAGGGGGTGCTGCAGTGAGGCCCCGGGGTGGGGGTAGGGGGTGCTGCAGTGAGGACCCGGGGTGGGGGTAGGGGGTGCTGCAGTGAGACCCGGGGCAGGAGAAGTGCTGCAGTGAGGCTGGCCAGAGGAGGCAGGCTTGAGCTTGGTGACAGCCATACAGACAGCAAGCCGCAGGCAGTGCCATGTGGCTTGCTGACCACTCGTGTGTGTGTGTGTGTGTGTGTGTGTGTGTGTGTATGTGTGTGTGTGTGTGTGTGTGTACCTGTGCGCGCGCGCGCGCGCAGGCATGACAGAGAGAGGCTAACCCCAAGGGTGGCTTCATCTTGAACATCTGGGGTGTCGGAGACAGGTGGCTGGCTGGGGAGGGGCAAGCGTGTTGGAGGGGAGTCTCCAGAACTGCCTCTGCTCACGCTGACCTTGATATGGAAGGTAGGCTCAGATACCAAGGGGGTCCAGGCTGGAGATGAAATCTGGTGTCACAGCATTCAGGTGGACTCCCTGAGATTTTGAGATGGACAGAGAGGGCAGTGAGGGTAGAAAGGATAAGAGCCCCCGGCTGAGCCCTGCCTGCTCACATCCAGAGGAGTGGCCCTGGTCGGCACAAGGACTGCTTCCCAAGGACCTCTGGGCTGCAGTGACACACAGCATGTGCTATTCGCTGGACAGGCAGCTGCCAAGACATAAGAGCCACCGTCTGTGCAGCCCCTGGACAGTGGACACCTCACTGGAGTAGGTAGACCTGGGGGTCCTGGTCCCATTCCTCTCTCTGCCAACAGCATGGGGGGCCATTCCTTCTGGGTGAAAGGTGGCCACTGCCCTTGAGCCACACTGATGGGCCAAGGCCACCATACAGCAGCTGGTACCCAGTGCCCACACACTGTGCTGCGCACCACGCCATCTCCTCAAAGTCCACAGCAACCTGTCCTGTGAGGACGGCTTACAGATGAGGGCAGCAAAGCTTGGAGAGTCAGAAATGGCCCAGGGTCAGAGCGATCCACATGCAGGAAGCCAGATTCAGAGACAGACCTCCTCCCCTCGGCTCCTCGGCCTCCCAGCCACACCACAGCCAGAGTGGCTGGCTCTCAGTGTCGGATGGCACAGGGCCTGGTACCTTTATGTTATCCGGTTCCTGTTTTTCCTAATAAGCTCCACACTGCTTTTTTTTATTTTAGTCGGTGGTCCTTAGGTCTCTCCAGCTTTCACCACCGATGAGCACAGCAAAAATCTGCTGCCCATTTGCCAGTGAGAGGAAGGAGCCCAAGAAGGACGATGAGACTGACTTCTGGGAAGCAGGCTCCGGGCTTGCTCTTCCCGGCACGGAGGCTCTCCCGCCTCCTGGGGGGGGGGGGGGACATTCCTGCTGGACTCCACCACCCTGTGGTTGGTGGGCGCACCGTGGCCTTCCACTGACCTTCGGGCCCACCTCCTGTGCCTTCTGATTCTGGGGTCACCTTCAAGAGAGCAGTGCTTGACCTTCTCTGCCTTCATTTTACCCAGCTTTTTAGAGAATAGAGCTGGACTTGAAGCACATGATTTCCCTGTGGAAGCAGCAGAGCTTGACTTGTCACTTCTTGAGAGTCAGTTTGACTCTGGGGGCCATGCCCAGAGGGCTGTGCTGGGAAGGGCAGGCCCCTGGCCTGGAACAGCCCTGCAAAGAGAAGAACCGTAGCCCAGGGCTACGACTGCCAGTCTAGTGCCATCTTCCAGGTGTGTAGCCTTGAGTACAATTCAATCTTCTTGTTCTCAGTTTTCTCATCTGTTAAATGGGGAAAAGTACTATCTAGGTCATTAAGGCACCAAGGAGGAGAAACAAGAAGACAACTCAGGGAAGTGCTTCAGGCAGCCTGTCCGCCACATTGAATTAGCCCTGTATGGTTCTTAGCAAGAGACCAACACACAGCCATTCTCTAGATGTGAATGCACAAGAATGAGCACTTCCTAAAATCCACCTTCGTCATGCTTTGTTGGCCTGAAATAGAACCGGCCCATGGAAACACTGGTGAGGGTGTCAGGGGAAGTTAGTGACCCTGCCAAGTACGGAGACGGCTTTCCACCTTTGTTCCTAGACAACACGATGGTGGGCCACAAGCCAGGCCCAGGTGTGGCTCCGCTAAAACCTCGTGGTGGCAATCCACCCCCATCCAGGGAAAATTTAAAGGAGCAGAGAGAAGGGTCTAAACGTTAGGTTTTTCACCTGCTGTTTGCCTGCCGGAAAGCAAGCACTCAGAGGTGACAGAGCCCACGAATGAATGACAAGCTCTGTTACAGGGGACCCTGGGACGGCTGATGGCTGAGGTCTGTCTGTAGCGTGGCCCTTTGGCAGGCAGTGGCTTGATTTTGCAATTCTTCTGAAGCAAAAGCATAACATAGTCATATTTTCTACTAGTGAAACTGTCCCTGGTTTGGGCATCTGGATTGAATTGAACAATATTTTAAGGTGCTCAGCAAACCATGTCCTGCTGGATATTGTCACCCAAACAGGTTTAGGATCTGGTTGAATGTAGGTAATGTGATCCATCAAAGGAGACTGTTACCTGTGAGCAAAAGAGAGCTTCATGATTTAGGACCTGTGATCATTTCTAGTTAAGTGTCTGTCGGGATTCATGGTTGCAAGCCACAGAAAGCATCAGTGATATTAGGTGTAAAAGAAGAGCTTGCTGGACATGTGACTGTGGTGTAGCCTTTACCTGGCTTGTGCAAGGCCCTGGGTTCTCTCCCCAGCACTAGAAAATAAATTTACTAGATTGATATTGAGCATCACTGAACGTACAAGGGGCCAGAGAATAAGCTGGAGAAATGGAACTCAGGAGGGGAGACCATAGGGACCACCACAGAAGGGACGTGGTCCATGTGCCATGCGAGGAACACGTCCTGCGCCTGAGCCCCACATGACTAACAGAGGGTCTGACTTGCCTTGCCAGAGCTAAGTCACAGTCACACGTCCATTCCTGCTGCACCTGAGCAAGGACTGGAGTTCCTACCTCCTGCCACCAACACTGCACAAAACAGGGACTTCTCCTAAAGAGGCCAGGAGGCTCTGAGGAGTGACAAAGGCAGTGAGCAGCCGGGAATAACCAGTGTCCACTCCAAACCCTTCCACAAATCTGAGTCCTCACAACACCTGTAACAACCCCGTGGCAGACTTGCAGGTCACCACTGTCCCTAGTAGTCAGTCCTGCCTTCTCGATGGATGCATGTGACAAGAGGAAAAAAACATTTGCATATTCAGTTCCTGCACCAAAAAGCAAGTCTGTCACACTGCAGAGATGGGTGGCATGGAGCAGAGGCCAGGTGAACCCCACAGGGCCCCGAAGGTGGCTGCTGGGGGCGGGGGAAGGGAGGCTCTGGAAAGCCTTCCAGACAGAGGGAGGAGCTCTGTCCTGAGACCTCCCTGCAGGGTGGGTGGGACGAGGGTGAGGCCAGCCAGACACTCACATCAGGCATGACTTCAAGGGAGCAACAAAACACTCGGTCAAGGGAGACTATCTTTTTTAAAAAAATATTTTATTCTGATTTATTATATATGACAGCAGAATGCAATTCAATTTGTATTGCACATATAGAGCACAATTTTTCAAGTCTCTGGTTGTACACAAAGTAGGTTCACACCATTCGTTTCTTCGCATGTACTTGGGGTAATGATGTCCACCTCATTCCACCATCTTTCCTACCCCCATCCCCCTCCCTTCTCCTCCCTCCTCTTTGCTCTATCTAAAGTTCCTCCATTCCTCCCATGCTCCCCTCCCCATCCCCATTATGAGTCAGCATCCTCATATCAGAGAAAACTTTCAGCATTTGGTTTTTTGGGATTGGCATAAATATTCTCCAACTCCATCCATTTACGTGCCAATGCCATGATTTTGTTCTCTTTTAATGTCGAGTAATATTCCATGGTGTATATATACCACATTTTCCCTATCCATTCATGTGAATTGTGCTGCTATAAACATTGATGTGGCTGTGTCCCTGTAGTATGCTGTTTTTAAGTCCTTTGGGTATAGACCAAGGAGTGGGATAGCTGGGTCAAATGGTGGCTCCATTCCCAGTTTTCCAAGGAATCTCCATTCTGCTTTCTAGATTGGCTGCACCAATTTGCAGTCCCACCAGCAATGTGTGAGTGTGCCTTTCCCCCCACATCCTTTCCAACACTTATTGTTGTTTGTATTCTTAATAGCTGCCATTCTGACGGGAGTGAGATGAACTCTTAGAGAAATTTTTATTTGCATTTCTCTAATTGCTAGAGATGTGAACACTTTTTCATATATTTGTTGATTGATTGTATATCCTCTTCTGAGAAGTGTCTGTTCAGTTCCTTGGCCCATTTATTGATTGAGTTTTTTTTTTTTTGGGGGGGGGATTTTTTTGTTTTGTTTTGTTTTGGTGTTAAGGTTTTTAAGTTCTTTATATACCCTAGAGATTAATGCTCTATCTATCCAAAATGTAGGCTCTCTATTCACCTCACTGATGTTTCTTTTGCTGAGAAGAAGCTTTTTAGTTTGAATCCATCCCATTGATTGATTCTTGATTTTATTTCTTGTGCTATAGGAGTCTTATTAAGGAAGTCAGTGCCTAATCCGATATGATGGAGATCTAGGTCTACTTTTTCTTCTATGAGGTGCAGGGTCTCCAATCTAATTCCTAGGTTCTTGATCCACTTTGAGTTGAGTTTTGTGCAGGGTGTAAGATAGGGGCTTAATTTCATTTTGTGGCATATAGATTTCCAGTTTTCCCAGCACCATTTGTTGAAGAGGCTTTTTCTAAGGGAGATTATCTTTTAATGTAGTATTTTTTAAATCAAGGTTACTGCCAGAATCTATGATAAGCAAAAAGGCAAATGTCTAAGTAAATCAATGGATGTTGCTGCCCTTTCCTTTCCATCCAGCTCCGACGTGGCTCCGCGTGGCTCTGCCCGCACAGGCTACTTTCCCACTTTGGGCCTGTTTCCTTTTCTGTGAAATTAAAGGGTGCAGTCAGCAATGCTCTGTGACCGTGACCCCCCGGAGCAAGGGTGTAGAAGAGCTCGGCCACGGTGCAGGCTGCGGAGAAGGCGCTCTGTGCCAGGCCTGAACCTGCAACCCCGTGGCTCCATAGGAGGTCCTGTCTGTGATGGCACTCAGCTTCTGTTACTGTAACAGTCACCTGGGGGAAATCAGCTTATAAGGAGAAATGGATTGTTGGCTCACAGTTTCGGAGGTTTCAGCCGGGATTGATGGGCCTTGCTGTTTTGTCACACGCTGTGGCAAAGCCCTGGCAGAGCAACCTGTTTGGCTGATGGCAACCAAGGAGCAGAAGAGAGAGAGCAGGATCCAAGGACCCAAAGCTCCCTAGAAAGGCAACCAAGGAACCCAAAGACCTCCCAGGAGGCTCCACCTCCTGATGGCAACACAGGCTGGGGATCAGGCCTTCAGCACACAGGCCTTTAAGGGACATTATGGATCCAAACTATTGCAGTTGGGTCAACTGTGAGTCCTTCACCCTTAGTAACTTGTAGCTGGGCTTGGAGTGAAAAAAGAAATCTCTGACTTAAAAAAAAATAAAACTACTTTAAAACAGTAAAGTTTAAAATGATAGGGGAGCAAATAGGACCCTTGAAGGAAAGGGGGACATGGTGGACAGAAACGGCTGTGTGTCTAGAAATCCAGTGTCACACCAGCTGGTCAGTGCCCTGGCCCCTGCGAGGTGGGCGTGGGCATCCCCATGCATCCAAGAGCTGAGGGTTGGACCATTGGTGAGGGAAGGAGGTGGAATTCAAGCCAGATGTGATTGTGCCAAAGAACTTTGTAACGGAGACACGTTTCTTTTTTCTTATGTCTCAAGAGGTGCTACCATTTAAAAAAACGTTTTTAGAGTCTGCGCCCTTCAAGGGCCAGGTTCTCAAGCTCCCACGCATCTCTTCGTGATGCCTCCTGGCCAAGCTGAGGGCAGTGCCCAGGGTCTGTTCCATCTCTGCTCCCACTGATCGCACTCTGTCTCGAACTTCTTTTGCGTGTGGTGATGGGACCAGGGAAACTGTAGGGTGGGAACGTGAGAATGTGGCACGTATTCCTATGCTTTTTGCTTAGGATGACACTCATGGAAATTCCCCATGCTCAAGTGCCACCTCGTGTCCCTAAGCACAGAAAAGTTATGTTGTGCCTCAAGGACAGCAGTGTGTGACGTGAGCTTTGTTCAGACCTGGGTCACTGGGCTGTAGGCCTTGTGTGCTGTGTTGAGAATTCAGTGCTACGTGCTGCGTAGGTGTCTCCAGGCTGAAACCACATAAAACAAGGTCCTGTTCTAGCCGTAGACAAATATGTCGTGACCAGAGGCTGGCAGCCATCGGCCCTGTATTTCCCCAGGAGTGATGGTTCAGCTTGGCTGGTTGGGTGTTTTGGTGACATCACAGGGCTCAGCCACGGTGCTTGCCCCTGTGTCCACTGCCTGACTTCCTCACTGGGCTGGGATCCCCTGGAGGGCAGAGACCCACTGAGCTCAAACAGGGCCTGGGGCCCATAGTGGGCCCTTGACACATTCTAATTGAAAGAATGAATGAATGGATGGCCAATGAATGATTTTCACAGAGTGTGGTGACCCAGGCATCTGACTCGCAGACCCCCTTGGGAGTTACTGATATCTCTTTGCCAAGGATAAGAAGGGATCCCTGTCAAACTCTGACCCCAATGAACAGTGCATATGAAAGCTGATTAAGTGTCCCCATTGAATTATTCCTTAATGCTCTTCCCTGGTTTGAGCTTCTCCCTGGGCTTGAGAGAAGGAGAGCAGATCCTTCTCCCTCTGTCCTCTCTCCACGCCCCGGGTCAGCACATCAGCTTTGCTGACCCCTGAGGCTGCCGCGGAGGCGCTGGTGCTCAGTGTTCAGTGTCCCTGCGGGCTCTCCCGGCTCTGCTGCCTGGGAAAGCAGGTGGAAGGCGGGGAGCACCCAGGATCGCCCTTCCTCCTGGGCAGAGAGGGGCTGTCTGTGGAGGCCATTCTGCTTCTCACTGAACCACACAGACTGCACGAGGAAGGCTTGGCCCTCACTGCCCCTCGGACCTAGCCTGGAGCCGGGT
Organism: Spermophilus citellus; assembly: GCF_964194105.1. NCBI lineage: Eukaryota > Metazoa > Chordata > Mammalia > Rodentia > Sciuridae > Spermophilus > Spermophilus citellus. The sequence goes on from NC_138200.1 coordinate 65,279,822, forward strand.
TTGAGAACAAGCAGTGCCACTAACTTCCTTAATTCAGCTCAGCCTCTTATTCTGCATCGTCTTTCATTACAACAGGGGAGGGAGGCAGACTTTCCATCCAGGACCAGGCGATAAGGCATGCAGGCTTTGTGGACCACCCTCGGCTCTGTCACCGTAACTCAAAAGCTGCCACATCGATGAAAAGACGTGACTCTTTCAATAAAACTTTATTTACACAGCAGGCAGAGGGCTGGATTTCATCCATGGGCTGCAAATTGCTGACCCACATGGTACAGTCCTTCCTCTCTTCTGGTGTCTTACCTGCCTGTCCTCTGCTCTGGGGACCTTGGGAGATGATTTGGGTCCCCTCGCTCTTCTCAAGTGAACATCTGGTGCCGTGTGCACCATGCCAGGTCCTCAGGCAATGTTTGCAGATGCAGAACTAATAAGGCGCAGGCTCAATCCACAGGCATTATGAAGCATGCCAATCAGACAAAAGGTGGCCTCAGCCCCGGTGACAGCCCATCCATCCATCACCTGCCTCCTCTTGTCAATACTCAGGATTGTAGCAGTCTGTTCAACATCAAACCAAAATAATATTCCTATTTCACTCAGCCAACAGCGCCTGCATAATCAGACAGCGTCCAGGTAGGTGTCAGCTTGGCTCTGCCTCCCTGGAGACCTAAACAAACCTGTAGAAAGTCCTGGCTCCACACCGAGGCAGTCCAGGGCTTCTCCAAGAGTCACCAATCCCCGAGGGTTGGAGAAAGAGACCCTGCATTTCAAGAGTCCCCTCAGACTCTGTGCTTCCCTTCTGCAACTTGGTCTGTTTCTAGTCTCTCCTGCCCACGCCAGCCCCACACACCCTGCTGCCCAGTCCCCACGTGAGTGTGCACACACTGTGCCCACGGGCCATGCACCAACCTCTGCCATCAGAATCTGGTGCTGTGGTCTGCATGCCTGGGGACATTGGAGGCACAGGGAAGGCACAGTAATGTCTCTGGGATGGCTTCAGTCTGAGCTCCACAGCCCTCGGTGTAGACGCTTCTCCCAGCCCGTCCCCCCTGCTGTTCACAAGACACCTCACTCCTGACTCCTCAGCCTTAGTGGGCATTGTGATTCCCTCCTCTCCCGGGTCCCCCTCCTCTGCTCCTTCTCCTTGGCAACAGCCTAGAGGAGGTTGGATAGGCACACGGGCACTGTGTGTATCTACTAGTGCGATGCGAGAAGATCTGGCATAACACACATACCACGGGGCTATGGCCCCGTCAAGATAGCACAAGTGCCCAACACCCCCCAAAGTGATAGGCTCCCTCACAGCCCTCCCTCCTGCCCCTGCCTGTCTGCACCCGTCTGCGGGCAGCCTCTGGGCTGCCCCCGTTGCTGTCGGCCAGGTGCGGTTTCCAGAGTTTGATGTAAACTGCGAGCTCTTTTTCATCTGGCTTCTTTCCCCCCGGCACAACCCTTCTGGGGCTTGGCTGTGCGTTTGTCTCCCCAGAAGCAACTTAAAGGCCTTCTCCAGAGCCCCTCGGTTCTATCCTGCTCCATCCCCAGAGGGCTTGGCTCTCTCTTACCCACAGGAGAAGTGTCAGAAGTCCAAAAGTATGCCGAGCACAGTTGTTAGGACACAGTGGGAATCAGGCCAACAGGGCCTTCCTCCTGGGAGATCAGAGAAGTAGATGAACAGCTGGCGGGCTGGTGCCACCGGGTGGGGCTGCAAGGAGACCAGAAGATGCCTGGGGACCCCTCTGGAAGGACCAACCTCTACCAACCGCAGTGGCCATGTCTGTGGAGTGGAATGAGAGTGGAGTCAGAGAAAGTATCCACAGGTTTCTTTTGTCTACAAGTTTTAGAGCACTTCTATAGGTTTGTTTTTTGGTCTTTTGAAGGCTTTTTTAATGAGCAATTAGGCGTTCACTGTATAAAAATCAACAAACATGGAACAGAATAAAGAAGCAAATTAAACTTACCTTTAATCCCAACACCAGGTATGACCACTGTTATATTTCATTTTGTTAACTTCACAGTTGAGAAGTAGAGGAATATGCTTTGTTTCATTTTGTGTAATTAAACAGGCCACGGAACTGCTATCAGCTTCCCGGGGAGCTGAGTTGTGTTTATTTTTTTTTTAAGAGCTACTAATTTTTGATTAACAAGAATGAAAGTAACATTTAAGAGGAATCTAATTACACCCTCTTCCCTTTCTCAACAAAACAACATCATTCCCCAGGACACGTGGAGTCAGGGCTCTAAGGATGTATAGCATGGAGCTGGGATTTCAGGGGACATTTTTCATGTCGCTGCTGAGACAGTTGTGCGAGTGCTCCAACAGCGAGGTGTCTCTGCCGCAGGTTCGGTTCCCAGCTGACGCCAGGGCTGGGTAATAACTCACTGTGTCGTTACTTAATTCCATGATGGCTGCAGGTACCGAGCCAGAGCAGAAAACCTCAGTCCCTGAAAAGATGAGGACTTGCTGTCAGGATATCAAGGAACAGGAAATGCAGGGTGTCTGAATGGGGCAATCGGGGTACACAAAGCCCCGTGCTGGGTGTTCTGCTCCTGAGTCTGGCATATATGCTGTTTCCTGTACCAGCTGCTGCAGTCTGCGAGTGTCCGTGGAATGCAGCCTGTGGGCCAGTCCTGGGCACAGCTGTTCTGCCTGTGCAGCTGCGAGAACAGGCCTCTGGCCCTAGGGGAGATGGAGGGTTCGGGTATTTGAACTAAAACCAGAGGGGCTAGGTCCCTTGTGGATTCACCAGCATCTGGTAATTCCCCAAACTCATCAGACGCTCCTCTGCCTCTGTGCTGGGGTGGCTCACAGAGCACTCCCAAGCCACCCAGGACGCACTAGCTCAACGCGGCCCTGCTTCAGCACCATGGTCAGCTCCCGCCCACTGCCCAGGCCCCCTGCAGGACAGCCAGGTGCTTTGCATATGAACTCCTCTGGGCCTTGCTTGTCTGTCTCTCACTCCAAATGGCCTCCAGCTGCCTTGAGTCTGCTCAGATGCCGACAGCAGAGTTTGATATCAGCTCTGCCACAGAGGGATGGGGGACTCTGGCAAGTCACCTAACCTCCCCTTCCCTCATTCTCTGCAGATGTAAAAGGAGATCTTATCTAGAGCCGTAGAGTGGATTAAATGGACTAATCTAGCAAAGCTCTCAGCAGGAGCTCTGGGGTGTAACACAACTCCCTTTCACATTAGCTACTGGGTAATACTGCAAGAATCACCCCAGACCGAGCTTGCCCTGCAAGTCTTCCCTCGCCACCCACCGCCAGCCCCTTAAGGGGATGATGCGGTTGCTGGCAAGTATGCTGGTCAGCAGGGGCAGTGCCAGGGGCCATGTCAGCCCCCAGATCTCCATGGTAGCAAGGAGGAGGCTCACTCACACCACAGTCCAGCTGCAGGTGGTGGAAGTGGAGACAGCTCTGCTCCACAGCATCACTCAGACATCCTTGATCCTTTGGTGGGGCAGGGCCCGTTGGAGAGTCCTGTGGGGTTTTGTGGCCAGGTCCAAAAGTGACATTACCGCTTCCACCCACTTTCCCTTGGCCCAGCCTATCTGCAAGGGAAGCTGAGAGATGCAGTCCCTCCCACCCCGCCCCTGCCCCCCTGTGTCTGGAAGGAAATTGAAATGGTCTCTGTTCATCCAAGTGCTTCACATCTCACCTCCAGGACAGGAGAAGCTTGAGGGCAGTGACCATGTCCTTCGGGGCTCTCACCCAGGGCTGGTTCCCTCTGCCTTCCCTTTGGTTGAGTCTTAAGAATGAATCCTAGAGCTGACCAGGTGACACTGTGCAGAGAGGCTTCCCGGGAGCAGAAGACAGGAGGAGCAAAGGGTCAGAGTGACTCAAGAAACTTGGCCCCCTCTGTGGGCTGAGAGTCACGCTGTGCTGGGTACTGCAGGGAACGTCTCAAGGCCAGGTTAGCATACGGTGCCCAGGAAGGGGAGGGATGAGCCGGGGCCCAGGGGGCAGAGCCGCAGCTCTTGGAGCAGAGGTCATTTCTGAACCCGTTCGCCTTGCCGGGAGTGTCCTGTGTTCCAATGGCAAGCCTAGGAAGAGCTGTCTTCCTGGGTCATCCTTGCTTTGAACAGAGCCACATGCTTGAGACAAGAAAATACGTTGTGTCAAAAAGGACTTTGAAAAGCAGGCGAGGAATGCAAATGGCTACAAACTTTCAGAAAGACATGTTGCATTATGTATCAGCTTTTTTTGAAACAGTCTACTCTTCCAAACCAGTAATTCCACTCCTCGGAATTTATCTCAAAGAAATAATCAGAAATGGTGTCAAAAACTTATGTCCTCAGGAAAGAGAGATTTATGTGCAGAGCCGTACACCGAAGCCTTGTTTATGATAGCAGAAATTTAGAAACATACGTAATGTCCAGCAATAGGAGGCTGCATAAATATATTACCAACAGTAATAGATGACAAACAGTCATATACTGCAATAATATGTGGTGATGAAACTGTATTTTATAGGAATTTTTAAGGTACAGGAACTATTCCCATAATAACTGAAGTGGAAAAAGTAGGACATCCAAGCTGGTACACTACAATCCCAAGTATGTAAGAGAGGACCTTGAATAAAATACCCAGGTTAGGAGTGGCTCTTGGGATCCTGGAATTAATGATGATCTATAATTTTTTTCTTCACTCTTATTAATTATAAACCTTCCAATGCTGAACGCATGATACTCTTTTAAATAGAAAAAAAAAATTTAAGAAGGAACAAGGAAATTGTTCCTTTCTCTCTGCAGACCAGTTAGAAGCCCCACAGTCTTTTCTACAATTTGTAGGACCCGGATGCCAGCCCAGATGCCGGCCTGGGTCCCTAGTGGGCACAGACCGGTGACTGCTGCCTGGGTCACCTTCCTTTCAGCTGCCATAACATCCATCCAGCTGCCCAAAACAGACCATCCCAAACTCCATCCACCAGATAACCCTGCACACAGCACATTTTTTACAAGGAGAAATGAAAAAGCTTGTTGCTTTATGAATTCTATAAAGATGTTTCTTGGCATCTACAAAAAAATGACACGGACTCTTCACCCAGACTTCACAGCCTACCCACACCAAGCTTTGGTTACAGTTCACAAAGGCTCCTGGGGGATCTGAAAAGCATTTCACCTCCTCACCTGAGGCTGGGCCTTCCCATTCATTTTGGCGGATAAAACTGCTCCAGGCATGTTAAAGAGTGGAAGTGGGTTTCCAGGGCTTCCTCTGAGCTGGGATTTTAAATCCCAGGTGGTTAGGCTGGTAAGACAATGGAGGTAATGAGCAAGGACAATAATAATAATTTACCCTGAAAGGTGGGAAAACATGCTGCCTTGTTTTAGTTTTGTGCTAGAAGATTTTCCAACCCATTCACCCAGCTAATTATGAGTAACTGTCCTGGGAAGGAAGGCCGGGGTGTGGGGAGAGGTGTGGGTGCAACCAGAAATGCCCACCTCAAGGCTTGGGCCTCTCCAGCACCCCGATCCAGCAGCCCTGCGGCCACAGCTCTATGCCAGCAAGAGTGACAAGCCCCCAGCTGAGCAGCTCCCGGAATCAAGAGCCTCCTCCCTGGCCAATTATATGGGAACTATTCTTAGAATCGAATTTAAGCTCTGTTAGAAAATTGTTGAAAGCCTTCAGTGCTCATTTTTCACCAAATTGAACTCTGTAATGTTACCATAATAGTAGAAAACCTTCCAAAGTTCAATTGGAATTTTTTTTCTATTAACTTAGTAATAAGGGTCCAATTTCAGGAAAAGAGTTTCAGCGAGAGTGAGATCGCACTGTTTGCTATGCACATCAAAGCTCTCCTCTAACACTCACGGGTGCCCGTGCTCCCCAGAGTTGGACTTTCTGGGAGGTCAACATTAATTTGGAAACTTCCAAACCTTTCTGGAATTATCTGAGAATGAATCATTTCCCTTAGAAAAATTTTCTATGAAAATGAAGTTCACACCTGTATGTACTACATCTTTTTGTATTTTGAGTAGGTTTCTAAAATATATGCCCTCCTGATTCTTCCACAGGAACCTGGGGATGGGGTTCAGGGATTTCTGAAGTGCGGTACGGTAGTCTCCTATCCCGAAGCTCCTCGCGGGTAGTCCTGTGGATAGTCCCAAACCCATATACACTGCCTTTTCCTATATATACATGTCTCCAGTAAGGTTAAACTTACAAATCAGGCACAGTAAGACATTAATAATAAATAGTAATAAAATAGAATAATTATAATCATATCATAATAAAACTGCCAGCACACCCACTCTTGTGCCTTGGAGGCATGAGCAATACCATGGTAGGGGGTCTGACAACCCTCCATTACTGAGTGACTCGTCAGCAGATTGAACATTCAGCATGAATGCCCACGACACAGGCGACTCCTGGCTCCCTGCAGGACAGGGCTGGAGGGCAGCAGGTTCATCACACCACTCAGAAGTGACTTAAAACTTATGAATTGTTTATTTCTGGAATTTTCCATATCTTTTTATCTTTTATTTATTTATTTGTGTTTTATCTCAGTTGACCATAGCAACTGAAACTACAAAAAGCAAAATCGAAGTTAAGGGAGTGTTTATAATAGGTATTGTAGATTGATGAATGGATCCAAGCTATGCTTTACCGGGTTTTGAATTTTGCTGCCTTTTGTGCTTTCATATGAAACTTCATACTGCGCTTACTGTGCCTGCCTCTGGAATCCCCCTGGAAAATAAGCTAGATACCAAGTGTCTTAGGAGTTAGGATTTTCTTTTAAGGGGAGAGAAAATCAATGTTATCAGTTAGAGAGCCTCAGAGAAATAGAATTAACCTTTATTGAGCTACTACTAAGTGCCAGGCATTTTCTGTGCATTTACCATTTCATCCTCCAAACAGCTCTTGAACAGTTCTTACTGCCCCACTCACAGAGCTTGCTGCTGAGACTGGTTGGCTGCACAAGTGCTCAAAGATCACACAGCTGAGAAGGGGCAGCTGTGCCAGTCTCTCTCACCATAGTTCCCAGGACATGGGTCTGTTCCAGCATCTCAGCAAACATATTCTGTTTCTTCCACACTGGAGCTTGTGCCCTCAAGGATTACGGGTGGCCAATGCTGGCTCCCCATGACAATGTGGCTCAGGCCTGTTTTATGCATGGTCTAAGGCAGGGCTTGCCCTGGGTTCTGTCCTGTGGACAGACACCCCAGGCCACCTCCTTCTGTGGTCACAGAAGCTGGAAGCCAGCTGGGTCTTCTTGGAAAGGGTGAGTGACAGAGAGATGGCCCGCCATAACCTCCCTAGGCATAGTGGCCCCAAGCTAGTGGCATCTCAGCTGTATTGGGTGTGGCACAAAGAGAAGGAAAGAGTGGTGTCCCCAGTGAGCACCCCCTGCCCCACTGCGCCCTGTGTTCGCGGCTGCCCACAGCCCACACTTACTGCGCCTGCGGAATGCTAACCCTGGGGCTTTCTGCCAGAGATCAGGAGTCACTGTCTGCACTCACGCTGTTGCTGGGGCCGTTCATCCTCAGGAGAGAGAGCAGCCTGTCCAGGAGATGTCTTGATCACGTGCCCCCGTAACAAGCACTCATCCACAGCCCCAGGACTCCACACCCTGGGCTGGGGGCTGCCTTGCAATTGTCTCGGTCCACCTTCGCCCTCCCCTGTGAGGTCAGCAGTGCCATTCCTGTTTCCTGGGTGAGCAAAGGGACAGTACCACTGAAGTAGCTGTCCTTGCTCCAAGCCCAGCAGATGCTAAATGGATACAACTAAGGTCAAGCCTGGGGCCACTGCACAGGTCTCAGAGCAAGACCAGAGCGTCTTCCCCTGGCTTGGGGTTGGCACCCATGTTCCCCAAACCTGCTAACCTGCTCAGGCACAGGGATAAAGTACCATCATGGACACAAGATGAGACTGTGTAATGAGACTGGAAAGCATGGTGTTTGGGGGGTGGAAACTGATCTGCCGTCTGAAACCATCAGGGGAACTGGGAACAAGTGGACTGTCCCGGCTGAGTGGTAAATCTTGCTGTCACTCAAACCTCCACCAGCTCCAAGATCTCAAACTCTGCAGTCCCCCTCCAAGGTCCAGCTCTTCTGTCCCTCTGACTGCACATCCTCCTCACCATGTCAGACCACTGTTCTTCTCCACCTGTCCCCTCTGAGTTCCACCTGTTCCTGGCCCGTCACGGGGCCACCCTCACCATTCCCATGGAGACTTCTCTTTGGTTGCTTCAGGCCCCAGATGTGTGTTCCAGCTCTGCCTTCTCCCTGCTCTACCACCCCAGCCTGGGCTCCAGGAAGTCAAAGGCTTGGTCTGGAGCCTTGAACTCACTTCCTCACTTGACTGTGGGAGTCAGAGGCTCCATGACAGTCAGCCCCACCAAGGTGGCGATTTCCTTTGTAGCCATAGAAAGATGGGGCCCCTCCCCAGAAGAAGGGGGAAGCATAGACAGCAGTGTGTCCACTCTGGTCATTTTAAGCAATAAGAAGGGCTCATTGAGGGGACTTAACAGACATCCCCAGCTGTGCCTGTCCCCAGTATGCCACGCATGTTTGCCATCCACAGCTTGACTGCCTCCTTGACTAACGCTCTGCCGGAAGGATCCCTTTCCACTTCTCCTCCCACAGTCCACTGGGTCTTCCTAGGCCCATTTGGTCCACAGCATGTCACACAGAGAGCTCTTGGTGCACAAGAAATGGACCCTTTCTCCTTGAGTTCCCTAGTCTTTTGCCCCCCTCTGAGGCCCTTGTACCTTTTTCCTTCCTTTGGTCCTTGCCGTATCTAACACCTCCACACGAGACCTTCACCTCCCACCCGCCGCCGGCCCTCTTGGTACCGCCGTCCGCCTACGTGGTCTCTGAACTGGTTGCCTTTTATTTTATGTAGACTGGCCCTGGCAATAGAATCTGTGATGTGCTCACTGCGTCTTTACAATACACCCTAAAACAAATATTATTATGATTTCAAAACTAATTGTGGCTCCCTGTTCCGTCCTCTGCCCTGACTGGCTGGTTTCCAAAGGGGCAGAGAGAAGCTTTGCATTCTGCCCATTCCCCGGCGCTCAGGGCTGTGCTATTGATCTGGTGGCTGGTCAATAAATGGTCACCAAGTGGACAAATGGAAAGAAAGAGAGAGGGAGGGAGAAGGGAGCGGAGCGGGAGTCGGAACGGAGCTAAAGTGAACTGCACGGGGCGCATCTTTCGTGACAGACCTGCAGGCGGAACATGGAGCTGGAAAGTAGAATCTTGAGGAACAATGACGGCACCTTCTCCTGGACCCGACCTCCTGGGTGGGCACGGGGCAGGGAGCGTGACGTCAGCAGCCACTGACAAAGCTGCCGTCCTCCCACCCAACCGGCTCAGGCCCCGGCCTGAGGCTCTTGCAGCCAGCAGTGAGGTGGGAAGGACGGGCCAGATGGTGCCACAGGCCAGTGCAGGACTCATTGCCCATGCAGCCCCACCCAGCGCCCCGGAGAGCCCCCGCATCCCCGCAGAACACGGGAGCCTTGTCTGCAGCACAGGCTCCTCTCAAATGCCTCCCAAGACCTCTCCTGAGGAGCAGCAGCCAGACTCCATGCTCCAGGGGTGGTTCTCACTACTAGGTGCTGAGCCTGGGGGAGCAGGCTGCCTGGAATCTGGGAGTGAGCTGGGACCCCAGCGCCTGCCCGCGTGAGTTCTCTGGGCTCTTGGTTCACTTGGGCTCCGCCTGCTTCTCCTGTGTTCTGTCTTTTTCTGCCCAGGCTCTGTGTAAGGCTGTGCCCTTCCTCATTCATAGGCTTCCTACATGTTAAACTGAACAATGTTCCCTCACCCGCCCAACAATGTCCACATCCTGGTCCCTGGAACTTATGAACATGTGGCCTTCTATGGATGTGAGGGGTCCCCCAAAACCCCTGTTGGTGCAGGAATATTCAGAGGTGAGATGTTTGGACTGTGACGCTGTAACCTGACCAGCGCATCCTAGTGGGAAGGGACTAACTGGGCACTAGTGTAGGCAGGTGGGTGTGGTGAGGAGGTGGTCACTGGGGGCCCTGGAAGGGTGCATCTGCCCTGGGGCCCCTTCTGCTCTCTCTGCTTCCATGAATGGAGCAGCGCTCTTCCACCTTGGCCTCCCGCCATGACGTTCTGCCCCACCTTGGGCCCTGAGCAATAGAGGAGGCCGACTGCACTAAACCCCTGAATCCAAGAAGCAACATCAACTTTGCCTCCTCAACAGATATTTTGGTCACGGGGACACAAGGCTGACCAGCTCGCTTGCCCTCAGTGAAGGGCCCAGGAGACTCTGCGGGAGGGGGAGTGAGGGATCTCGAGATGGGAGATGACCCTGAATTTCCTGGGTGGCTTGGATGCAATCAGGAGGCAGGAGGGTCAGGGTCAGGGGAGATGTGACAACAGAAGCAGAGGCCCAGTGATGGGAGGAGGGGGTCAAGGGTCAAGTAATGCAGGTGGTTTCTAGAATCTGGAGAAAGCAGTAAACAGATTATGCCATGAGTCTTCCAAAAGGAACCCAGCCCTGCAGCACCTTGGCTCTGACCTCCAAACTGTAAAATAATAGAGTAAACTCGAGTGTTTAATCCAATGCCCTAATCCTCACCTGCTTTCCTCTTTAACCCATGAGAGTCCTCCACACCTAGGGCCCCACACAGGCTGCGGGAGGGTCCCTGCTCAGCATGGGGATTGGAGCTTGATCACCTTGTGCCCCCCACGTGCCCACTGAGGCCCTGAACAAGCAAACACCCCTAAACACCTCCTTAATAGAAGGCCAGCATGCATGGCCATCCATGGCTGAGCCCCTGAGAGCAGGCTCGTCACCAGGCCAATTTATATCTGCCCAGAGCTGGTCATGCATGCTGGCAGGAGATGAATAACCTCATTTGTACCCTGAGGAGGTAAACATTTTGTTCATGGACTTTGTTGCCCCATGTAATGGAGTCTGTTCTGTGCCAGCCGCCGACGTCACACAGGCTGCGTCATCCTCGGTTCCTGACCTTACATCTCGCTCTGTCCATCACAGCCACCTCTCTCCATTGTCTGGATTTGTAGAAAGACAGAGACCTTCAGAAGCATCGTTTATCCCTCCAGGCTTGGGTTTCTCCCAGTGATTCAGAACCTAATTCTCTAGGTTCCTGGGATCACCCACGAGAGGCCTTAACATGGGCAGCGTTGCCCAGTGACAGCTGGCAATGTCTGCAACATTTGTTGCTCCAGGCAATCAGTGGGCAGAGGCAACTGTTGCTGCCAGACACCCTCTAGTGTGGGGGACAGCCCCTCTGCCACAAAGAATTATCCAGCCCCCAAGATCAACAGAGCCTAGAATTAGGACCACAGGTCAAAACATGGCCAAGTGACCTGACTCAGGGCAAGAGCTCTGACCTACAACCAGTTCAAGGCAATTCTGAAGAACCGGGGCCTTTCACGGAGGGCCGGAGCTGCTGGACAGAAGATTCTATGGCTGTGGGTAAAGCTAAAGATCCTGAAGGCCAACAGCTGGCCGGGCCTGGGGCCACAGTCCTGCAGCCCAGCTTCTGCTCTCCTCCTGATAGCTCTTTTTAAGGGACATGTTGTCACACTCAAGTGTGTTCCAGGAGGACGACCTGGAAACAAGATCCTGCATGGATGTCTAAGGAGGATGACCGTGGGATCCCAGGAAAGCCGACTCCTCCCGTCCCAGGACAGCCCCTCGGTACCACAAGATGCTGGGAGCCACCTCCCCGTCCTGAGGCAGGGTTCCTTCATCAGGTGGATCAACCACATGGCCGTAATGAGTTCAAGTTTAGCAGTGTGACACACTTCGCACAAACAGCCCCCTCCTGAGCACTCAGCCAACAGGGCTGGTCAGGCATGCTCTTCAGAAGGATAGGAGAGGCTCAACCCTGCCTCACAGGAGGCACGATTGAAAAGCTAGCGCTGGAGAAGGGCAAGGGAGGGACACACACTGTTTGCAGAAGGAGGGGTGCCCAGTGTGCTGCCCAGGATGAACTGGGCAAATCTCTATGGGCACTCTGGGGCCCCAAGTGGGCACAACCTCCAGGCTACCAGAACACAGAGCCAGTGGCCCTGATCCTGGAAGCCATCAGAGATGCTGTAGCACTTCCACTTTTGAGGGGACACTTCACTGGACAACAGTTTGGGACAAGGCAGCCAAAGTCACCCTTTCTCTACTTTCTTCAGTTAGAAGTTTCTGTGAATTTGGCCAGGGACACTTCAGACACCCCACTGGTGAGCGGAGAGTCCACCCACTGGGGCTTCAGCAGTGATGCCTGTAATTAAGCAGGCGGGCAGAGGAATCAAAGTCCCCTGTGCCCTGCCTCCTGCAAACAGACAGCGGTGGGGACAAATGCAAGACCAGCGCTGCAGGCTGCAGGCGTACCAGATGGCAGAATGGGGACCAGTTAATTCCAGGGCTTTATCTTACTGTAATTACCCTCATTAGCAAGCTTTGCTATGGCTGGGAGGTGCACTGGCCAGCAGGTTTTCAGAGACTGAACAGACTCTGTGCTTGTTGTCTTGGGTAACAGGGACCACGGCTGGGGGTTTAAAGAGCAGAAATCTCATCTCTCACAGTTCTGCAGGCTGCAGGTCTGAGGTCAAGGTGTGGGCAGTCACTCTGTCTGAGGCCTCCCTCCCTGGCCATCATCCCTCTGCGTGCTCACGTGGTCTCCCCCGCCCCATGTCCTAGTCTCCTCTTCCTACAGGAACCCCAGGCCCTACACAAAGGGCCACCCTGGTGAGCTCATCTTGACCTAAGCCTCCTGGGGACCCTCTCTGTCCATGCAGCAAGGCAGAGGCTGGCTGCAGGGCTGAGGCTGCATTTTTCTATTTTACCTACATTATTTGTCTCCACCAATCCCTTTTCTTGGAAGAAGTCCATATTTCTCCATCGATTCCCAGAGCTACAGATGTGGTTTTCCTCTAGGTAGCTGGAGTCGCTGTTTATTTACCACACGTCATATCTGCTGCATATTATGTTAAACACACATAATAAAATTATAGAGACGGGTATAAAACAGCACTGCTCCTTGAGAAATTCACCCCTATTAAGACTGTTGATACATCACCTGGATTTTTATTAGAGTGGTAAAAACATTCCACAAAGTGATGTGGAAATGACAGTGCGTTTCCAAGCCACTATTAAAGAAATGTTAAGTAAAGAGAAGTCGGTTGCTTTCGAATATTACTGTGATTCAGACCAAATACCCCTCAGTTCAAATGACCCAAGTGCTTCTGGCTCTTGACTGGGCATGCTGATTACAGTTCAGCAAGGACAGCATCACGTTTATCCGGCCCTGTCTGCACCACTAGCAACAGGCAGATCAACCTGCCCGGAAGGGTCACTCACCTGGTTCCTGGCGGGGGCTCACTCTCCTCCCATCCAATATGCTGATAGTCCTTCCCAGGCAGAGCACTAGACCCAAGTGCAGATCCAGGACCCCCTAGAAGTGGCTCCACCGGGAGGGCTCAGCTCGCTGCCTGTTGTCATGGTGCCCGTCACCCTCTGTCTTTTGCACATGACCTTGTGAGATGCCTCACCTGGGCCAGGCAGGCCACACCTGGTTTTCATGAGGAATGAGGTTCTTCGCAGTGAACTCGCTCCTGAGGAAGTTATTCTGTTCCTAATGAGGGTCCTGTTCTTAGCCAGCCTTGGGGTAGGAGGGGGATTCCAAAGGAAGGAAGGGAGACCACTGAGTCTGCGTATCTTGAATCCTCCCTGCCCCACCAAAACAAAAAGTTCTGTTTTCAGATCTGTGGGCAGAAGGCTTGGCCCCTGGACTTGGGTTTCACATATGGTGCCTCCACCATCAGCCGGAACTCTGCCTTCCTTCCAAGGCAGCTTCGTCCAGACCGTGTGAGGGCACCAGCCGATTGACATGGCCCTGTGACTGGGAGATCCTGGGGTAGAGGAGAGCTTAGCCGGGCTGGGGCCGAGTGTTGGTGGGAAATTAGAGCAGTGCGTGCCAGTGACGTCAGCATGTGCCCTCAAGAAGGGCCACAGAACCCTCCCTCGTGACCCACCCTCCTTGCCCTGGTGTCACTCTCAGAGAGGCAAGACCTCAGGTTGCAAAGGGCAGCAGCAGCTCCAGGCCTGCAGCTGGGTAGCTGGGCATCCTGGAAGATCCTGCCCCGGGTCCCAGCAGAATTTCCGGGGTTGACCCAGAGTGGATCGCAGGCCCAGCCTACCTGAATCAATGGCCACTTGTAGGGGCAGCCCTGCCAGAACCCTGGGACAGTGAGGAGGAGAGTGACTGCCCAGAGCAAGGTCAAGTGGCCTTACAGGAACAGATGGTACCCAAAGCCACAGCAGTCACATCCCTTGCAAATGGGGTGACAGTCAATGGCACCTCCCACCCTTTCTGTGGTTTCTAGAAATGTCCAGAGCATCACCCTGCTTTACTGGCTTGCCCTACATGTTGTAAATACACCTGTCTTTCAAAGATTGATCACAGATAGACCTGCCTAACGGATGAGAAATCTATACTCCCCGCCATCCGCAGCCGCCGGCTGAATACACAAGTGTGACTGTGCAGCCTGCTTTTGCCAGGGGCATCCTCACAGGAGCGTTTGAGGGATCTGCATGGCAGATGCCCTCCGTGGAATGTTCTGTACATATCCAGAACCTTCCGTGTGATGCTTTCCTGCTCTGTAACTAAAACCAAGAGGTTTTACCTCCTGTCTGGATGTTCTGCTGTCAGTAGAAGAGATGGCTTTAAAACATTCAAAACATTTTCTATAACAAGTGTAAGCATGTTCCAGGACTCAGGAGCCGTTGAATATTCATGAGTTCAACAGAAGAGTGTTTGATGCCCTGTGGATATGTTTGTTTTACAGCTAGTAGCTGCCTTTTGGAAAAAGAAAAAAGAAAGAAAGAAAAAAAGCAGTGACTCTTTTTTTAATTTTTTTTAGTTGAAATTGGATGTTTATTTATTGTTTATCTGGTGCTGAGGATCAAACCCAGTGCCTCCCGTGCAGTAGAGGAGCCCTCTGCCTCTGAGCCACAACTCCAGCCCCAGTAGCTGCCTTTTTATAGAAGACAGACTCAGGAAGGTCCTTCTAACTCCCCCAGGAGGAGAGGGCCCTGGTGGTACCCGTCCACTCTCATCCTCACTGAGAACTCACTGTGACCTTGAATTTCTAATTAGATTTTTGCTGACCACCTTTCCCATTTCTCTCGTGTTTTTAAGAGAAACGCGCAGGCGCGCTCCGTCTGCCCATCTGCTCCTTCACATCATCTATACTTGCAGGTAATCGAGACTTGCTGAGCAAGGGCTTTCCGGCTAGGATGGGATTGTGAGGCGGCTCGCTGCAGAGGGAGAGTTTTATGGCCATCATTCGGTGTATTTCTTCACTCACGCACGGCTTTGCTCATAAACTCCCCCACCTCATTCCACAAAAGAGATGAAATGGAACTTGATGGCTCTGGGCTCATGCTGGCATAAATATTGGGTTCTGTGAAATAATCGCTGAGGCTGGTCCTGTGCTCCACGCAGTTACTTACGCTGATGCCCAGTCCCTCTCCGTCAGAGTCTCATCTCCTCCTCCTGATCAGGATCTGGGTCAAGCAGCGCCTGCTTCTCAGTGCCAAGCACCGTCTGCTTTCTCCTTGCTGACCTTGCCCTCGAGCGGTGCCAGGATCTCCTCCCTGCAGGCAGGTGTCTTAGACTTTCAGCTGTTTCTGTTGGCTGGGATTTTAACCCCAGAGCCTGGGACTCTTTGCTACCAGACCCTGGTGTGTCCTCTTCCCAGAAGCAGCATCAGCCCAGCACTTTCCAAGAGCATCCTGTCTCCAAAATGGTCTTCACCAAAGTTAGATGCAAGCTACAGAAATCAACTCTTTTGAAAAATAGAGACAGATAACAAAGTGCATCAGAAAGCTGCATGGAGGTGACAAGAAGTTGCCACAACAAGGGGACCCAGAGGGGACGTGGAGACCTGGGTTCCTAGCACCATGCTCTGCCCCAGCTGTTGGTCCAGCCCAGGAGCTGGACTTCAAAGTGGAGTGATGGCCTGGTGTGGGTCAGGGCCACCCCTCAGCCCGCAGTGGACGACCTTGACAACAGACGGTCATCAGGGTAGGCAGCAGCCAGGGTGTCTTTACCAAAGCCAGTTCCTGAAAGAGGACAGGCACGTGTCTGCAGGTTGTGTTGCTCCATGTCACCACGTAATCTGTCATTCGACCTGGTCCTGTGAGTAAACACTGGAAACAGCCCTCAGTCTGCTCCACACCCAAGAGCTGTCCTCTTCCCACGGCGTCTCCAGACACAGCAGCCCTCCAGTAACTGTCAAGGGGGTCATTGGGACCAAAGGTGCAGGGCACGTGCCACACACTGTTAGATGCAATAACCAAACTCCATCACCATGCCAGGAGGCCTGCGGTGTCCCTGGCGATCCAAGGCCTGGAGGCTGTGACACACAAATGCTCAGTCCCATGTCCTCGCCACCCAACATACCAGGTGCCCATCCCAAGCCTCAACCAGCAAGCCCATGCCCCCTGTCACACTCCACCAGGGACACACCATGCCAGCCCCTGGCTGAGATCCCTGGGAGAAGCCCTGAGGCAGAGCAGGCAGGAGGTGACTCGATGTCAGACCCCATCCAAATCGCGTCCTCTTTACCATGAGGAAGGGGGCACTCGACTCCCGTGACTTGTCTTCAAAACGGAGTCAAGCCTCCTTCTGGCCGGTTGTTAGTGATGGAATTCAATGAGGTGGGCACAGGGTAGTTGCCAAATTAGTGCTGCTGTGTTTGGGGTAGGGGTGCTGTGATGGAGTGCCAGCAATGCCCAGCCCTGATCTGAATGCGCACACACCCTCACATATGCACGCATACACACACACACACACACTCACACTCACATACACAGACACACACTCTCACACATACACACACACACACACACACACACACTCACACCATGCACACTTCCATATGGACATGCACACAAAGACATGCACACACACATTCTCCAGTAGGTTTTTCAGGGTAGGTAAACAATATACCCAAATCAGCATTTATTGAGCACCTATTATATACCCAGCACTATATCAGACAAAACATCAGGGGAGTCCAGAAACGAAACAGCCATTTGGAAGAAGACAGTCTCGCCTTCACGTGAAGCCCCAGAGGCAGGCTGTCTCCATCTCTGTGGACATTCCAAGTCTGCCCTCCAGGGACTGTCAACTCTGAGAGAAGAGGGAGCCTGGCTCTGAAGGCCCAGGCCAGATGCCATGTGCCCTGAACCAGGACCTGTCCGTCCTAGAAGATAAACCACACAAGGCCTCAGGGCTGCCTCTTCTTTCAGGAAAGATCCTGGCATAACTGTCTCCCTGGCCCACTCTGTGGCGTGGATCAAAGCTGTGGAGCTGGGCTGCGCTGCACAGGGGCATGCCGCTGGGAGGCATGGGGCACTCAGCACAGGGCTTCCTGACGGGGTGCACCCCCACTGGCCACGGTCGGGGGTCCACGTGTCCTCAGAACTCAGTGCTGTTTCTGGCAGGTTGGCAGCTGGATGCACCCAGCCACGTGGGCTCAGGACAGCTCGCTCGTTGTCTCAAGCTCTACCAGGGCTGGGGAGCCACGATCCTGCAATGATGGACCACGGTCCCACTAGGGTTACAGCCAGCACAGTCACCCGGCTTAACAGGCTTGGCCGCCCTTCTGCAGTGACACACACCTCTGTCCTCCCAGACCCAGTGGGTCAGAGAGTCGTAGTCCACGCCCAGAGCACAGGGGACCCTTCTCTTGAACACACAACCACAGAAAGACTGCCTTCTCTAGATCTTTGTAGCAATTAAATGTATTTAGAGGGGGAAATAATGAGATTTCCTGTTTGAAAATATTTTTAAAACTAGGTCAAGTTTGTCCTCCTAGGGCTGCATGACCCCAGAGGAGCAGTATGCTCCTGTCCCTTCCCTGTGGTGCAGGAGGCAGGCGGGCCCCACTCTGGGCAAAACTCCTGTGTGGCTGTCTGAACCCGTGACTCTTCCTGGCTCTTCCGTCATTATGTCTACCATACCATCTCTGCCCCCAACTGGCTGGTGGCCTCCTGGGCACCTCAGGAATCCAAACCAGTGAACAGCAGAGTCCTTATAAAGGCACCTGTGCTGAGGGCGAGGCCGGCCTCCCAGGGCCAGCCTCCCAGGGCCAGCCTCCCCAGGCCAGCCTCCCCAAAGTGGTCTCCAGGGAGTAGGCGTGGTCTGGACGGGTCAGGCCGGGGCAGGATTTGGGTGGGATCCCTGTGGATAAGTGAGGTGAGGGAAAGCTGGTGGGAAGGAAGGTCAGTGGCAGGCACCTTTGGGGACAGTAGGGGCATCACTGTGCTAGAGCAGAGGTGAGGGGAGCTGCAGCCGTGCTCTGGGGCCAGGCCGGCCACACTGAGGTCGGGGGTAGGTACTGCGTGGTCACCTTTGCAGAAGAGCCTTGTGGGAAGACGGGAATCTGGAGCCCCAGCCTCTGAGGAGGAAGGCCTCCAGGGAGCAGGAGGAGGCTTGAAGGGGCCGGAGGGAGAGGGGCACACCCCCTCTGACCCTGTGAACCTGAGCCGGCCACACCCTCTCGAGCCTCTTTCCTCGTCCCTAAAGTGGTCCTAGCCACCTGCCTAAACAGCGGTGGTTAAGGCCCCACGAACGCTCGTGTGTGCAGAGCCAGATGGGGGACCCAACCCAGAGGGGGGTCCTCTGTTTTTAGGGTGATGGTGTCACAGTGGTGTCCTGGAGCCACTTCATCCCGGCCGGAAGGTGCCAGGGTAGTCGCCCCTCTTCCCAACTCCACTTCAGTGACGTCCCTGTCCTGGGATCGGCCACGTGGCAGCACACTGCCACTCTGGGCTTCTGGTCACCCACATGACCAGGCACAAGGCACTGCTTCTGCACCTGGCGGTGGGAAAGGAAAGGAGCTGGCTGTGAGGAAAAGTGTCACCGTCCTCCTGAGAATGTTCACTAAGAAGTTCCCTGTGGACACCGAAGCGTGACAGTCTCCTAGTTTTTATCTGGTGGCGATTGATGCAGTTGTTGATTCTGTCACACCTCGGCCCCCTGAGGAAGGCCAGGGCCCTAAATCACACGCCTAACAGATGCCACATTTCTGAGCCCCGAGCTGAGCTGTGACCTTCTAGTGTCATAGTAACTGGGGACGGGGTGACGTGCATAATGAGGGAGCAGAGCGAGCATTTTAAAATATGGCTGAAGCTGAAAGCAGGTGGACGTGCCAGCCTGAGATGGCCCAGAGCCAAGACCATCCGTCCCCACCTGCCTTAAGGTGCTGAGGGTAGGGTGGGGCCAAAGGGCTGTGATGGGAGGCAGCTCTGGCTGGGGACACTTGACTCGGCCTTCACTGCGGCCTGTGGCTCACCTGGGCTCCCCTCTGGGTGCCCTGGTTGCACCAGCATATGTGGGTTTGCCCCCAGTTCATAGACCCTGGGGACAGACCATCACCAAAACACAAGTGGCCTGCACCCTCCAGGCTTCCCCTGTCCAGAGGAGAGGCAGAGGCATGAACAGACACTGTCCACATGAAAGTGGCCATGAGAGTGACATTGGAGATGAAGACAAGAGACTGTGGGGACAGCAGAGAAAGGCACTGCTGCAGGGTGAGGGGGGCTCCGTGGCCCAGGGAACGGACGCACAGGTGCAGGGAACAATGTCAGCAAGGCTCAGAGGCTGGGCGGAGCTGGAGCTGGAGCTGGAGCTGAATGGGAGGTGGGTCTGTGCAGGGCCCCGAGTGTCCTGCTGGGGACGTCCAGCCTTGATCTGTCCACAGAAGGGACTCCTGGGGGTCTGAATTCAAAGGGTTTAGTCCGAAAGTCAAAGAAAACTCATTCAAACTCAAGGCAGGTCTTAGAGGAGAGGCTGAGAAGCCACGGAGGAGGCCATGTGACTGAGAAGCCACGGAGGAGGCCATGTGACTGGACAGGAGGGTCACTGAGAGAACTAGAGGTGCACAGGAGCCGAGGAGCGCAGAGAAGGAGGCGAGAGAAGGTCCAGTGGGCAGCTTGACGTCGAGGGGGGAGGAGACGCAGGGCCATCTCCCGAGGGGGGTGAGGTCCTGACTTCTCAGCATCCCCTTGGAGCTGATGCACTGGGCTCATGGCTGCTGCTGCTCATTGAGTCTCCGGAGGGAGGGACGTTGAGTCCTGAGACTCGGCCCCACCACACCACCAAATCATGAGTGCCAGCCTCAGGCCAGGGGATCACATCATGAGCCACGGGTGATCCAGGCCCAGGCATGGGGCACGCAGTCCTAGTATTCAGGGAGGAGGGTCCTGGGCCAGCCGGCCTCCTGCCTCCACCCCTCCAGCCAGCCAGTGCCACACAGGCTGGGCAGGGGCTCAGGGACCACCTGTCTGACGAGCTCCTCTGTCCCACTCCCGGGCTGGGTGCTGGTTCTGCCCACTGCCTTCCTGGAGGGGGTAAAGAGCAGGCTGTGTCTCGGGCAGAGCCCCGCGGGTGGTGTGGTGTTAATCCAGATGAGGAAATCAACCTAGAATGTTCTGAAGCCAAGGCAGGAGTTTCCCTCCCAGCCTTGTCAGGAAGTTAAGTGCTGGCCTACCAATGCAGCGTGGCCCAACAGTCAAGCTTGGGAACAGCTTTAACGACTAACTTCTAATGAGAGTTTCAAAACACTAATTTTCCAAAGCAGAAAATCAAGTTCTGCTCATTTATAACCCGTCATCTGCAATGAGACGGAGGATATTTCTTCCTGTGTTGTCAGTTAACGTTCCGAGCAGTCAGAATACAAAGTAGGGGAGCCGGGCCATAAGTCAGCTCTCCGGGCGCTGATGAATGGATGTGGCACGAACCCTGCATTTGCATTGGCTCCAAGGACATAAATCCATTTCTCCCCATCTCCCTCTAAGTCAGAGTGAGCCGCGTATTTATGCAGGCATTCTTTCCCCGCTATTTATTTTTCTCATTTTTAATGACTGTCTTTTCACTCTGCTTTTACAGTACATTGTAAAATGTCACATGCCGTGTACAAAAAAAAGACCAGATTTTCAGTTTGCCTCTTCCCACCAGGGATGGTTTTTTAACTTTCTGGCTCATCCGTGAGTAATGACCACTTTGGTAGAAACTATCATTTATTAGACGGGACGTCAGAGACCATCGCTTAACATGTCCTGCATCGTAGATGAGGAAACCAAGACCCAGTAATGAGGCAGATGTGCTGAAGGCCACAGGCCAAGCCTGGGACGGTCCAGGGCTGTCTGTCTGAGTGTGGGGAGACGAGGGCCACAGTGAGGGCCTGTCCACTCACCAGGCAAATGCCAATCTTGGCCCTTGCTGCCGCAGTCACTGTGACTGGGGAGGAAGACGCTATCTGGGGACTCCTTAAGGCCTCTGCCAGGCTCAGCGTATGCCCAGCAGCAAACAGGGAGGAGCCAGGTGCTGGTGTTGCTGCCTTGCTGGTTTGGTTTTTGCAGTGTTGGGGCAGAGCCAGGCCTCATGGGTGCTGAGCATGGGCCCTGCCACTGAGCTATACCCCCATGGACTTCTGTCACATTTGGCTCTCTGCAAGTCAGTAATAGAATATTCTGAGGATCGTCATGGGAAGGGTGTTTGCATTTTGTCTCATTTTGCTTTGCTTTAATAATCTTGGGAAACCATGGAGAACCCTCTTTCTTGAAGGTATTTTTTAATATATAACAGCATTATTCCAGTATAATTTACACAATTATCTCATTTAAAATATGCCACTCCATGGGCTGGGGATGCAGCTCAGTAGGTAGGGTGCTTGCATACACAAGGCCCTGGGTTCAATCCCCAGCACCACACCACACACACACACACACACACACACACACACACACACAGCGACTCCATAATTTTCAGAGTCACATGACCACAACCACATTCCCATCACCCTGAAGAGAAGCCCTGTGCCCTACCCATCAGCCCATCTCCCCACTTCTTGCCCTAGATGACCACTAATTCACCTGCTGTCTCTGTGTTTGCCCCACCCCGTCTGGACATTTCACGTGAATGCAGAGCTGCCGTGTGGCACCTCCTCAGAGCTCGTAGCAAAGAGACGAAACTAGCTGCTTGTGTCTGGAAAAGAGGCACGTTCGCCATTCTGGGTTTTTTTTTTTTTTTCTCAATTTTATGAAATTCCCAAGTGCATGGAAACCTTAACAGCATTTAGCCTGCTGTTAACAGCATTAGACCTGCTGCACCTGCAGGTCTGTCCCACGATCACCCCCCAATGTGACTTCTCAAAGGAGCCCCTCCCAAACTGAGAGGAAAACACTACATTTGGCAAAATAAAATGTCCACGTTGGAGATTTCAGAAGCCAGGAATGTCAGAAAATCCAACTCGAGAACTTTAGAAACCGTGAAAGAGAAAATCGTGTCGAAAGGACAAAGAAGGCTCGGAACAGCAATGGGGCAGGCAGTGTTTGGGATGTGAGGACTGAGGACCACCAGGCTGCAGGGCACTGGCTGGCCACCTCACTCCTCAGCCAGGCAGGGAGGCCTGGAGTGACCGGATGTCTGCAAAGATGGTGACCTCCTGCGCCCACTGCAAACCGTTAGCTTTTCAGAGGGTCTCTGGGGATTCAAGGGATGATGTCAAATATCCATTTTGACCTTGCCTTTGACCTTGCCTTTGGAGGGAAAACAGAACCACGGGAGGGAATGTGCCGAGCTGTGTCCCTCCTGTGGCACAAGTTTCTGGATCACGTGACCATGCAGACGGTCTGGCTCCTCCAAGGAGTGGCTTCACAGCCCCACGTGGGCAGAGAGGTGGCCGTGCAAGGGCAGAGGGAACTGGCACTGGGCCCCATGGGCCACAACCATGCCCCTCTGGGCCTTGAAGTCCAGCCTTGACCTCAGCATTTAGGCCCCTGGTGCAGACGCCGGAGCTGGGCACAGTTGACTGGCAGTAGCCGTGTGCACGCGTGCATGTGTGCATGTGCTTGAAGCCTGTTCACTCGAGTCCCTTGAAGCGAGGGACAGGACTTGGCACAGTCCAGCAGCTCTTCCAGGACCGTGGGGCAGGGCTGCCCAGGAACACAAATCCACAGGACTTGTCCTAGTTTACCCCTTGCTCACCCGTGTTCACCAGGCCCCAGAGACACCGGCCAGGACAGAAAGCCAAGGCAAGCAGCGTCCAGCGGCTTCAAAGAACTCTGTCCAACGTGTAGATATGGGGAGGGACATGTAGCACAGTCTGCTCTTGTACATCTGGGATGAACTGGGCCTATGAAATGCTAATCTCCAATTGTTGATGCGGGTTCTGACCAATAACCATGAGACACCTCTGTGGTTCGAACTAATATTTATATAGTATTGTCTAAGCTCAGGCTGCCACTAAAATGCCACTCTGGGTGGTTTAGACAACAGGAATTTATTTTTCCAAGTTCCAGAGGCTAGAAGTTCAAGATCAAGGTTCAGGCCAGTTCAGTCTCTGGCCAGGGCCCTTCTCTTGCCCACAGCCGCCTCTCACTGTGCCCTCAGAAAGCCTCTCCTCGTGTGCACCAGGGAGAGAGCAGTGGGCAGAGGAGACACTCAGGTCACTCTATGAAAGGACACTAATCCTTCAGCTCAGAGCCCACCCTGTGACCTCGTTTCACCTTGACTGCTTCCCTAGAGGCCATCCCCAAATGCACACTAGCAACTCAACTAGGAAAGGGGTCGGGGAGATAAACATGCGGTCACATGGTATAAAGTGGGTGCATTATATGTGTGTGACCTACTGTATACAGTAGATGTAGTCGACATGTAGTTTTACACGCATGCCCCCACACACCTCATACCCACATCAGAGAGTATGCCATCCTAGTAGTGTGCAGAGCCACGCCGAGTCTGCCTAGAGCAAAACAGAGATATGGAGATGGAAGGAAGGCAACTGGTACCATTAGTCTTTTATTTAAAAAAAAAATTTTAAAAAAACATTTTATTGCAAGGACTGGGTACATAGTTCACTGGCAGAGCACCTGCCTAGGTCCAATCCACAGCACTGCCAACAGTAAATAAATATAAACTTATTGCAAAGGAATACAGGCTCAAGATAGAAATCTTAGAAATTCTAATAAGTGAAACTAGCAGAGATGCAAGTCCCAGCAGCCAGAGGCAACCGCTCCCCAGCCCTGGGCCAGCAGCCGGGCCTCCCAGTGAAGGGTGGGCTGGAGCCGGACCACTCCATCACCCACCAGCTGTGTGACCTGGAGCCCACCGCACCTGTCTCCCAACTGTGTAATGGGGTGACGATCCCCACCAGGTGACAATGTCCAAACAAGCAGGTCCCTGTAAAGCGCTTGGACTCCCTAACACAGCAAGCACTGGACGTATATTACCTGTCCCTCCTGCTGCCGTTATCACCCCCGCCCGCCACGGCTTCCCTTCCAGGGCGTCCCCTCAGCCAGCAGTAGTGCGTGGGTTTGGGACTAGGCACCACGCCCCGCAAACAAGAAGGGCCTGGCGCACAGGCACAGCACGCGGGGCATCTTGAAGCTGGCCTGGTCAGCTGCTGACGTTGGTGAGAAGAGGCAGTGGGCCTGTCCCGAGTTCGCGCGAGGCCCCTCTCTGCCACACACACTGCCGCACCATACAGGGCAAGCCCCAGCCGCCGTCTCCACACTCGGGCTAAACGAGGAGGAGAGGACCCCTCCCGGAGGAGCCGCTGCCCAGTGCTCCCTGCCCTCCTCCCCGCCCATTCCCATGGTACTGGGCACACGGAAGGTGCTCCAAGCATGGGCACTGGTGCCCAGAGCCAGCCCTCAGGGCTGGGCGCGCCTGGCTCTCACCCTCTACAGTGGGAAGCCACTTGAGCCCTTCACAGCCAGCAGCATCTCCTTCATGAGGCTGATCCCCCAGATAAGGACACTGGCCATGTGTGCCCAGGCACCCAGGCCCTGGAGAAGGCCACTGCCGTCCTGCAGCCTGGCAGGAGCCCAGCTCTGCAGATGGCTCAGGGCACGCTGCTGCTGTCCCCACCCCTTCCGCTCAGCAGCCTGCCCAGCCTGTCCACTGACCCTCACAGCATAATGCAAGGCTTAGCCATCTGTCTTGCAGGGTCCTGGTGGCAGATGGCCTCATTTATCCACTTCTCGAAAGCGCTCACACCTCTGCTCAGCCTGGTCTGCACGGGGCTCCCAGACCCGGGCACTGGCACGAAGGCCACAGCGCGTCCATTCATCACCCAATAAAAGTCAGCTCCGCGGCAGGTGCACCGGCTGGAAGCCCCCACCCTGCACCCCTGGCCTCGGCTCTGCTCTCAGTGAGCTTGTGCCTTCGAGATACCCCACCCTGGGAAACTGAGCCCCTGGGCCCAGGCCGCCATGCCATGCCGTGCCATGCAGTGCCACGCCATGCCAATGCCACGCCATGCCACACATGGACGAGAGCTGAACTTGGTGAGCCAGCAGTGCCACCCGAGACTCAGGGGAGGTCCCTGTCGTGGGCCTCCTGCAGCAGGAGGGGGCCTGGGTCCCCGGGAACACTGACCCAGCAGACCACTCATCTTAGTCATTTTCTGTTTGTGACAAAGTGCTGTGAAAGTTGAGTAACCAGTTGGACCCCACGTACTGCCTCCCCACCTTGCCCAGCTCCTCTACCCCAAGATCATGCCTGTAGGAGCAGGAACCAGCAGCTGTTATGGTGGCCGGGAGGAAGGGGCCTCCCTCTCACTGTGACTCATGGTGAGAACCAAAATGCGGTTCAAAACTGGAGGGGAATAAAGAAAGAGTAAAGGTCTTATTTTGGAGAAAAATATAGATGAGGATGAGTTTGCACTGGGTTTGCTTTAACCCAGCGGAAGGCTCTCCTGAGGGGGACCGTGGGGGCCACAGAGCTCGCTCCGCCGTGACTCTCCCTGAGCATCTCCTGACAGCGCACGTCACCCGCACTGATGAAGAGCTGGCCTCCCAGAGCACTCAGAGGCTCCACGTGGTCCCAAGGCACCCTCCTGACCCTTGCCACTCAGTCCCTGGACCTCGGGGCCTAGGAGGCTCTCCCCTTCCCTTCCCCCTGCTCAGGTGGTGGCTCTCCCCTCCCCACGTCACCACCTGTCCGGGGTTCCCTGCCGACTCGGACGCCTGCCCCCACCACGTTGAGCACCTGATGAAGCCTGAGTCTGTGCCGTGCGGGGCGGTGTTCTCGGGGCCAGGACTAGTCACCAGGAGACTTCCTACTGACTCTGCTGGCCAGGTGGACGCCAGGACCGCTCAGCGTGTCAGGATGTGGAGAGAATCACGGAGCCAGACAGGAGTTCAGTGGTGACGTGGCAAATGGAGTACCTGGCGCCGGTGACCCCTGGGGGTCTTGTTCACGAGAGTGTCCTGAGGCCTCGGAGCCCCTCCCTGAATGAATGACCAAGAGCACACGCAGTCTCCACGCACCAGGGAAGGTGACATTGCTCCCGATCCGCTCCAGGTCCGGAGTCCCCCTGCTCTTCTCTCAGTGCGGTTCCCAGGGCTCAGGAAGGACAACCTGGACGCTCAGATGTGGGACATCTAACCTGGCCAGACAGCGTGTGCAGGAGGAGGCTTGAAGGTCGGTAATGAAATTGAGAAAAATGCCAACGATAATGAATAAGGAGAGCCACCGTGTGGGTGTGGCACTGAAGCACTGCCTCGACAGGGTCACCAAGGCTGAGAAGGGGAGTCCACGTTGTCACCTAGAGCTAGGGGTGTCCCTGGTTTGGGGCAGTTTCTGAGGTTTCAGACTGTTATTGAAAACGGCCACCTATTTAGACTTTTTAGGGCCCCAGCGTCCTGGGACATTGTTAAGTCCGTGATTTCATACATTGGATCTGTTTTTCTGAATGTTCCTGTTTTTCTTTGTGATCAACTTGGCTAAAGCAATAGTGAGATGACCCTTTAAAGACGTGGATACAGCATCCCTGTGAAGACTCCTGTGTTCATATAGGCGAGAGGAGAGGAGTAGTGGGTCAGGGCAGGGCAGAGGACAAGGGCTGGTCACAGCGAGGCGCCCACTGCAGCCTCGGCAGGCAGACTTGCAGCTCTAACAAGGACACAGGCCTCCAACACTGGCCAGGCGTGCCCGTCACCATGCAGGTGGGAGCAGCCTCGGTTTGCTGGAGCAGAGGGCAACAGGTTTGCAGAGCTGGTGTCCAGGCAACGACAGGTCCCCTGGCTGGCCCAGGAGGCTCCGTGCACAACTTCTGGCAGGTCAGAGAGTGCGGGCACCAGAACAGGGATCCCAAGCATAGTTCTGGGGCACAGCCCTGGTCCTGCTGTGTGTGCAGAGGATGACCACGGGGCAGTGTGGCTGTTGGCTAATCACCCTCAGATCTCCGTTATTACTACTGGACACAAATTCCCTGACACCCGTGTCATGCTTTCTGGTTCACCCCGTGGCCAGTCCCCAGGTGTGACACTGAAGTCGTGATGGGAGCCTGCCAATGAGAGAACCGTCTAAGCCAACGTCATCTGAGAATCTAGCGAGGAGGTGGCCACACATGGGTGCTGCACTACGTTAACCTCCTCAAGCGTGTATGACTTATAGACAGAAGTGTGGCTCTAACAGAGTGTTGAACCAGTAGATTCTTTTTTTTCCCTTCAAAATATTACCATTCTGCGGATTCCAGTCCCATGCTCCTGGGTTGTTGCTGCTAAAGAAAGCCTGGCCGAGTGCTGCCCCTGCACACAGCATGGCGCTTCTCAAGCTTTGGTGACAGAACTGCCCGGAAACCCGGTGAAAATAAAAAGGATCCCTCTTACTTCAACAACTCTAGGAACTCCAACACAAGCCAAAATTGGAACTGATGGTGTAGAACGATGCCCAGCCCCCAGGGGCCAATCTGAACACAGACAAAAATCAAGGTGTCCTGTGGACAGAGAGATCCACATTGGAACCACATTCCTGCTGCTTTAAAGTGACAAAATATGGGCAAGGTATTGGACCACTGGGAACCTTTGTTTCCTCATCTGCAAAATGAGGGTGATCACCTCTACCACCTGGGGCCATGGACACTACCTGCCATGATGTGCATCCATCGTGTGGGGCCTCCTAAGTGCCCAGTGGGAGGGGCTTCCAGCTGTAAACATCACTGAAAGTCGATGCTAAAAACAGAAAGGCACTCAGAGCGCGTGATTCGTGTGGAGAAGACGGAGTCCACGGTTATCACAAGTGCACCCAGATGACCTGTGTGAAATGACCAACGATAATTCCACTTCCCTGATGGAGTGTACCTTCCTGACCTTGGGAACTGCACACCCCGCCCAGGCTCCGTGCCTGGCACAGCACTGACACTAAAAGTATCTCACAGAGTGAGGTGGGGACGGCAGGCACGAGGAGAGCGCGCCCGCGACACCTCCCCAGGGACGGGAGCCACGGACAGGTTAATGGAGCTCCTCGCTGGAGGCGGAGGAGGAGTCATTTTCTTCTCTTGACTCATCTGCACTGTCTGAGTTGTCTGCAGGGACCGCACCGTGTTTGTCGGGTGACCGTGAGAGGGGCCAAGCCCACGGAGCACATCCCACCACGACTTCCAGCTTCCTGGGGCTTTCCAGGTGGCCCCAGGAATGAAGAGGGTGGGGAGGAACAGGAGCGGACTGGTTTCTGAAGAGCAGTAGAATGTCTTCTCGTCAGTTCATTGTTTCAGCTGTGGACAGTGCGGGAAAGAGTCCACAGAGCAGGCTGAGACCACTGTCCCCAGGATGGCCCTTGGCTGGCTAGCAGGGTTGGCATCTGAGCTTGAATGTGGGGAGCTCCTGCTGTCCCGACAGACAGGAGGGGCTCTCTGTGCCCCCCCTGCCCCGTTCCTGGAAGCCTGCCCTGCTGCCGCTTTGGAGGAGGAGCTGCAGGGGGCTCAGGTCTGCCTGAGCCCTCCCCGATCCCGCATCAGCCAGCATCTGTCCATGGTCACCTCGGAGAACGGCTCCAGCCCAGGGAAACCCACGCTCCCCTCTCTTGACACGTTCACCTCTGTCCAAGATGCCCGAGGGCCAAGGGCCCCGTTCTTCCTACAGCTCCCCTTCCGGGTAGGCCTGCCACGGCACAGCCGCTCCAGTCAGAAACTGCACCTGGGGGGTTCAGTCTTATGCTGTGACAGGGACGTCCCTAACGTGGTGGAGGTGGCCATTGGTGACCGTGGTGGAGGTGGCTATTCCCTGCCACCAGGGGTTAATGAAAGGGCTTGTGGTCGGCAGAATGGCAGCCCCCAACGATGTCCATGTCCCCACCCCAGAACCCGTGGTGTTTGTGACTTGGCAAAGGAGACTTGGAGTGTGATTAAGGTTCAGGCTCTGAGATCAAAATGTTATCCTGGATTTTCTGGGTGGGCTCAGTCCAACCAGGAGCCAGCTGTGGCCAGTGTGGCTGGCCTTGAAGGGGGAAGGAGGGGCCACAGGCCAGGGACGTGAGCTGCCTGCAGAACAAGAAAGGCCAGGAAAGAGGCTGTCCTGTGCCCTCCAGAGGAACACAGCCCCCCCCCCCCCCCCCACCTCAGCCCTGCGAGGCCGGGACAGACTCTCGGCCTCCACATGAGGAGAGGGAACCTGTGTGACCTGGGCCACAGACACAGAGTCACTGGGCTACAGTGACAGGAGGAATCCATCAGGCCAAGACTGTGCTTCCGACTGGGGGACTTTGAGAGGCAGAAAATGGTAAGCAAAGGGTAGCTGTCAGCTGAGATCCCGTCACGTGGTGTGAGGGAGAGTCCTGCGTCGGGCACCGTCCGCCGTCCCGCTGCTGTGGGCTCGCTGTGCACATCCGTGGCTGTGGGAGCTCCTCTACATCTGGGGGGTGATCCTTCGTTTCCCCCCTTCCTGTATCTCCTTCTAAGACTTTTTGTAAGTTTTGCTTTTTAAATCCATCTGGAATTTCATTTTGGAACTGAGATCAGAAAGATATCCAACTTCTTTATTCTCCAAACGGCTAAAATGAGTTAACACAATTTATTAAAGGGTTTGGCTTTTCCAAACCACCCGATTGCCATGCATATCAAGTAGCAGATTTCCGTATATATGGATATATACATATGCACATAAAATCTTATGTAAAAGATCTATGTATCTCTTCCCGTTATGAAGAAGTAACAATAGAAAGAACTCCCTGTACCGGATGGATGGATGGAGGGAGGGAGGGACAGATAGATAGATAGCTGTGATATACACATAGACATCTCCATAGGGTTCAAAAACAGCTGTTTCTGATGCTCTATTTCATGGCTTTGGGCCATTGGCTCTTCCTGCCCTAGGAACACTACATAACTTGGTGACCTATTTATGTCTAAAATAAAAGGAATTAACTCATGGAATTTGGGTGCCCATGCTGCACAGATATGGGTTCCCTACATCACAGATAAAGAGTGACCCCGAGAAGCCTGCAGAAGGGACCTGTCAAGCCCTGGGCCTCCTCCTCCCCAGCAAGGTCACCCCCAAGGACCGAGAGTGGCCGCCCTTAGCTCTGAGCGTCCTTCCGGGTGGACCCCTGGCCCTGGGCCTCCCCTGGTGGCCAGCTTTCCTCCCCACCCCCGGCTGCTGGTGCACCCGGAGGACACGGCTCATCTGTCTGCCTGCATCTCTGACGCTGACACCCAGATGAGACCAGGGCTTGGCGAGAGCCCAGAGCATCTCCGAGAAGCTGCATCACAGACTGAAATGACTCCAGTTTTAATTTGATTTTTTTTTATCCTGTAACAAGCAAAGTTCACATTACAGATAAATTGCCCGGAAATTCCAATTTAATAAGGCATATGCATTTTTCAGGCCTAGAAGCACAGAAAACATCTTGCATGCTGGTGTTTTTATACTGAAAGGTTTATTAAAAAGACAGCTTTAAAATGTCAGAAATTTACATAGCGTGCCAGTCAGTTGATCAAAAAGGCTGATTTGACAAAAGTGGTCAAGAGCCAGAAAGTGGAAGAGCAGGCAGCTGGCGGTCCCGGGCAGCTGGGTGGGAGGAGGCCCCGTCGCCGAGCGCCGCCCGGAGTGGTTGGGGTCACGTGTGCAGCGAGCCGGCCTGGCGTCTGGCCCTCTCCCGCCCTGCCTAGGGGTGCCGTTCTGGGCAGAGCCAAGCTGGGCAGCAAGGTAACACAGCACGAGGTGTCCATGGGGAGAGGCACCAGATGGTGAGCGAGTAGAAACCAGCAACGTTAAATGGTCACGTTAAAGCTCAGCTGGCACAGCCACAGGTGCCACGTGAGTTCCCACCTTTGATTGGCACACATCAATCATACAGTGTGGCGCAGTCACACATGGCATCAGAGGATCCACGTCATTCCTGGGCTGACCCTGCCGCCGTTCTCTACCTACAGCTCTCCCTTCCACCCTCACGAGATCCCTTTTCCCTCTATTTCCACACAGCAGAGAAAATCCACAGCTCTAGGCTTTCCAATCTGGTTGATTTCCTTAACACTCTCCAGTTCCAGCCATTTTCCTGCAAATGACACACACAATGTCCTTCTTCTGTATGGCTGAGTACAGCTCCGTTGTGTATGTGAACCACATTTTCTTCATCCGCTGTCTGCTTTCGGACACCCAGCCAGCTCCACTACTTGGCTGTTAGGAGACAGGAGCGCACGGAGCAGAGTCCTTTGGAAAAATGCCACAGAGTGGTATGGCTGGGTCCTATGGCAGTACGGAGGCTTCCCAAAAAACTGAAAACTGAGCTACCACATATAAAATGAAAAGTAGTGAGATGTCATCCTGCAAAACCACGCAAGCCCCAGCGTCCCAGGGAATGTGACACAAACAGGGATTTTAGGGATGGCTTTGAGCATTTATCTGGCTGTCACCACTCTCAACATGAGAACAAGCAAAGGTGTTAATCGTACAGAAAACTGCAGCATCATAAGACAAAAAAATGAGAGAAAGAGAGCACTTTTTGCATGCCCAGGTGAAAGCCAGATGACTTAATTCACTGTTATTTATATCTAAACTCAGCTGAGTAATCAGGGGATTAAATACGGCCCATTTAAAATTTTCATTACTTCAAATCTGTTGAGCCACCACAAATCACTCCTGGATCAACGGCCATCTAGTGACCTGGCAAAATGGAAACAATGTCACCTTCCTATGCATCTTCCCCTCCCATGACTGCCCCCCTGAAAGGGGAACAATTCAGTCAACATTTACAGGGCATCCACCTCATGCCAGGCACTCCACTGCACCCTGGGCAACAGCTGGCCTTGTGCGGACTCCATGCTGGGTAAAGTGCAGCCCCTGGAATCCAACAGAACTGTGTTGAATTCCAGCCCTGCCACTTCTTAGCTGAGCTGCCTTTGGTGAGTTGCTAAACCTCTCTGATTTTTGGTTACCTTGTTTTCAAAGTAAGAGTAATACCCACATCACCAGGTTGTTGAGGATCCCAACATTAAAGTGGTGCTACCCATAGAGTTTAGCACAGAGCTAAGTCCACATAAGCATTCTTGGCTAATTTTGGCCAACTTTGACCTCACAATGATACTAAGTCTTCAGCATTTGGTGAAGGCAGCAGGTCCACACGGGCCCACTTTGGACTCCCGCAGGCATTTTAACCTAGGCCAGTGCAGCAAGAACCCATGCAGGGTGACTGATTCCACCCAGGAAGTCACACAGGGGGACCAAGTGGAGATGTTGAGTGGAGAATTGAAAAATAGTAGGCGCTTGCCGAGTGGAAATGTAGATTATCGTTGAAGTGACAGCCTGGTGTTTTTGAAGCAGTCCGTTTGCCTGAGGAATACCTCACTTCTGTTTTTAAAAAATATTGAGATGCTAACTGAGGCACCAGGCGGTGGGGCCCAGGCGAGGCCCCGCGGCTCTCTCCATCTGTCCGTCTGGCTGTTCCTGAGCCCCATCCTCCGGATTCACAGAACACCCCCCACACGGTGCCCCCGGCGGATGGGGTAAGAGGGGACACCCTGCTGCGGCCGTGAACCCCAACACTTCATGGCCGACTCTGAGAGCA
Source organism: Spermophilus citellus (assembly GCF_964194105.1). Classification (NCBI taxonomy): domain Eukaryota; kingdom Metazoa; phylum Chordata; class Mammalia; order Rodentia; family Sciuridae; genus Spermophilus; species Spermophilus citellus. Next base: position 65,312,608 of record NC_138200.1, read on the forward strand.
GATTGCACCTCCCTCTGCCTGCGAGCCACCCCACGAGGCCACAGCGACGGTCCCCGGCTCACAGGGGAGGAAGCAGAAGGCAGAGGGGCAGCTTGGTGACGCAGCACAGTGACGAAGCACAAGGGGCCCTGGGGTCCTCATCTGAGGAGGGAATAACTGACCCCGGGCGGGCGCCAGGGCCCAGCGAGCAGGGCCTGGCGCTATCCACACTCAGCGTAATGCTGGGGGCTGCCATCGAGTCACTGCTGAACCAACCCTGAGCCCCGAGGCTGTCCAGGACTAAGGCTCAGCAGGGGCCTCTCCCTGGTCACTCGGGCCACATCCCCCCGGAGCTCCAGGGGAGAACTGTCTCTGCCTCCTCCAGCTTCCACTGACTTCAGTGTCCCTGGCTGGGGGTTGTGCCCCTCTGTGCTCTGCCCCCAGGGTCACACGGGCCTCTTTTCTGTGGGCTTCCCATCTCCTCTCTTCCTCTTATGAGGGCACCGTGACGGCATTCACCACACCCACACCCAGGTGACCCAGAACAGCCTCCCTTGGCAGGTGGTTGACTTAACCAGATCTGCAAAGCCTTCCCCTGAAGGTGACACTCCGGGGCTGCAGGGGGAGGGCCTGAGGACTCGGGTGGTACGGGCTGCTCACGAGCCCCTCACCTGCTGGTTCAGCTGCGTTTTAAGCGTCCTTAGACCCCACCCTGGCTGTGCCGGGCAGAGATGGTTGTCAGCAGACTGAAGGGCTGCGGGGACACGTGTCTCCTGGGACAGGCGTTTCAGAGACTGTGGGTGGCAGCAAAGCTCCCTCAGGTGGATTATGGAAGTGGCCATTGTTCCCAAGGCCACCCATTTCAAGGGACGTGTCAGGCTCGGCTGGCGGCTCCCTGGGGGCAGGCTTCCATGAGGCCAAGGCATCGCTAGGCTTTGGACTTCAACAATGAACTTCTCACAACCTCAAAAAGGTGATGTCCTTCGTGGCTGGTGGTTGGCCATGTCAGCGCCCAGCCCTCAGGGGGAGCTCCGGGACCCTCAGAATCTGCTTCTCCAACTCGTCCGCTCTCACAGGGGCACCTCCTGGCACGTCCCCAGGCGGAACGAGGCCACGGGCACAGGGAGCCGCTCTCAGAGCTGGCACTCTCTGAATGAGCGACTGTAACTGAAGCGAGGCTCTGGGTCCGTGTCCAGCCTGTCCCTGGGTCCAGACGGGCTCTCGCCCCCCACTCAGGCCTTCTGGACCCCAGGGCAGGTGCCGTCTGACGGGGTTTGTCTGTCTTGTCTTTTCAGGTACTCTGTTTACAAGGACCCCGCAGGCTGGCTGAACATCAACCCCATCAATGGCACAGTGGACACCACAGCCGTGCTGGACCGCGAGTCCCCGTTTGTCCACAACAGCGTGTACACTGCCCTCTTCCTGGCCATCGACAGTGGTGAGTAATTTGCAAAACACCGTCCAGGGACATTTCAGTTACCAACGTGTCTTCACATCTCTGCTGATGCTGCCAGGGGTGTCCCTGGGGAGGACATCAGACGTGGGAGTAGGAAAGCAGGTGTCCCAGCACACACAGCCACCCAGGTCCTCCAGGGCCCAGGATGCCCTGGTCCTTGTGGACACATGCTGTCCAGCTGGGGCTCAGGCCTGGGCTCGCTGTGCTCTGTGGCAGGCGGCTCTGGGGCTTAAAGCCACGCTGGCAGCTCTCACCCACATGCCATGTGCTCCTCTGCAAAGAGGATTCCGTGTGTGACACACGCTGCTGGAAAGTGCCAGAGGACATCCTTGTCCCGATGGCTGAACTGTCCCTGGTGCTTTATCCTGTACACTGCCATGAAAGGACACTGGGCGCATGTAGCCAGTCACTGAGTGACAAAACATTTGTGGTTCAAAACTTAATAATGCAACGTCCACGTGGCAGCCCCTGCTGCACGTGCTAGAGATTGAGCAGGGAGCTGGCCGGCTGGTGCGAAGAGCAGTACAGTCCCAAGTGCCACCAGCACCTGCTGTTGTGACGTCACACTGTAGGGAACGGTGCAATCTCGAGAAGATGGCAGTGTGGACCAGTAACAGGATGAGGGTGAGAGGGACCAGGTTCTGGAGATGTCCCACACACTGTGAAGGCCTGATGGCATGTGGTACTGACTGACATGGGGGCAGGGCACAGCAGATTGGAGCTATGTTTAGCTGAAATGTCTGTTGAATCAAGTGCAGAGACCTTTTGCTCTCCCATTATTCCTAAAAGCCAGCAGCAGTTTGGAGCTAAACACTTAGTTTGGGGTCCTGGTATGTCAAGGTGACTCTTCCCATGGCTCTTTATAGGTGCCCCTCTCACATGCACAGGGCCCTGGGGTCCATCCCTAGCACCACAAAGAGGAAAATAAAGTTCCTCCTAGAATCCCTTCCCTGCCCTTGGCCTCTCACATCCTGAAACTTCTGGAAAGTCCCTGCGTGAAAGCGGCCGCCTGGTTTCACGTTCTGGGGTGACACTCACTGGCTGTCTGATTCGAGGACATTACTTACAGAACAGTTAGGACCTGAGGAGTCCTGCAGAGCTCCTGCAGGGGACGGGGTGTCCCTGTCCTCCCCACAGGCCGCACGCGTGTGAGCTGCCTGGGGTGCTGGTCACCCGCTCGGAGGCTGGGCGTCCTCTCCTGGAAACAAGAGCCAGCCTTCTTTGATCACAGCTGTGGGACCCGGGAAGGTGAAGCGCCCGGCCCTCCACCCCCGTCAGGAGCCACACCAGCTCTTCTCCAGACGGGGGTTCTGGAAAAGAAAGAGCCAAGCAAGGAGAGTCCTCCCATGACCCAAGGAAAACCCAGCCTGGACCGGACCTGCATCCAGCTCTCCTGACTCTGGTGTCAAACCAGGAAATTCAAACTCCGCAATCACAGATGTTTCCAGAGGACTGAAAGGGTCCCTGAAGAGACAGAAAACAGAACGTTAATTAACACGCAGAACCATCGTTGGACACGAGAACGCTGAACACGGCCCAAAAGACTCACGGCACAAGGACAGACACTTCAAAGGCCTCGCAAATCAGAGGGACTTTCATGTAGAGGCTTCCTTTTGTCACTCAGAAAACACATCTCCAGGTGTCATGTTCAACCAGGAAAGCCGACACCTGTTAGATCAGAGTCGTCAGCGCTAATGGAGGTCTCCGCTTTTTCCGAAGTGAGCATTTGTCTTCTTAATTTCATAAAGATTCAATTTGTTTGATGGAATGAAAGAATAAGCATTTTTGTCATTAAACAGGAGGAAAGCTGAATCTCTTAACTTGATTTTCTCCAAACAAGGACATCACTCGGGAATCTGCCCGAGCAGGTTGATCAAATAAAGGCTGCAGGAACTTCTAGGGTAGTGAACCGACGTCCCCAGCGTCAAATTAGAAAAATGCAGGTGAATTATGAAAATTAAATGGTACAAAAAAATATTCACCATAAGGGCATCCTCGAGCCACAGAAGCCGTGAGGCCTAAGCAAACTCAACACAGGGGGGAGGGGGGGGGCATTCTGACGGCCTTGGCTTTCCTCTGGGCCACTCTTGATTCTGGGAGAGGAGGTCAGGCCTGGCCCAGGCAGAGGCCCAGGGAGGGAGGGGAAGGAAGCAGAGACACTGGTGGGAGCCAGGTGAGTCCCAGGGGCAAGCAAGAAACCTGAGGAGATTTCAACACAGCGCCACCTTTCCACCAGGGACAAATGGCTTTCAGAGACAGAGTGAGATCTCCAGGGCCTCAGAGGAGTCAGAAACCACCCAGAGGAAGCCGCCCTCCTCCAACACACAGCTGTCCCCACTTAAGATACCTGACAGATCTGCAAAGCACAAGGGCTTGGAGGGTAGGGCCGGGGCTGGCTGGAGAGCCGGGTTGCTCATGCTGGAAGGCGGAGAGCCGTCTCCTGCAGCCCGTCAGGGCTGAGATACGCAAGGCGGCCAGCCATACTCCAGGAGTGCCACAGTGAGCACCAAGGGTATGCAGAGGTGACCAAGTCTCATTAAACCTGCAGCCCAGCCTGACCCATCTGAGTCCTCAGCTGAACTGGCCAACACAAGAGAGAAAATGCAGGTAATGGGTCATCGGGAGCCTCCGTCACTCCTTGGTACATAATGCCCCGTTCACATTTATTTTTAAAAAAATCTCTAGACCCATAGAAAAGCCAGAATATGCAAGTGATGATCCAGAGAAAAGTCAGACCAACAAGGACCTGGACATTTGAGTTGGCACCCACGGACTCTGAAATCGCCACCTCTAACACGTTCAAGGGACTGGAAGACAACACTAGCCAAAAGCAGAGGAGAGTATTCCAGAGATTTGGAATCTGGAAGAGAGAATGAAACGGATATTCCAGCACAGAGGTACGTTGCACCCGATGCTAAGAAGTAAACAGGTGGGTTAACAGTGCAAGATCCATGACCTGGAAGCAGAATCTACAGAAAACACCCTCCGCACAGCACAGAGAGAGCAAAGAATCAGAAAAAAATCACATAAGAGACTCGTGGGGCGTTCATGAAACTGGAGTCACCGAAGGATAGAACAGGAAAAAAATATTTGAAGATAGAGTGCCTGGGAAGTTTCCAAAAGGAATGAGAGACATCTACCTGTTAATTCAAGAAATTCAGCAAATCACTAACAGGGTGAATTTGAGGAAAAATCACATTTCAGGAGAAGTGTCAAACAGATCAAAACCAAAATCAAAGGGAAAGTGTTAAAAGCAGCCTGAGATTGAAACAGACATTTGCATCTGGGGATGTGGCTCAGCACCAGGCAGCCTGCTTAGCATGCAGGAGGCCCTGGGTTCCCATCTCCAACACTGCAAAGAAGAAAAAGGACATTTTCCCACAACAGAGCAGCAATATGACTTATGGCTGACTTCTAAATAGGAATGAGGAAATCCAGCAATGAATGACACCCTCTGAGTAAAGACACCTGCTGAATTAGTCAGTTTCCCATCACTAGAATGAAATGCCAGAGACAGTCAACTTATGAAGAGAAAAGGTTGAGTTTTACAGGTTGCAATCCCTGATGGATTGGTGCCATGATCTGGGCCTGCAGAGAGGCAGCACACTGTGGCAAGAGCTGGTAGCACAGCAAAGCCACTAATACCGTGAGCCAAGGAGCAGAGAGGAAAAGGACAGGGCTGCAGTTCCAGGGTCCCCTGCAAGGACACCCCCAAGGCCTCAAGTCCCTGCACTGGGCGGCACCTCCTAAAGCCTCTGCCACCTCCCAGTAGTACCTCCCACAAACTAACCCTTACCAGATTGTACCTGCCAATCAAGAATTCTATAGGCCTCAGATTCTTCCTGCATAATGAAGATGAATTAAAGACCCTTTTAGACAAATAAAAGAAACGAGGGACTGTGCCGTAAGCAGATGGTTTTTACAAAAGAATATTTCAGACAGAGGGAAAATCCCGGGAGGCATGGAAATGCAAGAAGCATATAAACAGAAGGTAAAATATGGTGAGCTAATAATTACATGGCATGAGGGCTTCAAAACACTGACAGATCTAAAACACACAATGACCATGACAAGGAGGGGGGCTGGAGAAGGCAGTGAGGGCCAGCTCCGCGTCACTGGAGATGAGGGCACCACCATGCTTGGTGTCCAGCTGCAAGGAGCCAAATATCTACACCGTGACCTGCAGCGAGCACAGAAGAACAGAAAAAAGGTGTAAGGCTAACAAATCAACAAAAGGGAAAATGTCTGATTCATCCAGAGAGACAGGAAAGGGCGTTTTCAAAATGAGCCAAATAGAAAAGCATAGTAATAGGCCAAATATAACCCTAGTGACACCACAATTAAATGTCAACTGATAATACACCGAGATTATCAGACTGTTTTTAAAAATCAACAAACTGATGTTACAAAGAACACACTTTTAGTGACCACATAGAAGAGAAGAGATGATCCTATACTCCCAAAGGCAGCTTGAAGGCAGATTTTAACACAGGAAACATGACGAGAGGCAAAGGGGCCATGTCATGACAGTGAAAGAAGCAACCTCAGGCCAGATATCGCGCTTCACAACCCTGAACCTGTGTGCACCCAGCAGCGTGGGTCAGAATACACAGAGCAGAGGAGACAGAGAAGAGAAGCAGGCAGGCCCGCGGTCCCTGTGGGAGACGTCAGCACCCCTCACATTCCCAGCAAAAACAACCAGAAGCAAAGACGCAGAGCCCTTGCGCAGCCCAGGGGCGAGCCTGAGCAGCAAACACGCACAGAGCCGAGTGCAGCAGCCCAATTCCTTCCCTCAGGTTCACGGGAAATTTTTACCAAAGTTGTTCATGTGCAGAGATAGAGAAGGTAACAATTTTTTAAACTACCATGATTTAGAGTATCTCTCCCAACACAATGAAACTAAGATAGACGTTAAGGTTACGATACAGCTGGAAACCCCTAGCTGCCTGATATAAACAATACCCTGCTCATAAGTCCTAATCAAGAAGAATGTTGCATAGAAAATATTAGGGAGAGAATAATGAAATTCCAAAATATCCACACTTGTAGAATGAGCAGTGCTCAGATGGAAATTCAAAACATACATACAAGATGAAGTCAGTTGGTCCTTAGAAAAGATTTCATAAAATTAATAAATTCATGTCAATACTGGTGTATCGCTTTTAAAAAGGTTAAAAAAACCAATTACAATATCAAGTATAGAAGGAGGAATTGACTACAGACGTCAAAAGAGTACTGTGAGCAGATTTATGAAATGAATTTGGCAATTTCAGATGTGATGTGAAGTTTTTCAGAACTATACCAAATTATCTAAGAAGAAGTAGAAAAATCTTTAATAACTCAATATGGAAAGAAAAATCTGTTGTTGAAACTCTTTCCACAAAGAAAATTCAAGGCCCAGACAGCTTCCTACAGGCTTCCAAATAATGAAGAATGAAAACCACCAACCTGCACACTCCTCCTGAAATAGAAGTAGAAGCAACACTTGGCAGCTCTTTTCAGGAGACCGGGTTTTGTCCAAAACCTGACAAAGTCTTATGAGAAATAAAAGTTACAGATCAAACGAGCATATATTTTAAAATTCTTAACAAAATATTAACGAACTCAGCAAACATGATATGATCGTCATAATAGTTGCATTTGAAAAAAAAATTCTACGATGATGCAAGATTAAAAAAAAATAGGAAAATCCCTTATCTGATAAAGGTGCAGGAAGAGCTGCTGCTTCAGCAAACGTCTTGCGCCGTGGTCCCCCAAAAGCTCTCGTCTTGAGCGCTTGGTCCCCTGCAGCAGTGTTCAGAGGTGTGGCTTTGGGGAAGCGACAGGACCGGGAGGGCTCTGACCTCACTGATAGATTCACAGCTGGATGAATGTGGGGAGATGGGACCCAGGTCCTGGGGAGCAGGCCCTGGGGACGTGCCCTCAGGCCCCTTTCCTCCCTTCTGGGTGACTCTGTCTCACTCAGGCCCTAAGCAATAAAGCCACTGACCAGGGACTGAAGCTTCGGAGACCACAAGCCGAAATCAATCTTTCCTCCTAGAACCTGTTTTCCTCAGCTGTTTCCTCACGGTGATGGAAAGAAGCTGACTAACACAAAGACTAAGCAATTTCCCCTGAGGTCAGATCAGTCCCAACCTGAGAAAGAAAAAAAGAAAAAGAAATACATGTGTACACAGAGACGGAGATAGAACAGGTCCACGTTCACACAGCATGAAGACCCGACGCTGATTCAATGTTAGTTCTCTCCCACTGACAGAGGAAGACCAAGAAAAATCCCAGCAAAGATAGTTCGGGGAGGCGACAGAATTGATAAGCTGACCGTGGAATTTATATGGAAATATAAGGAGCTAAAAAGAGCCAACCTAGGGCTAGGGTTGTGGCTCAGAGGTAGAGCGCTCGCCTAGCATGCGGGAGGCACTGGGTTTGATCCTCAGCACCACCTAAAAATAAGATATAGATATTCTGTCCACCTACAACTAAAACATAAATATTAAAATAAAACAGAGCCAAGGCAATCTTGAAGAATCAGCTAGAAGAATCACCCACCTCTATCCAGATCTACTAGGAAACAAGGGTCATTAAAACCGCAGGGTGTTTGCATGGGGATGAGGGGCAGTGGCCAGAAAAACAGAATAGAGGCTCAGGAGAACCCCCACACAGACACCGTCCAGCTGTTAGGAGGACGGGTGTCAGCGGTGCAGAGGGAAAGCAAGGGCTTGGTGCCAACCGCGCTGGGCTGTGTGGATCGACATGTGGAAGAAGAACCTCCTAGACCCCCTTAAGCCCCATCCAGCCATCGATTCTAAATATGTCACAGAGCGGAATACGAGAGGTGAGACGACACATGGGTTAGAAACAAGAGGCAGGTGCGTCCTTGGCGTAAGCAAAGATGTCTTAGTGAGACATGAAAATACCGCCCACAAAGGGAGAGAGAGCACAGCATGTCATGACCTTAACGTCCAGAGCTTGTGTGTTAAAGGTAAGAACTGTCTTTCACCCACGATGCCATCAAGACCGCGAATTGCAGAATTGCATGGTGTGGAGATGCCTGGGTTGGAGGTCTGGGGAGGAAGAGGTGCTGGGAACCGGCAGAACTCAATGTTAACAAGCTAGAGAAGGAGGTGACATGGTACAAAGAAACCCTGCAGTCTGGAAGAAAAAGACCACCCAAAGAAGAACGGGCAAGGGGCTGAACAGGTTCCTCACAAAAGAGGGCCAGTAAACACACAGAAAGATGCTCTATTTAATTAATGAAGAAGATATGGATTAAACTATAGTAACAAATTAGCATGCATACTAATAAAGGAACTTCAAGAACACATCTGCAAAGCAGCTGAAATGCAAAGGTGGGAAATCCCAAGTCCCAACAAGGCTGAGCCATGAGCAGAGCTCACCCACAGCTGGCAGCGTGTGCCTTGTACAAGACCTTTGGAAACACAGTGCCAACTGAAGCTGAGCGCACGTACCCCCTACCATCCCAGAATCACTCGCCAAGTACAGTTTAGCCTATCAAAAATAGGTTCTCCAAAACTCAGGTGCCACCAGAAGGCTCTTCACAGCACTACCCATAAGAACCCCAAGTTGGAAATCATCCAACACAGAGCAAAAGTAGAAGGATAGACGGGTCATTCACATGCTAGTGTCTACACAACCGCAAAATGTATTCACAGAGGTATCTCAAAATATAATGTTGAGCAAAAGAATGCTCAAACAACAACCAAAAAAAAAAAAATCACGTGCTGAACAACTCCATCTATGAAAAGACAGAGCTCAGGCAAAATAAATCATAGCTGCCGGGGCCCTGGAGGATGGTTCCTGGGTCTGCTAGTGCTGGGTCGCAAGGGTACGTCCGTACGGTGGGAATTCAAGCTACGTATTTATGGCGCGTGAACAGTTTCTGTGTGGCAGTAGGAACTTTTAAAATGTATGGCTACACAAGAGCACGTACCTCGTCAGCTGGAGCCTGTGACCTTTGGGGCCTTCTCTGAATACCTGCTTACCCTCCAGACAGCCTCAGCATCTCCCTGTCCCAGGGAAGGAGGACCTTCATCTGCTGAGAGAAGGACCAGTTCTTCCAGAAAGGACAGTGATAGGATTTCTACAGAGAAAACAAAGCAAAGCAAGCCCTCTGCAGGCCCCAGAATGCTTTGCAAAGGGCAGACGTGGCACCATGATAACTGGCCACCCACAGGTCTACTGGCTGAGAACAGTTATGAGACACAGCCACGAGAGCGTTTTCTCTGAGGCTCCTCTCAGAGGCTAGAACTGGAAGATCAGAATGAAGTAATGCAAAGAACAGGCCCGGGCGGGAAACCCAAGGTTAACAGAAACAAAGACTCTTTGGATGTTTTGGCTTGGGACCCCAAGATAGTTGACAAAGTCTAGAATCGTGCTTCTTAGCAACATGGATATTGCCTAGGTTGTAACTGAAAATTTGGGGGTGAAGAGATGTTTTGAAACCAACCATCTGTTATCAATTTTAATGAGCTACAAATTACCTAAGAAGATCATTTGCGTATAATTGAAATGCTTTTGTTTTCCTGTAGTTAAATGATTGGGTGAGTGACGCCTTTAATCCGGTACATTAGTAAGAGACGACCTTTAATGTTGGCAAGCACTTTATCTTTAGAGATGGATATCATCATTTGTCTCACATGGTCCAGATTTTCCGAAAAGGTTAAGATAGAGCCTTCGGAGCACAGAAACTCTTCCTAAAGACTTCAATGAGCACAGAATTGCTGCCCTGTCTGAAGAAAGGAAAAATAATAACTGTTAGGAAAATACCACGCTGGAGAAAGAATGTTCAGGAAAGGCAATCAAAGCAATCCTCTGGAGGATGTGCTGACAGTGAGCAAAGCAGTAGCAACTAGCTCTGGCCACTCCTAGGTGAGGACCACCCTGCTCAGGAGGTCACCAGAAGGTCAAATGTCATTGCACTGTCTCCTGTGGGCTGAACACTGTCAGCAGCAATTTCTTCAACAGTTCTGAATCTCACTGGGGTGCTCGGGCCAGGTTCTGCTGGTCTGGTCCTGCAGCCTCCTCCTCACCTGTAACTGCAACCTTCTCTCCTGCTTTTGGGGAATTGTACGGGGCTCAGCACTCAGTGATGGTTACTGAATTAGGCTCTTGTGCTGCAACAACAGTTTGTTGGCTCCAAACAACAAAGACAAATATTTTGCTCTGATTACATCCAATGTCCTTGCCCAGCACCCGTGCTATGCAGAGAATTTCAAAAGAAAAAGAAAGAAAAACACATATACCTCTGTTAGTTCTTCCTGAGGCTCAGTGCATATGAAATAGAAAGTCCGTGCCATGTCCAGAATCCATGTGAAGTCTCTCCATGATTACCAAAAGTGTCGTGTCCGCCATCTATTTCCATCTGAAAGAGCAGGGAAGTGATCACATTAAAACAAGCCAAATTACCCCTAAATTCAGCAGCTGGTTTTCATGACTTAGCAACTTGTATAAAGTATGTGCGGGTCTGTCAGTGAAAAATGCGTCTACCAGGAAGACACACAGATATAGAACTAGCATAACAGCGATAACATTAAAGTGGAATCAGCTATGATCATGATTTTTCATAGGCTAAGATATTTCACGTCCCAATCTGTCTTTTCCCTTAGTCCCCTGTATGATAGATATTCTGAAAATACCACTAATTCCAAAGTGAAATATTGTTCAAAGTACATTCAGATTGATAGAAAGGAAGGAGCATGCTATCCGGTCCCACAGTGAAATGGTGACTGATCCAACAGATGACCACAGCCCCCCAACAGGGAATCTGGACTTCAAAAGAAGCCTCAGTTTGTGTGGGCTTTCTCTTTACGTCCATCAACCAAGCTCTGGACCACATGAGGGACAGAGGAAGATCATTTAGATTGATTCTACTTAAAAGATGCTAGTTTGGATAAAATCAAGCCATTAGTTAAGATGGCAACCCAATTAAGCCAGCTTAATATCCCTTATCTCTGCTGTTGTATTAATTGAGGAAGAAAAATAAATTGAAAACCCAGCCATCGTTCCTTGTTATTTCAAGTACAGCAAAATATCAATCAAGTTGAAAATACTAGCTACAATTTTGTCATGGAGAAAATGGCCCCGTAAAACAACTCTTGAGTCTGGTGCCCAAGAGGCTGCAGTCAGAGCTGTATGGAGACACCCTGCCCCCCAACTCTCACCCGTGGCCTTGGAATGAGCCTGGCTCATTAGCAGGGCTGCTACAGGACAACTGACCCTCCAACCTCAGTCTCCCACCTGCATCATGAGGCAAATTCCACCTGCTAAGTTGTCATGAGGACCCCAGAAGCGTTGGAGCTGACTTGAGCTGAGTCGTGGGATGATTTTCTGAATTTACCATTACAAACTCATCCAGGCAGTCAGCGACACGCCATCTGTGACCCCCTGGTGGTGATCTGACCAGTTTTCTAGGGAAGGGATGAGCCGCCCAGCCCTCTGCTCGGAGCAGGGCACTGCGTCAGAAAGTTAGCCAGAAAAATGCCAACTTCAACCCGCCATCAATTCAGGGAGTGTGCCTCCAGCTGACTAGGGACATTTAAGCCAATGGCCAACTACCAGTCAGCAGGACACTCCCATATTGACCATCTTCAACATGATATTTTCATTCATTTTTATGGGAAAGAAACTGATTTGGGCATTAAAATGACTGTCATCACACCCACGTGCACCAGCTCAATTCATCCTGCCTAAGTGATCTGGTCCCCCTCAGTACCACCCAGTGCCCTGCTTGGCAACAGCATCACAACTGCCCGGTCCCCAAGCTAGAACCCATCCTCCACGAGGCTCTGCCCCTACCCTTCTAGAGCTGGCCTCCATGTCTGCCCAGCTTCTGAAGCCAGCCTCTGCCCTGCCCCTGTCTGCCTCCCCAGGGCACCTCCATGTCACTCACACCACAGTCCTGACCTCCCGGTGGTCTTCCCATCCACACTCCCGTCACTCCAAGTTCTTCTTGCGTCTCCAGCACCCTCTGCTTTTTACCAGAGCCATGGTCCTGCTATAATGTCTTTGAACTTCTCTCAAGATAGCTGCACCACTTCCTCCCCCTAGAACAATCTGCCTGCTTCCCACCAAGTGTCCTGGCTTCCAGCACACTCAAATGTCATCTTCCTGAAGCCGGTCCCCAGACAGCTCACTGTGCCATGCCTCTGAGCCTTACTTAGTGTCCCCTCTCTTCCTGCGCGGAAGGCCAACCTGTGTGTGTTGACGTACCTGCTCCTGCACCGACCACTGGCGTGTCAGCAGCAGGCACCAGGACCCCTGTGTCCTGTGCATTTGCCTCCAGGCGGAGTCCCAGTAAATGATGATTGACAGAGAGGATAGAATGAAACTGTCATGTTGAAACAGGGCCTCCAAGTCAATTCTTCCCTTTATTACTTTCTCTGAAGTCAGCAAAATGGAAACAAAAAAGCCAAAGAGTTGAATTTTAAAAATTAATGAACAGTTTAGGTTCTGGTTATTGTCTTTTCTAAAAGGATGTTTAAATCCGGATCATGAGGATAATTGCTTCAGCTCTACCTCAGGTTGCACACGTACAAACCGGGCACTTCATTTTGCAGACTTGTTTTCTATCAGGCTCACTATTAAATTTTTTCCATGTGTGTGCTTCCTAAAATGAAATTATCAGTTCTCTATTAACAAAGCAATGAAAAATGTTTATGAGTTTTAAAAACCGTGGTTCTTGGCCTATGGGGCGCATGCTAAAAAATTATTTGTAAAATCCTGGTGCTGAAAAGCCTCACCAAATAGAACACAAGGAATTAACAAAATCATTCAGAAGATAAGCCAAGGGAGGGGTGGGACTGCTTCACTCTCTGCCTTAGAGCAAGGGCGCCAGCGAGTTTGGAGTCCTGTTCACGTGCCGTGATAGATCTGGCTTCTGAGTGAAGGTTCAATAGAAACACAGAGAAATTGGGGGTCAGTGCATGGCAGGTCTCAAACCCCAGCTGTCCCCCTCAGCATGTGCCCAGTAGCCCACATCTGGACAGTGGCTTCTCTTCAGAGGGCCCAATCTGCTGATCACTGTCCCCAAACTGAGACCTCCAGCTTCCTTGAGAGGCCAGCGAGGTGCCAGCTGAGGTCTCTCTCGTTGTTCGTGGTGTGACCCCTGCTCTAGTCACAGACCGGCCCCACCACACACTCTTCCTCCCCCAAGTGAGGGAAGGGAGGCCTTGGATTCAGATGCCTCCAGTTCCCTACTAGGACTGGGAAAGAGCCCGAGGTCAGGCTTCATGGGGCTCGTGGAGGGGCCCTGCTCCCTCTCCCTCTCCTCCTCCAGTCTATTCTGCACAGACAACCCCACCTGGCACACCACCCCCACCTGCAGCCCCTTGCACTCGTGACCCCCAGGTAAGGCCCAGGCTACAGGCCCCAGGACCAGTTCCGGGGAAACACGGGAACAGCAACTGGAGCCAGAGCTGTCTCCTGAAGACTCTTGCTGAAATCCGAGCGTTCTGCGCACATAAAGCCAGCCCCTCCACCCGGGCAGCTGCAGGCTCCCTGTTCATCTAAGGGACCTTCTTGGAGGAGGCGTTTAGAGTCTTACTGCTCTAGGGACATCATAGCACAGGTAAATCTGGTCCTTCATGCACAGATGTTGGTGGCAGCTTTATTCACAACAGCAAAACATGGTCTACCCAAATGTCCATCAACTAAAGAATGGATGGACAGAACATGGTCCATCCACTCGGTGAACTCTGATGTAGCCAGGAAAAGGAATGGAGTAGTGACAGGCTACCAAGTGGACGAGCCTCCAAACCCTGTGCTGAGTGCAAGAAGCCATACTCCAAAGGTCACACACTGTGTGGTGCCATTTATTAAGTGTCCAGGACGGGCAAGTCTGTGGAGACAGGAGCAGTAGGAGTACGCAGATTTAGCACAGATGGTTTCTTTTTAAGGGTGATGAAGTTCTAACGTAGATGGTGAGGCTGGCTGCATGACGCTGTGAATTTACTAAAACCAGGCCATCGCCAAAGTAAACCGAGAAAAGGATGTAAAGTAGAATTGGGGAAAAGATTCTTCAATCCCCGAATAACTTTGGAGTCTAACATTTCCTTTCTGATTATTACAGCAATCGTGGTTATTGTAAAGGAAATTAAAAATAGAAAAAGATATTAGTTTAATGTTAATTACCTGGAGAGAGAATCATCACTTGGGTTTTAATATATTCCCTTCTAATCTTTTTCCAATCACACATACACTTTTTAATTAGGATCATTACTATCAGTCATATCTATCAGGGACAAGATCTAAAGCTTATGCGTATCGTTTCTCAAGAGTGGAACCTATCAGAAAAAGCTCAGTATTTTTTGGATACATGGAAATTCTGCTTGGTCATGATTCTGAAAAAAATTCTCTGAGATTAAAAAACAAAAAGAAAACCCGCCCTGTTTCTCCTTACACCCACACAGCATCAAAGCAACGAGGGATGGCTGTGCCCCCCAGGCCTCTTTGGGCCCAGCTCTGCAGGCCTTCCTCCTGGGGCAGCGCCCCGTTGGCCACGTCAACAGGGGAAGCCGGAGAGAGGGCCCAACCTCTTTGCCTGGTGCTCTGACCACAGCACTAACACTAAAGCTCTGAGCTCAGGACTTGGAGTGGCAGTTTGCAATCGACAGCTACTGCGTTCAGTCCATGGACCACCCAGGAAGATCCAGGAAGCGACGCATGTCATCAGGCAGCAGCTGTCACACAGGCGACTGGCTGATGCGATGGCGCCTTGGACAAGGAACTCTGCTTCTGGGTCCCCAGTCTCCTCTTGGGGAAAATGAGAGACAGCTGGGAAGCAGAACCCCTGGGCCCAAGGCAGCAGCCCAGCTGGTTCTCTTGGACCTCACCCAGTCTAACAGCAGGGTTCAAGTTCTCCACGTGCCTCCTCCGCTTTCCTTAGTCAGACCGTCCTGCGGCACAGCCCTGCCCCTCAAAACCAGGAGCCCCAAAGCCTCAGGGTAAACAGGAACCAGGCTGACCAGGAGCTGACCAGGCCAGGAGTGTGGCCACAGTGTGCCTGAGCCCCAGAGCCAGCCCCGCTACTTCATGGGCAGTGGCCACTGCTCACCAGGAGGAATCTGGCAAAGCTATCAACACCGAAATCAAACCATGGGTCCCTTTGACACATCTTGTCATGCGACGTGCTGAGGCATTACACACTGTCCGTGCTGAGTGGGAGCAACAAAGCCACAAGCAGAGGGTGGGAGCCAGGAGGACAGAGGCAGTGTGCCCAGTCCATGGAGCAAAAGCGCCTCCAGGTCTTCAAGTCACATCCTCCATCTGGAACAGATTCAGTCAAAGAAAGGAGGGACCACAGGAAAGAAAATGGTGACCACCCCATGTCTTGCCACTGTCTGGCAGCAGGTGGGCGAGACACAACATAAGAAACCCACAGGAGGGGAAGAGGGGCCCAAGGTCAAGAGTGACAGGCCCTCACCGGAAGTGGGTTAGATGGAAAGGGGTCTTTCTGCTACACGGTAGGCTTTGTCTCCAGCCTACTCTAAGCCTTCATTATCATTTGGAAATGAAATTTGATGGGGTCGCTCTTGGGAGGGGGGAGTTCAAAATACCTCTTTACCCCCAACCACACTTTTGTGCCACAGAACCCCTAACTTCAGCCCCGTCACTGAAAGCAATTCCTTCTGCCGAGCAGCTGGCGTGTGCTCCTACCGGGTGTCCCTGTGACCCTTCCTTCAGAAGACCCACCTGGGGCAGGGGCAGCTTTGCTTTTACAGTGATTTCAGAAACTTGAAAGAGACTGTAGGAGTATTCACGCACAGACACGCTCAACTGCAGGAAAGAAGGCTGGGCTGAGAGGCCTTGGCAAGAGGGAGGAGGCAGCCTCCAGTCAGGGTCAGCAGAGCAACACCAGCTAAACTCAGGGAGCGGGGAGCAGGTAACAAAGGACGCCCAACTCAAGTGCCCCGGCACTCCAGCACCAGGCCACAGCCCACGAAGGACCAGTGGTCATCTTGAGAGGCCAGGCTTCCTGGGAAGTCCTCAGATGAAAAGCAAGAATTGGAGAATAGCCCAGAGACCCACTGCCCAAGTCAACTGCTGGCTCAAAGAAAGGTCCAGTTTCTTGCAGCATGAAGACGGGTCGGCAGGAACCCCGGCACCACAGAATCTCTGACCACAGCTCAGCTCGCCTTCTCACCAAACTTTCCACGTGACTCGTGGATGGATCACTTATTCAGTTTTGTCCTGCAAATTAAAATCAAGTCACTCTTAAAGCGACCTCTTTAAATTGCTTTCGAAATGGTGCAGACCTCGCGGCGCTCCTGGTGTGTCGTGGCCACACTTACCCATCATTTTCAGCACCTTCGTTTCACGGGTGCGCCGCCCCTCACCTCAGTTCCCTGCCTGGCCTTACCTGTGCCCCACCTGGATTGTCACAGCCAGATCCCCGGCCATCTGAGCCTGTCCAAGAGGCAGAGAAGGCTTCACTCAAAACTACGGCCTCTAAAGTGAGCCGTCACTGTGGGAAACAGGGTGTGGTGCCATTCCCCGGAAATCAAAGAATCACCCTATGATCATCAGTTACTCTCTGGACACACACCCCAGAGAATTTAAATAGGAACTCCAACAGGTTGTGGACACCTATGCACCCATCACCATCATCCCCAATTACCACAGCAGGAAGGAACATAAGTGTCCATCAGCCCGTGAATGGAGAAGTGAAACGGCGGGTGTGGGGCGGGTGTATGTATACAGACACACATGCAAAGGATGTTAATTAGCCTTAAAAAGAAAGGAAATTCTGGGCTGGAGATATGGCTCAGTTGGTAGAGTGCTTTCCTGGCATGCACAAGGCCCTGGGTTCAATCGCCAGCACCATAAAAAAAAAAAAAAAAAAAAAAGAAGAAAGGAAATTCTGATGCCACACAGATGAACCTTAATGATGCTAAGTGAGATAAACCAGCCACAAAAGGAACTGCGGGACTGTGGCTTCTGGGAACTGGAATGGAGGCCTTGAAGAGGGGTAATAGGGAGTCTCACGGGTATAGGGTTCCAGTAGGCGAGGATGCAGTTCTACCGATGAGTGGTGTGGACAGTTGCAGAACAATATGAATGTACTTAGCACCACTATATACACTTGGAAGTAGTTGTGTATATTATATAACGTGATAATCGCCCTGACACAGGAAGCAGAGGATGACACTTGGTCTATGGAAGGAGGTCTAGACTCACCCAATTTACTTGAGCTTTTGTTAGTCAGCTTTCCATTACTATAACAAAAATACCTGACAAGAACAACTGAGAAACAGAAAAGTTCATTTTGGGCTTTCAGCTCATGGTCAGCCAACTCCACTGCTCTGACCCAAGGTGAAGCAGAGCATCATGGCACAAGGGCGTGGGGGAGGAACGCTGCTCAGCTCAGCTCACCGCAGCTGAGAAGCAGAAAGAGAAACAGGGAGCAGCTAGGGGCAAGGTACAGTCCAAGGCCACCCCTCTGATGACCTCCTTCCTCCATCCATGCCCCACCTGCCATTCAAATTGTCAAATCCATCAAGTGGCTTAATCCACTAAAGGGGTTACGGCTCTCTTAAGTTCACCAGTTACCCCTGAACACTACCCAACACTGAGGTTTTCAGGGGACACCTCATGTCCAAACCATAACAGAGCCCATACTGAAACTCCTCTAGGCCTCAGACCAACACCCCTGAGTGAACGCAGCAGGGATCCAGTGGTCTGAACTGGCACCGAGCCCAACTCTGCCCCTCTGGGGGTGTAGGTGTGTGCCCCTGGCGGTGGGGCCATGGCCTTGCTTGGATCCCCACTGAAGACCCACTGACGGGAACCCCCAGCATTATAAAGACAGAAGCCCTGTAAACAGTCACAGCCTCCCCACATTTGGAACTTGGACGTCCTCTGATCCTTAAATAGACACCGTGAAGATGGGGAGCTGCCTGGGAGGGAAAGCAGCCCCCACCACACACCGCCCCAGCGGGTTTGCTCCCAGCGGGTTTGCCCCCAGCGGGTTTGCTGCGACTCGGCTCTTCCCTATTCAGGTAGAAAACCCGAGCCGGGGGCACACAGCCCTGAGAAAGCCTTATTCCTGGGATTTGGTCACGTTGTCCCATGGGCAGGGGGCTGCGGAGGGGAAGTGAAGGGGTGAGGGATCTCTACTGATATCGACAGAATACCTGGACCCCCCATATTTCCTTGGCCCAGAAGCTCTTGGAGCCAACAAGCCCATGAAGAGCCATCACACGCGCGTTCTCAGTTACATCTGAGTCTGGGGTGCGACTTTTCTCCACCCTGGACACGAAAACACGGGAAGAACCTCTTTCCCAGAGGATTTTGCGAATCTAGTCTTCACCTCATCACCCAAAGAAAGGCGCTCACTCTCCGGACTTGAGAAGAAAGACATCAGCCGCTGGCCTGGGAACACCCCGACAGTGAGGAAGAGGGGTGGTCACCACGCTCACGGAAGGCCGCCCTCCCGGCCGCCGTATCAGATGCTGCTGACGCCTCCCATCCATCCCACCACCGGCTTTCCTTCGTAATGTATTCAGAGGGAAAAAATGTAATGGATTCTTCTGAGGTATTCAGTTAGCTCGATAAAAGGAGAAAAATGATTTTTCAATAAAGAAATTTAGCCAAATGACTAAAGCTGGCGGTGGAAAACCACCCTCAAAGTAATTATGCATTTCTTTTGAGTTCTTTCTCTAACAAAAGTGGATGGTAACGCCACCGTGGGGAACAGCCGTCCTTCCAGCCATTTCTTCCGTTTCCGAGTCCAGCAGGGATTTGTGGAATGCTCACTCTGAGAGTGTCTTTGGGTGCTGACATGTTTACGTCCCCGCCAGCCCCGCGAGAGCGTCTGTCCTCGGCTCAGCTTCCCTCCAGGCCGTTTCCTCCCCGTGAAGGACACCAGCACCGTCCCTGCAGAATCCCTGGCTGCCCTTGTTCCTCACCCTCGGGAGTCACCCACACCTAGCCACGGATCGTCTTCTCTTCTGCAGAATCACCAGTGGCCTTTAAAGTTTGGGTTTTCCCAGGGCTGCACCCCACGGGCCTTCTCACTTTCCCCTTGGCAACCGAGCTTGCCAGAGGTCCCAAAACCTCTGTGTGTGGATGGCGCCCGCCTCCGACTCAGCTCGGGCTCCTCACAAGCTGCACACCTCAGCACAGCGTGTTGGCTTTGAGGGGCCACACCACAACGCTGGGCCCACGGTGCTTCCACAGGCCTCTGCTTGTCCCCTGGCAGCCAGAGCTGAGCACATAAGGACAAGGCACTTCCCACCTGGTCAGGTTGCCCACACCATGACCCCTTACCTACTCCATCGCCACCTCCCAGCCAGCAACCTCTGACCCCTTCTGTCAATACAGTTATGTGTTTCCTAAAAGTGACTCTGATTGTTCCACAACCTTCTGGTGGCTTTGTGCCCCCCAGAGAAGCAGCACAGGCTCCCGTGACCACCAAGACCCTCTCGCCCCACCTGCCCTTTCCTGTGTCCCCGTTGCCCCCCTTCAAGATGCCCCACTGTGGAGGAGCAGACCCACATGGCCCCTGGTGGCCATCCACAGATAGCCACCAAGGGAGGGCTCACCCTCGGCAGCCTGGGGTCCTCCAGGTTCCTCAAGGCCATCTTAGGGCACAGCTGAAGGCCACAGAACTGCTGCTCCCAGCCGGATCATGCTGCAGCCATGTCACCTGCGTGTCCACTCCCCCTTCTCCCGCCCCTGTCAGTGAGAAACTGGACCTGAAAGGGTTCCTTTGTGATTTGCCTGCTGTGCTCGAGAGTCCTGTCTCCCAGCTTCCATCCGAGATGCCCCACCCGGCTGACCCCACGTGACTCAACAGCTCTGAACTCACCTGCTTTCAAAACACCGATGGGACACGAGATAAAATTAACCTGGACATCTGATGAAGCGCCATCAAAGTTGGGTCAATTCCATGAGTTCCCCTGTGTAAAGTCACAGAGGCTCCTCAACCTAGGACGGGTTACAACCGGATAAAGCCATCGAAAGCTGGAAATTCTCATAAGCCAAAAGCACACATTTACTCACCCCCAGGACACGGCAGCACAGCCGACTGCCCAGAACGCACCCTGCGCACGGTGGGGTCGAATCATTTAAACACAGAGCTGACTTTATGACAGAGTGCCGAGTAGCTCATGTGATCTATTGAATACTGAGGTGACAAACAGAAGGACAGGCGGGCCTGCTCCCACACCATCGAGAGTTGAAAAGTTAGGGCTGTGGGGAGACTACTCTAATTTCAGGGGTGCATCAGATCCTTATGGGAACAAGCCCAGTGTGCTCCAAATTTGGCTCTAGTTTTGCTGAGTTAAAATCAGAAACCACTAATGAATGGTTTTTCCTGAGAGCAGACTTCTAATGCACAAGTGGACTCAGAGTCAGGCTGAGACTTACTGACATTCAATACCCTTCCTTTAAGTGAAAGATGGGTGATGATAAGGGCGTCTTGAAATAACGGACCCTAAAAGAAAAAACAGTTCAGGAAATAACTGAAACATTGAAGGAGAAAAGGCTCTAAATGTAAGGTCCAGAGGTTGTATTATGATTGCTTCCACTGCACAGTAGCCAGCAGGGGGATTTATTTCTCATGACTACCCTACCTTCCAAATCTGTCCTGACCTGGGGCAGCCACCAAAAGCCCTTTTCCTCCCAGGAGGGAAGGCCTGTGCGTCAGCTGTTAACTCTCTAGTTGGGGTCCAGCCACTCCGAAGAACCCTCAGTCCTGTCCCCACATTTCTAGCCTTCCTACGGCACCACGTGGCCAGCACCAGGCTTCCTGGACAAAAGGCTTAATTTGAGAAACAAGGAACGTGACCCTGGTTGTCTTTAATCTTCCAGTGCCTCTTGTGTGTTTAATGACTTTTGGGTCAGAAACTCAGCCTTCCATTGGGGCTGGGGATGTGGCTCAAGCGGTAGCGCGCTCGCCTGGCATGCGTGCGGCCCGGGTTCGATCCTCAGCACCACATACCAACAAAGATGTTGTGTCCGCCGAGAACTAAAAGAAATAAATATTAAAAAAAAAATTCTCTCTCTCTCTCTCTCTCTCTCTCTCTCTCTCTCTCTCTCTCTCTCTCTC
Source organism: Spermophilus citellus (assembly GCF_964194105.1). Taxonomy (NCBI): domain Eukaryota; kingdom Metazoa; phylum Chordata; class Mammalia; order Rodentia; family Sciuridae; genus Spermophilus; species Spermophilus citellus. Next base: position 65,334,108 of record NC_138200.1, read on the forward strand.
TCTCTCTCTCTCTCTCTTAAAAAAAAAAAAAAGAAAAGAAAAAGAAACTCAGCCTTCCAAATGCAAAGGATTTAGCTGGAAGAATTTTAATCAACAGTCTCAGATATGATTTAAAAAAGAAATCTTTGTAAACCACTAAACTTTATACCAAAAATGCAATCTATTGTGGTTAGTCCTGCCTGAGACTGCTAATAATTGTGGATGCAAAATGCAGTAAGTATGCACCGCAGAAGTACTGTGTAGGTTACCCACTAATGCCTTGCCCCTCCCACAGGCAACCCCCCGGCCACCGGCACTGGGACCCTGCTGATAACCCTGGAAGACGTGAACGACAACGCTCCCTTCATCTACCCCACGGTGGCCGAGGTCTGTGACGATGCCAAAAACCTCAGTGTGGTCATTTTGGGAGCGACAGACAAAGACCTTCACCCAAACACAGATCCTTTCAAGTTTGAGATCCACAAGCCAACCGTCCCTGACCGAGTCTGGAAGATCTCCAAGATCAACAGTAAGTGGCTGGAACATTGCACTCACCTCCAGGTCCGAACTTCGATTCTCTGCTTCTCTTTCCAAAATCCTCTTCCTCCCCTACTCTCTGGGTTCTCAGGGTTTAAGTTACTCATGCATTGTAGAATGCTGACTGTTTCCTTTGGCATGCATTTATTTATTTGTTTGTTTATTTATTTATTTTGGTATTGGAGATTGAACCCAGGGGTTCTCAACCACTGAGCTGAACCCCAGCCCTCTTTTTATTTTTTAATTTGAGACAGGGCCTCTAAGTTGCTGAGGCTGGCCTCATCCTTGCCATCCTTTTGCCCCAGCCTCCTGAGTCCCTGGGATTACAGGCATGTGCCACTGCACCCAGCTGGATAGTTTTCCTACCAGCAGTTGAGTCCAATCCACTGAAGATCAGTATCTTAGAACTGCAAACATGGAAGTTTCCTCTTCTGCTTCCCACCCTCTATTTGCAGTCTGTCCCCAGCATTCCTGTACCAACTGTCTCTGTCACCCACCCTACCCAAGTGGCCAGTCGTGTAAGATGGTCGCTCTGGGCTCTCCCTCTCTCCTCTTGGTGTTAATTGAACTCCACATGGTCTTCCATGTGGCTGTCTTGCACAGAATACTGGCCAGCCACCCCAGTCTTGAGCCTTCAAAATCCAGGGCCCCCTGCTTCTCCCCACCTGTCTCTGGGCTCAGGGTCTCCCATCCAGAGACAGAAAACTGTGAACTTTCCCCAGCACTTTGGAGAGATGCTCCAGGGAGCTCCAGCCTGCATAAGGGACTCAGAACAGAAGGTACTGGACCAAGAAGCTACGCGATCTTCAGCCTCACTCTAGCTTTATGCTGCAGATTCCCCAGCTGGGGGTAGTGTGGGGATCACCTTGACCGCCATTGTCACCCAGGACCTTCTCCCAGGTCCCCCTCTCTCATTCGTGAAACTTACAGGGTTCTTTCTCCCAGTCTTCCCACATTTGACCCAGCGTTTATCATCTGCCTTATTAATTACAAAGGGCCCTTTTCCAGGGCCTCACCCACTTTCCTCAATAAATGTGAACCAAGTTCACCTTCTAGAAAAGAAAAAGAAGAAAAAAAAATCCCACATAGGAGCACATCAGATAAACCCTCTGTCCACTGCCTCAGGGATGAACCCGTCCTGCTCTTGACCTGGTCAGGACTCGCATTTCACATCAGCAGTAGCATTTTTAGGGGCAGGGAACGGCCCATCTCATTACGTACAAACGTATCGTAGGACTGCACAGACTCTTCTACTACAGAGCCTCCCCCGTGGTGATAGCCCTGCTCATGTTATTAGAGCCTCTCTCATGCTATTGATTCTATTTGCCTGATAGTCTATTTTATTGCTTTTTAAAGAATGAACTCTGTTCCACTGATGATTTTTAATTAGAACAGCCCTCCTCTTGTTGGAGGACTTGGGCTTCCCTTGCTCGTCTCTGTGGTTGTAGCTGATTTTGTGACCATCACCAGTTCTTTCCGACTGGAATTTTCCCATCCAAGAGTCTCTTCCTGACATCCCCCATATGACTCTGCCATTCCACAGGTGGCCGTCCTCCCGCTGAGGATGATCGTCCTTGGTTCATATCATCCCTCTCTTGCCCTCCCGAGTGATTTAAGAGATGAAAGCCTTCTACACTGATCTTGTTTTCCCCGGGTTGTTTTCTGAATATTTAGCACCAGAAAGGAGCCATTTGGGGAAATATCATAGTCCTCCGAGTGACTAAAAGGAGAAGAGCCCCAACCCCAGGGACAGGACAGATGGGGCCTGCTCCTGAGTGCAGCGGTCAGAGCAGGTCCTCCCTCGCTCCTGAGATTAGGAGAGTGGAGAGGAAGCCCAAAGATCCCATCCCCGTGTGTCGTCCTCACCCAGACCTAAGGCTATGGCTAAGGATAGACAAAGCCCAGCTACAGAGCCCGTCTCCATGACAGCACCTGGCGCCTGCTCGGATCTAGAGTGGCGAGTTTTCACACGAGCCTTGCAAGTGCAGAGGGCGGTCTTGGTCGAGATGGCTGGATAGGAGGAGTAAGTGTCCAGAGGAGTTCTTGGTACTTGATCACTTCAACAGCAGCCCCCTCAAAACTGGTCATAACAGCTCTGAAGCGTCCACCCTGTGGAACAGAAGTGTCCCTCCCAGCACTGTCCCACAGAGGAGCCACCAGCCACCGATGGCCACAGGGCATTTGAAATGTGGCTTCTGCCACTGAGGAATTGGATTTGTATTTTTACTTGACGTTCCTGGGTTTCAATGTGGGTGCCCCTGTGGCAGGGCTTCTAAGCACAGGCCTGTCGTGTGGGGTTTCAGTCACCCAAACCTCGGTCTCCACCGGAAGAACCCTCATCTCCCCCCGGGGGCTCCTTGTCTTCACAGACACGCACGCCCTGGTCAGCCTGCTTCAGAATCTGAACAAGGCGAACTACAACCTGCCCATCATGGTGACAGATTCAGGGAAGCCGCCCATGACGAACATCACAGATCTCAGGGTACAAGTGTGTTCCTGTAAGAATTCCAAAGTGGACTGCAACGCGGCGGGGGCCCTGCGCTGGAGCCTCAGCCCCGTCCTGCTCCTCTGGCTCTTCAGTCTAGCTTGTGAGTCGGCCCCCACCCCTGTGCATGCACCCCTGTGGACAGGGATGTCCCCACACTCACAGACCGTTTGTTTTCCCTTCTGATTTTGCTGTTTTTCTGTTGTCGTATATCTTTCCAAGAAAACTTATCCCAGAAGAAGCATTCCTCCTTGGTTTCTGTCCGTAGGATAGAAAATCTTACAAGTAAAAGTGCTCCAGCTAATGTGTAAAGGCACTTTAAAAGTCCCCTGCCAGCATTCTGAGGAGCTGTGACAGGCACTCTGCTGGCCTGCAACCCAGGTGACAAGCAAAGCCTCCTGCAGATGCCACTCAGCTGGAGCTAATGAAAATGTGCCCAGATGGGTGACTGGCCCACCAGGGGCCTGTCTCTGTGTTGTGCAGGACTATCCCTTACAAGGTCAAGGCAGATGCTGCGCCTTTCTAAGAACAGTCCTCCGAAACCAGGCGGGGGAGGTTGGTATAAGGAAAGATAAATTTATCATTCACATGTTTTCCTGCTGATCAGTAGTAATGAATATGATATAATGAAATACTACTTTAAACAAATGAATCATGCTGGGTAGTACACATGTGAGCACAATGTGAGCAAATCCTGGCCAACTCTTTGCTGCTTGTGGAACATTAACTAGCACCGTTTCAGCCTTCACAGTTTTTCACAACAGCTATGCCATCCGAAAGACCCTGGGGCCTTGGTGTTTACATTTGGGGAAATTACTGGTGTACCTGGTCATTAGGCCGAGGGGAAGTGGGCAGAGGAGAGGTCAGCAGGCCTTGTTGCATCCTGAGAGGGAGGTCGCGGGTCAGCGGGATCACACATCTTGGCCTCACAGCTCTGGGAGGGACCCGAGTCCTGTGAGTGGAGCAAGAAGAAAAAGCCTGACCTGGTCCCGCTGGCCCTTCACACCATGCATTTCCTCAACACAGCAGGTCACCTTCCCTCTGAACTGCTTCTCTGCCCCACTACCTTGCATGACTGACACCATCACCACCATCGTCCCATGGGTCCCCAGGGCTCCTCCGGCACCCCCAGCTTCAAAGCTCAAACCCCGCACCTTCTGCCCCTCGCCACCTCCCACTCCCAGCTCAGGTCCTGCTGTCTCCACTTGTCTAGACCCACTTGCAGGTCTCCTGACTCCACGTCTGGTGAGAACCGGGGGGAAAGACAGTGAAGTTAAGAGGCCTCCCCTTGGGTGCTCCCCTCGGTCTCCTTTGAAAGTAGGAGACGATTTCATCCACAGCGAAGGAAGGATAGAGAGGTCTGGAGGTGGAGAAGACATGAGCAAAGGTTGTAAGGGCGAATAGCTAGGCTTCCCAAGAGACGGGCCAAGGTCACCCAAGGGCAGAGACGGCCTTGGGTGAAGATCCCTGTGGCACCAGCCTTCCAGGAAGGTATTTAAGCAGCTCACAGAATTAAAACATGCATAACACTGCAGGTCAAACTACACTGCGAAGAGCAGAAACCAACTAGGAAGCGTTGGAGACAGAGTTTAACTGACACTAAATTTGGGGATGGGATGTTTTCTAGAAGCCCTAAAACTAGATTCCCCAGCCACAGCCCTTGGAAGAATCTCAGGACCGGGGAAGTGGACTGGTGACTCTGTCTTTAAAGCAGGGCATGCTGACTGCAGCACACGTGCCCGTTTTTATAAATAAAGTTTTATTGGAACACAGCCTTGCCCATCCTGGGACATCTGCTTTCCATTACAGCACAGAAATGAAGTCTTGTGAAAGAGGCTGTGTGGCCTACAAAGCCAACACTTACTATCAGACCTTTACAGAAAGGGCGCCAGCAGCCACTGCCTGCTGTAAGGCATCCTCCATAAGGGGCCTGAGGTCATGGCACAGACCACGCCTGTCACACAGCGTGGGAGGAATAAGTGGGGTTCTCTCCTCCCCTCAGAAAAGATTCAGATCCCAGTAGACTAGCATTATCCAGGAGACTTTCTTCTCTATCTCCTTCGTTGATTGGGTGATTTGATCCCCGTTAGCCTGGAAAAGTCCCTGGGCTAGTGAGCTACGGAGCCAGCAGTCGCCATTAGACCACCTACCCCTTGGAGATAGATGAGAAAGAACATGCATTCAGTATGATGTTGTAGCTGGCTTTATTGCAACTGAGAGGTGAACAGAAGGAGCTGTAGGTCCTTCTTTGACTTCTAAAAATAAAGGAAATAAAACTAATAACATTGAGGGTAAAAAAAAAAGGAAATGAGATTATTGCTACTGTCAATTTTGTTATATAGATTATATACTGATAACCCTGGGGAGGTGACTCTTCCCTCAGCGCCCACCCGGAGCAGCAGACGGCTTATGGCGAGGCTGCATCTGTAGTTTCCAGCACAGCTCGGTGTGGGCTGATATGGGCAGTCTTAAGAGACTCGTCCAGAAACCTTTCTGACCATTGCTTTTGCCTTATTAATCAGAAATAGCAAGAATAGAAAAGGAGATCAGTGAACCGTTTTAACAAGTACCAAAATCCAACGTCTCTGTAGTGGGGTGTGGGCTGGTGGAGAGCCAAAGACAGCTCATTTTACTCCCCTGAAATTTCTCATTAGTTTTTTTTTTAACTAATGCATTATTTGCATATGATAAAATCCACCTGGTTTAAGGGTACAGTTTGATGAATTGTGTTGACCATCCTCAATCACGAGCCACACCCCTTTGCTATTGATCCTTTCCCACCGCCAGGCCCTCACTGATCTGCTGTCTCTAATGATAATTTTGCCTGTTCTAGAATTTCCCAGGGTGCATCACTATTCTGTTCCTTTTTTATTGTGAAGCATGTTGCAGACAGAGACAGAGCCCGAAGAGGCTCGGAACATGAATAGAACGGGCCATCCTCTGCCTGCAGGTGGCCCCGGGTCATGCTTTGTAGAGCAGCCATGCTCCCTTCAAGTGATCTGACTGCATGGACAATGATAGGTGACCCTTGAGGGGTTTCTAGGTGCCACACACATGCAAGCAAGAGCTTTACATAAATTACATAGATTACCTCATATAATCATCTCAGCACGGCTAGGAGGTAGGATCATTTACATTATGGTCTAAATTGACTTAAGACGGGGATTGGAGACTCTAATTTGAAAACAAAGGGCTGGAGACTAATTTAGTGGATTTTATTCACTCCAAAATTTGTTTTAATTTTTAACCAATTTGCCCCCTAAGGGACAGTTGGAAATGTCTAGAAACAGTTCTCATCCTGGTATCTGGAAGGATGCTGCTAGCGGCACCTAGTGGACAGAGGCCAGGGCGCTACTGAGCATCTGCAGTGCACAGGACACCTCAGCGCCAGAGGCATCCACCCCAAGGTCACCAGAAGCCTGCCTCGCACGGTCTCTAGAAACAGTGAGATTTGGGAGGCAGCCCAGCCTTGAACAGTCCAACAGCTTGTGACCATTTAGAAAAGAAAAAGGACTGAGTGTCCAACTACAGAACCTCTGAAGGATGTTCCTCCTTTTGCTCCTTCAAAAATGCTCCATATTTCACAACTGTCTTGCAATTTGGCTGCAAATGAGACCCATCCCTTGTGGCAAATCTAAGTGCCACATCAAAACCTAGAAGTTGTAAGCAGAATGGAGGCCATGTTCAGCGGGCCCTTGTGGGCAGAGGCAGGACGGCGGATTGCAGGTAGCTGACAGAGGCTGGTGCACACATGCATGCCACCCACAGTCTGACAGGTCCCCTCCTCTCCTCTCCTGATGGCACAGGACTCTGTAACAGAAGCCCGGCGTGGACAACTGGCACTGGAGACAGGATGGTTTCCACTGCTTGGAGAAACCCCAGTCCTGGCTGGAATCCATGCTCAGCTCTGCGGGAGCTGCCTGGGCTTGGAAGTGCTTGCAGGGAATGAGGCAGAAGGAAATGAGTCACCTCAGCTGGATCTGGGCATCCTCAAGGAGCGCCTCCCGGCTGACAGCTGAGCTGGGTAGAGCAACAGTCTCCATCACTGGGCCCGTCCTCTCAGGGGGCCTGAAGAAATGGTCAGGAGCAGGAACTGGGCTACTGGGCTGCTATACACACCCTACATGCATGTCACTCTCTGTGACCTTTTCCATTGAGTGACATGCTCTCACAGCCCACAACTCTGCTACACGGTGCCTCTTGTACCCTGGGAGCACAGTGCTGCACACCTGTAGTTGGTTGATAATGGCTTTCAAAGCTGTCCTCTTTCTGACCCCTGGATCCAGGAAACATGGCATCCTACCTGGTACAAGAGACTTTACAGGTTATTAGGCCAAGGGTGGTAAGATGGGTGGTGGCTCTGAGTTAGCCAGGTGAGCCAATATCATCACAAAGTCCTCACAAGAGGGACAAGGAGATATTGGTTATATAAGCCGCGTGATGGTGAAAACAGAGGCAGAATTAGAGAGAGAAGATGCTATGCTGTAGGCTTTGAAGGATGGGGATGCGGACATCTGAAGAGGCTGGGAAAGGCCAGCAGGCAGACGGACCAGCCCTGCTAACACTGAGTTTGCTCTGTAAGACTCATCCTGGACTCATGACCTCCAGAACTGTCAAATATATCTGTGTTGTCTTAAGCCACAACATTTGTGGCCATATGTTACCACAGTAATAAAAAACAAGCATAATATTCTGTGACCAAATATATATTTATGGGACAATCATCAGTATCTTAGCTGCAAGTCCCCTTGCTCAGCATTTAGCACCACTGTGCTAATGTGCATGACTAGGCTCATTGGTAGCAAGGCTAATTGCGACTGTTGGCCTCAGAGGAGGGACTTGGCATCTGAAGTCATCATTAACGTTTTCAAAGAAATTCAGTGTGTGTGTGTGTGCGCGCGCACGCGCGCATGCTGGGGATAGAACCCAGGGCCTCATGCGTGCTAAGCGTAAGTTCTGCCTCTAAGCTGCACCCCAAGCCCCAAGTCCAGCTTCTTAACACATAAACCAGCAGCACCATTATTCTCTCTTCAAATGTCAAGCTAGAGAGAAAAAATAAATTCCCCAAGGTGGTGCGGTGTTTGTTACAGCTTGTCAGTCACTTATCCAGTGTTTAGCTAAAATGTTTTGAATTAAGTTGTGATATCTGCAACCTAACTCTGAGCCTCTTCCATTCAGGTCTGTGAGAACTCCTGACATCTGAAGCTTGACTCCCAAGTTTCCATAGCAACAGGAAAAAGAAAAAAAAAACCTATCCAAATCTGAAGATTGCCGTTTACAGCTATTGAACTTCACAACTAGGCCTCAATTGTTCCAGGTTTCCATTTTCTTTGCGATTTCACTTAGTCTGTACTTCACCATTTTGACAGCATCTTCCTTCCTCCTTTAATTAATGGATCCTCTGAATTTTCCCTGAGTGTTTATAGATCATGACATAGAACTTGACCTTTGGGAGCAGGAACAATGACTACTTTTTCTGATGTGTTGACACGTTGCTAGCCCCTGCTCCTCACATCCAGCTGTGTCTGTGGGTGCGTATCTGTATATGTATGCGTATCTGTCTGTGTATATACACGGTATTTATAGAGAGAGACTATACAGGAGAAGCCTAGTTTTGATATGCCATTCTTCTTGAAAGGTTAAACAGAGGGGGCAGAAGCTGAGACAGCTAAACCTCCAAGGCCTCAGTAAAAACCTTGGCACAAGAACAGGCCGCCGAGCAGTCACCTCTGTCCTGAAGCCACATCCCCAGCAGCCCACTCGGTTTGAAGGCTGAATGCTGAATGACCAGCGGGCAGGTCCCTAGAGAGGCAGGGCAGAGAAGGAAGTCCTTTCTCATTAGTGTGAGGACCGCCACCAACTCCCACTGCCACCAAATGCCGTGATCCTGAGCCATGGTGGTGAGGGCAGAGCAGGAAACCGTGCCATCCAGTGCCAAGGAGGGGCTGCCACACTCCTTCATGAACACCAATGTGCATCGGTGTGCAGCCTGAACCCAGCGGGACGCTGGCTCTTGTGGCGACTAGGATCGTGGTGGAGAACCTCCCCTCTGTGCTATGTGCACGACTGCAAATGCCATCACAGAGGGGAGACGTGCATACCAAGAGGCCAACAGGTACCATCTTGTATACACATATATGCCCACATGTATAGACATGTATGCACATAAACACCGTTCGTTTCATGTATACAGGCATAAAATAGAGTAAATACAGGTAGTTTTAAAAGTACCCTTTTGTGTGAATTGACTACCGTTGTTTGCAAACCTGAAAATAAAAGACGTTCATTATGTATGAGAAGTAATTGATTTTTATTCTGTGAGCATGTAAAAGTAAGAGGAAAGTTAGTTCTTGTACTAAGATTATCTTCTTGTTGATAAACTGTAAACAAACCATCTGAGCTCACACCAAATTTTTCTATCAAATAAAACTAGTGACAGCCTGTGGCTTTTTATTAGAGCTTGCCACGAGCTAGGGTAAGGTAAGTGTCTTAGCATATTTTAATGCGGTTGCTTACTAAAGGTTTTAACCACACACATACATGCACACCCACGCTTTCTTATGCAATCTATGTTTGCCCTGTGCTTTTCAGTTAGCCTTTTGTAGGAAGTAGAAGTCACATGTTGTCTTTGTTGTAGTGAAATTATGCAGATAGAGTTCCATATATTGTATTTGTTTCAATAGTAAATCTTTTTGGAACATATAGAATGCAGAGATTTTTTTTTCCATTAAAATAAATGGGTATTGGTGGTTAAAACTGCTGGGCAGTAGCTTTTCTCTGATTTTATGTGTGTCTAATATCACTGATACCAGGTCTTGTCTTGGAGAAGTTCACAGTTTTGAGCTCCGGGGCCTCTGCACTCCCTGTTGGGGGGATGGGTCTGGGAAGCCAGAAGCACCAGCTCACCGCTGGTCTTGGGCACCTTACTCATGTCACCATGACTGAAGAGTTGGTGGCAACTCACAGACAAGGGCACTGTTCTCAGGTTGATGACCATATTTAGCAGTCAGTGTTGTGTCCATAGTCCCAAGACAAGGGGATCTTCTCTTGAATAAGTCCCAGTGCTTAATCAGGGGACATCACACCTTCAACATGACATGACCATTATCCACCAGTGCAAGAAACCACGGGGGGCAGGGACTCTAAGTCTGCACATGCACATCTTAGAAGATTTCCCCCTTGGGCTTTAGAGGGCACAACCATCTGCCTCCTGGTACACCTCACTGCCCTTCTGCTGCTGGGCCAGGGGAGAATGTTCACCATTGAATGACCCAAGGAGGACCCAGCCACAGCCAGGTGGTAGACAGCCTGACCCACCTCCCACCTGACAATCAGAAAGCTCACCCACCAGCTGACCTTGAGCCATCTCCAGGGGGAAATATGGAAGGAAACAAAGGGTAAGGCTCTTGCTTCTCTCCCAAGCCAAGACCTCCTGTCCTTGGCAGGCCACAGAGGCGACACCACTTAGCTTGGAGCGGAGAACAGCTTGTGGGCCCCGTTCCTCATGGACAGGTAGAACTCACCTCAACTCTTCCTTATCAGGATGGAGATATTTCCATAGGGTTGCTCTTCCTAATCCTTCCCAAAGAAGAGAAAAACAGGTGGATCTCAGAAGCCTAAGTGGAGTGTGTCCGGGGTCGCAGGAGGTCTCAACATGCTAGGATGTGTTATATTGTTACCAAATGCACAAGTAGAGCTGAAATGGGATTTTACTGTCCCCTAGCATTTCTCTATGTCCGCATTACTTTCTAAGAAGTCAAGTAAGAGCAAGAAACTACTTTCCCAGTTACTGAGCCCAAGACTGGGGATTTAATTTCCATGAGCCATGGCCACACTTTGCTTCTTTATACGAGCACATCAACCCCCCTAGCTGACCCAGAATTACATTTTCCCTCCATTTTACATATGACAAATTAATTATAACAGATCATTTATTTCAATAAGAATATGAAAGTGTTGTCTAATTTTGATCAGAGTCACTTCCAGGGCTGCAAGTTCTCCAAATGAGCGTCATTTCAGGAAGATACACCTGCTGCACCCCTCAGCCAATGCCAGCTAATCTGAACATCACAGCAAAATAAATCCAGTTAATTTTCATGGTAGGTATCAAATAAGGCTTTGACTCTTAAAGAACATTGTAGGAATTATGATAGCTCAGCTCAGACTTTCAAAATGTCCTTGTACATAGTCTGATGGATGGAATAATCATTGATCATCAAAGTTACAGAGTAGATGAAATTGTGTTTCAGCCAAAACAGATAAATTGGATCCTGAATTTGGGATGTGACAAGTCAAATACTGTTACTAAGTCTGCGTTGGACGCTGGGCTCAGTGTGGTCCCACCCACAATCAAGCTGTCAGATGATGGAGAGAAAAGCAGTCTACGCTTCTGGGCTGTGTGGACAGGGAACAAGAGGCGTTTGGCAATAATGACAGTTTCCCTGTTGGTTGCCTGTTCTGAGGCTTCTCCATACAAAGCTCTTCCTGTGTAGGTCAGCTCAGCCACACAACAGCCACACCCCGCAACAACAGTCACCCCCCCCCCCATTAGACGAGAAGGAAGAGGAGACTCCAAGCAGCCAAATGCTTGTGAAGGCAAGCAGTTGCCAAAACCAAAACCCAGGCCCCTGGCTCCAGGACTCCTGCTCTTCCTGCCACATACAGTGCCACTCCTAACTCAGCCTCAAAAACCAGACGGAAGGCCTGGCGCAGACCAGGAACAGTCTGCAGCCTGGGCTGCAGGGGCTCTCTGTCCAGACAGCTTCCTCCCACCACGCACCTCTTACCAAGGCTCTCTACCATGAAATGCCTGGTGCTTTCTAATTCTGATAATGTTCTTGGAAAACTGTGAACAATATTCTAAGTTAATATTGGAACCTTAGAAACAATTTCTATGCAAGATATCATAACTTCTTGAGTATCCCTGCCTCTTCTTTCCATGGCTGGATAGCAAGTATGAAGAAGCTTCTGCCAGATTAATTCAGTACCTTGATTAGCCAAAAGTAAATTCACGTTCCCCAAGCACCCATCCACTTCCAACCTACGGAGGCAGGGGAACCTGAGCAAGAAGGTGGCGTGGGATTTCCAAGAGTCCCGACTGGGCTTGGTTACAGGCACAGTTCAAGTACGACATTTTCAACAGGGTCTCCAGGCAGTTTCTGGTTTCATAAAATGTAGCCCAGTCATCTGTCCAGGTACATTTGCCTTCAGCATGAGTGGACAGATCAACCACACCAACCAGAAAGGTGGCCAAGAGACAGACCCCGCCACTGCTTCTGTTGGTGACCAAATCACCCAGTGAGCGGGCTGCACCTTTCACACAGACCACCTACCCTCTCTTCTCTTCTTCACTGACCTTCAATACCTCTCTGAATTGAATGAGAAATGCTTTCCTAATTGTTTTCCTAGGGCTGGGGATGTGGCTCAAGCGGTAGCGCGCTTGCCTGGCATGCGTGCGGCCCGGGTTCGATCCTCAGCACCACATACCAACAAAGATGTTGTGTCCACCGAGAACTAAAAAAATACATAAATATTTTAAAAAATTCTCTCTCTCTCTCTCTCTCTCTCTCTCTCTCTCTCTCTCTCTCCTCTCACTCTCTCTTTAAAACAAAAATTGTTTTCCTAATTGTTCGAGTGAAGTAATTAGCAATTCTTTCACTGTTACTGGCTGGGGATACAGCTCAGCTGGTAGAGTGCTTGCCTCTCATGCACAAGGCCCTGGGTTCAGTCCCCAGCACCTGTCACCCTTCCTGGAGTTCCCATGGCTGATGGGCTAGTCTGCTACTAAGAAAATTCTCCAGCTGTGATTGTGTTCCACACACGCACGTACAGATTTAGAGACAGAGTAAAACGGTGGGACAGGGCATGAGAATGACGATTTCAGATATGAACTTGAATTCTATAAATTAAGAATAAACCTATAAACAGAAATAACTCGCCAAATTGAGTAAGCATAAAAGCCTCCTTCTGTCTTATGGTCACCTCCCTTATAGGAGGGTTGCTGAGCTTACCACGCCTCTGGTCCATTTGGCTAGACCTGCTCAGGGCCGGGTGATGGTGAGACACAGCCCCGGAGTAAGAATAAAGTCATTCTGCATGGATAACACGCGGCAGTGGGGTTACTGAGGGTCAAAGGCGAGGCTACAGAACAAAACCTGTTGTCAAGCACATGTTGGTGCTGTTAATGGAAAAACATTACTTGTCCCTCCTGAAATCAAAATTTTCAGAGATTTTTAAATGCACTTGTTCATAAATACCCAAAAGGGATAATAATTTATCTTCTTCAAATATTCAACTTGATCGCAGGTGCCAATCTTTCAAGCCCTGGTTCTGAACTTGACAGTTTATGAGCTATAAATGGGCAGTCGCTCTATTGCGTAGTTGCAAATGAATTTGTTGCTTGTTTGTGAAACATTCAAGTCATGGTTATGGGGAATTCCATCCCGTGTGCATGGCCTAGACAAGCTTCAACACTGTGAGGTCCAAATACAGTGACCAAGCAAAAGGACACAGGTTCTAGCAGTGCTTGGGTTAACCTGTAGCGTTTAGGGACTGTGACAAAGTCAAATGCTGTCAGCTTAAGAATCAGCTCTTCTTCCTTCATATTAGGCAAGTCCTTCTCATGTGGAAAAACAGACAGATGGCAGCTAGATAGACAGCAAGAAGCATGGAGAGATACCGAACAAGAAAGAGAAGAGGAAAGCGTTCATACTTTGGTTGGTTTGTTTAGTTTGGGGATCTGGGGATTTTTAACCCAGGGACGCTTACCACTGAGCCACATTCCCAGCCCTTTTTATTTTTTAGTTTTTTGAGACAGGGTCTCTCACTAAGTTGCTTAGGACCTTGCTAAGTTGCTGAGGCTGGCTTCAAACTTGCAATCCTCCTGCCTCAGCTTCCCAAGTCTCTGGGATTTCAGCAGGCACCATCACACCCAGCTAAGTGTTCATTGAATAAATGCCTCCTGTGGAATAGACACTTCATATATTTGTATGTACATATTACATTACACATCGAGTATATAATTTATATGTAATGTACATATACATAAGTGTACATGTAATCACACAATTTATGCAACATAAAATAGACACTGTCTCCATTCTACAGATGAAGACTCTGATGCTCACAGTTAAAATTCTCATGTGCCAGGAGTCATACCTGCTGAATGGTGGGCATGACCCCACTCTGGTACTTTTTCTGCTGACCCTATGACAGCACCACCACATATGCCACTAGGAACAAAAGGATGAGCTGGTGCCATCACACACCACACGTGAAAGTGGCAATGACTAAATAAACCTGGACCAGCAGGCCAAGCAGAAGAGAAGAAACCGGAACTTGTGCTGACGGCTGTCTTCCTCCTGGTAGTCTGTCTCCAGGAGACTGCTAGTTTGGGTAAATAAATACAAAACGATTTCTTGGCAGCCAGTCATGGAGACACTAATTTAGAAAATTGCCTCAAATGAACATAAGCGGCATAAACCAACACTCCAAACCACCAGCACAGCAATCCAGACGATCAGGACACCGTTGATCAACGCGCTTCCCCAGGAAAATGAGTTCTCGGGCCTTCTGTAGACAGCCGAGGAGGCCAAGGCCCCCTCTCGCCTTTGTACGCAGTCCACCCCATGCAGTGCAGCAGGTGCACTTGGCAGAATCCAGCCAAGCCTGGTTCTCACTGGTAACCCAGCCAAGAGGACGGCACTGGAATGATGGTGCTTCCAAAGTAAATCTGCCCAGGCTGGGCTGTTTTCTCTGACCAAGCCTTGCATCTGGCCCTGGGCGAGGCCTGCAGGGGTGGATGGTGAGTTCTGGCCCCTAGGGTCCTCCTGCCAGCAGGGCTGCCCTGGAGGATTGCTCCACACACAACAGGTACCCAGCACCCACAGGAATCCCACACCATCCTTCCTGAGCTCAGTCCCCCAGAAGCTACCAGATATCCCCCATTCAGCAACACTTCCCCATGCTTCTCCTTTTCAAATAACAGAACCAGGTGCCATCAAAGCCAACACACACTCGTTTCCCTTTCACTCCCTGTCTTCTCCTATGGCAGAATTTGCAGGCTTTAATCCCACGAGGGTGTGTTCACAATTCAGCCACATCCCTACCCTCCACCCCTCACTCACTCTGCACTTCAAAATGCCAGCCGGGCCTCGGCCACAACCCCAGTGTCAAACTAGATAATTTGAAATGCATGATTTTGCTTAAATTTATTTTTTCAAACTGTACATCACTAAGAATAAAAAAACAACGTCACTTGGCCACTAAGATAGCAATCAAAATAAATACAATGAAAACCAAAAGAAAAAAAAAAGAGAGACAGAGAGAGAATAATTGCCTGTTAAGTAGATACTATGTCTACTCAAGACACGGGGATGAGACTCTCTGTTCAAAGGAAAGGTGAATAAATCGGGGTTCAAGAGGTCTCAAAGACATAGTGACGTCCAGTGAGACTCTTTGTCACAAACACCCAAGAGCTGAAGATGGAATTAGGAGATGCTGCTGTGTAGGTCACACTGTGTGACGTCAAGTCCACGGATCATCCAGAATCATCTGAATAGCAACAAAAGGAACAAGAGTACGTCAGGAGGCGGGTACAGAACCGCCAGTGACCTGTCCTTCTCTTTCTGGAGCCCTGGCTGTGAAGCAGAAGCTCCAGAAGGGCCCAGATCCTTCGGGGTTCACCTTGGGCAGGGGCGGGGGGTGTCTCCATTTACTTTTCCACTTTCATCTGCTGAGAGGAGAACCCCAGGAAGCAGGAAGTGAGGCAAAGAAGCAAGCTCTGGAGTTGATGGCAGAGAACTCCGTCCAGGACCCAGGACTCTGCCTTGGACAAACACACAGCCCTGCAGGTGAGGAAGGGCATGTCCTCCTGAGACAGAAAGGCCTGAAGTCACACAGGTGCTATCACAGTACTTGTGACAAAGGAGACTAAGGGATTTTGACTGAGAGTCTGTTTCCTCCGTAGGTAAGGTCATCCTCTGAGTGAGGGGACTCAAACAGTGGGTTTGGGGAGCCTGGAAAGGTTTGGAATGGCCATGAAGGGCCAGGAGCCTGAGCCACCCAGGCCTCCAGAAGGATGAGGTCTCCTACTGTGAAAGCCAGGGGCAGGCTCCTGCTGCCACCTGAAAGAAAAACTGCAAGGTGAGCAGCAGCTCAGACCCAGGGGCGGGGCCTAACAGAGCCGCCTCGGATGCAACCAGAAAGAACAAGTTGGTACTTGTCTAAGTCCTGCCACGCTGTGATCTGTGATCGCTCCTGCTCTGCTTGCTGGAGGCCAACACACAAAACCTCAAGTTCCAGCAGCAATATATGCATGGACACCTGCCTTAGTGTGTCCCCAAGAAAGGAGTGTGAAAAAGGGTCTGGCTTGAACCAAAAAGCTGCTCTAAAAGCACTGGGATAAATCGCTCCCATAAAACCAAGCCAAGTTGAAAGGGGAAAAGAGAATCACAACATGCAATTAACCTAGAAAGAGGAAAAAAATGCTAAGAGGAGGTAAAGACAACTCAGGCCCTACAATGAAAGTTAAACATAAGGGTTGCTCTGAACTGAAGTTTGAAAGGTAACTGCCAACACCTCACGCTACAGTCGTTTGGTTAATGTGAGCCAGGTTCAGGATGTCCCCATGAAGCACCACCAGCCACCAGTCAGCCAGTGAGGTTCTTGGGTAAAGTAGCTATTTAACTTAGTCTCCATGCAGAGAAGGCATGCCGCCTTCTCTTTTAAGTGCAAAAAGTACATAATTAAATAAAGTGTTAAGTCTGTTTGTTATTTATGCAAAGAAAATTTCAATCTCTGTTTAAAAGAAAAAAAAAAGCCTCAGTATCCCCCCAGAAGGAAGGAAAGAAAGCAGGGAGAAAGCAAGAAAGGATCAAGAGGCTAACTCACTCCAGGTCCTGGCACTAATTCGTGTTCTTGCATTGCTTGAGATCAGATCTTACTAGAATCCCTCTCCAGGTTCTGGGTGATCAGCTCCAAGCCAAGAAGCCTGAGGCCCTACTAGGCCTTGGTATACACTAACCGACACTTTTGTAAACTCTATAAGCTAACACGAGTGGGTACTGTGGGTACCACCACATGTTGTTAAGGTTGTGTCACTTTACCAACCACTATGGGTTGAACTGAATCTCCCCAGACAAGACCTGTCCAAGTCCTAGCCCTCAGTAGCTCAGAACGTGACATTGTTTGGAAATAGGGCAATTACAGATATTATTAGTTAAGACGGAGTCATACTGGATTAGGATGGGCCCTTAATCCAAACTGTCCAGGGTCTTTTATAAGAGAGACACAAGCACTGGGACAGAGGCCATGTGAAGACAGAAGCAGAGATGCATCTACAGGCTAAGGAATGCCAAGGACGCTGGCCATCCCCAGAAGCTAGGAGAGGGATACAGACGGGGCCTCCCTCAGCAGGAGCAGACCTGCCTAACCCCAGGAGTTCACGCTGCAGCCTCCAGAACTGCAAGACAATAAATTTCTGTTGTTTTAAGCCACTGTTTTAGGGCACTTTGTTACAGTGGGGTACTATATACCAACCCTCAATCTCAATGTATATAGGGAACATTATCAAGACATGGTATAGCAAAAATAAACTCACGCTTGAAGAGTGAGAGTACAGAATTCTAGGCAGTCTTCACCTTCCTCAGACTTGAGTCCCTGGGAGACATTTTGCAATGTTTGGAAGATATTTTAGGTTGTCTTAACTAAGAGTGCAGCAGAGGAGACACTGCTGGCATCTAGTGGGTAGAGGTCAGAAGTACCGCTCAACATCCTACAGGGCACTGGGCACCCTCTGCTACCAACAAGGAATTATCTGGCCCTGATGCCAACAGAGCTGCTGTTGAGAAACACTGCCCTAAACTTGGGAAACTGAAGAGAATTCTAGAATGATGGAAAAAGTAAAAGATGTAGTTGACCAA
Organism: Spermophilus citellus; assembly: GCF_964194105.1. Lineage (NCBI taxonomy): Eukaryota > Metazoa > Chordata > Mammalia > Rodentia > Sciuridae > Spermophilus > Spermophilus citellus. The sequence goes on from NC_138200.1 coordinate 65,352,030, forward strand.
CATCTTCTACTTTCTTAATCTGATTACCTCATTCAGCTCCTCTGTGTCTGATTTTTAAAATTGTAAAATGGTGGTAATTATATCACAGAGGTCTTTTGAGGTTTAAAACACGGGTATGTTGCTGGGCACAGTGGTGCACACACACACCTGTAATCTCAGTGGCTGGAGAAGCTGAGACAGGAGAACCACAAGTCAGAGGCCAGCCTCAGCAATTTAGCAAGGCCCTAAGCAACTTAGTGAGAACTTGTCTCAAAATAAAAAACAGAAAGAGCTGGGGATGTAGCTCAATGATAAAGTACCCCTGGGTTGAATCCTCAGTACCAAAAACCAAAAAACAGTTACAGGAAAGCATTCTCCAAATACAAGTTATCATCAACCCTTATGAAAAGTTTTGCAGGCCTAGCACAGGAAGGCAGATCTCTGTGTTAGGACTGGGGTGAGGGACAGATGGTAAGGGGCAGCAGTGAGGTTGCAGTGGGGCGTAAGTGGGGAGGGCCTTTGAGTCCCACTGCCCATGGCCAACTCCGGTCCAGTTTGTTATGGACGCTGGTGGGCCTTGTAGCTGCAGCTGACCCCAAAAGAGCCCTCAGAAGAAGTAAAGGATGTGAAGATCGCTGGACCATGCCAGCGTACAGTGAAGGACTCTCCTGGAACTCAACACCCCAATCCTCAACCCCTCCGCCTTGACTAAACCAGAACCTGCCCTGAAGGCCAGGCAGCATCGCCTGCGGGGGAGGAGCCAGGCTCTCAAGTGGCTGGGGCTCGGTTCCACGGTGTGGAACTGGAACACAGGCGCAGGGAATCCACTGCCACTAGAGAGTATGCCTGCCTCCCGGGGCGGGATGACAGAGGGCCCAGGGCTCCAGGGCCCAGGCCTGTCTCTTGGCCCAGGGCGTTGATGAGGGGTTCTGTAGGGTGGCAGGATCCCACAGGGCGCCCCTGCAACCGAAGGGAACCAGCTGCCTCTCGCCAGGGTCCGGGAAAGGGCCAGGGCCATCCCCCAACTGCTGTGCTCATTCCAGGTGCCCTGCTCTTCCCGCCATGGGCTGGGTGCTCCGCGGGACCAAGCCTGGTGGGCGGGGCCTTGAGGCGAGGGCGGGGCCTTGTCTCGGAACGCAAGCGCCCGGCCTCGCGGCCCTTCCGGCGCGTGACGTGGACTACCGCTCCCACAATGCCCCGCGGTCCCGCGAGCGTGCTGTCTCCTCGCGAGAAGCGGGCGGGGGCGTCTGCGCGGACCAACGGAAGTGTGGGTGACAGTCTTGAGACCTCGCCGCCAAGCTGGGAACCGGAGAGATGGCCGAGACTGACCCCAAGACCGTGCAGGACCTCACCTCGGTGGTAAGGGGCGGCCGAGCTCAGTCGCGGGCCTCGCCTTCCCCGCCCGGCACCCGCCCCGCGCGGACCCGGCGTGCGAGCCCAGCCGGCCTGTGGGTCGGACCTGACCGAGCGGGGACCCGGGCCCGAGAGAGGAAGCTCCGCGGAGGCCGAGCCGGGCTGGAACCCGGGAGGCTGGGCTCCCGCCCCCCCAGCAAGCCGTCCCGGGCTGCGTTGGATTTTGCTCGTTTGCTTTGGTTTTTAGGTACAGACACTCCTGCAGCAGATGCAAGATAAATTTCAGACCATGTCCGACCAGATCATTGGAAGAAATATCTTTTTTTCTCTGTGGGCATTCTCCTAGGGACCGTGGGAGCCTACCCACCAGAAGTGGTGGTCAGTGGGTGGTTTACAGGCCAGCTTCAGCCAGTCACTTAGAAATTCCTTCCCTGGGTTTTGATATACCGTGTTCTCGAGAAGGACTGCTGAGGCCTGGGGATGCAGCGGAGCTACACAAGTTCCTGGTTCAGGGAACCGACAGTCTGTTGGTGACAGTTGCTAGTAGGGTCAGTTGTTGGCTGTGAGCCATAACCTTATGAATGGGCTATGAAATTGCCAACTTTGATTAGTGAATGAAGAAACTGAGGGTCAGTAGAGTTGAGAGAACTTGCCACTTCCCATGACTAGTTAAGGGTGGGGCTGGAATTTGACCAGACTCCTGCACTCCTGACCACCTGACCACAACAGTATCCAAAGGACATTGGGGAAGCCAGTTTCCTTAAAACGGTTGTGTTTAAGACCATAATCAAGGGGACCTGGAGGAAGAGAGTAAGGAATGGGACATGTTGGTGTGCTTCCTGCCTTATCCTTAACTTCACCACTTGATGATATGAGTAGTCGCATTGATGATCTGGAGAAAAACATCGCAGACCTCATGACACAGGCTGGGGTGGAAGAACTGGAAGGAGAAAACAAGATACCTGCCACACAAAAGAGTTGAAGGTGAGGAAGGGCACAACTAATTAATTTTTTTAAAAGAATACAGAAATAACCTGTGACTATGATCTTGATGTGGTCAGTACTTTCTCTAGATCAGTTTCCAGTCATGATCCCAGCACCACCCCTCTACCACAGACTCCATATTATTACTATTTTTATTTATTTTTATTTGTTTAACTTGTTTTTTAAGCAGGTGATAAGTCACCCACATTATCACCTTCTTAAATGCCTTACATTTTAAGGACTTATTGGGAACTTATGACATAGAAGAGCTAAACTGGCTACATTAGGCCTTTATTCTTGACTTGATTAAATTTCCACAAAATCATTTTAGATGTCTAATAAAAGACAAATTTATATACCCATGTAGCAAGACAAATGCACTCTCATCATTCAATACAGTGAGTTTGTTCATTGTAGGTCTTTGCCTGTGTTTATATGTGAGTGTTGGTGGTGACCCATTAACCCCCCCCCCCATTTTTATGTATTTATTTACTTATTTTTAATATTGAGAGTTGAACCCAAGGGCACTCTGGCTGAGTCCTTTTAATTTTTTTAAGACAGGGTCTGCCTAAGTAGCTGAGCCTGCCTTCAAATTTTCAATCCTCATTCCTCAACCTCCTGAGTAACTGGGATTACAGGTGTGCGCCATTGCACCTAGCTCCAAAAATAATTTTTAAACTCACTTTATCCCATCATATATGTAGCACCTAATTCCCTACAGAAATTAAGATACCAAGAATATCATGTGATGAGAGTACCAAGCAGATTATACAGTGAAAGTTACCTAGTTCCCTTCTTATTTTCTGGTCTTGCCCTGGACCAAATTTCCAGGAACTAAGAAACAAATTTTTCTGAAGTACAAGAGATTTGGGAGGTCAAAGATATGTAAATTGATTTGTATTTATACAATAGATTGAGTTGATTCACTTTAAGAAAATCACATAACTGCTGTGTGTTATGTTGTTGTTATTCCTACCTGGGGATAATTTGGAAAGTGCCCTACCAGTCTTAGCTTCTGGGGAATCTTATGTGGTAGTCAGAAATCCCATGAATTGAAAATTACAATTTTCAGTTGCAGGATTGAAGATTGTGACATGATAACACACAGAAAGGAATGGGAATAGGAGACGGATTCTGGAATTTTTAGATAAAGATCTCTAATTAAATATTTTATTTTTGCTGGAATATTATACAAAGAAAGTATGATTCAATAAAGGATGACCAGAATATTTTTAGCTAACAATTCTGTGCATCATTGTTATTTACCACCATATGATGAAAAACGGTATTGATGATGTTTCCTTCTTCAACAGGTTGCTAATTACCCTGAAATCTGGAACACCATTTTTCCAAACCAAGAGAAGACTGAATGGCTTTTTGCAACTAACTCCTACTAAGTGTAGACAGGTTTTATATTATAGTGCATTCTTATCACATATAATAAGTTTTTAGAGTGATTTTTCTCTCCAGTTTCTGGAATATGGTATCTTCACATCTTGAAACTTGGTCAGTTGTGCTCTTAATTATTAAACACTAAAATTTTGGCAGTTCCTGCATAAAATTGTCAAACTTTTTAGTGTATTTTTGTGAAGTCCTTTTTTCCTGCCATTCTTTTGTAGTAGTTGCTGTTTGATAAAAGTTGCTGTATAATTTTTTATTAGATAAGTAGTAAATCCTTCAATTATTGTTGGACTTGGTGAAGTAAAACATTTGTAGAGTTTGGATTCTTTCATTTTCAACACAAAGTGACTGTTGTGCTAACACCAAATAATGTGTTGGCGATACTTTCCAAATGGCTAGAAGTTGTATATTCAGAAGTGTCTGTCACTACTTTGTTGCCAAAACTCCATTGAACCGCAACTTATGACTAGTCTGTGAGATCAGATGCTAAAGTCAGTGAAAAGTAACCACTGCCACTGTACTGAGTTAGCATTTTTAAATACAGGAAATACTCGAATAGCCTGATGTCATGAGGCATTCGTTAGAGTTTTGCATGAGATTCTAATACTTCAGTAGGCCTCTAGTTGTTCATCTACAATGGTTACCACAAAAAAAAAAAAAAAAAAGGGCAGGATTTTAAACTCAATTATTCCATCCTTTCTTTGAGCTACTGATTGAAAAAGAGAAAAAGAAGAGAGAATATTAAGTCTGTGCCAATCACTTGGCTAGAAAATTATGAATGACTGGTAGTAGGCTCAGGTTTTTGAACTATTTCTTACCTAAATTCTTTCAGAGTAATAATTTTTGTTACTGATTATAAAAGACAGAGTTAATAACATTTGCCATTCAAAACTGCAGTGACCATGGTCTTCATAAAAGCAAACCCAGAAAAGAGTAGGGTTTACATCTCCCGTATCACCAGTCTTGTTTGTATTGCAAATATATAGTATTAAGAAATATTTTGTCTTATTTATAGATTATATGGGGAAAACAGATTCTGTAATAAAGCCACCAGAATTGTCATCCAGCTGCAGCAGCTCTTGGGAGGGGCCAGCAGCAGGTTCTGCAGGGTAACCTGAGTGTGTGCTGCCCAGATTGGGCCCTGGGCCTGCTGCAGCCTGCATGCAGGGTGTGTTCAGGGCTCTTGAGAGCAATAGAAATGACAGGCTGCTGGCTATTGGAGGATGGTGCGGACTTGGGGAGGAGTTGACTTCTTTGAAGTAACATATTTCAGAGGCCAAAAATAAAGGTGCCTGAAATCCTGCTATTGAAACTTCCTTGTGTCAACGTTTATTTGGTGATGGGCTTAAGCTTTCTCACTGTCGGGTTTCCAGGTCACTTCACCAAGATCTTTTCCTCCCTGCCACCTGGTTAGCATTTCGTTCAACTAGAATGGTGTAAATAGACAGGGGGGTGCCAACTAAACGTCCCAACAGTGTTGGCTTCCATTTAGTGCTCAGCCCCTTCTCCCGCGGTCGGGGGAGGGGCCACATCCTTAGCCTTGTGTAAAACAATGTATCACCTGGTGAGGCCTCCACCCTAGTACAGAGAGAAGGTTCCCTGCTTCTGAGATCACACCTGTGTGAAGTCGAGAACTTCACCTGCCAGCTAAGCTACCAGTGCCCTGAGTGCTCAGGACAGGACAGCTCCACCTAGGTGGGCCAGAGAAACCACTGCACTCTCCTGAGGACACCGCCTCCTCACGGTGTCATACACCCCCCAAACCCCCCCCCTTCCCATGGCCTCCGTTCAACCAAACCCCTTCCACGGGCACCTTCACCAGAGCTTATATCTGCAGGATCCGCCCTGACCTTCCCCAGTCTTTATTTTTCTTTTGCAATGCTGGAGATTGGCCCAGGGGTGTTCTGCTGAGCCACATCCCTGGTCCTTTTTATTTTTTATTTTGGGACAAAGTCTAAGTTGCCCAGGCTAGCCTTCAATTTGTGATCCTCCTGCCTCAGCTTCCTGAGCTGCTGGCATTACCAACTTGAGTTATTGCCTCCAACTCCCTCCCCAGGAAGTCTTTGCTGCCCTCCCATTCTCCACCTATCCTTTGCTCATTTATAGGCAGCAAAGGTGCCACTGAGGCAGGTAAGTACAGGTCAGTATGGAGGCCCGCACCCATGGGACCCAGCCTGATGCTTGGCCAAGTGCCCTGTCTCCCAAGCCCAGAAGCCCCAATAGCTTCCTTGGTTGGCCCCTAATTAACTCTCCTTCAGCCATGTAATTTTAAGGTCTTAATCATATTTTCCTATCAATTTTGTTTCTCTACTTTCATTACTGGCAAAATAGTCCCAGTGTTGACCTTATCAGAACAAGCATGCAATATTCCAGGTAGCTGAAGGCCCATCTGCCTCTGAGTCTTGGGAATCCTACCCACTCTAGAGGCATTGTTGCTATGGGAACCTAGTGTCCTCCAAACAACTTGAAAAAAAACTTTTTTAAATACACTGTTTGCAAGTTGAAGGATTCCTGCTTAGATAAGTATGGTCCTTTTTTAATTGTATTTTGCATACTTTAATTAGATTAAAATGGAAGAATTCTGCAATGTGTTGTCATAGCCAACCCTGAAAATTAACTGTCAACAATAATGACTACTGAGAGCACCTATTGAAAGCATTTATTTTAAGCCCCTGCACTGTGCTAAGTGTTTTGTTTACACTGTGCCCTAATCCTACATCCAGCTACGTTTTAAAAGAAGGAACTCAGCCGGGCATGGTTGCACTGAAGTCACTGGCCACAGGAGAGGACTTGTGATTGGATGTTAGTTTCCACCTGACAAAGCACTTTGGAAACAGGAAGGCATTTGCTTCTGCAAGTCCGGGTGGTTTCCCTGCATAAGGGTGTCCTGAAGCTGAGGAGCCCGGGAGCGCCTCAGACACGGCTCCCCTTGTCCCTGCTGCTGAGATTGCCTTCTCCAGCAGGCCCCGCTGACCAGAGCGTGTGTATCTGCTGTGTGAAAAGGCACCACCCACCACGTGGATGTGTTGTGGAGACCAGCTGGCTGTGTAGTGGCAGTTACTGCCTGAGGGGCATGGCCTCTGACCAGGTTTTCGGAGTAGCCTAGCAAATGTCCCCTGCCCCAAAAGGAGGAAGAGTGCTGTTTCCCAAGAGTCGGGAGTAACCCGAGGTCAGCATTTGGGCTTGAGAAGCATTTTCTCGCCCACACAGAGAGCACAGCCCCTGCTAATGAAAGGGTGTGTGATAGCCCATGGCAGAAGTCCTCCGGAAGGTGCCCCACTGAGATCAGCTGGACCCCAGACTGTGTCCAGCTCAGTGCATCCTGCAGATAAAGAATGTGCTTCTCCCTTGCTTTTGTCCTTTCAGAGTGAAAAACTATTTCCTTGGGGGTGTTTCCACCCACACCCTGTGCAGGAGGCCAGTGCCTAAACCGTCCCTGGCAAATAAGACCTGCATGACAGGCTGTGCCCGGTGGTTCCCCTTTGTGGCTGTCACCAGGTAGGGGTTGGAGGTTGCTGAGGTTCAACACGGTGTGCGCCATCTCAGCCTCGCTGGCATTTAGTCCCACCGTTAGGAGGATGGGAACAATCTGAAGGTGGCCTGCGGGTGAGGCCTTCAGGGGAACTGGATTAGGCAGAGCTGTCAGGGAAGACCACCCCCTGCCCAGTGCCCTGTGATGGTATCCTGGTGCTTCTGCAAAGAGGGAGGGAGAGGCTGGCGCTCCCTGTCCCCCTGTGCTGCCCTGCCACTGAGAAGGCCACCAGTAAGTGCATCCCCTCCACCTTGAAGCTGCAGACCCCTGAGACAAAACAAGCCTCTTCTCTCTCCACCTTGGCTAGACTGAGGGGTTGTGCTGTGAGCAGTAGAAAATGAGTCAATGTGACGGCCAGGGCCTCTGCGAGGCGATGGCCAGAGTGCCACTTATCACCGGGGCCCACGGCCAACCCCAGCCCCGTGGCCCACCCCAGGTGTCAGTAGTGCTGAGGTGGAGAGGTCCTTCCTTAACCCGTTCGTGATGCAAGCTGGGCTGGTGTGAGTCTTCTGTCAGTCTCTGGACCCTACAGGAGGGGAGATTCAAGAACAAAGAATTCACCAGAAAGGAGAAGGGGTGGCAGCTGGGTTTTGTTGATGGGCGTGGCGTTGGGTGCAGGCCTTCTAGATCAGTGCCAACTCTGGAGGTACGCACACTAGAGTCACCTCGGGTGCCTTTCACACACTATGACCAGGCAGCACCCAGACCCATCCATCAGACCCCATGGGTGGCCCTGATGGCCGTGCAGTCAAGGCTGAGAACTGTGTGTGAGCAGGTCCATCTACACTGACCCTCCCGTGATGCATTCCCCCAAGCAGGTGGCTTCTGCCAAGCTTTTGTAAACCTAGCTGACACTCCTGATTTGGACAGTTGCGACTTTGGCGCACATTATCTGACATTCGATTCAACTTGTGTCATTTTTACTTCAACTACTTGATTGTGTTTCCACTGATAGAACAAAAGGAGTTTGATTCCCTGGCAGGGATGACTTGTTAACCAGATTCGGCTCCAGGGAGGCCTGACGCTCAGGCTGCCTGCCCTGGGCTCGGGCCAGCTGCCTCACCTGCTTCCTCTGGTATGTCCTAGGATCACACGAAGGTCATTGACAGTGTGCCCGCTAGAATTTTCCTCCCTCTAATCAGCCCTCAGAAGACCCATTCCTAAATCTTTGCCATAGTTTTACTACCTCTTACCTTCTACAGGTCTATACGAGTTTTCCAGAAAGAAACTCTAAACTTTCAATACCTTAAAGCTAAAGGCCTGTTATTGTGTGGAAAACCCAGTTGGTTTTGATGGGGAATCATCAATCATTCCTGGAAAATTAATGTGGTCATTTCTTTTAAAGATAAATTCTTCTGAAAGCATAGACCATTTGACTGGTTCTGTTCCAAAATCTTACTGAGGCAAAGGACTGGCCCGAATTCTTTGTGCAGCAGGAGCCCAGGCCTGGGCTGCGCACAGATTGTGGCTCAGGGTGGGGGACGCTGCAAAGCATGTCCTGACGAGCAGCCAGCCTTTCCCCTGGGTGGGCAGACGCTCCACTGGGAGCCAAACTCAGATGTTCCTCAATTAGAACCTGTGTTCATCAGGCCCCAGTGAAGAGCCTTAACAGGAAAGCCATCTGTCAAAATCATGCCATCTTGCAAGCAGACTTTTAAAGAGACCTGTGGTTACAGCAGGTCCTGCTGGGTCTGTGAGCCCCTCAGAACTGTCCTGGGGGCGGGCGGGGGCGGATCAGATGAAGAGTCCATGCCACCAGCTTCACTGAAAGAATCACTCACCAGGGAAGGTCCTCTTAGGGGGGCCAATCTCATTTCCCCAACTCAGTGGAGGCTTAGCCACACTGTGACCTAGCTTTGTCTTCCTGTAATGAAAAGGAGCCCCCAGGACCCCGCGGGCACAAGATTTCTGGAATCACTGACGGAGAACATTCCTCATCACAGACTCTGCCAGAAACTTCTTGGGTTTATCCAAGCTAACCTGAGTTCCTGGACAAGACCTGTTACTAATGCCCTAACAAGTTACTGTTTAGCAACTTCAGAATGTGAGGAATCTTTTTGGACTAGCACTAACAAGCTGGCTGGAAATGCTTTGAAACTAAAATCCAAAACACAGGAAATTGGTGTGCTCGTCGGTCTGCTTCTGTACTGTTTGGGTATGTTTGCTTTGCAGTTCTGGGGATTGAACCCAGGGGCACTCTGCACTGGGCTACATCCCCAGCCCTTTTTATTTCTTGTTTGAGACAGGGTCTCCCTCAATTGTCCAGGCTGGTCTTGAACTTGCATTCCTCCTGCCTCAGCCTCCCAAGTGGGGTCACAGACATGCCCCACAGTTTCCAGATTTCATGCTGTATTAAATATTGCTGTGACATTAGGCATGTCCTTACTTGGGAAATAACTCCACTGTCCTCTCTTGGACTTTAAAATCTCCTTGGAAGATGCCCCTGTGTTTGGTCTGGTTTCACGTCACGCTTTGACTATATCCCTTGTGGCTTTGAACTTACGTACTTTCTTTTTTTTTTTTTTTTCTTTTTCCCATCTTCTTTTCCCTAAATTTCTCCTCACTGATCTTTTCCCTCCCTAAGCTTCTCCTCCCTGGTCTTCTTTCCCTACACTTCTCCTTCCTGATCTCCTCTCTGATCTCTCCTCCCTAATCTCATTTTCTCTGAATCACCTCTGTAAGGCCCCCTGTCCTAGTGGATGGGCTAAATCACAGCCTTGGGGACAGGAGTCCCCTGTATTTCTCCTTTGCTAGCAAAGCAATAAAGGTTCTTTTTCTCAAACCCATGCCCTCGTTAATGGATTGGCATTGGGGACAAGGACTAAGCTTTTGGCAACAGGCACACCATCAGAATCCCTCAAGCCTGGTGGTGATTGCTCCTCTGTATTCACTGGTATTTGTTTTCTGTGTTTTGGTCTAATAATGGGGATTTAAACAGAACATTCATTGAAGTTATTTCTTCCTTGGAGACTTTTATCTTGAGGCAGTGATTCTTTAACTGTGATTCCTGAGCAGCAGCAGCAGCATCTGGGAACTTAGAAGTGCAGATCCCCAGGCCCTGGCCTGCCCTGTCAGGAGTGGGGCCCAGCTCAAGTTTGATACATACATCCAGGGAATTGTTGTCTGGATCTGGTGTGAGAAGCAGGCCCTTACGTGTGGACTGGAGTTTTCTAAATCTTAGGGGTCAGCAGGGTCCAAATGGAAGAACCCCCGTGGCATTGATTGACATGTGTTTCCCAGATCCGGCTTTTAGATCCTGAATCAGTCCGTGTGGGGCAGCAATGGGCAGCATATATTTTTAAATTTTCCCAGTTTATTATTTGTAATAAATCTCTTCCCAATTCCCACGTGGAGAGGAATGAGCAGTAGTGCCCTCGTGCCCCGAGTCATTCCGGCAGGTGCTAAGGTACTTGAAAAGGAGCTGCTTCTTAATTAGCCAGCACAGCGAGCCCTGGGCCTGCTCTGCGTCTCTGGCCTTCTGAACCTAGGTGAGCGGCCCCAGCCCAAGGAGCTAAGCGCCCAGAGCCCTTCTCCACCCAGACTTGGATCACTCTAAATCAATTTGCCTCTCATTAAAATGTACTTCAGTGAAAAAATCATTTCAAGTCTTAGGCCACAAAGAATAGCCAATCATTTAAAGCTTCCTGAGTGCTTCAGTTGATTAAAAAGGTTTTAAAGAGCATGGTAAATATTTTACCAGAAGGGTAAGTTATTCAATAAGAAGATTATTTATTTAATAACTGGTAATTCATTGGTTCATTTGTCTTTATTTTCATGAAAGTGTGTTCTTTTAACCTGGGTGTGCTTTCTCTGTTCCCACAGCAGATTAAGCTGTGGGGTGATCTGATAACTTTATAATACATAAAAGGATTTAAATATCACTTAGCTTGTGAAAATAGCAAGTTTTCACTAATAATGGGAATGATATCTCTAAAATTAACTTTTAAAAGATATTTTAGATGATTTTATGCAATTTCATATACTTAAAAAACAGTCGTGTTTATGTTTTGATAAAAGAATGAGATGTCATTCATCTCTGGGGGGCAATGACTCATGAAGAACTTCTTCCCCTCCAGGTAGGAAGGGAGGCCTGTAGTGCTTAAGGCAAAATCTAGGTGCTGAGTCCAACTGCTTGTGGTTCAAGTTCATTCCTATGATAGACCTCGAATCCTTTCAGCTGTAGCAGTGGCTGATGGGGTCTTCAGCAATGGGGTGTCATGGCCTCTTGTTCACGGAGCCCAGAGGTGGGGGTCTAGGGTCCATCCCTCAGCTCCACTGGCTGCCAGTGCCCGTTTCACTTCCCCTCATGGTGGCCCCTGTCCCCAAGCATGACCTCTGGACCCCACTCCCACTCCCACTCCCTAGCCCTCCCCAAGTCCACCTCAGTTAGAGATGGAATCTACCCACCCCCAGAAGTGCTCTCTCTGTCTTCACACGGTGTTCTCTGTGGTCTATGTCCAAGTCACCTTCACAGTGTAAGGGTCTGGCGAACGTCGGAGGAAGAGACCACCAAGAGACCGACTCACGCAACAGCAAAAGGGGGTTTATTGAGGATCCAATCCAACGCGCTGGGGCTCCAGGCTCACTCAAGAAGGGAGAGCGGCCAAGAGCCCTGAGCAGGGGTTGAGCAGTGCTTAAGTACACTTTTTGGGGAGGGCGGGGGCTTTGCATACATCAGAGCAAATCATCATGAGGCGCGGGAAAATTGAACAACAATTCTCAAACATGATTAGTCCATTCATTGGTGGGAACAGGTCGGGCGGGAGTGATAGGTCACTCCTAAAGAGGGGGATACATTTAAACTGATTGGTTGGGGCCCTGAATGCCTACGTGCCACGCTGCACAGGGTCCTAGGTTATTTAACAACTAAATGGTCAGTACCGGGCATTGTCTTAACTGCCTCAGGAATTTCAGGTTCTGTGTGCAGTTCAGAAACTTTACAATACCTAGTCCTTTACATTTTAACTCAGGCTCTGCAGCTTAGAAACTTTACCCTTTCATCAGGGACCCCAGTTCCTGGATTGGGCCCATCCAAATCCATCAGGCCCTCAGCTTAATCACATCTGTAAAAGCCCCTAATTCCTAACAAGGTCACATCCACAGATACTGGGGTTTGAGGGGCAGCATATCTTTTGGGAGGACAATCAACCCTCAGCATTGTGCCTTGGTTTCTCCAACTCCCATGCCACCTGCCCACCTACCCAGACTTTATGTAGAAGTTCTCCTGGGCCCTGCCTGGTGTCTGCCCTCGCCCCAGCAGACTAGTTAGTGGGCAGTTCCAAGGTATGAGCCAGAGAGCCTCCCCAGGGCACCGACCACAGCCATTCAGGGGAGAGTCTGCCCCCCAGGTTCGCCGAGGCATATATAATGGCTTCTTATATGGCCTACATGTGGTGCAGGATGCACCTGTCCCCTCCCGTCTGCTGGGCTCCTTAGAGAGTTTCACGTTAGAAAAGTGCTACGTGTTTGGTTCCTCATCTGCCTCTCCTTGGTGCCCATATCTCAACCCAGTCATCAGCAGGACTCGGTCTGCCCTTGGCCGCTGGCGCAGCTGGCTTCTGTCTGTGCTAGATGACGCCCTGTCATCTCCCTCCATCCTGACACGCCAGCCCCCTCTCAGCTCCCTCCGACTGTGCCTGGCATCTGCCACTTGCCCCGAGTCTCTGAACTCATCTCCTTTCCTGTCTCAGAACTCATCTCCGGGCGGCTGCCTCAGCACTCCCCGGCCAGATCCTCCAGTACATCAAGGGTTGATTGGGTTTGGAGAAATTAGGTTTTTCTTTTTTTTTTTTTAACATAAGCAAGCAAATTGGGAATTTAATCAGGTCTAACATTTATTTGAGGCTTCTGACAACTTGTTTGCAGAAAGTAATTGCTCTGGAGCTGCAACTTTAGTAATCAAAGAGAAGCTCAAGAAAAAGTGAAAATTGCAAAAGAAAGAAAAGTAATAAATTTGAATTAGCAGTTCATTTCCCCCAACATTTTATAAGGAACATTTTCAAACACACAGCGAGGCTTGAGATCCCTACACCAGCACCTGTGCACATCCAACTCTGCCCCCTGCGAGGGCAGCTCCCCCCCTCCATCCCAGCAGGACTGTTTTAATTCCATGATCCACAGACTGCTTTGGGCTCTTTGGGGAAGAGCGGATTTTGGCCCAGGCTTTTCAGTGTCATCAGCCCGGAGGGAAGCCCGTCCCCTCCCCAACATTCTCACGTGGTCCTCTGGTCACCTTCCAGAGCCTTCCCCCCTGTGCTGGGCACCTGCTCCCCCCTCCACCTGGTGACCTGCCACTTGATCTCTCAGACTCAACTCCACTTCTCAGCTAACCGCCTCCCTTAGGGCCCCTCGATTCTTCACGTGTCCTGCCTGTTCGCGGAGGATCCTCAGGGACTTGGGCTTCTTTATCTGCAGGTCCCCTCTGGCACCCAGCACAGGCCCTGGCACGTGGCAGGAACACAGATGTTAGGTAGAAGGACCACACAGAAGGCAGAGAACTAGCTGGAACTTTGTAATAATGGCCCCTCTTCTAAAGCAGCTAAATCAAGGCTTGAGTTCACGCTGCCCGTCCCGTGGTCACGGCTAGAGGAGCCTGCGACATCCCCTGCAAACGTGCCCAACTGAGCCTCGGTTCTCCATGGAAAGGTTCAAGGTGGCAGCTAGGACAGGAAGCCACCTACCTAAGGCGGGTGCTCCACCGAGTGGAAGAAGAGTCGCCCTCAACACGGTGCCCAGAGGCTAAGGTGGAGAGACAGGCTCACGATCCCACAGGACACCCCAGGACGTTCAACGTGCCAGTGTCCAAAGAGAATCCCCAGGAAGGGGCTGTGGGAGAAGGTGTTTCCAGAACAGCAGGAAAAGGCCAGCGCTGCCTGGACGCGCCCTGGACGCCACTGCCTCCCTGTCCCCCACAGCCCTTTGCTTCTGCCCCGCCCCTCCTCGCCCTGCTCTGGTCCTCCCCACTCACTGCCCAGCGCGGCTGATGGGCCGCTGGACCTTGCTGGACTGGGCTGCACACAGCCTCTGTTTGGCACAACTTGGGGGATCTGGGGTGGCCCCGTCAGCAAAAGCCTGATGGAGAGGGAGGCTCCAGCTCCCAGAGATGGGCAACATCAGAAGAGAACTCTTCCCCAGAGAACCCGCGTGATCAACACCCGCAGCCCTCAGAGAGCTCAGCAGTGCTGCAGGGTTCCCCTGGAGATGTCCAACTTCCTCCCAAGAACACCAGCAGCCAAAAAAACGAGATTTCCCACCCGTGTCTTTCTTATTGTAGGCTTCATCTCACGACTAATGAAGGAAAATTTGTCTACCGACTCCCTATTAAAGTGTGCAGATTAAATTTTCTTGAACTGTAGGTAAAATCATAACGATTCAGAACAGACGGAATACCCCCATGCCCCGAAGCCTACAGTTCTGAAGATTGTCTGACAAGTTGCACTGGCTTTCAGGGATCACCTGGAAACAGTCATCCTTGCAAGGGTCCTGGCACAAAATATATGATCAGCAAACACTTGACACCGGCGACATACACACCTGGAAAGCTGTGGTCAGAGGAAAACAGACCGAGGGAGTCACTACCAAAGTCCACAGTTGCACTCACAGGGGAGAAAGACCCCCTGAATACCACCTCTGTATAGACAAGACTCACACAGGCTCAGGCTACCTGGGCGTGGATACCAGGTGAGCTCTGGATCGGATACTCACCACCTGCCCCACCACCCCCTATCAAAGCCCTGTACAGTAAGTCAGGAACCAAGGGACAGGGGACTTTGTTTAGGACATCTACATTCCTTACCCCTGCCCCTCTCAGCTGCAAGTGACTAGTAATCTACCTCAATGAAGCAGGAAGGGCTTATGGTAACACCTAGAAGTGGGAGTTTGGAGGCAGATTCAGGCATGGCTGAATCCAGGTGCTCAAGCTCCTCAGGAATTGACTGTCTCGTATGTTGGCAGTCGCCATCATGGCGAAATGGCCACCAACATCCAAGGGTTGCTTCTCACTGGACGGGCTTGGGTCCTGCCATCTCTGAGTCAATTGAAGTAGTTAGAGGAATAGAATAAATTGATTGGACAGGCCTGGGTCAGTGCCTCCATGGAGACCAGGTTGGGAATTAGCTACTCTTCAAAGCCCTGGACTGGGCATAGGGTGGACCAGCACTGCCCAGCAGAACTGGGTGCTGTTTCCAGGCAAAGCACGAGCCTCAGCCTAGCCAGGGGCAAGTTCAAGAAGGGTCCAGCTGCCAAGTGCCCAACCTCTCCCACTCCCTGAACTCCACCCCTTACCCGCCTCTCCCCAAGCAGCCCCACGGCGCTGCTCCTGTCACCTGACACAGAGCTGCTGTTCTGACCCAACACGGAACCCAAAGAGAAGCCTCTGGTTCGCAACTCAGTTTGAGTCTCATCCTGAGCTTGCAGCCAATTCATGGCTCCAAAAAATTGGAAACCCCACGGAATGCCAGGACCTCCCAGGCCTGTACCCCAGTGCCATATTCTGGCTCCTCGTCAGACCCTCCCGGAAAGCTCCTGCCACAGTGATCCCGCAGCCCGCCCCCCTGCACAGATCTGCCATGATGCTCTGAGCACTGCCCAGAGCGTGGCCAGTTCCCAGTCCTCCCCCCTGGTGTGCAGGAAGTCTCGGGAGGCATCTGGGGGGGCTGGTTAAACGGGGACCGGGGAGCGCCAGGTGTGCCTTCAGAGGGGAGTGCCAGGTATACATTCAGAGGAGTCCGAGGAGGCCGTGGAGCACTGGTTTGGGGTGGAGCCCACCTGGTTTGACCCCCAGCTCTAACAGCAGAACTGGCCACACTCTCTGTGGGTGTGGTCCAAAATGAAAACTCGGGGACTTCGTTCAAAAGCAATGAAGAATTTGAAGATGGCAACTGCAGAGCAGGCCGCCCGCAGGCCCGCGGAGCTGACCAGGCTACTGTGCCGCTCCTCATGGTTTTGGGAGGCCTTCTTACCACCCCAAGCCTCCAGACTCATTTCCGCAGAGGGGGAAACAGTACTGACTTCTAGAGGCTCCTCGGGTCAAAGTATGGTCCTGATGTGCAGTGGTTAGGGTGGGGCGGGAGTTCCCGGTTAGTGGGCAGAAGGGGAAAAGGAGAAGAGGGGGGAAGGGGCAGGAGGCCCCCTAGAGGGAGCGGAAGCCCCATCTCCAGGGGCAACTCCTGGGATGAAGCTACCCAGGTGCCCGCTGTCCCACCCCTGCCCAGGAGCTGCCCCACCTCCAGTAGCACCCAGCAGAGGGCAGCATTGCGCAACTCGAGTCCCCCAAGCCCCAAACGCTGCTCTTTGCTGGGTATGCCCTGGAGCCTGCGAGATTTACTCATAATTCCCCAAAGAAAGTGAAGGAAACCCCCAAGAAATACACGGAAAAGGTGTGTGCCCTGCATGCAGATAGAAGAGGCAGCTTGAGCCATCCCTTTCCCAAGATGGGCGTGATTTCCCGGTCATCCCTCTGGCCCAGTACGAGGGAGACTTGTTCAAGTTGTGCAGAACGCACCAGGGATCTGGTTTACTGCCCTCCTGTCAGCCTGTCCTTACCCTTCAGAGCGCCCATCACCATGCGTCCTGAATTGAGTGTACCCGTGTAAGCTGTTGCTGATATTTCTCTCCCGCACGTCCAGAAGGATCAAGAAGGTGCTATTCATTTGTTCTCACCACTTAACTCTCTAATATCCTGGGCCTGGCCTGGCACAGGCCACAAATTCTATTTGTTGGCTGAATGAATAAATTTGCCCAAGGTCGAAGGGCCGATAAAAGGCAGAGCTGGCTTCCACACGAGCCCCTCTGACCCCTCAGTCTGTTCATTCCCACTTTTTCTGGCTGCCAAATATGAGCAAGTGTCAGTCACAGGTAAGATAAAGAAAAGCAGTGTTTTATTTCTCAGCAATAAAGCTTTGCACTGTTACCATATCAGTATTTCTTAACTACGCAAAAATCACGAGCCTGCCCCACAGGGACAAGCCCCAGTTTCTACCCCCTCTGCCTCAGCAGCATTAATAAATAAAGATGCTATAATAAACAGACGCCCCGGGCACCAAGGCCAAGGGAAGTCCCCGGTGAGGAGAAGCAGGCTCAGGGATCCTGGGAAGCACAAAGGAAGTCCCAGGGCCTGGCACCCATCACAGCTCTAAGCGGGGACGCAGGCACAGTGGCCAAGGGATCTGCCCCGGGCCACACAGCTAGTTAGTGGCAAGGTGAATCTCCTATTCCCAGTCGAGCTCTTTACAGCTTCTCGTCTCTGCAACCAGAGGTGGCTGCAGATCCTACTCTGTGGCTCAGGAAGGTGCCTGCAAACTGCTCCGTGCCTGAGCCGTCACCCCTCCTGACACAGGTTGTGGGCACCTCTTGTCTTATCTTAGGCTTCCCCTGACTAAGGGCTCAGGCCTAAGTACCTGAGAGGTCCAAGAAACACTCAGAGGGGATTTGGAAAGTGAGACGGAGAAGGGACCGTAGCCAGTAACGGGTGAATTATCTGCCAGTGCCACGGTGGGTGCCCAGAGCTTCGGCACGCTTGGGAACCCAGGGAGCAGCTCAGAGCAGCCTCAGCTGAGCCCCCAAGGGCAGGGGCGCGGGAAGATCTGCATGCCACTCCCTGAGGCCACGTGGGGGCTGCAGGGTGGAGGGGTGGGCTCGGGCTATGGTAATTCCCTGGAACAGGTGCAACAGGTGCTGGCGGTCGGGCGCCAGGCCCGTTTCCTGAAGGGGCAGAGGTGGGGGAGGGGAGGGCCATCAGTCAGTAGAGCTGTTGTTGAAGCCCTGATCCTCGCTGCCTGTGAATGTGACCTTTTTTGAAACGTGACTGAGGTCCTTCTAAGAGGGACATCTTGACAGACACCGCCACCAGAGAGGCCAGGTGATGGCTGAGCACAGCCTGGAGGCAGCGGGGCGCCCAGGGGCCCCTGGGAGCCCCAGCCGTGGAAGAGGCCGGGAGGGTCCTCCTGGAGCCTTCAAGGGGCAGGGCTGCCGACCCCCAGAGTTTGGACATCTGGCTGCAGGACTGGGGAGAGGAAACCTCTGCTGCTCTCACCCCCGGTTTGCCGTGCTCCGCTGCAGCGGCCCCCAGACGGGAACACGGCCCCACGGAACCACCACCCCTGATGGCACTTTGTGATCGTGACTGTAACGGCCCACACGGTGCCCACAGCCTGAAGGGCAATACGCAGTTGCCGCCGTCTGGCTGGGCACAGAATCACGAGCCACTCACACCTTGTAGATTCAAACAGCAATTCTTTATTCCCGAACTCACACCGGCCCTCACAAACACGTTCTCGGGAAATCCACGTTCTGCCCAAAAATTCACGTACTCCACCAGGCTTAGAATCCCAAATACTTTCCCAATCCCATGAAAACTCAAAGGGAACTCAAGGATCCGGCGTGCCTGAGGCAGCAGGATACGCCCTATTCCCGGCAGGGTACACCTTAAACCTGGAACTGCCCTAAACCCAAGGATGGGATACTCCCTAAAATCTGATCCGCTCTAAACCCGGATCCGCCCTGGTCCTTGAGCAAGGTCACCTTACTAAAGCATACATGCCATGTCCCAGCGAATGTCCAAGGCAAGTCCATTTCCACGAGTCCTTCCTCTAAGCAACATGGGGTACGTTGGCAAGGAAATTTCGATGCGTCATTCCTACTTGGCAATGGCTCTCAGCACGCAGTGTCACATGCTGGGCAGAGCCGGGTCTTCTGGTATGCCTGACCCTGTGGCCATCAGGTAAGTGTGCCTCTCTCCTGCATTCAGACACCCAGCTCTGCACAACAGCCTTCACTTCTGCTGTGGCAGGGGATGGCTGACTGCAGCTCCCCCCACGGACACCATTAGCAGAGGGTGCAGAGGTGGGGACCCGTGTGGACATCCCACGGTGACATCACTGTCTGAGGAACACCATGTGGGTCCTCATTCCCGCTCTCAGCCAGTGTGCCAAGGCCACGCCTCTTCCTCCCCAGGCCACCCTCCCCCAGGTGGTGCCTCCTGTGCACTCTTCCTTCAAGCTCGGGCAGGAACCTGCCCGGGCCTCGGCCCAGGACCCCACAGTCCTTCTCACCCTCCACCTGCATCCAGACTCTAATTCACAGAAGCACCCCCCCAAAGTGATCTGCCCAGGCAGGCCCCCCTCAAAGGATGGGGAAGCCCAGGAAGCCGGGCTGGAACACCAGGCCTCCCTAGGGGCTGGGGAGGACGAGGCAGGGCCGCCCAGGTGTTCACCATTTAATGACCCAACCCCCTGGGGGCAGAGAGGAGGAGGCTGAGACCTGGTCAGGAAGGCAAGGGGAAGGCAGGAGCGGCTAGACCCAGAGCTAGACTTCAGGCCACCCATCCGCCATCATGCTCCGTGGCTGCAGCAGAGGCCTCCGGATCTGCTCCATCCTGGCCGCCACCTCCCTCTCCCCTCACCAGCCAGAGCTCCCAGGTGGACGACTGAGCCTGACTGATGGGCGGTGGAGATGCTTGGGGCCTGCGGAAGGAACAAGTGGCTTTGCCTTCATTAAAGACAGAACCCGGAGATGGAGGCATGGCTACTCCTGCAGCAGCCAGGTCAGCCTGCAGGTCAGCACAAGGCACCCTGGGGTCTTTCTAGAGGCCTCCAGCTCTTCCAGGAAGGCAGCAGCAGCCTGGGAGGAAGGAGAGACTCTCCTCACAGCCCACGGCACGGGAGCTTCCGGCGCTGGGCTCCAGAGGACTGTGCCCAAGAGCAGCCAAGAGGCAGAGGCACCAGGCGGGCGAGGTGACTGCTGGGCAGCCCCGGGCCTCCTGGCCCTCCTCGCCCGCCTCACCTGCTTACAGGGCCGTTTCCAAGGAACGAGGTGTCCAGGTAAAGCCCTGTTGACACCACAGCAGCCACCTGTGGGAGGGGCAGGCTGTCACTGGAGAAGGGCTTGAGGCGTCCCCAGAACGGAGGGGGCTGGACACAGGACCAGTGGGGCTCTTGGCAGATGTGATGAAAAGAGTCTCAGCACCCGCCAGAGGCCCAGCAGAGGCGTGTTCGGGAGGGAGAGCCACATTCTCAGGAGAATGCGGGCCTCCTTGGGGGTGAGAAGCCAGGCCTGAGCTGGCAGTCCAATATTTACAGAAGGACAGTGCTGGAGGCCAGTCTGAGGGTTCCCTGCACTTGGATATGTCCCCTTTTTACAAGGGCGTGGGCCAGGGGCCTGTTGCCCGAGGTTCACACCTGCGCTCCCCGCATCTCCAGGGCTCCTGTAGCTCAACGGTTCCTTTAGACTCAGCATCTCTCTCTCTCTCTCCCCTAAATCCCCATCTCAGGATGAAGGGTCAATGCTTTTCTTTTTAATTTTGTACCTTTTTGTTGTACTTTTTTATTGTGTGGTTGTAACAGACATAGATATTCAGGAGCTGCTTCTATGATCATTTTTCCTGGCTTTCTAAATCCCCCAGCAGGCAGGAGGCACCTGTCTCCTCTTTCCTGCTCGGGCGCTTCTCTGGAAGGACAGAGAGGCCCGTGTTTGGTCCGCTCTGCCTTGTCGCGGCCTGACCAGGAGGACCATCCACAGTCGTGGGCACCAGGCACAACAGGAAGTCACAAGGCTGGTCGGTGATCACCCACCCTCACTTCCTGCTGCGTGGACCATGTCCATACCCTGGCCAGGGACGGGGCGGGGCAAAGGTGTGTTTTGGCCTCGTGCTCTCCACAGGGGCACGGCCATAGGACTCAGCTTGGCCAAGGGATTGTGAGTAGAGGTGACAGAGAATTCCCCCCCTCGGGCCCCCCGAGAGACCCAGGGGCCCAGGCCACCCTCGCAGATGCAGAGCAGACAGGGCCAGAAGCGGTGTTGTCCCTGGTGTCGCGTGGAGATGTGCACGTCCATTTATCTGGTGGTTAGTGTGGTGACGGTGGGCCTGACCAGGGCAGCCCCTGAGGAGCCCTGAGGCTGGAGAAGCTGGGGTGGATGGGCCTCCTTCCCGCAGCACTTCCTTTGGTCCCAGGGCAGCGTCTCACCACCCACCCTGAGGCAGAGACGCCCCGTGGCCAGAGCAGGCAGAGCTGATGGTCAGGGGTTGGTAACTAGCTGGGAGGACAGATCAGGCCTTTCTTCAGAATGACAGGGGACAGGAGGACCAAGATGGCTGCCGTGTGGAAGGGGAGGTCAGGAAGACAGGGCCTTCCTGGCCGCTAGGCTTACGTGGCCCAGTGCGCGGAGCCCAGGGACTCCAGACACACTGTGCACACATGCCGAGGGCCTGAGAACCTCCCAGTGACCCCCCGACACCAGAAGGAAGTCACAAGACCAACATGCTTAGGTCGACAAGACCCCTCACGCCAGCTCCGTGGCCATGACACTCCGTTTGTGTAGAAGGCCCTTGTCTTGGAGAGCAGTCACCACGTGCTTTGTTTTATCATGTCACAAATTCCCAAGCTTGCAGGGTGCCTCCTGGGAAGCACCAAGTGCAGACTCGGTGGCTTATGGTGACATGGAGGCTGAGAGGCCTCTTCTCCCATGAGGAGTCTGGGGCAGCAGCTCACTCGCACGCACACTCGGGCCGTCACTGTCACAGATGCTGCTGAGGAGAGTGAGACAGACTGCCAGGCAGTACCCTGGGCACCTTGCAGTAGGACCCAGTCCTCTTACCTGTAGTTACTCTCCCCCATCAGGTGAGGAAACCTGGCCTGGAGAGGTGAGGTCACTGGCTCAGGGTACACAGCTTATAAACAGGGGAAAGCAGCTGGGCTTCCGACCCAAGCCCCTGGCTCCAGAATCTCCATCCCTGAGCACCGCACTGGACCCCGGAGGAAGCAGAGTGTCCTGGAGCAGCGGGGCACAGGGCAGGTCTGCAGTGACACTGGGGGGCTGTTGGGAAGGGGGACGTGGGGCCCCCCAACTCCTCTCCTGCCCTCCTCTCTGCTTCTCCCTGCCTCCCACAGGCGGGCGCTTGCCTAACGCAGAAAAAATTCAATGATTGCTCCTCTCCCCCCCTGAGGCCCTCTTCACCCCCCCTCTCCTTGACCTTCACTCTCCACCTCTTGCTCTTCCATTCATGTAATAAAATGACTTTTGCAATGTCAGCCATAAATAGATTATGAGAAGAAAATCTTTTGTTTAAACAGAAATTCTAATTTTCCGAGAGAGGTGGTGAATAAACACTCTGGAATTCATTAGAGATCAGCAAATCTCGTTTGCTTAAAATCAGGCTTCAGTTTCCTACATAAGCAAAAATAGCAGCTACAGCGTCCTTGCCGGAGCTTCCCTGTGTCAGAGAACCGGTGCCAAGAGCTCCTGACCAGGCGGGAAGAGCGCGGAGCTGCAGAGTGAGCCAAGACTGCCTGGGCGCCGAGGCTGGGCCAGGCCCTCCTCCTCCTTCAGAGAAACGCATCGGCGAGGGGGAGGGTGGGAGGAGGGGCCGAGACTGACTTCACAGTGAGAAACCCGACTCACCGGGTGGGTGGGGCCGTGAGCAAGGTCAACCACTACCGTGAGGGCAGGAGGGAGCTCAGAGGGGAGCTCCAGCTGGTATCTTGGGTGAGGAGATGAGAAGGGCCCTGACCTCTTTCCTAGAATGCACCAGGCCCTGGGAGACAGCGTGGCAGAGGGCGCCAGCAGGGACTTGTTCCCAAAACATAGAACCCCCATCTTAGGAGAAAAGCATCAAATCCCAGTAGAGGAACATTCTACAAAACACCCAACCAGCATTCCTCAAAACCGTCCAGGCTGTCAAAGACGGGGAAGTCCGGGAGGCTGTGAGGAAGTCCAGGTCCTGCGGGGAACCTGTCGGGGCTCCTGGTGCTCAGAGGCAGGACGCTGGAAGGTGACTGGAGCTGAGAGCTGGCGGGGTGTCGGAGGCGGAAGGGTGGTGGCAGCAGCACCAGGGCTTGGCCCTTCTAGGAGCTGGGAGGGGATCCCAGGAGAGGGGGCCAGGGCAGAAGCAGAGCCTGCAGGGGACTGGGGAGGAGGAGGTCAGCTGAGCTTCCAGGTGACTGGTTCCCCCACCCTGGGCCTCACACATAGCCACTTTCCTGAGTTTTATCGGGTCTGACCCCCAGCCCAATCCCAAAGCATAGGCCTCATCCTGGGGGGGGGGGGTAGCATGAGGGGGCGGCCCTTCCAGTCTTCACGTCTGGATTCAGCAATCCGGGGACGATCTTCAGGAATGAGAGGAGTGTTTCTAGAAGCTTCCTGGCAGTATTCCTCCTCATGGCCCTTTGGTCAGAGGGGATGGTGAGTTTCTCTGCCAGTCGCTGCACCGAGAGGCGGCCCCCACTGCCTAGACTCACCAGCGTTGCCTGGACCTGCTCTCCTGGCTTGGAGATGAGGTAAGCTTCCCCAGCGCGTGGGTGGACCTGGGAAGGGTTGCTGGGTGGGCGCCACGCACCGTCAGTCATCCCAAGCTGGAGTGGGTCCCTGGAGCCAATGGGCCCTGCAGGGTCCAGGGACGAAACTGTGGAGGCTCCTGACACTGGCAGTACCTCAAGAGAACTAGAGGGGCTGAGGTTTACTTGAAAGATGGAAGGAATCACTAGGATCTTCTGGTGGACCCGAGAGCCTGGTGTAAGAAGTCAGTTCTTCATACAAGTGAGACGTTACATGACGGTTTTCCTAAATTCAGTTTCCAAGGAACCACACCCCGAGGCACAGAAAGCACTATGCTCTTAGGAGCCTGCGCCCTCAGAGAGGAGCCGGCATCCCCTATCACTAGCATAATAGGAAATCCAATAACAGTCAGCACCTAATTTACCAGGGATGTTTCCTGTCCCCACCAATGGCTTCAACAAATGCTCCAGTCCTAAGCACTTAGAATCAATTTGGCCCAATTTGGAGTAATTTTTAAAGGAAAAAAAAAAGCAAATATTGTATTCAATCAATTCCATGTTTAATATAATTATGCCACTTAAGACTTCGATATGATTAAATTTAAAATATAAATGTCTAGGTAGAAAGTAAAACATAATGGCTTTTATTAAACCAGCTCCAGTCAAAAGCCTCGTTCAGGTTTCCCATGGTTTCTGTCCGTGTTTCCTGCTGACTTATTCTTCTCACAAACAACTTCTGAAACACTCAAGCCCACCTTCCTCAACGTGGATGTGACCGTCCTGTCGTGTGCAGAACATGATCACGTTTGCTCTGCTCAGAAGGCGAGGCTGTGCCAATTTGTATTATTACCTGGAAAGGAATCCTGTAATGAATAAGCCCCAGACAAATCACGGCTCCCTGTTCATCCGGGCGCTCGCGCTGTCGGCAGCCTTGTAAGTACTCTGAAATTGCTCTGAGCTGTTACTTTGATGTCCTCTGCAGCCCACGTTTTGCCATAAACCTTATACTTCATTTGGAGGCAATATAACTCAATTTATCCACAAACTTTTAAAGAAAAGTGAGCCATTTCCCAATGCAAATTACTTCTGAAATGTGAGATGCTATCTCATAAATGCGGCCACTCTAAAATTGATAAGGACTGCGCTGGAAATTAGGACACTGCGAATTCAAAGTAACTCGACATGGTAGATGGGGGGTGGCTGTGTTGTCGGTTGTGTCTTCCTTGGGCCCTTCAGAGAGCTATTGCAAATTTTAATGATTGATAATATCTCCTATGGGCGAGGTGTAGGCGCTGTCATAATATGCCAGCAGGATGCATATCGGTTCAGCCTCGTTGGGAGGCACCATGGCAACAGGGATTAGCCTGACCAGGATGCACCTACTAGCATTTGTCAGCACAACTTCACTTGTGGATACTAGACTGGAGACAGCCTCTTGCAAAGAGCCAATAACAGGTGCTCCTCATAGCACCAGCTGCAAGAGGAGCCCTTACCAACAACCTGGGATCCATCAAGGTTAGCATAAACGGTAATGTGCCTAATAAGCCTAAGCGCAAAACAACCAGCTAGGGCTACCAGTCTTTTAGACATTGAAAGAAGGAATGTCGACAGAGATGACTGAAGTCTGAGTCACCCTGGGTGACGCACCCTCAGTTTCTGTGTGTGGTCAGGGAGGTGTTTGAAGAGGATCTGTGCTATGGGATTGTTATAGTTAAAGCTTTGTCCCAGGGTTTCATAAACTGACTCACATATAATCGAATCAAGCCTTTATTGAAGCACACCGGTGGCGGCTGACCAGAACAGAAAGCTGTTCCCCTGATCAGCCCCGAACAATTGCAAGGGCACTCCTTATAAGCCTGAAAACCGCAAAAGGGATGTTCGGGGGTCCAGCCAATGCAAGCAAGCCAGGTTATAGAAGCGGGACAGTGCGGTCAAGCAGAGGGAAGCCTAACCAATCACAGTTAGCCCAGTCACCCCAGTTACAGAAACAGAGCCCGTTACCCTAGTTACAGAAACAACACCCCATGAGGTAGTTCCGTGTTCTTAAAGGTTTCTATAGCAAAAGGAAAAGAACATCTTGCTCCAGTCATGACTCTTCTACTTGGCATAGTTCTTTTTTTTTTTTAAAGAGAGAGTGAGAGAGGAGAGAGAGAGAGAGAATTTTTAATATTTTTATTTTTTAGTTCTCGGCGGACACAACATCTTTGTTGGTATGTGGTGCTGAGGATCGAACCCGGGCCGCACGCATGCCAGGCGAGCGCGCTACCTGAGCCACATCCCCAGCCCTGGCATAGTTCTTTTACAGGATGAAGTCATAAAACAAAATGGAGTCACATTTGTTCCTACTATCACCGGATCGCAGGTGCATGGCCAAATGCACAGGGACGCGCTGATGGAGACACTGTGGTTTCCCATTTGACACTGGCCTTTCTA